>NC_072401.2:177962500-179212500 GCF_028858775.2 Pan troglodytes
GCCTATGAATATTTCATGTACAATTTCAAATAATATATCCATATTTTATTATAGCAGAGAGAAACATATGTTTAAAAAGTGAATTACGTGTGTTATGATTTGAAAAGGTCATATCAAAATTATTGGTAACCTGTGGTTGCTTTTTGCCATCATAACTCTTTTTATAAGGACTTTTATAAAAGTCAGAAAATATTAACAATTATAAGAGTTTCTTTGGTGGTGATATTTAAATATTTTCTCTTGACATTCAGTTTCTATCTTTTGACAACTCTGATCATTTTGGCCAGGCTAGTCTTTTTTAGGGTCTTTCTTAGGTTAATATCTTGGCAATGTTCTCTGCCATTTCTAGCCTGATTTCATCTGCCTTTTTAATACCCCATGATTTAAATGGTTGTGGAGATTGAACAATCTGAACTTGTGTGAAAGTACCTGTCTGAACAGTTAAAGCTGATCATATACTTGGGGAATTTATCTAATTTGCCTTTCTATGACCATGAAATTTACTTTTAGCTTAAGTTTTGGTAATTATTGGATTTAGAAATAGGCTAAGAATTAGTTCTGTAGGTACCTTTTTAGGAAATAGAGTGTACCATCGGAAGAGTCTTATGCTGAATTTCATGTGTATTTTTAAGTCTTTGTGTAATTTTTAAAAATCTACTCAAGGGAATTTAGGTCTACTGTGAGAGTAGTAATTTTATGTATCCAGAGAATTCTAGTGAAATTTCCTGGTATCTATGGTATTTATATATTACCAATCTCATTATTTGTAGTTTCTTCAGATTTTCTTAATGCTGCTGCTACTACTACTTGAAATTGTTCCTGTTCTTGTAAACAGCAGTCCTAGACTTAGTTCTAAAGGAGTGATTCTTAGTGGTTACACATAATTAATAATGGAATGTAACAAATGTGTTACTACCAGCATGGAAACTCATATAGTAAAATGAGTTAACTTAACAATTAACATAATACTTAAAAATCCAAATATTAACTCCGCTTATTTCTTGGTATTGGCACCAGTCTTGTTAATTCTGGTGAAGTTCTTGTCCTCTTTGGGAAACTGAATTGAGGCACATTGGTGTCATTTGCATCTTTGAGAGACATTTTAATGTCTACTTGCATGTGACCGAAAGTGACATGTACAATTTATTATACTTGGTTAATTATTGAGCCTTGTTTATGTTTGCATATTGTTAAATTTAAATGGTGGTGATTGTTTATACTTTAGAGCTCCAGTGGAATTGTATTTGCTTGAAATATCGAGTCCTCTTTTTTTTTTTTTTTAACTTAGTTGATGTTACAGAAAACCAAATTTTGGATTTGTTCTTTTCTTACTAATCAAACTATCTCAGCTAGTAATCCTTGGAGGAGTATGGGAGGATGCCAGTAATCTCATACTGACATTTTTTTGTTTTGGAATAAGCTGGATTTCACAATGTATTTATCTTCTGCATATTTTTATTAAATTAGTGGCACATTATGTTTCTGGGCCACCTCTCTCTTTTCTACTTTAGTATTACTGTTATGGATAAATAACCTAAGAATAATTAAGATCTATTTAAAAGTGATACACTGCTCATAAATTTATATTTTCCTTAATTTACTTACATCTAGAGAATATATTTGATTGGAATGTTAAGCAGTTATTTCTTTATTTATCAGCAGAATATTCAACAAAAAATAATGTAAGTATATCTAATTAGAAGTATTTTAATAGCTATTTAAAGTCTTACTCTTTACGAAAGAATACACATTTTTATATATTTAAAATATCTGACCTGAGTTACCTAGCAAAACATCACAAGCCTGTGGAGGTAGCTGTGTTATGAAAACGTTTGATCTTTTGGGAGCCTTTTTGTTGTTGTTGTTGTTTGTTCGTTTGTTTTCTGTTTGTTCTATTTAGCTCTCTAGCATTGGGGTCTCCAGAATGGAGACTTGCTGTATGAACTGATGTTAATGTTCATATTCAGCCCTTAAGTCAGATAGATGGGCACATGCCTTCTACAATATGCAGATATTCTGGAGGAAAGGAGGAATTCTGTAGGTCAGGAAGTTCACCATGCTACCTAGTATTTATTCATTTGCTTTCAGCATGTTGTAAACTATTGCAGTATATGCAATACATAAGTGGATTATACTATAAAATTTTAGCCAATCCTTTCAAAATGGAAAAGTGGCTTAAAAAGATTTCTGCGAAGAAATCACAGATTGAAGATAATGCTAATAATCCATACATATGTAAACAGTAGGAAAATGGTGGAGCTCATACTTGTATTCCTCTTCTGAGCTGCTGTGTCACACTGAAGGATTAAAAAAACACAAAGACAACCTAGATAGATCTGATAAGTTGGCTGAGACACTGTCAATGATATTAATTAACAATAGTGCATATGTATTACCTACATCATTTATAATAACACGTATTTTGAGGATTCGTGATCCAAAAACTGTTGGAGACCACTTTCAATAGTAAGATCGAAAGATATTGCTGAACTATCAACTAGGAAATGGAGTGGGTAGCCGGTAGTATTGCCACCACTCAGCTGTTTCCTTTTTTTTCTTTCTTTCTTTTTTTTTTTTTTTAAGACAGAGTCTCGCGCTTGTAGCCCGGGCTGGAGTACAGTAGCGCCATCAATCTCGGCTCACTGCAACCTTTGCCTCCTAGATTCAAGCAGTTCTCCTGCCTCAGCCTCCTGAGTAGCTGGGATTACAGGCGCCTGCCACCATTCCCAGCTAATTTTTGTATTTTTAGTAGAGACGGTTTCACCATGTTGGCTAGGCTGGTCTCGAACTCCTAACCTCAGGTCATCCGCATGTCTCGTCCTCCCAAAGTGCTAGGATTACAGGCATAAGCCACCGCGCCCGGCCGTTGTTTACTCTTTAAGCTAAAATATTCTCTCTCCACAGCTGCAATTAGAGAGCTGCATGGTGACTTACTTGAATCAACAAAATTTGAGACCTGTGATTATAATTCTCATTATGACGATATATAATCAAAAGCTGTAACGATTGTTAATAATTTTCGAACCTTCTGAGATTATTTTAAAATCCATCTTAGTACCAGATACCTTTCTTTAAAAAAAAAAAAAAATGGTGCAAGGTGTTTTTGGTAGTCTCATTAAGCCATATAGCTACAATTAATTAATATCCTTACCTATTGAGAACAATTTGCCTTTGTTTTAGGGTTGCATGGGATTCATTAATCTGAGTATCTGAGTACTTGAACTGGTTTTTTGTTGTTGTTGTTGTTTTTATGTATTTATTTTTAACACGGAGTTTCACTCTTGTTGTCCAGGCTAGAGTACAGTAGTATGATCTCGGCTCACTGCAACCTCCACATCCTCGGTTCAAGTGATTCCCCTGCCTCAGCCCCCCAAGTAGCTGGGATTACAGGCTCCCACCACCACGCTAATAACTTTCAATCATAAACTAATAGTTTTAATAGGTTTTGATATAATGGTTTAATAGCTTTTAATTATAAAACTTATTATGAATTATAATTTGTGATTTAAAAAACTAGTTCAGGCTGGGCACGGTGGCTCACACCTGTAATCCCAGCACTTTGGGAGGCTGAGGCAGGTGGACCACCTGAGGTCAGGAGTTCCAGACCAGCCTGGCCAACATGGTGAAACCCCATCTCTGCTAAAAATACAAAAAATTAGCCAGGCGTAGTGGTGCGCGCCTGTAATCCTAGCTACTTGGGAGGCTGAGGCAGGAGAATGGCATGAACCTGGGAGGTGGAGGTTGCAGTGAGCTGAGATTGTGCCATTGTACTCCACCCTGGTTGACAGAGCAAGACTCTATCTCCAAAAAAAAAAAAAAAAAAAGGAAGAAATAACTGCTCTACATTTCTTTTTAGTTAATGTAGTCATCATATGCTGAGTAATTGGCCTTAAAAGCAAATAGATGCTAACTTAATAAGAGCAAATTCCTTGGGATTTAGTAGTGGCCACAAATTTTTTTTATTTCCATTTCATACTTTTAATTTTCTAAATGGAACTTATCTGTAATATGTTGAAAGAGTAGCTTAAAAGAATTGTCTGACCTCTAGAATTTTGCCTTGATGAGACAACAATGCATGTATTTTCTTAATTAAAGGGAAAAAAGATCTTTAAAAGGCTTCATTTCTTTAGTGATTTCTTAAAGCTTTTGTAAAGAAATCTTGGAGAAGATTTCTTATAAATTTTCATGACATAATTAATCAGCAGTAACCTGTATTAGCAGTGTGATGGAACAGGGATTGGCTCTGTCTGTTTTCCTGGCACCATTTAGGATCCATGCTGAGCTGGAGGGTCTTAGAAATTTTATAGGGAAAAGTGATTTAAAAGAATATTTCCCTTCTAGGGATTTAATTCATCTGTTCCTCCAAAGGCCTCACTTTTTGGAGATCTTATAGATCAAAAACTTTGCATTAAGTTACGAAGGCACTAAGTAATACAGTTGAGTTAGCAGAAGGAATCAATTCCTTCAGGGAATTGTCATTCTTCTCTCTGAGAAAAGTTTGCCCCTTTTTTGTATCTCTCTCTTTGCTATCATTTGTATGCATTAAGATTTCAGCAAGCTCCTCAAAGTTGAATTCATTAACATGTCAAACTCTTTGCTTACTAATACTTTTAATTTGAAGTGATAAGATGGTATTTCTGGTGAGTTATCTAATTAATTTTCATTTTAATATAGGCTCTGAACCAAGTTGTCCTATGGGACAAGATTGTTTTGAGAGGTGATAATCCGAAGCTGCTGCTGAAAGATATGAAAACAAAATATTTTTTCTTTGACGATGGAAATGGTCTCAAGTGAGCAATTCTTGGTCATTTTTTTACATTTAATAAGAGGTGAAAAAGAGAGAAAGATGTATTTTTATTTTAAAGAAAAATACTTGAGAGTAAAAGGAGAAAAATTGGGAAAGAAGTATTTATGCATATCTGAACTGAAAGATTGGGTGGAAATGCAAAGTGAGATCTAAGATAAGCAATTCTCTTGCAGTTTGTGAAATGTCATAGTCAAACTAATAAAGCTTCTATCCTAAGCGTGTACAAGGAATACGGGCTTGTTCAGATGCGGTAGGGCTGTGGTTGTCAAATTAAAGGGCTCCTTTCTGAGCGTGACTCGGGAAACCTTAGAAGCAGCATGTTGGGTCTAGGAGTTGATAATAGTTAAAAGAAGTAGTATTGGTTCTCCAAACGTGACTTCTCTAAAGCTCAGTTTACTCAGTGTGATTGATCTCTCAGGTTATTTTTACCTCTTAGAGTCTAGTGGTAAACATTGGAAATAATTTTAGAAGAAAGCTATTTCGACCAAGCCAAACGTCTGTATTTGCAATGAAAATTTCAGAACATGAGAATTTTGTTAAGGTTTGTCCATCTAGATAATTGACAGAGTTAGGCTTCAAATCATTGCTCTGATTCTTAGCTCGTCTCTTTTTACATTTACTGTTTTAATCATTTAAACTTTTCGGTTGATGGTTCTAACTGCAGCTGTGAGTTTAGATGGGTCATCCTGGGATATCAGTAAATGTAGTGCCCCTGTCTTCTAGCATTGTCCTTGGATTTTAAGTGACATGAGAAAATAGTTCTTTTTGCAGATTAACATATTAGGATTTCTGTTAGGAATAGATGGTTATAAATAAAGTATTTGACATCTCAGTGTTTGTCTTAAAAATTTTTTTTGAACTACTAGTGTCTCTGATGACTTGTGTTTATTATATCTTTTTATAGGGGAAACAGGAATGTCACTTTGACCCTGTCTTGGAACGTCGTACCAAATGCTGGAATTCTACCTCTTGTGACAGGATCAGGACACGTATCTGTCCCATTTCCAGATACATATGAAATAACGAAGAGTTATTAAATTATTCTGAATTTGAAACAACATATTTTTATACTTAATGAATTGTATCTCATTAATCTCTTCCCTTACATCTTCATTTATTGTTGGTTTGTTTTTTGGTTTTTGGTTTTGTTTTTTTTTTGTTTTTTTTTGGTATAAGAACTAACATCAAAAGGCCTGTTTAAAGGGAAAAGTTAATGGGCTACTAAATATTATGAATAAAACAAAAAAACAAGGCTGCCACAGTGGAATATTATCTTACAAGAATAAGAACTACATAAAACAGATTTGTAAAAAATACATATTTGAAGTATTCCCTGTATTTCCATTATTCTTTATGGAATATAAAGTAAGCATGAAAGGTAGTTAAAACTTTCAGGTGCCTGTAGAGTCATAATAACTCTGTATTTTATGCCTTGCATTCACGCAAATTCACATTGGATGTGATTTAAAAGTAGACATTATCTTTTTCCTCTTTTAGGATATGTTTGATTACTGGAAAATTAATATGGTTATTTGTTAGAAGTCTGGTTTATAAAAAAGCCAAAAGTGATGGAATTTATTCCATTTGTCTTAGGAAGGCCCAGAATACTTGTTTTTCTTACATGTGACTAGCAACTTTCTCCACTTAAAGACTAAATACCTCTTTATATGATGTAAATTATTCTAATTCATTTTAAAATCTTTTAGGTCAACAAAATGTGTGTCTTCAGTGCTTTCTCTAAAAACGTTCCTTTATAGCTTTGTACTTTTTTTTTAGCGTTGCCATTGAAAGTTAAAATGTTTGCATGGTTGACCCTCTGAGTTACGTTTCTTCTAGTGAGCATGCCTGCTGTCACTAAGTGAATTATTTACTACTTTTTGTAGGTCTATATTTTAATAATTATTGGGATAATAATAATTGTGGTATGCTTTCCATTTACAAACCACTCATATACTTTAGTGTATGTCATCCTCAATAATCTAATGAGGTAAGTAGTATAAGTGTTAGCTCTTTGCAGATAAGAAACTGAAACCCAGAAGTTTATTGAATTGCTCCATTGTTACCTAGCCAGCAAGGAGTGGAATTAAAACTTGAACTCAGATCTTCTAATTTTCTGAGCTCATCCTTTCTCTTATACCTCAGATTGCAGACTAATCAAATTTCACTTAAAACCTTCCTGATATTTTTGTTACCCTGGACACCCTTTCTATTCTAGAAAAGGTTTCCCATTTTATATGGAAGTGACTAATTTTCAAGCTGCCAACAACTTATATCGAGGTAATATTTTATTCTCTGAATAAATTCATTTCACTTATATTAAAAGCATAAGGAAATCTACATGTATGTAAAAATAACTTAGAAATTCAGTACATAATACATGATTGAATACATGATCGTATTTAACATGTTTTTTTTTTTTTTCGGCAGTGGACAAATAAACATCCTCAAAGTAGCAACTGCAAATCAGTTACCCTTAGAAAAGCAAGACCAAACACTGTAGTTACACTATTAGCAGTGACCAAAAAGGGCTAATATTTTCTAAGAATAGTTTAAATTACAGACATTTGTTATATTTACCTTATGTGAAATACATCACTATTTAATTACATTAATTTTAACATCTGTTGTGTGGAGTTGTATAGTTCATGCAAAAGCCCGTGGGTATGGGTTTTTCAAACCAGCAGAAAGGTCAAAGGTACCTGAATGCTAAACTGCCTGGCTCCCAGCTTTTTCATTAAACTTTTCAGGGTCTTGGTTTCTTTATCTGTAAAATGACAGAGTTGGACCAGTTAACTTTAATGGCGATCCTTTTACACCACACAAGTTGATAAAATTTATCTGTTCAGCAAAGAGATTGAACAAAAAAGCACGTTAGTAATATGAAGACAGGAAAACGAATGAAAGTCTAACACATAACTCATATTGATTTACTTTATTTCTGTTAGATTTTACGCTCTGAAAATTTCACCTCATTTAGTTTGTACAAATACTAGACATGGAAACTTAAAATGTGCAGGTGTCAAAGCTTAAAAATCAGGTGTGTCCTCTTTAAAGAAGGCATGTGCGATAAGCCTGCAGTCTTAACCAGACCTGGTACCAGTTTAACAGTTCATTATACTTCTGTGATGAGTGGATCTGTTAGTCTGGTAGAGATTAATGTTGAAATTTACTTGAATTACAGTTATTTGACAAGCCCACTTTTTTTGGAGTTTGGTGAGGAAGATAAGTAAAAATGCCCAACTAGTACAATGTGGAGAAAGTTTTCTGTTTGCTTGACTAAGGGAAATTGCTCAGAAAAAGAATGCTCCAACATGGGAATAAGGACCTGCAGTCTCAGGAACTCATTTTTGGGTGCAGTTTCTACATTTAAAAAATTGACTTGTGTTCAGTTTGATAACCAGTTCATTTGCTTTAGTCTCAGTGTTTTAAAGAAGTCTCATAATGTTCTACAAAGACACAAAGCTTCAGGCTTATACAAAACTGAGTATGATTAGAAATACCTGAGCCCAGAAATGATTCTGAGCAAAGAGAATAATTTGAAGACACTTATTTAAAAGTAATTATGGTTAGAAATGAATTAATTTAAAAATGTGTTCACATATCCCTTTCTCTAACAGTTTAACCTAGACAAACATCTGTATCAGTGTTTTTTTATTCCCCTGATTGATTACATTTGGTTTCTTTATTCTGAAAGGAAAATAACAAACTTCAGAAATTCCTAAGGGTGTAATAAGAAAGTGGGTTTTGAGTTTCCTTTCCTGGAATTATTTTACAGTTCTTTGGTGGGTCTCGTCAGCCAATTCATAGCTGGGCTTTAAGATTATCATCTTAGAGATGATAGATGGGCTTTTTAAAGATTTCATCTTAGAGATGAAAAGCTGGGCTTTTTCTCTAAGATGATAATCTTAAAGCCCAGCTATTAATTGATAATGAACATTTTTCACTATTTTTTTTTCTATCTGAAGCTTAGAAATCTAGAGCTTTGGATCTTTGGGGTATATGTCAACGCAAAGTATTATTTTATAGTACTTTGCATTGACATGAAGTGGGTTCATGGGGGAAAACCATAAGCTGTGAACATTGGTAGCAAACAAGCATATATTCATTTCAAAGCTTTCCTTGCTTTTGGCAGAGAGAAGCCTGTATATGTTACATGTGTGACTTTCAGTAGTTTAAAGAGATGTTTCAAAAAATTGTTGCATGTTTTTGATGCAATTTGGGAAATTGTTTACTTCACAATGTAGTCATTCATAAAAAAATTCATGAAAATACTGAACATATATTTGAGGATTTTTCTTTTCCTTTATTTTTTTATTTTTTCGAGACGGAGATCTGCTCTTACGCCCAGGCTAGAGTGAAGTGGCGCGATCTTGGCTCACTGCAACCTCCACCCTCCAGGTTCAAGCTATTCTCCTGCCTCAGCCTCCGGAGTAGCTGGGATTACAGGCGCCCGCCACCACGTCCGGCTAATTTTTGTATTTTCAGTAGAGACGGGGTTTCGCTATGTTGGCCAGGCTGGTCTCAAACTCCTGACCTCAAGTGATCCACCTGCCTTGGCCTCCCAAAGTGCTAGGATAACAGGTGTGAGCCACCGTGCCCGGCCGAAGATTTTTCTTAATTGCAATAAACAGCATTTTTTCTAATGAAAATGAATTTTGTTTACCAGTAAAAGTATGCATTTTAAAAGACTTTCAGATTTATGCTTTTTACGTGAAGCTGCTAAACTAAAAGTAAATGGAAGAAACCAAGTCTAGTAGGTTTTTTCTTTTTTTTGTGGGGGTGGGATGGGGGAGGTTAGTTACACTTAAAATATCTTCTCCAGAGACTGTATGCTCCTATACTAGACTGTAAGCTCTTTGAGGGCAGTCTGTCAGATTTATCTTTGTATCTTCCCCAGCGCCTAGTGTAGTGCCTTGCACATAATAGGCGCCCAATAAATATTGATGAAGAATGAAGGCGTTGTGTTTCTAATGTGACCAAACCATGGGGATTCTTTGTCATTAATACTGTCCTCCTTTGTAAGTGCTGTTTTTTTTTTTTTCATTCTTGAGCTCCTAATGACATTAGATCTTATCAGGGGCAGTTGGACAGTTCAGTAAAGGTAAATGCTGCTCTTGCTCTAGTTGCTGTGACCTATGTTCTTTCTGACTTGCTAAGAGAGCCAAGTGATAGTGGCTAGTGATAAGATTGATACATAAATTGCTTTACTTTGAAATAACACTGGAAAACCCTACCGTAGACCTGATCAAGAAAAAAAAAAATCTCAGGATGCATGTTTAAAGTATAGCTCAGGAAGAAATGGGTTAAAGCAAATAGCTGACTCTTTGAAAGGCCAGGGTGTTGGCTGATCCTCCACCAGCTTCTTGGGCACATTGGCTGGTCTGGCTCACTAAGGGAACGTTTATTTACTAGTGAATTCAGACAGTCAAAACAGAAATACTCCCTCAAAACAACAGAAAATCATTGCATTTAGAGGGTAAGGGATTTTAACCTAAGTGTATGTTACCAGGAATGATAAAAGAGGTCAGCTACATTTTATTTTGTTTTCTCTCAACCTGGGCAAGTGTATACCAGAACTTTCTCTTTTAAACGTTTTTCCTCATACTCTCTTGTCCTTTTCCCTCTCTCCCAGTGAAGTGTTAAGAATTCGGAGTTCAGTAAATTGTTGCCTGATTAATGAGTTGCCATGACCAAAAGAAAACTTACCACTTTAATAAGTATACCTTTATATCCAAATAAACCTCAAGCTTGAAGGAGCTTTGAAGTGTTCCCTTTTCATGTGCATAATTTATACACATTCCACTTGTGTATCTGTTGAGTATAGTTGGAAATAGGCACCTAAGAGTTGAGAAGTAAAGGGACTGATTAGTACTATACTGGAGACAAAGCCTCTGTGCATTTCTTCTAAAAGGTACCATGTTTGTGCTCCTAAGCCCTATGCTTGCTTGTGAGTAGCTTGGAATGGCTGCAAGCTCCCTAGTGAGTGAGTACAAAGGGTGGGAAGGAATCTAACAGATGTGAGTGGGGAGGAAGTGGTTTCTGACATGCGCTGAGGAATCTGAAACAAATTCATCTTATAAGTCTGCTCAAGGTTGTGTGGGTCTCGCTCAAATTTATTTGAGAAGTCCATGGCTTGTCCAGCTGCTGCAGCCTCTGCTGCTGCTTTAAGAATCTCTAAATGCTGTTAATTCTCTGCAGGTGCACCGACAACCCAGGATGACTAAAAGTCTAACTGGGAATCACACTTAATTGAGATTAAGAGAGAGATTGATTGCTACCTGACTCTTGCTCTCATCTCAACATTTGAAAGTCTGATTAAACATTCTGTTAGTTAAAATAACACCAAGTGCTATGATAGGTAACATCAAACTTTTGTTAGCATAAGAAAAAGTTTGGCTGGGCACGGTGGCTCACGCCTGTAATCCCAGCTTAATCCCAGCACTTTGGGAGGCTGAGGGGGATAGATCACGACGTCAGGAGTTCAAGACTAGCCTAGCCAACATGGTGAAACCCCATCTCTACTAAAAATACAAAGATTAGCTGGGCATGGTGGCATGTGCCTGTAATCCCAGCTACTGGGGAGGCTGAGGCAGGAGAATTGCTTGAACCTGGACCTGGGAGGCGGAAGTTGCAGTGAGCCAAGAGCTCCACTGCACTCCAGCCTGGGCTACAGAGTGAGACTCCATCTCAAAAGAAAACAAAAGTTTATTTCTTGTTTTTACAAGGAACCAATGTGGGTATTGAGGCAGCTTTCCACATGGTGTGACTGAAGGACCCAGGTGTCTTCCAGCTTGTGACTGCCACCCCAGGGTTGACAAGACTTCACTTGAAGTTGGCAGTCTGGGATTGAGGAAAAGAGTGGAGAAGGCCCACCTGCTTAATTAGCTTCGCCCAGAGTATCACACCACCAACTCGCATTCCAGGGGTGAAAACGAATTGCACGTCCCTGTGCAGATAAGCAAGGGGCATCTGGGAAGTACAATCTTTAGTTGGGTAATCACTTCTCAGGAACAACTGTGTGGTGGATGGGAAGCATAAATCTTTCTCACATAGTCATTCTATCACTTTCTGCTTATGCTCACCAGCTTAAGCTGACCAACCCCTGTTATATCCCAGCAGGGAATATCAGTTTATTATAGTCAACATTTATTTATCTTTTTGTGTCTTGTCTGTAGTGCATTAAGGATTTTCTGAAGGTGAGCATATTAGATGTTAAGGGTTAGATTTTAAAGCACTTATCAGGCATGAGTTACCTGATCTAATCTCTAGCCTAATCATCAGTACTTAATTTTTTTTTTCCTGGAACATTATTTCCTTACTTTGCAGCAGCATTTATAGCTCTTGCTGCCCTTGGGAATATATATATATATATATACACACACACACACACATATATACATATATATGTTTCATGTTTGTCAGTTTCATGAGCAAGAAGGCTATGTTTATCTTGTTCATTTTACTATAAGACACTACATATTTACTGAGTAAATTGAATTAAAAGCAAAAAATGTGTGATTAATTTTAGTTATATTGGCTTACACAGGTGTTTTGTCTCATGTAAGGTAGGCATTTCAGGACATTCCATGACAGATTTTCAGAGGATAAATGAACTGGGTTTTTACTGTAAAATGTTATCTATCTCCTAGTAGTATCTCAGTGATAAATGTTTAATGGTAAAGGGAGGTATATGGAGTAACTTATATTTGAAAAGTATTAGGCTAAGGACAATCATAAGTCCTTGTGAATTAATGTCTTTCACCTTTTTTTTTACATTTGCAATGGAAAAAAGGAAATGTGGAAAAGTTTATGAGATATTTGTATATAGTTTACTGAATAATATAAAGCATGTGCCTTTGTAACTACTACTCAGATCAGCAGTTGGAACAATACTATTACTCCATGCCTCCCTCCCTATACTTCTTCTGGATCACAACCTGTTACCTTTCTGCGGTCTTCAGTTTTGTGTTAGCCATTTTCTTGCCTTGCTTGAAAAGTTTACTACCTCTGTTGCATCCTGTCAGCTTTACTGCCATCACGGACAATAGGAACATCTCAGTGGCTTACAAAAACAAATGTGTATTTCTTGCATCAATAGGGGCTTAGGATATACTCCTCACATCTCTTCATTCCAGATTCCACATTGAGAGAACAGTTCCTTTTGGGATTCCAAAGGGCAGTTAGAACTGTTGGAAACTCTTGGAGCCTCTGATTGAAGGTGATGAGCATCAGTCTACTCCTTTAATTGACTCAAGCATGTCACATGGCAAAGCCAAGGAGTTGAAGGGTTGGGGAGCTAGATTCCATAGGGAAGGTCACATGGCACTGAGTAATACTCTTACAGGAAAGGAGGAGGGAATTCTTAGAAATGTAATATAAGCTATCACACATTCCTAAGCGATACAGTTTGGTTTGGTTTGGTTATGAACATAAATGTAATCTTACCATAAGAATTTTTGGTCTTGCTGCTTTGGCTTAGCATTAACTTTAAGAGAATCATTTATGTTTTTGTGTGAAGGTGTAGTTCATTTTCATTGTTAGGCAGTAATTCATTGTAATATAGTCATCCATAGTAGGCATCCGGAGTAGGCATAATTTATTTACCTGTTCTGTTGACAGACATGTGCTCTGAATGTTCTTGTACAGGTAGCCTGGTGTATGTGTTTCTCTAGGAAAGGGATCTTCACATTTTGTTGCTTGTATAGCACATCAAAGGTTTTTTTTAAACTTTCTTAAATACTGAAAAATTTTCATCTTGTCATAGAATGTAATTTTTGGCACATTGCAAGTATTAACATTTTAAAGTACCAACTGCACATTACTTTTTTTTGCATTACTTTAAAAATGCATCTAAATGTATCCAGTGGAATATGGTATTTATATGATTTGATGGAATCATTCATTTTCCAATGAACAAATTCTTCCTTAGTGGTCAAAGTTCTTATCATTTCTTTTTCAAATTATATTTACATGCCTCTAGCAAAATTTTGTCCTAATGGGTAATACTCTAGAGAGTGCTATTTTCAAGTCTTTTATTGATAACTGTACCACATTTCTTTGTAACAAAAATGTGCATGTAAATTGAAATTTATCTTTTACAATTTCCTCTGACCCCAATATTCTAAGTTCTAAGGGTGTAAAAGTTATTCTGGAGTAAGTTAATTCTGCAGTTATCAATAGTACACAGTTGATCAAAACAAGAAGTGTATTAGAAATGTGATAGATAATCGTAACTCTTGATGAGATGGAATTAGATATGGGAGGGGATAATTTACGTTGCTTTCATTAAGGGAATTATTAAATTATTTCTTTGTCCCCAAGGTTTGATGCCTTGTGGCAATACACCATAGCAAGATTCTGGATGAGGTGAGGCTTTCTTTGTGAAAGGGATGATGGAGGGAAAGAACCTCAAGCCTGGGCGCATTACCAGCCAGATCACTTTAGAAGTACACGTGAGAGCAGAGCTGATTTCCATACAGCTCTCTGTCACCATGCACAAAGTTCCATGTTCCTCCTAATCGAAGACCACTGCTCTAGCATACACACCTAAGATTGGAAATTCCTAAGTCTTATGGAATTCATATCAACATCTTTACTATATATTACCAAACTTTCCCAAAGTGGTTTTTCCAAGTGTGAGTTCTCTTTGCCTAAATTTGGGTTTGCAGACTTTAGTTTTTGCCAAGCTGGTGAATATCCAATGGTATCTTATTTTGGTTGTAAATTATATTTCTCTGTTTGCTAAAATGAGAAACTTCTATTCATGTTTATTGTTCATTTGGATTTCTTTTGTAAGGTGCCTGTTCAAATTTTGCCCATTTTCTATTTGTCTTATTGATTTGTAGGATTTCTTTATATACTCTCAGTTTGAGTCTGCTAGCTTACCCCTTCACTTTTTCATGGTTCCTTTTGATCAATCAAGCTTCTTAATATAATCAAATGTATCAGGCTTTTCTTTCATTGAATAATGCTCTTTTAACCTTTCTCCCAGCTTCTTCAGTATTATGAAATAGAAAGTCTCTTAGTTTTGAAGTCAGCAATATCTGGGTTTGGATTCTGGTATAGCCACTTTCTAGCAATGTGAAATTGGCTAAGCAATGCTCACTAGAGTAAGTTGTCTAAGCCTTATGTTTGATATTCATGGTTTGTGCCTGGCATTATTATGTGTGCTTTGCATATATTAAACTGAATGCTCACAACAACCCTACGAGGTAGGTACTATTATCATTCCCATTTTAAAGAAAAAGAAGCTGAGATCAAGATAGGTGAGTAACTTGCTCCAGGTCAGTATGGTAGGTAGTGGTAAAGCCAATATTCAAAGCCTGGCACCTGCACTAGAGCCTGAACTCTCCTCCATACAGACTGTGCTTCTTCCTCAGAAACATGGGAATGAGAATACCTTTCTTTTAGAATTACTGTGAGCAAAAAAATATGTATGGGAAAGGACTTCCCAGCATTTTTAGTACATAGCAGGTTTTTGTTACTTCTGTGAAATGTAGGGGAGTTGAGGAAACAGAACCGAACAGAACACAAACATTAAAGTCTCTTTGCAAAGTCATATGTATTTTTTTTTTTTACAGATAATTGTAGAGCAAATTGAATAATTCTTTTACCTTGTTCAGAACAATGAGTCTTTCTTCAGTATCTTTGATGTAGGAGACAGATGTTCTCTGAACAACAGACTTAGTATTTTTCTGGTAAGAATAGAAAAAAATCAATTTCTTAGCTCAATCATATAGATTAATTTCTTAATGATCTTGAAGCGTATAGGAAAATATACCCTCATTTTAACCATGTGGCCTAAAAAGGGCCAGAGAAAACAAATAATAAAGCTTTGAATGGAAGTTGGCGTGAAAGACAAAATGCACCAGGCAATAAAGATAATTTTGCTTTAGATATTATAATAGGGAGAATTTTCATTTCTGCAGCAGAATGTGTCAAAGAAATGAAGGAGGCTTGGGGTTTTATAGAGGCAGGTAAACAAGGGAGTCAAGGGGAAGGATGGGGGGGTCAGTTCTTGGATATGCCAAGGGAGTTGGTTCCTTGAAGTTAACTGTTTCTCACAACATAAAAGGTTTTTTTTTAAAACCATTGCTTTTTCCTGGGAGCACAGGGCTCTGGAAATTTTCAACAATGTCACTGCCTTTAGGAAAGCTAAGAAAAATACGGAATCCTCTACTGTAACAGCAAGGATATGGGTCAGTATCCAGGCAGTCACAATGGTCAAAGCAAATGTGTAACAAACCTAATCAGGAGCCTAATCCCCCAAAGAGATGAGGAACCCAAAATCCAAAATGATTTATAACTTTAACTTAAAGACGGATAGTTCACTGGCCACCGACCAGCTCTTCGCACTTGATTGTAAATCAAGAAATTCAATTAAATATTTGCTCAGCATCTTTTTTTTTCTAGCAAGTTCTTTATTTTAATTTTAACTTGAAATCAGTGCATTATATTAATAACTCCATTGGTCGTTTATCTACTTAACAATCTTTGATGATCTTTCCCATAGTGAAATGATCCTATAAAACCATTGACAGGTTCTAAGATTTTTCCTTTGTCTACCCATCCCTACTAACTAGAAATACATTTCTGGGAAGTAGTCTAACAATAATTTCAGTTTTGAAAAGGGTCATGGATGGTAAGGAGACTATATTGTTTAAAGGCCTTTATTGATCCTTTTATAGATTTACTGGAAGTTGAAAACTAGCACAAAGAGGTCCCCTGTACCCTTCACCTAGTTCTCCCTCATGGTGACACTATAGTTCAGTATCAAAACATGGAAATTGATGTTGGTACAGTTAATAGACTATTCAGATTTCATCCATTTTACATTGTTCATTTGTGTGTGTTAGTATCTTTAATGCGCCAGACATTGCTTATACTCTGGAATGGAATGTGGTGATACAGACAGTTCTTCAAAACACTTTACACTTTCTTGGGAGGTGTTTTGTTTTGTTTTGTTTTGTAATGTGGCCTCAATTCTCAAACCTGCCTTTAAGATTTCTCCACTTGTCTTAGAGAGTCAAGAATTAAAGTATTCCAACTGCAGTGAATATTAATTAAAGAATAAATATATTAAAGTGAGTTGGAGGCAGGGGAATAACATGTCGCTTGTCACATTGAGCCAGCTAGTTAGAATTCTCCTGACGGATGCAAAGGCCTAGGAAGCTTAAGTTCCTAGATAGCTGAGAATCTTTGCCATGAGTGAAAACAATAAGGAACATCACTACCTGGTTGGAATTGACAAATTTGGCCAGGCGGATCAGTCCTTTCAAATCTAAGTCTCTGTGTTGGTCATTTTCCTTCCAGCAAGGAAGATCCATTATTTAAGAGGTATGCGATCTCCAGGAAAACCTATGAAAGGTCTGTCAGTATCTTCTGTGCTTTTATAACACATTCATAACACACACACAAAATTACAATTAAAGTTTCACAAAATACATACACTTATGGGGATATGCTTATTTATTCTTTCATATCATTTTTTAAAAAATTGGTGGTTATTACCTGGTAAATCAATTTCAGGACCGTTGTTTAAAAGAAAAGTCAGTTCAAACAGTAGTAAGAATTGTTAGGTTGGTGCAAAAGTAATTGCGGTTTTTGCCATTAAAAGTAATGATAATAAGAGCCTAAAAGTTTTCATAATAAGAGCTACAATTTACTGGCTACCTATTATGTGGTAGGTGATTTTCCAAGAAAATGACCAGTCATAACATTCTTGGGATTCATTCATTCAACACATAGTTATTGTGCTCCTATTTGCTAGGCATTGTTCTAGTTGACAGAGCAGTGACCAAAGCAGGAAGAAAAAAAAAATTCGCTAATTGAATTTACAGTCTAGCAGGGAGAAATGTTTAACAGACACATGAGAAAGTAATCATATTTCATGTCATAGGATGTAAGTACTATGAAGATAAATAATTAGGGAAGGGAGATAAGGAGTACTGGGATGCTAGTTTAAGTAAGATGGTCATGGCAGACTTCTTTCACAAGGTGATATCTGAAGGAGATGAGAGAGAAAGCCGCAGGGATATTGGATGGAAGAGAAATCCTGGCTGAAGGTGTAGCAAGAGCCAGACCTTGAGGCAAGACACGTATTGGAGAATTCAAAGGATAGGACAGTGGAGTTATGATTCAAATGCAAAACAATAGACTCAGGACATTGAGCTCAGGGTCAGACTTAGAGGGTCGTGAACACAGGTCTAGCTGACTCCAAAGTCAGTGCACTTTTACAAATAACCACATGTGCTAGTGACTGCTCATCTACTGTGTGTCATTATCCAAACTCTTGCTCTAAATATTTGATGGCCATCTAACGTTTTCTGGTTAACTAAAAGAGTCAAATTACCCCTGCTAGAAATCACATTTCAAAGGAAATTGTCAACAAAAGAAATACACTCAGGACTACAAGCTTTCCAAACATTAATAAGAGGCAAATATGTCTAGTGCATTACTGTTTCAATTAATTAAATGATTAGTGAGATAGCACTGGAGAATCATTTTCACTATAAATGAAATATTTTTTAATCTAGTGTAAGCAGTAAAGTCACTAGAGAGGAAAGTAACTTTTCCAGTTTCTTGATTTAAAAATTTCTTTCTTTATGATAAAAAGTGATAGCACCAGAGAGCCTTTGGCATGGCATTATGCACTGTGTAGACGTGATACCCTGAAGCTTTGTATTTCATGTTACCTTTATGAGGTGGAAAGTCTTCACACTGGCCAGATATGTGCTTGTGAAAAGGTTGGGTAAAAACAGTGCAATCATTAAAGTGGTTTTTTCCCAAATGGGTTTTTTTTTTTTTTTTTTTTTTTTTTTTTGCTCATAACTGGTCCTTTGGTGCCCTCTGGTGATACAGCTGATGAAAACAAGTACTAGATCGCTAATTCTCTCTCTCACACTATATAGTATTGCCATCTAATGTACACAATTTACAACACCAAAATGCATAAAGAAAAATTACCCACAAGAATAATTGTACACTTATCAGTTTATTTAGTCTTGCCTCACATAAAAATTGCTAAAAGCTTTGAGTTGAGAGTGGTAATGTAAGAGAAAGTAATCTCTAACTTTGTGGGGTTTTTTTGTTTGTTTTTTTTTTAGTTTTTAGAACATGAGACACCTTCTCACTCTGTCACCCAGGCTGCAGTGTAGTGATGTAATCTGCACTCACTCTGGCCTGGACCTCCCAGGCTCCAGCAATCCTCCCACCTCAGCTCCTTGAGTAGCTGGGAACACAGGAACGCGCCACCCCGCCCTGCTAATTTTTGTATTTGTAGAGATGAGATTTCACTATGTTGCCTGGGCTGGTGTTGAACTCCTGAGCTCAAGTGATCCACCCACCTCAGCCTCCCGAAGTGCTGGGATTTACAGATGTGATCCACTGCACCCAGCAGCAATGTCTAACTTCATAAACTGAGACTATGCTAATCAGTGGCAAAGAACAAAATTTTTAAATTTCTAATAGACTAACAAATAAATCAGTCTTACCACTTCTCTGTGCAGATTGCCAATAAATCTCCTTTCATTGAAACAAGGCAAATAAATTAAACATGGTGAATAACCCACTGACAGAAAGCATGGTATTTTTCTGGGCAATCTGAACTACAAATTGGCTGACAACAGGAAACAGCATGGCCCTACACTACATGATTTTCTATCATTAAAACTATGGAAATATTTTCCTTGTCCTCATGTCCTCATAGATATGTCTCTTTTAAATAGCATAGAGCTGGATTTTTAAAATCCAATCTGGTAAGCTATTTAAATTTAAATTGGTGGTTATAGTGATTAATAATGTAGTTGGGCTTGTTTTGCCCCTCTTATTCGTATATAATGTATTTTTATACTTGTTTTGTTCATATTGTTTTATTTTGAATTAATTGAATCTTTGTCTTTATTTTATTATTTTGTATTCATTGATTTAAAAAATTTTATGTTAACCTTGAAATACTGTCATGCAGATTTAATAAATTCTTAAGCTAATGATTCTTACTAGTTAAAAATGTAAAGTATTAAGAATGTGAGCTCCATGAGAGCTGGGATTTTTGTCTTTGTCCATTGCTGTATTCCCAGAGTCACAGGATCCTTGGGGTGTTGTCGCTTTTCCAGCCAGAAACCTCTGTGGCTGCTGGTGCCTTTGCCCAAGTTTTGCTCAGGCCTGCTGGGCTCATTCTGCCCACTTAGCCTGGCAGGCTGTGCTCGACTCGCGTTACTGGCCTGGATCCCTCACCTGCCAAGGGCAACCCCAGTGCAGAGTATTGAGTGGTGTGTGAGCAAGCAAGTGTGGGGTTCAGTCACTGCACACACTGAGGTACGCCAGCTGTGGTGGGGTGGACAGCTCCAGGTGTTGGCAAGGGTGCTGGCTCCCTGCTAGACTGTGGCTGGACCAGGCATACCACAAGCATCTTCCATGGCTGGCACGGGGGAACATGGTGGTGTCCACAAGCTTGGAGATGCCAGGAACTGCAGACCCCCAATGAGGGCCTCACAGCCCTGGCTTGGGAGCTCCTAGATCTGGGCTCCTCGAAAGGCTGCAGGTCTTCTCTTTTTCTCTCTTCTTTCCTTCTTGTTGCCTGCAATGTGGTGAGCAAGGGGCATGTTTCAGCCCTGCTTGTGTTACAGCTCTTTCAGCCCTGCCATATTTGGCAGTTCCTGAGTTCTTGTCCCATGTCCAGAAAGAATGAGGTATGTGGACAAGTGGAGAGTGAGCAAGGCAAAGAGATGCTTAATTGAGCGACAGAGCAGCTCAGAGGAGACCACAGAGGTAGCTCCTCTCTGCAGCCAGGTCAGCCTGTTCTCTGCAGCCCTCAGTGGCGAGGAGGCCCAGAGTTGGTAGCTCCTATCCACAGGCAAGTTGTCCCATCCTCTACCCAAGCCTGGCTGAGTCTGGGGGTTTTATGGGCTTTAGAG
Source organism: Pan troglodytes (assembly GCF_028858775.2). Classification (NCBI taxonomy): domain Eukaryota; kingdom Metazoa; phylum Chordata; class Mammalia; order Primates; family Hominidae; genus Pan; species Pan troglodytes. Next base: position 177,983,222 of record NC_072401.2, read on the forward strand.
GGGAGATACTGCATGCTGACTGGTCCGTGGGCAGCCGTGGGCAGGCCCAGAAAAAGCACCATAAGTTCTCTATCCAGTCTGCAGAACTGATAACCTGGCCCCCAGGCTTCACTCTGTCCCTGGCTTGAAGGTGGGGCTTCGCTGGGTGACCTGCTCCTTTGTGCCCAGGAGTGTGTCTACCTCCTGCCACCATCAACCTGCCACGCACAGTGCCCAGGCTGTTTGTGCCAAGGGGTGCCTGTAGGCCCTGCACTGAGCTGCTGTCAGCCCCCACCTCAGCCTCCCTCCTGTGCTTGTCAGTGCCCAAAGTCGGGTGGGGGCTGAGGTGGCAGGGGCCTGGCATGTCAGCACTGCCTCAAGCACACACACGCCCAGCTAGGTTGTGACAGCACCCAGGCTCATCCTCAACTTTACTACAGAATAGGAGTGGACGCCAGAAGCAGGGAGAGGCCAGGCATTGGGAGCAGGCAATTCCAAGCCTGAGGGGGCAGGAGGGTTTCCTGGGCTCTGGAGAGCACAGGTGTTGGGAACAGGCCCCCAAAATCCGGCCATAAACTGGCCACTAAACTGACCATAAACAAAATCTCTGCAGCACTGTGGCATGTTCATGATGGCCATGACACCCATGCTGAAGGTCGTGGGTTTACTGGAATGAGGGCAAGGAACACCTGGCCTGCCCTGGGTGGAAAACCACTTAAAGGCATTCCTAAGCCACAGACAATAGCATGAGCAATCTGTGCCTTAAGGACATGTTCCTGCTACAGATAACTAGCAAGGCCCATCCCTTTATTTTGGCCCATACCTTTGTTTCCCATAAGGAATACTTTTAATTAATATATAAACTATAGTAACAATGTTTATCACTGGCTTGCTGTCAATAAATGTGTGGGTAAATCTCTGTTTGAGACTCTCAGCTCTGAAGGCTGTGAGATCCCTGATTTCCCACTCCACATGCTGTATTTCTGTGTGTGTGTCTTTAATTCCTCTAGCGCTGCTGGATTAGGTCTCCACGCCTGAGCTGGTCTCGGCAAGTGGCGCCCAATATGGGAGGTTTGAAACCAGGTCAAAGGGTCCCCGGAGCGACGGTTGGAGAATGTGGAACTATGCTGGAGGACACCTGAGTACTCTTAAGCAATCCCTATGGTGAGTAAGAAGGGGAGCTCGGAAGCATCAGTGTAACAATGGGACAAGTGTGGGCTCTGGTTCGTTCCACCTTGGAACCTTTTCACACTGATGATGAGGAGGAAGGAGTATAATGAAGTAACAGAAGAAGTAACAGAGCAAGTTTGTTTGCCTGCTAAAGCTAAAGTGGCAAAGGAGGGAGAGGTTTATCCCTATCCTTCTGCACCCCCTCCTTATTTTGAAGAAAAAGAGTGGCCTGACCCTCCAGATCTTTCTTTTCTGGAGGATGCTGGGCAAAAAGTGATTGTCCCAGTGACTGTTCAAGCAGCGCCTCAAGCGATCGCTCTCAGTTCTATTCAGGCAGGAATTCAGCAAGCTAGAAGAGAGGGTGATTTAGAGGCTTGGCAGTTCCCTATTAGAATACATCCCCCAGATCAACAGGGAAATATTATAGCTACATTTGAGCCTTTTCCTTTTAAATTACTCAAAGAATCTAAACAAGCTGTTAATCAATATGGACCAGGTTCTCCTTTTGTAATGGAACTGTTAAAGAATGTTGCTGTTTCCAGTCAGATGATTCCTACTGACTGGGATGCTCTTGCTCAAGCTTGTCTAACTCTTACTCAGTTCTTACAATTTAAAACTTTGTGGGCAGATGAAGTTTCCATTCAGGCTGCTTGTAATGCCTAGGCCCAACCTCGGATTAATATAACTGCAGACCAACTTTTAGAGGTTGGTGGCTGGGCTGGTTTAGATGCACAAGTGGTCATGCAGGATGATGCCATAGAGCAGCTTAGAGGAGTGTGCATTAGAGCTTGGGAAAAAAATCACTTCAGGAGGAGAACAATACCCTCCCTTTAGTTCTGTCAAACAGGGACCAAAAGAACCATATGCAGATTTTATAGCGCAGTTACAGGAGTCTCTTAAAAAGGTGATTGCAGATTCAGCTGCTCAGGATATAGTGTTGTGGTTATTAGCTTTCGACAATGCTAATCCCAATTGCCAGGCTGCTCTGTGACCTATTAGAGGGAAAGCACATTTAGTTGATTTTATCAATGCCTGTGATGGTATCGGAGGTAATCTGCATAAGGCTACTCTGCTAGCCCAGGCAATGGCAGGACTGAGAGTGGATAAAGGAAATACTCCGTTTCCTGGAGCTTGTTTTAACTATGGGAAGCATGATCATACCAAAAAAGAATGTAGAAAAAAATCAGCGAGTCAGGCTGCCAAATAGGGAGAAAAGAAAACTGCTGAGCCTGAAATATGTCCAAAATGTAAAAGAGGAAAACACTGGACTAATCAGTGTCACTCTAAATTTGATAAAGATGGGAACCCGATTTCAGGAAACGCCATGAGGGGTCCCTCCTGGGCCCCGTTCTAAACCAGGGCATTCCGGCTCAGACCATTCCCTCACCACTGTACAATGTCTGTCCCCTGCCACAGCCAGTAGTGCTGCAGTAGATTTATGCTGCACAAAAGCTGTGAGCCTTCTGCTCGGGGAACCCCTGCAAAAAGTTACAACAGGGGACTGTGGACCCTTGCCAGCGGGGATGATAGGATTACTTCTAGGCAGGTCTAGTTTAAATTTAAAAGGGGTACAAGTAGAAACAGGAGTCATTGATTCAGATTACATTGGGGAAATTCAAATTGTTATATCTACTTATGTTCCCTGGAAAGCAGAGCCAGGAGAGTGTATAGCACAGCTCCTGATTGTGCTGTATGTGGAAATGGGGAAAAGTGAAATTAAATGAACAAGGATTTGGAAGCACAAATAAACAAGCAAAGCAGCTTATTGGGTAGGTCAAATTACTGATAAATGTCCTACCTGTGAAATAACTATTCAGGGAAAGAAATTTAAAGGTTTAGTAGTTACAGGAGTGGACATTTCAATCATTTCTCTACAGCACTGGCCATCCATGTGGCCAATTCCATCTGCTCAATTTAACATAGTTGGAGTTGGTAAAGCCCCTGAAGTATATCAAAGTAGTTATATTTTGCATTGTGAAGGGCCCGATGGACAACCTGGGACTATTCAACCAATTATAACTTCTGTACCTATAAATTTATGGGGAAGAGATTTATTACAACAATGAGGAGCACAAATTCTAATTCCAGAATAATTATTTAACCCTCAAAGTCAATATATGATGGATGAAATCGGGTATGTCCCTGGTATGGGACTAGGAAAACATTTGCAAGTTTTGAAGGAACCGCTTCAAGCAGAAAGACAAAGTTCCCTCCAAGGTTTAGGATTTGATGGTGGCCATTGTTAAGCCTCCAGAACCTATACCTTTAAAATGGTTAACAGATAAGCCAATTTGGATAGAACAATGGCCGCTGAGTAAAGAGAAACTGGAGGCTTTAGAGGACTTCATTACTGAACAATTAGAAAAAGGACACATAGCTCCAACATTTTCCCCTTGCAATTCTGCAGTTTTCATAATTAAGAAAAAATCAGGTAAATGGAGAATGTTAACTGATTTAAGAGCTCCGTTAATTCAGTTATACAACCTATGGGAGCATTACAGCCAGGATTGCCTTCTCCTGCCATGATTCCAAAAAACTGGCCTTTAATAGTCATAGATTTAAAAGACTTTTTTTTTTTTTTTTTTTACTATCCCCTTAGCTGAGCAGGACTATGAATGGTTTGCATTTACAATTCCTGCAGTAAACATCCTGCAGCCTGCTAAGTATTTTCACTGGAAAGTGTTGCCACAAGGCATGTTAAACAGTCCAACAATTTGCCAGACGTAGGTAGGGGAAGCAATTGAACCTACTCGTAAAAAATTTTCACAGTGTTACATTATTCATTATATGGATGATATACTTTGTGCTGCCCCCACTGGAGAAATATTACTTCAATGTAATGATCACTTGCAAAGTTAGATTTCTTGTGCTAGTTTAATTATAGCTCCTGACAAAATTCAGACTACTCCTTACTCCTACTTGGAGACCTTAGTAAATGACATTACCATTGTGCCTCAGAAGGTAGCCATACGTAGGGATCAATTGAAAACATTAAATGACTTTCAAAAATTACTAGGGGACATTAATTGGATACAACCTGCTGTAGGCATTCCTACCTATGCCATGAGTTATCTATTTTCTATCCTTAGAGGAGATCCTAGTCTCACTAGCCCTTGGCAATTAACAAAAGAAGCTAAGGCAGAGCTGCAGCTAATCGAAAAGCAAGTCCTTAAAGCTCAAATAAATAGAATAGATCCAGAGAAGACTCTAGATTTGCTAATTTTTCCAACTCAGCATTCACCTACTGGTGTTATTGTCCAAGAACAGGGCTTAGTAGAATGGCTTTTTCTTCCACATACTAATTCACAGACTCTACCTCTTTATTTGGATCAAATCGCTACTATGATAGGAAATGAGAGAACTTGGATTGTTAAATTACATGGATATGATCCTGGAAAAAATTATTATCCCTCTCACAAAGGCACAAATACAGTAAGCTTTTATAAATAGTCTTACTTGGAAAACCCATTTAGCTGACTTTGTGGGTATTCTCGATAATCATTTTCCTAAAATGAAACTGTTTCCATTTTTGAAATTAACTAATTGAATTCTCGCTAAGATAACTAAATTTAAACCAATTGAAGGTGCTGAGAATGTTTTTACAGATGGGTCTGGTAATGGTAAAGCTTATTCTGGCTTGAAAGGTAAAGTTTTTCAGATGCCTTATACTTCAGCTCAAAAAGTGGAGCTTATAGCTGTACTTCAGACATTGAATGCTTTTATTATGCCTATTAATGCAATTCCTGATTCTTCATACGTGGTTCATTCCACACGATTAATTGAAAGTGCTCAGTTACGATTTCATACAGATGAACAACTGATGACTTTATTTATGCAATTGCAAACAGCGGTTAGGAGTAGAATGTACTCCTTTTACATCACTCACATTAGGGCTCATATACCTCTTCCAGGACCTTTGACTGCAGGGAATCAAATGGCTGATCACCAGTTGCTAATGCAATATCTAATGCTAGACGCTTTAACAATTTAACCCATGTTAATGCCTCTGGTCTCAAACGCAGATACAACATTACCTGGAAAGAAGCTAAAGCTATTATCCAGCGATGCCCAATTTGCCAAATGGTGCATTCCTCATCTTTTACTGGAGGAGTTAATCCTTGAGGATTGGAACCTAATTCTCCTTGGCAAATGGATCTCACACATGTTCCCTCGTTTGGGAGACTAGCTTATGTACATGTATGTGTGGACACCTTTACTCACTTTTTCTGGGCTACATGCCAATCAGGATAGTCTTCTGCCTGTGATAAATGTCACCTTTTGCAGTGTTTTGTGGTGATGGACATTCCAGCTTCTGTTAAAACAGATAATGCCCCAGGCTATACTAGCCAAGCTCTAGCTACATTTTTCTCCATATGGAATATTAAACACATTACTGATATCCCATATAATTCTCAAGGACAAGCCATAGTGGAAAGAATGAATCTCTCCCTGAAACAGCAGTGGCAAAAACAAAAAAAGGGAGAGAAACAGGGACTACAGGACACCCCATATGCAACTGAATCTAGCATTATTAACTTTAAGTTTTTTGAGCCTGCCTAAAGGCCAGATGTTATCAGCAGCTGAACAGCATCTACAGAAATCAGCTACAAAGACAGAAGCAGAACAACTGGTTTGGTGGAGAGATCTGATAACAAAAAGTTGGGAAATAGGTAAAACAACAACTTGGGGTAGAGGTTATGCTTGTGTTCCTCCAGGACCAAATCAACAGCTGATTTGGATACCATGAAGACACCTGAAACCTTATAATGAGCCAGATGCCGAGGAAGAGATTCTGGGAGGATCCCGAGGACCCCCCCAATTGCAGCCATGTCAAGACTGATGCTGAGGAGGACCCCAACTGTTACGGGCAACACCCATTGAACACAGCCACCCACCTGGGGACAGATCAAGAAGCTATCACAGATGGCGGAAGAAAACCTGAGGAAAGCCGGACAGCCAGTCACAATGAGTAATTTAATGGTAGCTATGATAGTGGTGATCACCATTGCTGTGAGTATTCCTTCAACAAGGGCTGACACAGAGAGCAATTATACATACTGGGCATATTTATCAATCTTGGCTGGCAATAATGCCTGGATGTAATCACTCTATGACACAGTTACACATGCTTTCTGATCTTAGTGTTTACTATAATAAATCTGCTCCTATAATTGAGGCATACAACCCTCAAAAACCTATTTGTAAACAGGATTGGACCTGGCCAGAAGTAATGAACGTACTTGTTTGGGAAGATTGCATTGCAGAACATACAGAGGTGCTATGCAACAATTCCTATGGAATCATTATTAATTGGTCCCCTAAGGGGACGTTTAGCTTGAATTGCACCTCTCAGTCTGCATGCCACGGCCACACTATGTTTAGCTGGTCTGAACAAAATGATCAGATGGTAGAAATAGTAAGAAATATGGCAAGAGTTCCTATTATGTGGAAACATGGCGGTATAGTGGCACCTCAATCTCAAATGATATGGCCCGCTCTAGGAGCTAAACATAAGGATTTGTGGAAACTATTAATAGCTCTTAATAAGATCAAAATTTATGAAAGAATAAAAAAGCATCTAGAAGGACACTCTACAAACTTGTCTTTGAATATTGCAAAATTAAAAGAACAAATATTTAAAGCATCCCAGTCACACCTGACCTAAATGCCAGGAACTGGAGTGCTTGAAGGAGCTGCAGACAGATTAGCAGCTAGTAACTCATTAAAATGGATAAAAACACTTGGAAGCTCTGTGATTTCAGTGATGATTGTGCTTTTAATCTGTGTTTTTTGTCTTTGTATAGTCTGCAGATGAGGATCCCGATTCCTGTGAGAATTAGCTCATTGGGACAAAGCTGCCTTTGCTTTTATCGCTTTACAAAACAAAGAATGGGGACATGTTGGGAACAGGCCCCCAAAATCTGGCCATAAACTGGCCCCAAAACTGGCCATAAACAAAATCTCTGCAGCACTGTGACCTGTTCATCTTGGCCATGATGCCCATGCTGAAGGTTGTGGGTTTACTGAAATGAGGGCAAAGAACACCTGGCCCACCCAGGGCGGAAAACCACTTAAAGGCATTCTTAAACCACAAGCAATAGCATGAGCGATCTGTGCCTTAAGGACATGTTCCTGCTGCAGATAACTAGCCAGACCCATCCCTTTATTTCAGCCCATCCCTTTCTTTCCCATAAGGAATACTGTTAGTTAATCTATAATCTATAGAAACAATGTTTATCACTGGCTTGTTGTCAATAAATATGTGGGTAAATCTCTGTTCAAGGCTCTCAGCTTTGAAGGCTGCGAGACCCCTGATTTCCCACTCCACGTGCTATGTTTCTGTATGTGTGTCTTTATAATTCCTCTAGCACCACTGGGTTAGGGTCTCCATGACTGAGCTGGTCTCGGCACACAGGGATGCCTGGGTCCGCAGCCCTGGCTGAGCAGCTGCAGCTGCACCCTGGAGGGAGGGGCTCCTACTCCTCAAAATCAGAAGTGGGCGAGCCTTCTGCCTGTTCCTGGCTCCTGCTGGATCTGTGGAGCACAGAGCCCTGTCCACGCCTCCCCCACTGCAGCTGGTGTTTTCACAGTGGCTGCTCCAGATGGGCCACTGCTGCCATCACCAGCACCTAGAAAACTTCTGGGCAATAAATGCACCTCAGAACATCTTAGCCACATTCACCTGCTCATGACCTAATGCTGCTGTTGTCCATTATTTTACTTCTTCCTTAGACTTAACAAAAGTTGGACATCATTCTCATTGTGAACCCTGAATATCTGAGACATGTCTCAGCCAATTTAGGAAGTTTATTTTGTCAAAGTTAAGGATGCACACCCGTGAGAAAGCCTCAGGAGGTTTTGATACCATGTGCCCAAGGTGATCCAAACACAGCTTGGTTTTGTACATTTTAGGGAGACATGAGACATCAATCAATATATGTAAAATGAACATTGATTTGGTCTGAAAAGGTGGGACACCTCAAAGAAAGGTGGGACAACTTGAAGTGGGAAGGGGGCTTCCAGGTCATAGGTAGATAAGAGACAAATGTTTGCATTCTTTTGAATTTCTGATTAGTTTTTCCAAAGGAGGCAATCAGATATGCATTTATCTCAGTGAGCAGAAGGATGACTTTGAATAGAGTAGGAGGCACGTTTGCCCTAAGCAGTTCCCAGCTGGACTTTTCCCTTTAGCTTAGTGATTGTAAGACCCGAAGACTTATTTTTCTTTCACATTTCCCCTGTTTTTCTTTTAAAAATCTTTTTGGAGGAAGTATTTTAAAAGAAAATGAATCTTTGGTCTCAGGTTTTGTCTGATCTCTCATGGCTAGGATGGTTTATTCCTAGACAGGAAGGTCCTGAGTTATTAGGAAAGCTCATTTTAACAGGTGGTGAAGTCTCATGTCCTATGAAGAGAAAATAGGGGGAAGAAGGGAGAAAACAACAAACAAAAGAGCAATCCTGGAAGATCGATATAGGCCACATTACTCTGAAGTCCATACATTAGTAGGCAGGTATGAAAGTGGCTTATGTATGTAAATAGGTTTCTGTTATTTTCTTCTGAAGTTTAAGTTGCCTAGCTTTAGTTCACAGGGCTTTAAGTAAACACAGCTTAGTTTTCAACAATTTCAACTTGGGAAAAATAGGGGTAAAAAGGAAAAGAAAGAAGAAACACATTGAAAACATTATTTTGGAGACATTATTCATTATAGCCAGGAAAAAATATAATTCAGTCCAAACTGTAGAAAATAATAAAAATAGAAAAACATTAGGCTAGACTAGAATCTAACAATGGGTGTACTATAGTTTTTGAATTTTTCTCTCTCCAGTTTGCCATTTTTACCAAAGACAAATCATGGTAGGAGTGATTTGTTTTATTATACTTGGCCAGATTATTTGTACAACATGCAGCAGGAATAATTATTTTTCACAAAGGCTTTTTAATTTTGCTTTGTTAATTAATAATTTATTATTAATTATAATTAATCATTAATCATCAATTTATTAATTAAATGGAGCTTTGTTTCATAGAAAGAATCTCAGATAAGACTTTTTAAAAGCCCAGCCATGGATTTGTACCATCAAATATCTATGAGTTGGGTAAATTCCTCTCCTCTTGAGGTCCCAAGAAAACTTGGGACTCCTGCTCCTGTCAGAAAGTGACATTCTTTACTTACCACAGGTCAGGAACCCTGTACAGAAACTGTGTAGGCAAGGTATGAGGCCAGTTTTCCCAAGAGGCTTTTATTGGTTCTATAAGTCAAGCTTGATTCCTTAAAGGAAAGCACACCATTCCAGTCAAAGCCTTGGTAAAATAACCAGTTTATCCAATGATGTCCTGTTGCAAAAGAAAGTATTATTTGCACTTATGCAAATAACTATATTGCTGTAAATTAAGAATACTCACAAAAGTTTACAAATTCTGGAGAATTCAGGTAGAAACAGATATGCTCCAAATTTTGTTCACAGGAGTATACTTTACTCAATTGCTACAAACTGTAAATAGCTCAAAGGAAAAGTTTTCTTGTTTCTGAAAAACAAAACAAAGGATCAGCAATGTTTTAAGCAAAAAGTCAAAAGATTAATTCAGTCTTCTATTAGTTCAGTCCATACAGTTAGCTCCTGTTCTGCATGATATTCATGGACATTCCATCTCACCATAAGAGTCCTGAAAGTTTTCCTCTATTTTAATGTCACAATCTCCAAAGTTATCATAAACCTGTGTTGAAGAACACCTGTTAGAGTTTTATAGATGATTATAAAGCCACCTTCTAAAAAGGACCAAAACAAGACAATTGTTTATCAATGACAAAAAGTTTTAAGGCAGCCATAGTCAAAGACACACTTGACAAGGAAATTTTTTACCTCTGTGGCACACGATAATTTAACATAACAATTATAGTTATGACTGATAATGTGCACTAAGTCATACCAGAATTATAGCAGTTTCCCATAATGTTGGAACTCCTACCAGTAGCATATTTATAGGACTATAGCCCAAAGAAGGCCAAATAACATTTCATATTTGACAATGCTTCCTGTATGATTTTTATGCCAAGTAAGCCAAATATGTCATTTTTTGACTTTAGTGAACCTAATACCATGAAAGATTAATTAGGTCAGAAAAAGACATAATTTATAATTTGATTTTGGAAAGTTGGTCAAATATCAAAAGTTTAAAACAGTTGATATTACAAAATAGGATCACAGGTCGTTGTAAAATAAGTCATTCATTTAACCAAAGTAATAAGGATTTCAAAAAAAGATGAAAATCTTCATTCTTTGAGAGAGGAGACTTACTTTTTCAAAAAATAAGTACAATAAAACATCGTGAAGCCAGTTAAATTTGTTTTCAAAATTTTATAAACAATCTATAAAATTTTAATCATCTTGACGTAAGATATAATTTCCGTAAGTCTTTTATAACCTTTATTAAGGAGTTGGCTAATGCTTCAGGAAAACCTTGTAAATCTGATACTGGGGCCCATATGCTGTGCTTGCATCAATGTGCCTTTGACATTAATGGTTACTTTATAGAGAAACTGAACTTACTTTATCTCTCAAAATTGGCCCTTACAATCTCATGTGCTGGCCACTTCCACAATAATTCCTGGGCCTTGAGGAGTTGAATGGCTTTAATTTCTGGCCCTGTGTCTCACAAACACAGTTTATTTTGATTGGTATCTTCTATGGCGTCTGAAGAGAGGCTTTAATTGCTGTCAGTGATAAGATTCAGCAGAACTTGGTGTCCTTTTAGACCCAGGAGTCAAAGCCCTGTATCTTATTGGCACAAGGACTTTAAAAGCACATAACAGAAAGTTATAAGGATGTAGTAAGTGTAGTTTTAAAAAATTGTTTTTAATCTCAGTTTTTTTCTAAGTAAACCAGACATAGTAATAATGATATAGGAATTATTTCAGTGAAGCACAAGATCTGTTTATTAGGCCAGTTACCCAAGGCAAGAGAAAAGATCTTCTGCAATGTGACTGCTGTTCCCTATGGGGAATATTCTGTTGGAAGGAAACATTTCCTTTAGACCTTTAAGATGAAATTGTTTTTTGTTTTGTTTTGTTTTTGCATCAGGCCACAACAGTTAGAACTGGAAAAAAATTAACTTGCAGGAGCTAAAAATGAGTTGAACATAGAGTTATTATTTCAAGCCTTTTAAAAAGGGAGAGAAAGCCAAAAACAGCAAAATGCAATAAAAGTTGGACTTTGCATAAAAAATTATAATGTCTTTTAATTTATTATGAGTAAAGCAATTAGAGCTGGGCATGGTGGCTCACGTCTGTAATCCCAGCACTTTGGGAGGTCAAGGTGGGTGGATCACTTGAGGTTAGCAGTTCAAGACAAGCTTGGCCAACATGGTGAAACCTCATCTCTCCTAAAAATACAAAAATTAGCTGGGCATGGTGGCGCACACCTGTAATCCCAGCTACTCAGGAGCCTGAGGCAGCAGAATCACTTGAATCAAGGAGGCGGAGTTTACAGTGAGATGAGATCATGCCACTGCACTCCAGCTTTGGTGATAGAGTGAGACTGTGTGTCAAAAAAAAAAAAAACAAAACAAAAAAGAGTAAAGCAACAACTTAAGAACATGGCATACTTTGAACCAATTATTTAGGGTATAAGTAGTTTTTTTAAATAATTAAACACAATCTCTAGATAATTGATAATTAAAATTATAGACAAAATGATCATAAAAAAGTTTTCCTTTTAAATAAATCCTCTTATTGTGTCTTACACAGACCATTCACAACATGCTTGGACATTCTTGTTTGTCATGAGCATCCCTCTTTTTTAAACAACCAGACGTTTTATTTTAGGACAAAGTTTACCATACAAGATTCCTTCTCATATAAAATTATTTCTCTTTAACCTTCTTACCAAAAAATACCTCTTTATTTCTATAACTTTCTTTACATCTCTGTTTATTTCCTGGTATCTTTTACCTTGTTTTATACATAACCTTGAAATAAGCTTTGAATTAGACAAAAATTATTCACCTTTTTAAAAAGGACACATATTGTATTTTTAGAAAGAATGTTTTCCTACAATATATTTTAATTGGAAAATACCCAAGTAATGAAATAGCTATTATTTAATATAACTTTAGATTCTAAATTATGAAAAGTTTGTCTACAAGTATTTACCCCATACATTTACCTAATTATTTCATTTTAATTGTTTACCTAGATTATGAAAACTGCAATAGTCATCACTTAAAGTTATGAAACTGCCATTGCAAAATTATAATTGAGACAGTGAAAATCATCTGACCTAACTGACTCCATCTTGCTTCTAATCTCCAAGCTGTCCTTGTTCATTCCTGGGCATGGGCCGAACTAACTTTTGGAGGAATTTAGGTTATAATTTAGCTTTGAAACAAAGACAATAACAGTCCTCTCCCAAAACAAACCCCCTTCCTGCCTGGGGACTAAACTGCCTAAAGCTAGAAGATTAGAAGTTATGGTTATTTTACTAAATAATTCAAGATTTAGCTATTGTCATTAAACCAATATTAACGTCTTATTTATCAAAAGCTACATAAACAAAGATCATTCTGTTTTGCACTGGGCTTTACAGTTTTGTAACCCCTATGCCAAATTTTGAGAACTGATAGTATTTGGCAGGGGTAAGTATGAAAATGCTTGATTAATAAATACAAACAAAAATGTATGCTGGAAACTCTTAAGACATTTCTAATATTACTTTACCCAAAATTTTAAAGTTAGCTTATTTATTAATGATTTTACTTAGGTCTTGAAAAACTTGAATTTGAAAAAGCATTTGACTAGTCTTTCCTTTTTTCTAATAAAGTATTTGATTTAAGCACTTTTATTTTTCTTTAAGCCAATTACTTAGAGCTCTTTCATATATTTTTAATAGTGAAACATTGTGTACACAACACATAAATACATAGATGCATTAGGCATATCAATAAAAGTACACCTTATAGATTCATAACACCTCCTTTTTTCCCCCTATTTAAGACATGCAAATTCTTGAAAACCTGTTTCATTATGCTGGCAGTTGTCAGGTAAATAGCCCTAAATCTGCGTATTGAAGGAAACAACTCTTAGGTGAAAAATCAAATAGCAAAGTTTACAACCCAAGGTACAGAGGGAAAATGTCTGTTGGTGCTAGAGGGAAATTAAAGATGGATGCCAAATCAAACGTAAAAATATACAGAAATCTATCATAGTATTGTATAAGGAGACTAATTTAATTTAGATAGGGACTACTTGTCACTTAACTAGATCTCTGAGCTCTGGGCAGAGCCCATACAGAATCTTGGGTCTCCAAAAAGGGAGAATTATTATGAGGCTAGAACATGCGATGCTTGTACAGTGCACTAAAAAAAATTTTTTTTAAACAAAGACATTTCATTTTTTAAACAAAGACATTCTTCCTTAAAAACCCAAGAGTAGCCTCTGTTGCAGTAACTATTTTAGTCAAAAAATCAGGTAACACAGTACAAAAGCAAGGAGTTTAAGAGCTGAGACGAACTTGCCTGTTTACACTCTTGGAGTTCCATAAGGAAAAACAGTGGCTTTTTCCCACAAGGAAGTCTGGCACCTTCTCCATTTTCTTTAAAGAACCCCAGGCTATTATAAACTATTTTAGGTCCCTCATGCAGCACAGGGTTCAAGAGAAAGGAGAGACAGCAGACGTAAATGAAGAAAACAGAATTCAGTCAACTGAGAAGAAAAAAACTTTTGCTCAAAAAAGACAAGGTCCTAGGAGAGAGAAAAACAAAACAAAACACGCCTTTTAAATACAAATACACGCACACATAGACATACACAAACACAGCTTGGATGTTAGCTTTCAATTAAGTTGACTTTTAACCATTGAACTCCTTTAAAAAAATCTTTTAAAGTCTTATTACCATATTTCAGCGAGGTCAAATTGCTGCTATTTTAGAAGTACAAATATTAATGGAAAGGAGTCCTGATCCAGACCCCAATAGAGGGTTTTTGGATTTCACACAAGAAAGAATTCAAGGAGAATCCATACAGTAAAGTGAAGGCAAGTTTATTAGAGAAGTTAAGAAACAAAAGAATGGCTGGCTACTCCATAGGCAGAGCAGCCCTCCTGATGGCTGCTGATAGTTATTTCTTGATTACATGTGAAACAAGGGGTAGATCTGATTCATGCTTCCCCTTATTAAACCATATGGAGCAACTTCCTGATGTTGCCGTGGCTTGTGTAAACTGTCATGAGTGTAGCAGTGAGGACAACCAGAGGTCATTCTCATTGGCATTTTGATTTTGGTGGGTTTTGGCCGGCTTTTTACTGGATGCTGTTTTATTAGCAAGGTCTTTATGACCTGTATCTTGTGTTGACCTCCTATCTCATCCAGTGATTTAGAACGTCTAGGAATGCAGCCCAGTACTCAGCCTCATTTCACACAGCCCCTATTCAGGATGGAGTTGCTCTGATTCAAACACCTCTGACATCAAGCATCAAACCAGAAAGGGCTTGATTTAGAAACAAAACCCAGGCTGTCATAGTGAAAAAAAAGAAGGCAGAAACTTAGCTATGGAACTGCAGCATAGGGCCACAACCATTGCTCTTTCAGTTTGACCTGAAAGAGCAAAAAGGTGGCATTGTTATGTAAATAAAGCTCCTTAAGTAGTCAAAATAAAAAAAAACTTTACTTTTTTTTTTCTTTTTAGTGGTTGTTTTTCTCCCCCACCACACCTTTTTGTTGTTGTTGTTTGTTTTTGTTTTTGTAGCAATTTAGCCACTTCAGAGGCCTTGTTTCCCATAATTTGGAACTTTCCTTTAGATTTGATCAAATTGGATAGAGCTGGTCAAACCCAATAGGGAAAAGACTGAAACAACAACAAAAACAGGAACAAAACAAACAACGAAAAAGCAGTTAAGCAAAACAAACAAATGATTGCACAACTTATACCATTACTGAGCTCTCTAATGGTAAGGAAAAATTAAGACCAGCTGGTTGTTAATCTTAACTTTAGCCAAGACAAACCCCAATTCAGTTACTTACCTTGGGGTGGGTCTCAGGCTGAAGATTGCTCTCTATCTTCCTAGAAGCAGGAAAAAAATTCAAACTTGCTTTCCCTGTTGGGAGTGATTTCAAACTCCAGAAAGGAGTTACCTGCCTTCCATCACCATGGAAGCAGGACAACTTGCCCTCCCTCCTTGTTGGAAGTCAGTAAAACTCAAAAAAAAAAAAAAAAAACAGTTGTACAGCAAAATAAACTTCATATCTCAAACAAATTTGGGGAGACCAGGGATCCTCTGGAGGGAGAGGCTTCCAGGCCTCAGCAAATTGTCCTGTTGGTTTGAGCCATAAAGATAACTCGAGCTGGTACCAAGCACTGATAGGAGATTTGTCAAAGGTCAGGGGTATCTCCACTCAGAATCCCTTCATGGTTACCAAAATATGAACCCTGAATATCTGAGACAGATCTCAGTCAATTTAGGAAGTTTATTTTGCCAAAGTTAAGGATGCATACCCAAAGTTAAGGACACAGCCTCAGGGGTCCTGACAACATGTGCCCAAGGTGATCCGAGCACAGCTTGGTTTTATACATTTTAGGGAGACAGACATCAATCAATATACATAAGACAAACATTGGTTTGATTGGGAAAGGCGGGACAACTCAAAGCAAAGGTGGGACAACTCAAAGCAAAGTTGGGACAACTTGAATTGGGGAGGGGGCTTCCAGGTCATAGGTAGATAAGAGACAAATGGCTGCATTCTGTTGAGTTTCTGATTAGCCTCTCCAAAGGAGGCAATCAGGTATGCATTTATCTCAGTGAGCAGAGGGTTGACTTTAAACAGAATAGGAAGCAGGTTTGCCCTAAGCAGTTCCCAGCTTGACTTTTCCCTTTAGCTTGGTGATTTTAAGGCCCCAAGATTTATTTTCCTTTCACATCGTCATAATCACTACAAGCAAACGTCTTTGTTGAGATTTACTTAAATATTTACCATTTTCTTAACTCACCATTACTTCTTGCTTTCCATGTCTTTTTTGAAGTCCACATATTAAATACTTCTTCGATGAATAATGTCTGGTGGTAGTGCTCTTAGTTTTTGCTTAATCCTCCCGTACAATTATTATTCTATTAGTTCTTAAAATTCTACTTGATTCTCTTAAAATTTTCATGAACTTTTTTGACTTTCTTGGTCCTTGCCTATTAATTTAGTTCCAAGTTTTATTTTTGAACATTTTATACATTGCCCTAGAAAAATTTTGTATCTGAAAATTCTTATCATTCTTGTATCTAAAGACCTTTTATTTTACCTGCCGACTATCATTTACAATAGTTTATTTCTTGTGTATTGGTGATTTAAAAAACATTGGGAGCCTACATCTGGTATGACTTATAGTAAAAAGGCTGAGTGCTGAAACTGGTGACTTTTCTAACAAGAATTTGCATTTGCTCTGCCTCGGCCCAGTTTGTTGTTCTGACCTGGAAACATTAAATGTTTCCAGAGGCTGTGGCTTAACATGGGAGTTCCAAATCTCCCCACCCTCCCCCCATGCCTTTCTGCAGACTCCTTTGACTAGTACATTTGCCTTAATTATCAAAGAAAAATAAGATATTGCAGCTAGTGATTTAGGTTCCACAAAGCAAATGTACTCATTTGAGATTGATTCAGAACATGAGTCACCAGAGGACAGAGGCAAAATGTGGGGCACCCATTTTCCTGACACGAATTATGTCAGCAAATTAAGATGTATTTCTGAATTAACTGCTATAGCACTGGCACTCTGACCATGGCAGAGACAAAAACTTCATTCTTTGTCCAGTTTGATGGTGTCATTTGGGAAATTGTTTCTGCAAACTTAGCCTAAAGACTTCTTTTAACTCATCCACCAGTTCTGTGTACTATTTAGATAGCCCTTTATAATCCCTTTCTCCTAAAGTAGAGCAGATTACATTGTTTGAAATGAAAAACACCAAACACTGGACAATATTATATATGGGACTGTACACAGTTACTGACAGATACTCTAATCCAGTATTGTCAAGAGATGAGAGATTGGCCTCTAAAGATAAATGAGTTCACCTGAAGCACATGAACTGTGGTTACTTCTAAAACAAGGTTGCTATGTGTATGAACCTTGTTTTAAAAGTAACTACAGTTCATGATCTCCAGGTTATAACCAGAAATACCTGGAAGTGGTACCCACTGTGCAACCTGGAAGAGCAATAGTGAACAGCTTGATCCTGAGGAGGCATGTTATGGCCTAATCCCACTCCCCCAAAATTGATTGTCAGAGAATGGAGAATTTATCATTTGGATACACACATATACAAACACACATGCATATTTATACTGTCTATTATGTTATAGTTTATGCTTCCATAAAATATAAATTTAAAATTTTATGTAGATATGTATTCTAGATATATTAAAAATTTAATATTTTCTAGCCTGTATTTTATTCTACATAATGAAAATTTTACTGTTGTTAAATATTCTTCTACAACATCAATTTATAATTACCAATATGAACTAAATCAGTCTATTGTTTGACATCTGAGATTTTTGAAGTCTAATATTAAAAACATTTCAACAAGTATCTTAGCTATAAGTATTTGCATATGTTAGCATATATTTTTGATGATTTCCCTAGGAAAATCCCTACACAGAAATTGATGGGTTAATAGAATTTTTTTTTTTTTTTTTTTTTTTTTTGAGATGGAGTCTTGCTCTGTCTCCCAGGTTGGAGTGCAGTGGTGTGATCTCGGCTCACTGCAACCTCCGCCTTCTGGGTTCAAGCAATTCTCCCTGCCTCCGTCTTCCGAGTAGCTGGGATTACAGGCAACTGCCACCACACCCAGCTAATTTTTGTATTTTTTAGTAGAGATAGGGTTTCGCCATATTGGCCAGGCTGGTCTTGAGCTCCACACCTCAGGTGATCTGCCCGCCTCAGCCTCCCAAAGTGCTAGGATTACAAGTATGAGCCACCGCACCCAGCTGAATATTTTATGAATTTTTTGTATTATGTATTGCCAGACTGACTTCTGAAGGGGTTAGGGCATTTTTTAAGTCACCTGACAATTTATGGGGGTTTCCATGTCTTTGAAAGCTCACCAAAACTAGATTTTATTATTTTCTTAAAAATTTCCAATTTGTTGGTGAAAAAACATTTACCTAATTTTAAATTTTATATGTTTGATTCTTTTGAGATTGAAATGATTTAATGTTTCTTTTCTCTTTGCGTTTCTTCTTGGTAAATTGCTTTATCATGTCATTTACTAATATTGTCCCATGATCTTAAAATCTTTTTCTTTTTAAAAAAAAATTTTTTTTTTTTTGAGATGGAGTCCCACTCTGTCGCCCAGGCTGGAGTGCAGTGGCACGATCTCAGCTCACTGCAAGCTCTGCCTCCCGGCTTCACGCCATTCTCCTGCCTCAACCTCCCAAGTAGCTGGGACTACAGGCACCCGCCACCATGCCCAGCTAATTTTTTGTATTTTTTTAGTAGAGATGAGGTTTCACCGTGTTAACCAGCATGGTCTGGATCTCCTGACCTTGTGACCCGCCCGCCTTGGCCTCCCAAAGTGCTGGGATTACAGGTGTGAGCCACTGCGTCTGGCCTTAAAAATAATTTCAACTAATTTTAGATTCAGGGGAGACATGTGAAGACTTGTTAAATGAGCCTATTGTGTAATACTGAGGTTTGGGCTTAGTACCTAACAAGTAGTTTCTTAGCCCTATCTCCCTTCTCCTTCTCCCCTCTCTAGTAGTCCCCAGTGTCTGTTGTCATGTTTATATTTATGTGTACCCAGTGCTTAGCTCTCACTTACAAGTGAGAACATGTGGTATTTTGTTTTCTGTTTCTGCGGTAATTCGCTTAGAATAATGAGCTCCAGGTCAGTCCATGTTGTTGTAATGGACATGATTTTGTTCTTTTTTATGGCCATGTAGTGCCTCAGGGTATATGCACTACATTTTCTTCATCCAGTCCACTGTTGATGGGCATCTAGCTTGATTCCATGTCTTTACTCTTGTGAATAGTGCTGTGATGAACATACAAGTACTCATTTGGTAGAGGGATTTCTTTTACTTTGAGTATATACTGATTAATGAGACTGCTGGGTTAAATGGTAGTTATTTGAGAAATCTCTAAGCTGCTTTCCACAGGGGCTGAACTAATTTACATTCCTACCAATACTATATAAGCATTTCCTTTTCTCTGCAGTCTCACCAGCAATCTGTTCTTTTTTGACTTTTTAACAATAGCCATTCTGACCGGAGTGAGTTGATATCTTCTTGTGGTTTTGATTTGCATTTCTCTGATGCTTAGTGAGATTGAGCATTTTTTCATTTGTTTATTGGCTGCTTAAATGTCTTCTCTTGAGAAGTGTCTGTCATGTCTTTTGCCCACTTTTTAATGGGGTAATTTGTTTTTTGCTTGTTGAATTCTTTAAGATCCTTATAGATGTTGGATATCAGACCTTTGGCAGAGGCATAGTTTTCAAGTATCTTCTGCCCTTCTGCAGGTTGTCTGTTTACTCTGTTGGTAGTTTCTGTTGCTGTGCAGAAGCTCTTTAATTAGGTCCCACTTCCCAATTTTTGTTTGGTGCAATTGCTTTTGAGGATTTAGTCATGAATTCTTCTCCAAGGCAGATGTCCACAATTTACTAGATTTTCTTTCAGGATTCTTATTTAAGGTCTTACATTTAAATCTGTAATCTGTCTTGATATAATCTGTATATATGGTGAAAGGCAGGGCTCCAGTTTCATTCTTCTGCATGTGGCTAATGAATTATTTCCCCATTGCTTATTTTTTGTCAACTTTGTCAAACATCAGATGACTGCAGGTGTATAGCTTTATTTCTGCATTCTCTCTTCTGTTCCATTGATCTATGTGTCTGCTTTTGAACTAGTATCGTGCTGTTTTGCTTACTGTAGCCTTGAAGTACAGTTGAAAAATGGATAATATGATACCTCCTACTTTGTTCTTATTGCTTATGATTCCTTTGCCTTTATGGCTCTGTTTTTTATTCCATATGAATCTTGGAATAGATTTTTTTAATTCTGTGAAAAATGACATTGGTAGTTTGAATGGAATGGTGTTGAATCTTTAGATTGCTTTGGGCGTATGGCCATTTTAATGATAGTGATTCTTCCAATCCATGTGCATGGAATGTTTTTCCATTTGTTTGTGCCATCTATAATTTCTTTCAGCAGTGTGTTGTAGTTCTCCTTGTAGGGATCTTTTACCTCTTTGGTTAGGTGTATTCCTAGATATTTTATTTTATTTTTTGTGCACATTGTAATTGACATCACATTCTTGATTTGGCTCTCAGCTTGAACATTATAGGTGTATAGAAATGCTACCGATTTTTGTACTTAGATTTTGTATCCTGAAACTTTTCTAAAGTCATTTATCAGTTCTAGGAGCCTTCTGGCAGAGTTTTTAGGATTTTTCAGATATAGAATCATATTGGCAGTTAAGAGAGATAATTTGATTTCTTCTTTTCCTCTTTTGATGCCTTTTAATTTTTTCCCTTGTGGGATTACTGTAGCGAGGACTATGTTGAATGGGAGTGGCAAGAGTGGGCATCCTTGTTTTGTCCTGATTCTTAAGTGGAATGTGTGCAGCTTTTCCCTGTTCAGTATGATGTTGGCTGTGAGTTTGTCATAGATGGCTCCCATTATTTTGTGGTATGTTTATTCAATTCCTAGTTTCTTGAGAGATTTTGCCAGGAAACGTTGTTGGATTTTATCCGAAGCTTTTTCTACATCTATTGAGATGATCATATGCTTTTTGTTTTTAATTCTGTTTATGTGGTGAATCATATTTTCTGATTTGCATATGTTGAACCAACCTTGCATCCCAGGAGTAAAGCCTACGTGATCATGGTAAACAGTATTTTGCTGAGGATATTTGCATCTATGTTCATCAGGGATATTGGCCTATAGTTTTTGTTCAGTTGTTTCTGGTGCGTCTTTGCCAGGTTTTGGTATCAAGGTGATGCTGGCCTTATAGAATGAAGTGGAGTCCTCCTCCTTGATTTTTCAGAATAGTTCTAGTAGAATTGGTGCCACCTCCTCCTTGTACATCTAGTAGAATTCAGCCATGAATCCATCTGGTCTGTGGCTTTTTTTGGATTGGTAGGTTTTCTTATTACTGATTCAGTTTCAGAACTTAATATTGGTCTACTCAGGTTTTCAGTTTCTTCGTGATTCAATCTTGGGAGGATGTATGTTTCTGGGAATTTATCCATTTCCTCTAAATTTTCTAGTTTTTGTATACAGCTGTTCATAATAGTCTCTGAGGATCTTTTGTATTTCTGCAGGATCAGTTGTATTGTGACCTTTGTCATTTTTGATTGTGCTTATTTGGATCGTCTCTCTTTTTTCCTTTGTTACTCCAGCTAGTGTTCTATCAATTTTGTTTACCCTTTCAGAGAACTAAATTTTGGGCTTGTTGATTCTTTGTATGGATTTTTGAGTCTCCATTTCATTCAGTTCTGCTTTGATTTTAGTTATTTATTTTCTTCTGCTGGCTTTGGGATTAGTATGTTCTTGTTTTTCCAGCTCCTCTAGGTGTGAGGTTAGATCATGAATATAAGATCTTTCTAATTTTTTTATGTAGGCATATAGCACTATAAACTTTACTCTTAACACTGTTTTTGCTGTATCCCAGAGATTTTGGCATGCTGTGTCTCTGATTTCATTTATTTAGAGAACTTTTTGATTTCTGCCTTAATTTTATTGTTTGCACAAAAGTTATTCAGGAGCAAGTCATTTAATTTTTCATGTAACTGTGTGGTTTAGAGAGATCCTCTTGGTATTGATTTCTGTTTTCATTCCACTGCAGTCCAGTAATATGTTTGGCATGATTTTGATTTTTTAAAAAAATTTATTGAGATTTACTTTATGGCTGGGCATGTGGTTGATCTTAGAGTTATATTCCATGTGCAGATTAGAAGAATATATATTCAGAGATTGATGAATAGAGAATTCTGTAGATGTTTACTAGGTTCAATTGATCAAGCATTGAATACAAGTCCAGAATTTCTTTGTTAGTTTTCTGCTTCGATAATCTGTCTAATGTTTTCAATGGGATATTGAAGTCACCCATGATTATTGCGTGGCTGTCTATGCCTTCTCACAGCTCTAGAAGTATTTGTTTCTGGGTGCTCCAATGTTGGTTCCATATATATTTAGGAAGTTAAATCTTCATGTTGAACACTTTATCATTATGTAATGGTAAAGGCCTTTCTTTCTCCTTTTTTACTGTTATTGCTTTAAAGTCTGTTTTATCTGATGTAAGTATAGTGACCCCTGCTTTCTTTTGTTTCCTGTTTGTGTGATAGATCTCTCTCCATCCCTTTACTTTGAGCCTGTGAGTGTTGTCACATGTGAGGTGGGTCTCATGAAGACAGCAGACGGACGGGTCTTGTTTTTCTCTTCAACTTGCTGCTCTCTGTCTTTTAAGTTGAGGATTTAGACTGTTTACATTCAAGGTCAATATTGATATGTGAGGTTTTGATTCTATTGTGAAGTTGTTAGCTGGTTGCTTTGGAGTTCAATTGTATAATTACTTTATAGGATGTGTGGGCTATGTACTTAAGTGTGTTTTTGTGGTAATAGGTATCATTCTTTCATTTCCATGTTTAGAACTCCCTTAAGAGTCTCTCGTAAGGCTGATATAGTGGTAATGAATTCCCTTAGTGCTTTCTTGTCTGGAAAATATTTTATTTCTCCTTTGCTTATGAAGCTTAGCTTGGCAGGATATTAAATTCTTGGTTGGAATTTCTTTTCTTTAAGAAGCCTGAAAATACGGCCCCAATCTCTCCTAGCTTTTAAGTCTGCAGTTAGCCTGATAGGGTTCCCTTCATATGTGATCTGACCTTTTTCTCTGGCTGCCTTTTCTTTAGCATTGACTTTGGACAGTTTGCTGACTTTACATCTTGGTGATGTTCTTTTTGTATAGTATCTTACAGGTGTTCTTTGGGTTTTCTTTATCTTGATATTCACATCTCTAGCAAGGTTAGGGAAATTTTCTCAAATTCTCCTCTCAAATATATTTTCCAGTTTGTTTACTTTTTCTCCTTCTCTCTCAGGAATGTAAATAATTCATTGGTTTGCTTGCTTTACATAATACCATATTTCTTGAAGTGTGTGTTCATTTTTTTAAAAAAAACTCTTTATTTTTGTCTGACTGTGTTAGTTCAAAAATCCAGTCTTCAAGCTCTGATATTCTTTCTTCTGATTGGTCTAGTCTATTGATTAAGCTTTTAATTGTATTTTGAAGTTTCTTAAGTGAGGTTTTCAACTCCAGAAGCTGTGATTGATTTCTTTTTAAGATGTTTATCTTTTCTTTCATTTCCTGGATTCCTTTAGAAGTTTCTTTGTATTGATTTTCAACCTTTCTTGGATCTCACTGAGGTTCTTTGCAATCCATGCTTTGAATTCTTTATCTGTCATTACTAAATTTCCATTTTGTTTAATGACCATTGCTGGAGACCTAGTGTTATCCTTTGGTGATGTCAATACATTCGGATCTTTCATGGTAATCAGAATTCTTACACAGGTTCCTTAACATCTGAAGGTTCTGGCATTTCTAATTTTTGTAATTTTAGTGCAGACAGAATTTTTCTTTCTTTCTTTCCCTATAACATTATTGTTTTTTCTCCTGCCCTTTTCCCCCATTTCTAGGGGGTGTGACTGTAGCAAATGTTCGGTGGAATCTTTTTGCTTTGCTTCCACAGCTTTACACATTTCAGTTGGGAGGTTTTATTTTGCACTGTGCAGTTTGACTGACAAGCCAGTAGCTAACACTTATGGGTGAGAGCTGGCAGTGGCCAATGTGGCCAGGTATGTACTAGATCCTTGTTTACTGGGAGAAGCTCCTATTGTCTCAGGCAATGGGCTGATCATGGAGTGCACAGTGATCTGAGCTCCCTGCTTAGTCCTAGCAGGGAGCCAAATGGGTGGGGCCAGACTGGGCAGGCCTGCCTGCCTGCAAGTCTCCCAGTGGTAGGCACAAGAACCAGCACCAAAGGAAAATTCAATGGGTGGCCACCAAGCACCAGCTGCGTGCCTAGGCATGGAACTGGGAAACCTCCTCAGCCCCAAGTTCTCCATGCGGTGGGGGAGGGAGAGGGTTTTGAAGGTGCTGGCCTAAACTCCTAATCCAGGAGAGTGAGTGCTCCAGATGTCAGGAGATCTGCCTGGGTGTGCTGTGTAGACGGCTCCCCAGCACCACAATCTCTGCAGAGGAAGGGTGGAAATGCTCAGGATGTTAATTCAGGCAAACAGGTGCTCTGAATACCTGGAGATCTGCCAGGGCATGGAGTGGAGAGGCGCTATCTCCGTGTAGGAAGGGTGAGGCAAGTCAGGCTGCTGGTCTGGGCAAGCATGTGCTCCTGAATGCGTGGACTTATGCCTGGGCATGGAGCAGAGATGACCTAGCTGTACTGTGATCCCTGCACAGAAAGGGTGGGCAACTCAGGCTTTTGAACCAGGTGAGCAGGTGCTTCAGATACCTGGAAATCTTCCTGGGCATGAAGCAGAGAGGGCCTCCCTGCACTTAGATCTCTCCACAGGAAGGATGGAGCAACTCAGGCTGCCAATCTGGGCAAGTGGGTGCTCCAAATGCCTGGAGATATGCCTGCAGGTGGAGTGGAGAGGTTCCCGCTACACCACGATCTCAGGGGAGGCAGGCTCTGGGGCACTCTGCAATAGCACATGCAGACCACTTCCAGGTCACCAAGCTGGCCCTGCCTGCAAGTGTTGTCCCTCGTAGAAACCATTGTTATAGCAGATCTCCTCCCACCCCAGGCCTGCGATGGAGGAGAGCACAATTCCAGTGCCTACTGCTGAGGTGCTTTCTACAATTCTGGCTGTGGAGGCCCCTACCCTGCTCCAGAGCATGACCTCCAAAATGTGGCCTGAGACTGAAATGCCTGCATGGCCACAGTGCCAGGTGGCCAAAGAATGACTTTGTATGTGCTGACATTAAAAATAGTGTCTTGCTCTCAGTCCCGGGTCTGGGAAATTGCCTGCAGCTTTTTCCTGGTGTCTTTCTCTCTCAGTGTCTCCAAGCCGCTCCCCAAGTTAGCTCCAGGGCTTGGGAGAAACAAAGTGCGTGAATTGCTCAGATTCCTGGTGAAAAGTTGAGTCACAGAGGGAGGGTCTCTGGCCTTCTCACATACTGGGACTTCACTTACTTTTATCACTGGACACTGTCACAGAGACTGTTTGCCCCATGGTCTTCTCCCTAGGATCTGGGGTGTCCTTCACAATTTAGTGGATTCCCATTTTCTTTCTTGAATTGAAGCTCACAGAGTTGATATCTATGTACTATCTTGCTATTTCCAAGTGGCTGAGGAACATCAAAAGCCTCTAAATCCACCATCTTGGAAAAAAAAACCCTTTTGTTTAAATTAAAAAAAAAAATTGTTCTTTTCCTCTTATATATTGGAAAATATCTTGGGATTTTGCACTTATTACTTATGAATTAATCATAGTCTCAGTTTTCTTATTTTTTTTACAATGATAATACCCACTATATAATATTATTATGAAGATTAAGAAAAATAATATATTTAAATTTTCGATCAGAGTGTCTGATATATAGCTGTTCAACTAATGTTTCCTTTCTACCATTCCTACTTCACTTCCCTACATCCCATGTCTGTAGCTAAACACTTGGGAAACTCTGCAGTAAGTTACCACTCAGATTTGGGGCCTGTAGAGTTGGGTGATGGTGAGACAAAGATGAAAGAAGAGGACCACCAAGGATCTTAGGAGGAAGTAACTGAAAAGGTTGAAATTAAATGGTTTGTATCCTCCGAGCAGTTTAGCAGAATCAAATCAGGATTTAACCCCAGCACCCTATTTCTTTAGCCATGAATTCCTTAGATGGCTTTGTCCTCTTGGGAACCCACTTCATGTGCCTTCTATCATAGAGAAACAGCTCTATCATGGCCATGCATTAATAGTGAGGAAATTTACCTACCATTTTGTCTATAGAATTATAAATTTTATGGTTGAAAGGGACCCTGATAGTCATTATGGCTACTTTTAGGCAGGCAAGAAGTATTAACATCATTTTACAGGTGAAGCAGTTGTGAACAGAGAGGGTAAATATCCTGACCCTGGGATCTTTGTTCAATTGATGTCAGCAAGTCAGAGGTCACATAAAACATATACACTATCCTCAGAGAATGTAGGAATCGAAAATGCAGAGGGACTGGGGAATAACCTCACTTGTTTGCTTTCAGCCTATTAAAATGTAGTTCTCTGCATTCAGCTAAATGGATTTATGAGTTGCTTTATATATTTTACATTTAACTAACCAATTTTTTTCATCAGAATTAGCTGGGTTGTGCTGCAAATGTGAAGAGTCTCTAAATTTCAATGGCTTAATAACAGTACATGTTTATTTTGTTACTTGTGATACATGTCTAAGACGTTTGCAGAGGCTCTGACCTTTGTAATCAGAACCCCTGATCTAGGCAACTGGAGACTCAATCTCAGCACAAACTTCCAGGATTTCTGAAGCTGGAAAATACATTAAAAATTTTAAAAAGAGTATGGTGAATCAGACAATGCCAGCCTTTTAGATCATCTTTGAGTAGAAAGACTATTTATAATCTACACAATGAGAACAGTGCAGGATTATCAGCCATCTTTCAGTTCTGAAACATCCATAGGCCTATATTCTCTTTTATCTTGACAATGGTTGCGGTCAGGAATAAATAACAAGTCTGTTTCTTCCTGGAGGAAGTGTTCTTTCTGGTGACTTTCTACCAAAAAACCAGTTATTTAACCTTCACTAACTTGACTTTACCATTGCCCAGAATTAACTAGAAGAGAATTTCACAACTACCCTGCAAAAAGGGGGCATCTTTTTAATACAGTATCAAGAATAGGACTGTATAGAAGTAAGTACAGCAAGAATCAGGTGGCCAGGATAATTTAGAAAGTGACACTAGTAGAAATAGTCAGAGGAAGTTGGTGTAACACAGGGATTTAGTTTAGTGTCTATCAACAGAAGATTAAGCAGACTACAGGAGTTTATGCAAGACTACCATGGATATACACATAGTGGCAGAAGTACAAAATAAAAGAAATTAGGAATTAAGAATAAGAACAATTGCTAATAAGTGAGTGAATGTGTGATACACACAAACACATACACATGTGTGCACACATATATACAATTTAACTCTTTATAACCTCCCCCCAGAATTAAGTACTATTTTATATTTCAGATGAGAGAACTGAAACCCAGTGTTTCTTGGCTAGTAAGTGATGGTGCTGAGATGCCAGTCCAAATATATTTGATTCTATAGATCATGGTCTTTCTATTTTTTACTGAGAGGTATTATTTCATCTAGGCCACTTCTTAGCTAAATAACATATATCATTTAGTTCCACTCTGATCTTTGTTATTTCTTTTTCTCCTGCTAACTTTGGGTTTATTTGCTCTTAGTTTTTTAGTTCCTTGAGGTGTGATGTTAGGGTGTTAATTCGTGATCTTTCTACCTTTTTGATGTAGATATTTAATGCTATAAACTTTCCTCTTAGCACTGCTTTTATGATATCCCACAGGTTCTGGTATGAGATGCTTTCATTTTCATTCATTTCAAAAAATGTTTAATTTCTGTCTTAATTGCTTCATTGATCCAGTGGTTGTTCAAGAGCATGCTGTTCAATTTCCATGTATTTATATAGTTTCCAAGGTTTCTCTTGGTATTGACTTCTAGCTTTTTCTCAACATGGTCTGAGAAGATCCTTGACGTGATTTTGATTTTAAAAAATTTGTTAACACTAGTTTTGTGGACTAATATGTGGTGTATTGGAGAATGTTTCATGTGCTGATGAAAAGAGTGTATATTCTGTAATTTTTGGGTAAAATGTTCTGTAAATGTCTGTTAAGTCCATTTAAAGTTCAATTTAAGTCCAATGTTTCTTTGTTAATTTTCTATCTTGATGATGTCTTGTCTAGTGCTGTGAATGGGATGTTAAAGTCTCTCACTATTATTGAATTGTTGTCTATTTCTTTAGGTCTAGTAATTTTTGTTTTGTGAATTTGGGTGCTTTGATATTGGGTGCATATGTAGTTAGGATTGTTATATCCTCTTGCTGAATTGATCCTGTTATCATTATATAACGATCTTGTCTTTTTTTTTAATGTTTTTTATTTAAAATCTGTTTTATCTAATGTAAGTACAGGCTATTCCTGCTTGCTTTTGGTTTCTGTTTGCATGGAATATCTTCTCCATCCCTTTACTATTTGTGTCTTTAGGGGTAAGGTGTTTTGATGAACCACTAGTTAGACTACCCAAGAGAAGAAGAGAGAAGGTCCAAATAAACATAATCAGAAATGAAAAAAGGACATTACAACTGATACTACAGAAGTACAAAAGATCGTCAGAGACTATTATGAACAATTATAGAGTCACACACTAGAAAACTTAGAGGGAATGGATAAAGTCCTGGAAACACACAAGTTCCTAAGATTGAACAAGAGAGAAACAGAACTCTCAACCAGACCAATAAAGAGTAGCAAGATTGAATCAATAATAATCCCCCAACAAAAAGACGCCCAGGACCAAATGCATTCATAGCCAAATTCTACAAAACACACGATAAAGAACTAATACCAATCCTCCTGAAACTATTCCAAAAAATTTTGAGGAGGAGGGAATTGTCCTTAATTCTTTCTACAAGGCCAGTATCACCTTGATACCAAAACCAGACAAGGACATAACAAAAAAAGAAAACTACAGACCAATATCGTTGATGAATATACATTGAAAAATCCTCAACAAAATACTGGCAAATCACATCCAAAATCACCCCCAAAAGATAACACATCATGATCAGCTGGGATTTATCCAAGGGATGCAAGGATTTTTTTTTTGAGACAGAGCCTTGCACTGTCACATGGACTGGAGTGCAATGGCGTGATCTCAGCTCACTGTAACCTCTGGCTACCAGGTTCAAGCAATTCTCCTGCCTCAGCCTCCTGAGTAGCTGGGATTACAGGTGCCTGCCACCACGCCTGGCTAATTTTTTGTAATTTTAGTGGAGACAAGGTTTCACTATGTTGGCCAGGCTGGTCTTGAAAGCCTGGCCTTGTGATACACCCGCCTTGGCCTCCCAAAGTGCTAGGATTACAGGCGTGAGCCACTGCACCCAGCCAATGACGTTTAACATATACAACTTCAACCAAATTAAGGATAAAACCATGTGATCATTTCAGTAGATGCAGAATAAGCATTCAATAACATTCAGCATCACTCCATGATAAAAATCCTCCACAAACTAGGCATAGAAGGAACATATCTCAACATAATAAAGACCATATACAACAAGCCTACAGCCAACATCACACTTAATGTGGAAAAGTTGAAAGCCTTTCCTCTAACAACTGGGGCAAGACAAGGATGCCCACTTTAACCATTCTTATTCAGCATAGTACTGGAAGTCCTCACCAGAGCAATCAGACAAGAGAAGAAAAATAAAAGGCATCCAAATTGGAAAAGAGAAATTCAAATTATGTCTGTTCATGGATGATATGATCTTATATCTAGAAAACTATTGCACCAAAACACTTAGATTTGATAAGCAAATTTAGTAAAGTTTTAGGATACAAAATTAATGTACAGAAATTAGTAGCATTACTATACATCCATAATAATCTAGCTGAGGCCCCAATCAAGAATTCAATCCCATTTACAATACCAAAAAAATACATAGGAATATATTTAACCACGGAGGAGAATAATTTATGTAAAGAGAACTACAAAACACAGAGGAAAGAAATCATAGATGATACAACCAAAGGGAAACACATCCCATGCTCAAGGATTGGAAGAATCAGTATTGGTAAAATGACCATATTGCCCAAAGCAACCTATAGATTCAGTGCAATCCCTATCAAATTAGGAATACCATTTTTCACAGAATTAGAAAAATGAATCATAACATTTATATGGAATCAAAAAAGAGCTCAAATAACTAAAGCAATCCTAAGGAAACAGAACAAAGGCTTAGGCATCACATTGCCTGACTTCAAACTATACTATAAGGCTATAGTAACCAAAACAGCATGGTACTGATATGAAAATAAACACATAGATCAATGGAACAGAAGAGTTCAGAAATAAAGCTGTATACTTAAAACCAACTGATATTTGACAAAGTCTGCAAAAATATACACTGGGGAAATGACATCCTATTCCATAAATGGTGCTGGGCACATTGGATAGCCATATGTAGAAGGATGAAACTGGACTCATACCTCTCACCAAATACAGCAATTAACTCAAAATGGATTAGACTTAAATGTAAGAACCAAAACCATAAAAACTCTGGAAGAAAACTTAGAAAAAACTCTTCTGGACATTGGCCTAGATACATAATTTATGACCAAGTCCTCAAAAGCAAATGCAAAATAAAAAACCAAAAATAAACAAAGAGGACTTAATTAAACTAAAAAGCTTCGGCACAGCAAAAGAAGCAATCAACAGAGTAAACAGATATCCTACAGAAAGAGGGAAAATATTTGCAAAGTCTGCATCTGAAAAAGACTAAGTTGCAGATTCTATAAGAAACTCAAACAAATTAACAAGAAAAACAACCCCACTAAAAAGTGGCAAAGGACATGAACAGAAATTTTTCAAAAAAAAGACATACAAGCAGCCAACAAACATATTATAAAATTATCAACATTACTGATCATCAGAGAAATGCAAATTTAAACCACAATGAGATATCATCTTACCTTAGTTAGAATGGCTGTTATTAAAAAGTCAAAAACTAGCAGATGTTGGCATGGATGAGGAGAAAAGGGAACACTTAAATGCTCTTGGTCAGAATGTAAATTAGTACAAACTCTATGGAAAACAGTATGGAGAGCTCTCAAAGAACTAAAAAAGAGCTATCATTCAGTCCAGCAATCCTTCTTCTTGTAGGTTTCTACCTAAAGGAAAATAAATCACTGTATTTAAAAAAACAGCTATACTCATATGTTTATCACAGCACTACTCTCAATATTAAAGACATGAAATCAACCTAAGTCTCAATCAATGGAGGAATGGATGAAGAAAATGTGGTATATATACACCATGGAATACTACTTAGCCAAAAAAAAGAAAGAAACTATGTCTTTTGCAGCAGTATGGATAGTTGGAACTGGAGGCCACTATCGTAAGGGAAATAACTGAGAAACAGAGAGTAAAAAATTGCATGTTTTCACTTATAAGTGGGAGCTAAACAATGGGTACACATAAACATACAGATGAGTATAACAGGCACTGGGGACTCCAAACATGGGGAGGGGTCAGGGAGTAAGAGTTGAAAAATTACCTATTGGGTACAATGTTCACTGTTTGGGTGACGGTACACTAAGAGCCCAGACTTCACCACAGGGCAATATATGCACATAAGATACTTGCACCTGTATTTCCTAAATATAAATAAAATTATGTAAAGTACATGATGCTTTATAATGATAATAAGCAACTGTCTTACTGGTTTATGTATTTACAAAGCAAAAAGAATTTCAAAAGGGCTTGCTTTAAGGAAGTTAAATCACTGAATAAACTCTCTGCTTTTCCTTAAAATTATATATATAAAATATATTGTAATATATATAATATATAATTATATGTATACCCCTGATGGATATACATGCAAAAATCCTCAAAAATTACTAGGAAATTGCATCCAAAAGCACAATCAATATACATAAATGTCATATATAATAGATAATATATTATATATATAAAATGTCTTACACATGTTTATGTAAAAGCACATGTGTATATATATATATATATATATAAACGTCTTGTATGAGAGATTGGTTGTCAAGAATAAGCTCATGATTAGATACTTTATATTTATATTTTTATAATCAGTCAGATTGTTTAGTATATTCCATAAGCGTGTTACCTAATAAAACAAATAATGTTTTTGTTACAAGAAAATACTTATTTCAAAGAGGTTCTCATCAGTCCTTTGACCACTGGATTAGTTATTGCAAGACAATGGGAAGAATAGCAGTTGTGCTTGTGAAAAAACAAAAGTAGCATTATCTGCTGCATTTTTGGTTGATTTCCACTAGATGGTAGTATTGAATTCAAGATTCAACCTGCTATATATTTTAATGCAGAAATTTGATAAATTACAGAAGACATTTGTATTGTGTTACTTTTACCATCTATGTTAACATTTGAAACCATATTCAGACTATGTTTATGCATGTTGGAATTTTTTTAAAAAACAACTTCTGGAAATTTGAAAACTTCTTAAGAAGCTGGTGCAATATTAGATATATTGTATTGTAATTCATAGAAATAATCTTTTATTATGAAACTGCTTTTTAAATAATTTTTGCATGTGTTTTAAATTCTGATCATAGTCATTTTCTTTTTCAGGCAAAATGTAGATTTCGTTTTTAGTCTGTGGAAAGAGTAAGAGAAAAATGACATGAAAATATATATTTTTTCAAATATTTCTGTCAGGAAAGATAGGCTCTTGAGCAGGTGTGTTTGTGTGTAAAAATAGACTATCTTCGAGTACATATTTTCACTTCAATTTCCATGAGGCATTATAAACAAAGACAAAAATTTAAAAAAAAACACTTTTGCAATTAATGAATGATGAGTACAATATGTAGCTAATTGCCCTGATTATGTTAGTGTGTTATTGCAGAATAATAATGAACTGAATGAACCTGTTTTCCTTTGCTGTATTCCTAACCAGATGCACCCCTGGAAGATATATTAGGAGTTATCTAGTCCATCTCCATCATTGTACTAATGAAGAAACTGAGGACTGTGACTGCTTTTTAAACTGTTCTGGAGAAAAAAAGGAAAGATGGGTTCCATTGACTCTGTTGAGTACTCTCTTACTGATTTACAGATCTTTACCAATTACTTGCTTGCAGAGAATATCCAAAAGCAGGACCAGATCATGATACTCTTCAGGACAGTCCCTAATATTTTTCATTAGAAAGGTATACAGTTAAAAAGTAGCATAAAATGGTATTGACACTGGAAAATACAAAAGTACCTTGAATTAAATTGTATGGTGAAAAGCACCAACCGTGGAATCAGGTAGAATTAAGTAATGAATTTCAGCTCTGTCACTTACAATCTGTGTAACGTTGGGCCCATTTCTGCACCTCTCTGCATTAAATCTTCTCATTTACAAAATGGAGTTAAAAATACCTACCACGTGAAATTATAGGATATCCTAAATGGAATAACTTAGTAAGCTCTCAAGAAATCATTCTCCCCTTGCCTCATTAAGAAATCATTTTTAAAATGGGAACTACGTTAAAGCCCAATTTAAGGCATAGATCAGCAATGTTTGATGGCATGGATCTGTCTATTTTGGGGCTAAATTGTGTTCTGACCCTCCAAATGATCAATTCTAATTAATTCCTTGGTTGTAGATTTGTAAAGCCCGTTTAGTTGATTGCACAGACGTGGCCAGAGTCAAGGTACAGGAACCCACAGCCTATAGAAATCAACGATAACATGTAGAAAAATCACAGGCAACAGAAATGCACTATTTTTAGAGATTGTATAACTGCTCTAGGGTGAAGCCATCTTGACTGGACTCAGCATAGTGCAACAGAACAGAATTACACAAGATGCCCCTTTCCATTACACCCCATTATTCCTGT
Organism: Pan troglodytes; assembly: GCF_028858775.2. Lineage (NCBI taxonomy): Eukaryota > Metazoa > Chordata > Mammalia > Primates > Hominidae > Pan > Pan troglodytes. The sequence goes on from NC_072401.2 coordinate 178,017,031, forward strand.
TTTTGAGGATTTATGCTAACATTGTTCTGTTACAGATTGTAAACATTGATGTATTCTGAAACTGTTAACTGTAAGCATTTATATGCTTGCATTGTTTTCTTTTCATTTCTCTTGTATTCCAGCAGATGTCAGTCATTCTCTTTAAATAATCTCCATTTATTCTCACCTGCCTATGACCAGCTGAAGGGAAATCACCTTTAGTTATGTCAAAGTGACATGTTTGTTGAACTGTAACAATAATAATGCTCCCTATTAACCTATCAGGGACTTGAGCCATTTTGCATTCAAACAATGATGAATTTTTATTATCTCATTTAATTATTTAAAAAATCTCCATCTCAGTTTCCAAAATGTGTAACTAGAAAATAAATGAGAAGCCAGAGAAGACATGCAGAGAATTTAAATTTGCACTTGTGGTAAAATAATCTGCACTTGCGTAGGAGAAGACAAATCACTCCTTGATGTCAATGTACGGTTATGATTTTACTCATAGTTTAGAATTTTAAAATGTCATGTAGTATGATATATATTCATGCAGATGTGGGTGAAACAATGTGCTTTTTAATCATTCCTGCTACAATCACAAACAATCATTATGTCTAGCCATTGATCCTAGCACAGGGCTTGTCAGGTAAGGGCAGATTTTATAAAACCTGGGTAAAACAAGCTTAATTTGCGTAAATTGAGTTTTTTCTAAAAGTGAGAGAGTACCTTTTTAAAGAAAATGTAGTAAATGCAAAAGTCAATGAATCCTTGGATGTTTCTCAAACTATCTTTGTGTTTTAAATCTACTTTCTCCTTTTAATAGGAATTAATCATTTATCCTCAAGGAATAGTTCCTTAAAAGGGAACAATAGTACCAGTTTTTCTCAACAAATCTCGAATTCATTGTGGGGAAACTGATGATGTCTCTTCATTTGTTTTGTGATTCTTGTATTTCAAATCAGTTCATTGAAACAGCCTGGCTGAGTGCTGTATTTAAGTATAGAAATTTCTGCTCATATCTGGTGGCTCTTGCTGAAGGAGGGACATAGAGCTAGAATGCTTGTCAGGGATCGCACCTTAACCTGCTCCTGCCCCTTAGATAGATCCTCATTGTCTGCAGGCCATTTGCAACCAGGCGAAATAAAAATTACCATGTTTCTCTTTATTTTATTTATTGAAGATTTTTTGACTTTGTATATAATTTACATACCTTTTAAATACAAAAGCTAGTTTTAAGGAATGTATATTAAACAGTGGTTATTTGTCAGGACAAAAGATACCATACTAGAGAAAAGCTAGGAAAAGAAGAAACATAGTTTAATACTAAACAACTATTTAATAATTTTAAGAAAAACAGTACAGTTTAATATTTGAGAAGGGAAATATGCTATCATTTTGAAAATCTTGTATGCAGAAAACTCTTAGTTTTCTAACTTAACGGTAGTTTCTATACTAGATTTAAAACTTTTTGTACTAGGCCTTTTCCTCAAAAACCTCTGTAAAACCTTAAATGTTTTATTATCAACGCATATATAGGAATGCATATATAGGAATTTACAAAGTAAAAGAAGAGAGCAATACTCATGTCTGTCATTGATTCACACATTGTCCCCTTTAGATGTGACTGAGAAGGTGGTGGCTCACGCCTGTAATCCCAACACTTTGGGAGGCTGAGGCAGGTGGATCACCTGAGGTCAGGAGTTCTAGACCAGCCTGGCCAACATGGCAAAACCCCTTCTCTACTAAAAATACAAAAATTAGCCAGGCATTGTGGCAGACGCCTGTAATCCCAGCTACTTGGGAGGCTGAGGCAGGAGAATCGCTTGAACCTGGGAGGCAGAAGTTGCAGTGAGTGGAGATCATGCCACTGCACTCCAGCCTGGGCAACAGAGCAAGACTCCATCTCAAAAAAAAAAAGAAGTGACCGAGTACTCAGTTATCCAGCTTTTAGGGTAAAGTGATCAAATGATAACAGAAAGGAAGAGGCAAGAGAAGGATTTTACAAATACAAATAGTAATGATGGTCCAGGGACATGATGGAAATCGCAGGATGAAGCAGAGAAGGGAGCTCTGTGTGTTCCCTGGGTGGAGATTGTACTAATGAGCTGCTCACATTTGAGAAACACAGATTGATGAGCTTCTCTGGCAATTGCTATGCAGCAATATTCCCATAAGAAGTCACAGTAGTTATCACAGTATCAGAGCACCGTAAAATAAACACATTGCTTTTTCCATGAACTTGAATATTTAATGTTAGAGATGAGTACAATGGAGGCAAATAAATCGTCTCCTTCTCATTTCCTCACATCCCTACTTTTAAAGATTGTCAGGTATTCAATCACTATCATAGTTGTTTGAGACTTTAGGTCCCTATAGTTTATCATTTTCCAGTAATGTTTTTGAAATGCAATAATTTAAAGATCTCTCGACTCTTGGATTTACATTACAAATGCTGGTGATACAAAAATTTCATTCAAATTAGTCTAGACCATGAAGTATGGACTTTTAGCATATTATATTGTAAATTTGAAATTGAAACACTGTCATGATCTTTGTTTAAATAATTTAAAACTAGTATTTAAATATTATAAGTTTTTCTCTTAGAAATGTTTTACAATTGTAGTTTATAGTTCTGAGGACTGAGAGTGTAGGAGATTTTCTTAAAACAATAATGGAGATCAGAACTAGGGTGTCTACTATATTCAACATTTTTCAAAATTCGCTCTGCCACCTGTCAAGAGCTGAGCTGAGCTGGAGAGAGCTGAGATGCCCGTAGTTGGAGTGGTCAATTAAGACAACAAGCCAAAGTGAAAGTAACAGCCAAGCCTTTAATGACTTTCTAAGGTAGTAGAATAGGCAAGAGGAAAAAGCTTAACCATTTTAATGTTCCTTTTTTCTCCACAGAAGGTCACTGGGTGAAGGTCCAATGTATCAGTGCACACGGGGGAGTGGGGCGGGGAATTATCTCACCACCTACGTACGGGAGCCCGAACAAAAGGCTCTGGCCATTTTATGGACCCAGGGGTGGGGATGGGGGTGAGCTGGAGAGGGGAGGACTAGGTGTGGGAAACAGTGAATATTGAGTCAGAGAGAAAAAAGAGGCTTCAAGTGTCCTCCCCAGTGAGGAGGCCTCCGCACAATGGCCCGATGAAGAGACCTCCTCTCTCTGAATGCAGGGAGGGCTAGAGATGCAGATATGCGTAAGCGCATGGTGCTGAGGTTGGAGTGCCTGAGCCCTTGACTGCAGCTCCCTTCAGAGACTGCAGTTTACTGGCTGCGCACAGTCTGGTGTGGGGAGGACAATTTTCCCCTGTGAAGCCTGCCAGGTAAATCCTTTGCAATTGTCTGTGGTAGGGTTTGAAAGATGATTATAGGTTTTTGGCTAGGAGCTGGACTCCTCACCACTGTCTCCTTTCAGGCCTCCATCACCTCATTTTGGTATTATTAAAAGTACTTTTATCCATGCTCTTCACTTCTCTGAAGTTTCTTTCCAGCATGATCCATCATGCTCTTCATTGCCAGATTGCTTGCTTCGAAATCACTAGATCACTAAATCACTGTATCGTTCCTCTACTTTGGAATCTAGTATGTATTATTTTTATAACAAACTCGAGCCACTCAGGTGAGCATGTAAGGCCTTTGTTTGATGGGCTTCAGTTTATTTATCCATATTTTACTATTTCTTACAAAGTTTTCTCGGATTTTCCTAAGCCAATGATGCTCAATCAAGCTTGTACAACCCAAGGCCCATGGCCACATGAGGCCCGGGGTGGCTTTGAATGTGGCTCAACACAAATTTGTAAACTTTCTTAAAACATTATGAGATTTTTTTGCCGTTTTGTTTTTTAGATCATCAGCTATCGTTAGTGTATTTTATGTTGGCCCAAGAAAATTTTTCTTCTTCCAGTGTGGAATACAGAAACCAAAAGATTGGACACTCCTGCTCTATATCTTTTGTACATGACAGTTCCTTCTCAGCTCCAGCCTTTCATACTGTTCTTAGAACATCTTTGACTGTCAACTCCACCTATCAAGCTATTCTTTTTCTTTTCAAACTCAGCTAAAGATATCGTCTCTGTGCAGCCACTGCCCTGCCCCTCACACCGATTCTTTTTGCTGTTGTTCTTGCTGGTTCATGAATTCTTCAGCCCCTATTTCATTGCTTTTGTCTGTCACACTACTAAAATATAAATACTTGTTCAACAAACAACTTCGAATTATTCTCTAGTTATTTATTTTTTCTTAAAAAAAAAGGGTTCAATTGTATCCCCATCTAATTTTTAGGTATTAATCCTTCTTCATCAGGTATTATATTCTGCGTTTCCTAGGTGGCAGGCAGAATACTTGGTATTTTCATTTATGTCATATAATTTAACTTTCACAAAGGCTCGTGAGTCATGCAGTATTTATCATGAGGTATACAAGATAAAAATGAATCTCAGAAAGTTGGAGTAATTTTGTCATGCATAAAAGACCAGTACATTGGCAGTCGTGAGATCTTTCTTGCGCCAATGTCCATGCTTATTTTCTTCTACAAGATGCTGCCATTATGCTGGAAACACAATAGTGACAGGATCAATGAATGAGACTCAATGCTAGTTTATGTTTATATATTCTCTACCTCAAGAAAAAGTGTATCTATTCAGCATCATTAGTAAAGTTATTAACTCTAAGTTTTTGTTGTTAAAAAATTGATTCTGGATGAAGGTGTTATTAGCATTAAAGGCAGGGAGTAAGAGACACAGGTCTTTTATTTGGAATCTTGAGATTTCGTCTAAGAAATCTTGCCCTTTTGGTGTGACCTGGTTGAGATGCCACAAACCTTGAGTGTTGGCCTCCTCATTTGGCAGATGAGATTATCAGATTGCTGATTTCTGAAGTCCATGTTGGCAATGGTGGGGGCTGGATTCTATGCCTTTTTTTAATTACTGCACTCCGAGTTTGTTTTCTACAATGTACTCAATTCTTCCTCCCCAATATAAACTGTATATAGCTACTTCCCATCATGATGTCCTCCTTCTGTTAGAGATAACTAGAATATGACACTTTTTCTCTGTTTTCCATCATATGGTTTAAAGTGCCATGTCTTTGCCTCTGAATTTTTTTTAAAAGGTGACATTACAGTATTAGTATCTTTATTTAAAAAAAAATCTAACCTGAGCATCATTATTTATTGGCCAGTCTTCAAGTCATAGCTGTCATAATGTATGGAGTCAAATAAACAAATTTCCATCTCTTCAGGTCCTGGACATATTTTTAAATATATTAATGCTATTATTACCATTGTTATTTAAAATGTGTTAAAACATTATCTTCATAGCAGATATCATACACAAATACTCAAGAACATACCTTCAGTAGAGGTAGAAATTAGAACAAAGTTATAGCCCTCTTTCCCCAGCCCGACAAGAAGGGGAAAAAGAAATATAAATTTACCAATTATGTTATGATGCAAGGAATACAATTCTGTCCTAGAATGTGAGTTGTGTATGAACTTCAAAGTATGCACTAGTGAAAGTCAAAGCCAAATTAGTGAATTCATTTTATTATATTTCCCACTATTTGTTGAATGTATATTTTAAAACATTGATTTTTTTCCGTGACTGTTTTTTAGTCCTGAGAAAGGGAAATGATGCAGGAGGAGATGGTGAGAAAAGTTAAAAGAAACAATGGGTTGAGTCACAGTGCAAGGCTCTGTTTCATAGATTCCCATGTACAGCAAAAATGCTTGTAGAGGGAGATGAGAGGGAAAAAAGCCCAAGCTGTTTTCAAAAATACTGTAGTAGCCAAGAAGAATGTTTGAATTTTAAAAAGCAAAATGAATGTCCACGTCATTACATACTGCCCCATTTCCTTGAATTATGGCCGTGTGAAATTGATTTCTGTGTAGATTGGATTCACTGGCAGTTTCCTTTCCTACAAAGTCCCACAGTTCCCTTTCCTTTCCTTTCCTTAAAAAGCAAAGGTACCTCTTGGATTTACTATAACTCACAATGTCCATCCTAATAACGGGAACCAGTCTGACACGGCGTTTGATGTGCTGAACTTAGGTGGGCTTCTGAGACCTCCCCACTTTCTTCTCTGACGTGCACATTTCTGATAAGAGAGGCAGCCACTGCTTTAAAACAATGTAGCCTGAGTTTACACTGGCAGGTGGCTTTTCCTCACTGCTTTGGAAACACAGCTGCACATTCTGTTTACGAGGGTTTTCCACCATCAAGTCTCTGAAATTTTAATCTGGCTAACAAGCATTTTTACTGATGATAAAGTGAAAACTTCCCTCTGCTATAAAATGAAAAGAGGCTTTCTTCTTGGGAATCTAGATTTTGACAAACATATTTCTTTTTTTCTATTGCTAACCTTCTCTCCTTTTTGCATGTGGATCTCGTTAGGAAAAATCATAACATTGGAGACATTTATTTTCTAATAAATATCGTAACCGTCATGCTAAAAAGTAGAGGTTTTCAAAAATAATCTCATGTTAGTCATTTGTTGGTGATTACGGAGACTTACAAGCAAGGCTGCCTATCCACATTGGTTAAATCTACCATCAAGAAGGAAACAGATGTACCCAGGCATTTTCTCATTAATATGTTGATGCTTTCTTACTAAACTCCTTAATTCTTTCTAGGAAAAGAGAGAAATGACTGTGGTTTTAACCGTAAGCATATTATTGTTTGCGAACCTGCCACTAACCTTAGCAGGATCTGGAGCAAAAGTACAAATGTAAACCCCATAATATTTGGCTAAATATCTAGCAATTATAAATCAAGCCAACAGAAAGTTTAAAAAATCTGTCCTATTTTCCTATCTTAACACATTTCTTTTCATGATGACTTGGAAGTATAGGTCTGAATTCAAACTTCCTGGACCATTCCAAGTCCTGAGCTGGGATGTGCTGGTAGACTTGGAGCTGGCTTCAGGCATATGACTTGACATTTTCCTTTCCCACCCTCAGCTCTGCCCCTCGCCATGAGAGGCCCCACATGCACAGGTGTGGACGCCCAGCCTGGATGCATTTCTTTCTTTATTTTTTATTTATTTATTTATTTTTGAGATGGAGTCTCACTCTATCACCCAGGCTGGAGTGCAATGGCACGATCTCAGCTCACCACAGCCTCTGCCTCCTGGGTTCAAGCGATTCTCCTGCTTCACCCTCCTGAGTAGCTGGGATTACAGGCATGCAGCACCACACCTGGCTAATTTTGTATTTTTAGTAGAGAAAGGGTTTCTCTATGTTGGTCAGACTGGTCTTGAACTTCCGACCTCAGGTGATCCACCCGCCTTGGCCTCCCAAAGTGCTGGAATTATAGGCATGAGCCACCGCGCCTGGCCGCCTAGATGCGTTTCTAAGCTCCATCCATACCTCCCTCATTCAACAAACGGCGGCTGCTTGGCCACCCCTAGGGCCTAAGAGTGCAGACACCTACGCATACTCACCTTTGGAGGGAAGAGTCCAAAACAATCCTGGAAACAGGCTTAGAGCTATGTGGGCAGGGAGTTGGGGGACTGGTATATCGATAGCAAAGTCTTGAAGGGTTAGTGTGGGCTCCATGTGGGGAGGGGATAATGTCTCCTTGGTCATATGAGCTCCTCAGTTCTTGTGAAGACATGGCCAGGGAAACACAGGGCCCAGGACAGGGTACTAGTTACTTGAATCCTTGTTACTTGTATCACAGTCTGTGTTGAGAATAGTTGGGAATATACAAAAACAAAGTAACAGTCATAAGGTAAGGGTGCTGCTTAAATCACTTTTAATTTGGGAATCTAAATGAAATAGACATAATAAATGGCTACACAAATGATGTTATTTAGGAGCAAGATATCCTGTCCCAAATATCAATTCCATCTGCAGGCCATATTCAGCTTTCAAGTTAATTACTGCTTTTGAGGCTCTGGCAAACAAAGTAGAGAATTTTTTTAGATATTGCCTCTATATCCTTAATAACAAGTTAATTCTTCCTCAGCACACAATTATGGGGCATCTGTATTGTGCCAGGTATCATGCTGGGTGCTGGGCAGTTCACCAAAGAGATAAAAGAGAACAGATCCCATTCTCAAGGTGCTCCATATTTAAGGACATAATTTCATGGCTTATGGTAAGTGCTAATAAAGAAACATTTGAGACACTTTGGTATCTGAAAGAATTGAACAAATTTCTGGATGCAGGATAATGCAGTGGTTAAGTGGATGGGCTTCGTATTCAGAGATCTCTGTTTAATTCCCAATTCTACCACTTACTAGTTTCAGTTACTTACTCATAAGCCTTAATTTATTTTATCTGGGAAGCAGATTGTATTGAGAAAACACATATGTTAGTGTAGCCCTTACTATGTGCAAGCTCTTTGGATGTAATGACAACATCATGAGGAACTATTATTAGCTCCACTGTACAGAGGGAACTGAAAGCACAGGGAGATTACTTAAAGTACTGAAAGTACCTTATTCATAGGGAATAATGGAACTAAGATCACAACCCAAGTAGTTTGACTCCAGCATTTCTAATTTTAACCACTATTCTTTACTTCCTTCTAAGGAAAAGTACATTTCCTGACACATAGTAAGAGCACATTACACCATTATTATAACTATTGTTAGTGACTATACCTTGATAAAGGCAAGGCAAGCGGGTAAGGAAAGGCTTCACATCAGCAGTAATTAAGTTGCGCTTGAAGGAGGCATGGGAAGACCAAGCCATTTCAGGCAGAAGAAGCTATATATAAAGGTCAAAAGAGAAGGTGATATTGACGGGATACTGGGACTAGAGTGGATATTAGGAAGTTGTGGCAAATGGGGCCAAACCCTGGAGGGCCATATATACCAAACTAAGGAATTTGGTATTTATTTATTGGGTAAAAGATGGAAGAGTGGGTAGATGGCCAAATTTTAACCAAGAGAATATTGTTAGGTGACTTTCTACTAATCTGATAATTTGTCATTAATAAAGGAAGATAACTTTAATGATCTGCAACTCATGAATATGGGAACCAGTTAATTCTAAAGACTGAGAGTGGTGTTTGCAGCCTAGAAACCACCTTCCGCGTGTGGGGAAACAAAAAAATCAGCCTTCAGCTGATAGGCTGATTGCATCTTCTTTGATCCAGTAACTATAAAGAAAATGTACCTTGCATTTGCTGCTATAGTATTATCTCCTTAACGCAAAGCTTCTTCGCTTTGGAACCCCCACATTCAAATGTTATTGAAAGGATGAACTGCTATGTTTGTTTCTGTTTGGACTTTTATCTTTTCCCATTTTGAAATACATTAAAAATACATTCCGTATAACATTTAAATGGACTTGCTGTAGGTGCAGGTTCTTAAGAATGCAATTCTTTTTTTTAAATTAATTAATTAATTTTTTATTATACTTTAAGTTTTAGGGTACATGTGCACATTGTGCAGGTTAGTTACATATGTATACATGTGCCATGCTGGTGCGCTGCACCCACTAACTCGTCATCTAGCATTAGGTATATCTCCCAATGCTATCCCTCCCCCCTCCCCCCACCCCACCACAGGCCCCAGAGTGTGATGTTCCCCTTCCTGTGTCCATGTGATCTCATTGTTCAATTCCCACCTATGAGTGAGAATATGCGGTGTTTGGTTTTTTGTTCTTGCGATAGTTTACTGAGAATGATGATTTCCAATTTCATTCTTGATATAACATCGTCAAATATTTTTGAGGGTACTATAAGTGCAAGTTAGTGTACTAAGTACATACATTGCAAATATTTTCTTCCAGTCCATCATTTGCCCTTTAACTTATGGAGACTTTTGTTATACAAGATCAGTTATAATGTCACATTGAGGCCAAGTCCTAAGCCCAGGTAGAGAAAGGTACAGAGAGCTGTTTGTGGGTGTCTGATAGATTATAGTGTTAAGGAAAGTACGTATGAGGAAAAGTAGATACAATAGAATTATAATTTGTGAAGTAAAATTTGTTCCTTGTTCAATAAAGTTAAGCCTCTCAAATTTTTGAAAACTCCTTGGCATCTGCATATATTAGAGCACACCTCAAAGACAAGGAAATTCACCTGTTAAGCTTAGGCGACTATAGAAGATTTTAAAAGGTTTTAACACTTCCTAAATGATATCATAAAGGAAGATGTAATTGACGAATGCTGGGTATTTACCTAAATTTGTTGAACTGGATTATGAGAATCAGAAATTATTTTCATCCTGTGCTTCAGAGAGTCTTAATTCTATAAAAATACCATTTTCATCATTGAGAGACTTCCAACTACGATGCCTTTGTAAACCAAACAGATTGCAAAGTGGTAAAGTTCTACAAACAGTTAAAATACTGTAAGTGTTATGAAACAAAAGTTCTGAATTCAACAAGCTGTGAAATACTATATTCAAAGCTGTAGCCTGTGACATCCAATTGGGGAGGTGACTTAAAATAGTGTGGTTAGGAAAGGTAGCTGCAATGTTAACCAATGTATTTTTTTGTTTACAGTATTTTATTCCTCCATTTAGCCCTTCCCCATTGAATACATTGAGTACAGTGAAAGTATAAACAACAGGATTAAATTACTGACTTTTATACTTCAGAAGTCTGGCTCTCAGGGGCTAAAATAACAGATGTGGGAGAATTCTAATAAATAAGAATAAAATTCACAAAACATCTCCTCCCATCCCAGACTAGAAAGAATCCTCTAAATCTGAGAGGACGAGAGCAGGAAGGAATGTAATGAAAGGATTGTCAGCGGGCTTTGTGAACCAGGAGGGACTGTACAGAATAGAGTGACAACTAGGATCTTCCCGCCTCCACCACAAGCACCAGCCATTGTCAGGGCCCCACAGCAGCCTAGAAGCCCAGGCAGGTCCCTGCTGCCTGTGTTTGGTGAGCACCACCCCACACCCTGGTATGCTGTGGTGAAAGGACAGCACTATTAAAAGAGGCCATAATCCTATCTACATGGCAATAACCATTACTAACATCTTTGTGTTTTCTATCCACCTATCATTCCATCTTGGCAGCAGATACAGATTTCAACAGTATATAAGAAAATGGGTGAAATATTGCCATAGCTCTGTTAAGAAGTAAATTTATCACAAGCGTTCATAAATACGAACAAAAATAATTAAGCTAAGCATTTAAATCAAATATTTTAAATAAACAAAAAAGAGCAAATCTGAGGAAAGCAAGGGGAAGAAAACATTAAAGAAAAAAACAAATAAAAAAATTAAAAAGATTTTTCAGAGCAGAATTTATAAGTCAATCTAAGATCAGGCTCTTCGAAAATGACAATCAAGAATATCTAATTAAGAAGGAAGTTCTTGAAAAAGTAAATAAGAAATATCTAAAAAGAAACAAAAAGGAGAAAAACCTGAAATAAAAAAATGGAAAATAAGGGTAACATAAAGTTGAATGTAATCCATTTGAAAACTTTGATTCAACAGTTAATTTTAGAGAAAAAACAAATTATCATGATTGACTAAAGACAAAGGAAAAATTTAAGTAAAATGATAATCATTAAAGAAATTGGAAAATTTAGGGAGGGGAAATGCACTTAAAATGGCTCTATGGCTAGTGTATTTAAGCTAAATTATTTCCGAATTTAAGGAAAAAAACAGCTTCCATACTATACTATTCAATATTCACTTTAAAGTCTATTATTCTCTCTATTCCTATATCATGTAAAAATTGAAGGTAGAGATTTTGTTGTTTAAATATTACATAAATATCTAGTTTTTTTAATTTTTTTATTATACTTTAAGTTTTAGGGTACATGTGCACATTGTGCAGGTTAGTTACATATGTATACATGTGCCATGCTGGTGCGCTGCACCCACTAACTCGTCATCTAGCATTAGGTATATCTCCCAATGCTATCCCTCCCCCCTCCCCCCACCCCACAACAGTCCCCAGAGTGTGATATTCCCCTTCCTGTGTCCATGTGATCTCATTGTTCAACTCCCACCTATGAGTGAGAATATGCGGTGTTTGGTTTTTTGTTCTTGCGATAGTTTACTGAGAATGATGATTTCCAATTTCATCCATGTCCCTACAAAGGACATGAACTCATCATTTTTTATGGCTGCATAGTATTCCATGGTGTATATGTGCCACATTTTCTTAATCCAGTCTATCATTGTTGGATATTTGGGTTGGTTCCAAGTCTTTGCTATTGTGAATAGTGCCACAATAAACATACGTGTGCATGTGTCTTTATAGCAGCATGATTTATAGTCATTTGGGTATATACCCAGTAATGGGATGGCTGGGTCAAATGGTATTTCTAGTTCTAGATCCCTGAGGAATCGCCACACTGACTTCCACAATGGTTGAACTAGTTTACTTGTATTTGATTATCAAGTCTGGGTTAGCTCTAAATTTGAGACTTTATTTACTCAGTGTTTTGTGGTGTAATAATGTCTCTAATAACATTAGTGAAAGCACCCACTGGCACTAACAAAGCTTTTTTTTGAGACAGAGTCTTGCTCTGCCGCCCAGGCTGGAGTGCAGTGGCATGATCTTGGCTCACTGCAACCTCCGCCTCCCGGGTTCAAGCCATTCTGTGCCTCAGCCTCCTGAGTAGCTGGGATTACAGGAGCCCGCCACCATGCCTGGCTAATGTTTGTATTTTTAGTAGAGATGGGGTTTCACCATCTTGGCCAAGCTGATCTTGAACTCCTGACCTTGTGATCCACCTGCCTTGGCCTCCCAAAGTGCTGGGATTACAGGCATGAGCCACCGCGCCCAGCACTAGCAAAGCTTTCTATTGGAAAAGCAGATAGAGCTACTCTTCTTTTCCTCATTGTAAATTCCAAGTCAATTTTTGTTACTTCTCTTTCAAAACTACCGTTCCTTTGACATTAATGTGATTAATCTTTAGCATCCACTATCTTGCTATCTTCCAGATGTGACTCTTCTTGTAAACATGCTTGTCTTTTAAAGAAATTAAGAAGGAAAAAGAATCTTTTATATTTGCTTACTTATTTACCATTTCATGTGATCTTCATTCCTTTATCATCTAGACCCAAATTTTCATCTGGTACCATCTCCCTTCAGCCTGAAAAACATCCTTTGGCATACCTTGTAGGGCAGGTAGGCTGGCAACAAATTCTCTTGACTTTTGTTTATTTGTAAATGCATTTTATTTCACCATGGATATGAAGGTAGTTTTGCTTTGCTCTCAGTTCTGTGGGACCACCATGCTCTTTTTGCTCTTTAATCTGTGCATTATGATTGGGAAATTGTCCCCAGGCAAATAGTAGAGGTAATTGTGGGGCCTATCTGATGGATTTCTCTTCTCTCAGAAATTTCAGTTTTGCATGCCTCTTGTTCAATGACTGAACACAGTTACCTCATATATTTGGTCTGGCTTCAAAATTCCTTATGGCAGGAGGGCTAGTCTAGCATCTGTTACTCCATCATGCCTGGAAGTGGAAAGCCTCTAACACTGCCTTTTATAACTTTGTAAATCTTTTTTTAATATATCTTCTTATACATAACTATAAATTTTTGATAACTTTATACTCTTTTATACCTTTAGTATCTGGCTCACCCTTTTGTTTTCCCCACCAACTTCTCCTGTCATCATTCCTGGTATCTTCAACATCCATACATATTATTTATCCTAGCTTCTTAGTACCTTGATCTCTTCGACTCTAACAATTTTCTCCTCTGCACCAGCTCAGTGACTCAATCACAGACATTATCAACACCAACAACTGTGCCACCTCCAAACTCTCAGTTTTAAACATTTCATTACCTGTCTGTTAATTGCTATGCTTCCCCATTCATTTTTTTCATTTATTCTTTTTTTTTTTTTTTTGAGATGGAGTTTCACTCTTGTTGCCCAGGCTGGAGTGCAATGGTGCACCATTAGTAGAGACGGGGTTTCTCCATGTTGGTCAGGCTGGTCTCGAACTCCCAACCTCAGGAGATCCACCTGTCTCAGCCTCCCAAAGTGCTGGGATTACAGGCATGAGCCACTGTGCCCGGCCCCATTTATTCTGTTATCCTACGCTGTCTATTCTTCAGCCCTATAGGAGTCTCCAATTCTTTGTTCCAACCACTGTTTTACTGTATTTCATTTCCATGATGGTATCACCCTGCTCCTTACATGCTTAGCTTCCATAGCTCAGTACTTAACTCATTCCCACCTGTCCCTTTCTGCATTGTTCTTGTTGCCAAACTACCTGGTCAAAGATTTGTCTGTGCTGCTCCAGCACTGAAGTCACTCATCTTCTCCTAGCCTTCCCCTTCTTTGCTCTGCTTTCACACTGACCTCCACATTGCTCCTTGACCATACCAGACTTATTTCTACCTCAGGGTCTTTGCACTGGCTTTGCCCTCTTCTGGGAATGCACTTCCCAACTATCTATGTGGCTTTCTCACCTGCAAGTCTCTGCTCACGTCACATCTTTTTTTTTTTTTTTTTGAGACAGAGTCTTGCTCTGTCTCCAGGCTGGAGTGCAGTGGCACCATCTTGGCTTACTGCAGCCTCTGCCTCCTGGGCTCAAGCGATTCTCCTTCCTCAGCCTCCCAAGTAGCTGGGATTATAGCACACACCACTATACCCAGCTAATTTTTGTATTTTTAGTAGAGACGGGGTTTCACCATGTTGGCCAGGATGGTCTCGATCTCCTGACCTCATGCTCTGCCAGCCTCGGTCACATCACATCTTCTAAGTGAAGCTTGAGCTGCTTACCTTACTCATAGTTATATTCATTATCTCCATTCCGAAACCCTTTTTTCCTTATTACTTAAACACTTGTTACATATGTATTGTTTACTTATTTATTTTGCCTGTTTTTTTCCTTTTTCCCACTGTAATGAAAACTCCATAAGAACAAGGAATATTTTCAGTTTTCTTTACTGCTTTATTTACAGTGCCTGAAAGGTAGGAGATGATTATCAGTAGTTATGTGTTGAGTGAAGGGATGGAAGGGAATTATACATCTGCATGCCCACATCTTAATTTAAATATATGAACAAAAATTTCAAATAAGCACCCAACAAGGCCATTATATTTATCTATTAAATTAACTTTCCCGCTCTCTGAGACAATTATTTGACAACTTCTTTAGTTTCCCTCTCACATTCAATTACTTCTATCCTCTTTCCCCATTTTAAACTAAGGACTTAGTTTCATGCTTACTTAAAAAATAAATACGATTTAAAACTCTTATCTTCCCATTACTAAACCCACCAACATACATTTGTCCTTTCCCTCATGCTCTGCCTTCCTTCTTGGTACAATTGGTATTTATATTAAATTCTCCTTTCACATTCTGCATCCCATTCCTTCTTGGCTTATATGGACTTTGTTCCTATACTCATTCCCTTTCTAATTGACAGCATTGATTTCTCTGTCTCTAATGAATCATTTCCATTAGCATGTTAACATTCCTCAAGTACACTTACCAAAAAAACCAATACTAAAAATAGTTCTTCCCCAAATCCGTTTGTTTTTAGGTCAATGCTTTAAAGGAGTTATTTATATTTATCTCTACTTCTCCTCTTTCCTTTCTCATCTCACTTCAACCCATTACTCTTGGACAATTGATCTTACCACTCTGGAGAAATGGTTTATATTAAGGTCACCAATGACCACCATCTTGGAAATCTTTATTAATTTGACTCTTATTTGCATCTTACAAGCCTTTTCAGGAGCTTTTGAAACAATTGTTCTCCACTCTCCTACTTGAAATTCTTTGCTTCTTCCATGACTCTTTTTACTTTTTTTTTTTTTTAATCCATGCAATACTCCTTTTTGGATTCTTTAGCTGGTATCTCTGCTTCTGTTGGATTTCTAAATGCTAGAGTGTCCTAGGACTCTGTCCTTCACTTCCTTCTATTCTCTGAACTCTTATGAACAATGTTACTGTAAATATTTCTGGACACATTTGGTTACAAATTTATGTAACGTTCTCTAAGGAGTGGAATCATTGCCAGTTAGGGCATGTACATCTTTAATTTTGCTAGAGAAAAATTGTTTGCCAAAGTGTTTGTACCAATCTAAACATTCACTTCAGCTTATGAGTTTCTATTGCTTTACCTCCTTGTCAGTATTTAGTATTTTCAGGCTTTTAAATTTGGCCAATCTGTGATTGTAAAATATCTCAGATTTTAATTTGCATGTTTTAATTATTAATGAGTTTGTCCATCTCTTTTCATATTTTCTTTTTATTTGAGATGGAGTCTCTGTCACCCAGGCTGGAGTGCAGTGGCACGATCTCAGCTCACTGCAACCTCCGCCTCCTGGGTTCAAGCGATTGTCTTGCCTCAGCTTCCCAAGTAGCTTGAGTTACAGGCACCCACCACCACGCCCAGCTAATTTTTGTATTTTTAGTAAAGACAGGGTTTCACCATGCTGGCCAGGCTGGTCTCGAACTACTGACCTCAGGTGATCCACCCTCCTCGGCTTCCCAAAGTGCTTGGATTATAGGCATGAGCCACTGTGCCCAGCCTCTTTTCATATTTTCGGCGCCAGTTTATATTTATCACTTCCAAATTCATCGTAATTGCAATTTTAATAAATATTTCAACTATAATACATCTTCTGAAATAATTGATGAACACATCATATTGGAGCACAGTAAACACTGATTTCCATTACATAAATTACAGGCATACCTCATTTCATTGTGCTTTGCTTTATTGCCTTTCACAATATGCTTTTTACAAATTGAAGGCTTGTGGCAACCTTGCGTGAAGCCAAGTCTATCGGTGCCATTTTTCCAACAGCATGTGCTCACTTTGTGTCTCTGTGTCACATTTGATGATTCATTATTATTATATCTGCTATGGTCATCTGTGATCAGTGATCTTTGTTGTTACTAATGTAATTGTTTTGCGTGCCATGAACCACACTTACATGAAATGATGAACTTAATCCATAAATGTTATGTGTGTTCTGACTGCTCCATTGACCACCCATTCCCCAGTCTCTCTTTCTCTCTTTGGGCCTTCTCTGAAAAACAATATTGAACATAAGCCAGCTAATAACCCTACATTGGCCTCTAAGTGTTCAAATGAAAGGAAGAGTCACACCACTCTCACTTTAAATCTAAAGCTAGAAATAATTAATCTTAGAAAGGCAGGTCCAAAGCCAAAAGAGGCTGAAAGGTAGACCTCTTGTGCAAAACAGATAGCCAAGTTATGAATGCAAAGGAAAAGTTATTGAAGAAAATAGAAAGTGCTACTCCAGTGAAGCCACGAATGATAAGAAAGTGAAACCACTTTATTACTGACATGGAAAATAATTTAGTGGTCTGGATAGAATATCAAGCCAGCCACCACATTTCCTTAAGTCAGAGCCTAATCCAGAGCAAGGCCCTAACTCTGTTCAATTCTGTGAAGCCTGAGAGAGGTGAGAAAGCTGCGGAAGAAAAGTGTGAAGCTAACAGAGATTGGTTCTTGAAGTTTAAGAAGCCATTGCCATAACATAACAGTGTAATGTGAAGAGGCAAGTGCTGATGGCAAGTTATCCAGAAGATCTAGCTAAGAGATTTGATGAATGTGGCCATGTGAAACAACTGATTTTCAGTGTAGGACAACAGGCTTCTATTGGAAGAAGATGCCATCTAGGGCCTTCATAGCTAGAGAGGAAAAGTCAATGTCTGCCTTCAAATTTTCAAAGGCTAGGCTGACTCTTGTTAGGGGCCTAGTTAGGGGCTTTTGTTAACTTGAAGTTGAAGCCACTGCTCCTTTACCATTCCAAAAATCCTAGAGACCTTGAGAATCATGCTAAAGAATCATGCTAAATAAACTGCCAGTGCTCTAGGAATGGAACAGCAAAGCCTGGGTGACAACACATTTACTACAGCATGATTGACTGAATATTTTGAGCCCACTGCTGAGACCTACTGCTCAGAATAAAAGACTGCTTTCAAAATATATTCATTGACAATGCACCTGATCACCCAAGAGCTCTGAAGGAGATATACGAGATTAGTGTTGTTTTCATGTCTGCTAACAACATTCATTCTGCAGCCCTATGGATCAAGGAGTAATTCTGACTTTCAGGTCTTCTTATTTAAGAGATATATTTCACAAAACTATAGCAGCCATAGATAATTATTCCTCTGATGGATCTTAGTAAAGTAAATCGAAAATCTTCTGTAAAGGATTCACCATTCTACATGTCATTAAGAACATTCATGATTCATGGGAGGAGGTCAAAATATCAACATTAACAGGAGTTTGGAAGATGTTGTTTCCAACCCTCATGGATGACTTTGAGGACTTTAAGACTTCAAGGGAGAAAGTAACTGAAGATGTGATGGAAATAGCAAGAGAACTAGAACTAGAAGTAGAGCCCGAAGAAGCGACTGAATTGCTGCAATCTCAATTGCTGCTTGTGGATGAACAAAGGAAGTGGTTTCTTAAGATGGAATTTACTCCTGGTGAAAATGCTGTGAAAATTGTTGAAATGACAACAAAGGATTTAGAATATTACATATACTTAGTTAATGAAGCAGCAGCAAGGGTTAACAGGATGGCCTCCACTTTTGAAGAAGTTCTACTGTGGGTAAAATGCTATCAAACAGCATTACATGCCACAAGAAAAATCTTCTGTGAAAAGATGAGTCAGTTGATGCAGCAACCTTTATTGTCTTATTTTAAGAAATTGCCACAACTACCCCAGCCTTCAGCAACTATCACAGTAGTTAGTCAGGAGCCATCAACTTCAAGGTAAGACTCTCCATCAGCAAAAAGATTTGGACCCACTGAAGGCTCACATGTCCATTAGCAATTTTTAGGAAGAACATTTTTAAAAATTAAGTTATGTACATTTTTTAGATGTAATGCTATTTCATACTTAGTCGATGACAATATAGTGTAAACAGAACTTTTATATGCACTGGGAAACCAAAAAATTTGTGTGACTCACATTATTGCAGTGATCTGGAACTGAACCCACAATATCTCTGAGGTATGCTTGAATATCTTTTCATTAAAGTTCTTATTAATCTCATAATGTTATCTCCATTATGGTAAATTAATAATTGATATGCTTAATTATATACTATATTTTTATCTATAGTCTATAATTCCCCACTTGGCCACAACAGAAATGAGAAAACTTTTTCGGTAAAGGAACAAAGATAAATATTTTGGTCTCTGTTGCAACTAGGGCTAAACTCTAGTGTTGTAGCACAAAAGTAGACACAGATGATACATAAATAAATGAAGCAGGGAGCATTCTACTAAAACTTTATTTTCAAAAACGGTGGCAGCTGGATTTAGTTTACCAACCCAGGGTCTACAAAATTAGAATGATAAATCTTTATCAAATGCCCTACTTAAATTCAGATATAGTATATCTACAGAACTTTCTTAATCAACTTCATAATCTATTAATCTGTCAAAATCAGAAATGATTGATTTGACACACCTCTTTTTAGTGGAACTGTTGAGTCTTGGTTATCATCACTTCTTTAAAGTATTTCTGTTTTACCCTTTATCACTCATTTTGTGAAGTGATCAAGATCCATGTCAATTTGGTAGTACATAGTTTACAGACATTAACTCCTCCCTTGCGCCCTCACTTTTGGGCAATTGAAACTACATGTTTTAACTTCTATCTTTCCTTGGTATTTTTCTTGATTCCTCAAAGAGCACTAGTTGTTTCATGAACATATTAGGAACTAATTAATTAGAATGAGAAGGCTTGATAATTTTAACATCTAAGTTGTATAATACTATCTCATGTACTTTGGATTTCAGTTAGTATTTTTTCTAACTTTTAATATAACATTTTCAGATATACCTAATACTTGTATTCCATGGTTATTAATAATTTGCTATATTTGATTTATCTTTTTATCTGTTTGTTGACGTATGTATTTTTGCCTGAACCATTTGAAAGCTGAAATTTCATGACTCTTCACACCAATGATTTTCTCCCTAATGAAATTATAATTGTTACAGTTAAGAACATTAATTTTAATATGACCTAACATATAGCTCATTTTCAAAAATATCAAACTAATTTAAAAATGTTTTAAACTTTTATTTTTTGTTATGGTAAAATATACATAACACTTACAATTTTAACCATTTTAAAGTACGCAATTTAGTGGTATTAAGTACATTTACAGTATTACTCAATCACCACTACTATTTTCAGAACTTTTTTATCATTCCAAACAGAAACTCTATACCACTGAAGTAATAAGTTACCATTTCTCCCTACCCAGAGCTCCTGGTATCCTCTACAAGTTGAGCATCTCTAATTTGAAAATCTAAAATCTGAAATGCTCCAAAATCCAAAATTTTTTGAGCTCTGACATGATGCCACAAGTGGAAAATTCCACATCTGACCTTATGTACACCAGCGTTGCTTCATGCATACAATTATTAAAAATATTGTATAAAATTACCTTCAGGCTGTGTCTGTAAGATGCATATGAAACATAAATAAATGTTGTGTTTATTTTGGGTCCCATCCCCAAGATATCTCATTATATACATGCAAATATTACAAAATCCAAAATGATTTGAAATTCAAAGCACTTCTATTCCCAAGCATTTCAGATAAGGTATACGCAAACTGTATTCTACTTCCTGTCTCTATGAATTTGCCTGTTTTAGGCATCTCCTATAAGGGAAATCATGCAACATTTGTCCTTTTGTGTTTGTCTTATTTTACTTAGCATACTTTTTCAAGGTTCTTTCAGTTACATATCAGATGTATGTATGTCTTCCAGTATGTATCAGAACTATTTTTATGACTGAATGTGTGTGTGCGTATATGCGTGTGTGTAGACACACACACATGCACAGATGCATATGTCATATTTTGTTTATCTGCCTGCTCAAATCTGCTGTTGAATCCTCTGGTGCCCCGGTGAACTTTTGTCTTAAGTTATTGTTCTTTTCAGCTCCAGAATTATTGATTGGTTTCTTTATATAATTTATAGCTCTTTATTGATTTTTTTTTTTAAAGAAATGAGGTCTTGCTATGTTGCCCAGGCTGCTCTCAAACTCCTGGGTTCCAATATTCTCATTTTGTTTGTTTTCCTGAATTCTTTTAGTTCTTTGTCAATGGCTTCTTTTAGCTCATTGAACATATTCAAAACAGTTGATTTAATATCTTTGGCTAGTAATTCCAATATCCAGGCTTCTTCAGGGATGGCTCCTGTCAAATTCTTTTTCCTATGAGTAGGCTATCCTTTCCTGTTTCTTTGTATATTTTAGTTTTTTTAATTGAGAACCTGACATTCTTAGTATTATAATGTGGTGACTCTGGAAATCTGACTCTCCCACTTCTCAGGGATTGCTGATTTTTGCTTTTTGAGGGCTAGAGACATCCATCTGAGACATTTCCACACTATTTTTGCAAAGTATCTATTCTTTGTTGTGTGTGGTTACTGAAATTTCTGTTCCATTATCTCTGCAGTCATTCAGTGACCTGATAAAGATTTCCTTAAAATGTCTGCCTTCAAAGAAACGGGGAAAACATTCTGTGCTTTCACTTTTTCAGTGGAATCTCTTTGCTACTGAAAGGACTGAAACCAAGGCAAGCACATATGCCTGTCTCTCGGTGCACTGCCAGACCAACCAATCACATTACATAAAATTTTTGGAGACCAAAGTCTCCATTGCCCACCTGGTACCAGACATCTGCTTCAAGAACACGGGCTGCAACCCCCGCAGCTGTAATGGGGCTGAAGAATGGGGCAGGTGATCATTGTTTTGCATATGTAGCTCACTTAGAAAATGTAGCAGCCTCTCCCTTTATCAAGCACTCCCCTGGTTGCCATACATGTCCAATTAGGTTTTAGTGTTCCAAATTAATTGATTTCAATTGCCCTTTCCAGCTTAACAGTTTCTTTGGTAGAGAGTATGACCCTAGAGCTTCCTATTCTGCCTTCTTGCATTTCACCCTAGTACTTTCTGTTAATTGAAAATTAGGTCTAAAACTTTAATTAGATTCAGGTTAAACATTTTTGACAAGAATACTTTTTATTGAACATATCATTAGACACATAATATCAGGATGTCCCACAATACTAAAATCAGTCTCTTTGTTAAGGCCTGAATACTAGATCTCTTAAATATAAATGTAGTTTTCCCCTTTGAGTTAGTGAATAACCTGTGTCAACCCTTGGAAATTTGCAAATATCCTGTTTTCCAACATCTCTCAACCTAATGGTTTTAGCGTGTATGCTTGAATAAATTAATTTTTTTTTTGTTATTTTCAGTCTGAATGTCATTATCAAAGTGAGAGAACAGGCGAATAAAATAAAAATCTAGCATAGTGTTTTTAATTTCTTCCCACCGTCTGTTAACATTCAAACATCCATCTCAAATGGGGTCTTTCCCTTTCTTGTTTCTTTGTTTGGTTTTTCCTTACTGTTTATTAGGAAGCCCTCGGCTGACTTATGGATTTCACCTTCATGATTCATCCAAGCCAGCATCCTACATCTGTCCTTGGCTGTGTGCTCATTCTTCCTGCTGTTGTACACATCTATTACCATCTAAATTCACTGAGAACACTCTGTGGAACTCATTTATTTCTTAATTTGCCCTTCATTTTTCTACCTCGTTGGAATAATTAGTTATTGCCTAGATAATTACATTTTTAGAGCTTTCAAACTCTCTTAATCCATCTTTGTTAAGAGAGATCCAGAAAATAGAATGAAATCCTTGCCTTTGTATTTAAAGTCTGTCTCAAAGAATTATACAAAGGAAGTTTTCTCCATTTCTAGTATTACTTACTCATTTTTTTTCTGACAATAGTTTTTTCATTGCCAATGTATTCCTCCCTGTTGATTGGAATTAATTCTGGTGTGACAGTCTTTTTCCCTGCTTCTAATTTCAGATCAGTGAAAATATCGGCAAGGTCAAAACTTGACAGGTGTTCTACTTTAAGCTAATGAGTTTTGTTAGCTCTTTGAAGGGATGAAGTTTCCCATCCCTGCTATATATTAATTCTGTGTCAGCTTTATCATCTGCTTCTCCCTTCTTTTAGCTTTACCCAAATGAACTGTAATATTTTGCTTTCTCACATAACTTCATTACTTTCTAATGGATGTATAATTACACCCACTAACTTCCAACTCACCATACCTGTTTTTTTAAATTGAAGTTCTACACTCTTAAAAACCAAAATATATCTTTTAAATTAAAATTTGGGGTTGTTACAGGTATATCAAAATAGTGAAGAGATATTTCTTATATATTTCTGATGAAATACTGTTAACGCCATAGTCTGATTGGAGAGCAAATTTGAGTCCCTCTCTCTCTCTCTGTGTGTGTGTGTGTGTGTGTGTGTGTCTGTGTGTGTTAGAGAGAAAAAGCTCATTAAAATAGTTAATTTTCTTTCCTTCCAGAATTGATCCAACACAAATGATGAGCGATAGATGCCTACTGATGTAAATATGTTTCTCTCTTCAGTGTCATTTATAATAATGAAATTAAACTTCAATAGTTTATGATAAGAGAATTGATTATGTCTGTTGTAGTAGGACCAAATTATGACATACCATAATAATTAAAATGATATATTTCCAAGTTATTTTGCCTTAACAAAACAACTTATGGCATCATGTTAAATAAAGACAGGAGCGTCTGAAAGACATCCAAAATGATCTCAGTTCTAACTTTTAACTAGGTTACCTACCCCAGGAGGTAGGCTGCACAGGAGAAACTTTTTCTCCTATTCCCTAACGTATAGAGTATACTTTTTTCTGAGCAGTCCATTTCCTGCTTTTCCCTCACATTTCAACCTAGCTCTGTGTGTAATTCTGGAAATGAAGGCTGCAGTACTGCAGGAACATCCAGACTGACTTTATTGTTCTAAAGCGGGCAAGGGAAATAAAGTATCAGGAAGTAGAGGCAATGTTGACCCTCTTCTGACATTATTGTGTGTCTTTGATGACCATAATGCATACCATGGCTTTTCCCTGAGAAAGGCCACCAAATGTGTCAGAGGAGAGAATTTTTTGGGCCATCTTAAGGTACAGAGTTGTATAGCTAGGATACAGTGTATTTTTCCATTTTAACTATAGATTTACTCCCATTGCTGCAGCTGTCAGGAGCTATCCACAGGGTTCCATGTGTCTGAATCTGCTATTGACATGACAGTAACTCTCTCTGCAGGGCCTCATATGATTAGTAGGACAGATGAAGAATTCCACAGATTTTCCTTACTCCTGGTGACATCTCCTGTCTGCCAGCCGTGGCACTGCCCTAGATATCACTGGAGAGACGTAGACTCTCAGTTCCTCGATCTTCAACAATCTGTTTCTCCATCATTTCTCAGTCACCCACACACATGGTCACAGCACAGAATTTGTTATTACCAACATCTTTATCACCTGTCTTAATCTCTACTACAAGTATCCCATTCTATGAAAACTGTATCTTATCTTTCCTATTTATTTCCTCTAAATGTCTAAGACACAAACAACTCGGTCTCATAGGCATCTCCAATTCACTGACTCTACCACCTCTATAATGCTCTCCCAGAAAACCGTCAATGCTTTCTTAAATCTTCCTGTAGCTTGGACCTAGGAAGCTGACTGTAGTTGGAAGAAAGTACACAATCATGACTGCTTTAAAAAATATATGAATTGTGACTAATCCTAAGTCAACTCGATATTGCCAGGAAAAATATTACATTTCCTTAATTCCTCTGTTCCCTTATTATGTTAGGCCGTTAGTCCATAACTTATCTTTCCAAAACTTCCCCAATTAGTCTCTACTGATGACCTTGCTCCCTATTTTTCTGAGGAATTTGAAGCAATCAGAAGAGATCTTCCACATGTTCTCACCACCACATCTGCCAATCTATCTCTATCAGCACCTTATCATCTTCTTTCTTATTACCATGATTGAACTGTCTGTCATCTTGGCCACCTCCACCCTTCTTATGCATTGTGTCCCATCTCTATCATCTGCTCTAGAATCGCTTTCTTTAAATTTCTCCCCATCATTCCTGCATTAACATTTTTTGCTATACAACCACATTAGAATTGCTTCCATCTTAAAATTACCCTCTGATGATACCAAGAGCCCTTATACTTACTGCCCCAATTCTCTGATCTCTTTGCAGCAATCTCCTCAAGAGTGTTAACTATACCCAGGCTATCCACTTCCTTTACTCCTCTTTCCTCTTGAAGCAGCCCCAATAAAGTTCTTGTCTTGATCACTGCACTGAAACAGCTCATAATAGTTTAAGAGTTGCATTTGCATGACCAGCTCCCTGGTCAATATTTTCATTTTTGTTGTCATCTACCGCAGCCTACAAGCAGCATTTGACATAGTGCGTGCGCTTTTTAAAACATTTTCTTTACCCGGCTTCCAGAACACTTCTTTCTCTGTCCTCCTACTGCTCCTTGAATTCCTCTTTTCAGTCTCTTTTGCTCTTCTCCTCACCTTTCCAACATTTGTGGAAACCACAGGAGGTAACCCTTGTATCTCTTCTCTAGCTTCCCCTACTTCCTAGGTGGACTAGTCATTTAATGGCCAAGTTGATACCTCCAGCCTCTGCTGAACTCAGACCTCACACATCGAAGTACTTAGTTGACATCCATCTGGATATTTAATAAGCTTTGTAAATTTAACATGTCCCAAACAAGCTCAGTCTGCACACACACCCCCACTTACATTAGTCTGATACACTCACCCTCTCGACATCTTATTGAAAGGCCCATTCATCCTCTAGTTTCTCAGGGAAAAATTCTCAGTTATCCTTGACTCCTCTCACTCTTCACAGGAAAACATCCGTAAACTCTGATAGCTTTTCCTTTGACATATGTCTAGAAGAGTCTGACCACCACTTATTACACTACTATGACCCTTTCCCAACTCACATGTTCTTACTTGGACTTTTGCTATTGTTTCTTATTATCTTTGCTTCTCATCTTGCTCCCTAACAGAGAATTCTTCACACATAACAGAGTGATCCTTTTGAAACATAAGTCAGATCATGACTCTTTTCTGTAGAAAAGACTTCAGGGCTCTTCACCACAATCAGGGTGAACAATCTCCGGCCTCATTTCCTTTTACTGGCCTCTCTGCTCCCTCTGATCCAGCCATATGGGCCTCTTTGCTGTGCCTTGAACCAACTCAGCCTACTGTGCCTCCAGACCTCTGTACCTGGTCTTCTATGACCTCTCTGTCAAGCACCCCCTCTATCAGTCTTTTCTTTTTTATTCTATTTTGATTTTCATTATATCCCTAATTCGCACCCAGAAAAATGACATATTCATTTATTTATTTGTGTATCTGTCTCCTTCAACTAAATGTGAGCTTCACAAGGGAATAAATTGTGTTTTGTTCATTGCTGTATCCCTAAGGCCCGGAAAAGTACTTGGCACACAATAGTCACTCAAAATGATTTCTGAATGAATGTACATAATTCTGTAAAGGCGACATGATCTACTCTTTATATCATGAGAAATTTGAGATATTATTAGTTTACTTTCTTCAGTTATTCTAGATCCACATCCCAAATTATTAAAATATTTTAAAAATTTCTTTTATTCTTAGAATTTAGTGACTGAACAAAGGCCTACAGAAAGTTTGTAAGTTTTTGAAGGTCGAAGAAGGATCAAGGATGGAGGAAGGGTCTAAAATGAAGATTTTCTTTAGTCAACTCAGTAATAAATTCTTAGAGACTTGATATTTCTGTGTAGTGATGATACCATCTTTACATAAAGAATATAGCCCATTATGTTGGTAGGCAAATTGAAAATAGGCATTGCATTTATGAGGGTATAAAATTAAACGTAATGCTTATTACCTTGAAATGTAAGTGTCAGCCACCAGTTTCTCAACTTTACAAGATATGTAGAAGAGACACAGATGTTCTATTACCTATTCCAGTTAATTTTCCCTTTCTTTCCATAGACATCATTAGCTGCTTCTCAGAATTATAGCCTGTATCTTGGGGAAGATAAGACAAGTGTGGTAATTTTGGTTGAAAGCTTTTCAATTAGGTTTTCACAGTGATCAAAATACTGAGAACATGAGCATTAAATATTTTAAAGAGTTATTTTTAAGGATAACTTTCTCAAAGTATTAGAAATGTGATGGGAACTTGATGTGGTCTGATCATTTAGGTTCTGGATGAGAGTTTGTTGTTGATAGCTGTGTGACCTCAGGAATTTTTTTTTTTTTGAGACAAAGTCTCACTCTGTCACCCAGGCTGGAGTGCAGTGGTGCGATCTCAGCTTACTGCAAACTCTGCCTCCCGGGTTCACATCATTCTCCTGCCTCAGCCTCCCAAGTAGCTCGGACTACAGGTGCCCGCCACCACACCCGGCTAATTTTTTTTTTTGTATTTTTGGTAGAGACAGGGTTTCACTGTGTTAGCCAGGATGGTCTCGATCTCCTGACCTCATGATCCACCCGCCTTGGCCTCCCAGAGTGCTGGGATTACAGGTGTGAGCCACTGCACCTGGCTAACCTTAGGAATACTTTTTAAACACTCAGGTCCTCAGTTTTCTTTTCCAAAAACTTGGCAAAATTATCCCATCTCACAGAAAATCTTCATGATTAAATGGGATAATATACAAATGCACTTTGCAAACTACAAAATATCATTGTATATCTTATCAATAATAATAATTATCACTGCGGGGTGATGACCCCACCAAAATCACTGGATGTTAAAACTGAAAGGGACTTTTCAACTCCCTCGTTTTATAGCTGAAGAAGCAAAGGCCAGGAAGCAACCTCACTTAGTAGCAGTGGAGAGCTCAAACTCAGAGCTGTGGCTTGCTGTACTTAACGTCCTTTGCCCTGCACCAGCCCTGCAACTTGTTTCTATATGTGACTCTACAGAAAAAAAACTTGCTGATCCCTGCAGTACCTCTGTTAATCCCTACTTTGATAGTTATTGACCACTTAGCACCACTACACTATTAAATACAAATGATAAACTGTAAGCGAATAACACATGTTCTTCAAGTCTTACAGCAATCTTTTGAAATAAAATGGTAATAATTAAATCTATTTAAGACCAAAGCCTCTATTGATTAAAATTATTTTTCAGAATGAAAATTAAAAGTAAATATTATTAATGTTCATTTATAATAGTTCTTTTATTTATTTCTTGCACATTTGCTTCCCTGCTTTTCCTGTGTATGCATGTAGACACAGAGATAAACATACGCACACATACACACAAAATGTCATAGTCTTATTTGCTGCTACAGTACACCTAGCCCAAACTGTGCAAAGAAACAAAACAAAAGAAACAAACATACAAAAACAAAAATATTCATTAACTTCAAAAGGAAAGAAAGGGACATCAGATTTAGAGCTGACATTGCAAAAATATTTGCTTTAGTAATAATTTTTGGAAATGAATCCATCTAATGCATCAAAATGAAGGCTGACACTCTAAAACTACTTTAAAGATTATTTCCTTTATATTGTTTCAAGTAGTATTTTTGCTTAGAACTAATTAAATAATAAAGCAACTGCCTTCGTTCATTGAAATTACTTATACTGTAAGGATGGTAACTATATCATTTGATTTTTTAAAGACAGCGTTGCCCATAGATCAATTATTTCCAACTTCATATCAATAACTAGGTTATAACTTTAAGGTGATTCAGACAGTTTTGTCCATGAAAATCTATGTTCTTACATATCTTAAACAAGGGGCTGAGATAAGAAAACACACAACACTAACACTGTTTGCTCTCGGATGGCCTACAGTTAGAATTAAATGTAAGTGGTATGTTTTTAGGTAACTGGTAAAGAATCCTTAAAGTCTTTGACAGTGTTAAGATTCAGAAATTAAAAATGTCTAGGAGTTGCTCCCAAAGAGCCATCTCTAATACTTGTGAGCCTATCACATCAAGTCTGTGTTTGAAAGGGCCAAGTCAGACAATATTCATAAGGCCACAACAAAATGCTTCAACTCTTGAAACCCAAGATCGTTTTTGCCCTTGAAGTCCAAAAAATGGATGTTTGGCTATTTGTGTGAGTGCTAAATACAAAGAATCCATTTATCTGGCTTAATTTCCCATATAGAGTCCCATATATCAGAAGCTGTCAGTTAATGAATGCCACCATGTGGTCATAATATTGCCAGGTATGAGTTGATCCCTTCCCGCCACCCGCTCAAAATTAAATTTACCTAAGAATTCTTAGCAACACTCTGGATTAGTTTGCCTGTTTTTCCTGAAATGGCCCTTACATTATTTTTTATTATTTAATGTTTGTTTTTTACCTAAGAATATCAGACAATCCATTAGTTTTCATTAACTAATCTTTTCCAACTTAAAGTCTCTTTTCTCTGGTTTTCTCAAAAAGACACATATAATCTCTAAGAATAAATAAAGACATACCTACTAAACTAAACTTTGCCTTATTTTGAAGTTACTTCAAGTGGTTTAGCAATTAAAAGAGTTTCATAAACACTAACTTGTATACACATAACAGTTTTACTTAATTTTTATTTAAAAAACCAGCTTAAATTTAAAAAGCAGAGGGTTTATGCACTAGATGGCAGATAACTTCCTTGATTAAATAGAAATCTACTTAGATAAAAATAACATTAGGTTGGCATGTGTAAATACTTATAAGGATTTTCTAGCAATTTAAGTGTACTGTGATTATAGGTAAACTTGAAGAGGATGCAGTTAAAGATATTTTAGTATGAAGCATGTTAACATGCTTTAAAGGACTGGCCCTACAAAACCTTACACATTTTTTTAAAGAAATAATTTATTTAACTAGGCCAAAGTTATTTTCCAAGAAACTGTAAATGATTGGCTTACAGTGACACTTAAGTTGAAAAATAAAGATGTAAGATTGTATTCATCCATTTTGGGTTTCAAGAACTGATTCTGGATTTCAAGAGTTGAAGCCCTACTGGTGTTGTTCACCCACTGGTGAGGGTAATGTCTGCTCTGACATTAGAGTTCGCCTTCTATTTCTTCCAGAAGAAATTTCCTCTGGGACCACAGTATAGTCAGCCATTTTCTGTTAGGCTGAAAATCTGAGAGTTAAAATAATCTTCCTGGATAAGTGACAGGAAAATGGACAACCAAATTTAACGAATGTTTCTGCTGATAGCTACTTCCTGAGAGAATTTTAAAAGGTCTTTATGAGAAATACCATGCTTTTTAGCTGTAGAGTAAGATTTCAGAAAAAGACGGTGAGTGGCAGCTCCGATCTGTCAGGAATGCCAGCAGCATAAGTAGGATCGGGTGTCCAATTACCAGAATTGATAAGTAATTGTTAATTTAAGTATCCTTAGAGTTTATTGAAAATTCTTTTTCAGTGGCTGAGTAATATTCAAAGCAAATTTTGGGTTTCAGGTTTTAATATCTTCCTGCAACAACCCTTTAGGGCTTTGTGGTATTGAATTAAATATTTAAGTATTGATAAAAATGAGCTGCTAATTCTCCTGGAATATGTCAACTTTTTCAAGAATCACACTTCAATGGATTGTCCTTAGTGTAAAAACTGGCAGGACTTCATTGAAGGTGGAGCCAGGAAGGAAAATTGTCTAAGTTAAAAAAGTTTTTTAGAATTCAGATTTGGAAAAATTTATGATTTAAAAAATAACTGCCTTTTCTTTCCAAGGCCTTTCACTTCTAAGTGGGTGAAGCTGAATAATATAACTCTTGGTCTTTTATAGGGGACACAGAATTTTCCAAATTGCCTTTAATTGATGTTGGAGAATCTAAAATCAGTGCCATAGATTGTCTCTTCTTTGGTAAAGATGGCAGACATTCAGATTTTATGTGCGAAAGGTACAGCATGAGCTAAAATAAGAATCCATTTCAAATATCTCCCTACTAGATTTGAGACAATATGACAGTACAGTAAAGCAAAATGAAAAGAAAAATTGGAAGTGGAGTGTGGCAGAACACTCCAAAATAGGCCACTTTGGCAGAGGGACAATTTTGAGCTAAAGGCATTTAAAAACAACAGATACAAGAGGGATACTCTATTCTCCCCTTTTTCTTCTTGGAAACAGGAGATGAAAATTCCCATGTGAGAGATGCCCTCCCAGCCCCAGAGGAAAAAAAAAAAAAAAAGAAAAACAAAAAAACCCACATTCTTCAACAGGGAGTCATAGCCAAGAGAATTCTGTAGGAGAGGTCTGTACAGACAGACCTTTTTAAAAGAATTATTATCTTCCATTAGCCTCCCTACAAAATGTGGTTGCTTTTCCACAAATGCCTCCCTTTGTTCAACCTAGTATAAAAGCATTTAGATTTTGCCACTTCTTCAGGTCCTTAT
Organism: Pan troglodytes; assembly: GCF_028858775.2. Classification (NCBI taxonomy): domain Eukaryota; kingdom Metazoa; phylum Chordata; class Mammalia; order Primates; family Hominidae; genus Pan; species Pan troglodytes. The sequence continues at coordinate 178,048,196 of NC_072401.2, forward strand.
TTCCTTATAAAGTCTCCCATGTCACATGAAACTTTTACAAACTTGTATGCTTTCTCTTGTTAATGTATCTTATGTCAATGTAATTCTTAGGCCCAACCAAAAATCCTAACAAGGCAGAGGTCAAATTTTGCTTTCTTAACAGAAGATAGGAGTTCCATATTCCAATTCTGTCCTCACAACTCACTTTCCAATGACTCATCTTCTCAACTGTAAAATGGGAATAATCCCAATAGTTACACATTCTTCACACTGTCAAATATCAAATAAGAAGATGTACTCCCACCCCCTCTTCTCAACTCCATCCCAGCTTGTGGAATATAACAGGGTTTCAATAGTAAAATATTCTCTTCGGTTCAGTTCCAACCTGCAAAATTTGTAGACGTCTCCTTCTTACCTCTCCAAAATAGTCCAGGAAATCACTCAAGGGCATCTCACTTTCTTCCCTAAACTCCAGCCTGCTCCCCTGCTCCTCGTGTGGGTCACTGATGACACCCACAGCCACTCCTGATGGATGCAGTGCCCAGGTGGGTGCGATTCTATGGAGATCTTTTAAATTCATAAATACAAATTTCGAAGAGCCCTCAACACTGCAGCAAAACATTGTTTGCTGATTTGTGTCTCTCTCATACTCTCTTCCCTCTATACCAAAGATGACTTTTCATGTACTCTTTCCTCTCTTGGAACCTTCTCTAACTCCTGTTTTCATCAAAAAACCTCCTTTCCTACTTCACTGAAACCCAAACAGTGTTAGAAAAAAGAAAAGTGTTAGAAATACTCCAAAACCAGAAACCATTCGGCGGCAATTCCCTCTCCGTTTCTGTCACCAAATCCACAAACCTCTCAGCAACAGGATCCATTTTCCTTCTCTTCCCTTCAAGCAAAGGCAACAATCCCGCTGTCATGGACTGACTGTAACTGCTCACCGTTCATGTTGGCACCCTCATTCCACGGTGGTGGTGTTAGGACGTGGAGTCTTCGGGAGGTAACTAAGTCATGATTGGAGTTGGTGAATGGGTTGGAGTTTGTGAATGAGATTAGTGCCTTTTAGAGACCGGAGAGCTAGCTAGCTCTTTTTCAGCTGTGTGAGAATACAATACAAGATGGTAGTCTTCACCTAGGGAGAGGGCCCCCGCCAGAACCAGATGATGCTGATACCCTCGGGGATCTTGAACTTCCAGCTTCCAGAACAGTGAGAAATCACTTTCTGCTGTCGATAAGCCACTAGTCTATGGTAGCATGTTATACAGCCTGAACTGACTAAGACACCTTCTTTTAACAAAGAACAGTCCTTTCTTTCTTTCTTTCCTTTTTTTTTTTTTTTTTGAGACGGAGTCTCGCTCTGTCGCCCAGGCTGGAGTGCAGTGGCGCGATCTCGGCTCACCGCAACCTCCGCCTCCCGGGTTCACACCATTCTCCTGCCTCAACCTCCCGAGTAGCTGGGACTACAGGCTCCCGCCACCACGCCGAACTAATTTTTTGTATTTTTTTTTGTTTGGTTTTTTGTTTTAGTAGAGACGGGTTTTCACCATGTTAGCCAGGATGGTCTCGATCTTCTGACCTCGTGATCCGCCCGCCTCGGCCTCCCAAAGTGCTGGGATTACCACTGAGCCCGGCCATGAACAGTCCTTTCATTTGTATTCTATATTGTAACCATTCTCGCCTGGGGAAAGCTATGTTCTTTCAGTTCTTCCTCACTCTATCATTCATCTGACTTTGTTTGGTCATTTCATCTCTATGGGAACCCACGTTTAAACTTTCATAGCCCTTCTACTTCCCACTACCTAACCATAACACTGGCCCATTCCTCTGCTCCCTACACATAACCAAATATCTGGGAAGATTTGTCTACAACCGCTGGTTCTATTTTTGCGCCTCCCTGCCATATTATTTCAATAAGTTTAGTCAATACAATACCTATATGCAATTTAAATCGTTATACAGAAGTACAAATTTTAAAAGGAAAAACAGCAGCTCCCTGTCTCAATTCTACCAACCCCTAATTTCCACTTTCCAGAGAAGGTCACTTTCAATTCTCTAAACTGTTTCTTATGGTATTCTGCAGCACACTTGGTTAGCTTGGTTGCTGAAACCATTGGTCTGTGTGCCTTTTTCAATGGTAGGTCTTTAATCACTCTCCAAACTTTTCTTTTTTAATTGGTGTATTAAAGTCTTGCATTATTTTTCTTGGTTCAATTTGGATCATTTATGTTTTGCTAGAAATTCCTTCTGGGATTTCAATTTTGTGCTATATGTCTCTTATAAGTGATTCCCAGATTCATATTTCTGTCTCTATCTCTGTATAATTGATCACACAACATCTTCACTTGTGTACCTAGTGCCATTTCAAAATTAACATGTTCAAAACTCAACTCCTGCTACCTATCCCCAAACCTGCTCCTCCAAAATTTTTCCTCAACTAAATAAATGGCAACTCTGTTCTTCAATTGTTCAAACCAAAGCTTTGGAATCATCCTTTAATGTTTTTCTTTCTTTCATATCCCATCCATCTAAAAATCCTTTTGGCATTCTATTAACAAAATATGCAGAATCTGAACACTTCTTACCACCTCTTCTGCTGTAACCTGATCAAAGCAACAATCACTTTCCATTTTCACTGAGAACTTTTACTGGAGGATGGAACAGCCTTCCTACTTTGCAGTTGCCTCCCTGGAGCTCATTCTTCATACAGCAGCCAATGTGCATGTTCAAGAGTCCTTATACTAATTGGTTTGAAAGCATCCATTGAGTTCCTGTGTCACTCCATCCTTATTGTGGTTTACAAGGCCTTACATGTTTCATCTGCTGCCACTCAACTTATTTTGCCTCCTGATACCCTTCCATCTCTTTGTACTCCTGCCACACAAGCCCATTTGCTGCCCCGTAGGCATGCCAAGCATACTCCTGCCTTAGCGCATTTGAGCCTGTCCTTTCCACTGCAGCAGTGTTGTTCCTTTAGTATAGCCTGGTCCTCTGCTTCTTTCAGGCCTATTCCATACAGTTACCTATTGCTACAACAAAGCTGCAGAGCAAGCAATGGCCAAACATCAGTGGCACTCCAAGAATAAATATTTAGTGATGAGTTTCAGCTAAGCTGGGCAGGACTTGGCTGGTCATGTATGGGCTCACTCATATGTCCACCTTCAGCTGTGGGTCAGCAAGTCACCTCTTGCTGATCTTGAATGGCCAGACTGATATATCTGAGGGTCAGCTGGGTACTGGATGATCCAGTATAGCCTCAGCAGGGATGACTGGAGCTGTCATCTCGTTCACCCTCCAGCAGGCTAGCCCTGGCATATTCTTATGGTTGTGGTCAAGGAACAAGACGCATGTGAAATTGTGGGAGGACTTTCTCAAAAAAGCTTTATGATTTTCTCAAGCTTCTGCATGAGCCTCATCTGTAAAAAAGCTTGTTTTGGGGAAGTGAGATATTGATAGATGAGGCTCACACAGAAGCTTGAGAAAGTCCTGCCACGATTTCACATGCCTCTGAATCTGTCTAGATTTAGCAGTTGAAAAGAAATAGATCCTGCTTTTGGTGAAAAGTGATGCAAAGTCCCATGGCAAAAGGCCTGGATAAAAGAGGAGTGAAGAATGAGAGCAGTGATGCCATCAATCAGCCAAGCATCCTTTCAGTGAGTCCTTCCTGACCACCCAATATAAAACAGCATCCTCCCCTCACACACATTCTTATCACTCTTATCCAGCGTTGCTTTTATATCTGTATCTGGCATCCTTATATGTGTCAGTCATGGTTCAATCGAGAAACTGAACCACTAGGAGATATATGTTGACATTTATTGCAGAGTTGTCTTATGTGATTGGGGAGGATGGCCAAGCAGGCTAGAAGTCCACAGGAAGGCTCCAGGAAGGTTAGGTTGCTACTCTGGGGCTGGTGCTGAAGCCTGCAGTCCACAGGGGGATTTCTTCTTCCTCAGGGATGCCTCAGTTATGCTCTTAAGGCCTTTCACCTGATTGAATCAGATTATCTAGGGTGACATTCCTCACTTAGCCAACTGACATGTACTTTAGTTCATCTAAGAAATACCTGCACAGCAAAACCGATAATTAGTGGTTAATTCAATACCTGGGGACTATTACTGAATTAACAGTCTAGCCATGTTGACACATAAAACTATCATTCTATACATTTAATTTTTATTTATTTATTGCCTGTCTGCCCCGCAAGAAAGTTAGCTGTATGCAGGCTGGGACTTCTCTGTTACTCACTATTCCAGGGATTGGAATAAAGCTGGAACAAGTCAACCCCAAAGAACTGTAAAATTGTACTTCATTGACTTTCTAAGTCATATGCTTAAGCTGCTATTTCTTTTTAAAATCAATTTTATGCAATATTTTGATTTTCTCCTGTGACATGATACAGTCCCTTATGTTTTCACTCCTCACTGCCATACTCACATTTTCTATCTGCCCATATTCTCATTTTAGTTACAGTACCGTTTATGATGAATGAATATTAAATTTTCACATTACTGTGACTGTCAGTATTTTTCATAGGAGAGACATCTAGTGCACTGTGATCACATTTTCAGTCTTGTGTGTATATATATATGTGTGTGTGTATATATATTTTTCTTCTCAAGGACTTCATTGCCTAATTTTTTCATTTGCTAACTTTTCTAAGTATGTATTCCCAAATATTTCCAAATACTTTAAATTATAAATTCCCTCCAAATATAATTCTGTATATTGAGGTAGGGTAGGTACCAGTTTCATGTTTTTTCTGTCTTCCTCTATCTTCCCTCATTACCTTTTACGTCTGCTGCAACTTCGTCATTCTGGGACATTATTTCACCGCTACTCAGGCAATACTCTTCTCTTCTGGCTTTGATCTCCTGTTTCCTGAATTCTAAGTTTTCTTTTTCTTGGTTCATTCTTACATTTTATTATATTATTATTATGAATTACAGCCTTTAACATTGAAATAGGTACTCCCTCATTTGATTAATGCTTTTTAATTTTTTTATTTGCTTTTTGCCAGGTATATCTTTGTCCTTTTATTTTTAGCCTTTCTCAGTCTCTGTTTTATGGACCTGTTTTGTAAGAACATAGAGTTGAAGTTTACATTGTTGGCTAATCTGAAATTCACCTTCATTTAATAGAGGAGTGAGAACCATATTGTTATTAATATGACAGCTCACAAAACTTGGTCATAAGATCATACAATCATATAACTTATATCTGTGACCTTAGTTTTGTTATATGGTTTTAGTTTACATTTCTAAATGTTAGTTGTAAAATATAGAGACATATAAAGCCTTTCACCATAAGTTTATTTTCTTTGTAATTTACCTTTTTTGTACTTATTTTGGAGTTATGAGGTTTTTTGCCTAATGGTTACTTTTATACTAACACATTTACATAATATCCTTAGTTGCATCTCTTTTAGATACTCTTTACTGGTTCCCTGTAATAATCAATATTGATAATGCCCAGTGACTTCCTATTCCTCATTCTTTTCTTTCCTCCCATTATCTGATTTGTATATGATTTTTAAAAATTTCTCCTAATTCTTATGAGGCAATTACCAAGCTTATTCTACCCTTTACGTATTCTCCACGAGTTCCATTTTTGTTAGTTTTGTTGTATATACACTGTTAAAGCATGTACAATTTTAAAATATTTTGCCCTTATCTCCCAAATTAATCTATGTTCTGAAATTACATATATTCAAGGCTGTGTTTATGATCCTTTTTGTTTGTTTGTTTGTTTTGAGATGGAGTCTCACTCTGTCATCCAGGCTGGAGTGCAGTGGCACAATCTCAGCTCACTGCAACCTCCGCCTCCCAGGTTCAAGCAATTCTCCTGCCTCAGCCTTCCGAGTAGCTGGGATTACAGGTGCACACCACCATGCCTGGCTAATTTTTGTATTTTTAGTAGAGACGAGGTTTTGCCATGTTGGGCAGGCTGGCCTCAAACTTCTGACCTCAGGCGATCCACCTGCTTTGGCCTCCCAAAGCGCTGGGATTACAGGCATGATCCATCATGCCTGGTCTATGATGTATTTTTTATAGTTATTTATTGCCCATATAAGGCTTGTTTTCTACATATTTCTTAGGAAGACTATAAAGAACAATAACCCTCAAAAACAATAACAAAATGGCCAGCTGTGAAGAGCTAGAACTTGGCCACCCCACTGCTGTGTCATCTTTCTCCATCCCCATAGGAAGAAACCACTGTTTTTTTCCTCTTCTCTTATTTTCGTTGTTGTTGCTTTTGGTAGCTTTATCACATATGTGTATCCCTACACAACATATTTTAGTTTTGCTTATTCTTGAGCTTTATAAATCTGGATTCAGACTTTCTAAAGTATATTGCAATTTGCTTTTTCCACTCCGTCTTATGTTCTAAGATTTATCTGTCTTGTTGCTGCTTACTGCTGTTAATAGCATTGTGTGCATATACCATAATTTATTGCACGTTTATAACTATTTTTCTTTGGCATTTAGAATTGAAGGTCAGTTAGCTTTTTACAAAATCATAAGTCCATGTTTTTGGTGTTTTTTTTTTCCCTTGAGAATTTAAAAATGCTTCTTGATTGTCATTTGGTACAAAGTGTTCATATCAAACAGTGTGAGGCTATTCTGATTTTCTTTTTACAAGTTAATGTTCTTTTTATTTGGATGTCTAAAGGATTCTTTCTCTTTCTCTGAAGTTGAATTAATTTACTTGAAATGTCTTGGTGTTGATGATTCTGAGTTGATTTTCCCAGGTTAGAGTGTCCTTTTCTCACTTTATTGCACTTCGTCTTTATTCTTCAGTTTTCTTTTACACATATGTTGTCTCTTCATGGCCTCTCTTCCATATTTACCTTTTTCTGAACAAACCCTTTCCTATGTTTTTCCTTATACTTTTGATTTTTTAAAAATGTGTTCCTATTTACGTTTCATTTTTCTTACTGTGTTCTCTCTAGTGTTTCTCGGTTTTTGTGTTTCTCCTAGTCTTTTTTTTTTCTTTTTGAGAATGAGTCTTGCTCTGTTGCCCAGGGTGGAGTGCAGTGGCGCAATCTTGGCTCACTGCAACCTCCGCCTCCTGGGTTCAAGCAATTCTGTGCCTCAGCCTCCCAAATAGCTGGGATTACAGGCACTCACCACCACATCCAGCTAGTTTTTCTATTTTTAGTACAGACGTGGTTTCACCATCTTGGTCAGGCTGGTCTTGAACTTCTGACTTTGTGATCCACCCTCCTCGGCCTCCCAAAGTGCTGGGATTACAGGCGTGAGCCACACTACTCCTGGCCTAGTCTAGCTTTTATTTGTGATTTTATTCCTTTCCTGATCTCTCTCCACTATTCTTTAATATCCTCCCTTTGTCTAGTTCTATTATTTTTGGAATTTCCTTTTTTGTGCTTCATACTGTTTATTTGTAGCTTCTGTAATTTCTTAGCTCCTTTGAGCCAATTTTGAAATACTAAGTTATACATTTTTCTGGGGTCATCCTTTTTTGGTAGGTTGAGTGTTTATTTTTACACTCTCATTGAATAGCAATCAATTACAAACATTTTCTGTTGCTCGTGTTTAAATAAGATGGGTTTTCCTGTATATTTAGAAAGAAGCATTAGTATCTATGGTTGTGAGTGAACCAGTATGCATTTTGACCTTCAGTGTTCGAAATTTCCCTCATCATGGGTCCTATGAAGTATGAATAATAATGTCAGTCTTTGTAACTACCTCTAAAAAAGCATTCTGAGGTCAACTTCCTCTGAACTCCCCCTCACTAGTGTGTAAGCCTTTTCTCTTCTGTACTGCCAGGGTTCTTGCTTGCCCAATTTGGATTCCATTTTCAGCGATATTTCCTTAGAAGGGGCACTGTCTTAATGAAAGGATGATTTTCTCGTATGTTTCTAATTACTGAGAATTTGGGCATCCTCTGATCTTGCTGTAGCCTTTTCTTTTCTGAGATCTTGCGATCTTGTACTAATCCATAATTTGGAGTCGGTGCAGATTTCTACCATTTTCACCATTTGGTTCTATAATCTGCTTGCTGAAATTCCGACTCAGATTGTGGTCCTTTTCTTTTAGAGATGAATATTTTAAAGCAATTTTTGAACTCTGTCTCAGAGGTTCATCAGAACTCCTTTCTTCTGAAATATTGAATTTCTTTTCATTTTTCTATTTCTGCATAGCTGCTGATCATATAGCCTATAGCCCCAGTCTGATTCTATTTATGCATATTCTGGGGTTTGAGGGGGATATTTTGTTACCTGGTTTTGTTGATAATATTGTCCTCTAAAATTTTTTTCTTTTTTTCTTTTTTTTAATGAGATGGCATCTCACTCTGTCACCCAGGCTGGAGTGCAGTGGCACGATCTCGATTAACTGCAACCTCTGCCTCCTGGGTTCAAGCAATTCTCCTACCTCAGCCTACATAGTAGCTGGAATTATGGGCACCTGCCACCATGCTTGGCTAATTTTTGTATTTTTAGTAGCGATGAGGTTTCACCATGTTGGCCAGGCTGGTCTTGAACTCCTGACCTCAGGTGATCTGCCCCCTCGGCCTCCCAAAGTGCTGGGGTTACAGGTGTGAGCCACCGCACCCGGTCCCCTAAAAATTTTCCTATACCATTTTCCTTCTCCATATTTATAAAGGAATTTTAGACTCTCACAAACTATGCTGTTGCTACTGTTTTATTGATTTGATATTGTCTAAATATGACTATAGAGTAAGAAGCACATTTCTAATGAACTCATGATTCACTTATTTTTAGCTATAGTTAAATATGTCCATTTTGACTACTATTCAAATGCACTCCTTTTGCAAGTCTTCAAAAACACTCTGCTTGTCTGTTCGTTTGCTTATTAGGCTTGCTTTTCTCACAGTCTGTCAGCTTTTCTTCATGTGAGTCCTGGTATGCTTCCTCAGGGTCAGGCTGCTTCTCTGGTTCTCTGTGTAGCACCTCCCTGACACTTTGATTTTTAGAAATACAAACTTCAGCAATACAAAATGAAAGTTAGAGTGCTTGTGTCTGAGTGCAAGAGTTGCTGAGTGGTATAAAACTGTGTTTTGTTTTGTTTTTCATAGGATATAAAGATGTTTAATTGGACAACCTTATTCATTCAGCTGTGACTTGCAGAAGGATCTGAGCAGGTACAGTTAAAGTGCTAGCTAATGAATGTTTTGGGAGGTAGGCTGCAGAAATTCTGGCATTTCATATTTTCTTCCAGTCTAACAACTCAATTCCACAATTGGCAAATGAACTTTAAAGGAATACTACATGATTAAATTTTTTAGCGTTAAAAAATGATCACCTATTTCAAAAACATCAAATAGAAAATATTGTTGGTCATCAAGACAGAAAATTTGAGAAAATATTTAAGTAAATGAAAGAGAGATGTGAGAATTTTAAGTGCTGTTAATAGAGAAAGGGAAAATATATTAATTTTGATAAATTAGCTTTTTAGACTCATGTATCTCAAAATTAGATAATCTATTTCAAAGTAATAAGAAAAATGTGGATATCATCAGAATGTCTTTATTACACTCACTATAAACTTATCTGAAAATGCTCTTTTAGCATATGCTGGTCAGACAGCAGTGAATCTCAGTATCTCAAAGGGAGTAGCTTCCCAATGAAGAATCAATACAGAATCATTGTGCCAAGAGTCTAGAAGTGCACAAAATTAAGTCCCAAATTAAGATCATTTGAAAATTTCTATCAGTGCTCAACTCCTTACTCATTGCAAAGCAAATGTGGTCTTATTGATAGTAAATTGCTTTTACTTTAACATTAAGGATTATATTTCATATTGTGTGTTCTTTTGTTAGTTGTGGAGTCATTAGGCAACAATGCATTTACAGACCTTAGAAAATGTTTAGTGACCCCCATCAGTTTGATGTATTATACTTTAATAAACCTTATTAATGGCAAAAATGTAAGCTTATTTCCCGAGATAGATGAGATTTATTTGGCAGGTTTGGAAATCTGAAGTGTCCATCAGGAAGTGCAGAGGAAACAATGTTGATTCAAGTCCTCGGCCCATTTTTCAATCAGGTTATTTTTGTTGTTGTTATTGAGTTGCATGAACTTCTTATACATTTCTATGCTAACTGTTGATGAGAAATATGGTTTGCAAATATTTTCTCCAAATCTGTAGGTCACCTTTTCACTTTGTGGATTGTTTCCTTTGCTGTGCAGAAGCTTTTTAGGTTGATGTCGTCCAAATTGTTAATGTTTACTTTGGTTGCTTGAGCTTTTGGTGTAATATCCAAAAAATATCCTTGCCAATACTAATGTCGAGAAGCTCGTCCCCTGTGGATTATTCTATAAATGTTGTGGGCTTAGTCCTTGTGTTTAGGCCTTTGAGCTGATTTTTGTGTATGATGTAAGATAAGGGTCCAATTTCATTCTTTTGCACATGGAAATCCAGTTTCCCCATCATTCATTGAGGAGACTGTCTTTTCCCCATGTATCTTCTTGCTGTCCTTCTCAAAAATTAATTGGCCCTATGTGCTTGGGTTTATTTCTGGGCTGCTTTTTCTATTTCATTGGTCTATGTAACTGTTTTATGTTAGTATTATACTGTTTTAATGTAAACTGGTACAGCCATTACAGAAAACAGTATGGAAGAAGATTGAAAAATGAAAAATAGAACTACTGTATGACACAACAAGCCCTTTTCTGGTAGTATCAGCACCTTCTAGAGGTCCCTGCACTCCCATGTTCATTGTGGCATTATTCACAATAGCCAAGACATAGAAACAACCTTAGTGTCTGTCAACAGACGATGGGGGAATAGAGAAATTGTGGTAGATGCTGAATATTTGTTAATTTACTTGATCATAATAACAATTTCACTATGCATAAATATATCAAAGCAATCATGCTGTATACATCTAAACAATAAAAGCAAAAGAAATGTTTATTTGGAAAGAATCTCAGAAAGGAAGCTTAAAGTATTATAAAAGAGAAGTTTGTTATTTCAAAGACAATGGAGATTATGAAAAAAGTGAGAAAAAAACTACTACCTAAAGATGAATATATGGAATAATGATAGTGAGAAGAAATATAAAAAGTGAAAAGTAGGCTGGGTAAAACACACAGTAAGTGATTATATGCATTTGTATGTATATGTAAAAATTTATATATGGAAATTTCACTAGGGTACATAAGTGAAAATTGAAGAGGACAGATCGAAGAATCAGGAAACTTGAAAATAGATCAATAGAAATGATCTAGTCGGAAGAACACAGAGAGAGAAGATTGCAGAAAAATAAACAGACCCTCAGAGACCTGTGGGAAAATATCTAGCATGAAATAGATGTGTAGTATGGAAATTCAATGGAGCTAGCATAGCCAAAACAATTGTTAAAAAGAAGAAAAATGGTGGAAGAGTTATACCACTTAAATTTGAAACTTACTAAAAGTCCAGAGTAATCAAGACAGTGTGGTATTGGCACAAATATAGGCAGATAGATCAGTTGACTCAACTGAACGTAAATGAGAATCTAGGAATCAATTCTTATATTTACAGTCAATTGATTTTTTTTTTTTTACAAAGTGATCAAAACGAATCAAGGCAAAAAAAGATAGCCTTCACAACAGTTAGCACTAGAATAATTGTGTATCCACATGCAACAAACAAACAAAAAACTTGAACTTCAGCCCTTACCTCCTACTACACACAAAAAAACTCTAAATAAATCATAGGCCTAAATGTAATAATTATTACTGTACCATTTCAAGAAGAAAACACAGGAGAAAATCCTTACCTTTGGTTGGGCAAAGAATTCTTAGACACAATACGAAAAGCACAATTCACTTTTTAAGAAATGTGATACATTGGACTTCATAAAAAGTTAAAAGTTTAACACTTCAAAAGACAATGATAAGAAAATGAAAGGCAAGTGTTAGACAGAAAAATGTATTTGCAAATCACATGTCTAATAAAGGACTTCAAAATATATAAACACACTTAACACTAAGTCATAAGATGAAAAAATTAGAGGGCAAAATATTTGAATAGACAGTTCATTCAAAAAAGGTATATGTGGCCAAGAAGCACATGAAAAAAATGCTCAGTATCATTAGTCTTCAGGAAAATGAAAATTAAAACCACAATGAGATATCGTTATACACACACTAGAATGGAATAAAAGATGGATAATAACAAGTGGTGACAAGAATGTGGAGAAATGGGAATCCTCACACATTGCTAGTGGGAATGTAAAATGTACAGCCACTTTGAAAAAGAGTTTGGCTGTTGCTCAAAAGGAATTATACAGAATTACTACATGCCTCAAGAATTCTACTCCTTAATGTCTAATCAGGAAAAAATGCAAACATATGTACATATAAAGACTTATATGTGAATTTTGATGGAAGCATTATTAATAATAGTGAAAAATCTGTAAATATTCCAAATGAATATCAATTGGTAAATGGATTAAGAAAATGTGATATAACCCATGCAATAGAAAATCATTTAGTGATTGAAAAGAACAAACTCCCACCTCATGGTACAATGTGGAAGAACTTAGAAACCATTATGCTAAGTGAAAGGAGATCTATGTAAAAGATTACATATTGTATGATTCCACTTAATGAAAAGTCCAGAAAAGGCAAATTTTCAGAGACAGAAAGCAGATCAGTTCTTACCTGGGGCTAGGTGTTCTGGTGCAAATTTAAGGATGTATGTAATGTGTGGATAGCTTGCGGCCTTTCTCTTCTCAGCCAGGAGTATGCCTGCCCTAACCAGCTGCAACCTTGGGGTAAGAGCATTTGGCTTGTCTCAACTCAGAGCCTCCGAGAAGCCACTTTCGTTAACAATGCTGCTGTGTTTCACACTGAGTTTCTTTAACAGCAAAGAGGCTGGTCCTCATGGTTTGCTCCATCCTGGCAGAAGTTCTGCCCTGAGACGGGAGAAGCCCCAGGAAAGAATGTCACAGAACTCTACTGTTTTTACCTGAAGTTCAACAGTTTTTCAAGCATAAATCCTTCTCTGATTGTTGTATGAAAACAACATACATACAATGGATCAGTTTTGTCCCGCTTTATAGTTGCTTTTTGAAAAGGATTTGCTGATCTCCTTACTTGGCCATCGCTCTACACCCACTTTTAATATGTAGGAAGAAAAAAGAAAAATTAATAACAACTGGAGATTGGAAAGGCAGAGGGCATATTATGGGAAGAAGCATTAGCCCATAAGCATTCAGTTGGTATCTTACCTCATCAGTTCTTTCAAAGGCTCTGTGTGCGTGTGCGTGTGTGTGTGTGTGTGTGCGCGCACCTGCTACGAATACAAATAGCTTGCTACAAAATATCACTCTCGGAAAGAGAGTACTTATGCTCTACCTTATAACTTATGCTGTAACCGAGTGTACAATAGAATTCTATTTTGACTTAGATTCTCCAACACAAAGCAAAGAAGCAATGAATACAATTTATGGGGTTGTCCTAAATTGCTTTGCTAATTCCCTACCATATATATGTCTCCCTACCACCACTTCATATAATTCATACATCTCAAATTATTATTTACAAGAGATATATACACACAAACACACTATACACACATGAACATTTGTTGCTTTCTTGTGTGGCATATTTGTGAATTTTTCAAGGACGAATATGGTAACTCCTCTCATCCCTGGATGCGTGCCCCTTTGCAATGTGATGTTGTCTGTCCTCTTGTCAAGAGGTGAAGTCCATTTCTCACCTTCTGAATCTGTGTGGGATTTGTGACTTGTTCAGATCAAGAGAATGTAGCAGAAGGATTGCTGTGTCACTTTCAGTCTGAAGACTGAACTTCTGCTCTGCCCTGTTTGAACTCTGAGATCACTATAAAGAAGCCCAGGACAGTTTTCTTGAGGGTGAGATACTTTGTGGCATGAAAAACTCAGCTAATAGCCACCATCAACCACAGATAGGACAAGAAAGCCACTTTAGTTCCAGCTGAGCAGCGAGATCACAGTAGCTACTTGAGTGAACCCAGGTGAGAACAGCAGAAAAACCACCACATAAGCCAGCCTAAATTACTGACCCTCATAATTCTGAGCAAACAAAATGATTATTGTTCTAAACCACTTAAGTTTGTGGTGCTTTGTTGTACAGCAATTTATAACTGAGACAAGATGTTCATTTTACATTTTCTTTGTAAATAGTTATGCTGAACAGAACATCTTAAAACATATGATGGAGTAATTCTTAGTCTACTTCAATTTTTTGGACACCATCTAATGTCAGAAAGTATAGACTTTAAATAGTTCTTTTGAAATTTGTGATTATCAACTTTTACATGGAAGTTAATGAAATCAATATTGTTTTTATAGGGTTGCAGGTGATTTTTAAGGTCTGGAAATTTTCCAGATTCATTCTGCAAGTTAATCTAGCAAGTGGCATTCTTTGCTCTTGTTGCCTGCCATCTCTTTGAGATAACTTTTTAGAAGAAGGGGGACAAAATCATTATGGATTCTTTAATCAACAGCAGTTGACTATGTGCTTTTTACTACCACTTGCAAGGAAAACAACTCTTAATTTCCCATTTCTAAAATGCCCTCATGTAATAGATTCCTAATTACTTGACTGAAAAAGTAAACATCGTCTAATGCTTGCTCAGACATTAAGGTACATAGGAGTGATTACCGAGCGTGTCTGCTTTCCTACCTACCAAATGCTAAATCTATTAGTATTTCCTGGTATTCTTCTGAATTTTGAATACTGTTCACATAAATTAAAAAGACCAACATACAGAGAAATTTATGTCATTTTCCCCCTATTAAAAATATAGGCTAGATAAGGTAATGAAACAGCAATAAAAACTCTTTTTCATAAAATTCTTAAGTATGGCTTCAATCTGCAATTTATTTTTACATTGCACACATTTCTTTTGCTGCAATTGTCTAAATAAAAGTATTTGTATATAACTATTCATGGCACATCAGATTTTTATTTTGTTTGAGGAAATATGCACATGTTTTGTTCATCCTCAATTAAATTATTTACCTTAGAACTTCATGATACATCTGCTTACCTACCAGGAATCCAACACCTGCACATGCAGGCTTGAAGAGGGTCTGAAAATTGATTTTAAAAACACTTTTAAAGAATAATGATGCATAATGAATATTACTTTCGTATTTCAAGTAACAAGCATCACCCAATGGAAAATGTGTGAATTAAATGTCCCTGGTATTCATTACTACTTTGAAACAGCTGCAACAAAGGATTCGTTCTGATATAACTATGTATCATCCTGGCATGTTCCATGCCTAAGTAAATTTTTAATCTTGACAGATCATCAAATAGAAGAATTTCCTTTCCAGAGAATGCAAGTATTGGGCAATACAAATTCAGATTATAAGAAAGGGTTACACTGACTTCCACAATGGTTGAACTAGTTTACAGTCCCACCAACAGTGTAAAAGTGTTCCTATTTCTCCACATCCTCTCCAGCACCTGTTGTTTCCTGACTTTTTAATGATTGTCATTCTAACTGGTGTGAGATGGTATCTCATTGTGGTTTTGATTTGCATTTCTCTGATGGCCAGTGATGATGAGCCATTTTTTCATGTGTTTTTCGGCTGCATAAATGTCTTCTTTTGAGAAGTGTCTGTTCATGTCCTTCGCCCACTTTTTGATGGGGTTGTTTTTTTCTTGTAAATTTGTTTGAGTTCATTGTAGATTCTGGATATTAGCCCTTTGTCAGATGAGTAGGTTGCGAAAATTTTCTCCCATTTTGTAGGTTGCCTGTTCCCTCTGATGGTAGTTTCTTTTGCTGTGCAGAAGCTCTTTAGTTTAATTAGATCCCATTTGTCAATTTTGGCTAGAGCTAGAAATACCACTTGACCCAGCCATCTCATTACTGGGTATATACCCAAAGGACTATAAATCATGCTGCTATAAAGACACATGCACACGTATGTTTATTGCGGCATTATTCACAATAGCAAAGACTTGGAACCAACCCAAATGTCCAACAATGATAGACTGGATTAAGAAAATGTGGCACATATACACCATGGAATATTATGCAGCCATAAAAAATGATGAGTTCATGTCCTTTGTAGGGACATGGATGAAATTGGAAATCATCAGTCTCAGTAAACTAGCACAAGAACAAAAAACCAAACACCGCATATTCTCACTCATAGGTGGGAATTGAACAATGAGAACACATGGACACAGGAAGGGGAACATCACACTCTGGGGAGTGTTGTGGGGTGGGGGGAGGAGGGAGGGATAGCATTGGGAGATATACCTAATGCTAGATGACGAGTTAGTGGGTGCAGCGCACCAGCATGTCACATGTATACATATGTAACTAACCTGCACATTGTGCACATGTACCCTAAAACTTAAAGTATAATAATAAAAAAACAATAAAAAAAGAAAGGGTTATAATAACCATTTAGAGAAGGAGGTAGAGGGTAGGGTTCAGGCTTGAACAGGATTCTTCATCATACCGTATTCTCCTGAAATGGACTCCACCAAGATGTAAGAAGATTAAGTCCAAACCTGAGGTACAGTGCCGTTTTGCCTTCTGATAGAATTGGTGGCTATTTTTTGCTAGGCAGACTGCTTAACTGAAAAGACTGGCTGTGCTTTTATTTTAGTCTCAATGAGTGTGCTTTGTTTTTTAAAATAAACCTCCATTCTCCCTTTGGGAATCACCTTGGAGTCAATCTTATACCTCCTTTTCAAAAGTTTTTCTGTGTTTAGGCCATTGTGAAGTTGTCTTTACTGATCTGCTGCTCTGAGGGAGTGAAAGGGAGCCGGGGAATTGAAGGAAACCTGTGAAAGAGGAAATAGGACTTCCTCTCCCTTTCACTTGGCACTTCACCCTCAAAGTACATTCCACAGAGAGGCAACATCTGTATTATTTGCGAGCTCCTCCAAGATGCAGAACTCAAGGCCTTACCTGAGACCTACTGGATTAGAATCTGCTGTATGACAAGATCTCGGTGTGCTTTCTATCCTCAGTAAAAATTGGCATGCACTGACCCAGGAGAAAGCATTAGATCAAATGTGCCAGCCTTTCCCTTTCTAATGGCTCTCAGATGGAACATTCTCTAACCTGGGTATTCCCTTAAGGAAAAATAAACGACTAGACGCCAGGAGCTCTGGCAGTTTGTTTCTACCAGGTGTGGCTTTGAGGAAATCATTTAATTTCCCAGCTTCTGTTTGCTGTTTGTAAAATGATACTCTACTATTTTGTGGCATATCTTTTGTAAGGTACAGTTTTCTTACTTACTCCTCTCTGTTGACGTTGAGCCCAAATCATTATTTAAGGAGAGAAAGTCTCCTTCACTCACGAGACATACGTTCACTTCACCAGCATGTACTTATTCTAGCCCCACTCAAGCCGAGTAAATTAATTTAATTTGTTTCAATTCAAGCTACTGTAAGCTACATCAATATTAATACAGTTGCCTACAAAAATATATTCTTAGATAAAACCAATTAGTACATTAGTTAATTTACATATCCTTTTTTCCACAGGGGGAAAAATGTAATGACCTGTAACTCACTATATTTAGAATGTCATTCCTTCAATTAATTAGCTTCACAATTGAAATTATAATATATTGTAAACTAAATTTCTGGCAGAGATATATAAAGATGTACACACTTAAATTTACCTTCAAAACTCAATGGAGGTAAAAATGATAACTATAAAATATACTTTGATTTATAATTTACAAAGTCCTTTGCCTACACGATTTCATTAAAATATGAAGATCCTGTGCAACTTTCAGTTTTGTTTTGTTTTTTGTTTTTTTTTCTGAGACAGGGTCTCATTCTGTCTCCCAGGCTGGAGTGCAGTGGCGCAATCCTGGGTTCAAGCAATTCTCCTGCCTCAGCTTCCCAAGTTGCTGGGATTACAGGCTCGTGCCACCATGCCTGGCTAATTTTTTGTATTTTTAGTAAAGACAAGGTTTCACCATGTTGACCAGGCTGGTCTCAAACTCCTGACCTCAAGTGATCCACCTGCCTCGGCCTCCCAAAGTGCTGAGATTACAGGCGTGAGCCACTGTGCCCGGCCGCAACTTTCAGTCTTAAAACAGCTATTATCGTAGGCTTTGTAAATTTCTTTGAAATCCTTAATTTAAAGCATAACAAAAGTGGATTTATTATCATTTATTGTGCCATAAACAATTATTTCGTGATCGTTACTGTTATTTTGGTATTCTAAGGATTTAGGTAAAGAAAAGTGCCGTTTTTCTAGAATCTCTTCTCACTACATATGTTAAGTTCAATATGTTCAGCCTAATTTGACATAAGGTGCAGACAACGAGGCACCAATTTACTGAGCCTGAGGATACTTAAGATTGATGTTTTCATTTGATATCTCACTTCCAAGCTATATTAGACACTGTAGGTTATAGTCTGTGAGAGCCGGATTAACTCTCAGCATCCAAAATGCGTTTCAATGGCTTAGTGACAAAGGTTAATAAAGAATTGAGGATAAACATTGCAAAACAGTTTAAAATGATCCTGAAAATAATGTGACAGGCATTTCAATACTAAGAAATGTCACCTCTTTGAAAATAAAATAAGAGAAAGTAGAACACTATTTTTCATGAGTTACCTTTTGTTTGATTGTGAGCATGTCAACATTGTTTTGTCATCATTTGAGCACAGAAACACATTTTTCCCCATCCAAATATTGTTGGTGATTAAAAATCCCCTATAAGTAAAAGCTTAGTTGGTCATTATTAAATGGTATTTTTAATGATTAATTCTTTAATTATCAATAAGTCACTAAAATAAAAAATTTTTTCCTATAATATACCCTTAGTAAACGAAGTACAACTAAAATCCATCTTGGCAGTTTTTTGTCTTTTTAATAAATGTTTATTGCATATCTATTATGTGTCAGATGCTGTTTCAAACTTTGAAAAGAGACAAATAAAACACAGTTTGTGCCATTGAATATCTTAGAGTTCAATAAATTTTTTTTAATCTTAGGAAAAATAAATTTGTTAACTTGTTTGAGAATGAAGGAAATGCCTTATTAGCAAGAATATCTAATTTATATAAAGTTAAAAGCATAGTGATTAATATGATTATAATAATTCCATGTAAAAGAATGTCAGATCCATATTTTAATGTTAAAATTCAATGAGTTTTTTTTTTTTTTTTGGCAAATATATGTGTTACTAAGTGCTACCCTCTGTGTTGTTTCAGGATAAAGGGAGAAAAAGACATACTTGGTTCCTGTTCTAATGGATCTTTTATTCTAGTAAAAGTCAGATTAAAATGAAGATCCTAGAAAAGTAAACCCAATAATTACGATTAGCAATAAGAATGCATTCTACCAACAAAAGGCCCTGATATTGGGATAGGATTAGGAAAGAATCACTGAGGATTTAACATGTTCTAGCTAGGAGTTACAGGATGAGAGTCAGTTTGAGAAGGAGGAAAGGCATGGAGAAGGCATCCTTAGAAGATGGAGCATTTCATTGAACCGATTTCTGGAGCTTATTAAGATTATTCCATCAGTAATAGGCTTAATATCTGTGATTCCCCAAATTATGTAGAATTTTAGAGCTATGCCATGAGAAAACAAATCAACCAAATACCAAATGCATCAATCATATTTTCTTTGCTACAGTCATGTATGAAAATAGGCAGAAACATGGATCCAGTTCTGGGTAACACAGGTTGTAAACCTTAGTTATAAGGAATGACCCCTTGAACTCCATTAACTTCTTTGCTGTATGCATAATTTAGTTTGAACTTGTTTAAGTAGAGGTTAGCCTACTTTCATTCAGCTCAAAACCCAAATTTGACCAGACACTAGAGAATACAAAAAGAATTTCACCAAATATTTCAGAAGACAAAACAATACATAATATAAACTAAACTTAATATTTTTCAGGGACTTCATTTTAATTTATCTATTAAGATATTTACTGTTTTAGTTGTTTCTATTGGGGTTTTACACATGTGACTTTCCCAATCTACTTAGAATTAATTTTTCAGCACTCGACTATGGAAGTCTTTCCACCACGTAGGCTCCTTACCTTCTGTCTTTCATGTTGTAGTTGCCAAATGTGTTACAACTATATACATAGAAAACTCCATCAGACAGTGTTACAGTTTTTGTTTTCAATCATCATACATATTTTAAAGAACCAAAAAGTGAAAATTTGTTATATTTATGCAGATATTTATCATTTCTGTGGTGATTTCTTCATTTCTGCTTTGAGCTGAATGCTGTGTCCTCCTCAGATCCAATGTGATGGCGGTAGGAGCTGAGGACTTTTGAAGGTGATTAGGTCATGGAGGTGGAACCCTCATGAATGGGGTTGGTGGCCTAATAAAAGAGACCTCAGAGAGCCCAGAGAAATGCCTTTTCCCTTCTGCCAGGTGAGGGTGCATTGAGAAGACACCTTCTACGAGCCCAAAAGCGAGTCCTCAGCAGACACTGAATCTGACGGCACATTGATCTTGGATTTCCAACCTCCAGAAGTGTGAGAAATAAATTGCTCTTGTTTATAAGCCGCCTAGTCCATGATATTTTGTGATAGCAGCCCCAAAAGACTGACATAATTCCTGAAGGTCCAGGTTTCCCCTTGGTATCATTTCCCTTTGATATTTCCCATTTCTTTAGAGCATGGTTGTTGGAAACAGTCTCCGAGTTTTCCTTCATCTAAGATTTTCTACATAATATTTTTGCTAACTTCAGAATTTGCACGGGTGCTTCTTTTTGTTTAGTATTTTAAAAGTGTTATTCCCCTACCAGCTTGTCTCCATGGCTGTTACAGACAGGAAGGGCCAGTGAGACGTTAGCAGAAACCTGGGATAGTTCTCCCTTAAACTTCATGAAACTCTTGAAAGAAGGTGACTTAGCTGGGTGAAGTGTCACATTTGTCACTTGTCCTTCTCCTTATTCCTGGCTGGAAATCAGATGTTAAGTCTGTAGCTCCAGTGGAAAACCAATGACTTCAGGGATAGAAGAGAAGATACAGAAAAAAGCCTGGGCAATGGAAGATTCTTTTGAGTGTGCGGTCTGCCCTGGCAAGCCTACTCCTGGACTGCTTTTACATGAGATCTCAAACTGGGTACCTGTTAGTAGCAGCTGCACTGAATTTTTAATGGACATCAAAATCATGTCTCTTCCTTATCATACATGCCGGAAGAATCTCTGTTACATAACAAACATTCTATATATGTATATTATTTAAATTGAATATGTTGCTTATATACATTTTAAAATTTATTACCATGGGTGGGAGAATGGAACAAACTCTCCTAAGTGAGATAGTGACTTCCTCTCTAGTTGCATGAAATGTGTTTTACATATCACTATGTAACTTGTAGGCACTAAAAAGCTTCTAACTTGTATTGTTGTCTTTTGATATGTATCTATATCTTATCTATATCTATCTTGATCCATAAAAAGATAGTAGACCCTGATTATTTAGAGATTGCTTCTCATGCCTCGTTTTCCAGAGGACCTAGCACTGTGCTTATACATGATGCTAGTAACAACTGAAGTTTACTAGGCTTGGTTTCTTCCTAAACCCCTATGTAATAGATTCTGTCTCTCTAGTCAGTAGCCCACTACTGAGGCAAGAAGATTTCAATGGATGCTAAGATATAAGACAAGAAAATTATTGACCACACCATTCTATTTTGCATAAATGTAACCCTTTGAAACATTTTAGAAGCCAAAATATATGATATATTTCTGCATATCTGAACAGGTGATTATGCTGGAGTTTTGAGGATCTTAAGATATCATGGAATGATAGGAAAGATCCAAAGTGATTAGTGCTGAGAATATAGAAATAAGAACAAAGTGAAGGTGGGGAAAACAGTATTTATTATGAACAAATCGTTGTTCTTAAGAAATTGACTATAACTATTAAAATGACTAGAATATTTAACTATGAATGTGCTCTGTCTGCTCTACCGACAGCAAAGACTTAGCAATTTCTCTAAATCCTATCCATATTTTCTAAAGGTGTCAATTGCCCTTTTATATGTGTCACTTTCTACCACTTTTCTGTCACTTCCTGTGCCACAAATTTGCTCTTTTTCCTATGTTCATCATCTCATTGAATGGCACCCCCATCTGCATGGTAGCCTGGGAAATATATTAAGGTATTATCCTTTAACCTTCTTTCTTTATCATCCGTATGTCCAGGTAATCTGAAATTCTGTCAGAATATGCATCTTTAGTCTATCTTAAACTGGCCCATTCTTAAAAATTTCTATCTCGACCTTACTTTACCTAAATGATTATCACTCTCCTAATTGTTTCCTAATGGGCCTCATAGGCAAGACAAATCTTTGCTTATACTGCCTCTAGAATTATCTTTTCAAACACGGATGTGGCCATCCTTCTTTCTTACAAATGACCTCATAGTCCCAAAGACAAAGTCTATACTCTCCCTAAATAACATTCAAGGCCCTCACTCACGCAGCTCCCTGATTCCCACGTCAGTATTTTTGTCCTCCTCCCCTTCCCAAAGCACATTCTCACATACGCGTTATTCTACCTGTAGTCATATTAAGCTACTTTCAATTCTATGCTTTCTCTTAGCCTTCGACCCTCTCTTAGGCTGTTGCATTCCTGTGGAGTGTTCCAATCCATGCGCATGCTACCATGCACCCATCTTTCTTCTTAGAACTAGAACTGAGTAACTTTGTTCTCTTACTAGAATTACCCCTGCACTATTAAGTGTGCATCCCTCTCCCACAAACCTCATTTCATCCACACAGAGAGAACTCTAGGTTGTCTAAGGGCTGGACTCTGCCTTATTCACTATTATATCTGTAGCACTTAGCATAAGCCTGTTTGAGGAATGCTTAGTTAATCAATATTAGAAACTTCTCATTGCAGATGAGTTTATAATTCTTTCAGTTCTCATAGTCCTGTGGAAATGAAGCAAACTGTGTGTGCATGCACGTGTGTGTTTGTGCGTGTGTGTGTTGTTTGTGTGTGTGTGATGGGGTTGAAGAGGTAAAGTATATTAACTTTCAGTGAGGTAATTGTCCTGATATTCATGCAGTCTGCTCTGCATCAAGATTACTTGAGGACCTGGCACGGGAACTATTGTCTAGCTCCTGGGTTGTTCCTGTTATTCTAGCTAACAGCAGTGATTACGTTTGAAGTTCTGTCTCATATTGTTGCACTTCTGTTGATATTTAATAAAAACTCAGAGAACAGCTTGCAAGAAGCAGTACTCATTCCTGCTGAGAAAAGAAAAAGAGAAACAAGTGAATCCTTTGCTAAGCAATTTCAAATGTTTCTGCCATAACCTTAATAGCATAATTTTAACTTCTTGGCACTGAGTGAGGTCAACATTGGTATACTTTGTACTAACGCATTATACCGGAAAATTGGATCCAGAGGTAAAATGGAGTTTCCTTTTCTCAAAAGTTTTCTAGCCAAGGTACACAATCTATGAACAAGAGGAATTTGATGAGAACACTGGTGAAGTGCATACTCAGACAGTAACTTGTTTTCTCATGTCCTGAAGTACCAAAACCTTACTTCTTTTAGGCTCCCATTCATATTTACCATTATTTCTATTTTATATTATTTTCATATAATTTCAACTACAGACTAGGGTAATTTATTTTATTGTAGAATATTTAGAAATCTGGGAAGCACCAACTAAAGCGAGTGTTTCTTGCATGAGTAGACCCTTTTTTTAAAAAAATTACATTTGTGAAGAAATATTGCTGCATTTAAACCTCCTAGCAGTTAAAAAAATGCTTAATTTCTAGTTTTAAGAGTCATGACAACTTTTTCTTTTTAACACAATTTCTCTTAGAATCATTAAAGTCAATTGCTAATAATTGCATTGGCATTGTGATAACTTGAGATGTAACCAAGGAAAAGCATGTTCAATATGGGTTACTAATTACACTAATAACAATTTATGCAAATTAATGACTAATTTTACATTAGTATAGTGGTAATCACTTTAAGATCATTTAGTAAGAATGATGGCCCAATCAAGACTAGGAAGTATTTTTTTTTAAATGAGATAGAGAAATGAAAGATATAGGGTTTATTGCAAATAGTTTTTAACTGAAATCCAAATATTAGTAATGAACTATTTTGAAAGGAATGTATTTGAGTAAAACCCCATAATTTATCATTCATTTTCTTCTGAGTATTTTCCACACATTTTGATCTCTAGGATATGGCACCTGGGCTAGAAATCTCTCAGGGACCATCTCCATCATGATTTTTCTGGAATTTCCTGTTTGAGTCAGGATGAAAATATCCCCGATATGCTCTGTTTTTGGGGATTTAGCCCCATGCTTCCACAACTTAGAGAATCAAGAGATAAAAGAAGCTAAAACAAGAGAAATGTGGTTAAATCCTGATTTTAATTTTTCAGAGCTTCTTGCTTCATGTAAACTAAAAGTTTATGGATTATAATCCTCAAACAGCCATATATAAAAACTGTATTTAGGTACTTTCTTTGCCTACTAACTTAACACAACTTGAGTCAAAGTTTGGCAGATTTCAGTATAGGCATATCTGGAGCTTTCTTAGCAAAACAAAGGTGACAGAGGGTTGTAATTATCTGAGCTATAGCCATGTGAAGAGAAGATGAAGGACAACTGGGTTTGCTGTAAACAACTGAGGATAAGGAGAGAGGAATTAGGAATTAAGTTTAGACAGCAACTTCTTATACATCTTGGGCAAAATATTTCACCCCTCCAGCTATTGAACTCCGTTGGAGTGCTTCTAGCTTTTTATTTTTCTTCTTCCTTCCTTCTTTCATTCCTTCCTTCCTTCCTCCTTTCCTTCCTTGTTCCCTCCCTCCCTCCCTCCCTTCCTTCCTATCTTCCTTCCTTCCTCCCTCCCTCCCTCCCTCCGTCCCTTCCTTCCTTCCTTTCTTGCTTCTTTCCTTTCTTCCTTCCTTCCATCTTTTTTAAAGCGGTGGTCTTTTAAATATGTGACCTTAAGAATTTCAAATTTTCACAAATATTCATTCATTGTGTAATTTGAGAAATATTTATTGAGGACCAACAATGTGCTGGACACTGTTCAAGGTGCTGGTGCATGAAATATAAAGTGGATCAAAGCAGATGATGATGTGGTGAAAATAGAATTGAGTAGCAGGAACCTTGTCTTCTTGGACTATGCCTGGAACCTGGCAGTTGTCCTAGAGCACAGTTTGAAATCCATTGATATTTTCCTTCTCTTTCTAATAACCTATGATTCCACAAAGAAATAATGCACGTTAAGTAGCTGCCATCATAAATGTACCTAGGATTGCCATGATCAGGTTCTTGGTGTACAAGGTCATCCTATTTCACTGACATTGATTCGCTTTCTAGATGATACTCTACTTTGAGAAGAAGTAAGCAAACGGATCACATTCTTACTTTAATGAGATCTTTGGCTGTCTTGGTCTCAGTTTTTCTGCTCTGTGTTCCTGTTCATTTTTATCTCACTAAAGAGGACATTGATGTTCTAAGAGTTACCATTATTTTGCACAACCATCCAGGGAACTCTTAACCATTTGTTCCAATTTTATCTAACAAGTAATGATGGTGTGTCAAGGGATAGTTATATTCTATTTTATATCCAAGAAAGTCAAGCTAGAACTGAAATATGTTCTATTTTTTTAAATCTGGGCATAAAAGACAGAGACAGAGAGCGAGAGAGAGACTACCAGAAGATGGTGGGAGATGAGAGCAGTTGCCATTCAGGATTTACAAGGAATAGTCATATCCCACAGTTAAAATATATAACCACTTATCTTTGCGGCCAGTCAATGATAATTTCCTCTGGCTCCTTCAGTTTGAATCTGCCAAATAATGTACCAGGTGTTTTCTTTTTCTCTTAAGAAAAAAAAAATGATCTCTAAAATTATATGAAGTTTAAATGATTTAATTCCTGGTTAGAAAATTTAGCTTGAAATCTAATGGTTATCATCACCTTATATTTCAATAATATTTCATTTCCCACACCTGCCTTCTAGAGCAGTTTCAATCATGAATAACAGTGGGGGAGAAAAACGATAAACATTATGTGCTCAGCAAAGGTCTTAGTAGTGTTGAGCCAAGTTGGAAAAGGAGAACAACTATTACTACAGGGCTGAACCTTGTGGGGAGTCTGGAGGTCTGCCCTGACAATCCCAAACTCTGCAACTTTATTATCTTTGTGGTTTTAAAAAGACTTGATCTTTCTAATATTACATTCCGAAAGCCAACTTAATAGATACTCTATTTCTGGAGAGCTCTGTATGCAGAATAATGGAAAATTCTTGTCGTGGTTGTCATGTTTTTTTGAAGAAGCAGCAAAGTGAAGAATAAATTTGGCTGATTTGCATGAAGTGTTAGTATTCACTGACAGTGATTCCTGAACTGAATTTTCTTTATGCTGTGGGAGAAGAGACGTGAAGCATTATTTCTAGCAGCTGGGATGGCTCAGGGATTTAAGGTACCATTTGGGGCCTTGCCAAGATGCTCCGCATGAACCTGGGAATGTCAGTGCAGAGTTTTGGTGAATGAGACAGAGCTGGCATTTTATAGATGGAGCAGGTGTTGGCTTATGTGATACGACTTGAGAATGTGTAAGAAGGTCTTCATGATCAAATACCACACTTCCAGTATCCATCACATTATAGTCATTCCTCTGAGATAAGATCTGACATGCTCCTATTAACATGAAAATGAGTTATCTGGGAGGTGTATTAGTCACTGCTACCTTAGCAACAGTCAGCTTATCAGATAAAGTCTCAGAAAGTGGGATCTTGAATGAATGGTACTCACAGAGGCCAGTTTTGGTTAAGAGTACAAAGATGGGCCAGGACTAAGTGAGGAGATCCAGTGGAGCTAGCAGGGAGGGCCACAGGGGAGGGCCACGTACATGACTGTGGGATGAATTCGGCCTTGACTCAGTTCCTACTTCCACCGAAGTAAGGAGTGTACAGCATCATTGTGCCATCTGGATATTTTTGTTTCACGGAAACTCCCTAGATGTTAACCACATCCTGTTTTCCTTCAAAGCATCACTTAAACATACAGTGTTTAGCATACAGAGTGGGGATACTAAGTCTTCTTTCTCTACATCTCCAGCATTCCTTGATCCCAACTTAATTCCCTCCACTTAATTTTGACGAAAAATTTAACTTTCTACCTTCTTCTTGGCTCCATAGCTACCTTTGCATCACTGAAGACTCACAAATGGTTTCTGCCTCACAATGAGCTATCCACTCTATGTCCTAACCTTTGGAGGTATAGAAGGGGGAGGATTTGAAAGTTGAGTCTTTCCATTTTCCTTTCCCACAGGTTTCAGATAGTAGCTGAACATGGCATAGAAATTTAGGAATTTCTCTTCCTCATCAACCCCACCCGACACAAGCATCAGCCACGGTGAGCTTGGCGATGATCTCCCTTCCCCTTTGCTACGTAAGTGTGTTCTTTGATATGACTCAATTACCCAAAAATTAGCCATCATGTATTTTTAAATGGCTGTTGACAACGATTTCTGCTAGATAAGTGTTCTCTCGGGTCGTGTCCCTGACTAACCTGAGCTTACGACCTACCCAGAAAGGTTAGAGAGATATACCAGAACCAGAGTGATAGATTGCCCATAGAAAGCAAGCAAGAGTTGGACACAAAGTGCTGAATGAGTGATAGAGAATATATGATCTTTGTTGTCCCAGTATCCTGTACTTCCTTTTTTGGTAGCTTTTATTGCAATTGTAATGAAATTAATTATCTGGATGTTATTTAACATCTTGCCTTCACCTTTTCTTTCACCTTCCCTTTCACATCCCCTGGGTGCAGGGTCCTGGCTTGATTTTACTTACCATTGTATTCCCAGAGGAACACAATAGGTTCAGAAGTTCAGAAAAGTGAGCAGTCGCTGTCCATTGTGAGGCTTAACAACCATGACCATTAGGGAAGGCTTCCCAGAGGTACTTCAATTCTAGCAAAGGGAAAGTCCAAAGATTGCTATGGATTAGTCAGGTGGTCCTAAGCCTTGGTCTACACCACAAGACTGCAATGACATACTTTTCAATCTGGGGATCTCCAAACTGTTGTTAGGTCAGGAAATAGTGGATGCCTCACATCCTAGTGTGACTTGGACAGATGGCCAATATAATCTGGCTTAACCTGTTCCTATGTGTGGTCCAGATTAAAGTCACCACAGAAACATATCCAGTTTCCATGGGTTTGGCATGATGGCAGCCTGAACTCTCAAGCAGTTCCCAAACTCTAGTTTGTTAACTGTTGCTTAAATAAGGGATCTGAACATTTGGAAAGTAGCTCCATGCAGCACCGTATCTCCGAAATTTCTCACTGTCTTCAATGGAATAGGTCTTTGTCTTTCATTCTTGTATCCAACTCTCCTAGGATTCAAAATAAGATGGCAGTCGACCCTTCTGTGGGATCCATAACTGTAGTACAGTGTGAATGGGAAGGAATCGTCAACCATAAATAGGTTTTTTAACCTTCTCTGCTGCTCCTGGAAAAGAAAGGCAGGCAGCTGGTAGAACATTTCTGCACTGTTCTCAATTAACTTTTGCTTGTTCCCCTCAGTGAGAAGAGAATGAGCCATCTCCACCCAACTGTGCTGTGACTGGAGCACATTAAGATGCACAAATAGCAGCCTAGCCTTTGAGTCTTTCTTTTCATATTTTTGCAGACAGCTTCAGTCCAAATAAGGTTCTTACTCCTCCTGAGATAATTCCTAACATTTCTAAATGGGTTTCAAATTCCCCACCAGTTCCACTATCAGTAATGAGCACCATATTTCACAAATGGGCCCGTGAGTTGTGCAGATGCACATTTTGTAACTGTATTCGGTTTCATTTTGAAATATTTTCAGGAACTCTGGAAAATAAATTATTTAGAAATGGAGGGGATAAACACCACATTACAATTATAAAGTGAATATGGAGGATTAAGAAAAATTAAAATAAAAACACTCACTAGCAACATTCTAGAGTTATTTTACTCTCCTTCTCTGCCTTGGAATATTATGCATTTTGTTCTACTCAGGTGATTTTTGAGCTGCATTTTAAAAATTACTTTGAGTCTTGAATATTTTCTGTGGTGATAGAAGTTTGCTCTTTGAGGGTGAACTTTAAATTTAGGGGGCTGCCCAAAGGACAGAAATAGCCCAATGAATAAGGTAGATGATTATGGTAGATGATATCAATTTAGTTGAAAAAAATAAATGGAAATGGAAAAGATTTTCTCCAAATGGATTTTACGTTGCAGCATGTGAAGGCTAATAAATACCGTAATCTCTGAAAATGACTCTTTTAAGAGGTTGACTCTAGATTGGCATGCTTTTTTCTTTTCTCATAGAGGCTATATGTATTGTGTTTTTATTTGTCCTCTCATTTACCTGGAATTATGTACCTGAATAGTGCAGCTGGAGCTGGATCTCACAAGCGTCCTGGAATTCTGGTCCACTTCAAACAAGTATTTGATTACATCAAATGTAGTTAATTAAGATAATTACATTGTGCTTTTCCTCAGAAGAATACTAGAAGAAAATAAAAAACAGAAAAAACCTCCTGTATTAATAAATTAAATATTTGAAATGCTTCTGGAAATGTTAAATTATCTTCAGGTGGGCAAACTTGTTCTAAATTCAAGCCCAGGTGGTACCTTACATTTTTTGGGGGGCGGAGGGGCGCTTCTCCTAGAGCATGGATTCAATTAAAGTTGCCTGACAGTGAAAAATCAACCTATTCTAAGATGCAGGCGAAGCTTTCTTCCATAGCAAAAGCACTGTTCTGCTTCTTGGCTTCAGTCATTGCTTTGTTTGCACTTTTTTTCCCTAAGTTCACACTTAAGGCACATTTTAATGCCTGTGACCACCACCTATTTCCTGTTATTGTGTTTCTTATGATAGGCTGCCCTCCTTGGAACTCTTATCTTCTCATCATCTCTGAGTCCTTTTAGTTGAGGTGAATTTGCCAGAGGCAGGGAAAACTGAACGAGCTCTGTTCATATTTGAATGGGAACCACACCATAGTATACTAAAATAAAGCATGACTATCCAATGTGTTTACCACATTTGTTGTGGTTTTATTGTTGTGTTGTTTTAACTGTGAGCCCGAATTGGAACTTTTTAAAATTTCAGACTTCTATTTTTCCCCTTTGTCTTTTTTTTTTTTTCATCTCCAAGCTTGGACCTTAATTTGTCAACAGATCTCTTTCACATTATTTTTGGCTAAAGGCAGAAAGAAATTGTGTTGAAAAATATTATGAGACTACCTCTCCTGCTAAGTTTTGAGTCCAATATATATAGTAGACTCCAGAGGTTGGGATTATTCAGTTAAGATTGAATAAAACATCCAATGTTTTAGATTATCTGCTTAATTAAATCCCAACGCTGAACTGCTAGAGGTTTTCTTATCTAGAATGAACTAAGTGAATATTACAGAGTGACCTAAGTAGTAGGCAAGTGAGCTACTGCTTATATGTGAAGGGAATCCAAAACCCAATTGGTATGTCTTCATAACATGGCTAAGGACAAGTTGAGTTTATGTACATTTCTAAGGCCGATAGACGGTTTGCAGGACACTTGTTTCTGACAGGATTAAAATATGAAACATGTGTCTGAATTAATCTGATTATTTTACCAAGCTATATTTATTTCAAGATGAATTATTTAAAAAACCTATTTAACTGGTAAAAACTTGGATTCTTAAGCTCAGAGGAACAAGCAATTTAAAAAATTTCTCAGCATATGAACAATGGTAGCAATTAATTTAATAAACAGTTTCTGAGAATCTACTCTATATTAGATGCTGTGATAGGCATTAATGATAGTGGAAGCAGAAAGACAATATTCCTCCCTTCAAAGAGCTCTGTCTAATCAGAGAGAC
This sequence comes from Pan troglodytes, assembly GCF_028858775.2. Taxonomy (NCBI): domain Eukaryota; kingdom Metazoa; phylum Chordata; class Mammalia; order Primates; family Hominidae; genus Pan; species Pan troglodytes. The sequence continues at coordinate 178,078,991 of NC_072401.2, forward strand.
AGCCAAGTAAATACACATTTTTAATTTAAATGTGCTATGAGCTTTAACACAATTATGTAGAAAGCTCTGTGGGGGCAACGAGGTTGCACATCTAATATTGTAGGTGACACTTTACATGAACTACTCAGTGGTTGCAAGATGTACACTAAATCCAGAAGGAAGAGTAAGAATTTCCTACAAGATGAGAGGCTAAAAGGAAGTAAAAGGGAATTAATTTCAGAAATGACATCATATGCTAGATGACAAACTAGAAGACCAAAGGCTGTTATTTATGTATCTTCACATTATATTTTATCTGTATTACATTGTATGGCATATTATACAACATAGATTATCTGTGCCTTAGTTTTTTAAGTGTAAAATTGGTATAATGATAGGTTTTTCTGAAGACTAAATATATTAGTACATATGAAACACTTAGGAAAGTGCTAAGAATACAGTAAATTAATATATATTAACTATTATATTAGCTATTATTTTCATGTTTATCCGTTCCCACTGATAATGCATAGCAAAAGCACAGTGTGGTTGATCAATGTATTCACTTATTCAGGAATATTTATTGAGCATGTACTATGTGCCAGATATTGGGGATTCCAAAGTAAAAAGACCATAACCTCCCCTCACAGTGCTTAAAATTCCAATACTGAGATGAAAGAAAGTAAATCATCACACAAACAGCGGTGTAAATTTAGAGACTAATAGACATTGAAAGAGCAGGAAAATGCTTGAAGGTGGGCAGGAGACGCTTCACTTGTTGTCATTGTTGGATTCCTCCTGGGAGACACAGTAACCTAAATGTTAAAATGAAGTCAGCCCTATAAAGGCCTGAGGTAGGAAAAAGTTTGGTATGTCCCAGAAATAGCCAGGAGGCCACTGGGATTGGAAGACAGATAATGAGAGGAAGAGAAATAGTAGATAAGGCTGGAGAGACAGGCAGGGGCTAGATCACATAGGGCTAGATAGGGGAGGTAAGAAACTTGGATTTCATTTCAAGTGTAATGGAAAGTCCCTTCCAAATGAATAAGATCTAAGAGGCACAGTCAGTCAGTCTTTCAAAAACTTCTTCACTTACCTCACCGTGTCATCAAGCCCCCAATATAACTTGCCTGAACTGTTGGTTTCTTCATATTTTTCCATTCCCCTTCAAAGGGCAAAGCCATCGTGTTACCAGGAAACCATGGAGGAAATGTCCCAGGTGCCCCATTAAGCTTCACAGTTAAAAAAGTGAAAAAGACAATTCTTGATCTCAAGAAGCTCATGGCCCAGAGGGATAAATAGACACATAGGAGACATGAAGCCATGGAGTCGTGAGTGTGGCGATTGAGACAAGCATAGAGAGAGTGCTGGGGGAGCCTAAGGGAACTCCACGTTACTCAGGGCGCTGGCTTAGGCCTTCTGAAGAAAGTGGTGAGTATGAGTTAGTAGGCAAAGACAACTGCATGGGAGAAAGTGGCAAGGTGCAGGGTTTCCAGGCAAGGTGAGCAATCCTGAGGGAGAGTCCGGAAGCCAGAAAGCACAGTGCTTTCTTGAGAAGGAAGGGAATTCAGCATGACTTGAATTGGAGCCCAGTACCTTAATTTAATTCAAATTTTGGTGCTGCTTCTACTCCTTCACATTTTTCTTAACCTTCCTTTCTTCTGGATCCATACTGCTTTGTTTGGCCATTACTGACATGGTTATCAATCTAATCTTTAATAACAATGATTTTTGGCAAGATACTGACTCTGAATATTGATCTGCTCACATGTAAAATGGGTTACAAATTCATATATCACGGTGAGGTTGTGAAAATTAAATCCACATCTCACGGGGTGGGTTAATAAGTAATCCACACCTCATGGGGATGGACACTAGCAGAGCAGCTGGCATACAGAAAGGGATCAATGCAGATTCATCTAGTTCGATTCCTCAGTTGTTTTTAAGAGAATGCTCAAATTCCACAAACCTCTAATACTTTCTATTATAGTACTTACTAAAGAGCTTCTCATTCTTTCTAAATTTTCCTCAAGCTCTCTGTACTGTTTTACTACTCTTGTCCACATTTGTCTATCCTTCCTTTATCAAAATGGATTCACTGGCTATTTTTTGAAAGCACTCATCTCTTGCTTTGAAACCTTCTCTCAGGCTTACAAGTGTTCTTTACAATACTTGCAAAGCATTTACTTCTTCATTATCCTATACAGCTAGTCTTCTGTCATGTAGGATAGGAAGAGAAATTGTGACTTCTTTCAGAATATAGCTTTTGAAAATATGTCACTTAATAAAATAACTGTGATAAACCTTTCTTTTTCTAAAAAAAAGACTGAGATAGGTTTATAATTTTTGTATTTTTCTCCATTATCTTAGCATTTTTGATGATTCAAATGAATGCCCCTAGAGATTTTTTCCTATCCCCATTCTTTTTTTTGCATCAGATCTTTGAGGAAATGAAAAATAGAATGGGGACAAACTTGGGTCCAAATTTACTGAACAAATACCTGTGACATGACTGTTATGTTCACACCCTCTATGAATCTTTGTGGTTGAAGGCTTAGTGTCGAATTTCCCAGTGTTCTGGAAAGCTTAGGCAGATGAGGTACAAGTTGTATGCCAGGACCGTCAGAGAATCTATTTATTTGGACACTGGCTAAGATAGGCTAGCTGGCATCTATATCATAGATGAAAACCAAGGTATCACTAAATTTAATAACACACCCCAAGCAAGTTCTTGTATGCTCGTGATCTCATTTTGCCAGCTATTTCCTTCTATCCCATTTGGCACCAAGATTTTTAAAGACACATTTTGTTCCAGACCTTAAGGGATAACTGCTGGCAGTAAATTTTTCATATATAAAATTCTTTTGTCCACTAAAATAGTTGCTCCTTGTTCAGCTTTCTTACTGCCAGTGTGAATGGAAGATATTTGACTCTGGATATAAAGGGCATGTAGTCTTTTCCTCTACTTCACTATCAGAAGGTGAGCCCATGATATACAAGAGAGGAAAACTAAAATTCCACACAAGGTACTAGTGAGTCACATTGAGCAGCAGCACACATTCTATCTTACCCCTCCTTTGGTTCTTTGGGATCTAAAGCGTCATTTTTTTCACCTCATTTTAGGGAGCTGGTTTGGATTAAAGTCACATACAAACTGAGCCATCTCCAACATCTACATCAGGAAGTAACTCTAACTCAAGATAGAGGTCATTGGAGGGGCAACAGGTTTGTATTGCTTATTCTGGCTTCTCTTTTCGTGTACTGGAGATCATTTGGAAGAGCTACCAGTGACTGACCCTTTATAAGCATTAGATTTTGAAATAAAAGCGATTGCTTGCTCATTAGCACTTCCCTTGATGAAGTATACAAGTGTCAGGTAAAACAAACTGAATCCTGCTCATGATGGATTGGAATGGACATTCCATTGGGAGATATCTGAGCCAAAACCACAAGGCTTTGGCTCCTAGTTGCTCATGAAGCTTCTAATTGACTTTCATACCACTTGCCAATTATTGCTCTTAAGAACAGTCCTTGAAGTAGAACTTTGATGGGCTTGCGCATTTCTAATGCTGAAATTCATTTGATCTGTAGCGTCTCACGGATTTTACCCACCAAATTCATTTAGAAGCATTATGTGCTGTTTAATGGGAGATTATATTTGAAGAGTTAATATAATATGAAAATCTAAATAATTCACCATCTGTAAAAACGATCACTTAACTACACCTTTTGAAGGGCATTAGAATACAATATTTACAAAAGTATATTTTTCAGATTTAGGATGTTTTTGTGTATTAAGTAAATTGTAAAAAACTATTGATAGTTACACTGATTTTAAGATTACTCATTGTAAAGCTTTAAAGTATGAAGTATATTTAAGTATCAAAAGTCTTATTAAAATTATCTTCATTTCTTGCATGGAAATATGTTCAATTCTCCATATTTTAAAAGGAAAAAAATAGATAAATGGGCATATTGGTCAAAAAATTAGAAATAAATACTCATTTTTAATGTATTCAAATTTGTGAAAGGCTTATTCCACTGACCATATCTTCCTGAAATTTTAGAGAAATGAATTCAAAAGGTTTTCTATGCATGTTTGTGGCTTCATAAGTAGGAATGCTATCCAGCAGACATTTATTTAAAAAGCTATCTATAATTATGAGAGCAATCTGACTCATTTCTTCTGCTGGCAGACTGAATCAGAGACCACTTTTGGACTAACATCAAGCAGTTATATAGAACATTTTGTAAAAGTCAGATAAGTAGTAATGTTCTGCATTTTTCATCCCATTTATATATAAATAAAACATGATTATATAAATTGCTGAAATAAAGATTGTAGCTATTTCTTTACTCAAAGTACTCTGGATATGTTTGTGAATAAAGAACAAAGGAACATTAATCATAGACTATGAGAAAATATGTTTCAATTGTCTTTATCTATATTCATTCACTGACTGAATACATTTTTCACACTGGAGAAATGCACAGATGATTAAGCCCAGGGCTTAAATACATATAGGGCATTCTAGAAAAATTCACCAATGTTTAAGCTATGGTCCTTAATTTCAAGTTGCTTTAAAAACTAATTTAATGTGTTATTTTCTTAGAAATTTATATCTTTATTATAGAAATTTTAAATAATACATGTAGACTAAAGAGGAAAACATTATCAATCCCCTTCATCACTCATGTTATGCAGATTTTCAGTCTTTCAGATGTAGGCATCTATCTTTAAAATGTCTTTGTTATAGCTTAAGGATTACTTCCCGGAGAGACCTTAATTATCTAATTAGATTTGGCCTATTAGAATAGAAATCTCATTATGCATTACATTCTGTAAGTTTTTGGTATACTTTTAAATTTTTCTCTCTCACACCATAAAGAAAAACTCCACGAGCTGGGACTGTATGTTTTCTATTTATTATTTTATTCTCAGTCTCTTGTATAGCAGTTCACATAAATGTATGTCCAATTATTTCTTCCACAAAGAATTATCAAGTGTTTTTAATTGGCATAAAAAGAAAGGAAACAAAAACAAACGAAAATACCAGAAAACCCTCAGGTTAATAGTTCATATACTGCATTACAATTCTAGAATCATACCTTTTTATACTGTTGAATATTTTCACATATAAACATGATCTGTCTTTTTATAAACATGGTCTTTCTATTTACTCAATGCATTTTTCATCCCTCCATAAAGTTAATTTTCTTCATCTAAGTCCTACACATTTCTACTTACGTATTTCATCTCTTGTTGCTACTTGCTATGGTCTGAATGCTTGTGTCCCTCCAAAATTCATGTTGAAATCTAATCTCCAATGTTGGTATTAAGAGGTGGGGGGTCTTTGGGAGAGTACTAGGTCATGAGGGCAGAACCTTCGTGAATGGGATTAGTGTTCTTACAAAAGAGGACTGAGGGAGCTTGTTTTTCTCTTCTGATATGTGAGAAAACATGGTGTAACTTTTCCTCTAGGACTTTATGTTTTTTAATTATTCTTTTCCTTGAAGTACTTTTGACACCTTAGACAGAAAAATGAACTAAGACTGCTGGCCATGATGGCTCACAACATACCTGAATCCCGGCACTTTCGGAGGCCGAGGTGGGTGGATCACTTGAGCCCAGGAGTTTGAGACCAGCCTGGGTAACACAGGAAAACCCTGTCACTACAAAAAAGACGTATTGTCATCAGACAATACATCTGCTGACACCTTGATCTTGGACTTCCCAGCCACCAGAACTGTGAGCAATAGATTGCTGTTGTTTATATATTACTCAGTCTAAGGCATGTTGTTATACAAGCTCGATTGAACTAAGGCACTACTTTTATCAGGACTATTTGCCATTAAATTTTTAGAACAATTTTTAAATAAATTAGCATAAAAAAATTCACTTCTATGCAATTTTTTGTTGGTCGCTAATCTCTTTAGTTATTTATGAAAGTTTTTCAATGGGTTCTCTTGAGTTTTCCTGGCAGCACATAATATAATACGCACATGATGATACTTTTTATCACCTTCTTTCAAATATTTATGTGACCTTTATTTTTCCTGATTCTGCATTGGCCAGCGTATTGTGAGTAATTTAAGGTAAGAGTGAGTATAGTGATGGTCCTTGTCTTTTTCATACTTCAATGGCATCATTCCTTGGATTCTATTTTTAAGAAAAATAGTTCTGCTGCTTTGAGATAGATTTTAAAAATCATGTTCAGAAATTTTTAAAATTTGTTTACTAATAGTTTTTATGAGAAAATATTACATTTTCTCAGTGGCTTATTCTGTGAAATCTGTGAAGATGATCTTCTAGAGTTTTTTCTTTTGATTTTGTTACTATTTTCAAAATTAGGTTAGTGTATTGAATTATCTTTTTATTCCTGGAATACATTCTCTTCTTTTGCTATTATGATTAAAAATATTTTATTACTTTCTATTGGCTGACATCATGTTTGTGTTTTTTTGTATCTATTTTCTTAGGGCAAACTGTCATAGAGTTCCTTCAGTGAGGGTTGGTATAAGAATTTTGCTGGATTCGAGTAACATAAGGCAGTACATAACTTGTCTGAGAAGCTTAAAGCTCTTGTTTCCTTCATTGTCATTTAGTTCACTCTCAGCCCAAGTGTTATACACTTACGTTTCTTCTAATTTCAGCTCCTAAATACTTGATACCTCTTTAAAAATTCTCCTTGCTGCCTTTTGATCTTAATTGACTAGAAAACAACTTTCATATTTAGTTTAGTCTAAATCAGATTTATGGAAACTTCATCAAAAAGCAATAAACCCATATTAACAAAATAAAAAATACAAGAAGGTTCTAAAAACATTGAAAAATACTGTCTGAAAGTGGTGAGTATAATCAAAATTGGATTAATGTCTTTATGCTGCCATTTATTAGCCTTGAGACATTGGGAAAATTATTTAACCTATTACCTCAGTTTGCATATTTGCAAAATGGTACTTAACAGTGCCTAGTTACAGTTGTGCTGTGAGGTTTAAATGAGATAAAGAATATAAAGCATGTAGCAAAGTGCTTGCTATATGGGAACCACTCTGGAGAAGTTAACTCATATTACTATACCTGGACTAAATATATTTGCTGGTTTGTTTTTTAATTACTGTATCAATAAGAAGTAAAACAGAGCTGGTATAGAAAAAAATAAACGATGTAATTCAATGTTATAAAGCCAAATAATTAAGAATAAATTGTGGCAGATAATAGAATTATATATAGAACATAAACTCCAAGATAAATATTCAAATTATTTACAGATAATTACATTTAAATGATCAATGTCAAATTTTCCACTTATATGTGTTGTGTATATATTATTGTACTCTGAAATATAAATTTGGCATTTCTGAGAAGATTTTGTTGTTCTTAACTTTTTAAGGCTGAAGGCATTTTAATATCGCTATTTTTAATTTTTTAACTTAAAGATTTTCACAAAAATTGGTTACCATAAAGTGGTATTAGCTAATTTACAATGTATTGTATTATTGACACAAATTTTTAGACTTTGCTGTTAAATTATGAGTGTATTGCCATCTAGCCAGGCTAACATTTTATAATTTTCTCTAAAATTATAATGACAGCCAGTAACATGGTTATGTTCATTCTTAATAAATTAATGATGCTGAAGAGTCAAGATTGAGAGTGCAACCAGATACCAATAAGTTTTATATTAATAAATGACACACAGGGTCTTAGAAAAAGAGGTATCATAACTTTCATTTGGAAAAATAGATCTAAAAACATATTTACTAAAATCTTGCTTTACTGGGGGTGAAATGAATCAGAGATTTCCAAAAGTAAAATCAGTATTTATATACCCACATGCTTACAATAATCTAGATCAATATATTTCTATCTTTAATGTGTAACATTTCCCCCAGGACTTTATTTTTTTTTAATTATTTTGCTTGAAGTGTTTTTATGGCTTAAATAGAAAAATGAACTAAGACTGTTGGGTGCAGTGGCTTTCACCTATAATCCTAACATTTTGGGAGGCCAAGGCAGGTGAATCACTTGAACCCAGGAGATCAAGACCAGCCTGGGCAACATGTGAAACCCTGTATCTACAAAAAATTTAAAAAATTAGCTGGGTGTAGTGACCCATGCCTGTAGTCTCAGGTACTTGAGAGGCTGAAGTGGGAGGATCACCTGAGCCTGGGGAAGTTGAGACTGTAGTGAGCCATGACTGCGCCACTGCATTCCAGCCTGGTGACAGGAGTGAAGAGTGAGAGCTGTCTCCAAAGAAAATAAAAGAAAAGAACTAAAGAAAAAGGAACCAAGATTTTAAAAAGATACACATAGATGTTTTCAAACTGTGGGTTTACTAAGATGAAAGACTGCTTAATCCTTTTCTAAGAACAATTTGGTTATTTGTTCATTTCCTAATTGCATATATTTGCCCAAATAAGACCCAAGAAACGCCCTGTGCCACTACCGCTCCATCTATAACAACACTTCTTGTCAATGAAATGACTTTTTCCAAACGGATGTTTGCTTATTCTTTCCTTTATTTATTGTCATTTAATACTTTTAAGGCTTGAGAATTTAGATTTTTTTTCTGTCTACTTTTCATTTTTGAAGGTTTTGAGTTGAGACTTCACAGAAAACTGAATACAAAGGCACTTCTATTACTTCCTGATCAAAGCATCATCTGAAAATTAGCTACAATTAAATTTCAAATACAAATATAGAGAAAAGTCAATCTAATATTATCTTTATTATCCAAAAGGAAACTAGAAAGGCCTTTACAACAGATACAAATAAGACAATTAAAAACTAAGTTCTATACTTCTCTGAACTGCCTGGTAATTGCTCTCTTTTGACAAAGTATCTTTCTTTATTTTGCCATTTGAGGGGCTCTCTGTTATTTTTTCCTTATTAGTTGTTCTTCCTTCTAGCTTACATGGCTTACATTCCTAGGCTGTGTCCCCTCAGCCCTTTCACAGGGTCTTTCTGTACCCCCAAGTAATTAGCATAGATAATTTGCAAATAATGACATGGAAAATAGACACAAAATGTAAAGATTTTATGTGATGATTTATTTTATGACACGATCCCATCCAGCCGCGCATATTACCTGCACAACTTATTCCCATATGTAATGCACTGTATTTTTCCCCAGTTTCATTGCTTTAGGAGAGATTAACCAGACTGTGTTAACAAAGAACATTTCCATGTAGGATGCACCTGTACAAACGTGTGCAAATATTTCCTCATTCCACAGTTCATTGGTGTTCTGATTCGTTTAGGTGCTAAAGTTTTAATTCACATAAAATTTCTAAGTAAGCAGTTCTAAAATTTTGATTTTGACTTGTCTTAAAATATTTCTAAGTAAGCAGTTCCAAAATTTTGAAATTTTGATTTTTTAAAAAATTTTTTGGCCCAACTTAACTGAAAAAGAGAAGGAAGAATAGTAAATCCTCCTGAATCTATCAGCAATGGAGAGGACAGTAGGGTCTCATTTCCATTTATGCTGTCAGATTGATGGATTAGCTTTTATTATACACGGGTTATGTGCCAAACAATGTCTTTTGATTTGGATTCAAGGAAAACAGCAGGAATCTTGAATGATGAGAGTTCTGAAAGAGTTGTTATTTCTGGTCCTTTGATAGAAGTAAAGAGAGACTCATAGCTAAAGTAACACCAAAGTCTCAAAATCGACTTCACATGTAGTTTACTCATTGGGTGAGACACAATATGAAGAGTCAAAGCTAGTCATGATTCAGTGGAGTTTGACAAAATTTCTCTGTGTCCACTTAGCTAAAAGCCTTCTTTCTCTGTTCCCAGGTGCTGAGATGTCTATGCAGGCAAGTCTGAGGTTAGCCTCCCAGAGTTTCGGGGAAAAGCACACAGGTGTCCTGAACACTCTGAGAGGTGCAGAAAAGTGGCTGAGCAGACAGACACGAGGTCTGGCATGGAGGCAGAGGATCACAGCGGAGCATGGACCTAACAGCTGGATGCCGTGTGGGGATATCACTATCAGCAGAAGATGCAACAAGACCGGGGCCACTGCTCAAGGCCAGAGAAACAGGTTTGTAGGGGCCAGTGGGTCAGCGGTGACCATAGAAGACAGTCTTCTCTACTTTGATAGCAAAACAATGTGTAAGGCACCTGAGGAACTCAGATTACAACCAGGGAGAAGAAAATCAGAGGTACAAGGTGGGATGCATCCTGAATTGGTAGAGGAGATACCCCAGAGTGTTCTACCAGAGTTGACAGAATTACCTTGAATAAATAAGAAGAAGGTATTTTATTACCAACAGTCTCATGGGCTAAGTTTAAGTACAGAGGAATAAAGTTATATCTTTACACACTTGGGTGTGTGACAATGTAAAATGTCAACATTATACTTCCCAATGGACTATGCCATGCAGAAGGCAGAAAGAAGTCAAAAGCCTGTTCTTTTTTTTCCCATTCCATAGTAAATAGCAGAAATTATTCCCTTTGTTAATCTAAGCATACACCAGTCTGTAGGTTCATAATGAGAAATAACTTTTTGTTCTTTGATTTTTTTAAAACAAAATATAGAATTTATAAGACAAACCCTTTTTGGTTTGTGTTTTGTTCCACCTTCTTTTAGCTAGATTTGAATGAAAGCAAAATAAAGCTATGTATTGAATAAATATGTTAACTCCACAGTATTTTTGAATATATATTTTTCATGGTATAGTTCCAACTTTCATTGGTGATATTGATATGAAAGTCAGATTTACTGAGAGGTAATGTTCAGCCTTGGAAGCATCACCAAAATGTGTATATAAGGGCTTTGTCCACTAATGAGTGTCCTTTTATGTGACTGGTTTTGTAAAGCCTTACACTGTGAATGGACCGTCAATCAACTCGCAGCTGCACTGAGGCCTTCGGATGGCTGTATCCATGGCAACGTGCCAAAAATGGCGGCGCAAATTAATCCATTTGTGTGAAATTCTCAGTGAGAGTCCACTTTCATCTTTCAGAAACTACTGTTAGGAAGTCTGATGATAATGTAAAATACTAAGCAAAAGCAAAATAGTGATGGACTATCCACAGGATCTTCTCCCTGTAAACAGTGGGACTTCTTTTCCTTTTTATCTGCTAGAGATGACAGAGCACAGTTGGGGATGTAATATTACCACCATAATGTTCTTTTTACAAAAAAAGTTACTTTAATTTAATGTTCACCTATAGGCTTCTTTTTCACCTTCTCTCACAATGCTATCTAATCAGCCTGGAAAATAAGTACAATGATTTACACAGTGGTACAAAATTAAAAGTAATCTTTTATCTTGATGCTTTATTGCTAATAGTATTTGTATAGCATATAGCATATAGCATGAGAGATACTTCCAGCATCAAATCTGAAATTAATTGTTAGCTTCCTCTGTTATGTGAACAGAAGCAGCTAAGTCTTTGTCTCTTAGAAAGGTTCTTTAAAAATCATCGTTCTTTGTCTTAGATCATGCATTAGTCCTACATCTACACAAGTTTGCTTTTCAAATGCCATATCTTAAAAAAACATATTTTGCCTCTGTTCGGATAAATTTACTTAAAACAAAATTGCAAATTGTACTGTTAAAATTATTTGATGAAAAGGTAACTTTTCACAAGCTAAACATGTAGGGCAGATACTGCCTTTTATTTTAGAATTTACATTCATTAATCAAAGATATCCTAGTGAAAGCATAAGTGATGTGCCTTATGTCTACTTGTTACTCCTGTCTTGGGGACTTGAGCTGTATTTTTACACACAGAACAAAAGGATTATTTTCTATTACATTGTTCTCAGCTTTCTAAAGTCATCAGCTACTTTGAGAATCTAATAAAAGTTCTAGACACCTATGAGAAATACACATATGTATGCTGTACAAATTTGCTTGCAGTTTCAGATGATCTATGGACTACAGGTTAAGAAGACATTGGTCAGGCCAGGCTCAGTGGCTCATGCCTGTAATTCCAGCACTTTGGGAGGCTGAGGGAGGCAGATCAACTGAGGTCAGGAGTTCGAGACCAGCCTGGCTAACATGGCAAAACCCCGTCTCTACTAAAAATACAAAAATTAGCCAGGCCTGGTGGTGCACACTTGTAATCCCAACTACTCAGGAGGCTGAGGCAGGAGAATCACTTGAACCCAGGAGGCGGAGGTTGCAGAGCACCGAGATCATGCCATTGCACTCCAGCCTGGGCGACAGAGCCAGAGTCTGTCTCAAAAACAAAACAAAACTATGTTGGTCAAATTGGTGTTGAAAATTTTCTCTAAAACATTGAATGGAGACATCCAGTTTCAGTCCCAACACTTAAAGAGCTTGGAAGTTGTCACTTCCATACTTAAAACAAGAAAAAAATTGAACAAAGGAAAATCAATGGCTTTTCTTGGCCTTAGTAGAGAATTGGATTTGCAGGGCAAATTGCTACTTTGAAAACCAGAGAAAGCAGTAAGTCTAGAGAGTCACAGGTGAGATCTATTTACACAGAGCAGAAGCAGCCAGATCCATAAGCTGGGAGGAACACTGAAATGGCATTTCTAATGAATTGCTGGAGGCCAAGAGTAGACTAACTTGAGAGTGAGAAACTCCTGGGGGCTACAATCTGAGGAAACTCCCAAACTGTCCTAGGTTTACTTCTAGAAATTTTGTCAGCTTCTCATGATGATAATCCAAAAAAATTCCTGTTACAGTTTTGGCAGGGGAAGGGGAAGAGAAAACATTGTGAAATGCTCCCAGAATGTTCTGTATAAAGCAGACCTACTCTCCAGGAGAAAAAAACTTTACCTAAGTCTCATCCCACAGAGAAGGACTTTCCTCCTACTCTTACTCTTTCTAGCCTTCAGTCTCATGTCAGTTGGGAAAACAAGATATATTACTGGAAAAACACTTGTGAAGGTCACAGCCCAGAGATGCAGACAGATTGAGATTTAATCATAAGATTATAGAATGCTTCCCCCACAACTCACCTGACCACCGCACCAACATAATATATGAATGAATAATAAGAATGAATTACAGCTGAAAGAGTTGGAAGACACGCAGTCTGTCTAAGGAAGGGTTTTTAGAGGAGCCCAAAGCAAGAGGAGAGACAAAATCAAGGATAATAGCTGCAGCCTCTGGCACCAGAACAACAGCAAACATTAAACAAAGCCCAGCTTCTAGCCACATGAATGTAAATCTTCACATTAAAGGCCCATTTACCTCAGTTTTAATTACCCAATGCGTCAAATTGTAAAGCATGATAAATGGAAGAAAACCCCATAATCTGAAGAAACCATGTAAGCACTAGAACCAGACTCAGAACACAAGTGTTGGAATTGTAAGGCAAGAAAATTTACATAACTATGGTAAAGAACATTCAAGAAAAGTTAAATAATGTTTGAAGAGAAGGACTCCACTTACAACACTAGGCAGATCATTGAGGTAGAAAATAAACAAAGAAACTCTGGACTTAAACTGGACTCTAGACCAAATGGACCTAATAGACATTTATAGAACATGTTACCAACAACTGTAAATATACATTTTTTTCATCTGTGCATAGAACAACCTCCAGAATTGACCATAAAGCAAGTGTCAACAAACTGGAAAAAATTGAAATTATATCAAGTGTCTTTTCAGACCACAGTGGAATACAATTAGAAATCAAAACCAAGATAAACTCTTAGAATTATACAAATACATGGAAACTAAACAACTTGCTCTGGAATGACTTTTAGGTAAACAATAAAATTAGGGCAGAAATAAAAAATTATCTAAGATGAATGAAAATGGAGACACAACATACCCAAACCTCTGTGAAGGCAATGCAAGGAGGAAAATTTATAGCAGTAAATGCCTATATCAGAAAGATAAGAAAATATCAAATTAAAAACCTAACATCACACATAAAGGAGCTAGAAAAACAAGAACAAACCAAACACAAAGGTAGCAGAAGAAAAGAAATAACAAAATGAGAGAAAAACTAAATCAGATAGAGACCCCCAAAAATACTACAGACGATAAATGAAATAAAAAGTTAATTCCTTGAAAGAATAAACAAAATTGGTAGACTACTAGGTAGATTAACCAAGAAAACAAGAGGGAAGATTCAAATAAGCACAATCAGAAATGATAAAGGTGACCTTATAACTGATATCACAGAAATACAAAAGATTATTAGAGACTGCTATGAATATCTTTATGCTCCTGAACTAGAAAACCTAGAGGAACTGGAAAAATTCCTGGAAACATACAACCTCCCCTGATTGAACCAGGAAGAAATAAAAATCCTCAACAGACCAATAATGAGTAATAAAATCAAATCAGTAATAAAGTCTTCTAACAAAAATAACAACAACAAAAAAAGCCCAGGACCAGAGAGATTCATAGCTAAATTTCACCAGATATACAAAGAAGAGCTGGTACCAATATTACTGAAACTATTTCAAAAAACCGAAGATGAGGGATTCCTCCTTAAAGCATTTTATGAAACTAGTATCACCTTGCTACCAAAATCAAACAAGAACACAACAAAAAAAGAAAACTACAGGCCAATATCCCTGGTGCATACAACTGGAAAAAGCCTCAATGCAATACCAACAAATCCCATCCAACAGCATATCAAGAAGATAACTATCACTATCCAGTGGGTTTTAACCCGGGGATGCAAAAATGGTTCAACACACACAAATCTATAAATATGATTCACCACGTTAACAGAACTGAAAACAGAAACCATATGATTATCTCAATAGATGTGGGAAAAAACTGATAAAATGCAACACCCCTTCATGATAAAAAACCTCAACAAACTAGACATCGAAGGAACATACCTCTAAATAATAAGAGCCACCTAGGACAAAGTTGAAAGCATTCCCCCTATGAGCTAAGACAGGACAAGAAGGTACACTCTCACCACTCTTGTTCAACATAGAAGTGAGAATCCTAGGAGTGAAAATCCAGAGTAATCAGGCAACAGAAAGAAATATATGGCATTCACATTGGAAAAGAGGAAGTCAAATTATCTTTGTTTGCTGATGGCATGATTGTATATCTATAAAACCCATAAAACCACTCCAAAAGACTCCTAGACTTGATAATCAACTTCAGTAAACCTTCAGGGTATAAAATCAGTGTACAAAATAAGTAGCGTTTCTAAATACCAGTAACAGTAATGAGAATCCAATCGGGAACTTAATCCCATTTACAATAGCCACAAAAGTGTATCTAGGAGCACATTTACCCAATGAGGTGAACGGTCTCTACAAGGAGAACTAAAAGAATCAATATAATTAAAATGTCCATATTTCCCAAAGCAATTTATGGATTCAGTGCAATTCCTATCAAAGTACTAACATCACTTTTCACAGAATTAGAAGAAACAATCTTGAAGTTCACATGGAATAAAAGAAGAGCCTGGAATAGCCAAAGTAATCCTAAGCAAAAAGAACAAATCTGGGGACATCACATTACCTGACTTCAAATTATTTTACAAGGCTATAGTAACTAAAACGTTATGGTACTTTGACAAAAGTAGACACATAGATCAATGGAACAGAATAGAAAACCCAGAAATAAAACCACATTCCTACAACCAATTGATCTTCAACAAAGTCAACAAAAATAAGCAATGGGGAAAGGACTCCCTATTCAACAAATGGTGCTGTGAAAATTGGCTAGCCATATGTAGAAGAGTGAAACTGGACACCTATCTCTCACCATATAGAAAAATTAATTCAAGATGGATTAAAGATTTAAACATCAGACCTGATAATATAAAAAATCTAGACAAAAACTTAGAAAAAAAAACACTTTTGGACATTGACCTAGGCAAATGATTTATGTCTAAGACCTCAAAAGTTAATGCAACAAAAACAAAAACCGGCAAATAGAACTTAAACTAAAAAGCTTCTGCACACCAAAAATATAATCACCAGAGTAGACAGACAATGAACAGAATAGGAGAAAATATTTGCAAATTATGTTTTGAACAAAGAACTAATACCCAGAATCTATAAGGAGCTCAAACAGTTCAGAAAGAAAAAAAACAACCTCATTAAAAAGTGGGTAAAGGCAAAAAGTCATTTCTCAAAAGAAGACATACAAAAAGCCAAAAAACAAATGAAAAAATGTTCAACATCATTCATCATCAGAGAAATGCAAATTAAAACCACAATGAGATACCATCTCACATCTGTCAGAATGGCTATTATTAAAAAGTCAAAAAAACAATAGACATTGGCGTGGATACAGAGAAAATGGACTGTTTATACACTGTTGGTGGGAACCTAAATTAGTTTAATTTCAATGGAAAAAGGTATGAAAATTTATCAAAGAACTAAAAATTGAGCTACCATTCGACTCAGGAATCCCAAAGGAAAAAAAATCATACATAAAAAAACACCTGGACTCTTACGTTTATTACAGCACTATTCAAATTAGCAGTGTTATGGAACCAACCTGTGTCCATCAACAATTGATTGGATAAGGAAAATGTACTATATATACACCATGGAATACTACACAGCCATAAAAAGAATAAAATCATGTCTTTTGCAGCAGCATGGATGGAACTGGAGTTCACTATCCTAGAATATATAACTCAGAAACAGAAAATCAAATATCACATGTTCTCACCTATAAGTGGGAGCTAAACAATAGGTACACATAGACATAAAAATAGAAATAAATGACAATAGGGACTCTAAAAAGGGGGAAGTCTTGAGGGGAGTGAAGGTTGAAAAATTATCTATTAGGTACAATGTTCATTATTTGGGTGATGGATATACTAGAAGCCCCAAATTCACCATTATGCAACATATGCATGTAACAAACATACATGCACCTCCTAAATCTAAACTAAAATAAAAAATTTAAAAAGAGAAAATACTAGAAAATTTAAAAAGTAATTGTAACATAATTGAAGAATACCTTTGATAGGCTCATCAGCAGACCAGACACAGCTGAGGAAAGAATCACTAAAATCATCTGAAGAGAGATCAATAGAAACATTCCAACTGAAATACATAGGAAACAATAATGAAAAAAGTGGAAAAGAACTCAGATAAGTTACCAAGCTTATAATACAGATGTAATTGGAGTACTAGAAGGAGAAGAATGAAAGTAGCAGCAGAAATATTTGAAATACTTATAACCAAGAACATTCTAAAATTACGAGGTATAAAACCACAGATCCAGGAAGCCAGAGAACAAAAAGCAGGATAATAAAACACACACACAAACAACAACAAAAAGCAATGACACCAGGTATATCATATTCAAACTGCAAAAAACAAAGAGAAAATCTTAAGAGAAGCCAGAGGGAGAAAAATCACCTTATTTATATAGAAACAAGAACAAGATTTCTAGTGGAGTTACTGTCAGAAACTATGCAAGCAAGAAGAGAGTGGTGAGAAATATTTAAAGTATTGAAAGAAAAGAACTCACTAACTAGAATTCAATATACAGTGAAATTATCCTTTAAAACAGAAGGAGAACAAAAACCTTCTCAAATATACAAAAAACTGAGAAACTTTGCCAGAGGCCTTCCCTAAAAGAAATGTTAGAAAAAGTTCTTCAGGAAGAATGAAAATTATATAAGTGAGAAACTCAGATCCACATAAAGAAACAAATAGAATTAGAGAAGAAATACATGAAGGCAAAATAATGTCACTTTTTAAACTCTTAATCGACTTAAAAGAAAATGTTTATATAAAGTAATGGCATTAACAATGGGTTTGTGATTGTGAATTATGGATAAATCAAATAAATGACAGTAACATAATAGAAGACAGGAGGAAGGAAATAGAAATACTCCAAGTGAATGGCACTACAATTGAAGCAGTAGAGTGTTACCTGAAGTTTGACTTAGATTAAAGATATATTGGAAAATGTAGGGCAACCACTAAAAACTCTTAATGAAAGAAGTATAATTGATATGACATAATTAAAATAGAATTTTATAAAATATTCAATTAAAACTACAGAAGGCAGAAATAGAGAGGGGAAGGAAAAAATAAAGAAAAAGAAATAGTTGCAAATCTGGTAGATATTAAACCAAGTGTTTTTATAGTCACTTTTAATGTTAACTGTCTTAATATATAAATTAAAAGTCAGAGAATATCAAAATGGGGTTAGATAAAAGACTAATTATATATTTTCTATAGGAAATCCAACTTAAGCATAACTCAGGTTATAAAAAGCAAAAAAGGTATACCTTACTAACGCTAATTAAAAAAGGATGAAGTAGCTGTATCAGTTTAACAAAAAGCAGACTTCAGAAGAGGGAAAATTATCAAAGGTTAAAGAGAAGAATTACATAATGATAGAACTGTTAATTTTCCAAGAAGACACAACAATCCTTAAAGCATATTCACCTAATAATAGGTGTCAAAATACATAAGGAAAAACTTATGGAACTGAAAGGAAAAGAAACAAATCCACTGCCCTAGTTGGAGACTTCAACACTCCTCTTTCAATAATTGATAGATTGAGAATTAGAAAACTGATAAGGATACAGTTGACTTTAAGTGTTATGAGAATAGCATTCTCCTAATACCAAAATCAGATAAAGGTAGTACAAGAACAGAAAACTAAAGACAAATATCTATCAACATAGATGCAAAAATCCTCAACAAAATATTAGCAAATCAAGCTCAAGAATGCATGAAAATAATTTTACACCACAATTAAGTGGGATTCATTCCAGGTATGCGAGGCTGATTCAAAACTTGAAATCAATCATGTAATCCACCACATCTCTATCCTAAAAGAGACAAAACATGTAATCATATCAACTGATGTAGAAAGAGCATTTGAAAAAAATCCAACACCCATTCGTTTTAAAATCTCACAGCAAATTAGCAATAGAGGGAAACATCGTTAACTTAATACAGATCATCTACAAGAAATCAACAGCTACACATAGACATAGAAATGAGGACTAGATATTTTCTCCTAAAACCTGGAATAAGGCAAGTATGTCCTTTCTCACTACTTCTATTCAACATCATACTGGAAGTCTTAGCTACTGTACTACAACAGGAATTGTAATTTGTGCAGATTGAAAAGGAAGAAATGAAATGGTTTTTATTGACAGATGGCAAAAAAATTATCTATGTAGAAAATTTGAACAAATCTACAAATAAAAAATTTCCTCAAACTAACAAGTAAGTATAGGAAGGTCACAGGATACAAGGTTAATATACAGAAGTCAATTGTTTTTCTATA
Source organism: Pan troglodytes (assembly GCF_028858775.2). NCBI lineage: Eukaryota > Metazoa > Chordata > Mammalia > Primates > Hominidae > Pan > Pan troglodytes. Next base: position 178,098,158 of record NC_072401.2, read on the forward strand.
TACCTGCAGCAAACAATTGGAATTTGAAATTAAAACAATGCACTTTGCAATAGCATCCCCCAAGATGACATACTTAGATATAAATCTAGATGCATATGTACAGTATCTATATGTGGGAAAGTACAAAACTCTGATGAAATAAATTTTAAAACATCTAAATAAATGGAAGTATTTTCCTTTTACCTGAATCAGTAGAGTCAAAATGTTAAGATGCCAATTCTTCTGAAATTAATGAAGAAATTCAATGCAATCCCAACCACAATAACAGCTTAGCTTTCTTATAGATGTTAAAAAACAAATTCTAAATTTTATATGGAAAGTCAAAAGACCTAGAATAGTCAACACAATACTGATGAAAATGAACAAAGTTGGAAGACACACTACCCAATTTCAAGACTTATTGTAAAGCAAGAGTAATCAAGATAGTGTAGTACTGATGAAAGAACAGAGAATTTATCAGTGGAACAGAATCAAATGATCTCTGACCAAGAAGAAATGGCAATTTAATGGAGAAAGGATAGAATTTTCAACAAATGGTGCTAGGAAAATTGTACGTCCCAGAAAAAATGAACCTAGACACAGACCTTACACATGACAATATATCATAGACTTAAATTTAAAATGGACCACTATAAAACTTTTAGAACTGATAAATAAGTTTAGTAAAGTTTCAGGATACAAAATCAATGCAAAGAATCAGTAGCATTTCTATATACCAATAACATTCAAACTGAGAGCCAAATCAAGAACACAATCCTATTTACAATAGCCACACAGAAAAATGAAATACCTAAGAAAACAGCTAACCAAGAAGATGAAAGTGCTCTACAAGGAGAATTATAAAACACTGCTGAAAGAAATCAGAGATGACACAAACAAATGAAAAAAAATCCCATGCTCATAGATACAAATAATCAATATTGTTAAAATGGCCACAGTGCTGAAAACAATGTACAGTTTCAGTGCTATTGCTATCAGTACCCATTGTCTTTTTTTCACAGATTTAAAAAGACATTATTCTAAAATTCAAATGGAGCCAAAAAAGAGGCAGGAATAGCCAAAGCCATCCTAAGCAAAAAGAACAAATCTGGAGGCATCACATTACCTGCCTTCGAAATATACTACAAGGCTACTGCAACTAAAACAGTATAATCCTGCTACAAAAACAAACATGTAGACAAGTGGAACAGAATAGAGAACACAGAAATTAAGCCACACACCTGCAAGCGTCAGATCTTCAACAAAGTCAACAAAAATAAGCAATATAGAAAGACTCCATATTCAATAAATGGTGCTGGGACAACTGGCTAGTCATATGCAGAATGAAATGGCACCCCTACCTATCACCATGTATAAAAGTTAACGCAAAATGGATTACAGACTTAAATGTTTGACCTTAAACTATAAAAATCCTAGAAGAAAACTTATAAAGTACCGTTTTCAATATCAGTCTTGGCAAATAATTTATGGCCAAGTCCTCAAAAGCAATTGCAACAAAAACAAAAATTGACAAATGGGACTTAATTAAACTAAAGAGATTCTGCACAGCGAAAGACACTATCAACAGAGGCAACCTATAGGATTAAAGAAAATATTAGCAAACTGTGCATCCAACAAAGGTCTAGTATCCAGAATCTATAAGGAACTTACAAACAAATCAACAAGCAAAAAGCAACTGCATTAAAAAATGGGCCAAAGACATAACAGACACTTCTCAAAGGAAGACATACATGCAGCTAACAAATATATAAAAATGCTTATCAGTACTAATCAGAGAAATTCAAATCAAAACCACAATGAGATACCATTTCACACCAGTCAAAAACCGCCTTCAGTAAAAAGTATAAAAACAACAGATGCTGATGAGGCTGTGGAGAAAGGGAAACATTTATGCACTGCTGGTGAGAATGTAAATTAGTCCACTCACTGTGCAGAGCAGTTTGGAGATTTCTCAAAGAACGAAAAGCTGCATTACCATTCAACCTAGCAATTCCATAACTAGGTATGTGGCCAAAGGAAAAGAATTTATTCTACCAAAAAGACACATGCATCTGTATGTTCATCGCAGCACTATTCACAATAGCAAAGACATGAAATCAACCCAGGTGCCCATCAACTCTGAATTGGATACGAAAATATGGTACATATAGGCCGGGCGCGGTGGCTCACGCCTATAATCCTAGCACTTTGGGAGGCCGAGGCGGGGGCATCACGAGGTCAGGAGATCGAGACCATCCTGGCTAACACGGTGAAACCCTGTCTCTACTAAAAAATTAAAAAAATTAGCCCGGCGTGGTGGCAGGTGCCTGTAGTCCCAGCTACTGGGGAGGCTGAGGCGGGAGAATGGCGTGAACCTGGGAGGCGGAGCTTGCAGTGAGCTGAGATCGCGCCACCGCACTCCAGCCTGGGCCGCAGAGTGAGACTCTGTCTCAAAAAAAAAAAAAGAAAAGAAAAGAAAAGAAAATATGTACATATACACCCTGGAATACTACGTAGCCATGAGAAAGAATGAAATCATGTACTTTGCAGCAATATGGATGCAACTGGTGGTCATTATACTTAGCGAATCAATGCGGAAACAGAAAACCAAATACTGCATGTTCTCACTTACAAGTGGGAACTAAATACTGAATACACAGGACACCAAGATGAGAACAATAGACACCGGGACATGCAAGACGGAGGAGGGAGAAGAGGGGACCAAGGGCTGAAAAACTATCTATTGGGTACTACTATGCTCACTACCTGGGAGATGGATTGTACTGCAAACCTCAGCATCACATAATATGCCTTTGTAACAAATCTGCACACATACACCCTGAACCTATAATAAAAATTTTAAAAAAGATACAGCATGAATTTGACATGACTTGCATCTGGTGATGATTTTTAGTGATGACAGCAAAAGCACAATGAAAGAAAAATCGGTATGTTGGACTACATAAAAATTAAAAACTGTTTTTCTCCATTAAAGAAACTGTTAAGAGAATAAAAAGGCAAGCCAGAGATTGGGAGAAAATATTTGCAAAACACGTATCTGATAAAGAACTTGTGTCCAAAATATCCAAAGAAGTCTTAACACTGAACAAAAGGAAAGCAAACAACTGAATTAAAAAATGGGCAAATGATCTGAACAGACACCTTATTAAATACTACAAATGGAAGATAATCATATGAAAAGATGCTAAACATTTCTCATTAGAGAATTACAAATTAAAACAACAATGAGATTTTTTTTTCTTTTTTTTTAAAGACGGAGTCTCGCTCTGTCGCCCAGGCTGGAGTGCAGTGGCGCGATCTCGGCTCACTACAAGTTCAACCTCCTGGATTCACGCCATTCTCCTGCCTCAGCCTCCGGAGTAGCTGGGACTACAGGTGCCCACCACCATGCCGGGCTAATTTTTTTGTATTTTTAGTAGAGACGGGGTTTCATCGTGTTAGCCAGGATGGTCTGGATCTCCTGACCTCGTGATCCGCCCGCCTCGGCCTCCCAAAGTGCTGGGATTACAGGCATAAGCCACTGCGCCCGGCCAACAATGAGATTTTTAAATTAAAAATTAATTAAGATGCAAGTGTGTCGCAGGGCTAAAATGGGAAAAATAATGACAATATCAATTGGTGGTGAGGTTGGGAGGCAGCAGCCGCTGTTATAATTCATTGCTGATAGGACACAAAGTGGTACAGGCTGTCTGGAAGACAGTTTGGCTGTTTCTTATAAAGGTAAACATAGTCTTACCGTATATCCAGCAATCATGTTCCTAGGTAATTATCCACCTGACTTGGAAATGTATGTTCTTACAAATTGGGGGAGAGTGGAACATCTCTTTTGCAGAAGAATTCCAAATATTTTTTGTAGATACTCAACCCTCTAGAAAGTGGAGTATAATTCCCAACTCCTTACATGTGGGCTGAACATAGTGACTTCCTTCTAAAGACTACAGTGTGAAAACGCGGGAAAAAGACTAAGAGAACTGACAAACACCTCAGCCAGTTGATCTTTGTCAACATCGAAATTGACTGGTCATGTTGATGATATATACCTTTAATATGTGATGAAAATGGCATTTTTACCTCTGGTATCCTCTCCCCCAAACCCATACCCCTGTCTAATCATGATCAAACAAATCTCAATAGAAATTCTACAAAATGCCTGACCAGTAGTCCTCAAAAACTGCCAAGGCCTTGAAAGGCTGACACAAGGTAAAATGAGGAAAGGAAAAACAAGGAATGGCTGAGAGACCATCACAGGCAAGAGTTGCCTAAGACGACATACCGACTAAATGTGATATGGTTTCTTGAGTGGGAACATTTAACAGAAAAAGCATATACCGTAAAAACCTAGGAAAACTGAATTAATTACGGATTTAGTTAGTTTTTAAAATTCAGTGATAAAATGCTTCTCTCTACTTGCCATTATTTCTTTTTGGAGTTCTAGGTATTTCTTTCACACCCTAGAACAGCGGTCCCCAACCTTTGTGGCACCAGGGACCAGTTTCTTGGAAGACAATTTTCCCCCAGATGTGGGAGCAGGAGGATGGTTTCGGGATGAAACTGCTCCCCCTCAGATCATGAGGCATTATTAGATTCTCATAAGGAGTGCACAGCCTAGATCTTTTGCAGGTACAGTTCACAATAGAGTTCGTGTTCCTATGAGAATCTAATGCTGATGTGACGGGAGGTGGAGTCGAGGCAGCAATGCTCACCTGCCTTCTGCTCACCTCTTGCTGTGTGGCCCGGTTTCTAGGGGTTAGGGACTCCTGCCCTAGAAGGTTCTCAGAGATTAGGTATGGGAGCTTTGTAGGCTGATCTTGACTATTCACAAGTATCACTGCATTATGTTCTTAATACTTATAAAACCTATATTTTATTAATTAAGCATTTATTCTATTCTCAAAATTTTACTAAATTGAGGGTATATAAAGGAAGGCAAAATAAAAGTTTCTGTCCTAATGGAATTTAAAGTCTTAGGACTGAACAGCCATGTAGCAGCTGGACAATATAGTTTTTGTTTTCACCTCTCATCTGAAGGCATGAAAACTTAAATTTTTAGTTACATTTGCTTAAAGATATTAGAACCAAAAGTACTGTAATACTTCTCACCTTAAAACAAAATGAAACAGAAATTACTTATCAGGACCTCAGATCGCCTTGCAACCACCCCCTCTTTTCTCTGTTCCCTCTTACACTGATACTGCTGAAGAGTTGCCTACAGGTGTTGCAAATTCTTTATAACCAATTTATTCTCCAAATCTCTTTAATCTTGCTCTGAGCCCTTCACTCAGTGGAAACTGCCATTGTTAAAAGTCTAAAACTAATATTCACGTTGGTTAATCTGAAGTTAATTTCTGTTTTCATAGTGTTCCTCTTTATCAACAGTAAAACTTTTGACTACTCTTCCTTTTTGAAATACTGTTACCTCATTAGCTCCTCCTCGGCCTTCTTCCCTAGCAGCTCCTTTTCTGCCTCAGATTTAATCTTCCTTACATAGTTATTAATGCATTTACCTTCTTCTCTCTTTGTTCTCTCCCTACATGATTTTATTAACTCCATCATTTTATGCTACATCCATAGGCTGTTGATCTCCAAGTCTTGCTCAGGTTCCTCTTCTAGGCATCAGATTCCCATTTTTCACTCCCCACTTGACCTTTGCTTTGGAAATTTTATGAACTGCAGACAATTCATCTCAAACGGAACTTGTCTTTCATCCTAGTTTTCTCTGTTTCCAGTAAATGGCATCCCTGTCTACTTATTGCCTTGTCTGGAAATGAGGAATTCATATTTCATTTAGCATTTCCTTTACTCCTGAAATTCAGTGCAGCATTAATGAAATTCCGTGTTTCTATATCCAAAATATATCTTCACCTGTTGAATTCTTTCTCTCTGTCATCATCACCTTTGGCCAGTAACTATCATTCTCACCTGGATTCCTGCAACTATTTTTCAACGAATCTTCCCTCAAACCATTGTAAGACATTCATAAGCTTTAGGCAGGCTTAATTTTAGAGTCCATAATTCCCATCATATAAACCAAACCATATTGAAATATTTCCATATCCTACATTAAAAGCAATATTTCTGCTGTGGAATAGTCTTAAAATTTGTTTATAAAATTATTTGGTGTCAGGATTTTATTTAATATATGACCAGCTAAGTTATATATTTTATATGACCAGCTAAGCAATAGATGAAATAAATATAATATATAAAAATATATATCATATTTGATAAAATTTATGATTATTTATTAGAAATTTTTGTATCAATATAATTTTTTTATAAATGAAAAGAATCTAAATCTCAAACATTTTTTAGCTTATGACATATTTTTGAGTTTTATATTTTAAAATACATAATTTTAGCCTATTATTTGTATAGGATTCAATTGAACATTTGTTTATTTTGATGTTGTGCCAAACACATAACTCGCTTAAGACAGCACAGCAAAGAAGTATCAGAACCAGAATTTGAAACCAAGGAATCTGGTTCCAGAACTGAGCTGTTAGTTCTCACTGTCTTCTGAATACTCTACGAATATGAGACTGTTGGTTTTCAGATGTCCTGTGGTCCATATCACTTGTTCATATGTATTTGTTCACTAGGCACTTCTGCCCTAGTATATTAAACAGAAGACAAGAGAATGCTGCCAATGTAAAAAGCATGCCAGCTGCATGATATTTCATATAACTTTTAGATAGTTAAGATTATCAAGAGTGTTATTAACTAACAGCACCCCATTTTTGGAGGACAACTAAGAATTATCACACTTTCAAAAAGAAGTTTTACTTTCAGTTAGAAAATAAATAAGTTTTGGGGACCTAATGTATAGCACTGTGACTACAGTTAATACTACGGTACTGTATTGTTTACTGGAAATTTGATGAAAGCCTATTTTAAGTGTCCTCAGCTCCCTCCCCACAAGACTGTCCCATGGTAACCATGGGTGATGAGGGATATGTTAATTAATTTGACTCTGGTAGTCACTATACAATACATGCATATATAAAGTCACCTAGAATATATACAATTTTGTATGTCAATGATAACTCAATAAATATAGGAAAAAAATATCAAAAAGTTAGTTGAAAAATTTTGAATCAGCATAGTCTGTGTACCCAACATGTTATTTAAAAGTCAGTAACTTGCAAGAGCGATCCCTGAATGACTGTGTTTTCCCCCTCACTCTTGTTGGTATGAAGATGGTATTTCAGATTAGAAGATGTTTGAGTGTAAATCATTCATCAGTGTCGTTGCCACATTTGGTGAAATGCGTTTTTCCCTCCTTTAATAACAAATGCTCCAGGTTTTGAGTTACTCTATGTTTTGCTTCAGTCATGGTAGAGAATTTTACCCTGGGATGCTCGCCAGGGACCATACTTGGTTCATGCAACATAGATGCTAGTTCTACAATTTTTGGCCCGCATAGTGATCATCTTTGGCTTTTGAGGTCAGGCATAGCATTCTTCTAGCTATATTTGTAACATTTTAGAATCCGGTTTCAAGAAGAATGCTCATTAGCAAGGCATCTGCCATGTTCCGGTAAGGTTGCTTTACAATGAATTCCTGAGAGCTGCAAAATGTGAGCAAAATGTCTTTATACTGGTAGGCAATCAGTGAGAATTAAATAGGTCTTATTTTTCCTTTGCCAGATTTAAAGCAACTGTAATGAAAGTTGCTTAGTATTAAATTCTAAAGGTTTTAAATAACGTAAACTTAAAGGTAAGAGTCCATGTCTGTCAAGCCTCCGATGATACGAAAAGGAAGGGGAAAGTGCCATCATTCCCATGTGGTCAAAGATAAAACTGTAGTTTTACTGGTTTTTATCCAGTCTTCTATCCCTTCTTGTCCACATTGCTTGCTAAACAGATAAATTCTCTGTAAAATGTGTCTTGAGAAACTGAAACAACTCAGCTATTAAAAAGAAGTCAGTAGTGACAACAGCCACTGATACTAGGTGGAGAGAGAATTCCATGACAGGTTATTTGAGTTTAGAGAGTACATAAAATGGCACTCTTTAATCTTCATGAAGGGCAATTAGAAGAAACTGCCTCATGGTAGGAAAATGTACAGAAATCAGTCCTTTAAGTTGCATCTAAAAGAGATTTGGAAAAACTATAGATGCTGAAATATGTGTTGCTGTATATTTCACTTGGGCAGTTTTCTTAAAACTCACTGAATACGGTGGGCAAGAAGTAATCTAATTTTCACTCCATAGTATGTCCAACTTTATAAATTTAGAAGCCCTTAATGAGAATTTAAAGAAATTAGAGTAAATACCTTTTACTAGATTGAAGAAAGCTGAAACTGGATCTCTTCCTTACACCTTATACAAAAACTAATTCAAGATGGATTAAAGACTTAAATGTTAGACCTAAAACCATAAAAACCTTAGAAGAAAACCTGAGCAATACCATTCAGGACATAGACATGGGCAAGGACTTCATGTCTAAAACACCAAAAGCAATGGCAACAAAAGCCAAAATTGACAAATGGGATCTAATTAAACTAAAGAGAGTCTGCACAACAAAAGAAACTACCATCAGAGTGAACAGGCAATCTACAGAATAGGAGAAAATTTTTCAATCTACCCATCTGACAAAGGGCTAATATCCAGAATCTACAAATAACTTAAACAAATTTACAAGAAAAAAATCAAACAATCACATCAAAAAGTGGGCAAAGGATATGAACAGACACTTCTCAAAAGAAGACATTTATGCAACCAACAGACACTTAGAAAAATGCTCATCATCACTGGCCATCAGAGAAATGCAAATCAAAACCACAATGAGATACCATCTCACACCAGTTAGAATGGCAATCATTAAAAAGTCAGGAAACAACAGGTGCTGGAGAGGATGTGGAGAAATAGGAACACTTTTACACTGTTGGTGGGACTGTAAACTAGTTCAACCATTGTGGAAGTCAGTGTGGCGATTCCTCAAGGATCTAGAACTAGAAATACCATTTGACCTAGCCATCTCATTACTGGGTATATACCCAGAGGATTATAAATCATGCTGCTGTAAAGACACGTGCACACGTATGTTTATTGCTGCACTATTCACAATAGCAAAGACCTGGAACCAACCCAAATGTCCATCAATGATAGACTGGATTAAGAAAATGTGTCACATACACACTATGGTATACTATGCAGCCCTAAAAAGGATAAGTTCATGTCCTTTGTAGGGACATGGATGAAGCTGGAAACCATCATTCTCAGCAAACTATTGCAAGGACAGAAAACCAGACTCCACATGTTCTCACTCATAGGTGGGAATTGAACAATGAGAACACATGGACACAGGAAGGGGAACATCGCACACTATGGCCTGTCATGGGGTGGGGGGAGGGGTGAGGGATAGCATTAGGAGATACACCTAATGCAAATGAGAAGTTAATGTGTGCAGCACACCAGCATGGTACATGTATACATATGTAACAAACCTGCAGGTTGTGCACATGTACCCTAGAACTTAAAGTATAATAAAATAAATAAATAAATATGGTAAAAAAATTGAAAATGCAATACAATGAAATAAATTTCACTTGTCTGGAAACTATAGAGTAAGAATATTTTCATGTTTACTTCATTATGATCTTATTTTTTACATTACTTGGATTTATGTAATAAACAAGTACATGCTATTGTTTAATCAAAAAAGAAACTTTCATGACATATCATAGAAAGTGTGGATTCAACTTAGTTGCCTCTATTTCATAAATATAGTATATCTAGAACGATGATTTAAAAATTGTATTTCATTTAATATTTTTGAGTGTCTAATATTTTCTGGTCTCTGCCTTTTAAGGAAGAGGTGTGTGAGATCTGTCCTCCCCTCTGTATAGTGACACAGACAAATAGATGATGTTTGTGCCCATTGGTAATTGCTGCAAGAGACAGAAAGAATTACTGGGTGTGTGAGCAAAGAGAAACATTTTATAATTGGAGGAAACCAGGAAAAGCCTCACAGAGGACTTAGGTTTTGAACTTACAAGTAAAATATTTGAAAGATGAGTAGGTGCTCGAATTATAGAAATGAAGGATAGGAATTATTTTTAAAGAAATGGCCTCAGAAAAAAAAGCTGTGGATCTTAAAAGGTTTATGTACTTGGGAACTATGACAGGAACTTTGCTATGATAAGAGCTGCAAGTAGTTAAAGGTTGGAGCACAGAATAATCCTAGAAGCACCTGACATAGTAATATGGAAGATTCTTTTTAGTTTAGCTCTTTTTGCAGTTTTACACATTGCTTTTTAACCTTTGAACACTGACCATCCAATAACCCACAGGCAGCAGGGAAAAATATATTTTTTAATTTCCTTCCAATCCTTTTCAAATAATTATTTTTAAAAATCAGGGATTATAGGCCGGGCGCGGTGACTCACGCCTGTAATCCCAGCACTTTGGGAGGCCGAGGTGGGCGGATCACAAGGTCAGGAGATCCAGACCATCCTGGCTAACACGATGAAACCTCATCTCTACTAAAAATACAAAAAATTAGCCGGGAGTGGTGGCGGGCGCCTGTAGTCCCAGCTACTCAGGAGGCTGAGGCAGGAGAATGGCGGGAACCCGGGAGGCGGAGTTTGCAGTGAGCCGAGATCGCACCACTGCACTCCAGCCTGGGCGACAGAGCAAGACCCTCTCAAAAAAAAAAAAAAAAAATTCAGAGATTATAAACTTAGATGGCAAAAAAAGCAGGCAGATAATGAAAATGAATGAAGTAGGCCAGGTGAAATATTTAGCTTTCCTCTTGGTCTAAGAGAAAAGAGCAAGTGCAATGGTAAATCACAGCAAAGACTCCGATTAGGTCCTGAGTGGGCAGTGCTGGAGGCAGTCACTGGACAACACTTGCCCCATTCACAGGAGCTGGCAGCTCCATCCATTTTACCCTACACAGTTGCGGTGCCCATGTTGCCAGATATCTTGATTTTGCAAGAGAAGCCAGAAATAAGGATTTTTCTCTGCTATATCCCAATTTTTAAGTGCTAGTAAATCCTTCACTTTTGTTTTTTTTAAACAGTATGTGGGCCAACTTTATAGCACGGCCAAACAAAACAGGCTGGGGTCCTTATCAGACCGTTGGCAGCCAGTTGACCATTGCTGTTTTACATTGTTGAGATCATACAATATACTCAATGTCCTGCTTTTTCCCATTAAGATTAAAGCACCATAGAATTGTTAGAATTTCAACATCCACTCTTTTTAGTATGAGAATTTTAAAATACCCTAAAAATTCGAGCATATAGTAAAGATATATGCATATATTGAACACCCATATTTAGTAATCATTAATCTATCTTTTTTTGTTTTGAACCTATAATTTAAAAAATAATACTTTATTGATTAAATAAAACTTTTGCACTTCTCTAATTATATTTTCAGCAGTTCCTCACTAGAAATAATTATTCTAAAGTTAATATCTTCATATTTATGTTTTAGTACTATTAATAATTTATATACATAAATAAAAGTTATTGTTTGCAGATTGCAATTTAAATAGGTATTGTACTGAATGTTTCATTTGGCAACTTTTTTTTTTTTAACTCAACACTATTCTAGAGAAATCTAGCCAAGTTGGTTATCAATAGGGGTAAATCAGTTTAATTTTTATAGCTACAGAAAGCAAAAATTCATTATAGAGAGTAGCATTGTATAAATATATGTTTATTTATTTTCTATTGATGGCTATTTAATTTTCTCCCATTTTTTTCACAGAAATTATGTTGTATTGAACATCTTCCTACATATTCCCTTTGGCACATATATCTAATTTCTCTAGAGTGTATAGTTGAAGAAGTGGGTTTCTAGGTTCTAGGGGACCTATGTCTTCAACTTTACTGAATGAAAATTTTAAAATTTTAATTAAGAATACTAAAAATTGGCTTCCCTAAATAGTTATACCAATTCACACTTTGCCAGTTGTCTGTGAGTTCCTTTCCCCCATTTTTTGCCAGTATTTGGTATTTTCCAAATTGGAGCATCTGTTTATATGTTTATTGGCCATTTGGGTTTCCTCTTCTATAGCATCTCTGTTTATAGCCTTTAAAAGTTTTCTCTTTTCACTTGTATTTTTAAATTTTAGTATTCACAGCTTAATAATTTTAGTTGTCAATATTTCGTCAGCTATATGTGTGGCAATTTTTAAAATTTTAAAGACTTAATCAGATTTACTCGTCTTTTTTTCATTTAAAATGTCATATCTTATCTAATAAATCTTTCTTTTAAAGAATGACAATACTGTCCTATATTTTAAAATATTTCAATTTTGCTTTGTGCATTTAAGTCTTTAGTTTCCCTGGGATTTATTTTGCGTATTGTATTAGGGTTCCCTAGAGGGACAGAACTAATAGGAGATATATATATATATATATATATATATATATATATATATATTTATTTATTTATATTATATATATTTATATAAAGCAGAGTTTATTAAGTATTAACTCACATAATCACAAGGTCCCACAATAGGCCGTCTGCAAGCTGTGGAGTGAGCAGAGCCAGTCCAAGTCCCAAAACTGAAGGACTTTGAGTCTGATGTTTGAAGGCAGCAAGCATCCAGCACAGGAGAAAGATGTAGGCTGAGAAGCTAGGCCAATCTAGTCTTTCCACGTTTTTCTGCCTCTTTTATATCCTGGCCACACTGGCAGCTGATTAGATAGTGCCCACCCAGATGAAGGGTAGGTCTGACTTTCCCAGCCCACTGTCTCAAATGTTAATCCCCTTTGGTAATACACTTTCAGACACACCCAGGATCAATACTTTGTATCCTTCAATCCAGTCAAGTTGACACTCCATATTAACCATCACATCTATGGTGTGATGTAGGTATTTAATTTTTTTCCTTATTAACAGTCAATTGTTTCAGCTCTATTTCTTGCCTAATCCCATTTCCTATTCTCAGTTGCTCCCTTTCTAGAATATGTATTGTATATGGTTCCATGTTCAAAAGGCATGTTTACTTTAAAAGATAAACATTAGCAAGCATACAGCTTTCAAAGCCATCCAATTCAGGGCATTCTCTAGTACAAGCTCATGTATGCCTGGAACATTGACAAGTGATCAATAAAGTACAGCAATAAGAAATTAAAAAAAATAAAACTTGGTAGATCAATTCTGAAGACATCACAGAGGTATAGCAGTAAAAGAGATTAAGATGTCAGCCAATTAAACAGTTTGTTTCAGTATTTTATCCAGTGTCCCAAGACCTAAAATTAATTATTTTTTCTACTGAAAAAGGGAAAATAGTTCTTACCTGTTTGTTCTATGCTAAGAGCTTTACAACATTTCAAAATCTATGCTATCAAAAGAAGTTCAGTGAAATATTTTTATTTAATACATTTATTGTTTCCATTGCCTATTCTACCACTGCTTCATACACATGTGAAAAATGTTCATGCCGATGGTTATTGCCTCAGATGACGTAAGACTGCCCTAGACAAAGCTACTCATAGGCTGGAGTAGAGTCCTGTAAGACACAGTTTTAAATTGGGTTAACACTGGTAAAGGGGCAAAAACATTATCTTTAGAACTATTAACTCATAAATTCTTTCAATTTTGGAATGTTGCCATGAAGCTTTCTTAATCCAAACCCTAAAGATGCCATTGTTCTTTATTCCATTGTAGGCTTTTTTCTTCTTCCTTTTCTTCTCTCAATGACTTGTAAATTATTGCCTGCTTCATCTAATTCTGGTCAATCTAGACCCTGATAACTATTCTTGTTGTTCATCTTCTGAGAGAAATGATAGGCGTCAGACCAGTCTTTCTCATTTAGATTATTTCCCCATTCTTTCCAGTTATTGAAACACATATAAAGCCAACTAAACTCTGCTCAGTTGAATTCAGATTATCATTTTCCAGTCAACATAAGATATATATATATATATATATTCATTCTTTTATGCTTTAATCATTTGATCAATAAACTGAAGATGTTTAGGTATTTTAATTATCACTTCTAAGTAAGCTTAATGTAAGTCTGCATTTTAAAAAGCTTACATTAACAATTTACTGTTATTTTAACAAAATATATAATTCAGAAAAACTCATGAGTATCTCAGTAGATGCAGAAATACCATTTGTCAAAGTTTGACATTCATTCATGATTAAAGTCTCAATACAATAAAAGTCATATATGACAAGTCCACAGCTAACATCATAATCACTGAAGAACACCTGAAAGATTTTCTTCTAAGATCTGATAAAAGGCAAGGGTGCCCACTCTTGCCATTTCTTTAACATACTACTGGAAATCCTAATCAGAGCTATTAGACAAGAAAAAGAAATAAAAGGAATCCAAATCAGAAAGGAAGAAGTAAAATTAAGTCTATTTGCAGATGATATGATCAGATACATAGAAAACCCTAAAGACTCAACAACAACAAAATGCCTATTAGAATAAACAAGTTTAGTAAATTTGCAGGATTAAAAAAATCTACATAAAAAATCACATTTCTTTTTTTTTTCTTGAGATGGGGTCTCACTCTTTTGCCCAGGCTGGAGTACAGTGGCACAATCTTGGCTCACTGCAACCTCCACCTCCCAGGTTCAAGCAATTCTCCTGCCTCAGCCTCCTGAGTAGCTGGGACTACAGGCACACACCACCATGCCCAGCTGAGTTTCGTATTTTTAGTAGAGATGGGGTTTCACCATGTTGGCCAGGATGGTCTCGATTTCTTGACTTGGTGATTCGCCTGCCTTGGCCTCCCAAAGTGCTTAGATTACAGGTGTGAGTCAAATAAGTCACATTTCCATACACAAACAATGAACTATTCAAAAAGGAAATCAAGAAAACAATATTATTCATAACAGCAACAAAATAATCAAATATTTAGACCAAAGAGGTAGAACCTAAACCAAAGAGGTATACTGAAAATTGTAAGACATTGATGAAGGATATTAAAGAAGACATAAATAAATGGAAAGAAATTTCATGTTCATGGATTGGAATAATTAATACCATTAAATTGTTCATATTACCCAAAGTGATCAGCAGATTTGATGTAATCCCTATGAAAACCACCATGGTATTCTTTACTGAAACTAGTCCTCAGATTCGTATGGGATATGGAACCACAAAAGACCTCAATTAGCCAAAGCTATTTTGAGCAAGAACAACAAAACTGGACACATCCTAGTCTCGGATTTCAAAATCTATTACACAGCTACAGTATTCAAAACAGTATGCTCCTGGCATAAAAACAGTTATGTAGATCAAAGATAACGGAGAGGCCAGGAATAAATCCACACATCTATGGTCAACTGATTTTCAACAAGAATGCCAAAAACACATAATGTGGAAAGAGAGTCTCTTTGGTAAACAGTGATGGGAAAACCAGATAGCCATATGCAGAGGAATTAAATTGAACCCTTATCTCATACCATATACATGCATCATACAACATTTACAAAAATCAACTAAAAAGACTTAAAGACCTAAAATCATAAAACTAATGGAAGATAATATACAAAAAGTTTTATGACACTGGTCTAGGCAATGATTTTTTTGGATATGACCCCCAAAGCACACGAAACAAAAGCAAAAATAGACATATAAGATTGCACCAAACTGAAAAGCTTCTGCACCACAAAGGAAACAATAAGCAGAATGAAAAGACAACCTATGGGATGGGCAAACATTTTCTCCAACAGTATATATCTGAAAAGGGACTAATACGTAAAGTACGTGAGTAACTCCTGCAACTTCATAGTAAAAAAGAAAAAAAGCAACAAATAACCCAATGAAAAAATAGGTTAAGGACCTGAATAGACAGTTCTCAAAAGAAGGCATGCAAATTGCTAATAGGTATGGGAAAAGATGCTTTTGTGTCTGGAATTTATTCCTTCCGTTTGGTTCTTGGTCTCGCTGACTTCAAGAATGAAGCCGCAAACCCTCACAGTGAGTGTTACAGTTCTTAAAAATGATGTGTCTGGAATTTGTTCCTTGAAATGTTCAGATGTGTCTGGGGTTGCTTCCTTCCATGGGTTTGTGGTCTCGCTGACTTCAGGAGTGAAGCCACAGACCTTCACAGTGAGTGTTAAAGCTCTTAAAGATGGTGTGTCCGGAGTTGTTTGTTCCTCCAGGTGGTTTTGTGGTCTTGCTGACTTCAGGAGTGATGCGGGAGACCCTCGCAGTGAGTGTTACAGCTCATAAAGGTAGTACAAACCTAAAGAGTGAGCAGCAGCAAGATTTATAAGAGCGAAAGAACAAAGCTTCCACAGTGCGTAAGGGGACTCCAGCGGATTGCTGCTGCTGGCTCAGGTGGCCAGCTTTTATTCCCTTATTTGGCCCTGCCCACATCCTGCTGATTGGTCCATTTTACAGAGAGCTGATTGGTCCATTTTACAGAGTGCTGATTGGTCCATTTTACAGAGCGCTGATTGGTGCATTTACAATCCTTTAGCTAGACACAGAGCGCTGATTGGTGCGTTTTTACAGAGTGCTGATTGGTGCATTTACAATCCTTTAGCTAGACAAATAGTGCTGATTGGTGCATTTACAATCCTTTAGCTAGACACAGAGTTCTGATTGGTGCGTTTACAATCCTTTAGCTAGACACAGACTGCTGATTGGTGCGTTTTTACACAGTGCTCATTGGTGTGTTTACAATCCTTTAGCTAGACACAGAGTTCC
The DNA here is from genome assembly GCF_028858775.2 of Pan troglodytes. Classification (NCBI taxonomy): domain Eukaryota; kingdom Metazoa; phylum Chordata; class Mammalia; order Primates; family Hominidae; genus Pan; species Pan troglodytes. Next base: position 178,114,798 of record NC_072401.2, read on the forward strand.
GATTGGTGCGTTTTTACAGGGTGCTGATTGGTGCATTTACAATCCTTTAGCTAGACACAGAGCGCTGATTGGTGCATTTACAATCCTTTAGCTAGGCAGAAAAGTTCTCCAAGTACTAGACCCAGGAAGTCCAGCTGGCTTCATCTCTCACTTTCACTACTCACCACAAAAGTGCAAATCAATTCCACAATGAAACATCACCTCACACCTGTTAAGATGGCTGTGATCAGAAAGACAAAAGATAACGTGTTGTCTGGAATGTAGAGAAAAAGAAATTTGTATATGCTGTTGGTGGGAATATAAATTGATACAGCTATTATGTGAAACCATGTGAAACTAAAAATGGTTCCTTCAAACTAGACCTAAAAATAGGACTACCAAGGGCCCACAGTCCTGCAATGCCACTTCTGAGTATTTATCCAAAGGAATTGAAATCAGTATCTCGAAGAAATACCTGCACTCCTATGCTCATTTCAGCACTATTAACAATAGCCAAGATATGGAAACAACCTAAATATTAATGAATGAATAAAGAAGCTGTAGTGTATATATACATATAATATTCCATATATTACACATATATACACACACACACACACTCTATGGAATATTATTCAGACTTTAAAAAGAAAGAAATCCTGCTATTTGAGACAGCATGGATAAACCTGGAGGACATTATGCTTAGCGAAATAAGCCAGACATCGAAGGATAAATACTGCATGATCTCACTTATATGTGGAATCTAAAAATGTCAAACTCATAGAACTGAAGAGTAGAATGGTAGCTACCAGGAGCTGGGGAAGGGGATGTGAGGAGATGTTGGTTAAGAGGTGCAAGTTTTAGATATAGAAGATAAATAATCTCTGGATATCTAATGTACAACAATGTGAATATGGTTAACATTATATACTTGAAATTTGATAAGAGGGTAGATCTTAAGTCTTCTCACCACACACACACACACACACACACACACAAACACACGGCACAGTAGCTAAAGGAAGTGTTAGATATGCTAATCAGCTTGATTTTGGTAACCATTTCACAATGTATATATAAATATAAAAACACCATATTGTATACCTTGAATATATATAACTTTTAATTGTCAATTTTTTCAATGAAGTTGGGGGAAAAAAGATGTAGCTCCTTCGTTGTTTTTTTCCCCTCCTTAAATTCTCTTTTCACTTTCCTCAGGTGACAGTCTGGGTCATTTGAAAGAAATACTTTTCCATTTGAGGTCAATAAAATATTTTTGCACCTTTTCTTTCCTGGTTCTGCTCTGCTTCTCTAAGCAGTAAACTTCACAGTGATAGACACTCTGGGTGAGCTCACAGCTTTTTGAGGGGTATATTCAATTCAGGAAACTGGTAGGATTTCCTGGATTTGGGGCAGGAGACCTGGAGAAGTAGATGGGAGGAAATCAGGGAGCAAAGTAGCCCGGGGCATTGGCCTGGACTGAGTGCTGAACCAGGGGTTTTACTGGAGTGCATTTCTCTGCAGTGCAACTTTGTATCTGCAGTGCTGAGATTGGCTTCTTGTAAGCAGAAGCCTGGGTGCATGGTTTTCATTCCGAAGCTATGTAAGATTTTGATCTTGGCAAGTGACTGCAGTTTATGACAGCTTTGTCCACAGGAAAGTGTCTGTTTTACAGAGAGAACTGCAGAAACCAGACCTTCACGGAACAAAGCCTTTGTGAGGTTTTAGTTTTAAATTACCAGAGCCAGGTTTAGGTAAGCAGTGCCAGATTAGCTGTAACAAAATGTATTCTGCACGTAGGGTCAGGGAGGGGGCTGTGAAGAAGAAAGCATCAGCTTCGTGTGGCTACACAGTGGCTCTAGAGTCAGGCCTTGTTGTGTGCTCTCAAATTAAAGATAGACAATGGATTGCATGTGAGGGAGTAATCATCCCAAAGACAGCTTGCTTAGGCTTCAGCAATAGCACCATGAGGCAGTGCAAATAGCTCATATGGCACAGGTCTGAAAAATACTGTAAGAAGAATGTGGATGCTGATACCATTGGGGTGCCAGAAACATTGGACTCGGAGGGAAACTGAAATTAAGCAATTTTTAATGCAATGCATGTGAAAGAAAGGTCCCTCAAATAAGAACAGGTGACTGTACTTCCTCCTTTGTAAATTTCTAAACTTTTCAAGATGGCAGCAATGGCCTCCTTTGTTCTGAGAGGGAAGGCAGTAAGCATATGTAGATTTTAACCTAGGGAGATGATCAGGATAGACTGCCAGAATTTTCCTCTTGCTCAGAGAGTCCTCCATGTAAAGTTAAAGTTCACAGATCATGGATTCTGGGCAGCTGATGTAGAATGACTGGCCTTCTGGAATAACTAAAACTGAGATTTTCTTCATATACCTTCCTTTATGCGGTCCCACAGAGTGGGCTTGGCTTTAATGCTTGCCTAGAGTAAGCCTGGGATTCTGCTATGGTGTTCATCAAAGAAATATCATGGGTTCTGGGAATATGATTTTTTATTTGGATAATTGTTTTTGAGTCTGAGGATTATCTCATTTTCTAAATGTTATAGGTGTGAGGTGATAGTTATGATACTTATGAAGAATCATGTGAATCCCAGTAACTCTGGATTCCTTACAAGTGAGCCTCAGGAGAGCCTTAGCACAGAACTAATACTATGACTTCTGAAGCCCTGAAAGAAGAGCATTCTTTCCAGTGGGAGGCTTCCCAGCATATATTTACTGAGGAAATGACAGCTTCACTGAGAACTCCTCTGGCTGAAATGAAATTTCAGCCTGGGGCAGAATGAAATTTTGGTAGAGATACCTTTTGAATTTTAGTTTTCTTAAACTTTTAACTTGTGAAGGAAGAAGAGAAAGAGGAATAGGAGGAAGAGGAGGAAGAGGAAGAAGAAGAAGAAGAGGAAGAAGAAGAATTATTATTATTTCAGCCTGTTTTTTTTTTTACTTTGCACTTTCTGTAGGCCCTAACAACTAATTTCATTTTTTGACTTAAATTTTTCCTCCATGTTGATTGAGCAGATTTATATTCAAATTAGAGGCATGTTCATTTTACTGTTGTCATTTGCTATATTGCAGAAGGTGACTAATTTGTCCCAGTTTACCTGGGACTGCCCTGGTTTTAAAATGGAAAGCCCCACATTTCAGAAACTGTCAGTCCCAGGCAAACTGAAACGATTGGTTACCCTTTCTGAAAGGTTATGCTGGAAAATGTGGCTGTACATACTTTGGACATAACAGAGGGAATGACCTTTTGGTTTGGGAAACAGATTGGATTTGAAGTGAATTTACTGGACATACTGTTCTGACGCATTCTAGAGTCCTGTTTGGGCAAAATGCGGATTCTTTTTCTTTTTTAAATGAAACACGTCTGGAGAATATATGAATCAGTATGGTGTCAGGAAATCCACTTGCTGGGGGTGGGTGGGTGGGGGCAGTCTTAATGGGCAGCTATTTCCATCCCATGTGCGAGAAAGTCTTGCTTCAGATTGGCCATCAGCTTAATGGTGAAGCCAAAAGGATTAAGAGAACCAAAAGCTGGATCATGTTTAAATGACACTTCTTTTCCAATTTTGTCGTTCTCTTTCACAAAGAAAGAACTGTTTGCATGGCCTTTCTCCCTGCACTCACTAACTTCTCTCTCACCCTAGATAGAAGCATTTGGAAGGAAAAAGTGCCCATAGCCATCCTGGCCCTTTACCTGCATGTCTGGTTAGGGTCACAGCTGCTAGCTTAGAGAAAATGTCCAGTGCTTCTCAAAGAGTGCTCTGCTGAAGGCAGCATTAGCACTACCAATCTTGATAAAAATCCACACCTGGGGGCCCCACCAAAAGTCTACTGAGCCAGAATATTGGTGTAATGCCAGAATACTGGGCAGTGTAATGATTTGCGAATGTTTAAGGTGATTCTTATGCAGGCTAGGTCTAAGATACTGCTCTAGGTTGTGGAAGAGCTACTGTGTGTACCTCGGAAGTTGCAATGTTCCAGGCTTGCTGGTGACTAATGGGATAAATTGAATTCTGGGACTAATGGGATAAATCTAATTCTCATTAGTATTAGAAAGTCCTCTTCCCTGATATCAATTTTTTACCCTTTTTTATGGAATGTAGCTAAGTTAGCAGAAAGTGACCTTTTTCAGGCCTTGCTTTTATAATATTTTGGGTGGAAGCAGAGTGACATTTAGTCTAGGGCTAATGATTTCCTGCTACTTAGGCAAGACTCTTTTGAGTTCTCTCCTGAAAACCCTATGAATTATGAAGTTTCCATTCGGGCTGATGAGAATAGGCTCTGCCTCCAGCCCCAGGTATGGTTCCTTCTAATTCCATTGGATGATCTTTCCCTGGATTTAGAGAGCTTCCTCACACAAACAGGATGTTACTTACTGAGCTGAATATGAAAGGCAATGCTTTGCAGAACTTGGGAGTTCTATCTGTGTAGCATTCTCCTTTCTGGTATTATGCCCTGAAATGCCAGCTGCCTTGGCCTCTGGGACTCCCAGCTCTGTGTTCTCAATCTGAAGAATGCTGGGCTCAACCGGGGCTACCCTTCCTTTTACCCTGGACTGGACACTCTCAGGACAGTAAGCTGGAGAAATTAGTGTTAATTTGTTGCCAACTCTTAGAGATTTAGTGCCTGATGTCCAATGATGTGAAAACCACTATTTCATATATTTTGCCTTTTATACTTGTGTCAGGCAGAAAGCTAAATTTGTTCTCTGTTACTCTATCTTGAGCTGAAATGGAAGAACTCTTCTGCCATTTTAATTATAATGGCAGTGTCCCATTTTATGCAGTCCCAGACTTCCATTTGTAGTTTTATTTTCCCACATTAAATTTGCGATAATTTCATTATATCCCTCCTCAATATCCTGCAGGGATTTTTATGTGAATTGCATTTAATTTCTAGATTTAGTAAGAATTAATATCTTTAATCTCATCTATGAACAGGATCAGGACTCACACTTAACCCACCTCTATGGAGCAGCATTCACATTGCATGTGGTAGGGGTAACACCTGTTACGATTAGGCAAATAGAATGGCACCAAACAAAAAGTACTTATCCGTATACCATGATCTTTTATATTTTAAAAAGAAATTTCAGCCAGGTGCAGTGGCTCACGCCTGTAATCCCAACACTTTGGGAGGCCGAGGTGGGCGGATCACAAGGTCAAGAGATCGAGACCATCCTGGCCAACATGGTGAAACCCCATCTCTTCTAAAAATACAAAAATTAGCTGGGTGTGGTGGCACATGCCTGTAGTCCCAGCTACTAGGGCGGCTGAGGCAGGAGAATTGCTTGAACCCGGGAGGCAGAGGTTGCAGTGAGCCGAGATCACGCCATTGCACTCCAGCCTCGTGACAGAGTGAGACTCTGTCTCAAAAAAAAAAAAAAAAAGATTTTTTGTATTTTCTTCAAAAATTGTATGCATCCTTTAAATTTAATTGATTGATATTCTATACTTTTTTTGTTCATCTTATTTTCTGTTTCATTATCTACAGTTGCTGGTGCAAAGGGTCACTATTAATTTTAGTAAAATGATCTTGTATTTGTCAATCTCACTTATTGTGACCACTTTCAAGATATAAGATGGACCCTTCACTCCAAATTTGGTTCAAATGCCTAGACTGATAATACCATATACACAGCAAGAGAAGATGAAATCAAGGTCTCTGGGGAAAGCAAGGCAGGCTTTATGAGCAGCTCCAATAGGGATAGAGAAAGCAAGGGAAGGAGGCTGGCTAGGGTTTTAATAATTGTGTTTAAGGGGTGGGATTGGGTTGAAGGTTCTCACACATGGGCAGGGGCTTGCTTGATTTGGATCTCCCACCAGCACCCAAGGAGGGAGTACCAGGCTTTATTGTATTTCTTAATTATGCAATTTAAATAATATTAGAAATGAAATATATTAATTTAGCAATTATTACAGAAATAATATCTATAAGTGGGCACAAGGGAAAAAGGCTGGGGGTTAGGCAAAATGACAAGTACACTATGTCAGGTGATGGATTTAAAAGTTAGCCTGATTTATTCATTCCACATTGTAGACATATAGCAAAATGTCACCTTGCAACCAATTATTTGCCAATTAAGAATAATACTAAAAACAGAAGTTGTCAGCACTCAAACATCAAAAATTGCAGTTAAACTGTTTATTACATTAATTAAATCTAAAAGTTTATTTGTTGAAAAACTCAGGAGTGTGTGTAATTTCTTTGGCAATGACATCACTTGAAATAGGACAATTCAATCTTTTTCTAACTAAATCAAATCACATTTCTATGTTTCCTTGCCCTCAATCATTATCCAAGATATCCAATAATGTATTGTGCAATAACAGTGATAACTGGTGTTTCTGATTTGATCTTGACCTTAAAGAAAAATGATTAAAAGTTTTTTCATTGAATATGGTGATATTTCGTGATTCACTTTGCACATAGTCTACAGCAAGGAAAGAAAGTTCCCTTCTGTGTCTATTTGTTAGAATTGTTATCATAAATGGGTACTGAATTTTATCAAACACATTTCTTTTCAGTATTTAGATGGTAACATAGTTGTTCTCATTTAGTCAATTAAGCAGTAAATTGCATTGGCAAATTTTCTGCTACTAAATCTCTTTATTTAACATAAAAATAACTAAATTAATATATTACACTTCAAATATTATTTAAGTTGCATAATTAACAACTTACTTAGGATTTTGATTTCAAATGAGATAAATTAATGTTATTTTTGTGTGTGTGTTTGTATTATCTGTATTGTTATGAAAGCTGTACTAACCTCATGGATTGATAAAGGGAATTCTCTTTTTCCCCTTGTATTCTTTATTTCTATAAGTTAGGGATTTTTTTTTTGTTGTTGTTCTCAAATGTTAGTGACCAATTACAGAACTCTTATCTGGATTTAGAGGTCATTTTGGGGTATGTGTAAACAGTAGACATTTTTAATTTTTATTTCCATTTACTTAATAATTATTTTGAGTTCAACTTTTCTCTTTCTTCTTTAGATTATTGATATTTTAAAAGTCTTTTCAGAGATGGCATTCTTTTTATTTGAACTTTCAAATTTAGGGGTGTGTAGTTATGTGCAATAACTTTTTAAATGTTAAAAATAACTGTTTTATATGTCATTATTTATTCCATTTTCTTTTTTTCTTTTATTTATCTGTCTTGCTAGAGATTTGTTTATCTTGTTAGTTTTTTGAAAGACAAAGCCTTTTGTTTTGGCAATATTTTTTAACTCCATTCAAGGAATAGAGTTCATTGTGTTTCTGAGGTCAATGCACACATGAACACTGAGCCTCACAAGTCTCCTTTGTTCATCTGCCTGTCTTGCCAGGTTCTCCAGAAAACAGGGCCTGAGGAAAAGGCATTGCACTAAAATGTTATTAACATATGCAATCTCTAGGAACAGAAGTCAGAATAAAGGGGAATGAGGCAGGAAAGGAGGAAGAATCCATATCAAGGGAGGCTGACTGGTTGATCTTGTAGAATATATCTTCCAAGGCGCTGTGTAATTGGTTACTTCTCAGGACGTTTCATGTGGGGGAACAAAGGAAAGATCTGATCCCCCGGTTCACATTTCCCATGGGTCAAAGATTTATCCTCTGTGGTGTTACACCCTTCCTTGGGTTTTGCAACATTTTGTTTGGCTATGTGTTGACAGGAGTTTAGAGATGCGCATGGTGGACATGCCACGAGGAACTAGCAGGCTGTGCCTGTGTGAGGGTGGTCAGTGTGTCACACAGTCAAACTCTGCAGCAGCACCAGGGGCAGAACAAAGTGACCCAAAGCCCCCAAACTCGTAAGGCTGAGAGGACCCGAAGAGGCACCAAAGAGGTGACTGATGCCCTCTCTGCCTTTCTCTCATTTACCTATCCATTTGTTTTTATTCTTGTGAAATCACATTCTCCCTACCTCCTTCAGTTGGTGACATACTTGATATACGCCGCTGAAAGTATGTGTCATAATGAAATTGTGTTTGTGCCTGTGTGTATGTCTATGAATTTTTAGTTTACATAGATGACTACAAGTCTTTATCAACGTTTTACTATTTTCCATTTCTTTTTCACTTTTTCTGTTTAGGGCTATTTTGTTGTTGCTTAGTATACATCCAGTATTAAAATTGGCTAAGCCTAATATTCTTCCATTAATTATGTTGTTTGCTGATGTTTTTGATTAATTACTAGGTTATTTATAGTTCTCTGTGACAGATCATAGATTTGACTCTAGCTGATTTAAGCAGAGAAAGATTTTGTATTTAAAGAATGTATTATCTCCAAGAAAGTCAGACATCCATACTTGGATACTACATAATCAGGAAGAGATCTATAATGGGAAGTTTCTGACCTCACCCAGCACTGTTGCTGCTGCCACTCGGCACCTATGTATTTTGAGACCAGATGCTCTGAAATCTGCCTTAGCTTCCTCAGAAGAACCATATCTCCAATACCACAAGCCCATCTCTCTACCATTCTATCTCCAGTCTCGCGTTAAGTATGTCTGATTGGCTCAAACCTGGTCTCACACAGAATCCTAGCTGTAATAAAAATACAGACAATGTAGTTTTCAGCTTTCTTACCTTGAAAGTTCAAAGAGTTCTACTAGAATGGATTTGAATAGATGTTAAGTGAGCCAATTTGCAGTATCTACCAGGAGTACTGAAGTATCAATATAACCAAACACGTTTCTATTCCGAGCTTTTTTAAAATGATAAGTACGCAGAGAGATTCGTCAAATGCTTTTTACGCATCATGGCCTTAAAGGTTATTTAAGGCCATGTGCGTGACTGTTATTTGCTAAGGCTTTATGCAAGAAAGAATGAGTACGCATGCACATAAGCGTAGGTTGGACCACAACCCTACTTTATCGGCTCAATGACCTTGCTCAATATGTAGTTTAGGCCCCAAGGAGAGGGAAATTATTAGACCATCCATTTCTCTTGGTACATTATGTCACAAGTCAAGTTCACTAAAATTAAATATTTAAGCATTTAAAAATATTCTGTCATAGTAATGCCAGTCTTCAGTACGGTAAGTTATATGGAGAGGATTTCTGAAGTTGAGGTATCATTACATTTCCAGTGAACTCTATTTAATTGTTGTGCATTTATGTGTGTGTGAGTGTATTTTCTAATTCTTTGTTTTCTTCATTCATTGGTTTCTTTTGAAATAAGTTGTTGACTACTTTCGATGGTTTGTGAACTTTTCATAAACATCACTGTAAATGGTTAATAATGATTATTTCTATTTTTTGCTTTTATAAAATACACTCTAATATATTTTTGTACCCAAAGTAAAACTATTGGGCGTCAAATTTTATTTTTGTAAGACTTGTACCAAGGTACTTCCACCAGCAATGTGTGAGTGTGACTGTTTTGCTGGACTCCAGCAGGACTGAGTTTTCTTATGAAATTAGCAAAAATCTTGCTAATTAAAAGGCAAGAATAGTTATCTAGTTTAAATTTTCATTTTTTATTAACAAGATTAAACATTTTTCTGAATATTGAAATACCAGTGTTGTCTCCTTTCTTGCTCTTAAATTTTTGTTTTTTATGAAAATCTAACATATATTCAGAGAAGTGCTCAGACTAATAAAGATCTATAAAGCTCTGCACCTGACAACAGAATCCACATTCTCTTCAAGTGCACATGAATCATTGTCCAGGATCATGATATGTTAGGCCATAAAAAAGTTTAAAAAATGCATAAAGATTGAAAGCATACAAAGTATGTTTTCTGACTACAATGGAATTAAATTAGAAATCATCAACAGAAGAATATTTGGGAAATCAAAAATTTGTAGACATTGGGCTGGGCATGGTGGCTCACGCCTGTAATCCCAGCACTTTGGGAGGCCGAGGTGGGTGGATCACCAGAGGTTAGGAGTTCGAGACCAGCCTGGCTAACATGGTGAAACCCTGTCTCCACTAAAAATACAAAATTAGCCAGGCATGATGGTGCGTACCTGTAATCCCAGCTACTCGGGAGGCTGAGGCAGGAGAATCGCTTGAACCCGGGTGGCACAGGTTTTAGTAAGCCGAGATCGGGCCACTGCATGAACTCCAGCCTGGGAGATACAGTGAAACTCCATCTCAAAAAAAAAAAAAAAAAAAAAAGGAAAAGAAAAAATGAAACTAAAATGAGAATAATGAACTAACCCAACAAAAGAAATAATAAATATTAGAATAGAAACTAATAAGATGAAGAATAGAAAAATAGTGCAGAAAACCTCTCTTACACTATATACAAAAATTAACTCAAAAGTTTGTTCTTTGAAAAGGTTAACAACATCAACAAACTTTTAGGTAGACTGATCAGGCAAAAAAGGAGAGAAGACATTTATCTTGTATATAGACAATCCTAAGTATAATAATACACACACATGCACACACACACACACACACAATTATGAAATCTAAGAAATGAGTTTAGCAAGGTTGCAGAATATAAGATCAATGTAAAAAATCAATTGCATTCCTGTATGTTAGCAATGAACAATCCAAAAATAAAATTAAACACTCTTCTGTCTTTATATATTATTAAATAGAATAAAATAGACTGGGCTCAGTGGCTCATACTTGTATCCCAGCACTTTGGGAGATTGAGGTGGGTGGATTGCTTGAGGCCAGGAGTTAGAGACCAACCTGGCCAACATGGCAAAACCCTGTATCTACTAAAAATTAGCTGAGCATGGCGGCACACACCTGTAATCCCAGCTACCTGGGAGGCTAAGGCACAAGAATCGCTTAAACCCAGGAGGTAGAGGTTTCAGTAAGCTGAGATCTTGCCATGGCACTCCAGCCTGGGAGACAGAGCGAGACCCTGTCTCAGAAAAAAAAGAAAGGATTAAATAATTAGGAAACAATAAATCAAAGACCTGCAAGTCTTATATATGGAAAAATACTAAGCATTGTTGAAGGAAATGAAAGAAGATCTAAATAAATGGAAAGTCATCCTGTGTTCATGGATTGGAAGATTTTATATTATTAACAGAGCAATAATCTTCAAATTGATCACTTGAATTCACAAATTGATATAGATTCAAAGCAGTCCATACCAAAATTGCAGCTGCTTTTTTTTTTTTGCAGAAATTGACAAACTGCTTCTAAAATTTATATCAGAATGTAAGGGATCCACAATAATGAAAACAATGTTGAAAATGCAGCACAAAGTTAGAGAAATTACAGTTCTTGATTTCAAAGCTGGCTACAAAACTAAGTAAATCAAGACTGTATAGCACTGGCAGAAGCCTAAACATATGTCAATGGATAGCGTTGGGAGTTCAGAAATAAACCCATACATCTATGATCAACTGATTTTCAACACGAAGCAAGATCATTCAATAGGGAAAGAAGAGCCTAACAAAAGATCCTGATACAACTGGATATCCACACTGAAAGAATGAATATTGGTCCCTATCTCACACCATATACAAAAATTAACAAAAAATTTTAATGTAAAACCTAAAGCTATAAAACTCACAGAAGAGAGCACACATGTAAATTTGCATGACCTTGGATTTAGCAATGGCTTCTTAGATATGACACTAATAATACAAGCAACAAAACACAAAAATGGATAAACTGAACTTCATTAAAATTAAAAACTTTTGTCATTTCAAATGACATTACCAAAAAAGTGGAAAGGCAACCCACAAATTAGAGAAAATACTTGCAAATTATATAACTGATTAAAGGTTTGCATCAGAATATGTAAAGAACTTTTAATGACTCAATACTAAAAAACAATAACCCAATTAAAAAATGACAAATGATTTGAATAGACATTTTTTCCAAAGGGATTTACAAATGGCCAAGAAGTATGTGAAAAGATGCTCACAATTAGTCAACAGTGAACTGCAAATAAAAGCGAATGTGAGACAACACTTCACACATACCAGGATGTCTATAATCAAAAAGACAGACAATAAAAGGTATTTGTAAGACTGTTGAGAAATTGGGATCTTCTAGTGGAAACGTAAAATGGTGCTGCCAGTTCAGAAAATACAGATGGCCCTTGACTTATGATGGTTCAACTTGTAATTTTTGGATTTTACAATGGGGTTATCCAGGTGTAACTCCAACCTAAATCAAGAAGCATCTGTAGTTTGGCAATTTCTCAAAAAATTAAACAGAGAACCAACCTTTGACCCAGTAATTTCACTCCTAAACATATATCTAAAAGAACTGAAAGCATAGATCCACACAACAACTTGTACACAAATGTTTATAGAAGCATTAATCCTAATAGCCAAAAAATAGAAACAACCTAAATATCCGCCAACTGAATGAGTGAACAAAAATGTGGTCTATCCATACAATGAAAGGCCGTTCATCCATTAAAAGGAATGAAGTACTAATACATGCTACAACATGCTTGAGCCTTGAAAACATTATTCTAAGTGAAAGAGGTTGGACACAAAGGGCTACAGATTGCATGATTCCATCTACCTGAAATGTTCCCAATGGGCAAATCCATAGGGATAGAAAGTAGCCAGGGCCTGGGGGTAGGGAGAGAATTGACAGTGTATTAGTTTTCTATTTCTGCTGTAACAAATTATTATAAACTTCATGGCTTAAAAGAGCACACATTTATTATCTTACAGCTCTGAAGTTTCAAGGTCTGAGATAGGTCTGAGTGGGCTAAAGTCAATATGTCAGCAGGACCACATTCTAGGGAGATCCACTTTCTTCCCTTTACCATCTTCTAGGGGCTGCATTCCTTGGTCCGTGGCCCGCTTTGCCATCATTAGATCACCCATGACTGGTTTAGTCTTTTTCCCATTGCACCACTCTGGCACTGACTCTTCTGCTTCTCCATTTTGCATTTAACATTTGTGGTGATTACATTGGGCCCACTTGGATAGTCCAGAACAATCCCCTTACTTTAAGGTCACTGACTAGTAATCTTAATTACATCTGTTATTTTAATTCTTTAATTCCATGTAAAGCCACATATTCACAAGTTCCAGGGATCAGGACATGGGTGTCTCTGGGAGGCTGTTATTCTGCCTATCACAGGGAGTGACTACTAATGGGTATGCGGTTTCCTTATTAGGGGCTAAAAATACTCTAGAACAATATATTAATAGCAGTCATTATTGTACAACTTTATGAATACAATAAAACACTAAATTACTTATTTAAAAGGGTGAATTTTCTGTTATATGAAGTATCTTTCAATAGGAAGATGATATGCAAAATAAAGGCAGATCACAGAAGGTATCATTTTCTTGATAAGATCTTTCTTTTCATTAAGAACAATTTCCCTAACATGTGCTCAGGCTGCCATGTATGGCTGTTCAGACTATATATGGCACAATTCAGGAAGAACAATTAACAGAGAATACATGTAAAGGGTACTTCCTGCACCTGTAAAAAGGGGTGGGTCTGCTACGGAGATACCAAAGAAATATAGTATATTTCCCTCCCTGCCTTCAAGGACTTTATACTTAAGTTGAATTGTCATGGGGTGTTGGGGACGGGATGTATATAATACACAGCCTATGTACAAAGCATTAGGGTAGGCACTGGCACTGTCTGGGTTGCTTTCCCAGATGGACATGGAATTAGGATTTAAAGTATGTATGACCAATAAATATGTAGGAAAAATTAATTTCATACAGAGAAAACGATAAGAATAAAACCATCAAGATAGATTTAAAAACTGTTATATGCCTTATATAATTTAAATATTTCATATAAAAAGTCCTGTGTTGAAAAAAGAAAATATTCCAACTGTCTCAAGAATTGGTTATTCCCACATTCAGATATTTAAGGTAAAGAAGAAATCTAACGCACAATTTATATCCCTATTTTTGTGTAACCAAGGCTCAAGCATGGCTGGGACACTTACTTCTTCTTAGTCGGTTTCTGATTTATTTTTTATCCCTAACATTGTGGAAGAAACTTCCCTTTCACGTTAACATTTCTTCAAAGGAGTTTAGGCACAAATGTTTTTTCTGTAACACAGGCAGAGGCGATAATATATAATATAGAGTATCTAATATATGTAGGTACTCTATTTCCTGAATGAATAGATGGATGGATGGATAGATAGATCATTGAATTCCTTCATGTGACTCCCTTCATTATATTAAGAAGTAAGAAAAATATAATGAATATATTATAGGGCAACCTCTAGCAGTGTTGGAAAAAGTGCTAATTGTTAGAAAACCCCATAGATTGAAAAACAAGTATACAGAATTTCTTGAAAATGATAGAATTAAATCCATTGAGAATCACTTAGTAGCTCTTATTTGCCACTTATTGGTAAATATTGTGCGATCGCGTTATAATTTTCAATGTTGCAGCAGTCATCACTGAAACACTGAATGGCCCTAATTATACAGGGAGAAATAAGACATGATGCATTAATATATTAGTGAGGAACAGTAAAAATTCTTAATGGTTTTGAGATAGAGCCTTGAATGTTGATATATATATCCCTGGTTACCTCTGCCATCCTCTGGTTCTGGTCCACAGCTCTGTGATTCTCTGATATGGTGGATCCCTCATTCCAGGAAGGCTGTTAAGATCCTGCCTCATCCAATCACACCACTGTGCATTCTTGATCTCATCCTTGTCATCTAGGTCTTTTGGTTTGCGGCTTCATGGTAAATCAAAAGGAAAGTAACTTTAGACAAATCCAAGTTATTATTTCTAGCAGTCTTTGAACCTGGATAAGCCTGTGAAGTTGGACTAGCTCAAAAATTTCTCCACATGTATGCCATTTGCTCCTCAGAACAAGTCAGGCATGTGTAGTTAGACTCATTGGGTAGCTCAATAGATTGACACCGAGTTGTTACGGACTTGCCCAAGGTTACACAGCTAATAAGCAGGAGAGCCACATCCAGGATTCAGGGCTTCTGCCACATAAATTGATGTTCTCTCAATGACTCTAGGCTGCCTTTCAAAAACTGGAGAATATGATTATTTCAAATCATCTAATAGGTAAAATAAATATTACCACTTAAAATTGATCACTAAGCTGCTGTTAATCAATGGTCCCTATTTTTAACGAGTCTATACTGCTCAATGTTGTGAGTTAGGAAAAAAATTGTTATTTTAGAAAAACAAAATATATACTTGAACTTTCTCAGGTGTTCCAGTTTTCTAAAGTTTGAAACAGAATCATATCTTGCCATTTCATCTCAACTCTTCATCAAATGAACAGATATCTAAGATTAAACACTTCTAAAGCATATTCTGTGATTCTTCAGAAAGTAAACCTAGAGTTTTGTGCTTAGGAAATGATACTTGTATCATTTATTCTTTAAAATTGAGATATTTCTCCACTGCCATTAGAGCACTTATTTGTATTCTGAAAGAAATTCCCTTTCTACTTCAAAGATACCTTGTACCTTATTTTAAAACTAAAATGCTAGTTTACTGATACTGTCACTTAGCTTACTTCCTTAGAATACTAAAATTCAGTTTGGTCATTTGGGACTAGTTGTATTAGCTGATTTCTCTTATGAACAATCAGGAGCCACTTTACATCTTATTACTCCTTACCATAAATCTTTTTTTTTGAGTCTACTTTTTATTATCACCAAACACAAGCAGTGTTAGATACTATCTGTGATAAAAGTCATCTTGTGCAAAAAATTATGCTCTAAGTTCTGAAAAATTGATACAGTTACTGTTGAGTTGTAATAAAATAGGGAGGTGTCTTAGCAGTTTCTAAATGTCTTCTTTAATAAGGAATTGTATTCTCTGCGGAAAGTAATTTGGAGAACATTCAGGTATGCGGGTTGATTCTCCCAACACATGTATCCAGAACTATGTTTCATTTTGGGAGTGAATTTGTAATGAACTGGAAGCATTGATTCTGACTGTGGGTGTAGTTTATGTCCATAAATCTTTTAATTCAGTAGGACCCAATGTGAGTTCTGAGATCTACATTAGCTTAGTATTTATGAACTGTTTAGGGAAAGTCCTTGTCTTGCATCCTGAGTGTCTGTGAATGTCATCCAATTTAGAAGGCACACCTAAAACCAAGAAACAATCAAATGACTGATTTTTTTCCTCCACTCACTGTGACTAAGAGGGAGTGTTTCATCCTCACAATAAGAGGAAATCTCATTTCTTTGGAAAAGATTTTCAGTGTTATCTCTACTCCGTTGCTTAAGGAGAAATTACAATGGCAACTTTTGTTTTAAAAATCAGGATGATTTGATGTTATGAAGAATTGTCCCCCCCCCTTTTTTTTTAGATGTTTGAGTCAATGTTAAGGGCAGATTTACTTTAAATAGCAACGTGACCAGTAAAGCTTGAAAAGTTCTCAGCAATGTGTCCATAGAGTGTTTATAAAGGCTGTTTTCAGTTTCACCTTCCTGCTCCACTGCAGAGTGACAATTTGTTACTAATTGCTTTCACTATCTAAATGTACTGACATGGCTTTCCTTTTTTTTTAAACTCAAAGAAGTTTGATTACTTTTATCTTTCTCAAGCCTCAAAAAGAAGTATGTTCAAATGTTGGAT
Organism: Pan troglodytes; assembly: GCF_028858775.2. NCBI lineage: Eukaryota > Metazoa > Chordata > Mammalia > Primates > Hominidae > Pan > Pan troglodytes. The sequence continues at coordinate 178,131,270 of NC_072401.2, forward strand.
GTGTAACAAGTAGGAATTGTTCTTGCTGAATTAATAGATTAAAGAATCTATGACATCATAAGCAATTTCCCAATTGGGTGAGTTTTATGCCAAAGTGATAACACATAACAATTTTTTTATAGTAATATGATTTTTTTTCAAAATGAATCAGACCAACATCAATTATTGACATATTTATAAATAAACAAAAATAGTTTTGCCTGATTCGACCATGGTGAAATTTGTCAAATAGAATAAACTCTACCTATTGTTATAAGTAGGGTTATATTTGTGGTGAGGAATTTAAAACAGAAAGAGAGAAAAAAATATGTAGCCAAGTAAAGATAAAGTGAACTCCAGGAAAAGTAACATAATGAAAAAAGTAATTCAACATTGTAAATTATTAATAGTGACAGCTTATTATGTATCCCTGTAGAAAAATACATGGGGAACACAGGAAAATCCACTGGTTAGTTAGATTAAAAATAGCATGGCAAAACACCATCTCTACAAAGAATACCAAAACTAGCCAGGCATGGTGGTGCACACCTGTAGTCTCAGCTACTGGGGAGGACGAGCAATTGCTTGAGCCTGGGAGATGGAGATTGCAATGAGCTGAGATCGCGCCACTGCACTCTAGCCTGGGTGACAGAGTAAAACTTTGTCTCAAAACAAACAAAGAAACAAAAAGCACAAAACAAAAACCAACCAGACCACTTGTGTGTGTTATGTGAATTATGTGATTGAAATTTTCACTTTGAACAAGTTGTGCTAATATGGTGAAAACACAGACTACCTCTTGTGCTTACGCTTGATTAAAAAAGAAAATGAGCACAGAAATATTTGTGTATTATATTCTATTTCCCTCTCCTCCTTTACATCTTTTTTCTTTGTTTTTTTTGTTTGCTTATTTCATGAGTATTACCAAAAAAAGAGGAAAAGTTAGGTGTGCCTTAGAACCATTGAAGAAAGAAGAGAGGAGAACCAGAAAGCAGAACATAATCCTTAAGGAGGATTTCCTAAATTACCAAATTGTCCTACAAATTTGTTAAATCAAGTTTAGCCTAAAGCTGCCTCCTTACATATTTAAGTTCGACCTAAAGTTTATTCTGTACATGGTGAACTATAACAAGTGGAGATGTAACCCACTGTAGCCTACACCTGTGCCAGTCACTGAGTTTTGGCCAATCAAATGTAGCCAACCCTTAGAACCGTGTTCAAATAAGGCAAATGCTGAGCTGTAACCACTCCAGCTGTTTCTGTACCTCATTTTCCTTTTGCTGTCCATAAATCTTCTTCCACCATGTGGCTGCTCTGGAGTCTCTCTGAATCTGCTGTGATTCTGGGGGCTGACCCATCTACAAATAGTTCATTGCTCAATTAGACGCCTTTAAATTTAATTCAGCTGAAGTTTTTCTTTTATCAAAACTCTTTGCTCTATCTTTATTGTTTTACAACTTCCATAAGGAAAAGAAAAGATGGGAAAAATGGAGGCCTGTCTGGTGTTTCCTTTTGCAAAGAGAGTTAGGAATGCTGCCCACAGGAATAAGGTGATAGGTTTAGTGCCTCATGGAATTTTGTTTTTCCTCAACTATAAAGCCAGCTGAAAACAATATATCTTTCTATATTATTAGTAAATGCTCAGAAGTTCACTTGATTTTTATTTACTAGGCAGTTACTTATGTAAACATGTTACAAAAAGTAGCACAGTTTTAACAGGGAGTCCAGGAATGAGAAAAATCTGAGTTCTGAGCCCTGTTCTCCCACTTGGTATCTGCTAGAGATTGAGACCCTTGTACATCGTTGGTGAGAATTTAAAAATGTAACTTGAATATCTTTTGTTTGCCAGCCAGGACTCACTAAAGGCAATGCTACATTGCAACTAATATAAATATAGCTAATGGAAAGTACAATTATTCAAATACTATGAGCACTTTTAAACTTTAAAAAAAGATGTATTTGCCACACATTTTTTGCTCCTACAAGCAGTATCAGAAAATTGTATCCAGTTTATCTGAATCCTAGTAACACTGAAATCTAAAAACTTTTAAGCCTAAAGATAAACCTTGTTCAAGAAAACTGATGCCATTAATAATTTTAATTTATTTTTAATTTTAGTTATTTTTTATTTTAGTTGCTTTATTGAAGTATAATTGAAATACACAGAACTAGACATATTTAGTGCATATATCTAATGAGTTTGAACATGTGCCAAACTCATGATGCCATCACGACCGTTGAGGCAATACACATATCACTACAAAGAGAATAATATACCTAGGAAGAAAACTTACAAGGGATGTGAAGGACCTCTTCAAAGAGAACTACAAACAACTGCTCAAGGAAATAAGAGAGGACACAAACAAATGGGAAAACACTTATGCTCATGGATAGGAAGAATCAATATTGTGAAAATGGCCATACTGCCCAAAGTAATTTATAGATTCAATGCTCTCCCCACCAAGCTACCATTGACTTTCTTCACAGAATTAGAAAAAGACTACTTTAAATTTCATATGGAACCAAAAAAGAGCCCATATAGCCAAGATAATCCTGAGCAAAAAGAACAAAGCTGGAGGCATTATGCTACCTAACTTCAAACTATACTAGAAGGCTACAGTAACCAAAACAGCATGGTACTAGTATCAAAACAAATATATAGACCAATGGAACAGAAGAGAGGCCTCAGAAATAATGCCACACATCTACAACCATCTGATCTTTGACAAACCTGACAAAAACAAGCCATGAGGAAAGGATCTATTTAATATATGATGTTGGGAAAACTGGCTAGCCATATACAGAAAGCGGAAACTGGTCCCCTTCCTTACACCTTACACAAACATTAACTCAAGATGGATTAAAGACTTAAATGTAAGACCTAAAACCATAAAAACTCTAGAAGAAAACCTAGGCAATACCATTCAAGACATAGGCATGGGCAAAGGCTTCATGACTAAAACACCAAAAGCAATGGCAACAAAAGCCAAAATTGACAAATGGGATCTAATTAAACTGAAGAGCTTCTGCACAGCAAAAGAAACTATCATTAGAGTGAACAGGCAACCTACAGAATGGGAGAAAATTTTTGCAATCTACTCATCTGACAAAGGGCTAATATCCAGAATCTACAAGGAACTGAAACAAATTTACAAGAAAAAACAAACAACCCCATCAAAAAGTGGGCAAAGGATATGAACAGACACTTCTCAAAAGAAGACATTTATGCAGCCAACAAACATGAAAAAACGGTCATCATCACTGGTCATTAGAGAAATGCAAATCAAAACCACAATGAGATACCATTTCACTCCAGTTAGAAGGGTAATCATTAAAAAGACAAGAAACAACAGATGCTGGAGAGGATGTGGAGAAATAGGAATCCTTTTGCGCTGTTGGTGGGAGTATAAATTAGTTTAACCATTGTGGAAGACAGTGTGGTGATTCCTCAAGGATCTAGAAGCAGAAATACCATTTGACCCAGCAATCTCATTTCTGGGTATATACCCAAAGGATTAGAAATCATTCTACTGTAAAGACACATGCACACATACGTTTATTGCAGCACTGTTCACAACAGCAAAGACTTGGAACCAATCCAAATGCACATCAATGATAGACTGGATAAAGAAAATGTGACACATATATACCATGGAATACTATGTAGCCTTGAAAAAGGATGAGTTTATTTCCTTTGCAGGGACATGGATAAAACTGGAAACCACCATTCTCAGCAAACTAACACAAGAACAGAAAACCAAACACTGCATGTTGTCACTCATAAGTGAGAGTTGAACAGTGAGAACACATGGACACAGAGAGGTGAACATCACACACCAGGGCCTGTAAGGGGATCGGGGCTAGGGGAGGGATAGCATTAGGAGAAATACTTAATGTAGATGATAGGTTGATGGGTGCAGCAAACCACCATGGCATGTGTATACCTATGTAACAAACCTGCACATTCTGCACATGTATCCCAGAACTTAAAGTATAATAATAAAAAAAAATGTAATAGAGAAGAAAAATAAATAAAAATCTAAAAAAAAAGAGAATATGGGATCACAGATTGCAATGAAATGAATGGGATGAAATTCTCTCAGTCATAGCACTTGAGGATGAATCCACCAGTGGATTCCATCCAAAAGGCTCTGAAACAACAAGGGACTTAGTGCAGGCTGTGGTCCTTGGCTCCTTGGATAGTAGGCATTCAATGACCAAGCCGCTTTCATTTTTGATGTTATGCAATTAGATATTAAAATGAAAAAGAAGTTATCTTTTGAAAACACTACTTTTAACAGCATATGGCATACCATTTGCTATCTTAATTCCATAATTTCAAATTGTAATTTTAAATTAGGGTCTGCCAATAATTTCCAGCCTCCTTTTGGGATTTCAAGGAGCTTATGTTCCAACATGGTATTTGGTGTTGATAGCAGAATAAACTAAGTGTGGATGGGTTGGTCCAGTTGTTAAGGACATGGTGCTAATGAGACCCAGGGGGTGGGTTTGGCCTCTGCCTGCAAGTGGAACAGTAGATGGTACTTTTGTTCCATGGCCACAGGCTGCAGGCACAACTAAATGGTTATCTCCCAGATGCTTTTACCCACAAAGGGATGAGGTGAGAAGGTGTAGACTAATCATGAAACCCCTTCATCGCTCCTGGTAAAGCAGAATTCCTAGTATGGATCAAGACATGCATATGAGCAACAATGAATTTTAAATTCCAAAACTGAGGGTACTTAAGTTCACTGTATTGAAAGTTGCTGATGGAGTCCAGAGTCTGTTAGAACATAAAAAGCATGTGGTTTGTATTTTAGAGACATAAGACAGTGCATTTAGTCTGTATATCTGAACACTTTTTCCTTAGAGATTTTCCCTGTTAAATGGGACATTTGACATGGTAGAACAGCATGTGCAGGCAAAGCACATTCAGAACTTCATTGTTTTGAATTGGCTATAACAAAGCACAAAGTTCTTTCTAGGCACTCCAGCATAGCTCTTTCCAAGTTTGGGCTCCAAAAGGGATAGATTAAACAGGAAGGGTACCATGTAATGCTAATTCAGTCTTATCTAATTCAGTTCGGTAAAAATCTCAGTATTTTTGGTGTTCAATATACCAGGTAGACATTGTGGAAAACGGAAAGGCAAGTAAGACATCACTCATGACTTCCAGAGGTTTATATTATTGTAAGGGAGGTGGACATGGATGAATTAAAGGTCCTAGAAAGCAGACTCTGAGAACAATGGAAATACAGGTACAAGGGCAATGAGGGCTCAGGAGAGACCACATGATCGATTCCAACTGGGGAAACCACAGAGAGCATCCTGGAAAAGTTACAAAACTTTAAAGAATGAGTGGACTTAAGTATGCTCAGTTACTCTGTTTAATCTATGCATTATTTATTTATTCTTCCATTGATTTATTGAACAAATACTTTGGGATTCCTACTATGTACCAGTTATGTTGGTAGGAGCTACCCAAGTGGATCATGGAATCTGGAGTTGAAGACAGACATTATTCAAATGATCACATGACTTACTATGAGCTGATCTGTGTTCGGAGGAAAAATAATTGACTATGTAAGATATAACAGAGGAAAGAGGCTTAGACCGGGGTTTGGGGAATGCCTGACATGAAACTTGACCTGAGATATGAAAAATAAATAGATGTCAATTGGTGATAAACGGGGTTGGGCCCACAGTTCCGGTAAGAGGAAGGGCATGAGTATCATTGACTTCATGATGCAAGCTGGTGAGAATGATCATTTTATCAGAGACTGTTTGCTGTGCAGAGAGAGAGACTGCACATGTTAAAAGCACATTTTCTGGAGCCAGATTGCCTGGATTCCAATCCCAGCTCCACCACTCACCAGCCGTGTAACCTTGGGCACTTCGCTTCTCATTTCTAGGCTTCATTCCCTCACTGTAAATGGGGTAAGTGTAAGACTTATCTCAGAGAGTTACAGTGTAGATAGTATACATTCATAATGATAAAATAATATATTACTGATTAACTAGATTAATATACAATGTTAATATAATATTTAGGATTAAATGTATTAATTCATTATTCATTAAAATTATTTCCTGACATAAATCTTATAAATTGTATATTATAGAAAAAATAGTAAATATGTAATAGAATATTAGAATCATATATATGAGAATAATAATAGACATTATTATTATTATACCTATGAGTCTAAGTTGAAAACTCTGAATTTTCTGATTTAATAAGTCTGTATTTGGCCATATATTTCTTTCCCTTCTATAACATCTTTTCAATTCTCCAAACAACTAGGATCTCTGGGTGTTCTTTTGCCTCTTTTTCTAAAAACAATCATTTATAGGACATCTCATTCTGACTCATCAAATAAAGTCACTGAAATATGACATTCTTACTTAGTGAGTGGAAACAAAGGGATTTTTAAGAGAAGCAACATTTTTTCAGCATGTTTTATGAGTGCAAATCATAGCATAGTAAAATGATGCAATCCTCCGTGTTTTGTTTTCCAAAATAAACTTTCTTTCTCCTAATAGTTAAGATCGTATATATTTTTCAGATTTACCCATCTCAAGATCAGTAATGCATGATTTTATTACACCCATAATTTTACCCTCATGTGCTGACATATACAAATTTATTTTGGTGGCATGTTCTTAATTTCTGGAGCTGCCATGCCATTTTCTTGACTAGTTTTATTTTGGTTTTGACTAATCTCTTATAATTTTGAAAAATAGAGCACTTTATTTTATGGTTTATATTTTTAATAATCATAACTCTCTTTTCTTCGGTTAACAATTCCCCCAGGTTTAAATTAATTCCTGTCCATTTACCCTCCATTGAAGCATAGCATTACATGAATTTATGTTACAGCAGCATACGTGGTGCCGAATACATAAAACATACAAAATATAATCACACACACACACACACACATATATATATATATACATATACATATATTTTTTAATTTATTTCATTTTTGCCTAGGCTGGACTGCACTGGGGCTATCGTGGCTCACTGAAACCTCTGCTGTCCGGGTTCAAGCGATTCTCCTGCCTCAGCCACTCGAGTAGCTGGGATTACAGACACCCACCACCACGCCCAGCTAATTTTTGTATTTTTAGTAGAGACGGGGTTCCACCAGGTTGGCCAGGCTGGTCTTGAACTCCTGATCTCAGGTGATCCGCCCACCTATAATCCCAAAGTGCTGAGATTATAGGTGTGAGCCACCATGCCCAGCTACATATATGTGTTTTTGTCTTTCCAATTAGATAACAAATCTTTGAGGGTGGGAGCCAGGCTTGTGATTTTTCTAGTATTGTTCCAGAGTATCCTGCGCTGGGCTCAGCACAAAACAGTTGCTCCATAAAGTCTAGTTGGATGTAATTGAAGTACTTCTGTAGCAAAACTTTGCAGCACTTACTTTGGGGCAGCTTTCTCAGCTGGTAAGTATCAATGAAAACTTAAATGACTGTGAAATAAATTATCTTAAATGTAAAAGTCAAATATAAAAATCAATTACTTTTCTATTTTGTTCAATGGTTTTTATGGAAAATATAGGTTTGCCTATCCTCACCTACTAAGTTGTCATACAACAATATATCTGAATAAATGAGATTTTCTGGTAACACATATTATATTTTGAATGAAATTCAGTTACTTGAGTTTTGAAAATGGCTTAAATGGGCTAGAAAGACATAAAACGGTGAGCTGCCTCACTTTTATAGCAGCTGTGTGAGACTATGATTATAAAAACATGCCATGTAAAGGTATCAATCTGCTACAAATTTTCCTGACAGAATTTGTGGAATATTCTTCATTTCCAAGACCATTACCAGAAAATAAAAGCCTGAGATTCAACACTGTCAATCCAATCATCTGGTTAGACTTATGCCTTGGTCTAACAGTTTACTGAAAATTACCACCAGGAAAACCCAATCATCTCCAAATAAGTGACATTATTTTACACTAAATTTAGCAAACTAATCTAACTATACATGGGGTGAACACTTAATTGTCTACCTACATTTGCAATAGATAAAAAGACAACAGTTTTCTATATATGTGAAAAATAGTCGCTCTGAGTTCACCAAGCCTTAGGTTATGCTACATAATTTGATTTTTATAACACTATATATCCAGGTATCAAATTTTTCTGATTAAGAAAATGACATAAAATAAAATTTCCTAAAATCAAATTAAACGCCTTTGAGTTTTGCCATTTAGTTTCCAACTAAAGCGTGTGCGAATCATTTCTCCACATGTACTTCTATTTCTTAATTACTTCTGCTACCACTCATATGCTTTTCTTCCTTAGGAACGGCATTTTCTTCTTAAAAACTGACTTAGATTCTGAGTGGGGGAAGTAGAAGCCAGTCCTGTCGTAGAAGATGCCTGACACGGGATGGAGGGTTTGGAGTGCTTTGCATGCCCAGAGGGGCAAAAATATTGAGAAGGATTGTTGAAAAGAAACACAAGCACCGATGTCATGGGAAGGAGGTCTGACTTTATCTTGCAGGTGATGGGAAGCCAGAGATATAGAAATAACTTTGCTTTAACTTTAAAATTATTTGCTAAAGTATCCGTTATTTAAATATAGGCATCATGATTGTTTGTGTGCTATATTAGTTTGAGTCTTGTAAAAGACAAAAAAACTGTAATATTTTAATTTATTTCAGTGTATTTCCATCTTTATTTTTTGGAAAAAAAAAGAGTAAATCTTACTCCTGCAACTTTTCAGTGTATTTCTGTCTTTACTTTTTGAAAAAAAAAAAAAAAAAAGAGTAAATCTTACTCCTGCAACTTATAGGTAAGCATTTTCCAAAGCATCATGGTTTTCTAGGGTGTGCCATAATGTAAAGGAAATCACCTTGTATCTAAGTAACATTCTCAGACAAAGTCTGCACTTCCTAAAACCTGGATGCACAGACACTTAGTATAGAATGAAGCTTAATGAGTAAAAACAATAGTACAATCTATCTTGCTTCAGTATTTTGTTTTGCCAGGTGATGTGGTAGGTAAATGAACATACCTTTCTTTGATTGTGCCTGCACAACACATGATACAATGACTATTTGTTACCAGACTTATTTCATTTCAAAATGAGATAATAGATTATTGAATCAAAGCCAGAAAGTCAATCAGGCTAATCTCAGTACCAGACCTGAAACAATTATGTGTCTCTATTGTATAGAAGCTTGTATTTGGCTGATGAATCTATTTTAATCTTTTTAATACTTTATTTGTATTATACTCTTGATTATGGCTATCTTGACAGTAATAAATGACTTCATTAAACAAGTAGCTAATTAAATAAGTACCTAGATACCAATAAACAGCTGAACATAGAAACCAAAGTTGTTTAGCAGAACTTAACTAAAGCTACAACTGAGCGTCATTGTTTCCAGCTACTTGTCAAGTATTAATGACTTTTTTTATATAAACAACTGAGATGATAATACAGCCATTTTAAGATTAAGGAAAAAATTAACAGAAGTGTTAAATCATCCAGTTGTTGGCACAGCTATCAGAGATGACTGGCATTTGTACAGAATCTCCATCCTGAAACCATCTTCTAGCTCTTCTTTAACTTGAAGTGTAAAATTTTTTTGAAATTAACCCATAAATTTTCAATTGTATTCACTGGTCTTGGGTTACTAACATGTTATTTACTACGTTCTTAAGAAAAAGGATTCACTGATAAGTTATTTTCTTCCTACAAGTGTGATTATTTTTCTTTCATAGACACCTCCTCACCATATAATCTATGTCTCTAACTGGAGCCTCAAGACTAAGTTGTTAGCTTGGTTTCTGCCTCAGGTACGAGGCACATTTATTAATTCATTTATGTAATCATTCATGTAATAATTCAATTACATATATACAAAAGCGATAGTGGAGTCTGTATTTCTCATTTTCTCCATTTTTCTTGAAGAAACAAAGAAATAGTAAATCTTTTTTTTTTTTTTGCAAAGAGATCCGGGGTTACAGATTAATAATTACACATCTTCAAAGAGTTTCCACATTGTGGGAAGCCACTAAATAATGAAATTGCAACATAAGTGCAATCGTAGATATAAATATTCAAACTCAGATCTTCTTTCTAACCCCAATTTAATGGGGTGTGGTTGTCAGGTTTTTGTTTTAGTGAAAGCAGCTTCTGAGATACACTTTGCTAAGAGTAAATACTCAAAGGGTATGTGGGTGATGAAGTTATTTCTGATGCTGGAGAAAGAATAACAAAGCAGATAATAAAAGGATGTTCATGCTGTTTTCTTGTGGTTGAATTTTATGTTGAACATTAGTGCAGGGATTGGGAGAAGTAGAGTTTAAAGGATTTTCAATAATGGCATGATCAAGTTTGAATTTTACAATGATTTGAAACCTGTTAAATGAATATGAGTTGATTAATTCTGCGAGTGATTGATTGATTGATTTGCCACCTACTGATTCCCATACTCCACCTCTAGCGTTAGGATTAGCTACATTCTTGCTATAGTTTCCTATTAAGGGTCCTACTATCCCTGCATCACTTCATATGTTTCTGGGTAATTACTTTAAGCACCTGCACCCCAGTGATCTTTGATGTCATCAGGATCAATAATCTATTGATTCTACCAGCCTTTCATCATCCATCACCACTCTGATGTTCTCACTTCTCTTCTTGCCTACCTTATATTATATAATATAGCCATTCCATCCTTTCCCTTCTGTGAGAAATAATTCCAAACCTGCTTAATGCCACCTCTCTGCTACACCTGCATTCAGGCTGTTGAAAAACATGTGATATTGTTGGCTTGCCTTACTCTATATTGATGAACCTTTAGTGCTAGCTAACAATTCTGCTTGTTTCCTTTCTATTTGACCACAAAAATAAAAACAGGCAGAAAAGAACATCCATGGTACCACCCACTTCTGCTAACTTGCTTGTCTCTTCAGCCATCTGTCTTCACTCCAGTTTTGATGGATGAGTTGTCTCTTCCTATCCAAGGCTGAGCCTTTTCCTTGTGAACTCCATTACATCGCTGCTCATAATCAAAGTCATTGCTCAGAAATTCCCCCTCCCACCCTCTCCATCTAATTAAGTTTTCTCTCTGTAGAAGCATTTTTGTCAATACAAAAACATACTGCAGTGTCCCCCACAGCAAAAATAAAGAAATAATTTCATTGATCTGGCATTCAACTCTAGCTATATTTTCATGTTTTTCCCCTTTTCTGAGAAATTTCCCCTCAAAAGTTGTCTGCATCTGTGGCATCCTTTGTCTTTCCTTCCATTCTCTCTTGAATACACTCCGATTAAAATTTTAGCACCCACTATGCCATTAAAACAGCTCCTGTCAGTGACTTCTAAATTATCAGATCCAATGGTCATTTCTTGATCTTTATCTACTCACACAGTTGCCTAATCTGGAACAGTTGATCACAACTTTCTTTTGGAAACACTTTTATTAGTGGAAAGGTTGAGTGAGAATTGGCTAGGAAATGGAAGATTGGGGAAGTGGGGGAATAGTTTCGTTTTAAAATTTTTCATTAGGTAAAAATCTCAGTTATATAATATTTAATTATTTCTTAGGGCCACCTAGAGACTACAAGATACATTCCTGACTAATCAAAGTGAAATTCCACTTGTATTTTTACCCCTTTTGTGCACAAGGTAGGACTTTTCGTGTCTTTGATTTCATTTACTGCTTCCAAATTGTACACATTTAAAAGAGTATTTTAATAATACACGTATAAAACTCTACAACATATTACAATTAGTGTTTTATACAATTAATATTGTTATTTACAACATAATTATTCTTTGACTTGTTCTGTATTCTTTCTTATATTTTCTTTTTCTCTTGATTAATTCATTTTAGTATTACTTTAGTGTACTTCCTTCACTGGTGATAAATTCTCTGTATTTACTTATCCTTATTCTTGAAGGATTTCTTCACTGAAAAGTTATGGGTTGTCAGTCATTTAATTTCAGCATTGCTTCTTTCTCTGGCTTTTATTTTGTCTTTTGAGAAGTCAGCTCTTGGTTTAACTTTTGCTCGTTTGAAGGTAAATTGCCTTTTTTTCTCATGCTGCCTTGAATATTTTATCCTTTTTCAAAAGGATAAAATAAAAAAGACAATTTTTTTCTCATGCTGCTTTTAATATTTTAATAAATACAATAAAAATAGGATAATTTGTATCCTATTTTAAAAATTGTGTAATATTCCTATACATACATAAAAAAACTTGTATATGTGTTTCCTGCTTGAATCTCTTTTATGTGTTTCATCAGTTTTGGAATTTTTAGACATTTTATTTTCAAAATTTCTTCTGCTTTATTCTCTCCTTCCCCACTGGAATTACCATATCTATTCATTAGACCTATTCACTGTATTCTCTATGTCTGCTACCTTCTCTTCCATACTTTCAATCTTTTGTGTCTTTGTGTTTCCTCCTGGATAGTTTCTTCTGAACTATCCTTTGATTCACTAATTCTAACTCTTACTAATCTGCTATTAACTCATCTATTAGTTTCTTAGTATTGCTATTATGGTTTCTTTTTCGTTCTGCCTTCCCTTCTTTATATGTTTCCATTATCTGTCTATTCTCTCATTTCTATCTTTTGTTTACTGGAACATAAGAAGCATAATTACTTTAAATTCGGTATCACAACCACCATGGGTCTGTTTCTACTGTCATTTAATTCTGCTCTTTATAAAATGTTATACTTTCAGGAACTAGGTTATTTTTTATTGTGTGCCAAATATGGTATTTTTTAAATATAACAATAAATTGAGAGTTGTCTTAGAAATTGAGAAAATTCCTGGTGGAGGTTCATACTAACTTTTAGAATGTGGCTCATTGGATGCCAGTCTAAACACGGAGACTCTCTCTGCATCCTGATTCCCATATGTATAGCTCTGAACTCCTGCTTGTATCTTACTAGGCATGTAAATTTCCAATAATTCTATTCTATTCAGCTTTTTAACCTCTCAGCCACCTTCTCCAGAATCTGCACATATTCCCAGGATAAAAGAAGTCTCAGCTTCTGGGCTCATTATTTAGGGTTCTTGTCTCTTCCCAGACTATGGTTCAGTAATTTAAAAAAAAGATTCCAACATTCAGAATGAAAAAGAAGAATACAATGAGACTCCAAGTATCTATTCAGATTAAACAATTATCCTTTTCATTTTAGCTTTTTGATGCCCAAGAAGACAGTTTTGTTTGTTTGTTAGTTTTGTTTTGTTTTATCTTTTGAGTTTTTCTCAGAGGTAAGGTTGTTCTCATTTACACGTGTAGTCTACCATTAGAATTTGAAGTCCTTGCAGGCCTTGGGACTCTTTCTTCTGTTGAGCTCTAGAGAAGCACTTCACTTTTTCTTTCTTTCTTTTTTTTTTTTTTTACTTTAAGTTCTAGGGTACTTGTGCACAACATGCAGGTTTGTTACACATGTATACATGTGCCATGTTGGTGTGCTGCACCCATTAACTCATCATTTACATTAGATACATCTCCTAATGCTATCCCTCCCCGCTCCCCCAACTCCACGACAGGCCCTGGTGTGTGATGTTCCCCTTCCTGTGTCCAAGTGTTCTCATTGTTCAATTCCCACCTTTGAGTGAGAACATGCGGTCCACTTTTTCAAAGCTCTTACCTTACCCCTTTCTCTCTCTCTCTCCTTTGCAGCTTCTCCTTATCTTGCTAACTTATAAATGCTGATTTATTAGGCTCATTCCCCACCCTCCTCTTCTATCCACACTCATTACACCTTGTTTCATGGTTTAAAAGAATTTTTGTGTGCTGATAACTTCCAAAATTTTATGTCCAGCTCAGTTTTCTCTTCTGACCTCCAACCTCTGGTTTACAAACCAAAATGGTTATTCAACATCTTTATCTGGATTTCAAACATTCATCCTTAATACCCCAAACTAGTTACTTTCCTAGTCTTTCCGAACTTAGTTATTGGTGATTCTGTTCTTCTAGTATTTAGGTTAAAGAACTTGTTGTCATCCTTGTCTTTTCATTTTTCTCTTAAACCCCACATCCAAGCAATCTGTAATTGTATTGATGTTGTCTTTAAACTATATCCAGAATACTCAGGCCCTTTCTCCAAACCTCTTTTTTAACGTCGTGGCCCAAGATTCCGCATTATTGTAACAGATTCCTATCTTTTCTGTTTCTATCATTGCATCCCCTCTGCCAATCTATTCCATACTCAGCAGTAAGAATGATCATTTTAAGCCAATAATCTAACTGATAACATCTTGTAGTGATTGTAGGAACTATTCTTAGTGCTTTAAATATGTTAACATTTTGTTTTGTTTTGTTTTGTTTTGTTTTGTTTTGTTTTGTTTTGTTTTTGATACGGAGTTTCACTCTTGTTGCCCAAGCTGGAGTGCAATGGCGCCATCTCGGCTCACTGCAACCTCCACCTCCCGGGTTCAAGCAATTCTCTTGCCTCAGCCTCCCTCCTGATTAGCTGGGATTACAGGCATGAACCACCACCACAACGAAAAATTGTCTGGCTCAAATGTCAGAAATGCTGAGGTTGAGCTCTAACACATAGATCTGCACAGGTGTCAGGATGAGGGCAAGAGTAAAAAGCACAGCTCAAACAGAGAGAACTTGAAGACATGGGCTACCCATATGAAAGAGAAAAAAGTCCTATTCACATCCTGGAACAAAGATTGCTATCTTCGGAACACGGATAACAGGAATATCAACACAGTGGTGGGTGGCATCGTGCGTGAACTTGGAAGACAATGACCACAGATGATCAGGAGCTTATCTCAGCTTGCCTCAAACTACCTTCCCCAGGGCATTTGGTGATTACGCACATCCCGGCCCATCTGTTGCTAATTGCAATAAAGACCAGGATCTGTTATATCACTGAGGTGAAACCTCATCAAGTTTTAGAGGAAATAAATCTACGAGATGCTCCATAAAAGTAATCTCTACTTTTTGGCATCCAAATCTGTCAAGCATTGATGAGGCAAGCAGGAAACCTAATGAAAATAATACAAGGAAATCTTCCCATCAACACCCATCCCTAATGTCTCAGCTGTCAGGTCATTGTTTTGGCTTCTTGGGGTGGAATCTGCATCGACAGCCAGTATCAGAAGCGCTGACTTTAAACAAGGCAAGCAGTCATTTTTACCATGTGGTCCAAATCAGTTAAAGGGTGCCAGCCCTGCCTCAATTTAAATGGGTTGGTTTTTAAGTGTGTTTATATTCTAGCTTCTCTCACTCTCATGCACAAGCAAACACACACACTTCTAGACACTGGGCCTTTAGTGTTTGTGATGTAGGCATCTATATTTTTTCCCCTAAGGAACATGCACAGAAAAATTTCTGTGGGTTAAAAAGCCTTTGCTTTATTGGCAAGGATAGTAATGGAACTAATTTGGTGTTTTGCGTTGACGCCTTCTTTCTCCTGACTTGCGTAATAAGATCGTTATATAAGATGATAATTACCTTACTTGATCTGTAAGGAGAATTAAATATGAGGATAACTTTCTACTATGCCCTCTAAAACGTCCTGGTGAAGAACTTAATAGAAGCCTATGATAAAGGTTGAACCCTGGGAACATAAATTCTGTTGGGGTGTATGCATTGAGGTAAGCAGAGTTGCGTGCTGGGTGTGTGAAGGCAGAGAAGGGGACAGGGCAGGGCAGGATATCCTCTTCATCAACATTATACATTGCTTTTCTCATCATTATCGTGGCAGAGTCACACAAATTATCCTGGCCCAGACACTTAGAGGACCATAAACTGAACCCACCCTTCCATTAGGTTCAAAGGAAAATGATTACACAAGGAAACTTGTAATGTCCTGTCTAGATAGATAATGTAGCCGGATAATGAAGATTAAAAAATGGCCTGGTGGCACTGTGAAGAGGTTAAAGTACTACTGCAAGGTGCAAAGGAAACATGAATGATCCAAATCCTAGAAGAAAACACAGCTTAGTAGCAGAAGGATTGTTTATATTATAATAACAGGCTCATTCTTTTCTAACTCATAGGTAGCATTTCCTTTTGACTCTTTGAGCAGAAAAGCAAGAGTGGGCAGAAATGACCTCAGTAGATAAGCAAGGCATTATACTGGTGCTTTGGTGCTTGATAGGAGTTCAATATATAATTTTATTCTTAAAAAATCATTTAGTAAGGACCTAATATATGCTAAGCACTGGTTAGGAGATACGAAATACAAGGAAAATAAGGACATGGTTTCTGAACTCCAGGAACGTAAAATGGAATTGGAGGTGATAGATACACGAATTATTGTTAAGAATGGGTTGTCAAATTATGGCCCACGAACCAAATCTAGCCCACTGCCTGTTTTTGTGAATAAAGTTTGATTGGAGCACAGCCCTGCCCATTCATTTATATGTTGTCTGTGCCTGCTTTTACACTTCAACAGCAGTGTTAAATAGTTACAACAGAGACCGAGACCCTATGGCTTCCAAAGTGTGAAATATTTTATATCTGTTACTTTACATAAATGTCCCTATAGCTAGGACAGTAGGTATGTAGCCTACATTAATGTCGCATACATGGAAGTAAACACTTTTTGAACACTACTGTAGTTAGTGTACCAACGTCCATTGTGGTAACTACCATATTACCCACATTTTGGAGATTAAAAATTGTAGCTTAAACATTAAATACTTTAAGTTCTCAATGTCACATGAGCAATATGGATTTGAAACCATACATTCTGATTTTTACAGCCCACGCTCTTAACTGATACCCTCTATAGACAAGAGCTGTACATATTCAATAGGAACAGATATGTCTTTGTCAATTTTCATATCAAGGTGTTCAAGAATTAATTTTCTTTTCTTTCTATAACCGAATTAAATTCTCCCTTGTATTTTCTTTTTCCTGTTTGCAGAATCCTGTTTAGTTTTAGAAAAAGAGCCAATTCAAAGTTTGTCCTCTTCTTTATTTGATAGTTTAATCATTGTTCTCAAGGCTATGCTAGATTGATAACCATGGTTCTAACTCTTCACCCTTTCTGTATCCTTGCCCTCTGCCATATAACTTTACAGCGTATTTCCGACTGTGATGGCGTGTATTTCTCCTCCGGACACAGCTCTGTGACTTTTTTGATCAGTGGGATATTAGCAGACATGACAGAAAGAAATGGAAAGTCCTCAAGTGACTAGGCTTATCCTCTCTTCTTCCTCTGCTACTCAGCCATATTCTCATGGCAGTAGAAACAGTAGAAAATAAGAAACATGTGAAACAGAGCCAAGTCACCTCCGGTGCTTCAACTCACAGCCAGCTGATTTCAAGACAAGTAAAAAAAAGTCCAGAAAAAAGTAAACAATAGATGTTTATCATTGTATCCATGGAGAGCTTATGGTTATTTGCTATGCAATGTTATTTTGGTAATAGGCAACGGGTACAGGGGAATATATAACATAGAGACAGTGGGCAGAGAGTAGGAGAGTATGTCGGTCTGGTTCTTTGTTATCATTGCTTCCTAATGCCATCTTCTGAGAAGCAGATCATCCAATCTGAACCCTGAGCATCATGACCCCACCAAATTGGAGCTTAGAAATATGTAAGTGGGGAGTTAAAGAATACAAAAGCACCAAAGAGCTGGAAAAGGAGGATGGATACCACTGAAGAGTAAGTTAGTGACCTAGAAGACTAAGCATAAGTTTTTAGAAAACAAATTACGGAAAAACTTTAAAAAGAAGACAGTAGGATAAAGGTTAATGAGATGTAAAAATAGACCCCAAAGTTATACTATCAGAAATACCAGAAGAGAGAAAAATTCATCTCAGAATTGAATAAATAAATTCTCAAATTGGAAAAGACTCACAAAGTTCCAAGAAATATGAATGCTTTTAATAAGTAAAATTTAACCCTCAACATACCCCTATGATATAGGTAATATGATATCACAGTTTCACAGATGGGTGACTAAGATATGAAGCTTTTAATCTTCCTAGCCACTTTGTATGTTGACACTCATCCCCATGACATTGTTAATTCTCAAAACGATTCTTTGAAATATGCGCTATAATTATTCCAGGCTAACAGATGGAAAACTAGAGCATAGAGAAATTAAGTAATTTAAGCAAGGTCATGCAGGTAATAAGTGCCAGAAATGGGTCTCTAACCAAGATGCCCTGGCTCAAAAGTTATATGCTTAACCATTGTGCCATTGTTGCCATATAGCTGACTGAATGGAAGTTACAAGACACAAATGGAACTTTTAATTCTCATTGCATACAGATTTTAAAAAATCATGAAGCAGTATCTTCAAACTTCAGAGTGTGTGTATATATATGTATATGTAAATATATATATAAATATTAAGCCAGACTTCTAGATTGGTTTTATTTTCTCATATTGTAATTCAATCGTGGATTTAGGACTTTTGCTTTGGACTATAGTAAAGTGACTGGTATAGGACTTGACCTCCCACCACAAGCAACTAGAAAACTGGAAAAAATATAGAAAAAAGAGCTGTTTTTTAGATATTCGACAATGGATAGTATCTGTGATCTGAGAAAAGGACAAATGAGGTATGCTCAACAATTCCTCCTGCTTTCTGCTCAAAAGCACTCATTGGCCTGCAATATGAAATTCATCACACTTTAAAAAAGACTAAAAAAATTAGATTCCCACTATTATTTTACCAATAATACATATAATTCAATCAAAATTGTCTAGACATGTACAGAAGAAGGAAAATATGAACCATAATCAGGAGAAAAATTCTGCAGAAACAGGTCCCGAGATAACAGAGATACAGGAAGTGGCAGACAGGGACTTTACAAGAGCTATTGTGCACAAATAAAAGAAGAAAAACAAATGTCCTGCACCACTCAATACAATACTTCCCCTCTGGTCATCAAAATACGTGTTGGGAGTTCTCCCTACACACCAAGCAATTCTCCAGCGGACACTAACCGGATGTCCTATAATTTAATTCAATTCTGATACTACCTACCTGGAGACTGTGTCAGATTCCACAGGTGAAGGTTTTGGTTCCACAAAACTGTCCCTACTTCAGATGCCAATCACAAGCCATCCATAACCTTTGCGTTCCCAGAAACCGCTTCTTGGGTTCAATTACTTTGCTAGAGTGCCTCACAAAATTTAGGGAAAGACTTCACTTATGTTTACTGATGTATTACAAGGGATGTTACAAAGGATACGGAAGAACAGCTAGAGGGAAAAGATCCATAGGACAAGACATGTGGGAAGGGACCCAGAACTTACAAGCCCTCTCTAGGTGCGCCACCCTCCAGACACCTCCAAGTGTTCAGCTGTCCAGAGGCTCCCCAAACCCCACTCTTTTTTTTTTTTTTTTTGAGACCAAGTCTCGCTCTGTCTCCCAGGCTAAAGTGCAGTGGCGCGATCTCGGCTCACTGCAAGCTCAGCCTCCCGGGTTCACGCCATTCTCCTGGCTCAGCCTCCAGAGTAGCTGGGACTACAGGTGCCCGCCACCACGCCCGGCTAATTTTTTGTATTTTTAGTAGAGACGGGGTTTCACCGTGTTAGCCAGGATGATCTCCTGACCTTGTGATCCTCCCGCCTTGGGCTCCCAAAGTGCTGGGATTACGGGCGTGAGCCAGCGCACCCGGCCCCTTTTGGGTTTTTATGGAGGTTTAATTGCATGGATGTAATTGGTTACATCACTAACGTGAGTTATCAACCTAACCTTCAGCCATTCTCTCTTCCCCAGAGGTCAGGCCCTATTCTGAGCTATCCTGGAGCCTGCCAAAAGTCACCTCATTAGAACAAAAGATGCTTCTATCACCCAGCAAATTTCAAGGGATTTAGGAGCTCTGCATCAGGAACTGGAATCAAAGACCAAATATTAAAACAAAAGATTGTCCTAGCACCCCTATCGACAAGGGTTTTTGAAGCTCTATGTCAGGAACTGGGGGCAGAAACCAAATATATATATATATATATAATATCACAATATTACAATATGGTTAAGGATTTCCAGAAAAAAAATACAGATAAGAAGAGAAATGAAAGACATCGTTTTAAATCAGTGGAATTTCTAGAAAAGAAAAACACAATGTTTGAAATGAAAAATTAATTGTATTGGCTTCATAGAAGATTAGACATTGGAAAAGTAAAAAACAGTAAAACTGAAGATATGACAAGAGAATAATTCTGAAATGAAAACAGAGAGAAACAGATTTTAAAAAAGTGACTAAGTCTCGATGACTTGTGACATCAAATGGTAGAACATGGAGATCCACAGGCCAGGCGCAGTGGATCACGCCTGTAATCCCAGCACTTTGGGAGGCCAAGGCAGGTGGATCACTTGCAGTCTGGAGTTTGATACCAGCCTGGCCAACATGGGGGGAAACACTATCTGTACTGAAAATACAAAAAATTAGCCAGGTGTGGTGGCATGCACCTGTAGTCCCAGCTACTCCAGAGGCTGAGGCAGGAGAATCGCTTAAACCCAGAAGGTGGAGGTTGAAGTAAGCCGAGGTTGCACCACTGCATTCCAGCTTGGGCAACAGAGTGAGACTCTGTGTCAAAAAACCAAAACAAAAACAAAAAAACAAACAAACAAAAAAAAGAGATCCAGAAGTAAAGTGGAATTGAAAAAAAATTGAAGAAATAATAACTGCAAGCTTATAGTCCCATGAAGCTAAATAATCTCAAATATAATAAGGAAATAAAATAACAGTGAGTCACATCACAATCAAAAGGCTAAAAACTAGAGATAAGAGACAATCTTAAAGAAGCAGAGTAAAAAAGATGGACATATTACCTACAGGCAAGTAAAGTTAAAATTAACCACATGCTCTTAAGAAAACAATGGAAGCCAGAGTTTAGTGAAGTAATAATTTTAAAGTTCTGAAATAAAAAAATTCAATGTGAAATTCTACATCTAATAAAAATATTTTTTAGAAATAAGGGAGAAATAAATATTTTCAGACAAAGAAACCTGAGAGATTTACTGTCAGTAATGTGTACTGTAAGAAATATTAAAGTTTTCCTCAGGTAGAAGAAAAATAAGAACAAATAGAAACTTGGAAGGCCACCACAAATAGTAAATATGTGGGTAAATATTGACATTTAAAAATATATAATTAAATGTCTAAATTTTAAAAAGTATGTTGAAATTTATAACACATGTAGAAGTAAAAGTATGCGCTAGAAGCACTAACACAAGGATAGAAGATGAAAAATGAAAGTATTTTGTTGTAAAGCTTTTTTATTACACATAATGTGGTATGATATTATTTGAATGCAGGCAGTTATAAGTTAAAGATGCTTATTGTGAACTCTAAAGCAATCACTACAAAAATTAGAAATAGAACAGCTAATAATTCAATGATGGAGAAAAAGTATAATATAATATGCAAATATGCTGAACGCAAAAAAGGCAGAAGCACAAGAAACAAATAAAAAGCGTGACAAATAGAAAATAAATAGCAAGATAATAGATTGAAGTCCAACCATACTGATAATCAATTAAATATAAATGGCCTAAATACTATAGTTAAAAGGCAGATAGGTAACTGCCGTAGACTGTATTATCTCCCAGAGCTCCAGGAGTCATATTAACTTTGTTTTCCCCACTTTTCCCTCATATCACTGATATGCTGTGGTTTAATCTGAATCAAATTTAAGTGCATGAGACAGAGCTACAGTAGGAGAAATAGCAGCCACCAACCTGGCTTTAGAGATTTGTAGAAATAGTAATGTCATGTCTATTAAAAAGCCCATTGTGAAGGGAGATCTGCAGGATTTACAAGTTCTCTACCGCGTCACAAGCACCACTGGAACTACCAGTACCACCAGTAAGTATTACAGTGATAGGGAGGAAATAGATGGTGAAGGTTATAAGGTTTGCAAGGAGGATTTGCAATATGCAAGATATGCATAAGATGAACAATTATAATGAATCTCTTGATGAGGGAGAAGATAATACAGTAGACAGGGAAGGCCAATAACTGGGCCAGGACCAGGGAATAATCTAGGACAGGTGTCAGTAACTAGGTTCCATGGGTCCAATCCAGCCCATAAAATCTAAGATGTTTACTCTCTGGCCCTTTACAGAAAAATTTGCAGCTTCCTGGTATAGAGGGAAGGAAAAAAAGTTGCCTCAAGGAAACCCTGGGGCATCTCCACACTTGCTGCACCCTTTGCCAAGCTGCTGGTGGCTCAGGGCCTGAAATCTCACATTAAACCCTTTTGAGATGTTGCAAGGTCCTGACCTCCTTGACTTCTCTTGGACCATCAGCCCGCTCCTAAATCTCTTGAGGCAGAGCCCCCATGTGGGCAGCATTTTGCTTCTTGTTTGCCAAGTTTGCAAGTTTAGCTCCTCTCTCTCTCTCACTCTCTCTCTCTCTTTCTGAGAAAGAGTCTTGCTCTGTCACCCAGGCTGGAGTGTAGTGGTATGATCTCGGCTCACTACACTGCAGCTTCCACCTCCTGGGTGCAAGTGATCCTCCTGCCTCAGCATCCTGAGTAGCTGAAATTACAGTATGATCTCGGCTCACTGCAACCTCCACCTCCTGGGTGCAAGTGATCCTCGTGCCTCAGCCTCCCGAGTAGCTGGAATTACAGGCCGCATCACCATATCCGGCTAATTTTTGTGTTTTCAGTAGAGATAGGGTTTTGCCATGTTGCCTATACTGACCTCGAACTCTTGGCCTCAAGTGATCCGCCCACCTTAGCCTCCCAAAGTGCTGAGATTACAGGTGTGAGCCACTGCACCTGGCCTCTATCTTTCTTTAATAAAGACATGGCTCTAATTGAATAAAATCCAGAGGTTGTCAGACTGGAAAAAAAGAACTCACTATTTCTGTCCATAAGAAACCTACTTAAATATAAAGACATATTTAAAAGATAGAAAAAGATGTAGCAGGCAAGGACTATTTATGAAGAAATAGGAGTGGCTATATTAGCATCCAGAAAATGTAGGCCCAGGACAAGCATTATTGCCAGACATAAAGTGGGACATTTCATAATGATAAATGAGTCAATTCATTAAGAAGCAGTAACAACTCCTAAATAAGTATGTGCTAAATAACAGAGCTTCAAAATACATCAACTGAAAATATAGAAAATCAACAATTATAACTGGAGATTTCAACAATCCTCTTTTAGTAAATGATACAAGTGGCCAAAAATACCAGGAAGAATATAAAAGACCTAAACAATACTATCAAACAACTTGACATGTGATGTTTATAGAACAAGTTACTCAACAAGAGTAGAATATGTATTCTTTTCAGGTGTACATGGTAAATTCACCAAGTCTCTAGAAATCTAATGACTTAAATATTACAGACTGTTTTCTGACTACAATGAAATTAAATTGGAAATAAATAATAAAAAGATATCTGTAAAAATCCCCAAATATTTGGACATTGAGTAATACATTTTTAAATAACCAATAAATCAGTTAACTAATAATAAGGAAAATCAGAATATATTTTGAAGTGAATGAGCATAAAGACACAGCATGACAAAATTTGGGGGATGCAGCTAAAGCATCCTTAAAACAATTTAGAATTTTGAATGTGTATATTAGAAAATAAGAAAGTTCTCAAATCAGTGATGTACATTGCCATCTAAAAAAGTTAGACAAAGCAGCTGAAATAAACATAAAAGTAATAAAGAAAAGAAATCAGTAAAATAGAAAACAGATAAACCATAGAGAAAATTAATAAAGCTAAAATATGTCTCATTCCAAACATCAATAAAATTAAAAATACTTTTAACTAGACCAGTTAAGCACACACACACACACACACACACACAAAGCACAAATTACAAATATCAGGAATGAGAGAAGTGGACATCACTGTAGATTCTGTGGTAGCTAAGATGACCTCAGTGATTCCCACTTCTTGGTATGCATGCCTTTGTGTATTCCACTCCACATTGAGAGAGAGAAGAAATATAACCAAAAAGATACTGTGGAAATAACCAAGTGTCGCTTCCAACATTAGGCCTTAAAGATGTTTTCCACTGGATCACTCACTCTGGGAGAAGCCAACTGTCATGTCCTTACCACAAACAAGAAGCTAAGGCTTCTTCCAGTCAGCCCTTCAGATGGCTGCAGCCCTAGCTGACCCTCCTTCCAGTCAGCCCTTCAGATGACTGCAGCCCTAGCTGACATCTTGATGACAACTTCATGAGTGATCCTGAGCCAGACCACTCATATAATCTACCCTTCAGTTCCTGACGCATTGACTGAGCTTTTAAATATTTGTTAAACATCTAAGGTTTTGTTTATTCAGCAATAGATAATACCAGTTCTATAGAAAGAAAATAAGAAAATATTATAAGCAACTTTATATCAATAAATATGATGACTTAGAAAACATTGACAAATTCTTTGAAAGACAAAATTGTGACATAAAGAAATGAAAAATCAGAGAAAGCCTATATCCATGAAATCAATTGAATTCATAAATAAAAACAGTTCCACAATGAACTTCAGGCCATGATAGCTTCACTGACTGGTGAATTCTATTAAACATGCTAGAAGAAAACAATACCCATACTACATAAACTTTTTGAGAAAACAGAGGAAAAGAGAACATTCACCAGTTGATTGCATGGAGCCCAACATAACTCTAATATTAAACCTGATCAAGACATAACAATAGAAAGACCAATATCTTCATGAACACATTGTAAGCATCTTTAACTAAAAATAGATTGAATCCTAATTTGATTTTGATTTTGATTGTATAATATAGTGGACTTGAAAGAAAAACTATTCTAGGTATGGATATCCTGAAAATGTAGGTGAATGTTTTTTTCTAATATACATTGCTTGAAAACATGATTCCAAATTATAATGGATATTTGACGCTCAGAGAATGTGTCCACTGGGAGTTGTGATTCCCCCTCTCTCATCAGTGAGATGAGTTTAGCCAGTGAGGTTATATCAGGAGGATAGGTACAAATTTACTACTTCTACTACACATTTAATCAACTCTTACCTGCTACTATTGAAGTATTTGACTTGGGAACTCTTCTCTTGACAGAGCTGAGTGTAAGTAATGTTTGCATAGGATGATGATTTATATCTATGTAGTATATTCCTGTAGTGACAATAACAGTGTATACAATATCAGAAAAACAATTTCCCTAAAGAAAGTTTTGAGGGTAAAATGTCAAAAAGTAAACTCCACTTAAATGAAGAACAAAGCAGGCAAAATTGAATTGTAATGCTAAGAAGACTTGGCTTTCTATAAGGGTCAATTTTTGTGACTTGATTATTAAGTTAATTCAAAGGTCCATTACGGATCTGGGAGCTAGGGTTGTCTTAGCTTTGTTTTTTCATCATGATGAAAGTTGAAATTATGCTTTTGTTAACATGAGAGTGATAACAGAGGACACCCTCAGTGTCCCAAGAGAAATGGTCATTGTTATCTAATATTCATGGTTGTTACAATTTAAACTATAATATTCCAATAAGATACATTTTAAACATGTTGGAAAAAAGGTGAGATCATCTAAATTTTGACTGTTTGTTTTCTCCATTTTTCATAGAATGATTTGTTAACATTTCTACTAATATTTACTTAATGGTTGGCTTTGATTTTCAATAAGCACATGTTGTTATAATTGCCTGATCCCATTTATGTACAATCATAACCTCAGAGGTTGACCACACACAGGCAGAAGAGGTGAAATGGGAGATGTACTCCATCCTGCCTTCTGAGACACAGTTCCTATCAGCCTGGCCCCATGCTGTAATCCTTCCATTAGGTTCACCTAAAAGACAAATTGTCTTCAGAAGACCACATAAAAAGCAGAAGCGGAAGTTGAGACATATAACATATTAAGCAAAAATTATCTAAAATTCTGTGAATACACTTATAAAGGAGGAAATGATTGCATTTTGCTTGTAATCCCTGAACAGCCAGGTGGTATTGTCAGGTATGCACAGCTATTTAGGGAACAATTAGAGGGAAACAGAGATGATGAAAGTCAGAGGGGTACTCTTAAGTCAGAGCTTTTCTGCACTTAGGAATTTCCTACCACTTGAAATTGTTTCCAATTCATTTCTAAATTCAGATTCCAATTTCATGCTTTTCTGGAGCCATGTGAAGTGTATATTTTTCAAAAATATTTATTTGATTAAAGGTGTCTGACCCTATTTTCTTTCAACAGAGCTTGTGGGTTTGATTCTCGGTGATTTGAGTCTATTTATGGAAATTGCGTGTATCAAAAGTTTGCCTTTCAGCTGGGCATGGTGGCTCATTCCTATAGTCCCATCTACTTGAGACTGAGGTGGGAGGTTTGCTTGAGTCAAGTTCAAGACCAGCCTGGGCGACAGAGTGAGACCCCTTTTCTACATAAATAAATAAATAAATAAATAAATAAATAAATAAAAACAAAGCTTGCTTTTCAACTAGATTAGGAACTCTGAGTGCATGAATCAAGTTACCTCTTTTATTAAATTTTGCAGTTGCATCTATCATGAACTCTGTATACAAATATGAAATGTGAAATATAATTCCTCGATTACTAGCAAATTTCCTTCTGCCATTAACATATATTCCTCCTTCCCTCAAAACACCATACATTTTCCTTTACATTTTTTCTATTCTCCTTTTCTTTTTACCTTCTCTTTTTCAGAAGGAAGTATTTGAGGAATTCTGTCCTGCATCTTGCTTGTTCCTGTGGTCTTGGTGTTTGTCCAAGTGTGAGACCTGAGGCTACACCTCACATTCGCAGCAATTGTCCTCATGTAAGACACACGAAAAGAGACAGCAAGCAGGATTATCCTAGACTTAGTATACGTGACAAGAAAGGCATGAGCTGTAACAAGTAAAAAGCTGTTTTGTTTCAAAAAATAGGGGTTGCTGATGAAGGAATCACATCTGAAAGAAACAACACTTTTCATGGAGGCCAGATGAAAGGAGCTTAGGGTCTTCCAGTGTGTGTGTGTGTGTGTGTGTGTGTGTGTGTGTGCACACTTGGGCATACTATAAATTAGCCTCAGACAGAGGTCTGCTATGACACAGTTAATTCTGAAAAGTTTTCTATAAACTCCAGTGATAATGTTTGTTTTTCAGGTTCATGGAAAACCAGTTTAGCATCACTAACAAGCCACCTTATGGGTGTAGATAAAGGACTGGCGCCACAACGTCTATATGGACTAAATTTTCACTTTCCTCACTTTTTGCTAAGGACCTGAAAATAAAACTGAGTAACTGCTCTTGCTTGGGATGGAATTGTTCATTGTCTTTGGAAAAAGAAAAGGAAAGGCCAAGAGGTAGCAAAAAACAAACAAACAAACAAACAAAAATCTTGCCTGGTTTGCAGTGGGTCTCTCCCTGTTTCCTGTCTTCCCTTGGCCCTTTAGTGCCCAGGGCCCTCATATCACCCATGGCTTTCTCTCAGCTGTTCTGCATTTCAAAATGGGTTTCCATCACATTATCCTTCTTTCAAATATTTCCCCAGTGGCTCAGGCCTGTAATCCCAGCACTTTGAGAGATTAAGGCAGGAAAATTGCTTGAAGCAAGGAGTTTGAGACCAGCTCGGGCAACATAGCAACACCCTGTGTCAACAAAAAATTTTTAAAAATTAGCTGGGTGTGGTGGCATGCACCTGCAGTACTAGTCACTTGGGAGGCAGGGGTGGGAGGATCGCTTGAGCCCAGGAGTTCGAGGGAGCAGTGAGCTATGATTGCACTCCAGCCTGGGTGACAGAGTGAGACCCTGTCTCTAAAAATAATAAAAATCAAAGATTTCCTTTCTGTCTCTCAGAGAGATAT
This sequence comes from Pan troglodytes, assembly GCF_028858775.2. NCBI lineage: Eukaryota > Metazoa > Chordata > Mammalia > Primates > Hominidae > Pan > Pan troglodytes. Next base: position 178,158,989 of record NC_072401.2, read on the forward strand.
CTCAAATCCAAAAAACTCAACTAAGAGAATTGCCTGTTGATGTTTCAAATCTTGTAGAATGAAGCTTTAAATTGTTTATCAAAGAAATATTTTGGTAGAAAAAGATCCTTTTATATTGGCTTGAAAATAAAACCACTGCCACAATCTTCCATTTTCTCATATCTCCTATTGGAAACTGGAGAACAGGCCATCTTTGGGAAGCTTTGTATCTTTAATGCAGGAATTGGAAATGATACAACTCGTACCACTTAGGAAAATCAACTTCATGCTAAACATATTCAATGTCTGCTTTGTCTTGATCCTGACAATCAAAATTAAACATTTTTTGACTTCTCAGCTTTTGACACCTCCTCCTGCATGAGGGACAACACCATTCAGCTGTTGGGAGACAACTGTCCTCGAGTCTCTTGTGTTCCTGCATTTGTTGTGAGGAGAGGCTCTAACGATCTTTGCTTCAGACTATCTTTCCAAGGATATTCATATGGTGAACAGCACTGAAGGGTAGACATGGTGTCTCCCACCAGAGCAGAGGAGAAATTTGTCTTCTGGTCAGTGTAATATAGATACCTTCCTAGAGGGAAAAGGGTGGGCCTATTTGCCTGCACCCCACTAGAAAAGACTGGATTTTATATGCTCTGGGTTCCTTGGCTCTTCATCATCCTTGTGGGATTTGTGGGCATGGAGAACTGAGAACTGGTGCAGTCATGAAGGTTATGAAGGTCATGCTGTCTTGTATTCCATAAGTAATAAAGTTCTTTGTCACCAACCCAGAAGTGTTCTGTCTTTTGCCAGAATCTATTAAGCTGAGGCGGGCTAGACTGTTAGTTTGCAAGCTGGGTAAAATCTCAGATACTTCACAGTTCTTCATGCCAGACAGTTATCTTTAGACTTTTCCAGATGGCAATCAGGAATAAACTCTATTCTCAAACCCTTAGGAATATATGGTTCAAGTTCACTCAAGAACTTGTACCATGATGGGAAGACTAGATAGCCAAGAAGGAAGTTGGACCCCACCTCAAGCCATGTGAAAAATTAACTCAAAATGGATCAAAGATCTAAAAGTAAGAGCCCAAATTATAAAACTCTTAAAAGAAAACATACAGATAAATCTTCATGACCTCTGAATTGGTGATAGATTCTTAACTATGATACTATAAACATAAGCAACAAATTAAAATTGGATAAATTGTACTTTATCAACATTAAAAACATATGTGCTTCAAAGAAAACTATCAAAAAAGTGAAAAGACAACCCACGGATTGGGAGAAAATATTTGCAAATTGTATATATCATAAAAGACTTGCATCTAGAATATATAAAGAACCATTACTACTCAATAATACAAGGACGCCCCAGTTAAAAATCTTAATGCATTTTTCAAAAGAATTAAATAGACATTTTTCAAATAAGATACATAAATGTATAATTAGCACATGAAAAGATGCCCAACATCATTAGTATTCAAGAAAATGTAAATCAAAGTAATTAGATACCACTGCCCACCCCTTTGGTGGCCATAATAAAACATTCAGAGAATCGCAAGTGTTAGTGAGAATGTAGAAAATCAGAACCCTCATACTGTGTTCGTGGGAATGGAAAACAGTGCAGCCACTTTGGAAAACACTCTGGCAGTTCTCAAAAAGTTAAACAGAGCCACTATATGACCTAGAATTTCCACTCCTAGGTATATATCCCAAATAATGGAAACTGGTACCCACATAGACACTTTTGCACCAATGTTCATTGCAGCATATTTCACGATAGCCAACAGATGCAAAGAACCCAAGTGTCCATCAACAATGAATGGAGAAGCAAAATGTATTATATCCCTTCAATGGAATATTATTCAGCCATAAAAAGGAATGAAGTGCTAGCACATACTACAATATGAATGAATTTTGAAAACAGTAAGTGAAATGAAAGAAACCAGTCTCAAAAAAGCCACATATAATGCCATTTGTATGAAATGTCCAGAATAGACAAATATATAGATACGGAAGTAGATTCTTGGTTGCTTAAGCCTGGGGATATGGGGAGCTTGGAGTGTGACAGGGAAAGGTTGTGCGACTCCTTTTTGAGGTGATAACATGTTCTAAAATTGTGTGGTGATAGTTGCACAACTCTAAAAATGTCATTAAGTGGTACTGTCTAAATAGGTGAATTTTATGATATGCGAATTACGACTCAATACAACTGTAACCAAAAAAGAAAAAGAAAAAAGAACTCACAGCTCACTCTGCTTCTGCACAGCACAAGACCTCCTTGCTACTCTAGTTCAGCAAGTATCCACCCAGGGACGTGACAAATCCTGCAGTAGCAAATCCACTGGCTGAGTGATTTCGCTCATGCTCCCCTTACATGGGGAAGGGGGTTAAATAAGCAGCTTTACACAATCAATCAATAGCTGTCTTCCTCACATCAGATCCATTTCTTGCATAGAAACTAAAAGTAGCTAATGGTACCTATCCTGGAGGTAGGGTATAGATTATGTAACTTTTTGCTCTTTTTAAGAAAATCTTGCAGATAGGTTTAGCAATCTTTGTAAGACTATGATGTGCTTAAACATGTGTTATCCTCAGATGCAATTCTAAGACAGGAAAAGTCTCATTTAATACACTATACATTAATATATAATAATATATTGCAGGTCTTATTTTCTTAGTCTAATATTTTACACTAAAAGCAGACATGCTTCAGGAATAGCCACATTATTGAACACTGCTAAACTATAATTTTGTGCAGAAATTAATATTATAGAATACTATCTGATTATATTTATCAGAAAAAGGACATTTGCAGCTTAATTTGAATTTTCTATAATTTTCCTTTTTATTCTGTAAATTATGTAATGTATCAACCCCATGAGCTTAACAAGAATTCTTTACTTAGTATCACCAGGAGTCACAGCTGACAAGAGAAATTCTCTTAATAATTTGACATCAGATTTGATTTATTTTTTTAAAAAGCATTTTCTGATTCCTTTATTTTATGAAGTTATATTAATTATTAGATGCCTTTTAAATATTTTCCACGTGTATCCAAAGAACAGGTAATTAGGTTGTCCATTATTTTGATGATACAATTTTATCATCACAAATCCAGATGGGTCACAAAATAAAATTGATCCTAGTATTTAAATATTGTCAGCAAAAAATACTTGAATAATAATTATTTGATAACTCCAAGCCCCTTTTTTGTAAACATTCTCCAAAATTACATTGGTCGATATCAAGTCTTTTATTTGATAACTGCTGTAGGTAATAGAAAATGAAGAAAATACTGGTGAGCTAAATAAATATTTCTGTTTTCATTGATCTTTTAATCCAGAAAAGAAGAATGAGAAATAAAAATAGTATCACCAGAGCACTGATAAAATGATATTATAAGTGCATTGATGCTGAATTACGTAATAGAAAAATTTGTTAAGTTTGTAGGAGGGGGTGTAGAGGGAAATAGTAGAAAAAAAGGTTACCGAAGGATACTTAATCTATTTTTATTGTTAATTTATTATGGCAGTTCCATTTGATTTCTTTGTTATTCAAAACCACTGTTTTATAATTTTCTGGCCCAAAGTAATTTTGGCTATCTTATGTGTTGGGCAATTTAAAAGAGTCTGTAGCATCTATTTTCTTTTCAAAAATGCATTGTTATGTTCTGGCACTATTTCCTGAGGAAATTTCTCATTATGTCTTTAGCCGTCTACATGCCTACCTTGGTATTGGGGACTATTGTTTCCACCAGGAAATGCTGAAAGGTGGGAAGCTATAAAGATCATAATTGAACCTACCAATTTCTGTTTCCTATGTGAGCCTAAGCATAATAATAATGTAGACATCCCAGTAGCTAAAATCTATTGAGCACTTTCTATGTGCCAAGAACAAATGCTTTAAATATTAGCGCATTTAACTGCCAAAACAAACATGAGGTAGCACTACTATTATTTTCATTTTATAGATGAGGAAACTGAGATACCAAAATGTTAAGTAACTTGGTAAAGGTCACTCAAATTGTGATTGGAGGTCTTCACCTTGAGACGTCAGTAACTACTGCTCGAGAGCCCACGCTCATAATTTTTCCACTGTATTGACTCACAGAAATTATGGGGCAGATTGGCTCATCTATAAGTTGTGTTTAATTACTACACAGCTTTTCATAGCTGTCCTGCTTGTGTAATCTGTTGCCATTTTACACGCATATATTCTCTTGAATGACAAACACATGACATTAAAAATAAAGGAAGCAGAGAAATGGAGTGGAGAGAACAATTTATAGCATTTTCCAAAGCTTTTAAAACCAAGTTATTAGATGTCATTTAACATTTTAAAATCTCCATCCTTTAAAATGCATAAGGCCTGAAATTAAAGCAAAAGCTTTAGAGAGTTCCAAACACAGAGCCAGCAGCACCATCTAGGTTCATGTTATTTTCTTTGAAAGACTATTTTATGTGGTACTGAGTAAAAATGAAACATGATGATGAAATGGGTCTACTGAAAGTCTGTCCTAAAAATCACCACTCTTCCCTAAATCCATACTCTCGATCTAGTTTTCATTATATCAGAGAAACCACAGTTTGACTTCCCAATTTTTGCTGTGAGGTGAATTTAAAAAAAATCATATTACAACACGGCTTTTCAGCATCTGCGTTGGCATACTTATTTTTACTGCTTATTTGATCTTCAGAGTGTTCAGCTTGCTATCAATGATGCATTTTTCACAGGGTTTATTATCCAGCAAGGAAAACCATGCAGAGTTTGGTTACTTTCCTACACTTGGTTCATTGTTTTCACTTTTCTCATGTGGGACAGGCCTTCTGTGGCTTCACACGAAATCCCTTCCCCCAGTCCCGAAATGTTTCCATTAGGTTTGTGGAGGTCATTCTGATAGATAAATTGCAAATCACCTGGTTTTCATGTGAATTGGTGTTTATCTCTTTAAAAGAAGTCAGAACTGGCAGAAAATTAATGGAAAATATAACATGCACAGGCTATTCTTTGCAGTATAAATGATAATAGCAAAATACAAGAAACAACCCAAATATCTATATTATGAGAATGGCTGAATAAATTATGATGCATCCACGCAGTGGTGTACTAAGCAGTTATAAAATGGAATAAAGGATATCTTTATATACTGCTATGTGGAATTGCAAGATGCATTGTTAATGAGAAAAAGCAGAGTTCAGAATAGTATTTATGATGTAATCAGTTTATATGTATCTGTGTGTACACATATTTGAGTATGTAAACTTGCTTATATTGTCAGAAAGAAACAATAGACAGTCAATCCAAAAGCTAATAAAAATATTCACCTATGTGGGGAGGGAGAAAACAGGGATTAAGAGGCAGGGATGGCAGCTAGAATTCTCTAAATAAGTTTATTTTTTATTTTGACTTGGAGCGATGCAATGTCTTACAAAATGAAACCAGAAAAAAAAGTAAAGGAGGCTATCTCCCACTGCCAGAAAACCTAAAACCAACTAAAAAAAATGTTGGTTGGTTGGAAACAAATCTTAATAAAAATGTGGCAATAAAGTGCTAAACAATGCAGACAGGTAGATAGATGAGTCAATTTATTTTTATTGAGAAGAATTATCAAGAGGAAATAAAAGCCTTTTCTCTATATGTCATTAGATTCTAAATCAATTACTGAGGTTTTGATATTTGCTATGAACAAGATCTAATATTACCAAATATCTTCTTGTCCTCTGGGTACAGAAACAAACTAAACACTGTATGAAAATTACACCAAAATATTTACAGGATGCTTGAAGTGGAGGAGGGAGTAAATCCTTGTTCCCATTTGCCTTCCTTCTACTGACATCTCAAGTTCTTTGCTTGTCAGGGTTATAAAATCTGTCATGTTCTCAGATTTCACGGGTTTGTAACGAGGATGGCTGCGCAAGTTTCTCCTTTGTCCGGTTGCCCATTTATTCATTCATGGCTGTCAAACACTAGTGGGTGGAGGTTCCTGTTCCCTTCCAGATGTACTGATGAATGCTCTTTGGCTTGCTGACCTTGGGATTTGAAGAGTTACCCATGAGGGTAAAACTTTCTTCCAGACTTTGCCTACCTTATAGAAATCATTCTTAGTACTAACATTGTTAGGGGTCTTGTCATTTTAAATACAACAAATTGTCCAAATGAGTGGTAAAATTAAAATGGAAAATAGTGAAAATACTTACTAGAAGTAGAACAAAGGAAAATTATGATAACATAAATTATATGAATCATAGCTAATGAACAGCTGAAGAATTGCTGGTAATTTAGAAGACTTGAACTACACCAAAGACAATTGTGTCAAAACCAAACCTGGTGTGTAAATTGATCTGCCAGTAGGTTGCAACTTGGAGAATCAATCACCTTAGTATGTAAACCTAGCTGTCTTGTACTTGTTTCATCAAAGCAGTATGTGGTATTAGAAAGTTTCTCAGAAGATTTCTGAATGAAATTGACTAGATATTTGACTGTTCATTTTGAAAATGCAGTTGCTGCCCTAATTTTCAGAATTTTACTTGATTTCCTCCCCAAGACAAACCGCAATTGTTTTTGACACATTTTCTTTTCCATAATTAACAGAAATTTGATTCCAGTTATACTTAGAAAATGGTCACAAAAGGAAAAATACTGTACTACTACTCTGTTCCATAACCATTAAAACTTTTAAAATTTTCTCATTTTGTTAAAAAAGTAAAAGAGTGATCGGTTTTAATAAACTTCTTTGGTCTAAAAGGGAGGCCAAACAAAAACATTTGGAAACAAAAGGATGCTGACAGTATTTAGTATTTTAGAATGCTTCAAAGGCATCCCATGAAAAGATTTGAAATTTGAAAATCCTGGTACTTCCCATAACGTTTACAAATTTTATTATTAGAATGCAGAAATAGATTAGTGGATAGGATCATATACATTTTAAATTAAACTTGATTTTTCAAACATTCAATTTTGTTTTTTGATATAGTATGAGTAATATGATCAAGAAAAAAAATAAATTTTATGAAATATAATGAGCACACGATTCCTGAGGAGAAACTCTCTATATATTATTGGTGACACCTTGATTTTTTATATGCAATCCCAGTTTTTCATATGCAATAGTTCAAAAACTTTTTAGATCATGATATTGTGTCTTGTATCAATTATCTTTCTTTGAATGTGGGGATTTATAATGCTTTTTATTTCCCGTGGATCCCTAAACCATTTCTAATCCTGGGACTTATCCATAAGAACGAAATAGCAATTTGGTAAATATTGCACCCCTCTTATCATCTAAAGGAAATGGGCCAAGATATCAGCACTATGCATTCTAAGAGCACTTAATATAGTGAGAGAAGACTCTCCAGTCCTGTTAATTTTTTATCACAGAACAGAAAGACCTAATGTGTAACTTTTTTTTTAAGTCAGCTGAAAGAGATTGGGTGGTGACGATCTTGGCAAATATAAACAGAATACAGATCAAAAAGAACAAGTGAAAGGTCAATTGCTGTGCACCAAGCTGCACAAATACAATCAGTGTCAGGGCTGAAGCTTCACGGTCAGCAGAAGATACAGGTCTCTGTGGCCCACATTCACGGAAAGGCTAATTTGCAATTTTGGGGAGTAACAAAAAAATACTCCTACTGGAACACTTGATACAAAGAATAGGGTGCAAACTGTGTAGCACTATGCCTCTATTGGCAGTATAGCCCAGAGAATAAGACTGCAGGCTCTGAGGCCAGCCTGTCTGGATGGGTTCTCTGCTTTACCTGCTCCGTGGCCAAGGCCAAGTGAATTAGCCCCTCATATCCTTGTTTTCCTCATCAGTAAACTAGGTATAGTAATAGTGCCTACTTGACAAGATTATTGTTATGATTTAGTGATTAAAATGATTGATGCACTTAGTACCGGGAACATAGTAAACTTTCAATTTATGTTATCTAATACTTTTTTCCAAAAAAGGGGATAGAAACATGGCATACTTCCAAAAACTGTTTTAAAATAATACAGGTGCAAGAAAAAACATGGTCCTTATTACATAGTTTATATATGTTTCAAGGATGACAGACTTTATAATATTCTTCAAGAACTGTATATAAAGAAATGTTACTATATCTATTGATGAAACTGAAAAACATAACTTTCATTTTAAGAGTCTTATAAAGTTATCAAAAAGGACTTAAGTTAGATCTTAGGGAGATGCTCTCATAAAGTTATCAAAAAGGACTTAAGTTAGATCTTAGGGAGATGTTCTCCTGGTAGAGTGTTAATCCAAGATAACTTTACCAAAAGGTGGTTTATATATTGCAGCAGGAGCTACTGGAGTTCCTACCTACGTCTTGGAGCCTTCCTACCATGGTCTCATGAGAATCTCTGCGCAAAGGCTTTTACTGGCATGTCTAGGTCTGGATAGCTGATGCCCCTGGAGCAGACCCTAGGTGATGATGGATAGGAGATTGGAATAAATAATCCAGCTTCCTCATCTCTGGCATAAAATCATTTATGTTCATTTCTTTCTTTTATAAATTAATTACTTTTTAAAAATGATTATATTATAATGTACATATTTATAGGGTACAGTTTGATATTTTGACATCTATGTTATATAATGATCAAATCAAATGTATCATTTCTTTGTGGTGAGAACATTCAAAAGCCCCTTTTCTAGCAATGTTGCAGTATACCTCACTGTTAATCATCTTTACCCAACTGTGCAATAGAATGCCAGATTCTATCTAATTGAAACTTTGTACCCATTGATCAACCTCTCTTCATCCTCTCCTCCCTCATCTCTCTGGTAACCACTGTTCTACTCTCAGTTTCTATGATACCAATTTTTTTTTCACAGTCCATATACAAGTGAGATAAAGTGGTATGATAGTGCCTGATTTATTTCAGTTCTATCTATATTGTCACAGATGGCAGGATTTCATTATTATTTCATAATTTACTGTGGCTGAATAGTGTTCCATTTTGTATATATACCACATTTTCTTTATTCATGTTTTCATTGTTGGACTCTTTGGTTGATTCCATATCTTGGCTATTGTGAAGAGTGAAGCAATAAATATGAAAGTACAAATAGTTTTTCAACATACTGATTTCATTTCCTTTGGGTGTATACCCAACAGTAAGATTGCTGGATTATATTGAGGATCTACTTTTAATTTTTTGAGGAACCTCCATATAGTTCTCCATAGTGACTTAACTAATTTACAATCTACCAAGAGTGTGTAAGCATTCCCTTTTCTCCACTTTTTTATACTGTCTCCCAGAGGTCTGAAGAAGTAACTTTTTTATTATCATGCCCTATATTAACATCTTTCCGTTTTCTGTTTCATTTCTCTATGCTTTACAGTTCTTTCCTGAGATCACCTCCCAAATCCACAACTTTCCCTTTTCATCCTTTTCTCAGTTTCTGTTTCTGGCCAAACCCTAAACTAAAACACTCTCCTCTTCTGAAGAGCTGTAGCAAAAATTATATGTAAAAATGCTTTTAAAGTGACTTGAGGGGTGTTCTCTCAGAAGCAGGGAGATAGATAAACTACATGGCATTTAATTGTTATCTTAAGCTATTTCATTCTATTTCCAAATATATGACCATGTGTTTTTACACTCATTTTAATGGGCATTTATATCTCCTATTAGATGTGACTCCACAAAGAAAGAGAAAAGATGTATGGCTGGCACCCTGAAACTCTAAATTCTCTATCAGTTGCCCAAAGTAGTTCTGAGTGCACCAAAATATAAAGAAGAAACAATACAAAAAATTGTGTTAATTATCTTGGGTCTTTGGCCTCGAATCCTGTGTGGAGCTCTTGGATCTTGTCAGCTGAGCTGTGCTGGCTTCTGGTAGATAGATACCCTTTTATTTTCTTCACTCTCATCTTTTCCCTAAGGAAGAAAGGCAAGGGTTGGGATTGTTCAGATTCCAGAGTGCTAATTGAAGCCACTTTTGCTAGGGGTAGTGACTTATATGTGAAGAAACATTCTCCGTTTTTGATCTGGGCAGGTGAGACTTTACATTTCATTCTATGGTGATTTCCAAGACCTGGTTTGAGCTTTGGGAGAAAAAGAGCAGGCATTACAGCTTCCCTGATTGAGGAATATTTAGATCTAACTACCACAGAAAAATAAAATCCTTCCACATGGTGCAACCTAGCTCATTGGAGTTCTGCTTTGGCACAAAACCCAGCTAACAGAAAAATACTATATTTTGTACTCAGCCACAATTGTGTATACAGGGCCTTTTGAGGAGGAAGTGTTGCCAGGCAAGGCAGGAATCAGGGGATTTGGGGCATCTTGGAGTCTTTCTCTTAATAGCCCTCCCATATAGGATCGACTTCTCACTTGCTAAAAACACGAGAGTCAAGGTAACTTCATTTGTGCAGATGAGGCAGAATAAGGTCTAGACTTAAAGTAGTCTCTATTTACTCCTTCCTTTTCATCTACATTCAAACCTTGGCCACCAACAACCCACTCGGATCACAAGAGGCAAAGGAAATAAACCTAACAAAAATTACACCAAGAGAATGAGGACGTTTTATACTCTAAAATCAAGAGGATAGCAGATATCAGCTTGAATGATCCATCCTTTGGCATTTCTGGGTGCTAAAAGGGCCAGATTCTCAAGCAGTAGTTTTTGTCATTCATTCCATCTGTACTTATTGAGTATCTACTGAACACTAGAAATATCACAATGAAAAAAATTATAAAGTCAAGTGCCTGCCTTAATGAGGCTTACTCTAACTTGGCTGTGTGATAATAACAAAGTAAAGAATTGAGAAAGAAAAGAGATAGAAATTCCTACTCCAGGATGTTGTTTCAAATATAAAATATTATTTTTAAGCAGAACCCACAATTATGAATGTACATTAAAGGCTTAAAGTCATTCACATGGCAAAAAGACATAAATAAATCTGCTAGAGGCTTCCAGGAGATATTCCTAGCTCATGACACAGTCATGGAAAGCAACCCTGTTTCTCCCACTTGACCTGCGTTTATTGTTGTCCTTCCTAGAGCCTTGAGGTGAAATCACATTAGGATGAATCCAACACAGTGTAAAGCAAAAGAAACACAAATCATCTCAGACCTTACAGACATCTTTGTTTTGTGAGATTAAATGATTCTGAAGCCTGTACTCCCCATGGGTTTTCTTGTATTTGAGATACCATGAACCAATGTTATAGGGGTTCCTGTTTCTTTTAGACACAAATATGTTAATGGAATAGAAATTGATATTAACAGTAGGTTCAGTTAAAGCTCCCAGGAAACTGGAAGGTATTTGAGATAGATGATTTGGTCATCTGGAGTTGAAGCAGTAGCATCCATATAGTATTGAGGTATGGGGGTATAGCTGTCCATGGCATGCCACAGGAAACAGCTAAATCAAATATCATCCAAGGTATCAGTCAAAAGCAAGGGCTGAAGGGACTGAGTAGCCACTGCCAAGGAACAGCCTAAAGTTCATGGGATAGATAGCTGCTTCTGTTCACACTGAATAGATTAGAGACCACAATGAGCTTGGACAGACTAAACATCAAGCGCTTCCTATGACTGCTAAATGAATCCTCATCTTTTCAATTGCAGAATTGAAATAGCTAAAAAGCAAATGTACTTTATGTTTCTGCGGAGTGTGGATTTCCACACCAAATGACTTTATAACCTCAGCAGAAAACTTATGAAAAAGTTAGGGCAACGGTTGGTAATAACAGAACTCTCAGAACTGGAATGGAGTTACTTAGGATGACATAGAGGACTAAAAGTAACCCAGTTATTTAACTCCAGGGAACTTTCTATGTCAGCTAAAGTAACCCCTTTCCACTTTCTAAGGAGCTGTTCTTGCCTTGCTTACAGACTCATAATATCACTGGCTGGAGGGAATTACATTTCAGTGGGAAACCTGTTAACCCCATCATAATGTTTTGTATCCAAATCTATAACTAAATTAGATCTCATAATACTCTGGGGGTGGGGGTGGGGGAGAGAAATTACAAAGTCAAGACTAGTAGGATATGACTTACCCACCAAAAGAACTGGAGTAATTTTCTAATTCATATCAGCAAAAATCTGGGGAATATAGCTGTGCTTTCTAGAGCAAAAAGGAAAAAAACACCGTGATTTTAAATTGGGCTGAATTTATCTAGATGAGAGCCAGAATTCTGGGTTCAATGTGACTTCAACAGCTGGAAGTAATGATAATTGTTTGGTTCAGTGACTAAAATATGGTCTCAGGTGGCTCTTGCTAAGTCCAACTGGGAAGGCAAAAGCTTTTTGGCATAACACCAGTAAAGGAATCCAAAGATATTGGGAGATAAAATGTGATGGAGTAAATTTAACATATGTGGTTGACTTCTCCCCCTAACCCTCACTTTGACCCAGAGAGGGCCCTGAAGACAGAACATTCATCAATGCCATGATAACTATCCTGCTGAGAGAAGTGCCAGCATGTCAGAGATCTTTCCTGGCTGTTTATGAGCTAGAGCTGCTGGAGGAGATGTTGCAGTTGAAATGACTCCCTGATTTCAATGGATAAGGGAAGTTCCTGGGGTGACAGAAGCCAAGTGATTACACTCTATCACCAAAAGCAAGATGGATGTGATTGTTACAATTGACATGAGGCACCGTGTCATAATCAGAGAGGTCTGTTCTGATCTGCAAGACCTTTTATGGTGGATAGACAATTTGGGATCTCTAGGATGAAAACAGATGGTGAGCCCATTAATGTCCTACTTGATTTGTATAACTAGGAAAGGACAAGTCAGGTGAATAAAGGTCTGCTTTGGACACTGCAATAGTGGTAACCCCTCATTCAATTTCCAAAGCCTTTTGAGTGAAGAAGAGTCCAGATATAAGGGAAAAAAATTGCAATAGCAGCCCAATAATGTTCTCTGGGCTCTGTGGTTATTATTATTATTTTTTAATGACTATGCAAAGGGAAAGGGAAACACTCAGACCTTTACGGTCAAAAGATTAGTTTTAATGTGCCTAAGGTTTCTTCCTTCAGGCTAGCTGACTGCAAATCTCCGTAGAAACTGCTATAGCCACATGTTTATAATAAACATTCAAGGCCAGTAGAATACTGAGAGAGTGTACTTAGGATACAGGTTCTTGATTCCAAGCCCCTGATCAAACTAGAGGAAAAACTTGGAGACCAAGAATTTGCTTTGTTTTACTAGTTTAAATGTAAGACTTGACCCTTAATTTTTGATCATCCCAGGGGAGGAGGTGGCAATTCTCCAATCATGCAGCTTAAAAGTCTTGAAAGCCAAAGGTTAGGATGCTTCTCTGAGTCAAATGTTGCATCCTAAAAGGTCCATCTGCATTGTTCTAGAATTAAAAGAGCCACAGATGATCATACACTTGCTTTTGTCTCTGTGCATTTCTCCAATAAATGCCATCTCAGAAGACCTAGTATATATGCTATTAGATCCTTTGCCCTTACTTGTTTGACAATGGTTTATCCAATACTTGCTTTTTACTAATCCCTGAGATACAGAACTCCAGTGATTACAGGTCTAACATGAGTGGAGTTAATGAGGGTCATGTGATAATAGAATTTTGACAAGAGTTGACAATCTAGCTCATAATTATTTTATCAGTTACTGAATGCAAAATTAAAATACAGCCAATCCTTACTAGTCAAAGATCTGTATTGCAAATTTTCTGCTTACTAAAATTTATTTGTAACTTGGAAATCAATACTGGCAGGATTTTCGTGGTCACTCATGGATTTGCAGAGCAGCAAAAAATTGAGTCACCCATCACGCACATTCCCAGCTGTGGTCTGACCAGCTGATGCTCTGCCTCCTTATTTGAGCTCATACAGAGTTGACCAGATGGTGGAGATGGTGGGGGGCAGGGCAGAGTAGTGCCAGAAGCTATGTCTCTGGGGACAGTTAGTTGAAAGTTTGTATCTCAACTCTGTAACCTGTTGTCTTAGGCAAGTCTCTTAGTTTTAAACCTTGTTTTTGCTTTTGTAAAATAAAGACAACAGAATCTATCAGGATGAGTTGTTTCTAGAATTTAAGATTATAATCTCTGTTAGATACGTACATGCATATTTTCCCTAAGAGCAATTATTCAATCTCCAATAATTTGGTGTTGGCACTTTATGAAACAGAACTACCACAAATAACGGGCATCGACTGTAGATGTTTCCATCAAAAGACAGAAATTCACATCGGTTCCTTGACCACATAAAGTTGAATGATAATATCGTCTACCTCTTAGGGCTGTTGTGAGGTTAGGTGAGTTAATATATTGCTCAGTTTGGCTGGCGATGAAAGACAGAGTTACCACAGAGAATGACAAGAGATTAGCAGAAGTATAATTAAGTAGATATTCAATATTGCAGTTTTGTAGAAGATGTAGTCTTTTCATTGGAGCAAATCATATAGCCCTTGGTAAGTATACATTGATTTGAAAAATGCCCTTTGATCTGTCCCCCAAAGCAGGAAATAGCATGGGAAGTTTGTTTTTCATGTGTGAGAGATAGTAGTACATCTTCACTCACTTGCCTCTGGGTTATTTCAACTCTCCAGTTCTGTGTCCGCATGTCATTCATCAGGGTCAAGTAACTATGTGTGAACACCCAGGACAATACACTGGACACTTTGCTAATGACACCATGTAGACAGAAAACACAGCAGAGTCCCTATTACCTTGATAAGACAACCAGATGCAGTGGTCTGGAAAACAAATGCTCCAAAGGTGCAGGAAGCTGTACTTCCACAAGGTTGATAACGGTCTCGTGATCTAAGTATGTCCCCTTCAAAATGAAATTTTTAGAAGATCACCTTAGTTTTGAAAGAAATAGAATCAACAAACAGTGAATGCTTAAGTCAAAGATCTCACATGACCATGAGACCATAGCTGTCCAATGTCAACTCAATATTATCTGACTCATTGTGTTATAAATTCTGATATATGTAGTGGTTTAGTTTTATGTTTAGTAAATATGTGAACTTGGATAAGTTTCTTCCCTTCCCTTCCCTTTTTTGAAACAGGGTCTCACTTTATTGCCCAAGCTGGAATGCAGCGGTACAATCATAGCTCACTGCTGCCTCGAACTCCTGGGCTCAAGTGATCCTCCTACCTTAGCATCCTGAGTAGCTAGTACTGCAAATATGCACTACCATGCCTGGCTAATTTTTTAAAAAATAGTTTTTGTAGAGATGGGGGTCTCACTATGTTGCCCAGGCTGGTCTTGAACTCCTGGCTTCAAGCAATCTTCCCACCTTGGCCTCCCAAAGTGCTGGGATTATAGACATGAGCCACTGCACCCAGCCAGTAAGTTTCTTTTCTGGTTTTTGTTTCCACATTAACTAGAGGTTAATGATAATAAATATCTCTCAATGTCGTTAGGGCATTCAATGGATTAGTGCATGTAGTGTCTGGCACTTAGTAATGCTTATTTTATTTAGGGCTATCGTTCTTTTTAGAACAATAGAATCTGTCCTTTGTGGAACAGGACCTGTAACCCTGCAGAACCCAGAGCTGCAGGGCCAGGAAGCACAAAGTCTCCTGATGGATGATTAGGAATGATGATGATTCACTCCTGCTTCTACTGCACCCAAATTGATGTATTCTTCATACTAGAGGCCATAGTACCATATAAAATTTTCTAATTCATTTTATATAATGCATCCTGGAAGATGGGTTCCCATCCTCACAGAGTATTATTACTCTCGAGCTGGCACTTAAGCTGTGCTTTCTGTTGTTTATTCCAATGCTTGCAGAACACCTTCCTGATCTAGTCCTCATTCACTGCATGGATGGGTCAGAGCAGTTTTCCCAGTGTATGGAATGTGTTGTCTCCATAACCTTGAGAGCTGCCAAGAATTGTGCTTTCCTCTCTGTGATAGGGAACTCAAGATGCAATAATTTGCCTTCTACTCTGAAGGGAGAGTTCCAGCATATCCTCGAAGCTGGAGCTGTAAAACCCCTCCTGAAGTGGCAGGTCTAGGTATCTTCATAGTCTTAACAGGGCCTTCCTGCTCATTCTGCCAGATTAGCATGATCCCATGCATAAAGTGGATCAGTGCGATGCTTTGTGGAATGCATAGACAGTCCAGATCTCTTTGGAGACTATATTACAACTGAGATTGAGATATTACAACTGAGAGTGAGATATTTAAGAAAGCCCTGGGCAAACTGGGAATGTGTATTGATTTCCTTTCTAAGTGAAGACCAGTGGTTTCTGATTGTCTTTGTTAACGGGGAAAGAGAAGTATGTGCTAGATAAATAACTAGCTGTAATGCCATGTAGCTGCAGCCATATGTATCTGCTCTAGCAAGGATACCACCTCTATCATGGCAGCTGATCAGCCTGCTACTTGAAGTCATCTATACTCATCCTTCAAGTCTAGTCATTTCTGGCAGGGGCCAGACTCACAAATATATTGGAGCTATAATAGACACACCACCAACCCTCTATTATTTAGAAACATTTTTTTTTCAGACAGCGTGTTGCTTTGTCACCCACACTGAGCTCAAGTGATCCTTCTGCCTCGGCCTCCCCAGGTGCTGAGATTATAGGCATGAGCCACTGTGCCCAGCCTATTTAGATCTTTAAGAGTGTTATTAATCTCTGTCATCCTTTCTGGCATATAATATTTTCTATTTAATTGCCAGATTTGGAGGGGGACAATGACCATACAGGCCAAGAGCCCAATTTTCAAGTAAGTCAATCATAATTATACATTTGCGAACTTTGAAAAAGACCATTGTGGGGATCTATAGACCAAGCAAGACCAAGCAAGACCAAGCAGTCCCACTGTAACCTGGATTTTGTCCACACCTTCATTTATTACTTGAACCTTATAGGCTTCCACTCTTAACAGGGGGTCCCCTATAGGGAAGGACATTGCCTGTGTGTGGGGACAGTTGGTATATGGGAACTTTGTAGTGACTGCTCAATTTTGCTGTGAGTCCAAAACTACTCTAAAAAATAAAGTTTATTAATAAAAAAGAGCCTGGGGAATCAAAATCTTAAGGGGTATCTACCAACATTTCTGCATTGCAAGTGTCAGGGTCCACAACCAGGGCCCTGAGGTTGACAGAACAAACTGGCTTCAGCTAAGCCTTCAGTTGTCTTTAAAGATTAGTTACTATAATTCTACAACCTAAGTTTTGTCTTAAATTTTTTGGCTCGCCCATGATAGAAGAAGGACTTCTTTTCTGCTACGAAGGAGGCACTCTGCCCTTTACACTTGGATTTCAATTGTTTATTAAGGGCCATTAAGTTTTCATTAGGAAGAGCATTGATATGACTTAATGACAGCAAGCCAGTTCCACTCTCTATGCATTGTTTCTGTACTTTTAGAAGCACCAAATTGTTTCCTTCTATAAGAATAGTTTCCCAAGTGGCTACCAGTGAATGGCTAGAAATGACTCTGCCTCCTTGTGCCAGGGACTGACTATTCATGACTCACATACCACATGGAATGATGTCTTCATCATCAGAGGAGTGGCCAGAAATTCAGTCCTGGAACTGCATCTTTACTGCCTAATTTCTCGGACTACTATTGGTGTCGGTTGTGTTCTCTGGGAAACAGATACTGGGCCAGGGATAAAAAACTGAAAAAAGATTTTTGTGAAAGGAAAAGGAAGGAAGCAGGATTGTGTGGAAGGAATTGTTAGCCTATGAGGCAGATAGGACAAAATGTTTGCCAGACCAATGAGGAGCTCCAGGGCAAGGTCGACCTGTTAGAGAGGTTCTGAGTTGGGAAGAAATAGAGAAGAGTTTGTACCTCAGCCTTGCTCAGTCATCACCTGAGGTCATCCTGAAAAAGTGTGGCCTGGTAATGAAATAGAATGATGAGGCAGTTTCTAAGAATAGAGTCAGGACAATTCTTCCCCAGTAGAAAAATATTTGTATACATTATTTTCAGTTTTGCCTTTTTAAACTTAACAGCCTCCCAAAGAATTTTCCAAGATCCACGGAATTCCATAGTCATCATTACTTTAATTTTAAACGACTGTATTATATGATATCTGGTGTCTTAAAAGATACTTTAAACATGGTTTGAATGGGTATTTTTTTAAAAATGAATTTCCTGGTACACAGGCATTTGGGGAAGTAAAAAAGACTTTTTTTTAGTAATAAAATGACTTTCCTTTTTATAGAAAAGGCAACAAAAACATAGGGTTAAAAATCATTTATAATATAATTCTTCTCTGTGAGACTTTACCATTCTCATTGACCTTTCAGCCTGAATGCAAAAAAAAAAAAAAAAAATAGAAGACTTTGTCACAGTTTTAGACTGTAGAGCTATTTTTAGCTGTAAAACGTCATGTCCTAAACTTAATAAAAATCAAACACAAAGAGATGAAAGTGGGAACCTTCTTACAGAAATTCCTTTAGGGCTATATCCTGCCTTCATTCTACGTGAAGAATTCCCACAGAAATCAATAGAAGATTAAAATAAATATCAATGGCAGGATACAGTCCAAATTATGAATGAAAACTTTAAACTTGACAGGTTAATTGTTTTTCAGATGATTGGAATTTGGGGCAGCATTTTCAAGAGTGAAAACCAACATTTTGGCTGCAGATAAATTAGTGCACAGCATTTTGTATAGCAAGGCCTTATCTACGGAGTTATGTCCACCCTTTGTTTTAACACATTGGTTTTTGCTATTTGAAAGGGAAGTTTCCAGAACAAGCATCATGATTTTCCATTAGTGGGTCAGCTTTCCACTTTGCCTTTATTTTAACTAGGACAAACAATATGCAAAGTGAAAGAAATTCATTTCTAATACTCATTGCTTAGCCACATTATTTTAAAAGTTAGCAAGAAATAAAATATAATAACATTACAAGTGAAAGATTTAAAGGTAAGACTGAATAGTAAGAGTGATTATGACGTCCATTGCCTACAAAAACTACAACGGGTAGACATGTATACATAGTGTTCAGAGTATCAGTCTTATCATCTAGAACACTTGAATAGAGAGGTTTGTGGAGAAGTCAAACTGCATTTCTTAAGCTTTGCTAACACCATATAACAAATGATTGGCCTTGGGCACATTAGCTGCTCTGAGTCACTTTTTTCTTTTCTTTTTTTAAAAAAAAAAAAAAACAGGAAAAGAGTGCCCTTCTGTGAAAGAGGAATGAGCTTCAAGAAAGAGTAGCATAAAGATGCAAGGGTTTAGTTTTGTAGCATAACTAGAAGTCAGGAGCTGGTCAGCCTTGGCATCGGTTCAGCACTCCAGCTAACAGGGCCGGCTGCCCTGAGAGTTTTGTCTCCTTTCCTCCACTTTACCAGATTATCTGCCACAGCTCCAGGTATCACATCTTTGTTCAAGCCTGGTGATGGAGTAAAGAAATGGTATCATTAATAACTAATTTTTTTTTCAAGAATGTATAGACTCTCCCCTGCATCTATCAACTTATATTTCCTATCTAGAATTGTACCATACGACCAGTCTTAGCTACAAAAAAAGACTAGAAATAGAGTGGGACGGTCGAGCGCAGTGGCTCAGCACTTTGGGAGGCCGAGGTGGGCGAATCACGAGGTCAGGAGTTCAAGACCAGCCTGGCCAACATGGTGAAATCCCCTCTCTACTAAAAATACAAAAAATTAGCTGGGCCTAGTGGCGGGTACCTGTAATCCCAGCTACTCAGGAGGCTGAGTCAGGAGAATCGCTTGAACCTGTGAGGTGGAGGTTGCAATAAGCCGAGATCGTGCCACTGCACTCCAGCCTGGCAACAGAATGAGACTCTGTCTCAAAAAAAAAAAAAAAAAAAAGAAATAGAGTGGAATATTTTTGGCAGAAGCAAAATTGGACTGTATAATCCCTGATATAATTCTTTTAATTATTTAAGTCACTTATCAAAATTGCAATAATACTTTGAATAAAGACAGGCATAGAGTAGAAGCCCACTCAGCTATGTGAGGTCAATGAACATCCCTGTTTTGTTGACGCCTGCAAGTCCACTGTGGGAGCACCACTGTTAGGCGTCAGAGTGGTTGGCACAATGTTGGCCAAGAAATATAAGTGACTGAATCACTAATAATCATTTCAAAGAGGCAATTCAATTCAATTAACATTAAATAAATGCTTATTATGTTCAAACCATGTGCTAGGAGCTTGGATTCAATAATTGTAATACTAGATCATAGGTATTAGGAGCTTATTTAGAGATTTAAATAAAGCACTCCAGAAATATAAAGTGATGGTAATTATTCTCTGCTGGTAGATTGAAGAGGAACATAGAGAGGAAACCTAAAAGGAAATGATTCACTTCTAAAGTGGTAATAGATTACAGTGACAGTGACAATACTTCACAAGGTAATTCACATTTACTTGGAGTTGAGAGAAAAGACTAATGAATGAATCTTCTGGTAGGTTGACAAGAGTGGTGGGTTCTGATTACTTAAAAATTAAAAGGAGAGTATATAAAAGGACTTCTTTTATGAAATTAAAGAATTCCTGAATGAAGATAAGAGAAATACTAAAATTAAAATGGATGTCTATTTCACAGGGAAGAAAGAGTAGTTGTTTGAAATAAAAGCAAAGAAAAACAACAAAACAATACACACACACATACACACACCCCAAAACATAAAACAAATTTTTTTTTCCTGTGGGGCCCAAGATTTTGAGCACTAAAAAGTGGTTAGAATTAAAATATTCGTAAAGTACTAGTGAAACATTGATAGTGTCATTGATTACTGTTTAAAAAGTTGAGCGCAGATTGAATTTATTATCAAAGAAACTGTTCGGACTGCTCCAAAATAAATCAATGTGCTTCCAACTTTACCTTGGGGAGAACATGGTCTGATAAAAAAAATTTTCCCATATTGCGTGGGGTGAAATCCTTGATCTAAAGCATGTTAGGGTTGCTACATTCGTTTCTTTATTCTAGTTTCAGTAAGTATTTTAAGGTGATTGAGAAAAGAAGAACTCTCTGAGATTAAAAACCTGCTGTGTAGCCCAAGGAATGTAACGTTAAATAAAATGTCAGAAAGAATTCACTGTACATGTTTGAGCTTGTAGACTAACTGTGTTAAATGGATATTAAACTGAGAAAAAATTCTTTTAATATAGCCAATACATGAGTATATTAGACAGTTAGAACAGAATGTCTATATCAGAAACTTTTATTGAATATGTATTCATTCCTTTTCTCTGATGATAAGAGCTAATGTTTACGGAGCCCTTTTTCTATAGCCCAGCTATTGCACGAATTACGTTGCGCGTTTTCTTTGTTAATTTTCACAGCAACCTAACAAGATAGAAATTATTTTTAATTCTCTTTTAGTAATGAGAAAACTGAGAAGTTGCCGTTTGCTTCTGGTCACATAGTTAGTAAATAGAAATATAAACTGGACCCAGGACTCCTCCTCACCTTAATCACCCTGTCTCTATAAGCAATCTACTATTCCTATTGTTTGGGTCACCTGGTATGTCCAAAAAAAAAGAAAAAAAAGAAAAGAAAACAGAACTTGGACGATTAGCATACCCTTCATATCAACATTTATAACCATATCTTATTTTAGCTATTAAATGAAATTTAAACTGAAGTTTCAGTATTCTCAGCTCTGTTAATAAATGCTTCCTTTAAATATTAGGTATAATTACATAGCCAGTTCCTACCAATGAGTAAGTTTATCTCTGGCAATGAGTTGTTCTCAGTGTCCAAACACATTTCGTTACTTTTGCTAGGGAAGTATTGAATTTGTTTGTGTTATAGTGAACTGAATGTAAGAAATGCCCTAAAATTATAGTACTCAGGTATGCTTCCTTTTAAACATTCTGTTTAATGTTTAACCTTTTTTTGATTTTCCTTCTTGAAAAGAGAATGTTCATCTCCTAAAGTTATAGATGTAATTATTGTTATATTCCACATAACAATAATTTTTTGAAATTAAAAAATATACAAATACAAGCTACTCCATTAAAATAGAATCTATGTTTGAATACTATTGTCATTTTTAAGTGTACTATACTGAAATTATGTTGATAGAAACACAATCTTTTTTTCATTAGTAACTGCTTTTATGGTTTCTACAAGCAGTTCTCCATCCACATTGAATGTGGTCCCAGGGAACTGTAACTAGTCTTGGAAGTGATTGGTGTTGCCTGAGGATTTGGGGCCCAGAACAAAGAGAAACAGAGATCTGAGGGTAAAAGGAGCATAGGCTGGAAGCTAGGAAATGTCTGAAAAGGTAAGTCTATAAAATTAGACAGGGCACACACAGAAGCCCAAGTAAAGTTTCTTACAGAGTATCTGTGAGCCAGTTTGGAAAGTTGAGCTTAAAATAATCCCCTGGAGCATATGATATGGGGTAAGGATCTTTTACAGCTTGGCAGGAGTACAGCTAAATGCTCGGAGAAAGATCCATTGCAGACACTTAAAGTTATTGAAGTTCTATTTGCAAAACTGAGTCCCTCAACAGTGGACACTTCAGTTAATGGGATAATTTAACCAAGAAAGAGAGTCCAAAATAATTCCTTAAGGACTGATATAAGAAACTTTTTTCTAAGGCGATAAAACCAGAATTTATTAAATTGTACCACGGACATTCTACAAGCAAATCTAATAAGAATGTTGAGGTTTTTTTTTTTTTTAAACAACAGCGTCCACAGGGACCTTTATTCCTTGACTTCACTTTGCCCCTAGATCCAAAATTCACACAAATTAAGTAGTGAAAGCTGACAAGACGTTTGAATTACCTTAAAATGGCATATTCTGAATTTAAAGTAGGCGAGAAGATGACCCGACACTTGCCTAAAGTAATATACTCACTAATTGCAAGCTTGACAGAAAAATTGTTCATGGGAATAAAAATATCTTAAGGAAATTTCTTTATGATGTAGCTATCTTGTGGGTAAAACATAGTGTGAAATTCTACACCTAATCAACTATTACACAGTAAAACAAAATAGACTTTAGGACCCAATATTAACAGTTTCTGTACACTGGGTTCCCACCGATATCAGATGCTGTGCTTCACCTTGCCTGCGTTATCCCACTTGATCCATACATTAGCCCTCCATCATTGCTGCTACTCCTAATTATACAAATGAAGGTGAAGAAACGAATGAAGAAACAGCCCCCAATGAAGTTAAGTGATTTGCTAGACTTGGGATTAGAATCCATATCTGCTTGGCTACAAAAACTCAATTTTTTGAGCCCAGGATACATTTGCTTATTAGTTATACCTTTTCTCATGTTATTTGTTGTTCCATTAACCAAGAAAATATATATCCCAAGGGGGCATCTTATCAACACTTGAATCACATATCGAATTATTCATGACAAAAGTGTACAATTAAAAGGAAAAATTTTGTATGAATTCCTTTGGATACTTCAGACTAAATCCTTGCAGTTACTTGATTTTTGATAGAAGTATTGGTTCCCCTGGGATGTAACACACTTCTTCTTGTGCAGGTCCTAAACAAGTTGAGAAATAAGATGGAGGGTAAGGTATATGGAAAACAGAAAATGTTGTCGTTGTTGTTGTTGTTGTTGTTGTTTTAACTAATAAAGGCCAAGTTGTGAGGGCCAAAGAGGTTTGGTAAATAAACCACAGAATTAGTCAGACTTAACTTACCTGGTCAAGGCACTGGCAGCCACCAGTGTTGGGAACAGCCTGCTCCCAAGAACAACAGGTAAAGTCTATACCCCAGAGCCAAGAGCTCTCACAAGGAAAATGGTACCCGGCTCTTTTTTTTGAAATGTGTCGATCAGATAAATCACCTCACTCCCAGAGAGCAGAGTAAAGGGGTGAAGAAAGGGTGGGTTTTACAGCAATAGAACTGCCTTCAGAAGAAGAAAATTTCAGCTCTCTTTCTCACATTCTCTTGTACCTCGCTGGGTGTAGCTTCCAAGCCTCTGGTTAGATCTCCCTCTGTGGGAGATCAGCAGTCCAGGACAGACTGCCTACCACATGCACAGGGGGATTGCTTGCCTCCCCGCAAGGATGAAAAACTAGCCCTTTAGGAGACTCTTGGAACCTCTCATGGGAAAGACACATGTTGCCCCAAGAAGACTCTGAAATGAGTCTTCTACTCCATTAATTAAATTTACTCCAGCGCTACTTTACTTAAGCTTCCAAATTTACTCCCTATTCTCTTTCCCATCCCAAATTATGTCCAAGCATGCTTTCCTGTGTAACATGTCATTGATCCTGTAATAAGATTTAATGACATTAGTGAATAGAATAAAATACATAAATTCTATAATAATAAAATGCCAGAAAACTTTCATAGAAGCCCTCTTCTGCTGTCAGATTCAGAGGGAGAAAGTAAAGGCTATGCCTATTAACATTTAAAGGAAATTAATGTTTAAAATTCATTTTTAGATAATATGAGTTAAAAGTTAGAAATTAAAGAAATTCTCATTTTTAGAAAATTCTGCTTAGTCTATACTAGAGGTTTTCTCAATTATTTAGATGCATAAGAATGGCTGATATTTCTTTAGGACCTCATACATTTTATTATTTTAACACAGGTATCTGATAAGTCTCTCTTTTTAGAATCCAAAGAATTAACGGGACACAGGAGATTATAACGACACTGTCCCCACATATACCAACTTTACAAAAAAGGGTTTAGGACAATTTCCCAGGTAAAAATTCCTGAAGCCATTATTTAATATTGACTGAAACTGTAGTAAAAGCTCAGTTATATTTCTAAGTAAAAGAAGGCATATTAATTCTCTACTGCTGTGTGATGCAGCACCCCAAAATTTCTTAGCTTAATAAAACAAGCATATATTCTCTTGCATTTTCTGTATTTTAGGAATTGGGGAGCACGTTTTTTTTCTGGTTGGTTCTCGTTCAGGGTCCCTCCTGGGATCGCAGTCCAGTTGTCCTCAAGGGCTGTTGTCATCTGACACCTGTAAGGTTCATTCCCACCCTTACCCATGTAGGCAGCCTACAGTTTTTCACCATTGGAGAGAGACCTCAGTTCCTTAACACGTGAGACTCTTGACTTCTCATGGCATGGCAGCTGGCTTCCCTCATAGCAGTGATTTGAGAGAGAAGGAAAGCAAAACAGTGATGTCACGCTGTCATTTATGTCCTAGTTTCTGAGTCATACACCATTTCTTCTGCCTTCCTCTAGTTCTTAGGAATGCGTCACTAAGTCCCATGATACCTTCAATGGAAAGCATTACACAAGGGCTTAAATACCTAGAGGCAAGGAACCCTGGGGACCATCTTAGGGACTGGCTTCCAAAAGAGGTGATGGCAAAAAAAATCGTAATTTTTACCCTCACCAGGATGCCACTGGTTGGTTGGTACAAATTAAGCAGAATCTATGATTTGATCATTTAAATTTAATAGAGGGAAATCTTCAGCAAAAAGTTTAGTACAGTTCACTACCATCTCTTAGAGAAAAATCTGCCCACGCACAGCTTTTAGTGTCCATCTCCTCTGGGACCTCTGTGTTCTGGGTACTTCTGCTCTGTATAGGCAACGAGCTCTGTTGGGTCACATAGCTACCTCGTATCTTGTAGAAAGGCATTTTTATTCCCGTGCCATCGTAGCTAATTCCACGGCCTCTTATTAGAGAACTGCTTAGACCTAAGAAATTTGCTTTTTAGTGATGGTTTTTATCTTGTCTCCATATCTATTTCAACCAGAAAAACTTTTGCAACATATTCCTGAGATGAAACTAGCATAGGTGGTTCTGAAGCCAGTGTTCCTTGGGCTGTGATGTGGCCCAAGATCCCTTCCGTGTGCTCCTCAGGGCACTGTCTCTTCACTGCTTGTGAAGTCTAAAGTTTCTCAGTCAGTTTCCTTCATAATAAAGGAAACCAGTGAAAGTTCCCCTACAACAACTGTATCACCTTGAAACACATCTAGTATTTCTTTTGAGCAGTTTCCACTTGAGTCTCTGAATGAGTCTCATAAATTCACCATCATTTTCTTGGCCCCGAATAGAGAGAGTAATTAGGGGCTGTTAATTGCTGATCTATTGCTGCCTACCCAAGCCTGACACTAACCATTTAAAGACAGAATGTCAGAAGTAGCACAGAGCACACACGAAACCCAGCTGCCTTGTAGTTTAAAAACAACGATATCAAGGTCTACAATTGTACAGAAAAACTTGTTCTCTTTATAGTTTAATTCTTGCCTCAGCTGCCCTTGAGCTCTAAGACCTCTGCAGCCACTGACATCTGTTGTGGTTTTTGCTGTCTACATAACATATGCAACTGTATTTCAGGGTCAGGAAGCAACAAGCTCCAGGCTGCCTGTGCCTGTGAAAGGCTTTCACTGCCTTGAGCATCTTTGTCAAGGACCTTCTAGACTTAGCTCCATAAGTCATAGAGAAATATTTTGTCATAGAGAAATACACCATAATCTATATTCATAGATCCAGATCAGAATATTGGGTGCCCTGCGTCTTAAAGGTGCTGGCCCTTGCCATGATATTTAAAAGCTGGTTCAGTATATGCCATAACAAACTTCAAAATATTCTGCTGCAAAACCCGATGAAGACTCCAAACCACATGTCTTTGCCCCAATTAAAAGTCTCTCCATGTGTTATTTTCTTTTTCTCCTCAGCTTTGCTCATTGCATCTTATTTGGCAGTATTCCCATCAAAATACACCAAATGTTGTTTCCTTTAAGGTAATCCCTCAAAATTGCAGGTCCCCCTAATGATGGCAGACCTACCTGCAGAAAGCAGTGGTGACTGTGCTCTTTCTGCCAAAGGCTGAGCCCCAAGGAGATGAACGGAAAGCAGCTGAGCTGAACACGCCCCATTTATCTTCCCAAACTTACCAACTAGAAAAGATACTCCAATGTGGTTGTGTTTGATTTAGGGAAAGTGCAGGAAGAAGTGCGGAGTACGTTACACTAATTGAATACCCTCCATAGAAAGAAAACATCAGGAGTGAGGAGAAAGTTTTGTCTTTTAGCTACGTGACTGAGAGGCTCTTTTAGGCTTATAACGGAGACTTAAAGGAGCAAAGCATTTTTTACCCTAGGAGAAGGTTGAGTATTCTTGTGCAAGTGTAGCTATTGCTATGTAACACTAAAATATTTCCACTGTGGAATTTGGGGAAGAGATAAACACGTTCACCAGGACAGAGAGAATTTTGTTAGAGGAATCTGCTCTTCCTCCACACCTGCCCTCTGCAGTGCACCTCACAGTGATCTGACTTCAGACCCCTTTCCTTCCCTAAACCATCTTTCTTCAATGTCAACAGCGATCTCCTGAGGGCCAAATCCAGCAAACATTTCCCAGTTCTCCTCCAACGTGATTGCTCTTTGATATCTGAAACTATGCTTTTGGAAATCGTTTTCAATGCCTCTTTTTCAAAACTCTCATCTTCCTTGGCTTCCTTAACCCTGCATTCTCCAGGGTCGTTAGCTGGACCTCTGAAAGCTCCTCTCCTTTCTCCTCCTCTAAGACATCATCCTTTGTGCACTCCTTGAACAAAGTAATTCCTTAGGTGTCTGCCCCCAGCTCTGTTGGCATCTAGTTGTAGACTTTTTACCTTGGCAATGTACTTTTGGCCGTGGTTTCTACAACAATCCCCATGAAAGTAACTCGGCCGTAAATGAAACTCTCAACTTTCTACAGAACATACATGTATTTTCAATATTCAAAGTAAATATGTCCAACACTAATTTTTTTTTATCAGAACCTGCTTTCCTTTATATATTAATTTCCTCAGTCAATCAGATCCTCATTCTTAAGTCACTGAGGTCAGAAATTGCCTGGTCACATAGTCACATTGAAGCCTATCTTAGAGATTTGTCATGCTCTGGAATTAGTTAGATCTAGGTTCAGGCCCAGCTCTGCAATTACCAGCTATGTGATCTTCAGCAAGCTACCGAATTCCCATCCCTTCCCTTATCTGTAAAACAGACATAGTAAGCAGAATGCACCTCACAGGGCTGTTAAGGAAGATTTAATGAGATAAATGTGCATGGAGTCCTTAATACACCGGTGGACGCAGAGAAATCTGATATTTACCTGTTATTACAGTGTTTGTTGTAACTCTGGATTGTCTTTAAATTATGTGCCCTTCTTTTATATCTGCTGCCATTACCTTAATTTATTTCCTTTCCTCATGTGAATTATTGCATCTGACTAGTTTCTTTGTTTATAGTTTCTCACCCTTTAAATCCATCATTTCTACTGTCACAAACTTTACCTTATGATAGCCCAGACCTATTCATGCCACACTCTGCTGCTTTAATACCCTAGTGGCTCCTGTTAGTCCACAAAATAATGTTCAGTCCCTAGCATGGTAGCCAGGGCTTTTAATAATATGCTTACAACTTGCTTTCTTGCTCACACACTTAGGCTGCAGGCATGCTGGACTTTTCACTGTCCCTGAGTGCACTTTCATACACACATGACTTTTTGGCAAAAAAAGAAAAGGAAAAAAAAACTCTCAGCCTGAAATTCTCTAAGCTTTTCATGCTGCAAATATGAACGAAAATTCTTTTCTTTTCTACTTGATTGACAAATTTTATCTTACTGTCCTCGTGCGTGTATACATTCATGTATATACATAATATTTATATTTAACCTCATAACAGTGGTTTACGTGTTCATGCCTGCAACAACGTTTTAAGCTCCTTAAAAGCAGGGACCATGACTAATTCTTCGAACTTAGTCACCATATCTAGTATGGCCATAGTGGATGATTAGAAAACACATAAGGAAATGAACTTGTAACTCTAATAACCTTCTAAGTTAGGGTTTTAAGATTGTGGATTCTACTCTTTCACCAAGTTAGCTTATGTTTTGATAAGTATTTGCCTCTTTAATATTTCGATGGTACTGTGCAAGGAAATCCATGGCCTGTTAACAGCAGCTGGCCATGTTAGCTTGCCCATGAAGAACAGAGAAAATGTGGGAGGCAATACGGTGACAGTGGTGTAATTAAAATGTTAAAAATTAAATCTGAAATGTAACTGCTAGTTATAATAAGTAAATAGATCAACATAAGATTTTTTAATTAAAGTAGCAAGAACAGTTACAGCAAGAGTCCAGATGGACAGCGTTTTCTGAAATTACTATAGGTCTCACATACCCTGAGAATCATCAGTTCCAACTTTTCTTAGAGACAGGTACAGTTAAAAGAAACCCTACTTTATTTAGTACAGGTAATCAACAGATAGTGTTCATGGGGTTCTGTTTCACAGTCTCATTTATTTCTTGGCTTTATTGAAGTTTTAGGCCCAATGTGAGCCCTGTTAAGTTAATGAACAAAAGCATCCTTTTCTAGCTTTAGTAAAACTTGACTGTAGGCTATTTCACAGTGAACACTTCTCAGATTCTTAAGCAAGGTGCCAATATGCCCTACACGACTTTTGGAGAAAATTAAGGAAGGCATCTCAGTGTCATGTATCCGAACTGTTCCAAGTGCCTCAAAATAAATGAAAACTCTATCCACTTGGTTAAAGCACAATTTGTCCATTTAAATCTCTGATCTTACACAGCTAGTATACCCATACTTTCTCCTCTGCTTCTGATGTCCTCATTGTAAGACCTACCCCCAAATATAAATGCTAGCAAAGATGAGACTTTCTGTTACTATTTCAAATAAAATTGTGATTATTTTCAAAATATGAAATCCCTTCTCATTATATAAAAATTTAAAAATACAAAAAAGAGGAAAAAATTATTTTATCATCCCCAAAGACCTGTTGTTCATATTGTAACATTCCTAGATTTTTTCTATGTGTTTTACAAACTTTTTATAGTTATGATCAGATAAATAGGGCACTAGAGAGTTGTGTCCTTATTTTGTCATTTAACATTATAACAAATTTTTCATGTAAATAAATCTTTTATAAATAACATTTATCAGTTTCAAAATAGTTCATCATGTGGATATATCATCACATTAACCATTCCCTTATTCTTTGTGTTAAGGTTTAAGCTATGATTAATAATTTCTTAAGCTTTGTTTCCAAAAACTTTTCTTCATGAGTAGGATAGGGAGAGAAAATCTATTGTTTTTGCTGTCTGCATGTTCTCCTAGCTCACAGAAACAGATTCCCACTTCCTGAGGGGATTGCATTCCATTACCTTATTGAAATCAATATTAGCCATGCAGTGGAGCACATGTGGGCATGATCTTCAGAGTACTACATTTTTCTGGAAACTGTCAATGGCTCAGAGAAAGGCATATGACCTAAGCCAGGACAATCAGTCTTTTCCAGGACTCTTTGGCTGGAATTTTCATTCAAGCTGCTAAACTAGTAATTTTGTTCATTGTTTGAGGGAATCTGCCTGAATAATGGACAAAAAGAGCTTTGAACTACATCATTTAAGTTTTGCCTTGCCTAAAATGTACTCCATGTCACTAACTTTTCAGGTATTTGCTCTAGTTTTTTAGTTATTTTAGCTTACGCTAGTTTCAGTTTGAATACTATTGCAAGCCTGAGACCATGCCAACTAATAAAAATGAAATCTCCTCAGGATGTCAGCAAGATAGCTGAATAGGAAACCCCAGACCTTCTTTCCTCTCGGAAACACTGATTTAACAACAGCGCACAGATCAATTCCCTTTGCGAAAAATCCAGGGACCAGTTAAGATGCTCTTGTACCCTAGGCAAACACAAAACCAACTGCATCAAAGCTGGCAGAAAAATTAAAGAGAAAACTCTTTTGCCATAGTCCCTCCCCCTACCACAACACCAGCATATACATCAAATGCATAGACACTAACACAAAGTTATGAGGAACACAAAGAAATAGAAAGTATGGCCCAATCAAAGAAAGAAACAATAACAATCTCCAGAAACTGATAATTTAGAAATGGAGGTAAACGAATTACCTGAAAAGGAATTCAGAAAAGCTTTCATGTAGAAATGGAGAAATAAATCTATAGGCCAATATCTCTGATAGATTTTGATTCAAAAATCCTTAACAAAATACTCAAAAACAGATTCCAAGAGCACATTTAAAGGATCGTAGACCATGACCAAGTGGGAATTATCTCTGTGTAAGGATGGTTCAACACAGAGAATCAATCAATTTAATACACCGCATCAACAGAATTAAGGATAAAAATCAAATGGTTGTACAAATAGATGCAGAAAAACATTTCACAAAATTCAGTACCCTTTCATGATAAAAACACTCAACAAACCAGGAATAAAAGGAAATTACCTCAACATAATAAAGACCACATATGAAAAGCCCACAGCTAACATTACACTTAATAGTGAAAAACTGAAAGCTTTTTCTCTAAGACAAGGATGGCCACTCTTGTCACTTCTATTCAAAATAGTAGTGGAAGTACTAGTCAGAGCCATTAGATAAGAAAAGAAAAGAAGCACCTAAATTGGAAAAGAAAAAGTAAAATTATCTGTGTTCATAAATAACATAGTCTTGCATGTAGAAAACCCTAAAAATTCCATACAAAAAATGTTTCCACTAATAAATTAATTCAGTAAAGTTACAGAACATAAAATCACCATACAAAATTAATTGCATTTCTATACACTAAGAACAAACACTCTAATAAGATAATTTTATTTGTGATAGCATTAAAAGAATACAATATTTAGGAAATAACCAAAGAGGTGAGAGACTTGTGCATTGTAAACTGTAAAACTGCTAAAAGAAATTGAAGAAGGCACAAATAAATAGAAAGGCATTTCGTGTTCATGGATGGGAAAACTCAATATTGTTAAAATGGCCAGAATACCCAAAGCAATATACAGATTCAATAGAATCCCCACCAAAATCCTAAAGATATAGAAAAAAATTCTAAAATTTATGTGGAACCACAAAGGGCCTGGAAGAGCCAAAACAATCTTGACAAAGAACAAAGCTGGAAGCCTTACAAATTTGCTGAATTCAAAATATATTACAAAGCTACAGTAATCAAAAGGGTATGATGCTGGCATAAGGGTAGATATATAGATCAAAGCAATACAATCGAAAGCCCAGAAATAAACTCATGCATATATGGGCAGCTGATCTTCAATAAGGGTGCACAGAATATATGACGGAGAAAGGATAATCTCATCTCATCAACAAATAGGGTTAGGAAAACAGGATATCCATGCACAAAAAAATGAAATTGAACCCTGACTTTATATCATACACAAAAAATCAACTCAAAATGGATTACAGGCTTACACATAAGACCTGTAACTGTTAAACTTTTAGGAAAAAAACATAGGAGCGTCTTCCTGACGTTGGACTTGGCAATAATTTTTTGAATATGACATCAAAAGCACAGGCAACAAAAGCAAAAGTAGACAAGTGGGGCTGCATCAAACTAAAAAGCATCTACACAACAGAGGAATAAAAAGGCAACCAACAGAATGAAAAGATTACCTACTGAATAGGATAAAATTTTTGCACACTATATAGCTGATGAGGAGTTAATATCCAAAATATATAAGAAATTCAAACAACTCAACAACAAACAAAATGAGTAATCCAATTTAAAAATGGCAAGGGGCTTGAACAGATATTTCTCCAAAGATGACATACACATGGCCAAGTATATGGGAAGATTCTCAACATCATTAGCCATTAAGGAAATGCAAATCAAAACCACAATGATGTATTACCTCATACCTGTTTGGATGGCCATTATAAAAACAAAAACAGAAAATAACAAGTGTAGGTGATGATGTGAAGAAATTGGAATCCTTGTACACTGTTGGTGGAAATGTAAAATGGTGCAGCCACTATGGAAATCAATATGGAGGTTTGTCAAATAATTAAATATAGAACTACTATATAATCCAGCAATTCCACTATTGGGTACTTATTAAAAATAATTAAAATCAGGATCTCAAAGAAATATTTGCACTCCCATGTTCATTGCAATTTTATTCACGATTGCCAAGAGGTGGAAACAACCTAAATGCCCATCAACAGCTGAATGGATGAAAGAATATGTGTATAAACATAGAATGAATATTACTCCGCCAGAATGAAGAAGGAAATTCTGTAATATGCTACATGGATGAAACTTGGGACATTATGCTACATGAAATGTCAGTCAAAGAAAAACAAATGCTGCATGATTCCATTTATAAGAGGTATCTTTAAACTCATCAAAGCAGAAAATAGAATGGTGTGTGCTATTTTGAGGGTTGAGGGAGCTGGAAATGGGAAACTTCTGTTTAATGGGTATAAAGTTTCAGTCATGCAAGATGAAAAAACATCTAGTGATCTGCTATACAACATTGTGCTATAGTTAATATAATATTGCACACTTGTTATATGATAATATAACAATATCATATTGCACACTTAAACATTTTTATAAGAAGGTAGATCTCGTTATGTGATTTTTTACTACAATACAAAGTTAGATCTTCCCACCATATTTACCGATACAGATATGAATATTTGTGTTTCTTCATAAGCCTTATAAAATTGCTATCCCAAAGTCTTGTATCAAGTCATATTTTTGTTGTTGTTGTTGTTGAGACGGAATCTTGCTCTGTCGCCCAGGCTGGAGTGCAGTGGTGCGATCTCGGCTCACTGCAAGCTCCGCCTCTCTGTTTCACGCCATTCTCCTGCCTCAGCCTCCAGAGTAGCTGGGATTACAGGCGCCCGCCACCACGCCCGGCTAATTTTTTGTGTTTTTAGTAGAGACGGGGTTTCACCGTGTTAGCCAGGATGGTCTCAACCTCCTGACCTCGTGATCCGCCCGCCTCGGCCTCCCAAAGTGCTGGGATTACAGGCGTGAGCCACCGCGCCCGGCCTCAAGTCATATTTTTATAGCATGTTAATGGAATCTCTTATGCTTCATCCATGTTGAAAATGAGTATTTTCATTTTTAAGTGTTGCTTGTATTTTATTGGCCAAAATTATTTCACTGTTTATTTCTGTTATTGAATTACCTGTAAATCTTCTAATGCCTTAATAGGTCACTATTTTTGTCTTTGTCTGTGGAGGGGTTGATACTGTAGGGGAAGAGCGAAATCATGTGGCTCCTAAATAGGAAAGTAATTAAGAAAATTCCTACTGTTTTAAACTTGAATCTCTATAAATGCCCAAATTAGGGGCTTGCTCATTGGAATTATTCCTTTCTAATTTCTTCTCTTTCCCGCTAACAGAGATAGGCATTCTTGGAAACAACATGTTTTGAAGACTGTGGTTGATTTTCTCAAATTTTCAGGAACAACACCGCTGACCCATGGTAGAAACAGTGTTCTGACAGAGCTGGAAGGTGCTAGTAAGTCCACAGTGCTGACATTCTTTCATTTGCATTTCCGGTTAACCTGCTCCTCAGAAAAGAAGTCTGTCATATAAAGTTTGGTGTAACTTCTTCAGTGATTCCCCTGCAATCTGATACAGACTTGGGCTCACACCTTTTTTGGAGGTAGGGATCTTGTCTGGCTTAGTCAACAGTACATCTCAAGAGCTCATTATATTTCTTTACACATAGTAAGTGCTCAGTAAAAATTTGTTCAATACAAACAAATAAATTTTTAAAAGAGAATACCAATATTGTTTGGACAGGAGAAATTCTTTCTAGCTCATATCACTTTTCAATAATTAGAAAAGATGACTTGGAAACTTTTACCAAGATAGTAGCAAGCACTTCTCTGTATAGAATTTTAGAGCTGCAAGGGACTTTGAAAAATAGCCTATTTAATTTACATACAAAAGTACTGAGACACACTCATTAAAGGCAGAGACCAGATCAGAAGCCAGGTTTTTTTGCTTTAACCAGTCTGTCTTTCCTCTGGAGGAAAATCACTTTGCACATATCATCAGCTCTTAAGTTTGATCTCTGGCAAAGAAATAATAATTGATCTAATTATTTCACATTTCAGAACAACAGTTAAGTTTACAAATGAGTAAACTTATTTTGTTTATAGGTTTCCCCTTTGAATTTTAATTTTTTTTTAATGAGCTAGAATTTCCTTTGACTTCTAAGATTTTAAGTCAAAACTAATAATTACTGATAGCTGCAAAATATACTATGTTTAGACTGCTCTAAGAATAAATAGCTGTCAAATGTGTTAAGCTTTCATGGCAGATTAGATAATATTCTGAATCATTTGAAGGTACGTATTCATTCATAACACATTAACATTCATTCATTGTAAACATTTTCTGCCTAAACAATCTTCAAAGATTTTCTACTCTCTGAAGAATAAAGTACAAACCCCTTCTTGGTATTCATGCTCTAAGACTTGCCTCTAGAGTACTTTTAAAATTTTCCTTTATTTCTTCTTAGCTTACCTTAAACTCCAAACAAATTGACGTGCTTATCGTTTCTTGTAGCTACCCGTAGTTTTCTAACCTTGTTGCTTTTGTTAATCCTTGTGTCCTTAATGTGGAGGTATTCATTCCTTACTCATTTATTCATAAACGAATACGACTAGTTCAAGACCTATCTCAAGTGTTGGCTTCTTAAACTTTTGTTTTACATTCCTCCCCTCTGAAATATTCTCTCTCTTCCACATACTCCTAATATTTTATCTGATGCTTCAATGCCCCTGTTCCTTTTGACATTGTATCATGGTACTTTAAGTAACTTTTTATCTGCTTATAAATTCCTTAAAAAATATTCTTTATCTGATTTCTCTTCATAATCTCTGTAGCATCTTTTTCATTGTGGGTTTTCAATAAACCTGGAAATAATATATCTATTAACAACACAATGCAAAGGAAAATTACTTTTAAAAAGAGATAAACTGTCATATTTTTATTTTAGGACTCTATAATTAATGATTGAAAATGTCTTAAAAGACCCTTGTGGGAAACTGTTAAAAGTGTTTTGTTTGTTTGTTTTTAAATAAAAAGTTATTTAGCATGAACATACCTAGAAAAATGAAATGAGTTATATAAATTCAGTGTGTAAATGTAAATGAATAAAATAATATGTGTTAGATGGGGTGACTGGTAATATACCAGCAGTCCTGCCATAAACAACTTTAAAACTGGAAAAATATGTGAAGCAAACATTTTCAGGCAGCAGCCAACAGCAGTGCAAGACTGTGCACACTGACAGAAGGGAATCTCTCCCTATGCTCCCATGATTGCCCAGCTTTCTGACAGCCAATTCCCTGACTATGGTGCAAGGAGCCCCAGTCTGAGGAGAGAATGTGGTACTGAGAGAAACCGAAGAGACAGAGATCAGAGTTGAGGGCAGCTTAGGCAGGATAGAGTAGGGCATGAAAGACAAGGGAAATTGGCAAGAGAGGTGACTCCAAAAGCTTATGCACAACAATGCCGAGTCATCCTCAGTGGTTAGGGGATGGGTTGTCCACAGATAGGGAAAGACCACATGGTGCTTACCAGGTTAAAGTACTACGGGATTAACAGTGCAATAGAAATACTATAAAATGAGCAGTGCTGGAGAAGAGCAGGTCTAGACATACTTTGGAGTATGTCTTGACATCTACCTCCTTCTTACCTTTGGCATTCTGCTATCACAATAGAAAGAAATCCCTGGCATTAGCTAGACACCATAAAATCTTCACATTAGGTTTGAGGACCAATCTCCCTAATTTCTACTATAGGTCTACCCTAGCAAAGCATAAAATGAGGCCCCAGCAATATCTGGGCTTCATCCAGATCTGTACTAGCGAAGCGAAAGTTCAAGTCCAAGTAAGATCAACATGATCAGTCAATAATTAGCCTACCTTCTAAAACAAGAACGAACAGTTTTCAGAAGAAGATTTTTAAAATCTAGAGGCTTAACAATGTATTATTCAAAATGTCCAGTATTTTCATTTAAAAAAATCACAAGGCAATCAAAGAGACAGAAAAATTTGATCCTTAGTCAAGAAAAAAGTGATTAATGGAAACCAAACCTTAGATGGCCTACTTGTTGAACTTAAACAGGGAAAGACCTTAAAGCCACTAACATAAATTTATCTTAAAAGGGAAATTATAGTCTTAATGAGTGAGAGAATGGGGATCCCTACAGAAAAATGAAAACTATGAAATAAGAATCAACTGAAAATGCTGAAATAAAACAAATACAGTAACAGAAATAAGAAGACTTTTAAGGGCTTAAGACCAGATTTAAGATGGAAAAAAGAGTAAGTAAACTTGATTACAGGTAAAGAGAAATTATTTTATTTTAGCAACAGAGAGAAAAAACAATGAGGAAAAACAATGAAGAAAAACAAAGGCTTAGGAATGTATGGGACAATATGACAAATTTTCTTCCTTTAAATGAAGGAAATTTGAGAACTGCTTTGTTTTGTTTATTTTGGTATATCCCTAATTCCAGATGACTGGCAACTAAAAGTTATTGCTTAATACATTTTTATTGAATTTAATTCTCATTAATTTTCAGAAAATCGATTACCTTAAAATATCAAATAACTGTATTTCATATGTGATATGTCTTTTTTCATCTCTAAATTAAAAGCTGAGTTTACTAAATGAAATATTTTTATTTTTAATAAAGAATGAATCTGTGTCCTCATCAAGTACTGGCAAATATTAATATCTTAAAGAGGTTGATGTTTCCAGCACCTCAAGATTATTGACTTTTGTTCACCCTTTCCTTTAATCCAAGTCCTATTAGAAAATTTGTTCAAAATTGGACCATTTGACATATGGATAAGAATAATCCTCTGTCAGAGTGATATGTTAAACGTTGTGACTAATTTCTGTGGAAGGCTATATTTTATCATGTATGAATGTCTTTTATAAAGTGGATATGCTAATTCTTGCTCAAAAGATAGTTGGCGTCTATAAATGAAATCAGGACAAATAACATAAATTTAAGTTTACATGGGAAATTTTTGGTTTGGGTTAGGCTGAAACATACCATTATAATACAGTGCACTTGGAAACTGTCAGGCCTGGGAATTGCCAAACACTTGTTGGAATCAGGAGCTGCAGACAGATTTTGAATCCGAGCCTAAGTTTACTGTCATATAAATAGAATAGCCAATTTTCTGAAAGGATATACATTCTTTTTAACCCTAGAGTATCACAAAGTCACTTATAATTTTAAGTGTTATCTTGTACTAAACGTCTGTTTCAAAGTTTAGCTCTTCTGTCTTAGGAATGAATTCTTGGAGCTCATTATGTGCCTGCATGTGATTTATCTTGAATAAAAAGTGGGCTCTCATTCAATTTTGATTACAAAGCTGTTTGTGGCTATTTGGCTTCAATCTGATTTGATTGATTTACTGCTTTTCATACTTACTGACAAATATTTATAGTTGTAATTTATAAATAAATAAATAAATAAAGGTACTAATTTGGGGGACAAGTTTAGTGATAGGAGCTATTTCACAGAAAAAAAACTAATGAACTTTTAAAAAAACTTCCAAATATTTTATTATGATAACATTATCTTATATATATAATTCTCCATTGAATTCAAATTATTTAACAGATAGTCCTTAGTGAAATCTATAGTCTATTGCTAACATGTTGGGAATTGGCACACAACTATGGATATAAAATAACAGCTGTGAAGCAATAAATTATGATTTGATTCAGGTCCTTCACTTATCAAACAAGAACTCAGGAGCTCAATAACATAACATCACTGATTTCCCTGGCCTGAATTGCTCCCACTTGCTCTAGTAAACAAATCTGTTGCATCTTTTCACCCAATCTTAACCTGGAAACCTAGCTTCACAAACCAGATGTCAGAACCGGCCACTGGAGTTGTAGGGATAAATATGTGCTCTGTAATGATGCATACAAGCAGAACTTCAAGTAATACACTTTATCAGAGGCAAGTGAAAAAAATAAAGAAGGCACATGATGTTCTGCATACTTAAAAACATGTAAGTATATATCTTTTTAACCACTGGTCTTACTGCTCTATAGTTCTTTTTCAGCTATTGAATTGTGACTGTTATTTTCTAATATAAATGTCACTGATGCACTTCTTATTCAAGGAATTACTCTTTTCAAATCTTCCTTTTTTCGTGTATGGGACATTTTTCCAATGTGTTCACAATCAAGAAGCACTAAAAATGGATTTAAAATCTTTTAACCTAACTACATTTACAGTACACATATCCTAAATGTGAATGTTTTCCCAAAGATTTCCCTTTAAGAACATCAGAAGAGTAATAATACAACATCAGAATGCTAACCTTATTCATCATAAAATTACTAACTTTACCTTTTCTTTCTTTAAGTTGATTAGCGTTGATTAAATTAAGCTCTATAGTGATTGTTCAACATAGATATGTGTGAATTCCACTGGTGATTATAGCACACTTTTCTGTACTACTAAAAAAATTCTATGGAACAGGTATCTTTATTTCAGATGTATGTTCTTAATTTGCAGTTATAGAGTATAAGTGTATCTTGAGATAAACAGATGATAGAGTCCATATGTTTTTGCTGTAGTAAGTCCAATTCTGAAATTAAGAAAGTGGTAATCATTTTATTCTTGACAAAATATAAGGTGCAGACAGCTATATTTTCACTTTCTGCTCAATGGAATTTCCCGTGTTAAAAGATGAAGGAAGATATGTGCGTTTTAAAATTCTCTTTCAATTGATACTAATACTAAAATAAACATGTAGTACCTACAAATATAGAAAGGTATTGTAGCGTACATCAGTATGTTAGATCATCTGAGTAGTGTTTATTTTTATTAATGGTTAGTATTTGTTAGTGATTACATTTTCTACTAAGAGTACTCATGGTGCTTTGCAGTATAGAAAATCTTACTGGCACTAATCTGTAACAAATACACCTTCACTTTCACAAGGATTTTAGGTTTATTTCACAACCCTCTTGAGAACCTGTGATATGGAAGGTGCTCTGCCGGGCCCGTCATGTTGAGATCTACTCATGCTCTTGATAGACTGCTCCTCTTATTTTCTTTTTAAAAAATAGTTATTTTTTAATTTTTATTTTACTTTTAAGTTCCAGGATACATGTGCAGAATGTGCAGGTTTGTTACATAGGTATACGTGTGTCATGGTGGTTCGCTGCACTCATCAGTCCGTCATCTAGGTTTTCAGTCCCTCATGCATTAGGTGTTAGTCCTAATGCTCTCCCTCCCCTTGTCCCCCACCCCCCTGACAGGCCCCTGCGTGTTATATGTTCCCTTCCCTATGTCCTCTTTTTCTAAGAAATACTGAAGAATTCTGGGGGTTTCTGTAACTGACTGCGAAATGATGAATAGTGTTTCACAGATGTCCTTATTCCCAAATAGCAACACCTCTGTACACACTACTTTATTATCTAGCCAGAGGAAAAACAAAATAAAGCATCGCAAAGAGTCTCAGACCAGTATTTATAACTGCTGCCTCTACATTCTCTATCATTCCACACACATTTTTATTTACCTCAAATACATATCCTTTTTTTCCTGTGGAGTAGATTAAGAAATAAGGAACTACCCTCAAATAAAATAAGTTGAGGGCAAAAGGGGTCTTTGGTATTTCACTATTGATGATATCAAACTATTTAAAATGTTTCTTCAAAGTCTTGCTTTAGAATACTTGCATCTACTCCAGATTTCCAGATGAACAAGCGCTTAGAACTGGTCACACATTTAATCTATAAACAATTTTTGACTGTCTCTGTACTCTGGGTTGGGTCTGGACAGTAAAGTAAGAAACTATCCTCTCTGAAAGGGCTTACTGCTTGGTCAGTGGAGAGGCATGTAAGCACAGAGACGTGATTCAATGTTCCGTGTGTTGTGAGGTGCATAGAGTGCAGGCGAGGCGATGAGGTGGAAGAGGGATTCACAAGGGAGTGACATTTAATCTGTGTCTTGAAAAACATGTTGAAGTTTCCTAGGAAAAAGGAACATTCAGAGGCAGAAAGAAGAACAGAGACACAGAGGAATTAAATAAGATGTTGAGAGCAGGTGGAGCATTTTTCCTGGTGATTGGGTCAGCAAGAAGGTGGGACAGAGGATGAGACGTAATCATGAGGGGCTTCCAGTAAGAAAGAGAATGAAAAGGAAGGAAATGAAAGAGTGTGTCTTGTAGAAGTGTATAGTGGACCTTGAACAAACTGTTTTGTATCTTCAGTAAACTTTAAACTTTATTCAGTCTTCAGTAAACAAAATATGCTTTCATAATTTTGAATGGAAGATCAAGATTGTGAAACTTCGAACTTGTAATTAGAGTAGATGCATCAGAAACTATAAGGATCACAGTTGCTAAAACATGATGCAGTATAAATCTATCAATACATGCGACCCCTTGTTCAAAGGACAAACTACAATGGTTATGAAAAGTATACAGAGAAAAGCCTTCTATTGGTCAATAAGAAATATAGGGGAATTCATGTTGCTTTCATAAAAGCCTATTTTTATGATCCATCTCAAAATCACCTGGTGAGCTTGTTGAAAATGCCAAATTCCTGACCCTCCCCAGAGAAATTCTGATTCAGTTGGCCTGAGGGTGAGTCGCTGGGCTATCCATTTCTAAACACCCCGGGAGATTGCTATGTCTGCGGAAGCTGGAGAACCAGACCCCCTATAGTAAAAATGTGTTTAATATAGGTTTTTGTGATCTTGAAAGCATATTTACTTCGAGCATATTTGATGGAGATAGTGTAAATTTCCTCCCGGTTAATTCAGCCTGTAACAAGACATGGCCATAGGAGGCCATAACCATGCCAAGCCACCGCCTACGGGGTAGCAGCTGACTCTAATTGAAGGGCAAGTTCTTGCCCATAGCTGTGGTTCTGAAAGCACCGACGTATAAAGCAATGGGAAACATCGTCTCAATACACTGGCTCTTTGTTAACATTCAACCTACATATTCTCCACATGAAATATTCCAATCAGGAAACGCTGGATTTGCTTTCATTTGAGCTAGTATCAGCTCTTTTCAGATGTATCAACAGATAAAAAGTTAAATAGGAAAGTGGCTTAATTGCAGCACCAAAGCGTGGGCTGCATTCTCTCTTTAAATGTTGTCTGGGTACATTGCAATACGCTTAGGAGAGGCATGAGTATTGTCCCTGTTGAGTATCATTTGCTTAGGCGTATTCTTTTTAGTTATTTCATTTTGTTACACTTTTTGATAATGATAAATAGGAAATTATTGGCTTCATTTTAAAACGTGGTAGGATTGCAAGTCCGATGTTGAAATTTAAAATTCTCAAAGATGGAAAGTGGGGAAATAAAATGAGTGGTTTTCATTCTTCCCAAATTCCCACTCCCCTTTTCTGCATCCTGTTCTTTGCTTTCTCTTCTGTCTGTGACTCGGTGACTCTTGTCTTCTTCTCTTTCCATCATTCTCTTTGTCTTCTGTTAAGCCAGCCAACAGCAAGACAAATGAGACTGATTCTCTGGCATGTCAGTTACTCTGTTGCATGATCTGATTATTTTTCCGTGTTGGTTTATTATATATGGCTGAAAGCTTCATCGTCATATTCCAATGACTAAAGTAAACAGTATTTATGGTTTTTATGTTGTTTTATGTTATATAACTACACAGTCATCATTGATGTTTAATGTGTAAGGATATGCATTGTTTAAGTGTTAAAACATGTACTTAGAAATAATATTGGCATTTGTCTTTAATGGAAAAAACTTTTTTTTTTACATTATAGTAGCCAGATTTGGCAAACCGGGAACATGACAAGAAACTACTTTTTACACATTCTTCATCTGAGTTACTGAGGAGACGGAACAATTTTCTCTCTGGGGATTCTTTAGAAATAAATCCCAACAAATTTCCATCTATTAAACTGCATGTTTTAAAGACAAAAATGGATGGCAGTTCGGGTTTTTGTGGGGTTTTTTTGTACCTTTATGATTATTCTAATAGGATTAGAAACAGATCAGAAGTCCTTGAGCTTCGTAACGAAAAAGAACACACTAGATGGTGCTGTGATCCTAGCAGCAAAATCACGCATTTAAACAGTGCTTGTGTCAAAGCTGGAATGAAGGAAAGCCCAGTGTGCATATGGAATTTTGTCTTACACTAGGGGATACACTAATATCAGTGTACGATTCACTTTCGCAGCGTTTATATTTACCTGAAAAAATGATTTGCTGAAGTTCTGTGCTATGACAACATTGTTTTAATAAATGTGTGTGCCAGTGAGAACATGAATGCTTACATGTGTTTATATGGGATAGGTATTCTGGTTTTATCTGATTTGTTTCTGATTTTTATCTCCCATTATTTCCTTACAGGTGCACTATGTTCCAATGCGACTGGAATAATCCTAGACACAGCTTCCATCTTCACACCATCTTGTCTCCCACACTTTGTTCCTCCAAGTGAGATAGATCTACCATCTGTTTCTGTCCAGACCTTGCCTAGCCTATCAGACCAATTTTGAATGTCATGCCTTTCATGAAACCTTTCTGATTACCTCAATCATTCCTTGTTTACTTTTTTTTTTTTTTTTGAGATGGAGTCTTGCTCTGTCACCCAGGCTGGAGTGCAGTGGCACGATCTCGGCTCACTGCAACCTTCGCCTCCTAGGTTCAAATGATTCTCCTGCTTCAGCCTCCCGAGTAGCTGGGCCTACAGGTGCATGCCACCATGCCAGACTAATTTTATGTATTTTTAGTAGAGATGGGGTTTCACCTTGTTAGCCAGGATGGTCTCGATCTCCTGACCTCGTGATCCGCCCGCCTTGGCCTCTCAAAGTGTTGGGATTACAGGCGTGAGCTACTGCGCCCAACCTCCTTCTTTACTCTTAATTCTCATAACAACTCTTTGTATTTCTCTTATGCATATTATATTCTGCCTTGCACTGTTGTATACTTTTCTTACTATACTGTAAGCACCTTGAGAACACAGATAAATTCATATGCATATTTTCTCTTTTTCCTTCCTCTAGAAACCTTTATAAGAAGTACTGCATCTTGAATGTAATTGGTGCTCAGCAATATGCATACAAGGCAGGAATAAAAGAATGAAAAAATAAATTCCTGTTAGAAAAGCTTTTGTTCTGGATATCGCTGTTTGCCCTCCAAGTTCCATCACATTGCTCCGAACCATGAGAAGCAGACCTCTGTGGATTCCATCAACCAGCCATGCCCCTTGGCCTCCAGCTGGTGTGGCCAATGGGAAGCACCACAAGAAATATGAAGATAAGAAAAAAAGTGTAGAGGTATTTATTTTTCCTTCTCCATCTGAGCCAAGTCATGAGTTGGCCCAACTGTATTCTTCCCCAGAAGGCCACAGGTATCTGGTATCTGGCTCCGTTTCTTTGCTCCTTCAAGCCATGGGTGATAACTTTGGATGTTTCACTGTCTGTTTTCCTTAACTCTGTCCTGTTATTAAACTCTCTGAAATAACCCCTTTTGAATATGCCATCTATGACTCATACACAACTGATGACCCATAAAGGCCATTGGAAATGAATTGGTTCACATAAGAGGTCATTCTGATAATGCAAACAGGACACA
Source organism: Pan troglodytes (assembly GCF_028858775.2). Taxonomy (NCBI): domain Eukaryota; kingdom Metazoa; phylum Chordata; class Mammalia; order Primates; family Hominidae; genus Pan; species Pan troglodytes. Next base: position 178,203,210 of record NC_072401.2, read on the forward strand.
GCATCTTAGAGGACTGTTTATATAATTGTGATTTGATTTTACCTTTATTCTCAGGTCAGAAGACAGCCTAGTGTGACACGTAAGTGTCTACTCTGATTTGCCTAGAAGTTTAAAATAAGCATCTTAATGATTTGAGAACATTTACTAATTGCTAACACTATTAATATATTTCCTTGTTTTATAGCCCAAGAGCCATTTATATATTATCTCATCTTAAAACATTCCATCAGTTATTTTTCTGCTTACACATAGAATTTCTAAATCAAAGATCTAAAACACCAATTTTCACACCACTCTCCAAGGGACCTAGATTCCTAACGTAAGTTTTAACTTCAACATGAAAAATAAAATATATTTGTCTTTTTTAGTTTCTAGCAAGTCTGTGATCAAGATGGACATCAATGTATTAGAAATTATCATAAAATGACAATATTAAACACCTCATTATTGGATAAGATTGAGATGAAAATTCCTTCCTTCCTTCCTTCCTTTCTTTCTTTCTTTCTTTTTTTTTTTTTTTTTTTTTTTTTGACAGAGTCTTACTCTGTCATCCAGGCTGGAGTGCAGTGGGGCGATCTCAGCTCACTGCAACCTCCGCCTCCCAGGTTCAAGCAATTCTCATGCCACAGCCTATAGAGCAGCTGGAATTACAGGCACGTGCCACCACACCAGACAAATTTTTGTGTTTTTAGTAGAGACGGGGATTCACCATGTTGCCCAGGTTGGTCTCAAACTCCTGGCCTCAAGGGATCCACCCACCTTGGCTTCCCAAAGTGCTGGGATTACAGGCATGAGCCACTGTGCCCGGCCCTAGATGAAAATATTTTATGTTCATCAAAAAATATATAGTAATTGAGAAATCTGTTCACTGATTCTCTTTCAAAACAGACAATAACCACGTGAACTTTCTGAGCCTCACTTTTTCAGCTATAAAATAGTAGTAATTTATCTAACACACAGAGGTTTCGTGATTATTAAATGGCATAGCATATACAATGCCTCCTGCTGAGAGTTGTAAAAAAGTGCTCCATACATACCAGTTTTCTTCTTTTCCTCAGTCACATAGTCACTTATTGGATAGATGCATCTATAGCCCAGGTTTCCTGACTTCATGTTCAGGTCTAATTCTGCTTTACTGGAGCTCCCCTAGTTAGCATTCATGTCCATTAACCTCTTTTTCAGTTATAATTTTCTTTTTTTGCAGATTGTGGAATATAACATATCAGGAAAATACAGACTGCAATATGGATTTTACTCACTATTAGAATTCCAACATTTATTTTGGTGTCCATATGCATATGCAGTCATTATTTTAGACATTTGTTGATTTCCCTTCTGATATTTACAAATTATGAAATAAGAAAGCCATGACCTATGTAATAACAGCATTTGATCTTTCATTCATAATTTACTAGGCTGTGTGTTTTTTTGAGATTGCTAATTAAATGACCCATTTGACTGTATTTATATTTCTGGCTTAATCAAAAAGGACATTCAGATTCTTGGTTGTCAATAACCCGCCTCTTGACTTCTTTAAATTGTCTTCCAAGTACTATTGCTGAAATTGCAGGGCTCATACCCACCCCCAGATGTCTCAACTGTTCATTCAGAACACAAAGCCTTAGCCTTGTGTTTGTCTTATGCGAAGTCCAAATAGGATCATTTATTCTAGTTCCTGTAACTCGTTCATAGATTGCTTTTCTTTGTAAGAGTTCCTGTTCTGATGACTAATCTTTATATTACTTCCCTTAGCATGGACTTCTGGGGATTAGGACCCAATCCCACATTTAACCATCGTAGTCAGGATCTCACACCTTACAGCTGTTTCTCTAAAGTCTAGACACAACCACCTGGATCTCCACTGCTTACATAATAAGAGTTTTACCTCTTACCTGCTTCCCTTGTATGGGAGGAAAAGTAATATTTTAACTCACTCATTGTAAGACTTATGGTTGATACCCCTGAAACAAAGACAGATTAACAAGAGAAAAGTATAACAAATTTATTTAAGTTTTATATGACATGGGAAACTTTAGAAATGAAGACTCAATGACAAAGCAAAAGCTGTATATTTTTATGCTTAGTTTTGATAAAGAATAAGTAGTTGGACCAAAGGGAGTATGAGCTAATGGTAATAAACTGGGGGGAACTTAGCAAGGCCAGTTTCTTCCAATTCTTCTTGGCTTCAGAATGTAGGGCAGGACCTCTTTGGAGTCAGCATCCTATGATTTACTTCCAGAGGAGATAGGTCATACAATTATTTTTATGGTGTTAGGTAAGAAAGGTGGGAGAAGGTCAGGAAAAAGAAAGAAAAGGTCAGAGAGCCCTTTCTGCTTTTGCACGTTTGTTAATTTCCTCCAGCTTAACATACTGAATATGCCAAAGTGTCATATTTTGGAGTAATGTTTCCTGCTCATCATCACCACGGTCTTCCCACTTTTCAGATGCTTTGCAGACATTGCTGACCAACTTCTAACATTGGTTCCCCGAATTCTGGAAGGACGTCATGCAGCCTAGGTGTCTGTGTCTCTCACAGTCACAGATTTGTCAGCTTTCAAGATCCCAATTCATGCGAATCTAACCCATTCCTTGGCTGACTAAGTCATGGGTTTGACACTGGGGAGATAAAGCAATTCTGGGGGGGAGATGAGTTTCTGAATTTGTTTTAACTGTAGGATTTGTATCAAATTGTATTGCTGATTAAAGGAAATTTGTAGTTCTTGTTCACATATTCAGTCTACTTGGTTTGAAACTATTTTGATGTTTTCACTCTTCAGATATTAAGGAAAGGACAGACTAGCTACACAGAGTTAACGGATAAAGGTAAAAACACACCATAAAATCTGCAGAGCAGGAAAACACCTAGACTTCAGTCCCTGAAAAATAGAATATAGTTCTTAATTTTCTTTAAAACTTTTCAAAGTTTCTCCTGAAGTCTGCCTATAGCCAGGCATCAAATACACACTTACACTTATATATACAAATGTACATCCATTTATGTTTGTGCTAATAAAGGTATGTTTTACATATGCGAATATATGTGGAGACAGACAGGAAAATAAATAGGCAGATGATAGATATTCTCTCACTCACACATGTTAATTTTCAGATAATTCCCTCTAGACCAGGGATTTTCATGGAGCAAAGCATTTGTCCTGCTGATGGGGCTGCCTTGGTCTACACTGACATATGCGATGAGCAAAGGACAGGCTTTTTTAATGTAGAAGCCACAAGAGAATATCTCATCTGATGTGCAAATTACCTCCCCAGAAGTATGATTACTTACAGGTGAGTCCTAAAACACATGCCCTCTGCCGATAGCACACCAAATACAGCCAACCACGGTGCAACTTTGGACACAGAAGGCCTTGCAATGTTGTAAGTCCCTGTTTCCTACTCAGGCCCAGTAGTCACTCACATGAGAGAGAGATTTAAAAAATGTCCTAAATCATCTTCTGCCTTTATCAAACCATGGTCAGTGGAGAAGAACTAGGAGAACCCTACTCCACACAGAGAAAATGAATGCCATATTATCGGACACCAGGAAAAAGGGCAGGAATTGAGATAAAGATGATGTTATTGCCACATACAGTACAAATGTAATTATTCTGTATGGAGGAAGGATCACTATACATATGAAGAAAAATCATGTATCAGAGTTTTTGTCGGTTTTCTGAAAAGAGAGTGTTTTTTCTTGATAAATGAATCCTTCTGTAATTTGACAGATATTTATAGTTGTCTAAGACTATGCAAAGTGACACTTAAAATAGTAACTGCAAACATTTTTGAGAATTTACTGTGTGCTCAATATTTTATATCTTAAAACTGAAAACCACCTTATGTCATACTCTTATTTTCTCCGTTTGACTGAGGAAGCCTTGGGGGAGTAGGATGCAATCAGGTCAAACATATTATTAGTAGTGGACAAAGAGTATAAACAGCTTTCTAGTAACTGCACAATCCTAGAATAAAAGAAGGAGGATATTGTCAGTAATGCATACACTTCCCATTATAGCTGTAGATATAAATGAGATGGAATAATTCTTGAAGAAACTATAGGTACTTATAAAGGATTTTTCATACCTACTGGCGACAAAGATAAGATAGGAAGGCACCAGGTAAGCATGACTAATTTTGATTTTTGTCAATTAACTTGTTTTGTTCTTACTGAAAACACAAAGATCTTGACTCTAGCCTACAGAGGACAACATAAGCTCCAAGCCAGCACTTGCTAAGATCTTTCTTATCTGGTTTTGCACACTTGGGGAATAAGATCTGGACTCTGATAATCATTGTTATTTGAGTGACCGTATCATTTGCACTCAGAAGACCCAAATGCAGATCCTAGAGATATGTGAAACAAAACTCAATGCTATTTAAATATCAAAATAAAAGTTGAGGGACAACCAGGGAGGATGAATACAAATTCTAAATAGAATCAATAAGTAAATTAGTTGAGTCTAATCTGGCTGTAAAGTCATTTATATGAGAGGATTACAGATTCAAATTATGCTAGAAAATAGGGTATTATGTGTTACCAGACTCCAAAGACAAAGCCTTCAAGAGCACCCATTTAGAAGGCATGAGTCCTTGCTGGCATTGCAGCTGACTAAAAGGCTCAACTCATTATTTAAGATCCAAGAAAAACTGTCCTGGTGTATGCACTTTCAAATATTATTGATCCAGAAAAACAAACAAACCCACAAAAAAAACCTCTCTATAAGAATGAAACCTCATTTACTGAGAAGTTAATCCCAATTTTCTTAGGATAATTACCCCAAATTATCTTGGAAAGGTAGAGCTACTTCATTAGCGGTACTGCAGATGCACCTGGTGAACAAAATATACATTTTCTCTTTTTTTTCATAATTGGACCTGCTGAGATTGAGTGGAGCACATGTCTATCCATCTAGAGATTACACTTGTCAGACTCCCCTATAGTTGTAGCCATATGACTACATTGTAAACAGAAGTTTGTTACACCCTCTCCTGGTCTTTCCATTAAGATAATTTGAGTGTGTACTACCCTGGCTTTTTCTTCCTTCCTGTTGGGTGGGAGATTGTGTATATGGAAGTAACGACTTTGGACTTGAAAATATAAGCGACATTTTGGAGATGGAAAAATCCATCTAGTCAATCCAGAGTAGGTGAAGAAACATTCTACTACTCACCTACCTCTTAACTCTCCCTTTCTTTCTTTCTTTCTTTCTTTCTTTCTTTCTTTCTTTCTTTCTTTCTTTCTTTCTTTCTTTCTTTTTTTTTTTGAGACAGAGTCTCACTCTGTTGCCCAGCCTGGAGTGCAGTGGCACAATCTCAGCTCACTGCAACCTCTGCCTCCCAGGTTCAAGTGATTCTCCTGCCTCAGCCTCTCAAGTAGCTGGGATTATAGGCACATGCCACCACATCCAGCTAATTTTTGTATTTTTAGTAGAGACGGGGTTTCACCATGTTGGCCAGGCTGGTCTCAAACTCCTGAGCTCTGGTGATCCACCTGCCTCGGCCTGCCAAAGTGCTGGGTTACAAGCGTGAGCCACCATGCCTGGCCTAAACTCCTACATGAGAAAGAAATAAAATTATAACTTGTTCAAGCATATGAATATTTTAACAGCTTTATTGAGATATAATTTACATGCCACCTCTTTAAAGTGAACCATTCAATGGCTTTTAGTATATTGGCAAGGTTGTGCCATAATTTAATTTAGAAACACTTGAATCACTCCCCTCAGAAACCCTGCATCCATTGGTAGTTACTACCTAACCCCCAAGCCCTCATTCAGCAGCGCTTCTCCAGTTCTGCAAAACCACTAACCTACTTTCTATCTCCATAGATTTGCCTATTCTGGATATTTATATAAATTGTATAATATGTGGCCTTTGTGATTGGCTTCCTTCATGCAGCATGTTTTTCAGGTTCATCCATTTCGTAGCATGTATCATAACTTTATCACATTTTACTGCCAAATAATATTCCACTGTATAGACATGCCACATTTTGTTCATTCGTTCATCCGTTGATAGATATTTGGGTTACTTCCAGTTTGGGGCTATTATGAACCATGAACATTAGTATACAAGCTTTTGCATGGATGTGTGTCTTCATTTTTCTTGGCTACATACCTAGGTGTGAAATTGCAGTGCCACATGGTAACTATGTTTAACATGTTGAGAAATTGCCCAACTGTTTTCCAAAGTAGCTGCATTTCACATTTCCACGAATAGTGTACATATAGCAAATTTGTTTGCAACTCCTTTTATTGCTGGAACTAAGCCTCTACCAGAGTGATATGCAAAACCTGTAACAATGGGTACATATGGGATCAAGCAATGGTATTCAGAAGTCTGCTCAAACTGGCTCATGAGAATGAGTTGTTAAATGCTGGCATATGCTACAAATCAGGGCATTTTGTTCCGGAGAGCTGGTTTACCACACCCCCACTGGAACCAACCAATCGGAATGAATGCTAAGATAGTGAGACTAGAAACCAGCTGTGAACAACAATTTCTCGTACTCTAGAGAATTCCAGTTGAATATCAATTTTATCTATTGTGTAATTAATATGTTGGCCATATAGTTTAACTCCAGTCAGATATAAGTATAGAAATAATAAAATAATTCAAAGTTTGTTTTTGTTGTTTGGAAATTATCTTAATTATGTAATATTTCAGTATTTGTAATAAATTTGGCATTTTAGAGAGTATAAGAGATTTGACTTATGTTCAAATTTATAATATAATTGAAAATTAATTGGCTGGGTGCAGTGGCTCACGCCTGTAATCCCAGCACTTCGGGAGGCCGAGGCGGGTGGATCATGAGGTCAGGAGATTGAGACCATCCTGGCTAACACAGTGAAACCCCGTCTCTACTAAAAATACAAAAAAAAAAAAAAAAAAAAATTTAGCCGGGTGAGGTGGCGGCGGGCGCCTGTGGTCCCAGCTACTCTGGAGGCTGATGCAGGAGAATGGCGTGAACCCGGGAGGTGGAGCTTGCAGTGAGCCAGGATCACATCACCGCACTCCAGCCTGGGTGACAGAGAGACACCCCGTCTCAAAAAAAAAAAAAAGAAAGAAAATTAATTTAGATTCATGATTTTAAGTTAAAAAGTATGAGGAAATAGTACTGATAGTAAACTGTGTTAGGAGTTCAGAAAAACTTGTGAGTCACTGTATTTGTAAATCAAAAGTATTATAGACTTATAAGGATGGTTAAGTACTTAGGTTTTGGTTGTAAGAATCATTTGAAGTATTTCAAAGAAATCAAATACAGTAAATTGATATATGCAATTTACTAAATTTAACATGTTTACTAAAAGCGTCTCTCTCAATGCTTGCCAAAATTTACCAGATTGCTGAATAGAAAAAAAATGACGTATTAGTTGAATTTTAAAAATTTAGGAAAGTTTAGATTTTTTACATTTGATTTTAATAAACCAAATATTAATTTTAGAAATCAAATTAAACTAAAATGTATTTTATTTGGTAAAGATGCTCTCAAGGACATAAAGGGCACTCCCTGGCTCACAGGATCTATCTGAACAGGTATTTTCAGGTTCCTGACTCAAAGGGTTCAAACATGGGCTTATGGAAAAATATTTGAAGAAACATTGAGAATATCTGTACACCCTAGAAAAAGAACCAAATGGATACACTGTATGATTCTGATAGAAGGTTCCATTTGCATTTTCTCCTCCTGGGAACTTGTGTTAGCACTTGTCCCCATGACTGAGAGAACAGCCCTGTTCAGGGCTAGCATCTTCTCGCATGTCCCACTGGCTCTTCTCTGTGTTCCACAACTGACATGCTAGCCTGCTAGCACCCAGAGTCCTTAGAACTATTTTCAGATTTTCCATCTCTGTTGATGCGGTTGTTCAACGTTAACTTCAAATATTAAATCTGTCTTAAATAACTTTTTATACAAATTTAAAGTGCCCTGGAGAGTACTGGGTGCCAGATCAGGAATGTTATCATGGGAATGGCTGTAGTCCAAGGACTCTGCCTCCGTGAACTTCATTCTTAGCTCTATTTGAATTGCCTGTCTCACTGAAGCAAAGAGGAAGGTTACAGTCTGCATTTTCTCATAGGAAGAGTTCCCCGTGGCTCAAAGTGCAATTTGTCAAGAATAAATCCTACTGTATTAAGTACCTTCTCTTTTACACAATTTAAAGTGCCTCCTGTTAGCAATATGGTTCCGGGGACTCCCTGACATATTTTTACATTTTTTTCCTGCATTTTTGCTCATGACAGTGTGGCTTACCATTATTTCTAAAGCTGAACCTTGATGTCCTATGAATCACAAGAGCAATGCTTGATTATGTATTTTAATTCTGCACATTGCTTATGTTTCCAAGTCTTAAAGGTGCAATTGTTTTTTGTTATTTGTTTATTTTACAGACACAAGCAAGTTCCAGTCACATGTCCATAGTAGGACATCTGCAAGAAACATTACTATCTATTCTCTAATCTATCTAAATTTTGTTGTATATCACATTTACATTCCTCTAGGAGGAAAAATGCTTGAGTCGATATCCTACGACAATTATAAAAACTCCTTGAGAGATTTTCAGAATCTGCTATGTATTAATAGTTCATGTCCAAAAAAAAGAGAAACTAGATCCAAGTTCACCATCAAGATCTCTGCTAAAATCTTCTAATAAACCCGAAAGTAGAAAGACACATCATGGATTCCAAATGCCTTATTGAGTGCCTGAGATTCTGACATCTATTTCCCAGATAACTGAATGTCTATTAATATTGAGCAAGTCTAAACCATGAAACGACTGCATAGTTTTGATTATAAAACACCTAATCAAACCATTGATGGGAATATTTGTATGTGTTTGTTTGGCAAGTATGTTTATCACTCAGTATTGCATTGCAATACAAGACCACCTAGGTATCACTGAAGCCACCCTTGTCATGTGCTTCTTGGCCTGGCAGGACACCTGCAGAAGACTGATTGACAGCAGGTTATCCTGAAGCTCTGCTCTGTAATGAGAAGTGAGATAGTCGGAAGCCAGATGTGAAGAAAAAAGTGCTTTCAAGTTTCCTTAAAAGGCAGCCTCAAAAACACTTAATATGGATAAGTAACTAAGAAAGAACAGTAGCAAGTAACAATCAACCTGGAAAAAAGGTGTCGGGGACAGATGACTTTTCATGAGCATCTTCAGAGCATGAATCTAAAAGTCAGAGATGCAAACAGTGTTAGGTTGTTGAAAAATATTCTGAAAATGCTTACAGTCCAAGGAAAATGCTTCGTAGATGATGGAAGACATCATCATCTTTTCTACTGAAACCATATACATATATAGGTGAAATACTTGAATAGGATTCATTGCTAGATATTAAGGATCTTAATAATTGTGTTTGGGAAGTTGAAGAAAAGCAAATTATGAAACTGTTAAATCAAGTTTACAAAATAAATTCCACTTAAAACTGTGACTTTAGCTTACATCCTGAACTCTTAGGTTTTGTTTGTTTTTTGTTTGGTTGGTTTTTAAGTATAAAACTTTCCTTTCCTATGGAGACACATAGCTTTACCCTCCTTTGCCTTTCTTCAGAAGGCCCGTTAGATCTAAAACCTGTTCTCTTAATTCTATAGACTTATGTCCTATATGAATTGATAATAATGAAAAACATTACAAGTAAATTAAAAACTAGAACAAAATTCCAAATGATCCAATATTCTATATATTTTATGATTCTGTGAATCTGTCATGATGGATTAAGGACATTATCACCTTTAATTTGCACATAATGACATTTTGATATCATAAACTTAAGAGTTTTTGGAAAACCAGAAGTGCTTACTGCTAAGATATTGACAAATGAATACGTGCAGAGATTGGCTTTTTAAAGCTTGCATATGTTAGCCTTCTGAGAGCTCTACCCTGTCTCAATTCATCACAGATCAAGCCCATGTGGTAGGTTAAGGATATAGATTTCTAACAAACTATATCTCACTCCCTTGTATCTCACTGCCTCATGCTTGCTTTCTCTTTCTCCCCACCATCCTCCCCCACACTCTCTTACTATCTTTTGCTTGAGTCTGAACCATAACATTATTGCAATGATGTAGTTTGCTTGTACCAATAACTTTCTTGTCAGGAGACATCTGTTTTGTTATGAAAAGTCTCTCCTAGTAAAGCATCAATCATGTCACACTTGTAAAGCAAAACACATTTTTTTTTGTCCCTAGATAGCAAAATACTGCTGAGAAAACAAACTGTGCAGAAATATTAACTGGCATATTAATACATGTATTCTGAACATTCTTTATTTGTCTACTATTGGTGCCATGTGATTCTGACAGTCTCTGCTGCTGACCTCTCATCTCTGAAACCACAGAGGACTCATCAATGTCCTCCTTAAAAGGATTGTAATGGGCTGATAGCCACAGAGATCCACATGATGGGAATATGCTGTATTTTAGGCAATTTGCTTTCATATGCTAAAAGCACAACGTTAAAAATGGTTGCAACTGTCTGAGTGCCTTTCAAAGCTTTGGCTACATAATGTCAAGCTACCTGGAAAGTTTTAGACAGTCATCTAGGTGTTTTCTAATGCTTGGATGCTTTGCATCATTGGTATGAAACCTCTGGATGATGGACTTAAACCTCCACTTGATGTCTTGATGTTTTAGCATTTTACTGACATGCTCACTATGTGCATTTATAAAACCGGATTCTCTGCTTTGAAGTCCGGATGATTGCTTTCTGAAGTTCAATCAACCTCAGGTATTATGGCAGGGGTTGAATGAATTGAGACTGTATTACTCTTTGTCTAAGTCAAGGCTTGAAGTGGAGTAAAAGATAAATTAAGTAGTTTGGGTAAATACTTCTGTACCAAAAAGCAACCTTGAACATTGTTAGAGCTAAAAGTAGTGGATCAGTCAACAACCAGTCAGGAAAACAAAATCATGCTAAGCATTTTAGGTAGAAGGAAATTGGATACAAAGGACCTACAAGGACTAGAGGAACTCAAGGAAAAAGAGAAAGGAGTATCAAGGGACCAAAAAAGGAAGGAGTGATGGGTGGAGATTAAGACTCTTGTGCTATCCCCCTGAGCCAAGCTCCCTGGAACCAGCTTCTTCAGCGTTCTCTGGAAATTCTGACATTTCTAGAGCAATCAGCACCTAAGTGAGTGGCTACTGCTTCCAGGGGCTGTGGAGCCTTCAGGCAGCCCCTCCCTGCTGCTCTTGTAGCAACAACCAACAACTGTCAGCAATGGCCATTGGGATCTGAACCACAAGGAAGAAATGCCTCAGTTTCTCCCACTTTCTGATCTCCTGGCAGCACTTTGAAATGACAGAACTGAATGAGAAGCCAACAGGGAAGGGAGTGTGGAAATGTAGCTTGCAGACTAGCAGCCCCAGAAACTCTAAGCAGAACAGAGAGGGGCAGGCATGGAACTAGAGGCACCAGGTAAATAAGCAACATAGACACCCAGGTAGAAGCAATGATGTTTTCCCCATTAACATTTGACACACATAAAATCAGGATATAATTGACATCAAAAACGAGATACAGATGTTGGGCGCAAAGGGAGGTACAAGAAAGGGAGAATTGTCACAAAAGCACAGCAAGTGATCTGTGGAGTGTATTAAAGTAGAAATGGCATTTGCCTTTATAGCCTGTTGGCCTTTCTTTTTATATAAACTAAGACATGGGAGATTTTCTAAAATTATTACTTTCAAGTTTTTCAAATAATACATGAATATACCCTCCTTTAAGGCATTAAAATTTATGGATGCAGGTTAATCCCCTTTGATTACCAAGCCAATCCTAGTCCCTTTCCCAGAAATTACTACTGTCAGTTTGATGTATATCCAAAGAGGGTAAAATATCCAACAGTAGGAAAAATGACCAAATACATTGTAGCATATTTACAGGATGGAGTATGTGCTTGCTTTTCAAGAGAATAAAGTAGATATGCAAAGGTTTCATAAATAGCAAGTGAAAACTTGAATTTGCAGGATATATCGTATGTGTTCCATTAATGAGTTTTCTAATCGTGTACAAGATAAAGTCTTATTTTCTCTGTAGCATGTGGCTGTAATTTTATTTTCTGTGTCCATTGCTCCACAGTGGATATCTGGGTCATCTCTCAGATGGACTCAGACTTGAATACCTTCCTTCTGTATCATTGCACATTCTCTGCTGTATTTCCCACCACTCAATTGACCAGAAAGAAGAATGTTAGGAATTAGAAAAAGAGACAACAAAAAAAATATATATATATAAACAAAGTAGAATTATAGGTAACATATTGGCATTATTTGTGGTTGCAAAAACTTAATCATTAGAAATGGTCTTTCACAAATGCCGTGGATTCTCAGATTCTGTCAAGCAGTTTAAAAATCGGCTCTGATTTCTTTCTCTTTCTTTCTTTCTTTTTTCTTTCTTTCTTTCTTCCTTTCTTTCTTTTTTTCCTTTCTTCCTTCCTTTCTTTCTTTTTTTCCTTTCTTCCTTTCTCAATGCTTAGATACAGCTCATTGTACATAATGAAGGTGTCATTTAAGGGAGAAGCTTTGAAAAAGATACTGATTAATATGTAGGTGAAATCTTTGTTAGACTCCTAAAATTACATCTAAAGGAAGAATCACAAAAAGAAATGCAAAAAATTTCAGTTGCATTGAACATCATTAAAAAACTCACACATTGAGGGACAATTCACATTGTCTTATGGTCTCCCCCAGAGCAGACCTGAGATAAAGCTTGCAGGCAGGGAGTTTATATTGAACATATTCCCAGGGAGTAGAAGTCAGGGACCAAGGGAGTGAAATTAGGGAGGCAATATCAAAACAAGGTATGCTATGCAACTGATCACCTATGTCTGCATATGACAGATGCTTGATTTCACCATGACCTTCTGAGAACCTTTGTGGAATGCATCTCGGAACTGTCCATCTGAAGGAAGAAAGAGAAAAGCACTTTTCTATCCATTTCTTTCCTTCACTTTTCAAGGATTGTCCCACAAAGTGGTAGCTCTTCTATAATTTTGGGTTGTGCTTCATGAATGCTAATGGTTCATGAAGGTTTCCCTTGCCACCTGGTCAGAAAAATTACTGGAAAGGACACTAGAGTTAACAGCAAATGCCTGGGATGAGGCACTGCCAGGTTACACCTGTGCAAAGCCAGCCCACATAGAACTCGTCACTGCACCCAGAGCTGAATGTGAGGCCAAGGGAACTTGGAGCAGGACACAAGAGGTGTCAGATCCACAATTCTTAAAAAATGTCAAAAGCTTAGCACCTGAGTCACATATGGGTTAGTGAAGGTGAATGCTGTATTAATTTGAGTATGTATTTTATCTGCCTGAAGGGATTATAAATAGCCATATATTCTTAAATGTCCCACAAGTTTAAAATATATTTGAATATATAAAATGTGCTCTTTGAGAGCAGAAGCCATATTTTATCCATTTTACCATCATATGTGTAGTAGAGGGACAGGCAACAAAAGGAGCTCCATAAATATTTAGTAAAGGTGTTCATGAAAACGATCTTCAAAGACAGCTAATGTAAATCCAGTCTGCTTGGTTTTTTCAATGTCAGACATGTTTAGGAGATTAAACCCTTTCTCTCTTCACTATTTACTTTCCTTTTTCTTCTGATAGTTGTGAAGGCAGAAAGAAGCAATGGGTGCTAGAATGGGCCAGGTAGGATATTACGGTAGAATGAGAGAGAATTAAATACTTTGCCAAAATATGCTAGATACTTTGTAAATTATGTGTCCCAGCCCCCATGTATGGGGTTAACTCACATGCAGGACTTGTTTCTCTCCCCTAGTTTTCCTGTCTCTTATCCTCAAAGTCAGCCTATGAGCACACAGTCTTTTGTTATTTTCATATCTTCCATGTTCAGCTCATATTTTAAATTATGGCATAAAATCGTTGTTGGTTTCAGAAGTGGTATGAGCAGAGATATAAGTTATGGAGTAATATCTGGAGCCTGCAGTGGGACACCCTGAATTTGTTGTTACCCTGTCACTGTCTTCTCAACAAATGGTCCAGATTTCAGAAAACGTAATTACTTAAATGGAAACCATGAAATGCAATCCTAAATCAGTTGATAATGTGTCTCTGCTTGTAGGCAGAGTCCCATCTAAGAAGGATGCTGGCTTCTCCTGCTGTTGGTCTGTTTACACCAAACTGACTTGATATTTTTATCTGTTTACGAAGTGGTGCAAAATGTTTACATAGTAGTGACCTGGTTTCTGTGGATCTGGGAGTGCTGTTTGCAGTAGAATGTTTGCTAATCTTCCATGACGCTCTAATCGTTTGTATTTAGTGAGGCCTCAGTTTTGGTTGATAGAGCTATTTAGAAAATGGCTCCACTTCAATACCAACCTTGTTTTCTTTTGTTTTCGGAAGAGTGGTTTTAGAAGAGCTCCCCATGTACCAGACTGTTTGTCTTTTACTTTAGATTTGATTCAAGTTAAACACTTTGGATTCCTGAAAATGTGTATTTTTAACCATTTAAGAGATTGAAATTCCAACAGCAAAACATAGACAAATACAACCTCTGATTAGCTGCAGATTTCTCAGAACTCTAGTTTCCACTAAAGTGTATCAATGTCATCTTCAGTCTAAGCTGTTGCTGGGCTATTCCTGGACCTGTCTCTGGAAAGCAAAACTGAGTTTTTCTACATTTTTAACAAGGTATTATCTCCCAGGCGCAGGGAACTTTTCACTTAGGACTAGGTTGCAAATCTCGGTGATGAAGGAGGTAAGGACGGCCCAATTCACCTTACAATGCTGATGTGACTGTCAACTGTGACAATGAATAAGAGCACTTTACAAGCCACGTTGAACTGAATATGTAACAGATTAGTATTGATGTACATTTTATTTGATTCCAATCCTGAACACTATTCCTAGACTTAAGTCCATTAGCAGGAAATGGAGAAGCACTGAAATGGAAATCACGAGCCTTATGTCTGCAACCCCTCTAAGTATTCAGGTAATATTTGATAAGTCACTTGTCATCTCTGGGCCTCAAAGTCCTCACTAGCAAAATTAAGCAACTGGGTTAAGTAATCTCGACATCTTTTTTTTAGCACTATGATTCTTTGTAACTATAGTACACATTTTTTATGAAATAGGAAAAGCTCATGTCATACTGTCTAATTATGAAATAAGATCTTTCACCTTTTTATTTGTTTTATTTTCAGATAATTGTTTTGAAGAAAGATCTTTTATAATTTTACTTTTATTTGCATCCTAATTCTTATATCAAAATAGTAATATAATTTTGGTTCTATAATATATTAATAATTTTACAGAAAAGTGATGTTAGGTTTTTTAGTAATGGACAGTTTCCACTTAAAAAATTTTTGGTGAAACTATTTGGAATAAATATGAAATTGATTTGGGGTTCCACAGTTGAATATCCATCCCTGCAGCGTCACTCCCAGCCTCATCCCTGACCTGAGCCAGTAGAGTGAGGGAGGGCTAAAGTTTTAATGCTTTTAAAACTACGCTTCTGACCAGTGTTTCCTAAAGTTTGTTTTACAGAACACTAGCATCATGAGATGTTATAGGGAAGGCATGAAAAAGGTTCCATGATTAAATGAGTTTGTGGGTTGGTAGATACAGCAAATGTAAATGGACTTCCTTACTATGATGTTTTCTCACAGTTTTTAATCCACTTTTAATAGAGCATTCTCCAGCTTGAGTAGAGAGATATGACATGTATGTTGTACAGTCATGATGGACCATAGGACTCTTTTATGTGAGAAAATCTCAAGGGACCAGGTTCCTTGGGACACACTTTGAGAAATTTAGTTTTTATTGTTAAGGAATTAAAATTAACTGAGAAAGTAAATATTCACTGAGACACTAAAGTGAGGAAACCTCGCAGCTAGTGTTATTCACTCATGTGTGCTACTGGAATGGTACAATTGCATCAGGTTCAGTCATATTAAGGATTAGTTAGTAGTTTTATATTTGTTTGAGAGCATATTTTACCAATTAAATTAATTGGCTTTGTATGGTACTCAGTATACTACCAAGAACATAGAGATGTTTCACAAATGCTTTGGATGCTGGAGTTAAAGGTTTTTAGAACTTTTTTTGTAGCCAATTAGTAAAGAATTTATGGCTGCCTCATTCTTTACCTCTTTTCTTTTCTCCTTTCTTTAACAAACATTCACTGAGTGCCAAGTCCCAAGCATTTTTCTAGGCTCTGGTGCTATATCATTGACCACTAAGACAGAGATCCTTCCTAAACAAGTCATGATTAAGTAGGGGAAGTAAATATGTATTTTTAAATTGCAATACAATGGGGCAAATGTAACCTTGAACACAAATACAAAGCAAAAAGGCAATGAGGATGAAAGAGAGCAACTAATCTTCAAAGCGTGCCAGGGAATGTTTTCTTGACAGACACCTATCTGAGTCTTGAAAGCAGAATAGAAGTTTGCTAGACAGAACATGCTGGTTGATTCTGGCACTAAGATTAAAAATGTCAAAGCTGAGGAGATAGGGAACATTTTGTTGAGTGTGGGAAAGTCTAAGCAGTTCCATATTATTGGAACATAAAGTGGAAGGAGCAAAGGAGAAAGATATAAGGCTTAAGAGCTTGGCAAGTGTCACTTTATTAAAGCTTTATGTGCTTTGTAAAACAACTCAGAATCTGGCTCAGGCAATAAAGAATTCTGAAAGGATTTTAAAAAGAGGAGAGCTGTGATAAAACCTGGTCTTAAAAGTTGACCTTTGAAGCAGTGTAGAGAGGCTAGTGATAGGGACATCAATTAGTAAGTATTATAACAATCCAAGTGAGACATGATGGGTAACTAAGTCATGGCACTCATGGTGACATATTTGGATGGGAGGAGTCATATTTGAAATAAGATGGTCCTCAACTTCTGATACTTTGATTATAATTTTTTGACTTTATGATGGTGTAAAAGCCAAACACATTCAGTAGAAACCATACTTCAGGTACCCATGTGATATGGTTTACGTCTGTGTCCCCACCCAAATCTCATGTTAAAATATAATCCCCAATGCTGGAGGTGGGGCCTGGTGGGAGGTGACTGGATAAAGGGGGCAGGGTTCTCATGAATGGTTTAGCACCATCCCCCCTTGGTACTGTATAGTGAGTGAGTTTTCATGAGCTCTGGTTGTTTAAAAGTGTACAGTACCTCCCACCTCTCTCTCTTCCTCCTGCTCTGACTATGTAACACGTGCCTGTTTCCATTCACCTTCTGCCATGATTGTAAGTTTTCTGAGGCCTCCGTGGAAGCAGAAGCCACTATACTCCTTGTACAACCTGCAGAACCATGAGCCAATTAAACCTCTTTTCTTTATAAATTACCCAGTCTCAGGTATTCTTTATATCTGTGTGAGAATGGACTAATGCACCATACAACCATTCTGATTTGACTTTCAGTACAGTATTCAATAAAGTACGTGAGGTATTCAACACTTTATTATAAAACAGGCTTTGTGTTGATGATTTTTGCTCAACTATAGGCCAATTGAAGTGTTCTGAGCATGCCTAAGGTGGGTTGGGCTGAGATATGACATTCAGTAGTTGAGGTATATTAAGTGCATTTTAAACTTAGAATATTTTCAAGTTAGGTTGGATTTATTGGGACATGACCCCATCATAAGTCAAAAAACATTTGTATAGATGATGCAGATTTAATAATACTTGTTATAGCAACGGAATGGAACAGATGACTCCCAGCTGTGTGGCTTCTGGTTTATAAGATTGGTTGGATAATGGTGTTTATGACGAGATAGGAAATACAAGAGAATGAATGTCATTTTGAAGTGTAAATATGTTTGTTTCTTGTATATAAAATTTTAAGTGCCTTGGAGATATACAGGATGAGGCCCTAACACAGGTGATCCATTATATTCACCTTGACTTCCATAGAACTATTTTGTTTAATGTTATATATTTACAAATCATCAGCTTTTAGGTGGTGGATACCATAAGCTTGACATAGAGGATATAGTATAGTCTTAGAAGACTCCAAGAGACAGAATAATAAGGAATATCATCGTATTAAAATAAAGATATGGGATCCTAAAAAGGAGAATGAAAAAGTTATCATTCCAAGATCTAATAAATCAAGGTGTGGAAGACAGAGAATGAGAGAATTTTAAGGAGACATTTGTTAAAAGAAAGAAAAAAGCCAAACGCCACAGAGAAGTATTCTGAGATAAGACTGAGTCTTGTTTTAGGATATGGCAACGTCGAATTCTCGGTGACCCTTCTTAGGGTGATTTCAGTGGCATAGCCTGGGCTGAAACCACATTGCCTTATATAGTTGAGATAAAAGCAAGTGAGAACAATGGGTTTTGCTCTTTTTTCTCAAGAAGCTTTGGCTGGGAAAAGAAGGAAGGGAAAGGTAAGAATAGCTAAAGGGGGATGAAGGGTCAAGAAAAGGGTTTTTAAAATATAATTGGTGTGTATGGGGAAGAGAGAAGGAAGGCAGGCACATGTTTATAAGCTAACAGGTCTCTCAGCCTTGATACTGCTGACATTTGGAACCAGGTAATACGTCATGATAATGAGCATGGGATGCGGGGAGTGTCTTGTCCATTGTAGGTGTTTTTCAGGATGCATGTCCTCTACCCACTGGACTCAGTAGCACCCCAGTCGCAACAATCAAAAATATCTGCAGACATCGCCAAACATCTCCTGAGGGAGGGAGGCACGTTGTTCCTGGTTGAGAAACACTAGACAAGAAGAAAATGGAAGAGATTGAAGATATAAGACAGAGAAGGGAAAAATAATGCAGAATCCACTGAAGTAGTCAGAGGCACGGGGATCCAAATCACAGATAAAGGTGCTTCCTTTGTACAGAACAGACATATCTTCCTCTGACTCCAAAATTAGAGAGAAAAAGAGCACAGAAATGCTAGGACATTCACACTGTGGTCTGGAAGATTGGTCAAGAAACGAAGAAATAACTTTTTTTCCCTCTGAATTAATGAGATGAGGTCATCTGGTAAAAATGAACAAGCAGCAGCAGCTCAGTGAGAAGACTAAGGAAGTCGAAATTTTGCAGGATGATACAGCTTAGTGAATGTGAGAGGGAAAGACCAACAATGAGAAACGTCTTGAAGAATATAACTGAAGCCCCATATTGGGAAAGCATGACTCTCAAAACATCCCAATGCGATATGTGTATGATTTCCTCCTACCCACACCCAGGCCCTTAGCTAAAGAAATGCAGAGGGCTGTGTATATGGTTGCTGCAGTGTGGGGTGGCTGCAGGAAGCATGGCACTATAAATGCCGCACTATTCCCTATCAACGGTAGGGAAAGTGACATGAGACAATAGCTAGAATCACAGATTGATAAAGACAGGGTGATCACAGGTACCTTCAGAGATTAGTGGATCTCAGGCAATATCTAGCTCAGTGGTTTTCAAGTTAGTCAATCAATGAAATCTCTTTTAAAAATAGATCATAGTGCTTCAATTCTAATTTCCAAAGGTGATGTCTAAAAATTTCAGTGAGATTGAGTATATTTTGTATTTTAAAATCATTCGTATATTATTTTCTATATACTGTATCTTCATATTTAACCACTTAAAAATAAGGTACTTAACTTTTACTGATTTATCAGATCTCTTCATATGTTAAAGAAATTAACCCTACATGATAAGTTTAGCAAATGTTTATCCCAATTTTTTCTTTATTTTGTCTTCAAGTTTATCTGTGATTTTATTCAGGAATTTTAAAATTAATATATTAAATATATCAATCTGTCCTATGAAATCATAGTAGTTTTGTGACTTAGAAAGGGTTTCTTCATA
This sequence comes from Pan troglodytes, assembly GCF_028858775.2. Classification (NCBI taxonomy): domain Eukaryota; kingdom Metazoa; phylum Chordata; class Mammalia; order Primates; family Hominidae; genus Pan; species Pan troglodytes. The sequence continues at coordinate 178,222,985 of NC_072401.2, forward strand.
GAGATGTGATAAAATCCTTCTCTTATGTTTTCCTCTAGAATTTTATGGTTTTGCTTTTTTATGTATTTACATTTGTGGCCCATCTGGAATTTATTTTGGCATAGGAAGTAAGCTGGGGGTGCAATTTAATTTTTTCAGAGGGTACCAATTACCTAAATATAATTTATCAGATACCCTCTTTTCCCCCACTGTTAGGCAATGCTGCTTATTTCATCAAATAAACACATGCAGTTATTTGGGTCTGTTTATGCATCCTCCATTTATTCCATTGATCTGTTTGTTTATTTATTAATGTGCATATATTGAATAGCTCTCTGAGTAATACCCATGATGATAAAGAACCATTGATCATACGAAACTCCTCATTTTATGCTGAGGCCCAGAGTATTTAAGTGGTTGATCAGAGAGTCATTTAGTTAAAGTGGTGGAGCTCACTAGAACCTGAGATCCGTGTTTCTGTGTAAGTATGAGTTACACTAATGCCTCACTAGCTTCCAATGGACCCAGTTTTTCTGATACAGAGTCATTGACTACACCTGATAAGCACCCATCATTTCAAGCCCACGTACCTTTGGTTATTCTGTTGACTAGGAGAGGGAGTACCACTGATGATTGATGGGAAGAGAAAGTGTGTGTAGACAATGACTGCTCAGTGATCACGAAAGTGCCTTATTCTTCTGCAGGTTGAGGAATGTGAACCATTTGGGTTATTGTGGAAATACCGTGTTCAGATTGTGTGGTTCTGGAATGGGAGTTTAGAGATAAGATGTAGTGAAAGAAAAACATATGGATATTGTGTCCAAAGATGGATAGACAGATATTTAACATAAACCATGAACTAATTTTCAATGGTTAATGTAAATGTGTTTCTCTACAAAAATTATACATTCTTTTTAGTTGATAGAAATCTTTATCCTTTGTTGTAGCATGAAGACTAAAACAAAATAAGCCGTATTTGTGCAGTGTTTATTTCAAAGTTATAATATCAATTTAACTTTGCATTTTCACAAGCCTAGAATGCAGTATTATTTAACAGATAGATATTACATTAGAGTTCTTTGGAATTATTTTTAAAGTTTAGAAAATAAGCAAACCACATAATTTTCAAAAAGAAAAAGAAACGAATTACTTCGTCATTTCAAAGCTTATAGACAGAGTGCTGTAGTGGTCCTTGAAGACATGAGATGCCAGTTAAAAGCCAATTGTATCAAAGTATGAGATGAATAAGAAATGATTCAAATCCAATGAAATACTAAACAAGGACATTGGTTGCTTCCAGCCAACATGTTAGAATACGTGGGGTAGTAGAAAGATCGCCTGCATAGAATTTGCTCTTGCCAGATAGCAAATATTGCTAGTAATGTTTAAATTAAGTATCGATTGGATAATCTTCACAGGTGGCATATTCAGATTTTATTCAGTCTGTGTCTTCTTTACTCTTCTTATGTAATATAAAACAACTAAGATAAAAAACAATGAGCATAGACTCTACCAATAGATTTCTGGCAAATATTGACTGGTTTGAAACTTTAGCCAACTTAACAATTTAATGTCTTCTGATTTGCTAATTGCTTTAGTATTTCCAAAATAAGTGTTAAGAAGATAACTGCAGGAGTGGTATGACCCACATTCATCTATGAGACCCTTATTTTAACCCTGTAATAGTCTTAGGATTTGAATTAAATCCTAGGCAACACTATAAAAGCTAGAGATTCCCTGTGGGTCAAAGTTATCAAAGAAGCATTACGTTTTAAATTTAGACGCATCCTTTTTTTGGGAAAAAAAGGAAACTTTGGGAAACCCAGTGATTACAAGTTTCCAGACTGGAGCTTTGAGCTTAAGCAGAATTGAAGAAACACTAGTATCAATGCATTGTCGAAGCCTGAAGAAGTTGAGTCATAATTGAACTAGGATGTAACTTATGATAAATATTATCCAGTATGATAAAACAATGAAAAGATTGGATTTTTTTCCCTTTCTTGGAGAACACTTGTCAAAAATTAACTTTTACCCAGTTAAAATCCAGTGTGGTGATACTGGTGTTGTGTGGATGCAGCCAACAGGTGAGTTTCAGAGTGACATTAGGCATATTTGTAAAATTGTGAACAGTCTCTGAATGAGAAAGGGAACACCTACTGACAGTCTTAACTTATCATCTGGTAGTGATGTGGTCAATGTGGGGAATGTGCCAGAAACTTTTCCATTCAATCTCCTGGAGTTTATGCCACTGTAGATAAAACCACTGGCCATACATAATGACAAGGTCTACAGCAGAAGTTCTTTGGATCAAAGCGCATTCTCCTAATTTCCTTCTCATAGGATATTCTCTACCCTCAAGTCACCCCACCTATATCAATGACCCCAACCCCTCCCACATTCTCTGCTTTTCTATACTAAAACCTGTTCTCTGGAAGGACTCAAGACCAGCCATTTATAAATTAATATGAAATTAATAAGCCATATTTTCCAGGTTAGTTTCATTTAAAGTCTTTTTGAAATCACAGATTGAAAGTGTATATTACCTCTTAAAAATTTTTAGTACTCATATGACACAGATATTCTATGATTAATTTTAGGTGGAGTTTAGGAATTTTGAATAGTATCTTGAAATACTATGAGTGTGTGTCTGTGATTTTATTTTTCAGGTGTAAACATTAAATATAATTATTGTATTTGCTTTAGTGTATTATACCATTCATTTGTATGTATATTTCCTCCAAGAAAGATTCCATGTGGAGGCAAATAAGAGATATTATTAACATACTTTCTTTAGACAAGAAGGCTGAAGTCCACATCAAGATAAACTTAAGTCTAGAATCCAGGGTTCCCAATGGAGTTCATTCTTCATTTTGCATAAGAATTGTTAGACTAAAAGTTCTAAGGAAAGTACTCTGTGTAACTTCTAATAAGAATTGTTTTCTTCCCTGAAATAATGTCCAGTCAATAAATTAAGGTGTAGAGCTGTGGCAAATATTGCTATAAAAATTTACTGTGTTGAAATCTTTACAATGCTTCCTTCACTTTCTCACATACCCACAGTGTTTCAGAGCTAGCCACAGAACGATGCATGTTGCAATGCTATGCTGGAAATACAGACTCATGTTGAAATCGTTGCCAACAACTTTAAAAAAAGATAGCAAGATGTGGAGAAATCATGAATTATGGGGGAGGTCAAGGCCAAGGCTGTAGAATAATTTCAGATTGGGTATGCAAGTGAGTAGAGGAAAAAAGGGACAAAATTAAGTCCATTTAGGTGGAGAAAATGGTATTAGCCAAGCCACTGGGACACTGAAAAACACAGAATAAGCAGAGCTGGGTGAGACTGGAGACCAATAGGGTAGAGGAAGTGGGAAAGTTGGTAAGATATTGTATTAGTCCATTCTCATGCTGCTATGAAGAATTCCCCAAGACTGGGTAATTTATAAAGAAAAGAGGTTTAATTGACTCAGCTCCGCATGGCTGGGGAGGGCTCAGGAAACTTACAATCATGGCAGAAGGCACCTCTTCACAGGGCACCAGGAGAGAGATTGAGTGCCAGCAGGAGAAATGCCAGATGCTTATAAACCCATCAGATCTCATGAGAACTTACTGTCACGAGAACAGCATGGGGGAAACCACCCCCATGATTCAATTACCTCCCACCGCATCCCTCACACAAAAGGTGGAGATTATGGGATTACAATTCAAGATAAGGCTTGGGTAGGGACACAAAGCCAAACCATATCAGATACATTGCAAGATATTATAAACAGCTTTTGATGTCATGCTAGAAGTTTTAGACTGCATGCTATAGGAGAGGAAACATGATCAAAATCATGTTTTGATGGCACGTAAAGTGGATGTGATTGACAGAGTGATGGATTATACACATAGATAAAAGACATGGATGGGTTTTAATGATAGCAGCAAGAGTGGAGAGGAAATATAAGAAGCTTATCTGAGAAAAACTTTGTACACTTGACTAAGTTCAGAAGTAAATTAAATGTGGGGATGCTAGTAGAAGGAGAAAGAGGAAGGAATAAAGATAATCTCAATTTCTAGTTCAGAAACCTATGGGAATGCAGAAATGTCATTAATTGGTTTGAGGACATCTGTAGGAAAGGAGTTCTGGAAAATTGGTGAGGAGAAAAAGAAAGAGGGATGCATTTGGTTTTGGACATACTGAGCGTGCAGTTCTAAGGAAGCATATAAGTTTTAAAAAATGAGAAATACATGTCTAGAGTTAAGGAGAGAGACAGACCCTGTAGATACAGATTTGAAAGATTATTATCATCTATTACAACCTCTGCTTGAGAAGAGCTGAAGACATGGGAAGAAAATACCTGGGGAAAGAGTACAGAGCAGAAGGAAGGGAGTGCAGAAGAAGAAGTGGGCTAAGCATGAAATCCTAGGAAACCCTAAGATTAAGTGACTAAGAAGAGATATCATTGGAGGGAAAAGGGGAGATAAAAGGAGAACCAAGCAAAGGTTCTTTGAACGTGGAGACTAGTCATCAAATTCAGTCATTACAGCAACCTCAAGTCCATGAGAGCTGTGAAGTGGATCCTGGATTTGGCAATGAGGAAGGCACTTGGTGTCCTTTCAGAGCTGTGCCATTGGAGAGGCAAGGACCAACATCAGGTAGTAGTGGGAAGATTCACAGCGACGTGGAGAAATGGAGAATGAAAAGTTCTGTTCAGAAATTTGCTGGTGAACACGTTTAGTGTACACTAAAATATTTATTGAACATGCTCTATATGCCATATATTATTATAGCTGAAACTGCAACAAAAAATACGATACAATCCTGATCCTCAATGAGTTCACTTTCTATTTAAGGGAAGGGAGACATGTAAATAGATCATCAGTGAAGCCATTTCATCAGTGAAGCCAATGCAGTCTCTTCTGAAGAAAATTACTTATGAAGAAGATAGATTAAATTACTTATGAAGACAAAGAATTCATAGTATCAAAAACTAAAAATCGCAATCAAACTAGTGTAAGAATCTTGAAGGTTTTTCAATTAACTATAAATTCAATAGTGGTGGATTGATCTGTATGATTGGAGGGCTGTAGTGCTTTATAATTTGAAATACAGTGAACTTCCTGGCTTTAAAAATGTTTAGTGTAATTTTTATTTATCCACCACTGCCTGCACACTGAGGTAATTAGAAAATTTCAATATTTGCTCCTCATCAGATAATGCCCCCTTCCCATTCCTATGCAGCTCTCTTTTAAAAATTATTTGGCAAATGCGACTGTCAAAATTAGGTCAAATAAAATGATAATTGATTGTAGTTTACTGCATGCACATAATAGTCTGTATAAGGAAAACTCTCCGGGTGGGGCTGATAGTAGCAGTAAAGTGGAGGACTGTGCTTTTTCAAGACTTCTATTAGTTCATACTGTCACCAATTGAGACAGCAATTGTAGTATAAGTTTCACCTTTGTTTGTAGTGTGGATACATTTACTTTGGTTTGAGACTGAACAAAGTGAAACAAAACAACAGGTCAATAAAAAGTACTATATTGCCATAGAAATTGAACAGCAACCTGAAAGTCCAGAGGAATAGCATCCTTCTGGAACAAACAAATACCATCAATCAGAAAAGGCTATGGAAATGTCAATAGAATACAAGAAGATATGACACCTGTAAAAATAAAATAAAATTTCAGACGTAGAAATCAACTCCAAAAGAATTAAATAGAACTAACAGTATTTAGTTATTCATTCATTTAGTTTTACTTTTTATGTTTGATAAAAAATTTTACTTTCTATTTTGATATTTATTTATTTATTCATTTATTTTTACTTTTTATATTTGCTCTGTTGCCCAGGCTGGAGTGCAGTGGCAAAATCTCAGCTCACTGCAACCTCTGCCTCCTGGGTTCAGGCAATTCTCATGCCTCAGCCTTCCAACTAGCTGGGATTACAGTCCAGGCACATGCCACCAAGCCCGGCTAATTTTTTGTATCTTTTTTTTTTTTTTTTTTTTTTTTTTTTGTAAAGATGGGGCTTCACCATGTTGGCCAGGCTGATCTCGAATTCCTGGCCTCAAGCGATCCACACGCCTTGGCCTCCCAAAATGCTGGACATGAGCCACCAAGCCAAGAGTATTTAAATTTTATTCTTAATAAAACTCGGTCTATTGTTATCTCATAAAAATACACATAACTGCAATTCTCAGCACAAACAGAAAACATAATAAATAACTGACTTATACAGTCTCTTGAAAAGGGGGAAATATATCCTAGGCAGGCTAAAGATTCTTTATCATGCTAGTTGCCTTTTTTTTTTCTCTTCCAAAATATCAAATCTCTCTCTCTCACACATTTCCCAAAGGGGGAAAAAAAAAGCAGCCTATTAAGTCTCTTATCAGCTCTTTAGTTATTTCTTTACCAAATCAATTTACTTCTTGGCATCTTTAAATTCTTCCCTTCAGCTATTAACCTAAGAGACTTCAGCAAGTCTCTAAGAAACTAGAAGATGAAAAGAAAAATATCCCAGAAAGGGGGTAGAGAAGCTGAGAATACTTACATGAAAATAAGCTTTACTCCAGTGACACTTTGGTACAGTACAAAACTAAATGAAGAAATACAGGTATAGTCTTTGTCATTCAATCCCCTGTTATATATTTAGAGACTTGTGTGAATCTTGCTTGGAGTCAGGGTCCATAAATCCTCCATTCAGACAAAGCAGGGAGAGCAACTTTTCCCCTTTTCCTTGGTGACTAAAACAAAGGGATAAAGACATGAACTGAACAACAACAACAACAAAATCAGAGATCTGCCCTTGAGTGTACAAGGTTATCATTCCAATCAAACTGTTCCTGAGGTGTAATCTTGGTTTTGTGTCCTCTCTTGGTTCATGCCAATTACTTAAGGTTGATTTTCCAGTTTTTCATAGTGATCTGATATTATGCCAGTAATCAACTTTTGCTTAAATTAGCTAGAGTTATTTTATTTAGTTTGTAACAAGAATTCTGCCTAATATAGAAATTAGTACAGGGAGTGGGGTTGAATATGTCATTTGTATCCTACTATCCCCACCCCAAATGCTCTGACACCTCAAATGCTCTGAATATAGAAACTAGTGCAGGGAGAGGCAATATCCCTCAGGGTGACAATGAAGGTGGCAGGGGGGCTTGAGATTTTGGGGCTTGAGGGAGCTTAGGTGAGGCTAAAGAACCACAAAAATATTGTTAGCTATGGAAGAAAATGTTGCTGCACATAACACACTGAGGTGAAACCACCACTTACATTATCATCTGGAGTGAGGTGCTCACTTCAAGCAACTTTTTGAGAGAAGCTACTGTTACTGTCATAGAAGAATATGAAGGACATGAGGAATTCCAACACTTGATGTAAAGTGACTATTTCCAATGGTACAGGATAACATAAAGAAAAAGAATAGAGGCTGGGCATGGAGGTTCACACCTGTAATCCTAGCACTTTGGGAGCCCAAGATGGGAGGCCACTTGAGCCCAGGAGTTCAGGATTAGCCTGGAAAGCATAGTGAGACCCCATATCTACAAAAATTTTAAAAATTAGCCAGGCATGGTGGCATGCTTCTTTAGTCTCAGATACTTAGGGCTGAAGTGGGAGGATCACTTGAGCTCAGGGAGTTGAGGCTGCAGTGAGTCATAATCACACCACTGTACTCCAGCCTGGGTGACAGAGTAAGACCCTGTCTCAAATAATTTTAATGACAACAATAATAAAATGGATAGCTCAAATCCCTAAATTCTCAACTCAAGGAAAAGATCCAGTCCCAGGGAACTTCTAAGACCAAGCATATAGACTTTACAAATCCTACCAAAAGACTGATATAGCCAAAATCAAGACACATACTTTGATTTTGTTGGCTACCAAATTACAGTGTCAGTTGGATTCACAGCCATGCCGGATCTCTTACAGTGAATGTCAGAGCATTTGGGGTGGGGGGTGGCAGGAGGGAAATAGTAGGATACAAATGATAGTTTGGGAGACTTATGGTAAGATCTGGAGTAATCAGAATTTCCCAAGCCCTCAATCTCAGCTGAATTTGCATTGCTAACTGGAGCACCTATTTCTCTTTTTAGAAATCTATTTCTCCCTCCCTGGTATATGCCATACCTATCTCCATTACCTTGTAATATTAAACCAGTTCTCCATATGTACCTCATCATTTCCAGACTTATGACTAAAGCCAGAGCTCAACATGTCTCAGCAAGTTAAGCTTTATGTACTTAATATACAAAATTACTTTACAGGTCTTTGTTCACTTATATCAACAAAAATGTGTATCCTTTAGGGTATGGATTCTTAGGATATTTATCCAAGGAAAGAGAATCGGGCTCAATTTATCAATGTGTGTGAACTCATCAGAGATTCTGAATTTTGAGTGCTGGTTTGAGCAACTGGGTCTTGTTTCAATTGTTTACTCAAACAGCTGACAGAAGTCTGGAATCAATGTCAGACCACCGTAAACAAAGTTGAGATAGCAGAATTACCCTGTTAAAGTAAGGAAACAATCCAAATACTTTGGGAGATATGAACTTGAAAGTGAATTTAGTGTGTATGAACTCCCTGCCTATTCCCTAAATATATTCTCTCAAGAGGGCACAGATTTTCCCTTCATCCAGGCCTTGAGAAATATGCTGGTAAGGGGAGGGTCAGTATCTTGGAAAGTTCCTCAAAGGCATTGAGACTGTTAGGAGACCTCACAGTGGGAATGAGTTCCTTAAATAAAACTACCATGGGAAGTGTTATGTATTGAATTATGTCCTCCCAAAATTCATCTGTTGAAGCTCTAACCCCCAACATGATGGTTTTTGGAAAGGGGTCTTTACGAGGTAATTAGGCTTAAAGGAGGTCCTAAGGGTAGGGTCTTCATGGTGAGATTAGTGTTTTTATAAGAAGAGACCAGAGAGCTTTCTCTCTCTTTCTATCTCTACCATGTGTGGACACAACAAGAAGGTGGCAATCTGCAAGCCAGGAAGAGAGCCCTCACCAGAAACCCAATTAGCCTGCATTTTGATCTTGGACTTCCCAGCCTTCAGAACTGTGAGAAACAAATGTTTATTATTTAAACCACCCAGCACATGGTATTTTGTTATAGCAGTCCTAGCAGACTGACACAGGGTGATCTTAGGGTATCCTAGCAACGTAGTAGAAACTAAATCAAGAGCAAAGCAGGTGTGGCTGCCCTAAATAAACAGCAAGGCAGGGTGTTCATCAGAAGGGTCTGGCCTGACGACGTTTTTTATTGTGGCTAATTTACATGGGATCCCTGTGTTTGAAAAGATTGGGCAGTCTATTAAGTGAATAAAATATTTTTTAACCTAAAAACACCCTCCTTCTAGTGAGCAGAAGCCCAGCATAAGTCACCATGAATGACTTGCACATTTGATTTCCATATCTAAGCTGGTTCACAGACCCAGAGCTGAATAAAGAGTAGATCAGGTACTTCAGAGCAGAATCTCCTAATTGGTGGTCACAACACACTGGTGTGACTGCAGGGGTTACAGCTTGCTGAGATAACTGTTTTCCTCAGCCTGAAATAAATGGATGGCATGTGGGCAGCTAGAGATTCCAGGCCAAGTACAACCAGTTTTGCTGACTTCTCCATTTACTCTGGTATACCATAGACATATTATTTTCTATGCATGCCATGATGTCAAACAGGCTGAAAGCCCTGTCTTGTAGGAGCGACCCAGTAACAAAAATCATAACTACATATAAACAGTGTTCCTCCTAGACTTTTCCAAAGAAATACTAATCTCTTTACCCATCAATCTGTGCCCTGGAAAATTAGATCTACCCAAATGTTTCAGTGGACATTGACTTTGAACTTAGACAGTATATGGGGACCTAGAAAGACTGTTCAGTCCATTGGTCAGAGGGAGAGTTTCCAAAGATCAAATGACTGACGGATTTTGGTCCAAGTTGTACTACTGAACCTGAGTAAAATTTTAGAATAGAGGTTCTTATCTACAAATATCTAAATATAGATATAGATGAAGATTTAGATATATATAATATGTATCTTAATATCTATAACTATCTAGTTATTCATATTTATCTATCTACCTACCTATCATCTATCTATCATCTCTCTCTCTCTCTATCCTTGTATCTATCTATCTATCTATCTGTCTGTCTATCTTACTATCTATCTAACTATCTATGTCTATACACACACACACACACACACACACATACACATAAACACACATAATTTGATCTCTAGAATAAAGACTGCTCTCTCAACCAAAATTGTAATTATAAATCAATACCATATCTTGCAGGAAGGTAATTAAAAACATGTTGCATTCAATTGCAGTTATTATAACAGGCATTAATTTAATACAGGAGCAAAATAACATAGCTCTTAGAAACTCATGGATTTTTTTCCTCTATTCCACCAAGCTAAGAGCACCAGAAACAGTTATCTTTGCATATGAAAGGGCATATGTAGAATTTCACCATCTAATCTCAGGGCTGTGCCAATCCTCTAGCTCTGAGTTTTGTTTAGTCTTTAGGAACCTTGATAATCTCATTATCTCAAGGTTTAGCATGACTTCCACTGCACTTATAGCATTCTATAGATATGCCCTAAAGAGCAGGAAGTGATAGATATCCCAGATGCCTCGGTAAGAGCCATACATACCACCAAGCGGAAGATAAAAATAGTAAAATACAACAGTATAAAACGCAATGCTAAATCCAGTCAGATTTAGCATGTAAGCTAACCTCCTCCAGGCTAATAGGATTTTTTTGTGTGTTTATTCTTACCACTAAAAAAAGAATCCCAGTATTTATGGGCCTTTCTGTATTATATGGGGAAGGAAGGACACTCCTCATCATGTTACCAAAATCATTCATAACAGTTAATGGAAGTCTAATGCAATTCTATAAAGACAGGACAAACAAGAGCTTAGATCCATTATGAGAGAATATTTAGGTGATACTATAAGTTAAAGTACCTCCAAAAACTTAAGGCTTTGGGTATAGGCAAAGGGAATTTTGAATTGGGAGTGAGGAGATGTTATAAATGGGTTCATGGTCAACTGTGCAAATGATTCTGGTCTTATTTGCATAAAAGAATTCATGGTCAATTGTACAAATAAGATCCTCGTCCTATTTTTCATGCTAAGATATATATTTATTTACATATTTTAATTATTTTTCTTTTTACTTCTTCTAAATTCCCTCAGTATTACAAAAATGATACAATTAATCTAAAATGCAGATTACCAAAAGGAGAACGCAACAGAATTTGAGGAGGAATTGACATTACGCAGTTGTGTGGAATCTGAGTCAGGTGCAGTAACTCACAATTTTGGAGTTGTCTCTCTGTGAGAGGATGTAAATGTGGTTTGTGTCTTAGTGCAATACATTATTGTATTACAGGCAGGAACCATTTTTGTGAAGCATAACTATGGGATAAATCAGATATGGGATAATGAACTGTCATAAAGGCAGAGTAACTAGACATTTGTCATGTGCAGTCTGTCCTGCACCTGTCCCTTCTCCTTGTGTAAGAAACTCTCCCTTTCCCCACAGATTGTGAGATTTGGTGTAAGCAGTTTCCATCTTTCAGCGTGCAGAAAGCAAAATAGGAAGACACCCCTTCCCCTATCCCTCTCTCCAGGCAGTCAAAGAGGATGTGGAGCTACTATCATTCACTTTTGGAGACATGAAAAATGACCCGGAGATTTGGAGAAAGTATAGAGGGCACCAGCAGAGCTCTCGCAAGCCTAGTGGCAGCAGCAAAACACAAGAATCCAGTGGTGTTGGGTTAAATGCCCAGTGTGGTGGGGCCAATGGCAGCTTTGGAACAAAGCTGATCTGGTGATATGACCCAGCTCTGGAATTAACCACGGAAGTTCCATTTGTTTCTCTCTAGTTCTTAGGTGGGTTCTCCAGACTGCCTGTGAATCCTTGCTTCTGTCGTAGGGAGAGAAATCCGATATTGGTGAAGAGCAATCAGTCTACCATATTCCCACTAGTTATTACAAGTTTAGGCTGACTTCATCTCTCGGTATCTTAAATAACACCCTGGTGAACTTCTTTTATCAAGTCTCTTCATAGACCTGGATGAAATTTTATCAAGTCTCTTCATAGACCTGGATGAAATTTACCCAACAAAATGTTGGGTAAATCCAGGGAAGGAGGGCTGATAAAGGATATAAACACATTAATTATCTAACATTGGCAAATTACTTCTAGGATGGCTGCCCCAGTTTACCGATCTTACACTGCATTTTCTTAGCTTTGCCATGCGTGTGAGTGAATATTGAGTTTTCACCATACTGTTGAGTGGAAAATTGTAACATCACTATTTATAGTTAAATAAAATTAGGCATTTGTTCATTTACTTGGCTTTGTTTTTATATTCTAAAATTTCTTAGGTTTTTAAGTAATTTTATTCAGTGCTATATATACAATGTATATTTTTATACTTACATAATATATAATATTTATATGTAAATACTATATATACTTGTTTATATACTTATAAATACTATATACTTATATATACAAGTATATTTTATGTAACTATATTTTAAATATATATTTAGAATTAGTTTCCTAAATTTCTTCTAAAAATTCTACTTGAGTTTTCATAGGAATTTTATTTTGTATATAGTGATAATTTCTATGGACAAGAGACAAATTAGAATGTGGTCAGGAGAATCAGGAGTATTGTGAGGGGAGAGTTTGCAGGATTAAATAGGGTGGTCAAGATAAACCTCACTGAAGCAGTGAGATTTGAACAAAGACTTGAAAGAGGAAGGAGAGCTAGACAAACAGGTGTCTGGAAGTAAAAGAGATTTCTAGAGAGAAGGAACAGCTTCAGCAAGAACAACAAAAAGGCAAACAGAACAGCAAAAATAAATCAAAGCAGCACAAAACCCAAAGAACAGCACAAAGGCCAGTGGGGCTGGAAAGGAGTTAAGTAAGAGAAAAGAGCAATTGGAGAAAATTCTGAAGAGCTGAGGGTTTGGGGGAGCAGATCATGTAGGGCCTGTAGACCCTTGTAAGGATTGTAGCTTCTACTATGAATGAAAGGGAAGACATTGAGGACCTTTGAGCACAGGAGTGGCATGATCTGACCTATAGTTTATAAGGAGAACTCTGGTATAATGCTGACAATAGATTATGAAGAGGTAAGAGTAGATGTTTGGAGGCTATTTCATTAATTCCAAGGACTGGTGTTATTGCCTGAGAAAGGGCTGTAGTGATAGAAATGGTTCAAGGTATCATATTCTGAATAATTTCTAATGAAGGAGACACTAGGATGTATAGATGGATTGGATGTAGGATGTAGAAATGGAAGACAATGATAGCTTCAAGGATTTTTATTTGAGCAATTTCAAGAATGTGACTGCTTTTTACTGAGATGAGGATGATGCTGGTGAAGTAGGTTTAGGGAAGAAAATGAGTTAAGTTTTGAATGTCTTAAGTTTGGGATGTCAAGTAGACTTCAAGTGGAAACATAGTCTCCAGAGTTGGAGGAGATGGGAGACAGGTGTGGGATAGAGATACAAACTTGGGTATACACAGGCAGTATTTCAAGCCACGAGAAAGTTTGAAATTTCCACTGTTCATAGAGGAAAGGAATAAGAAGTAAGCCCTGGAATGCTCTAACACTAGAAAGTCTGGAAGAAAAGGAGGAATAATTGAGACACAGAAGGAGGAACTGGAATTTATTTTGATCACAAACTTTGGAAATTTCAAAACTCTTGTTAACGCTATAGTTTTTCTTCTGGTTCTCATGGAATGATTATTTGCAAATAATGACTGTTTTAGTTAATGCATGTACTCCTTAATTCTTTCTCTTGTCTTATTACATTATCTACAATTTCCTGTACTTCACTGAAAATAGCAGTGATGGGAGGCATATTACTCTTCCCAGAACTAAAAAGGAATACTTCTAATGTTTATTCGAGTATTATATGGTGAGTGTTTTAACATATAGCCTTTACAAACTAAAGACAGGCTTGTCTTTTCTAGTTTCACAAGAGCTTTTACTTCAAAGGCATTTTCTGCAACTATTGAAAAGATCAGTGATCTTTCTTTTAGATCTGTGATGATTTACCTTGATATATTTCCTTGCGCTAAATTATTTTATAACCCTAGGGTAAATACTACTTGATCACGATGTATTATATTTTTAACACACAGCTGAATTAAATTAGATAGCATTTTGTTTAAGGGTTCATGTAATTTCAAATATAATTTATAATATATAATAATCATATTTTAATTTTGAGCTATATAATTTCTTGTTTTGTACTAGTATTATCTGGTAATGAATTAAAGATATATAAAACCTTGTACAGGTTTTCTGGTTTTCAAAATCATTTTCTGGAATGAGCCATGTTTAAACTAGGGATAACGTGCTTCTTTGAAGTTTGTTACAGGTCATGTGTTAAATTATCTCTGTGGTTTTTTTAGGGGAAATATTAATTACTTTTTGATTCCATAATGATTATTGTTTACAAAATGTTCTATTTTGATAGTTTTGTCAATTTATGTTACTAATATTTAACAATTTCATCTGATTTACCCTATTCATTTGTGTATAGCCGTACATAGTATTATTTTAATATTTGTTTTTCATTTTTAATTTTTTATTTCAATAGGTTTTTGGGGAACAGGCAGTGTTTGGTTACATGAATAAGTTCTTTATTGATGATTTCTGAGATTTTGGTGCACCCATCACCTAAGAAGTGCACTATACTTAATGTGTAGTCTTTTATCCCTCGCCACCTTTCACCCATTACCCCAAGTCCCCAAAGTCCAATGTATGACGCTTATACCTTTGCATCCTCATAGCTTAGCTCCCACATATGAGTGAGAGCATATGATGTTTGGTTTTTCATTGCTGAGTTACTTCACTTAGAATAATAGTCTCCAGTTCCATCCAGATTGCTGTGAATGTCATTATTTCATTTCTTTTTATGACTGACTAGTATTTTATGGTATATATATATATGCCAGTATTCTATAGTGTGTGTGTATGTGTGTGTGTGTGTGTATATATATATATATATATATATATATTCTATGGTGTGTGTATATATATATGGTGTGTATATATATGTGTATATATATGTGTGTATATATGTGTGTATATATATATGGTGTGTGTATAGATATATATATATTCTATGGTGTCTATATATATATAGACACCATAGTTCCAAATTTCTTGGAGCCTTTGTTCATTTAAAAAAATTTTTTTTTCTTTGTCTTTGACAGATTGGGTTAATTCAAAAGCCTTATCTTCAAACTCTAAAGTTCTTTCTTCTGCTTGGTTGATTCTATTGGTGAGAATTTCCAGTGCATTTTGCATTTCTCTAAGTCTGTCCTTGATTTCCAGAAGTTGTTATTATTTTTTATTTATGCCATTTCACTGAAGAATTTTCTTTTCATATCCTGTCATGCTTTTTATTTCTTTAAGTTGGACTTCACCTTTTTTTGATGGCTTCTTAATTAGCTTAATAATCCACCTTCTGAATTGTTTTTCTGGCAATTCAGAGATTTTATCTTGGTTTGGGTCCATTGCTGGTGAACTGGTATGATCTTTTGGGGGTGTTAAAGAACCTTGTTTTGTCATATTACCAGAATCATTTTTCTGGTCCCTTCTCATTTGGGTAAACTATGTTAGAAGGAAGATTTAGGATTCAAGGGCTGTTGTTCAGATCCTTTTGTCCCACAGGGTGCTCCCTTGATATGGTGTTCTCCTCGTTCCCCTAAGAATAGGGCTTCCTGAGAACCGAACTGTAGTGATTGTTTTTTCTCTTCTAGGTCTAGCCACCCCACAGAGCTACCAGGCTCTGGGCTGGTACTGGGGAGTGTCTGCAAAGAGTCCTGAGATGTGATTTCTCTTCAAGTCTTGCAGCCATAGATACCAGCACCTGCTTTGGTGGAGGTAGCAGGGGAGTGAAGTAAACTCTATGAGGATCCTTGGCTGTGTTTTTGTTCAGTGCATTGGTTTTGTGTTGGTTAACCTCCAGTCAGGAGGTGGTGCTTTCAAGAGTACATCAGCTACGATCCTATAAGGAGGATGCAAACTTGCCCTAGGGACACCTGGTAAAGTATTCAGGTTCTTCAGGCAGTGAGCAGGGCCATAGAGCTTCCAAGAGATTATGACCTTTGTCTTCAGCTACCAGGGCAGGTAGAGAAAGACACCAGGAAGGGCCAGGGATAAGTATGTCTGAGCTCAGCCTCTCCATGGGTGCGGCTTGCTACGGCTGCTGTAGGGGATGCTGGTGCGGTTCCCAGTCCAATGGAGTTATATTCCCTGGGGGATTATGACTATTTCTGTTGAGTCATACCGGTCACCAGGGAAGTCGGGGAAAACCGGCAGTCACAGTCCTTACCCTGCTCCCACGCAGCCCGCAGTCCTAAAGGATGGTCTCACTCCCACCATGCGCCCACATCAGCATCTAGTCTATTTCCAGGCAGCTGGTGACTAGGGCTGAGAACTTGCCCCAGACCACAAACCTCCCCATTAAGAAAGCAAGCAGACTTAGAGTTTCTTGGTGTCTCAGGGAGCCTGCCGGGCTGATCCAGTTCTCATCTCTGTTTATTCCATTTCATTCCCTTTGTCTTTTTCTTTGTTGTTTTCCTTTTTTCTATTTGTTTATTCTGTTGCTTATCGTCTAACTTTTGAGTTGAATCTTAGGTCATTTGTTTTCAATATTTTTTGCTTTCTAATATGTCTACACACACACAAACACACACACACACACTTACCCATAGGCATATACACATATATTGAAAGCTCTAAATTTTTCTCCAAATATTGCTTTAGGTTTTTCACATAAATTTTAATACGTGGTGGTCTCACAGTCATTCAACCCTGCCTGTGTTTCTTACAATTTACCTTGCAAATGCCTTTTTAACCCATGAGTAATTTAGTAGTCCTTTTTTTTTTAGTTTGCAAACATATGGGAATATTTTAGCTATCTTTTTGTTATCAATTTCTAATTTTGTAGCATTATGGTTTGCATCATAGTTTATATGAAGTTGATTCTTTGGAATTTATAGAGTCTTCCTTTGTGACCCAGTATAAATTTGCTTTTTATGGCTTAAAAGAAAGGATATCATACCTTTGTTAAATGTAAATCTATATATATGAATACTAATTCAAGCTTATTTATTGTATTGCTCAGATCTTTCACGGCTTTGCCTATTTTTATATTTCAATTTTGAATTTTTTAAAGAATACTTAAAATATGCCAATTTTAAAAATTTCTCTTCATAAATTTTCTAATTATTTTTATATATTTTGACTTAAAATTGGTATGTATATATGTGTATATGTGTATTTTCATAATGCAATTTAGAATTTTTTAAAGAATAGTTGGTATGTTTATGTGTATTTTTATATTTTAATTTAGAATTTTTTAAAGAATACTTAAAATATGCCAATTTTGGGCCAGGTGCAGTGGCTCACGCCTGTAATCCCAGCACTTTGGGAGGCCGAGGCAGGCAAATCACGAGGTCAGGAGATAGAGACCATCTTGGCTAACACGGTGAAACCCCATCTCTACTAAAAATACAAAAAGATTAGCTGGGCGTGGTGACGGACGGCTGTAGTCCCAGCTACTTGGGAGGCTGAGGCAGGAGAATGGCGTGAACCCGGGAGATGGAGCTTGCAGTGAGCTGAGATCGTGCCATTGCACTCCAGCCTGGGCGACAGAGTGAGACTCCATCTCAAAAAAAAAAAGTAGGCCAATTTAAATTTTATCTTCATAAATTTTCTAATTATTTTTATATATTTTGATTTAAAATTGGTATGTGTATATGTACGTATATAAGGTATACCCACTTGGTTTAAGAGTGCTTTTCTACCAGCATATAATTGTCCTTTAGAAATTTGTTTAATGTGTTTTAACATGAAATGTCTGGTTTTAATATTAAAATTTCAATATATTTTTAAAGACAGCTTTGTTTATATTTACCTGGCATATTTTTTATCTTTTTTTTTTTTTACTTTATGTCTTCTTTAGCAGTTGGCAATTATTAGCATGTATCAAAAGAAAAAATATTTTAAATGAGAAAATGGTCATTTAAAACATGTCTCTCATAAGTCGCTTATGGCCTGAAAGGGATTAAGGAAACCCAAGCTGAGAGTCTGTCTTGATCAATGAGATCATATTTTTACTGAAAATGGCATTTTTTTCAGTTTTTGTTCTACCATTTTGTTTTCTGTTTTATATCAATCAGGATTTTTTTTTCTTCCCTACCTTCCCTATCTCCTAGATTAATTTTTGGTTTTTGTTTTGAGAGTTACAATTTCTATCTTTATTTGTCTGTAGATTACTCTTATTAACACTCATCTGTCATTTAGATCTTGTAATAACCATGTCTTGCAAGTATATGCAAATACTTTCCAAATTTTCACTAAGTTTATGTTTCTTTTTCAATATTCTATTTTATTCTGAAGTCTTGCATCTTTTCTTTCATTATGAGAAATTCTGGACTATTTTGTCTTCCATTATTTTTTAAATTTCATTTTACTTTTTCCTCTTCTTCTTGAACTAGTTTTAGAAGGGTGAAATACTTGTACTCATATCTTTTCCATCTTATTTTTTCATCTCTTACATTTCCTGTGCCCATTAGAAGAGATCTTTGCTCAAATATTCCAGCTTACTGATTTGTTTGTAATCTGTGCATACAGTTGAACCTTGAACAATGTAGGGGTTGACGCCTTGTACAGTCAAAAATACACATTTAACTTTTGACTCCCCCAAAACTTAACTAATAGTCTACAGCTCACTGGAAGCCTTATTGATAATACAAACATTTGATTAACTATATTTTGTATGTTGTTTGTATTACATACTATATTCTTACAATAAAGCAAGCTATAGAAAAGAAAACGTTATTAAGAAAATAATAAGGTTGGCTGGATATGGTGGCTCACGCCTGTAATCCCAGCACCTTGGGAGGCCAAGGTGAGTGGATCACCTGATGTCAAGAGTTTAAGACTAGCCTGGCCAATGTGGTGAAACCCCGTCTCTACTAAAACTACAAAAATTAGCCAGGCATGGTGGTGGGCTCCTGTAATCCCAACTACTCAGGAGGCTGAGGCAGGAGAATCACTTGAACCCGGGAGGCGGAGGTTGCAGTGAGCAAACCTGGGTGACAGAGCGAGACTCTGACTCAAAAAAAAAAAAATCTTAAGGGAGAACAACAATATTTAGTATTCATTAAGGGGAAGCGAATTATTATAAATGTCTTCATCCTCATTGTCTTCATGTTGAGTAGGCTGAGAAGGAGGAGGAAATGAAAGGGTTGGTCTTGTTGTCTCAGGAATGGCAGAGATAGAAGAGGTGGAGGAGTTGGAAGGGGAGGCAGAAGAGGCAGGCACACTCAGTGTAACGTGTATTGAAAAACATCCATGTGTAATGGACCCTTGCAGCTCCAACCTGTGCTGTTCAAGGCTCAGTTGTAGTCTGCTCTGCAACCCATATGTTAGATTCTATTTTAGCAGTTACACTTTCAAACCCAATATCTTCCATTGATTTTTTCTTAAATCATTTTCCTATGTTTTTATCATCTTCTCCTACATATCTGAGAATACTTATTATTCTTTCTTAAATTTCTTGTTTTGCAGGACTATAAATTCTTCTTTTTGAAGAGGCTCTTCAATTTGTTGTCTGTCTTTCATGTCTGTAGGCCTGGAGGAGGAGTAAGTAAAAACCCCAGTTTGTTCCCATTTTCATGAGTTTAGGAGCAAGGGTTGGAGGCCTGTCTCAGGACAGAAAGCCTTGGCCTTGAAATTGAAGCTTTAGCTTTTGCCATTGCACCCCATCTCAGGTAATGTTACGCTCTACGGGAAACCTGTGGTTTCCTCTGCTCCAGTCACCATTCTTTTCCAAGAGATGATAATGTCACCTGCAGTTGTCTGGCCCAGAAGGTGGGAGTTGGTTAGAAATTACCGAGGCATTGACCAGCTTGTTTCCAGACATTATATCTGTCTCTAGCACAGCTGATTCTGGTGCTGGAGAGACATCACCCAGCCCTGTGCATGGCACTGTGGGCACTGCTGCTATCCTGCCTATCCTTTATAACATGTTAGGAACAGAACAATGTGAAGGAGACTAATGCACCACTAGAATGTCTTCCCCAAGCTGAGCCCCATATTTGTGGCACCTTGTCCTGGTCCTCTCTTTTTACAGGATGCTGTTCTTCTTTCTTGCAGGGACACAACCACTAGTTTATGTGTCTCGCAGAGGTTCCTGCTGTTTTGTGTCAAGACAGATGTTGCATTAGCTTCCCTCTTGCTTCTGTGACATCTCTTCAATTGGGTTCCAAGGTTGGAGGACATGGCTCATATTAGTTCACAAATTTGTTCATAACTGGAAGCTTCCCCAATTCTATAAAACATACAATTATGTTTTTGATACATAAAAATGATTGGCAATTGCTAAGCTGAGTAAAATATTGAGTTTCTCTCGGTTCCAGATGCTGCAAGAAAGTATTATTAAAACCAGCCTGGTCTCAGAAAAGAAGCCTAAAATTAATCTCACATGCCTAGAAAAATCTGTTGGTATAACTGTTTTGACTATTCTGACCAAAGTATTTCCAGTAAATTGTACAACAACACTACCACACACGTGGGATAGCTGTATACGAGAATAGAGATACTTTATTTCAGGGTCAGAGAGGACAGTTAATTTTCTGAAGCACCGGATGCCTGGACAAAATCCCCTGTCAGGGGAAATGAAAAGGAATAGTCCAGTTCTCTAGAATCAAAGAATGAGGCAATTAGAACGAAGGTATCATATTGGGATAATAAGCAGGTCAGGAACCAACAATAGAGCTCCGCAGTAAGGAGGGAAGAAAAGGAGGAAGGAAGGGAGGAGGGAAGAAAAGAAAAAGGAGAAAGGAATGTAGGAAGAAAGGAAGAAGCCTGTCATAGGAGACATTTCTAATAGCACAAAATGCAATAACCTTTAGCTAAGCATCAAATTAGACTATTGAACTTGTCCCTGGACAGGTGATATTCTGTCTATTTCTGAATTCGATAGTAATGAAAAGGACAGCCAGTTGTTATTGAGCACTTCAGTGTGCCAAATACTGTGCTAAGGATGTTACTGACATCACCCTGTTCAGTCCTCATGAAATGTATGAGGTCAGAATTATTTTCTACTCTTATTTTACAGATGAGAAAACTGAGCAAGATTTTGTGACTTTCCCAAGGTCCTA
Organism: Pan troglodytes; assembly: GCF_028858775.2. Taxonomy (NCBI): domain Eukaryota; kingdom Metazoa; phylum Chordata; class Mammalia; order Primates; family Hominidae; genus Pan; species Pan troglodytes. Next base: position 178,244,180 of record NC_072401.2, read on the forward strand.
GACCAGGCAGAGTAGGCAAAATTTAAACCTAGAAAATTTGACTCTAAGATTACATTGTCTTGTAATGCAAAGGTTTCTGGAGATTCTGTGAAGAGTTCAGAAGTGGTTAAAATAACAACTTTACGTGAGAATATAAGACAAATGAAGAAATTCTGAAGGATTCTGTATTCATTTTTCTTTTATAACAGTATTATAAGGCATTTTAATAATGGTCTGTAACCTAGATATCCTCTTAGTCAAAGAAAAGAGGATCCTTTGGAGCTACTGCCACGGAAGACTTTTCAACTGGAAAGGATTTGAATAAAAAGTTGGAACATTTAAGTTAAATAATGGAATAATACAACAACTGAGGAAATTTATTGGAATGTCTTATCGATAAATGTTATAGAGTCTCTTTTTCTCCTTTAAAATAAAATAGATAAGATTCTCCCAAGGATGATTTAATTGTGGTTCTGCCTAGAAGAGGTGAGATGATTTGGTATGCCGATATACGGGTGAGGGGACCGGCGGGAGGGTCACAGGATGAAGGGCTTTCACTGGAAGGAAGGGGCTTGTTCCAACTCCTGAACCTGCGGATGTGGACCTTGTTTGGAAAAAAGCCTCTTTGAAGATGTAATTAAGTTAAGGATCTTAAGGTGACATCATCTAGATTATCCCGTGCCTTAAACCCAATGACAATTGTCTTAAACGACAGAAGAGGAAAAGATACAGACACAGCGAAGGCTATGTGAAGATGGAGAGAGAGGCTGGATTTATGCAGCCACCAGCCACAGAACAACAGCGACAGCCACTAGAAGTTGAAAAGGCTCCACCTTCTCACAGAGCATTTCCTCGCCGACGCCTTGGTTTCAGGTTTCTGGCTTCTGGAACTGTGAGAAAATGCATCGCTTTGGTTTTAAGCCACAAAGTTTGTAATAAGTTTTTATGACAGCCCTAGAAAACTGATACAGGTAAAGATCCAGATAGTATTTCCAGGACCATCGGTATCTCACAGGGAACTATGGGAATCTTTATAAAATGAAATGTTGACATAATCATTAACAATCCTAATGAGAAGGACAGGGCTGAATTATCTAATGAAATACACGTGCCCATGACATGCAGAAATTGGACATGCAAAAATGAAATGAAGGGTACATAACCAACGATGCTGGCAAAACAGAAGCACTGTGCGGTGAGACTCCTCCCAGAGAGCAGGCCTTGGCGTTTTATTAACCCTGACACATTCAACGTTTTAATTTTGACCTCAGACAAAGCCATTAAAGCATACTTTTGAAATTTAAGAATGACAAAGCTCAAGAACAAACTAATATGTTGAAGGATCACCATTAATAGACCAAATTCCAAATTATGAAATGTAGGTAATAATAACATTCATTATTAGTTACTGAGTGCTTATTATTTGTTAGGTGCTGAGATCATTCTTTAGAAGTCATTAAACCATTTCATTCTCAAAGCTACACCCTGAGATTGACCGACATTAGTCAGTGGGGAATTGTGGCCACTAAATAACTTAATGTTGGAATTTTTTTTTTTTTTTTTTTTTTTTTGAGTCAGAATCTCACTTTGCCACCCAGGTGGGAGTGCAGTGGCACAATCTCAACTCACTACACCGTTCGCCTCATGGGTCAAGTAATTCTCGTGCCTTAGCCTCCTGAGTAGATGGGATTACAGCGTGAGCCACTGTGCCCGGCTAATTTTTGTATTTTTCATGGAAACAGGATTTCGCCATGTTGGTCAGGCTGGTCTCGAACTCCTGGCCTCCAGTGATATGCCCGCCTCAGTCTCCAAAAGTGCTGAAATTACAAGTTTGAAATTACAACCATGGTTGGCCTAGCTTAATGTTAGAATCTTAATTGAGAACCAATACCTAAAATTAGGTAGATAACAGTCTGGTGTTACTTTGCACAAAACAGATCTCATCACATCTGGAGAACGGTGCTGATTGGGCTTCCTGGCCATTGAGGATCATACTGGGTAGATTTCAAAGGAAAATGAAAACATCTGGAAGCTAGGCCATCATAGGCTTCATTTGTTATATTGTATGGTGAAAAACAGAATATACTTATTTTTGCGTATCCAAAGGATAGAACTAGGAAGAGTGGTAGAAGTTACAGAGAGAAAAATGACAACTCTAGGACATTTTTTTGATAATTAGCACAGTCTAGCCAGGAAACAATCTACCTCTGCAATGAGAGATCTCTCTGCGCTTCCGGAGCACCACAGCAGCAGCAGCCAAATGTTATAGGAAAGTTGCAGTAAAGATTCATTCGATTGGACGATGTTGAGCTGAATAATGTCTCTAATTCCCTTTGACTCACAGACTCTGTTTCTGTGAGTTTCTGGCGTTAGTGGCAAGTGGGGAAAGGTGACAGTGATGTAAAGAGCCTGGAGATGTAAGGAAATTCAAAAGAGCAAACTTCATTTTACAATTTCACAAAGTCCCTTAATAATCCATCAGCAAGTCAGATGAATTAGCAAGATAGGTTTCACAGCTGTCTAATTGAATGTGTAGACACAGTCTTAGCAAGGCACAAGCTAAGCCCTGACTAAGTGGAACCAGTTAAGACTAGGCTGTGGACACTGCCACATACTAGTTTTGTGACTGTGGGAATGTTACTTATCTTCTGTATCTTACCTCAGTCTTATCTGTAAGATGAGAATGTTAATAGTACCTTATACAGTTTCTTATTGTAAAGATTAATGAGTTACTCAGGTAAAGTTTTTAAAACTGTGCTTTGTAACCACAATAAATGTTGCCACCCAAGTACACATTGAATAAGAGCACAAACAGGTAGTACATGACATGAAAATCACATTTTGCACTTAGAAGAACATGTCATGCTCTAGTGCATGGGCGTGAGGTTTTCAGGCACTTACTGAAACTAGGAAAGAAGAAAGATGGCAGAGATGAACGTTTACTTTTCTCTTGGATTTGAATGCAAGTGGTAAGCCTGCTTAGAGAGTCCCTAATACACCAAAATAAAGGAAAACATTGATGTGATACTGTGTCTACGAAGTGAAAAGACAGGGAATTTATGAAATACGAAGAACAATTTGCAGTCCAAAATGCAGAGCTAAATTTCTGCTCTGCTATTTACCTGCGGCCATGAGCAGGCCACAGAGCCTGCTAAAGCTCAGTTGTCTGTTGCGTAATATAGAAATGAAAATATCTGGCCTGTGCATTTCACAGGGATGTAAAATTCAAATGAGAGTGCAAATGGGAACGCTCTTTTAAATCGTAATGCCCAGCACCAGAAAGTGTTGTTCTGACGTGTTGTGGGGGTAAAGTAGTTAAGTTCGTCAAACAAAATGAATGATCTGATTCCCTTCATAATAACATATGTAAATATTGTTACCTTAAGTTATGCGAACAGAGGGAAAGTCTGTGTGGATTCAGGCAGCTGCATGTATTTTTACCAGGCAATATCCCTCCACTCAGGGTATCTTTGCTCAACTGAGCGTTTCCAGATACAGTAGAAGTGTTTGGAGCAGGAGATAGAATGAAAGAGAGGAAAAGAAGATATTATTCCTTCCCCCTCCTACTTCTAGCTCCAAACCTGAGTCAGAAATGAATTGTGTGTGTATATGTGTGTGTGTGTGTATACAGCATGTGTGTGTGTGTGTGTGTTGGAGGGTAGGAAGAGGATAGAGGAGAGAGAAGTTTGTAAGCTTGATACAACACAATATGACTGAAAATGTTCATGCCCAAAGATGAGACTCTTCTTTAATATGTGAAAGGGAAGCCCTAGGAAATCACTTTCTAGTATTTTCTAGGGGCAATCACAGGCAATCCCTCTGACTGAATGTGAAAGGCAACAAAAAGGAACAATAAACATTTTGTGCCTTGTGTTCCCAATTTCAAGGTTTATCATTTCGTTGATATTTTAGCTAGTCATAAATTCTTAGTTCAAAATTTTCCCTCAGAATTTTGAAGGTATTTCTCCAAAACCTTCTGTCACTCTGGGTTGTTGATAAGAATTTGGGAGCCATTGAGATGATTGCCTTTTTTTTTTCCTTTTGGGGATCATCTAGGATCTTTGCTTTATTCTTGATGTGCTAAAATTTCACAGGGAGGTGCCAGGCTGTTCTTAGTCACTGGGATAGAAACTCTATAAAATCAAGGACTTGGCTTTTTTACTTCTGATTTCAGGCACCTTGTGGCAACATGTCTGGCCCATAATAGGAACTCCATAAATATTCAGCAAATATAGTTTTGGGATGAATTTGTATTGTGGGACACTTGAAGGAGACATTTAATCTGAAGAATCCATCTTTATTTTCATAAGCTCTCCTACCCTTTATTTACCCTTCTACAATCCCAATAATGAGGTAAAGTCTCCCAATTTGTATAGATCCTATGGTAATCTCCACAATCCAAATGGTTGAAACAGTATCTCTGTGCCTCATTGTTTTTATTTTTTCTACTCAGGGTCATCCAGTGGCTTCATTTATTCAAATAAGCCTCCTTTAAAGCAATTATTCATTCTGAGTAACTGAATGGAGCTCAGTGTAGCAAAGCAGTCTACAATCTGCTTCGTGATTACCTATAACATTTCTTGCGCAAAATAAACTACATTTCTTTTTTCATGAAAGTGGCTACATCAACAAAGACCCAGAGCAGTCAACTCACTGATGACAGTCACATGATTTCCTGAATTTCACAAATAACTTGTCAGTTGAAAACAAAACAAAACCAAACAAAAAATGTCTATGGGGACCTTACAATTTCTAAGCTTTTATTCTTCCAGGAAATGATATTTAGAATGCAACTACCATCTGATATTGCCATTATTTCATTAAAAATATTAAATTTCAATCCCTAAAACTTAGGATGTAATCTACAAAGGGAAAAATTACAGCATTAAATGCATTTTTATTTTTTATATATTCTTCTTTATACATTTATTCATTAATGGAGTAATTGACTGATTCATTGTTTCATTTCATTTCATAAAATCTTTTTTGTGTGTGTGAATAAGGATTGGTCTGTGGTATCCCTGACACTAAAATAAACACACACACACACAATTGTTCCAAGGATCTGACTTCTATCTAGATTCAGTTCAGAATTTTGCATCTTTCCCTGTTCTTAATTTACTGTCTTTTGCTATCATTTGACATAAAGAGAAATAAAATATTTGCACTTCTTCAGAAAATTATTTCCATGATGACTGTATTAAGTACCAGCAGTAATCCAAGACATGGAATTAGAGATGACATTTTTTCTACTTTTATTTTGAAAGACTCCCTATTTTTTGCCTGAAGAAGAGAAATAGGCAAAGAAATATGGATAATGATGAAAGTAGTGAAGCCACATCTGATTCCTTTGAGATATTTTTCAAGAACATTTAATCCTTTTAAACAATGTTACTCTTGTCTTATTGCCAATGTCAGTGATAGCTTGGATAATCCTCTAGCTATGAACTAACTATTTAAATGTGACCTGGCAAGTAACATACTCATTCTGTACTCTAACTTAAAAGTATTGCAACGTTTGTCATTCATAGTAAATTAAAATATATTTTACCACACTTGCTCTTTTTTCCAGTTATTCTTTTGTTGTCGTTGTTCTAGAAAAGACATTGATGCATTTGCTCTTCAGAACTTGAATGTTACAAACACACTTTGCACATGCTTCTGAGAAGGAAGTTTCCATGTAACTCATCCAAAACTTAAGTGGAGGAGTGGTGGATTTGAACTGACTCTCCAGCAAAGACAAAGCAATAGCATTTTCAATAAAGATATGCAAGTGAAATTAAGAATTATGACAGAGGAGAATAAAAACAATAGATCAGTCCTCCTTTGGGAGAACAACAACATAAAAAAGCAATGAAAGGGTGCAAATCATTGATGTGACACTTAAAGCAAGCCATTGCACATCTTACACAGTGACTGGCCCTAGTAGCAAAAAGCCAGATTTGGGAAGTCTCTGAAACCACAGTTTCCTATGTTCTCTTTAACTGAGTAGGTTTACTGCATGAATCAACCCTTCAATCCCACACACCCTCCACCAAACTTCAGTAGAGACAAGAATGGCCATAAATAGCCGGATAGTAATTCCTGTTTTTTGCTTTGTTTTGTTTTTGCTTTTGTTTTTGTTTCTGTTTTGGGGGGGGGTTGTGTGTGTTTGTGTGTGTGTGTGTGTGTGTGTGTGTGTGTGTGTGTGTGTGTGTGTGTGTGTTTGACACAGAGTCTCCCTCTGTTGCCCAGGCTGGAGTGCAGTGGTGTGATCTTGGCTCACTGCAATCTCCGCCTCCTGGGTTCAAGTGATTCTCCTGCCTCAGCCTCCTGAGTAGCTGGGATTATAGGTGCATACCACCACACCCAGCTAATTTTTGTATTTTTGGTAGAGACGAGGTTTCACCATGTTGGCCAGGATGGTCTCGATCTCTTGACCTCATAATCCACCCTTCTCAGCCTCCCAAAGTGCTGGGATTACAGGCGTGAACCACTGCACCTGCCCATTAGTTCCTGTTAGACACTGCCTGCAATATGTGCAAGGGCCATTCCACTGGGTAAATTGTATAATCCTAAAGTGAACTTCCTTATTGTGATAATTAAATGATAGAACATATGAACCATACCTTAATGAATGGAATTTTCCCTTCTAACCTCTTTGGCATTTGCTTGACTATTTTTATGGGAGAAGATTATCCCCCACCAACCTCTGTCTCCCTCTGATCTGCCTATTCTGCTATTAGACTTAGGCAACCCTATTACGGCAGAGCCTCTGAGGAGTTTCTAGGCATGAAATCCCAGAAGGAACCCTGGATGCTGTAGACTGGATGATGGAGGGCAGTGAAAGTATGCATACCTGTGAGTTTGTGCATGAGAGAAGTGGCTGGGGCTGGGATGAGAACTCTTTTTGCTTGCCTGTTAGAGCTCAGCTTGGATGGGTTGGGGCAGCTGTCTCTGTTCTCTCAAGGTTAGAGCCACCTTCACCTCAAGAACTTTTCTCCTGTATTTGTTTCAGGTAATTGCTCTCTGTGGAAAGCTTTTTCCACCCAAGTTGAAGGTGGACAGAGGTGTTCTCCTGTTGGCCTCAGTGTCCTACTGAACTGTGGCTCCCTCTCTGCCCTCTGGTTGTAGCCAAGCATGAGCCAGTTCTATGAGGAAATTAAAGAGGAACTCTTTGATGTTCAGAAAATTCAAAGAACAAAGGCAATTCAGCCTGACTCTGCTTTGCTATTAATTGGGAGTTGTTACTGTATTGGGGTTGAATTGTGTCTCCCTGAAAGATGGGCTAAAATTTTAACCCATGGTACCTCAGAATGTGACCTTATTTGGGATTGGGGTCTCTTCGGCTGCAATTGCATGAGATCATGCTGGAGTAGGATGGGCCCTTAATTCAATATGACTAGTGTCCTTCTATGAAGTGGGGAATTTGGAAGAGACACAGAGAACTCCATATGAAGATATGAAGACAGAGACATAGATTGGAGTGATGCTGCCACAAGTCAAGGAACACCTAGGGATACCCGAAGCTGGAAGAGGTAAGGAAGTTTCCTCTCCTAGAGACTTTGAAGAGAGCATGGCCCTGCCAACACCTTAATTTCACATGTCCAGCTTCCAGAACTGTGGAACAATACATTTCTGGCTTTAAGCCACCCGGTTTGTAGTCTTTTGTTATAACAGCCTTAAAAAAAAAACTAATACAGGAGTGTCTTAGATGAGTTTAAGTTAAAGGGAGAAATCAATGACCTTCCCCAAACTACCACTGTGTGTCCACCATTGGACAATGGACAAACCACCACTGTGTTGTCCATGTATGGCTATCGCATTTTACATTGTTCCAGATATTCCTCCTGGAAAGAAGGCTCAAGGGAGAAGATAAGATGACTACCTCCAGGCACGGTTGCTGTACCTTTAGCAAAAGCTCTGATGCAGGAAGCCCCTTAGGTTGTTCTCAGCAAGGAGCAGTTTTTCCCTGCAGCTAGATGTGTATCAATGCCTGATTCCAGCACATACCCTGAAGGAAAGATCTCTCTTTTACAAATGGTAAGGCCTTTCCCTAGCTGAGAAAGGAAAAAGTGAGTCCAACATTTCATATATTTAGCAGTATCTCTATTTCTAGATATTAATTACATACAACATCATTCCCTATTATTTGTAGTGAGGCACTAATTATCCAAGCATAGTGATCTTCTATGATTCAAGATGAATTAAACCTCATATAATTAATACATTCAGCACATTAAACTGCAAAATAACCCACCTTTAAATGAGAGAAAGTTCACGTGAAAGACAGCATATACACAAGATTCTTAAATATATTTCAAAAGAAAAGTTTCATCAATAAGTGAACATTTCTCAAGCAGACATTCACAGTTACAATATTTCAAGATACAACATTTGTTTTCTTCCCCTAAATGGTTCTATATTCTTTTCACACTATGAGGTGTATGTCCCTGAACAAATCTGGTCAAACAAAACAGATCATTTTCAGCTCTATTTATACAATACTCTTTTCTATGGAGATCTAAGCCAGGCCAAGGTTAAGGATACTTTTAAGAGAATGTTATCATTTTAATAATGTTCTTAGTGGCAAAGACTTTCTACTAAATAACAAAGGCCCAAAATAGGGGTTATATATAAGAGGCTCACTTTCCTTAATCTCTATAGAGGTAAATATTTGAGGCCCTAAAACTGTAGTGTTGGTTTTTATCATAAAGTGTCAACTTACAAATATTTATCTAAATGGTTGGATTATTACTATTGGGAACATTATGTGATAAATTCTTTGAGGATTTGTTCACTTATCCACAATCTCACCTCCAATGTATATTATCTAAGAGAGGCTGGGCACCATGCCAAGAACTATAGAATAAATAGCCTGAGCCATGAGTAGTTTCTGCTCGTGGGGTTATAGTTTGAGGATATAAGAAATACAAATATCAAAATATCACATTATATTGGTGCCAGAACTGTACAGTCATGTTATTCAGCCACATGCAAGGTTGTTTGTAGATCCTGTGAGGCAGATGAGCTGAGTGCCTGAAGACAGACAGGTCTGAGGCTAGGAATAACTTCCTGGTGTTTCCAGGATTAAACACCCTGGCAATCTGAGAACTAGAGTACCTCCTATCCATAAAGTCATTTTCTTTATGACCTGGTTAATAGTGTATTGCCCCTGAATGCAAAGGTGGAATTATTTCAGATTACCATAGTAATTTTTAAAGTGAAGTGGAAGTGGGTCTGTAACAACATTTCTGGATGCAAAGACAGCTGAAACTGCACTATAAAGAGCCATGACAAAAAGAAGGTATTGGCCTTGCCTGAATTCAGAGATGAAGAACTGCGATCCTCTCCCATGCTGGAAGCAGGATATCCATCACAGATACTGGTGGACTGTAGGATGCTCACCAGCCGTAGTGAGCACAGGGGTCTTATAGTTTGTATCTACTTATACTAACATGTTCAGTTCTTGCAGATGTTTCTGTTGGCTGTGATTTCCAGAGCATTTTATCACGGGGATTTGTTTACTTATGTGTCAGGTTATTTTTGATGGTGTGATGGTCATTGTAGTTACAAAATTATTTTTAAGAAACTTTGAGACCTAATATAACTGTATCATTTTTTAAGAGAAATTTTGCATTAGCTTCTGCTAAGCACCTTGGGGCACTACCAGTCTGAGAACATCTTAATAAAGAGTAAAGCTTCAGGTCCCCTGGACTATCCAGAGGACACACACTTGGGCTGCAAGTTTGCACAAGAGCTAATTAATTTCTAGTTCAGAGCAACTCTGGGTGTATAGTCATTGGCTCCTAGCTTAAATTGGAGGAGGATGTAAATTGATTTTCCACATTAAGTGGTGCCTGGCGTTTGTTCTATTCTTCCTGAAAGGCCAACATAGCCAGCTGTTAGCTTGGTAGCTGTTTCTCCTGATGAATAAAAGTCCACAGCACAGAGTTTTTTTATGTAGTAGGCTTACATCTCAAGAGTATTGCATTTTTTTCAGATTTCAGACCCACAATTCTTTACTGTTATTTCAGTGTTTTTTTTAATCATGTATATTTTATTGACTTATAAAATTTGTCCTCAATGGGAAGGTTAGTTCAAATGATCTTCCTTGCCATGAGTCAGAAGTCCTTAGATCAGGGTTTTGCATTCTTAGTACCATTAACATTTTGGGCTGGACAATTCTTTGTTTGAGGGCACTGTACTGTGCAATGTAGACATTTAGCAATGTCTCTGGCTTCTACCAACTAGATGTCAGTGGCACCCTCCTCGCCCCCACAATCATGACAATAAAAAATGTCTCCAGACATTGCCAATTAGCCCCTGGGAAGCACAATTCTCCTTAGTTGAGAAGCACTGCCCTAGAGTATTGATATTTTAAAATAAAGATATGAAGATATTTGTAGTGTGTTGTGAATTAAAAATAATTGCATTCTGGTTCATTGCCTCAGATTTCACTTTGTGATACAGAGGACATGGGTCTTTAAGATCCAGTGGGAAATTGCAGAAACAATGTGCTAGAGTGGAAAGAACCCTAGCTTTGGAGCCAGACAGGATTGGATTCTAAACCTGCCTCAACTGCTTACCTTGACAGAATACTAATTGCATGGCCTCAGGCAAGTACTTAACCTCTTCACCTTAACTTTCTACTTCTGTAAATTATGATTCCTCAAAGGGTTGTTTGTGAGTAATTTACTTCTCATTTTGGTTCAGTTATTCACTCAGAGCATGTAGAGTATGTAATGCTAACTTCTATTTTATTTTTCAGATATTTTCTCAAGTATAAGCTCTTTCACCGAAGGCTTTGTTGAAAAAAAAATTGAAGAAAATCTATTGAACTAAATGTAGTAATCCACAAAATATTTTATTTAACTTGGATTCTTAAAGACTCAGTTTTGATTTCACTTTAAAAATATTTTACAGGTTAGGAAAAAAGGGCAAAGAAAATTTTACACAAAGCTAAAGCAGTGCTTAATTTTTTTGGTATGTTTTTTCACATTATTGTATAAAAATTGAAGAGGTAGAAAATAGGAGCCTTTTGCTGTAAGGTAAGTGACAAACTTTTTTTAATTTTATAATTTTAATTTTCTACTTCAACTTGAATCACAGAACTCAATATATTCTTTATAGTTATAAAAGAGCATTTAATGAGCAACAGTTTCCAGACAACCTGGCAAGTTTTTTTTTTAATGTGTTATCTTATTTGATTTTCACCAGAAACAAATGAGGTAAGTGCTATTCCCATTTTACAGATTCAGGCATCTCACATATATGGAAGGTGTTTATCCACATTCACCCAGCTAAAAATAGTCTCAGATTTGTCTGCCTCAGACCCAGGGTTCTTAAACACTACATCATTCCACCTCTGATAACTAAATGCAAGAAAAGGAACAAAGATTTCAGGGATACCAATAAATCATGTCCTATGGGAGGAACATGAGCTTCATGAAATAAACTGGGAAGAAATCTTGAGGAAACACAGAGGTTCATGGCTGGGTGTGGTGGCTCACACCTGTAATCCCAGTACTTTGGGAAGCCATGGTGTGAGGATCACTTCAGCCTAGGAGTTCAAGACCAGTCTGGACAACAAAGTGAGATCTCATCTCTACAAAAATAAAAATAATATTTTTTTATCTTTTATGACAAATACAAAATAAAAAATAAAAATGGCCACAGCTACATGGGAAATCAAGGCAGGAGGATAACTTAAGCCCAGGAGGTTGAGGCTGCAATGAGCTCTGCTCACACCACTGCACTCCAGCCTGGATGACAGAGTGAGACTCTGTCTAAAAGAAAAAAAAAAAAGAAGTTCAGGATATAAAAAACAGAAGACAGAAATAAACAACAGAAAAAGATGGAAGGTGGGGTCAGAACATGGATTTATAGATAATTCGTAACACTTATCAGACAGACCAAAGGAAACATCTTTATTTTTAATTCGGTAGACACTCCTACAACATTTATTCAGTTTTGTATGCTTAAATACAGGATTATAAATGATACCTTCCTGCCCACCAAGTTTGCTTATAGAAAATGCACCTCCCTTTGACACAGAGACAAGCTTCTTAATCATCAGATAAGTTCTAGCATTTGGACATTTATGGAACCAAAGAATCATATTTTAAAGCTTCTGCCAAGTGCAGAAGTGCTCAATGGGTATTTTGTCTCAGTAAGAAGCATAGATTTAGCCCATAGATCTTAGATAGAAAAGACCTTTGAGACTCTCAGGTGGATTTTGCTGCCTGGGCAGAAGAAGTAATAAATGTTATTACACAGAGACTCTAAAGACCACACTTCAGCAATGACTGCTTAGCAATATCTAACACTTCAGATTGTATTTGTCAAGTGAAGATTAAGTAGCTCCTAAGCCATTTCAGAGCTTGTCTCCCATTTCACCATCAGGTCTGCTCTCCCTCTCAGTTTATAGTAGATACTAGTTAGTTAGTATAATTTTTCCTTCTAGGTACCTACATTTTTCTATTTGGCTTTGCATATCCAGGTACTATTCATAAGTTGCTATTAGATGGGGATTAGCCTTAGTTCTATGGACTCCTAACAGGGACTTAATTTACAGTCTATGAATGGGTATAGAAGTTTTTCAAGAGAAGCTGGAAATTTATATTTTGATGTTATTATCTTTCATTTTAAATATTTGCAACTAATCCCAAATTTGCAAATGCTTCACACAGAGTCATTCTGTGGTCTGAATATTAATGGATCTAGGGGTTGCCAGTTTGCCACTTCTGAAGGCAAACAGAAATTCAGGTGGGATCGAGATCACCTGGGTACTCTGTGTGAATATTCCACAACTGAAAAGAGAAAAGAAAGAATGAAGTTTGGGGTCAAACTGTCTTGGGAGTTGATAGCTGTGTCTTTGGACTAGTTACTTAATCCTTCTTATTCTCTAATCTAATTGGACAAAGAAGATAATGGGACCTGTCTCACTGGGTTGCTTTGAGGAACAAACAAAACAGCCCATGTAGCCACAAAATGGTAAATGAGAATCAGCTCAATACCTGTTTCCATTGTCCTGATGGATTCCAGTGATGACTGGTTTAACCGGAGAGTTATCAAGTGTTGTGTTGGAAACTCAAATAATTTGATGCCTATAGAAGCTTTATGTAAAGAAGAAGAAAGGGGTAGAAACACAGTATGAGACTACAGAGTTGGGTATAGAGTAGCACTGGTTTCTTAATTATCTGTGCTTGAATTCAGAGATGTATTTGTTTTCCCATTCCCAGTTAGCCTCACTGTTCCCAATTTATTGTCCACTGATGAATGGCAATGTTCATAAATTTGGAAAACAGAGCTTCATTTTTCATAAAGGATTGCAGCCTACAGCGTGGCCATTCTTACAGGCTGGGAAGCACAGCCTCTGGTCAGAAGCCAAAAACAGACACCTGGAGGGAGGGGCAAAGAGAACAGGAATTCATGTGTTTGTGGGGTGACTATACATATTCAATGAACTGGGGGGAGTTCTGAATATTCATAAAGCAAGAGCACACACATACACAATGCAGCTTCATGCCTCTTCGTGGGACCCATGTCCAAAAAATGGTGGCATTAGCATAATTCTAGGGTGGAGTTTTCAGCCCTCAGATGTCAAAAAGTGAAGCAGAGGACATAAAAGCCCTGTCTTTGCATCCTCCCTAGATTGGCCAGAACCACTCCATGGTCGGTGGTCTCTTACCAGAAAGGCATGCTGGTCAGATGTTGTACAGAAACCACAAAAGGGAAGAGCAGCAGTCAGGCCTTTGGTTGAAATCAGCGGTGGAGCCAGTCTTTCCAAAGGGCTGGCTTCTCTTTAGACTTTGGGGTAGTAAGCCTAATGGTGGTTAGAGAGGGTGAGGGTATAGTGAGACGTGCCTATCATGGCCGGAAACTCAGTTTTCAAGTTTTTTCTGGGGTCCCCTTGGCCAAGAGGGGCTTCTTTCCATTGGTTGGGGGGGTGTAGAATTGCATTTTTATTTCTCGTTACTTAACCCCATTGCTTTATTATCTTGCCTCCTTAGAAGTTTGGAATTCAATGACTGGCACTTGAGAACACCCTCTCCACCCCCACTAGCTCCTCAGGCTGGAGCTTGAGCTCCTCCTCCCCAGGGGGCACCCAATCTTGTATCCTCTTCTGCAGCCTTCCTCCGCACAGGGTTCTAAGAATGAGTACACAGAAAAAGCATCATTTAGACTCTGATGCCCCTGAGTGGCAATGAAGCTGGGAAGCCAGCACCATCAGCAATGGGTGACTCTCTTATTCCTGGTCGTGGCATAGCGGTGCATAAGGACTTGATGCCATTCTTTGTAGTTAGTTTTCTATGAGACGTGAAGAAATATGTTAGGAAAGCTACTTTGTGAGTCTCACTTGATCCAAAAGAACTAAGGGAAGGCTTTTTTCCAAACTACGTCCCCAGCCTAGAAACAGTAACTTGGGAGTAACAATAACCTGCAAGTGGAAAATGAAATAAAATGTGAATGTTGCTTTTTAAGTGAGCACATTGACCTGGTTAGACCTCAACACTAAAATAACACAGTAGCAGGAAATGATTCAAATGTATATTTTAAGAGAATATTGTGTAGGTATACACATACACACCAATACATTTTACTGCCAAATTATGCAATCTGTCAGGCTATAGATTACTTGGTGAAAAACAAATCCCAAATATAGGTGCTGTGTGGAACCCAAATCCATTTCAGTAAGGTGAAACAGATGGTGACTGAAATTTACTCAACTATAATTACTATCGAAGTTCAATTTGTTGCAAAGAAAGCTTATATGTTTGTCATTTGAAAAAAAAGTTTTAAAATAAATTTGAAGTAAATAAAAAATAAAATAAAATGAAATAAAATAAATTTGACAGTAAAATGACACAAATTTAAAATATTTTTCAAAGAGTTGCCTTGATGTACTCAATGTAGTCATTGATTGTACCCTTTGATTTTAATTCATCCAGTGCTAAACTTCCTTCACAACTTCCCAAACTATTAGGTACTTCATTCGTATAGAAACTTTATTCTGGGAGAGACAAAGTTCGACTCTGTTACCCAGGCTGGAGTGCAGTGATGCAATCATACCTCACTGAAGCCTTGAACTCCTGGGCTCCAGCAATCCTTCCACCTCAGCCTCCTGAGTAGCGTAAGCCAGCATGACTAGCTAAATTTTTATTTTCATTTTCGTATTTTTATTTTTTTACTTTTTTTTTCTTTGAGACAGGATATTGATCTGTTGCTCAAGCTAGAATGCAGTGAGTGAGGCATGACCACGGCTCACTGCAGCCTTGACCTCCCAAGCTCAAGCAGTCCTCCCACCTCAGCCTCTTGCCTCCCAAGTAACTGGGACTACCTACATGTACAATTAAAAAATAAAAATAAAAAAATTGTAAAGACAAAGTCTCGCTGTATTGCCAGGGCTGGTCTTGAACTCCTGAACTTGAGCAATTCTCCCACTTTTGCCTCCCAAAATCTTAGGATTACAGGTGTGAGCCACCATGCCTGGCCCCTCTTTAATTTTTTGTACAGACAAGGTTCATTGTATGCAGTTAGTCTATCAAGTGTTCATTGGCTCACAAAATTTCAAATACATCTGTGTTAATTTTTGGTTTCCTGTAACTTAGCCCCAGAATGTTCTCAGCTGAGGTTCTGTGAGTTCCAATGTGTTGAATGGATGCAGCCAGGAACAATGCTTACCTAGAAAAAAACCTCCAACTGGCTCTCAGAGCTGAAGTATCTATTGCAATGCAGAAGGGAAAGGCAACTCCTTCAACATTCATTTCAGATAAGTCGTTTCTCGTCAATACAACTCTTGCACACAGAATTAACATGCAGAAATATTGAAAAAATGCATTTATTATGTAATAAGGGAATGTGATTTCTATTACATACCTCTTTTAATGATTTCAAAGGGGTATAGGAATGGTTTAATAATACACGTAGTTATGGAATTTGGAAACATATTCCTAACTATGAGACCCAAGAGATAGCAAAAAATAAAAAGCAATATTGTTTCTGTAAGTTGTTGGCATTTTCTATGCATCAATAAGCCATAAATTTTAAGAAGTAATGACTGGCGTGAACTCAAACTTTGTACTTTCAGTTAAAAATCTTAGCTGGTGACACATTGCAGAAGATAAGACTCCATCTTCCTCTTCCAAAACATATATATACTCCTCTCCCCACTTATTTGGCTGGTTTGTCCCATTTTATAGTAGGGTTGAAATATTTCAAGCTAAGATAACAAAGTCAAATTCAAGGTCTTGTTAGCACAACTTGGGGAAATGCCAAGCATAGCAGCCTGCTATTCCTGACAGGTACAACTCCATCAGTTTCTTAAAAGAGAGAAAGAATTACAGAATACGCCATAGGGAAACAGAGTAAACTCCTTGGTGAGTTGCAATCACTGAATTATATTCTTTGGCACCTTGTGCTTATATCTTTTATGGAGCCACTAAAAAAAGATGACAGGACTGAAAATAAACTGCAAGCCTTAGTAGAAAGGCTTCTATCTGGTCAGTCAATACTACAAGAAAATAGAGGATTTGAGGGATTTGTCCAAGATAAACACAAGAGAGAATTGTGCAATGTAAATAATACTGCTTGACCTTCTCTTTTTCAACTAACAGACTGTCTTTAGGCTCTGCCAGCCGTCCAGACCTCTTCCTTAAGGATGTTTCCAATGTGTGTTTTCATTGTGCTACTGTCAAACTCTGTAGCTCACCCTAGGATGTGGGCTCATTATTTCTGGATTGGTTGAACAAAGTTTAAGTATGTGTGTCATCAGCAGGTAGAGAATCAGAGCTTCTCCAAGGATATAACCTGAAATATTTGTCAGGCAAACCTCAACAAATCTCATGTTTTTAAGTGAAAACTCACATTTATAAAATCAGCATTGCTTTCTATTGTCATAACTTCCTTAGACTTTCCTCAGGAAACCAGAAAACTTTTGGAAAATATAAGTTTTGTCCTAGCAGACTGATTACTTATCCTTGAAGCAAGCGGAATATGAATTTTTAAAAGATATTTTTTCTTGTATTTGCTTCTAGGCATCTAGGCAGCTTCTCAGCAACTGTGCTGGGCAGATGGGAATCTAGTCTATTAAAAAAATATCTGCTAAGAAATACACTTCACAGCTGCCCATTTAGCTAATGTTAATTATTTGTAATGTCTTTTTTAATGCATTAGATATTATATTGCACAGTGTCCAAAACCAAGCCCATCTTTATAATTATATGTAATTATCTGAAAGAAATATGTTTTTAAGTCAACAATCATGCCTAAGAACTGTTTTAAAACAAGCAGATGAATGTATATCCATAAACATTTGAACAGTACTTTGAAATATTTCGAATTATTAAAGCAACCTATAGAATGTGAGTTAATTCTAGGAGAAATTATAGACAGTGGGCCAGGTGTGGTGGCTCACTCCTCTAATCCCAGCACTTTGGGAGGCTGAGGATCACCTGAAGTCATGAGTTGGAGACCAGGCTGGCCAACATGGCAAAACCCCGTCTCTACTAAAAATACAAAAAAAAATTAGCTGGGTGTGGTGGCAGGTGCCTGTAATCTCAGCTACGCGGGAGGCTGAGGCAGGAGAATCACTTGAACCTGGGAGGCAAAGGTTTGCAGTGAGCCAAGATCACGCCATTGCACTCCAGCCTAGGTGACAAGAGTTAAACTCCATCTCAAATATATATATATTATTTTATATAGAGAGAGAGAGAGAGAAAGAGAGAGTGAAAATGGTAGAAAAAATAAAAAAGATAAGGAGGAACAGTGTATGTGGGGCTCGTCTGAAGCAAATAATATCATCTGCTTTGTTTCTTTAATCAGTGGTGAATTTGCTATGGCTGGCTTACACCATCGTTCACGAAAAGGCAACGTGCACCAGAGGGCCCTTCATTCCTGATTAAGCAGCCTTAAAGCCATGTAGGGGTGGGCTTGGGATTTCTGATTGTTTAGTCAGGTTCACAAGATTACTCCCCTTCCATTCACAAAACGAGAATTCTAAAAGTATGGAGAATAGCAGTGTGTCCGGAATTGGTGGGTTCTTGGTCTCGCTGACTTCAAGAATGAAGCCTCGGACCCTCGTGGTGAGTGTTACAGCTCTTAAGGTGGCGCGTCTGGAGTTTGTTCCTTCTGATGTTCGGATGTGTTTGGAATTTCTTCCTTCTGGTGGGTTCGTGGTCTCGCTGGCTCAGGAGTGAAGCTGCAGACCTTCGCGGTGAGTGTTACAGCTCTTAAGGTGGTGCGTCTGGAGTTGTTCCTTCCTCCGGATGGGCTCGTGGTCTCGCTGGCTTCAGGAGTGAAGCTGCAGACCTTCGCGGTGAGTGTTACAGCTCATAAAAACAGTGTGGACCCAAAGAGTGAGCAGCAGCAAGATTTATTGCAAATAGTAACAGAACAAAGCTTCCACAGTGTGGAAGGGGACCCGAGCGTGTTGCCACTGCTGGCTCAGGCAGTCTGCTTTTATTCTGTTATCTGGCCCCACCCATGTCCTGCTGACTGGTAGAGTGGAGTGGTCTGTTTTGACAGGGCGCTGATTGGTGCGTTTATAATCCCTGAGCTAGACACAAAGGTTCTCCACTTCCCCACCAGATTAATTAGATACAGAGTGTGGACACTAAGGTTCTCCAAGTCCCCACCAGAGTAGCTAGATGCAGAGTGTCGATTGTTGCATTCACAAATCCTGAGCTAGACACAGGGTGCTGATTGGTGTGTTTACAAACCTTGAGCTAGATACAGAGTGCTGATTGGTGTATTTACAATCCCTGAGCTAGACATAAAGGTTCTCCACGTCCCCACCAGAGTAGCTATTGGTGCATTCACAAACCCTGAGCTAGACACAGGGTGCTGATTGGTGTATTTACAATCCCTGAGCTAGACATAAAGGTTCTCCATGTCCCCACCAGATTCAGGAGCCCAGCTTGCTTCACCCCGTGGATCCCACACCAGGGATGCAGGTGGAGCTGGCCTGCCAGTCCCGCGCCGTGACTCCGCACCCCTCAGCCCTTGGGTGGTTGATGGGACTGGGCGCCTTGGAGCAGGGGGCGGCACTCATCAGGGAGGCTCGGGCCGCAAAGGAGTCCACGGAGGGGGTGGGAGGCTCAGGCATGGCGGGCTGCAGGTCCCGAGCCCTCCCCCGCGGAAAGGCAGCTAAGGCCCGGTGAGAAATCGAGCACAGCGCCGGTGGGCTGGCACTGTTGGGGGACCCGGTACACCCTCCGCAGCCACTGGCCCGGGTGCTAAGCCCCTCATTGCCTGGGGCGACAGGGCCGGCTGGGTGCTCCGAGTGCGGGCCCGCCAAGCCCACGCCCACCCGGAACTCCAGCTGGTCCGCAAGCGCCAAGCACAGCCCCGGTTCCTGCTCGCGCCTCTCCCTCCACACCTCCCTGCAAGCTGAGGGAGCCGGCTCCGGCCTTGGCCAGCCCAGAAAGGGGCTCCCACAGCACAGTGGCGGGCTGAAGGGCTCAAGTGCTGCCAAAGTGGGAGCCCAGGCAGAGGAGGCGCCGAGAGCAAGCGAGGGCTGTGAGGATTGCCAGCACGCTGTCACCTCTCAGTAGAATGGGTTTTAGCTAATGACAAGCCTTGTTAAACTGCCCCAGGTGACTGCTCAGTCTTTGCCTAGTTAAGGCTTAGATTCTCAGCAATGTATAGCTAGATCATCTTCTTTCTGTTTTGCATATCCTAAGCCAATGGGTTAGACATGTGGATACAGGAGTTAAAAAGGAAGTACTTAGATAGTAAGGACCATAGGAGTCCTCGGTAAGGCTTTTTCTTTTTAATGATAAGCAGCCCCAAATCATTTTCTAACAAATAGCAGCCTGCAAGCTGGGAGCTTGCACTGGTGAATGCTGGCAGGAACTAAGGACTAGACATTTTCAAAACGGTGGCTCCATCTTCCCTTCTCCGCCAGCCACATGTATTGTAAGGAGCAGACAAGATGGCGCCCATCAACTGGAAAGGCCATTTGCATAAAAAGATTAGGGTGGGGCGACCAGCCTTCCTCATGCACTATATAAAGGTCATACCTGATTGAACCAATCTGTGAGCCCTAGGTAAATTAGACACCACCTCCTCAAACTGGACGATAAAACTCGGGGCATTGGATGCCAGCCACTCCTTTCTGCTGGGAGACCCCTTCTGCTATAGAGGAAGCTGTTTCTCTTTCTCTTCTCTTCTACCTATTAAACCTCCAGTCTTAAACTCCTCCTGTGTGTCCATGTTCTGAATTCTTTCTTGGCCACCACGTGACGATGAACCACGGGTTTACACCCCAGATGACATAAGCTGCTTCAATATTTTATTATATATTCATTAAATCACCATGTAAGTGTCCTGAACTATAAATGAATGGCTGGCATAGAAATTTTTATCATTGACAATAATAAAAGAAAAGGAAGGCAGAAACGTAACGCTACTTGCATAAGAGTCATTCATCCAGTTTTGTTGCATACATATAATTTGCATAGAAAAAATACGACCTCACTAAAATTCCATGATCCTGATTATGTTGTAAATATGAGATTATGTTTCATCTTTGACTGGAAACTTTGCTTTGCAGCTGGATGAACCCACCTGAATTCAGTCCACGCACAGGAGGGAGATAGTTGAGGAATATTTGAAAGAGATTTGGCTCAGGGGTCAAACATTTGACTAGAAAAATGATTTCTTCTACTAATTGGCGTTGTAACCTTGCATATGTCACTTTATCATTTTGCTTCAGTTTCCTCACTGTATATTTGTCTTTGTTTTCTTATCTTCTTTCTGTAATAGTTTTTAACTCACAGCGTTGATGTTAGGATTAAAGAGATAGCATGTGTAAACAAGAGGCACATGATTAATCTTCAAGAGGCAGTCAAGTGCACTAGCTAATAACACAGATTTTAGAGCAAATATACCTAGATATGGATCCTAGATCTGCCTCTTATTGGCTCTGTCCCTAGACAAGTTATTGAAACTGTGTCTCAGCTCGCTGACCTGTGAAAGAGGAATGACAGTCATGCCTAGGATTGTTGTGCAGATTAAATGAGTGGCTATATGTGAAGTACTTAGAAGGGTATCTGAGAAAAGAATAGATTGGACTGGGCAGGCTGGAAGAGGGAAAACTGGGCTCCTATCTGGGCAATGAAGTGTTCAAAGGGCAGATATGTTCTGAATGAGAGTGGCAACAGGAGAGATGGAAAGAGGAGGTGGAATAGAAAATACATTTTCCATAGATAGCTGCTGGCCCATATTCAGGTCTCACTTTAACATAGTTTCACTTCCTTACCAAGGATTTCTCTGTCATACGCTGCCCAGAATAAATCAGTGAGCACCACCTTCTCCTTCATAACACTTATCACAGTGTGATTAATTATTAGGTTTGGGCAAAAGTAATTGCAGCTTTTGATTACTTTTGATGACAAAAACTGCAATTACTTTTGCATCAACCTAATACACTCCTTTAAGGCAAGTCCCATAGTCTCTTTTTCTTATCATTATGTCTCTGGTATCTAATAGAGTAGCTGGCATCTAATTCTAACTCAATAATTACTTGTCGAATGAGAGAATAAAATGGGTGCTATATAATCTGCTAAAAAAGAGAGAAAAAAATCCTGGAGAGATTATAGAAAATGAAAAGATTAGAAAAAAAGCCCTTTGAATTTGTTATTCAAAGTTTGTTGAGACAGAAATTCTAGAAATAGAAGATTGATAAAGTCAGCTGGAATCAATGGAGCTTATGCTCATCCCCAAAGCTATACCCACCTACTTTCTTTCTTCCCAGTGTAGTGAATGGGCCCAAACATCAATGGCTCCACTCGTGAAATCCTTTTGGATTCCGTGCCACTTGTGAAATGCTAGTCAAGTCTGCAAGATTTGAAGGTGGTATCTTGTTGAAAGCATGTAAGACCTCATTTCCCAATCTGTGCAATTCCCTTGGGCAATAACCCCAACCAGCATTGTCCAGTTGTATCTGATACAGATACAGCCAGGTCAGGAAGGCTACAGAGGGGTCTGATTGCTTAAGACGTTGGGGAGGTGTGTTGGAGGAGAAATCCTCACAGCATAGCAATGACTATGCTAATGCTCATGCTTCAAAATACATGAGCAACATTTTTTCTTCTTGCAACAGGTGTGCATCCTTGATTTCGGCTTTAGCTGACTGACTGTGGACTAGTGTCTTCTCCAAGTTCAGAGAGTCTGAATAGTTAGGAGTATATTTAGCATCATTGATTTTGGCTTTAGCTGACTGACTGTAGATTAGTGTGTTCTCCAAGATCAGGGTGTCTTAAGGTTTAGGAGTACATTTAGCTACCAGCTTCTTATCTACGAGTTGGAAGAAATAATCAAGCCTACCATTATTGAGGATTTATGGGGCTTCTGTATGTGCTATTTGCACTCATTAGACTGGTTAATCCAAATAACTTGTAGGAGTGATTTATTTTCCACTGAGTTAACCCATAGTTTGAATTAGGCAAAATGACATATTGTTTTCATGTTATATAAACACAGGTAATTTGTAAATTAAGGATCAATGATCAGTGTGAAAAGATAGATCACTTGGATTAAAATAAGTGTTTTTAAAACCTACATGGAAAGAAAATGTGTAAAGAGAATTTATGTCATCTTCTCCTTAACAAAGAATCCCAACCTATTACCAGCATCTTATAGAATGGGGGAAAAAAAAAAAAAAGACATGCATGTGCAATGCTGTACACAGACCCCAAACCTAGAAACAGCCTGATGTTCTTCAACAGGAGAGTGGATAAATAGCACATAAAAGATAATTATGCAGCACAGAAAAAAAAGACAGTGCCTGGCATTGATACTAAGGATTCATCTTAAGCTGTATCTTATTAAAGTCAAAAGTTAAACATGAGTGTAATTTTTATTTTATTTTATTTTAGTTTTGATACTGAGTTTCACTCTGTTTCCCAGGCTGGAGTGCAGTGGCGCAATCTCGGCTCCCTGAAACCTCCACCTCTGGGTTCAAGTGATTCTCCTGCCTCAGCCTCCCAAGTAGCTGGGATTACAGGCATGTACCACCACACTGGGCTACCTTTTTGTATTTAGTAGGGACAGGGTTTCACCATGTTGGTCAGGCTAGTCTCGAACTCCTGGCCTCAGGTCATCCACCTGCTTTGGCCTCCCAAAGTGCTGGGATTACAGGTGTGAGCCACGGTGCCTAGCCAAAAATAAGTATACTTTTTAAATATCCATTTAGGAGCCTATTTGCATGTCTCTATATATCATAAAGCCACATAAAAACAAGGGTGTCAGGATATTGATTGCCTTTAGGTTGGGTGGAGGCAGATAGGAAGGGACCAGAGGAACCATAAAATTGGAGGCTGATGACTGTCTCACTGTAGGTTTCTTTTTTCTTTTTGTAAGGAAACAAACCACTTTTAAAACGTGGGCAAAACATTTGAATAGACTTATCACCAACGACATGCAAATGGCATGCAGCCTCCAGTTTACAGGAAGTGAACAGGAGAACACCCCACGTGATCCATTGATGCAAACAGGCAGATCTAGAATGTGGGTATACTAAGGACAACTGATCTGGTTTTTCAATGTAAGAGTGTGTTTTATTTATTTTTTATTTTTCTACCAATAGGAAATTATTTTTTATGTATTTATTTATTTTTCAACTTTCGTTACAGGTTCAGCAGGTACACGTGCAAGTTTGTTGCAAAGGTATGTTTTGTGAGGCTGAGGTTTGAAATACAAATGGATCCATCTCCCTGGCAGTGAGCACAGTACCCAACAGTAGCTTTTGTCCCCCTCCCTCCCTCCCCTCTCTTATATTCCCTAGTGGCCATCTTTCCCCTCTTTGTGTCCATGTGTAGTCAATGTTTAGCTCCCATTTATAAGTGAGAACGTATTGTATTTGGTTTTCTGTTTCTGTGTTAGTTCACTTAGGATAATGGCATCCAGCTACATCCATGTTGCTGCAAAGGATATGATTTCACTCTTTTTTACGACTGTGTAGCATTCCATGGTGTATAAGTACCATATTTTCTGTATCCAATCCAGAGTTGATGGGCTCCTCCCCTCAAGTTATACCTTTTCCGTTTTAAGAAGGATTTGCTTCCTGACATTCCCATGGCACTGCCCTCCTGGGCATTCTCTGCCCACTGAGCCCTCTCAGGGTGCCAGACTGAAGTGAGACCCACCGAGTCCACCACACCCAGCCCAGTGTCTGACAGTAAGTAGATGCTCAATAAGCACTTGTGGTACAAACGCACAGGTGAGCAACAATTACTACATCTTTAACTTGCTTCACAGAGAAAAATGTCTTGCCTTTGACTCCTTTTCCAGTTTCATATTTCTCTCAGCAGAGAAGAATTCAAATAATACCTCTCTTTTTCTGAGAACAAAATTCAGTTGCAGTGTTATGGATTAATTGAAGTCTTATGGAAGATTAGAATATTTTTAATGGAAGAAGTAGATAAAACATGTTGAACTTACAACCAAATTTTGTGTGAAATATCTATACTGTTCTTATTTTTTACAAACATAAATCGTCTTTCTTGTTTTAAATGTCTCCATCCATGTCAAATGTCAATGATAGTTTAAGTAATAGGGGTCTTTTTATTTAAAGCAGAATGTAGTACTTATACTATCTAACTCCAGAGGGTCAAATGAAGTGGAAATAATGTATTCTTACTAATCATGTTAAACAAATGTGTATTTTTTTAAAAAACACTATCTTTGGATAAAGAAAATGTGGCACACATACACCATGGAATACTATGCAGCCATAAAAAAGGATGAGTTCATGCCCTTTGCAGGGACATGAATGAAGATGGAAACCATCATTCTCAGCAAACTATCACAAGAACAGAAAACCAAACACTGCATGTTCTTACTCATAAGTGGGAGTTGAACAATTATAACACATGGACACAGGGAGGGGAACATCATACACAGGGACCTGTTGGGAGGTGGGGGGTAAGGGGAGGGATCACATTAGGAGAAATACCTAATGTAGGTGATGGGTTGATGCGTGCAGCAACATGGCACGTGTACACCTATATAATAAAACTGCACGTTCTGCACATGTATCCCAGAACTTAAAGTATAATACTAAAAAAAGACACTAATCTTTAAAAAAAAACCACTGTCTTATAATGCTATCAAATTTCAATAGTAGCAATTAAATAACAGCAGTTAAACTAAAAAGAGATAAAATTGCTTTAGAAAAGAGAAAACACAGACAACTCTTCTGTTGCAATTATGGGTGCTCAGAGGTCAGCTGCTGTGAAGGTGGAGTCAAACCTTCATGTGACTCTGGAGTCAAATCTTCATGTGATCCCATCACAGCTGCAAGCTCTCCCTGAAGATTCAGGGGCTTTCCTGATGTTGTCAGGACCTGGGAGCTGCATGCAGAACAGCAGGAGAAAAGGGGCCACTGGAAAAGACTGGAATTAAAACTCTGTTTTAGCCAATATTTATCTGTTATGGTCATTTTCTTTTCTTAACTCATTGAGAGTTCTCTTGGTCAACAGAGCTGCCATCCAACTTTCTTAAGCCCTTTCCCATAGAAGAGAACCTGGTTTTGATAGGAAAAAATAATTCTTTCCAATTTTTGGCCCAGGCCTTTGGCCATCTTCCCATAGAGGTTGCACTTCTGAGATGTGTAGTTCATGCTAACATATGCTTTGGGAAGTTTGTTCTCTGTTTCTAAGCAGCACATTTTGTCCTTAGCTGATGTTCTCTGAAGCTTCATTATATGTTCTTGATGTATTTTAGGCAGTATTTGAAGTTTCAGCTGAAGCTTCTGAATCCCACTTTCAAGCTGTGAGTTTTCAGACTGCAAAGACACTTGCTTAGTTTGGAGACCTTTTATTTGTCCTGTAAGTTATTCATTTGTTTGATTTTTTTTCAAAAAAGTCTTTGAATATTTCTTATTTTTCTCCTTGAAGGCATTTAGTGGAAACGTCTACATTAATAGATTCAGTGAGTTTCTTCACCTTCTGACTGCTAGCCTAGGTGATCTCCATTTTCTGATTTACTCTTTGTCTCTAATTCCACATTGCTATCATTCATTTAATCTTTAAAGAGATCAGGAAAATGTGTGATCTTCAGCACGGTTTCAGTCAGACATCTTAATTGTCTCTCTTCGTTATTTACAACCGGTTTCATTCCTGGGTTTGAGTTTTCCAACACTTTTTTCTGTTCTTTAAGCTTCGCTTCCATACTGCAGTTTCTTGGGCAAACAGTTTTAGACTTTCCCAAAGATGAGTATTTTCTTTCGAAGTGTGCATTAATTTATTCTGAAGCAATCTGCCTCCTTCTGAGATACTTTTAAGACCTTTTTTTTTTTTTCGCATCAGTCACTTGAGATTGGAGGATTTTTTTTTTTCGTTTTTTTTGTTTTGTTTGTTTGTTTTCTTTTAGAGACAGGGTCTCACTCTGTCACCCAGGCTGGACTGCAGTGGCACGATTTCAGCTCACTGTAACCTCCATCTCCTGGATTCAAGTGATTCTCCTGCTCAGCCTCCCAAGTAGCTGGGATTTCAGGCATGGGCCACCACACCCAGCTAATTTTTGTATTTTTGTACACATGAGGTTTCGCTACGTTGCCCTAGCCTGGTCTGAAGCTCCTGGGCTCAAACAATCCACCCTCCTTGGCCTCCAAAAGTGCTGGGATTACAGGTGTGAGCCACCACATCCAGCCAAGATTAGTGGGATTTTGATGCCTTTTTGAGTGATCATCATTAACCTATGCAATGAAAATTCAAGCTCACTTTTCTGTCCTTTTCCAAGGAAGTCTCCTGTGTCCCTAAGTGAAGACCTATTTGGACTTTTATTACGTGCTTTGAAACTCAGAGTTTATTGCTTTGGGGAACTGGCTTTCACTACAGGTGACTTGAGGGCTTGATAGGCTTCTGTAATTATTCCCATCTTTTCACTAACTTTGTGATATTCTTAGATCTGGACAGAAAGTCTTTTGGCCAGCTTATCCCTCCTTGAAGTCTGTTGGCTGTTTACTATAAAAACAACGACAGCAGCACACACCAGGATCATCCAGGGAAATCCAAAGAGACCTGAGACTTGTCTCAAGCTTTAAGACAACACCAGAAAAGCACCCCACAGCTGCTCTGAGACCAGTTGGGAGGATAGCTTTGTGACAGAAAGCAGGCCCTCCTTGGCTCCAAAGGGCACTGCAGCCCTGCCTCTGATTACCAGTATCCTGTAGGCCACAGCTGACTGCATGGAACCTTAGAGAGCATTGCCTTAAATTCAAACAAGTGCCTGGCAAGCAGGACAGACCACCAGTTGGGCTGGGGAGAGGGGAAACCAACCAGGTTCTATAAAACGCACTCTGAGGCTGGGCTTGGTGGCTCAGCCTGTAATCCCAGCACTTTGGGAGGCCGAGGTGGGCACATCACGAGATCAGGAGATTGAGACCATCTTGGCTACAGTGAGCCGAGATTGTGCTACTGCACTCCAGCCTGGGTGACAGAGGGAAACTACGTCTCAAAAAAAAAAATCACTTTGATTTTCTCTGCACACATAGAAAGTGCATTTGGGGAAATGGAAAGATCTGATTGCAGCCAGAGACCACCTTGGAGCTTGCACCACTCTAGGCCCCACCTGGCCATACAGAAACCCCAGAAGATGAAAGCAGTGTTATGCTTTTCCCACTTCTCTGCACATGGGCATCGGGGGGCATGATAATGGGCCTGAAGTAGAAGAGGGCTCATGTGCTTATATCCCTGGGTGAGGTGAACTCTCTTGAATCAAAGTTTCTTTCTGCAACAGAAAGGCTTGATTCTGTCTTAAAAGTACAGAGATCTCCCTGACCTGACGGCTCCCACTCTCCCCTGTGTTTGCTCAATGCAGGCAGGCAGACACAGAAGACTGAAGGGTCTCACTAGAGGTATTAATTAAAAGAACTAAAAGAGGTATTAATTATTGAAGAACTCTGGGGAGATCAGTTGAAACTGCCAAGGTCTTCAAGTTCCATGGACTTTCTGTGGAGCGACTTAGTCCTTGTTTGATCCAAGTGGATGGGGATGAGTCTCCTCTGGGGCTGACTTCATGATCCAGGCTCCTTCCCTCATGTGGCCCTGCCATTTTCCACACATGCCTCTCAAGGTCACCCTGGAGCCAGTCTCCAATCCACAGAGTCATCTTCAGAAAGTGTGCTGCTGCATAGAGAGCAGATCTTCTTTTGGCTAAATTTGCCACTTTTAATTTCTTCAAATCACATCTTATTCTCTTACTATCTTTCCAGTAGACTCAGGCTAAGAGCCTCCTTGTCCATCACCTGGGTCTCTGCTGTGAATGATTCCTCCCTAGTACAACTTCCAGGATTCTCTGTCTTGGTCTGTCCTAAGTCAGAAAAAAAAGGCCTCTGGGTGTCTGTAGGTAGAGTTCAGTTCTCAGACTGACAGCATCTGTAGTTGCAGGCCTGTGCTGGGAGATAGTCCTATTGCTGCTAACACAAAAGGTCGGTGGCTCAGGCAGCCCTGGAAGAGATATGGGGCTACTCAGGTGGAGAGAATTACACTGCACAGCAATGCAGGGATGGTCTTCTTCTGGGGCATTCCAGCAGCCAGACCTCAGGGCACCATGGCCCAAAGTCATGTTGCAAATGAGAAGTTGCTGAGCACCAACAAGGAAAAATGCCTGGACCAGTAGAGCTGTTGGGCAGAGCTTCCAGACCCAAATCCTACTATTCATACCCTTATGGGCGACGATGTAGCTCACTGGGTGGAGTTAATGATGTGGGGGCTGGAAAGGGCAGAATGGCAGGCTGGAAATTCAGGTAAGAGTTGAAGTTGTGGTCTTGAGTCTGAAATCTGTACGACAGACCAGCAGGGTGAGAATTTACGCGGGATTTTTATGGTACATTCTTTTTTTTCTTTCTTTTTGTTGTTGTTGTTTTTTTTAAGAGACTTGGTCTTCCTTTATCATCCAGGCTGGAATGCAGTGGTGTGGTCATAGCACACTGCTGCCTCGAATCCCTGGGCTCAAAAGATCCTCCTGCCTCAGCTTCCCAAAGTGATGGTATGACAGGCATGAGCTTCCACACCTGGCCTCTATGGTACATTGTTGAGACAGAATTCCTTCTTCCATCTTTCTACTTTTTAATGTATAATTTTATTTCAACTACACTGGAGAAAAGGAGGACTTTCAAAAGTAGGAAAAATACAAACTCTAACAAAAAATAATAGTGTAAAATGGCAAAAAGGAATTCCCTCTTCTGGGATTGACAGAGATTTACAATTCAGAAGTAACCTGCAAAATGTAACTGAGAAAGCTCAAAGGAAGAGACAAATTCCCACACTTGATCTAACTCTGAAAGTACAGTTTAGGTAAGGGATGGCCTTACACGTTGACCCAGGGCAGGCGCACAACATGTCTCCAGATTGCAAAGCTCAGCCTTGGGAAGGGAGAGAAAATGATGAAAATGTTCAAACCTTAGATTTCCTGCAGGCTTGACAAATGAAGCCTGACATCTCACCTGATTTTGGGAGTGTCTGCTCTTCTGCAGCAGGTCTTATTTTAACTATTTGATCCTAAGAGTAGGGATTTCTCAGCACAATATAATTGTGACAAAGCACTTGCTCTGACGCAGAAGCTGTTGACCTGGTTGGTGCCAAGGCCAACTTTGAGCAGATTTCCTGCGAGCAGATGGGTCAAGGAAAGTTTTTCACTGATGAGTAATTTATTTAATATTGCCACATTGCCCTCCTCCTTTTCTGGGAGTGCCGTTAACAGAATGCTCCCTAGACTTGCCTGAATGACATTCACTGCCCCAGTGTGAGAATATTATTATTATTATTATTATTATTTTGTATAGGATAGGTTTGCTTGTTAAGGAAGTTTTGTTATTTCAGCAGCCTTCAAACATGTAATAAATAAATTTCCCTTGGGTTGGCCCTTCCTCTCATTTCCTGAAGGAGGGGCTGATTGTTCTCACAGCTCCCCTGGGATATTTCAGGCCGTCTTCAAATGACTAAAGTGATGATGACGTCATTCCCTTGTGCACACCATTCACGTAGAGAACCCGGGGAAGGTCATTTATAGTATCAGCATCAAGGCTGGGATTGTCTGCCCTGGATTTCTCTGAAGCTAAAGAAACCACCACATGAAGTTTCCACAGAATATGGTAGAAGAGGCTCAAACTCATTGAGATGCTCCTTTAGAATATTTGCCTTGCATAGTAGCATCTAGAGAAGAATAAAAAGACTTGATTATTTCTGAAGAGAATGAGGACAGTGTGATTTCCAACACAA
Organism: Pan troglodytes; assembly: GCF_028858775.2. Lineage (NCBI taxonomy): Eukaryota > Metazoa > Chordata > Mammalia > Primates > Hominidae > Pan > Pan troglodytes. Next base: position 178,274,368 of record NC_072401.2, read on the forward strand.
AGTGCAGCTAGTTCTGCCTGATACTGGACAAAAACCATTAAGCAGATAAGCCTTGCAAACATAATGGACATTTCTGGAAGATGATTACTTCTCTTCAGTGCTATGTAATTAGATTTGAGTGTATGAAGCAAAGGTGCTAAAGCTATATTGCTGCCCACTCAAAATGATTGAATGATTATGCAAAATTTATTCCTCAGAAGTGTGGGATGCTCAGAGCTCAATTGCTTGCAGTCCTGAAATAAGAAGCTATAATTTGACAGTCACTTAAACTGATGTTTTTTTCAATAATAATGAATTGTTCATTTTGTAAATGAACCCCAAATCCTCAGTCCTGGTAACTGACTAAACATTCCTGCACTCTAATTTCAGGGACGTAATTATGTAATTATGAAGTTATTAAGTAAAGCCAAAAAAATACAAATATAAATGATTCTGAGGGTTCAGGGGGTTTATCTAACATGACAACATTATTGGAATTATTATTAACATGAGTTTCTACAACATTTATTTCCATAAGTGTTCCAAATCACTGTGCTTTTTAAAGTTTTTCTCCAGGGAGAGAAACAACAAAAAAAGGGGGTGGGCTAGAAAAAAGGCTCTTCCTATTCTTTTCCTGTTAAAAATTTTAGCTGATTTGAATGCTACAGATTTATCATTTGGTGAATCCTGTATGTTCTCCTTTTTCACTCCAAATCAAATATTTTATTCTTTTGCTATTATCTACAGTATTAAAGTATATTCTATTATATTTAGAAAATATAAATAAGAAGAAAAATATTCTGAAATTTGAAACCAATATTGTTAAACTTAATTTTATTATGAAAATAAACCGGGCTATGAGACAGTGGCTCATGCCTGTAATCCCAGCACTTTGGGAGGCCAAGGTGGGGGAATCACGAGGTCAAGAGTTCAAGAACAGCCTGGCCAACATGGTGAAACCCCGTCTCTACTAAGAATACAAAAATTAGCTGGGTGTGGTGGTACGTGCCTGTAATCCCAGCTACTCGGGAGGCTGAAGCAGGAGAATTGCTTGAACCCAGGAGGCGGAGGTTGCAGTGAGCCAAGGTTGCACCACTGCACTCCAGCCTGGGTGACAGAGCAAGACTCCATCTTGAAAAAAAATAAAAAAGAAAGAAAAGAAGCTCCACTCCAATTACATTGAATTTTACAGATATTCTTTGAAGTATAGCAATGGCATGCCCTTAGCCTATTAAGTGTATTTGATTGATAATTTCAATACATAATTTATTCTCAATGCAGGCTTAGGAGTTAGATCGCCTGGGTCAGATTTTGTGATTCATCCATCACAGCTGTGTGACCTCTGGAAAATTACTTATTTTTTTCATGCTCCAGCTTCTTCACCTGATACAATGAAGTGTGGATAATAGTACATCTACTTTCTAGGGTTATTATGAAGATTATGTGAATCAATTATTGAAAGTACTGAGAATAGTGCTTAGCTTATCCTAAGAATTCAATAAATATTAGCTATATTGATAGCGATTATAATAGTAGTGTGCAAGACGATACTTAGCTAAATATCTTAGCAGATACAGATAGCTGGGTGAGGTCTAATTCTTGTCCTCAATCAGTTTATAGTGGAATAAGGCAAATAAGTGAATGACAATAATATAAAGATGAGAAGAAAATTCTGAAGTATTTGATATTATGTCGGGGTTGAAGAATCATTAATCCAACACACATTCTGAGGTACCCGGGGATTTTGGTGCCTGTGACAAGTTTTGATAAATCTAATATGTGTTGAATTGCTTAGGACAAAATTTTGATTTGAGAGGGTTCAAGAAAGCAAGAGACTAGAGGTACTTGAGGCATCCAACTATAAACCATTTTATCAAGGAATTTTGCAACAATGGGAAGCAGAAAAATAAGGGTAATGGAGAAAAAATGTGGTGTTCAGATGTTTGTTCTACTTAAGATGGGAGATAGAATCATATAATTTAATGATGAGTGACTGATCCAGTTCAGAGAAAGAAATAGACCATGAAGAAGAGAGTAGAATTGCTGGAATGATGTCCTGTAGTAGGTAAGATTGGATGAAATCTAGAACATAAGTGAGAAGTGGGCCACAGGTAAGATCAGGAGGGCAAAAGCTTAAAAGGAGGTAATTTTGGTATAACAGAAGCTGGTCAATGCACAGATATTGGGAAGAACCTTGTGGCAGTGCCCTTCTGATTGCTTCCAAGTTTTCAGTGAAAAAAAGTAGCTGAAAGTAAAGATTGGAGATGAAATATTAGGTGTTCTAAGAGGGAAGAAAAGGTATACAACAATTGTCTAGGAGACTGAGGGTGCATGTGGGAAGATGATGAGCAGGAACAGACTTGGGTTTTATCAGGGTTGAAGTGTTTGCCAAGAGTGCATGATGAGCGACAAGGGAATAGTTATAATTAAGAAGTTGTAAAATTTAATTTAAATTAGATCAGAGAGATATGATGTCATTAGGAGGTAGCTGGTTAATGGTTAGCAATTCTCAACAAGTTAAAGATAGTTGTAATCAGAGGGAATGATCTGGAAAGTTCTCATAGAGTGGAATGCATGGAATTGATATTTAAGAGGGATTGTGGATATTGAAAAAGATAAGGCCTAGAATATGGCCATGGGAGTAAGAGAATGAGATAGGTGGAGTAGGAGATCCTTCATTCACTTATTAACTAAATATTATAGAAAAGAAGATCAAGGAACTGAGAAGACAAGATATTATGTAATCTATATGAGTTTTGGTGTTGTAATATAGGATTGCAAAGAGTAAGAGTCATCCAGGAAAGAACTCTTTTTTTTTTTTTTTGAAATGTAAGATTTCTTTTTCAAATTAATTAATTTATTATTATTATACTTTAAGTTTTAGGGTACATGTGCACAATGTGCAGGTTAGTTACATATGTATACATGTGCCATGCTGGTACACTGCACCCACTAACTCGTCATCTAGCATTAGGTATATCTCCCAATGCTATCCCTCCCCCCTCCCCCCACCCCACAACAGTCCCCAGAGTGTGATGTTCCCCTTCCTGTGTCCATGTGTTCTCATTGTTCAATTCCCACCTATGAGTGAGAATATGTGGTGTTTGGTTTTTTGTTCTTGCGATAGTTTACTGAGAACGATGATTTCCAATTTCATCCATGTCCCTACAAAGGACATGAACTCATCATTTTTTATGGCTGCATAGTATTCCATGGTGTATATGTGCCACATTTTCTTAATCCAGTCTCTCATTGTTGGACATTTGGCTTGGTTCCAAGTCTTTGCTATTGTGAATAGTGCCACAATAAACATACGTGTGCATGTGTCTTTATAGCAGCATGATTTATAGTCCTTTGGGTATATACCCAGTAATGGGATTGCTGGGTCAAATGGTTTTTCTAGTTCTAGATCCCTGAGGAATCGCCACACTGACTTCCAAAATGGTTGAACTAGTTTACAGTCCCACCAACAGTGTAAAAGTGTTCCTATTTCTCCATATCCTCTCCAGCACCTGTTGTTTCCTGACTTTTTAATGATTGCTGTTCTAACTGGTGTGAGATGGTATCTCATTGTGGTTTTGATTTGCATTTCTCTGATGGCCAGTGATGATGAGCATTTTTTCATGTGTTTTTTGGCTGCATAAATGTCTTCTTTTGAGAAGTATCTGTTCATGTCCTTCGCCCACTTTTTGATGGGGTTGTTTGTGTTTTTCTTGTAAATTTGTTTGAGTTCATTGTAGATTCTGGATATTAGCCCTTTGTCAGACGAGTAGGTTGTGAAAATTTTCTCCCATTTTGTAGGTTGCCTGTTCACTCTGATGGTAGTTTCTTTTGCTGTGCAGAAGCTCTTTAGTTTAATTAGATCCCATTTGTCAATTTTGTCTTTTGTTGCCATTGCTTTTGGTGTTTTAGACATGAAGTCCTTGCCCATGCCTATGTCCTGAATGGTAATGCCTAGGTTTTCTTCTAGGGTTTTTATGGTTTTAGGTCTAACGTTTAAGTCTTTAATCCATCTTGAATTAATTTTTGTATAAGGTGTAAGGAAGGGATCCAGTTTCAGCTTTCTACATATGGCTAGCCAGTTTTCCCAGCACCATTTATTAAATAGGGAATCCTTTCCCCATTGCTTGTTTTTGCCAGGTTTGTCAAAGATCAGATAGTTGTAGATATGCGGCGTTATTTCTGAGGGCTCTGTTCTGTTCCATTGATCTATATCTCTGTTTTGGTACCAGTACCATGCTGTTTTCTTAATAAAGACTTTTCTTGAGAGTTTAGTAGGTGACTGCCAAATGGAGGGAAGTGCATGGAGTGTGCTGATGTGTAAGCTGAAGCTAAAGGACTTGAGGGGGGTAGAGGGCAGAATGGTCTCAAGAGTAAGGCTTCCTTGGTCTGGAGGTGCCAGGGATGTGGCCAAGAAACAGTCATCTCTGAAGTGAGCTGATTAGAAAAAGCCATGTTCTTAAGAGAAAGCCATATTTTGGTTAGGGTTAAGTTTAAAGATAACAGCAATTTTTCTGACTACTGACTTTAAATTCTGAAGGGTACAGTGGAAGAAGGGTTTTAGATGTTGTGGAAGAATGGAGAGAGGTCAGAAAAGGCGATGTAGGTTAGAATCTGAAGGATGACATGACTGGGGAGACCTTGAATTCTTGTGAAAAGCAAGATAAGATGATTTCTCAATATTTTTTGGCAGAGAGTGATAGTGAGGCCTGGATTGCTGGATGGAAGGAGAGTGAAGCTCTTGTCAGGAGGGCATGGAGATCCAGGAGGTCCTCTTCATTCAATAATGATGATGTGAAAGAGGGAATGAGTTTTCTTTTTCTTTTTCTTTTTTTTTTTTTTTGAGATGGAGACTCGCTCTATCACTCAGGCTGGAATGCAGTGGTGCCATCTCGGCTCACTGCAACCTCCATCTCCCAGGTTCAAGCGATTCTCCTTCCTCAGGCTCCCGAGCAGCTGGGATTACAGGCGCTCACCACCATGTCACCCTAATTTTTGTATTTTTAGTAGATACAGGGTTTCACCCTGTTGGTCAGGCTGGTCTCGAACTCCTGACCTCAGGTTATCCACCTGCGTTTTCAAATCCAGAGGAACAGAGTTCCTGAGATTCCTCTGGACTGGTGATGTTGGCAGGAGGTGAGCAGATGCACTGGCTTCTCTGATATGGTCAGGCAAGGCGGGTTTGACATAAATCCTGGGTCAAGAATGGCCGTCAAGGTGACTTATTCTACACCAGGGTCCTAGGGTTTCTCCATCTTATTACTATCAACATTTTTTGCTAAGTAACTCTCTGTTGTGGGAGCTGTCCTGTGAGTTGCAGAATATTTAACAGAATCTCTGACCTCTACCCACTGGTTTTCAGTAGCACCGTCTCAGTTGAGACAACCAATAATGTCTCCAGACATTGCCAATGTTCTTTGGAGAGCAAAAAATCACCTCCGGTTGAGAACCACTTGTCTAAATCTATGTAAGGAATCATGAGAGCATAGGAGACAGGGCAGTAAACTTTATTGGGATATATCAGGAAAGGTTTCACACAGGAGGTAATAATTTTCTAGGCAATACAAACATTTGGGGAAAGAATTCACAGTGAGGAAATATTAAAAGAAACTTGATGTTGCTGTTTATTAAGCTAATTGAGTCATTAGGTGGGACCGTTTCTAAATGAGTGGGTATATACATTGAGGACCCTTATGTTTGTTTAGATTTGTAGGATGTTGACATGATCGAAAAACACTCATTGTTACCGCTTTGTATATAGAATGAAGAAATCCTATATCTTCCTTAAATTACCGCTTTTCGTGACCCTGAAGTATACAACTATTGAAAAAAAAGACACAATCAATTCATATGAAAATGTCATAAGAGTGGAATTTTTCTCACAGATCTGTGACTGCAAACAGATGGTGAAAAATCATGAGAACAAGTCTGTTCATTGTTGAAACTATCTATTAAAAGATAGTCCTCATCAAAGTTAGACTCTAAGTCACAGTTTTAGAAAATATTTGAGCTGGTTTAATGCTACCCTTTTCATCTTCATTCTTAGTTTCCTCTTAATGTGTCAGTGCATTTTTATGTATAGGGTATTGCATACCAAAGTTGACATTAAATTCAAAACATTGCTTATATAAACTCAAAATTGAGATAATTACAAACAACCGCATAATTGACTGTTCAGCTATTTTTCATTCAGCATCTTGGCCTCAAGTAAATATAGCACAAATATGATGTTAAAACAGATTGTGCCTTTTCAAACTTCTCATACTACATAGCAGAGCCTGTACAATGGACTAATCTCACTATTTACAATGCTTTAATTCTTACGTTCAATTCTTGTTCAGTTTTCAACATCTATTGTCTTTATGATGTAATCACCTCCTAACTGAGATAGATTAGAATTATTTTGTCCTCAGGAATGCATAGAGTTGCTAGGAGCGGTGACATAGTGAAAGTTTGGGACTCCCTTATGTGACTCAGTGCACTGACTCAGTGTATCTTTACTCCCCTAGGATGGTCCTCTAGATGATCTTCACCTTGATAACTAGATTGACATAATCAGATGGGAATGATAATCATGAACTGAACCCACTGTGGGAAAAGTCACTTAGTTCAAGCTGATAATGCAAAGGCGTTCTTCATATCATTTGGTTTTCTCCTTTCCCATAAAAAGATAGAGAGAATGATCATTTTGGAGTAGTCTGCCAACAGTGTTCTGATCTTTAAGTAAATTTTAGGTAATTAGAGATACACTAACATATGGGATTATTATAAATGTGACGCCTTTAATCATAAGAATACTATTTGACAGTATTTACTTTTGAGGTTTTCCAAAAGTATGTTCTCCTGAAGGTTCTTCAATAGTAGTATCAATTTGGGACCAACAGTGTGTTGTAGAATCACTAATAAAGTGAATTTTTCCATTATGCCTTTGAGAGAGTACCATCTAAAAAAATCACACCATAGGACTTCACTTCTGGGAAGTAGACATACTTTTTCCAATTTCTTCCTCTAAGAACAACTAAAAGCTAATTATATACACAAAACAAATTCTGAAAAGTGGAGAAAAGAAGGAAGAGTGGCTAGGAACCTCAGAACCCAAAGAATAAAACAACAGTGTGTCCCCTGGGTTTTCTTTCACCTCATATATCCCAGACTTGGAGATGAAGAAGCAGCAACCCAGACTGGCCAACAGGTAAAGACAACAGAAACCTCAGCAAAGTTTGCTGTCTCTAGCTAAACTCATTAAGACTGTGTGGTATTGGTAAAGGGATAACAGATAAATCAATGGAACAGACTAGCTAAAGGACCAGAAAAAGGGCAGCCTAGTAAGAACACTTTTAGACAATAACTCCTCTACTCTAGCAGAATACTGTGGAAAAAACTGTGGCCCTACTCCCACCCATGACAATAAAGACTGATTGGATAGCCAAGACTGCCATTCTCACCACTGTAATGAGGTGCCCCAACCCACCTGGCAGTGCGAGATCAGAGAAGCCTGGGTAGGGAGCTGGAACTTTCATCCCTGCTAAGTGGCCATGAAGCATCCCTCTGAGGTAGTGTCAGTGGAGACCTTGTGAAGATACAGGACTTCCCCATCTGTCAATAACGGGGCACCTCTCCCCATCCCTCTCCCCTGCTGTGGTTATGAAAGTGGAGGCCTAGTGTGAGACTTTCAGCAAAGCCCAGAGGAGGTGAGATGCCACCTCATGGTGTCAATGGTGAACAAATAGAGAGACTAAAGAAGAAATTTCTACCCCTCCCAGCCAAGGTAGCATCAGAGGAGAGCCAGAGGGAAGACAGAACCTCACCTCTAGCCGGGATTACCAAGTAGCCCCTCCACTTTGGGTGTCAACAGAAGTCAGCTGGGGTACCTGGATTTCTACCCCTGCCCATTTGTAGCAAACTGGCACCCCTCGTTTCCCCGGCTGAAGAGGTGTCAGAGGACAACAGCTAAAATAAGTTTAAATAAGATCAAAAGTCTTCTACCATCATACCCTAAATCTTAGTAAATTTTAGGTAATTAGAGATACACTAACATATGGCATTATTATAAATATGATGCCTTTAATCATAAGAATACTATTTGGTTTTAATTAACATTACTTGTCATACCAAGATACAGTAAAACCACAATTTGAATAAAAAATGTCAACCTATAGACACCAACACTGAGATGACAGACATGTTTGAATTCTCTGACAAGGATTTTAAAGCAGATGCCATAAACATATTTCAGTGTGTAATTATGAAGACACTTTAAGTAAATTAAAAAATAGAAATTCTCATCAAATACTTTCTATTCTTTTTTTTTTGATAAGTCTTTCTATTTGTTCTGGAAATAAATAGAAGAGATGAAGAAGAACCGAATGGACATTTTAGAACTTAATAATACAAAAAGTGAAATCTCAACAGAAGTTAGAATGAAGTAGCTACCCAATCCGGAAAGCAGAAAACAGACTGGGAAAGAAATAAAGAGCCTAAAGGATCTGAGGGATTATAGCAAAAGATCTACCATTGGTGTCATTGGAGTCCTGGAGGGGTAGGAGAAAGACAGCAGGGAACTGAAAAAGTACTTGAAGAAATAATGGCTAAAACATTTTAAATACATCAAAAGACACAAACAATATAATGAATGGAATTACTCTACCCAATTTCATGACATAGTATGTTGTTATAATCATCAAGACTGTGTGGTATTGGTAAAGGGATAACAGATAAATCAATGGAACAGACTAGAGAACCCAGAAATATATCCAAACAACTATGCTCAATTAATTTCTGACAAAGGCACAAAAGCAATTTGTTGAAGGAAAGATAGAGTTTTAAACAAGTGGCTCTGGGTCAGTTGGCTATTCATCAGCAAAAAAATTGAATCTCTATCTAACCGTCAAACTATACATAAAAATTAATTCAACATGGATCAAAGACTTAAAAGTAAAATATAAAATTATGAGATGTAGGACTAGGCAAAGAATTCTTAAGTTCAACACCAAAAGGACAATCCCTTAAAAAGTTGATAAATTGTACTTCATTGAAAATGCACTGTGAGAGGATTAAAGAAGATTGAAAGGTGAGGATTGAAACACAAGCTACAGACTGGAAGAAAATATTTGCAAACCGTATATCTGACAAAGGACTAGTACCTAGAATATATAAAGGATTCTCAACATTCAACAGCAAAAAAACGCAAGCAAGCAAACAATTCCATAGTTACAAAACAATGAGTATTGGGTGAAAGCCACACAAAAGGAACAGAACAAAACAGTGTCTTCCGTGTTTGGTAAATCCATTGGGACTTAAAACTGAATTTCTTCCTGAATCATCAGTGTGTTTCCAAAGTTTATTTGAAGTTTTTCCTTTTAGATCAACATGTATGAAATTTAATTTTATGTCTTCTCAACCTATTATGGAATATCTGACATGTGATGACACATTATTTTCTTAAGAGTTAAGACAAGAGTTCCTCAGGGATGCTTGCATGTATCAACCTCAGAAAGTCATTTAGTATTGTGTAGTTTTAAGGTAATCACAGATAAAATGATTGTTTTACATTCGTATATCTATGAAATCCTTGTGTTAATCGGGATATTGGTTACTAAATATATTACAGAAGAAAATACTTGGTTTCTTAAATAAGATTTTTTTTTTTTTTTTTTTTTTTTTTTTTTTTTACAGAATAAGAACTCATTCTAGAAATGAGTTGGATTTTTTTTGGCAAAAATTTATTACTAAATGATTTCTCCATTTTTTTAAATCACTGACATTTTTATCCTTCCTGATGAAAATGAATTGTACAGGTCTGTTAAATATGCTGAACAAACTTCAGTCAAGTTGAGAACTTGACATTTTTTGCCAACTATTTTGCCCAAATTGAATTGGATATTCCTTTATGCTCTTAAAAAACCTCAGTGCGAACCAGTGTAAAATCTACCTATCATCTCACTGATTATATATTTTCTTGGGCTCTTTAAAAATTATATAAGGAAATTTCACAGAGCAAACAACATAAAGTTTGTCTGGTGGAACAGCTAAAATCACACTGCTTCTTTTATTACATTATTCTTTATCCTGGAACTTTATGTGGGGTCATTTATTAGCACACACTTTCCCTCTTTACACTTAACAATGTTAGACTCCTTTCAATTCCAGCTTTATTAGACATACGGACTTATATAGAAATACGCACAAAATGTGTCCAAAACATTTCCAAAATGTTACTTCTCTATACCCTACTTACATACTGAAAGTGTTATGCTCTTGTACATTCATGGAATATCCATGTTATATAGCAGAGGAATCCATTTGTTAAAATTGACATGGCATTAGGGAAAGTCTTATAACCTAGAAAAAAATCTCAAAAATGGTATCTTTATTTTAGATCTGTTTACTATTCGTTTAAAAGAATGATAGAAACATGAACTGCTGCCTTGGCACACATGAAGGACTAATTAGTATCTCTTACTTTTACCCAAATGCCTGAGGCCACACAATATCCTGGAAAGAAAACAGAAAATTATTAGGCAGTGTATGTTTTAGTTATGCCTCTCCCACTTGCCTGAGACTGTTCGTGATTAAGTAAACCTTTGTGTTTCAATTTCTCTATCTTGTAAAGTCCTGATAATATATGCTCTGCTAATTTCCTACAGATTTAATATAAATCTGTGTTTATTACATAGTTGGCATTATTCCGAGTACTTTACATGCACGGAGGAATAAAATTATAATGACTTACTGTGCTTTGCATTTCCAACATTTCTAGCTCCCTCTGTCTTTTTCCCACCCACTTCTCAAATTTAGGGACTTCTCAAGACGTTTTATACTTACTGCCCTCGGGGTAGAGTTCTTACAGTAGTAATACAAGGAATCTACTGAGCATACTTGTTGCTGTTGTTTTAAAGTAGACTTTTGAGCCTCAAAGTCAAGTCCATGTCATTGAGACAAAATTTTTTTGAGTTTTCACGTGTATCTATTGAATAGCAAGAGCCAAGCTTCCCTGTCTAAACAATAAAGAGAGAATATATAGTAAGAGCTAGGCTTTTTCCTCCCCAGCCACCTAGATTGTATTTAAAATTCCACAGGTTGGGAAGAAGACGAGAAATTAGAGGGAAGAGTACAGTGAGGTTCTCTGTACAGGGACATTGGATGGCCCTGGCCCCATCTCCAGAGAGCCATTGGTTGGATTAGGCTTTAGCTGAGATAATCTAAACAGAGCTGTGCACTCCGCTTTCTCGGAAAAGTGAACAAGCAGGGTGTGGGCTTTTCCTGATGTGTGCCAGCCAGTGGTAGCAGCAGAAGTGTAGAGACGCCGGCATGACTTGCTGAGGCAGAAAAGGCTTGAGGAAATTTACTGAGTCTCTGCAGTCTTGAACATCATCTGTGTTTCTTACAAGCCCACAAGACTAGGGATAGACAAAAATGAAACCATGTATCTGAGATCCTTGAGAGTCAAGTCAAGGAAAATAGAGATTGTGTTGACTAGCAATTGGAGAATTCCAGAAAAGCAGACATCTAAGCAAATGACAGTGTGGTTGGCTGACCTCATCCAAGGACCAGAAAGTGCAGAAATTCACACAGGGCAATATGGAACAGATGCTGATATCCAGGAGCAGGTGTTCTCTCTCTGCACCACGATGTGTAAATTCCTCATGGCTAAGATTCTACTTGGTTAAATTTAAAGTCTGAAATGACAAAATTTTTCCATAGTTAACCAACATTATTTTTTTCATCAGATATATATTACCTAAAAAGAGAGATAAAATCACATTATAGACAAAAATTACATTATTTATTAAAAATGTTAAAAAAATTTTTTTACATATAAAAAAGTTAAAAAAAGTTTTTTGCATTACTGAATAAATGGGATGAAATTCATGCCAATCTCACACACATGATTTTAATACCCACAATAGTTATGTGAAGAAATGATTATTATTATTGTTCTCCTTTTTACATAGGGAATTGTAGGCTTTGGATAAGAAACTTGCCCAGGATCACATAGATGATATAGGGCAAAACTGGGAACCAAACAAAGTATGCCTGGTTGGGGAGACCTAATTCTTAATCAAAAGAAATAATAAATGTGGTAAAATTTGCAAATAATGTGCTACAATAGAAGTTCATCTTACATACTTATTACAAAATTATTTTTGTAGTCTGCATATCAAAGTATATAATCAACAGAGTGAAAAGACAAAAGACAACCTACAGTGTATTAGTTTGCTGGGGCTGCCATAACCAAAAAAACACAGACTGGTGGCTTAAATAACAGAAATTTGTTTTCTCACAATTCTGGAGGCTGGAAGTCCAAGATCAAGGTGTGAGCAGATTAGGTATCTTTTGAGGCTTTGACACATGGCCATCTTCTTGCTGTGTACTCAAATAATCTTGCGTTGGTGTGCATGCATATCTGTGCCCTAACTTTCTCTTCTAAACAGACATAAGTCAAATTGGTTTAGGATCTATCAATATGACTTCATTTTACCTTAATTACTTCTTGAAAGGCTTTACCTTCAAACACACATTTTGAGGTAGGGGGAGTTAGGACTTCAACACATCAATTCAGTGGGGACACAATTTAGTCCATCACATGTGGTGTAAGAGAAAACACTTGCAAAACATATCTCTGATAAAAATTGAATATCCAGAAAACAGATAGAACTCCTGCACTAAATAACAATAAAATATAGGCTAAAGACTTGAATAGACGTTTCGCCAAAGAAGATACACAAATGGTAAAGAAGCATATGAAAAAACGCTCAGCATCACTCATCATTAGGGAAATGCAAGTCAAAACCACAATGAGATATCACCTCACACCCATTAGGAGAGCTTTTATTTAAAAACAAAAAACAGAAAATAACAAGTGTTGGTGAGGATCTGGAGAAATTAGAATCCTTGTACATTATTGGTAGGAATGGAATATGGTGCAGCACTTTGAATAACAGTATGGCGTTTCCTCCAAAATTCAATTACCATATGATGCAGCAACTCTGCTTTCAAATATATATCCAAAGGAATTGAAAGCAAGATCCCAAGGAGTTACTGGAACGCCAGTGTTCATTACAGCATTATTCACTATAGCCAAGAGGTGGAAGCAGCCAAGTGTCCATCAATGGTAAACGGATAAACAACACTGTATGTGGAATACACATACAATGGAATATTATTCTGCCTTAACAAGAAAAGAAATTCTGACACATACTACAACATGAATGAACCTTGAGGACATTATGCTAAATGGAATAAGCCAGTGACAAAAGGACAGATACCATATGATTTTATTTACATGATCTATCTAGAGTAGTTGACTCCATAGAGACAGAAAGTAGAATGGCAGTTGCCAGGGGCTGGGAGTTGGTGGGGTGGGTGGGAGGGGAGAGAATAAGGTGCTATGGTTTAATGGATGTAGAGTTTCAGCTTTATAAGATGAAATGTTCTGGAGATTGGTTGCACAATAATGTGAATAGACTTTAATGCTACCGAACTGTACATTTTAAAATAAGACATAAATTTCATGCAATATACACTCCAGTTTTATACAATTTAAAAAAATATATTTTCAAAGATTTGCTTAACATTTGACTCCAGGACAGAAAATGAAAGATGATTTATTTTACAAAAAGTATTTTTAAGCCAGCCACAGTGGCTCACGCCTGTAATCCCCGCACTTTGGGAGGCCGAGGCGGGCAGATCACTTGAGCCCAGGAGCTTCAGACCAGACTGGCCAACATGGCAAAACCTCATCTCTACTGAAAATACAAAGATTAGCTGGGCGTGATGGCACACGCCTGTGATCTCAGCTACTGAGGAGGCTGAGGCACAAGAATTGCTTGAACTGGGGAGGCGGAAGATATCCACTGCACTCCAGCCTGGGTGACAGAGCAGACCCTGTCAAAAAAAAATTATAAATATATAATAGGTTCAATAAACGTACAGGATTCACTCTACAGAAATCTTGTGTTGTAATGTGTAATTTAGATTACATTATAGGTAATGTTTCATTACTTCTTGATGTCTATAATTATAAATCGATATATATACATTTAAAAAAAGGATCCATTTTAACTATTAATGTCCTTTGTTCTATTTCCCCCACTTATGGAATGTCTGAAAATAAATATATCATCATATTTTATAGCTACCCACTTTCAGTACATATTTTTTACATATTTTTAGTGCCTAAGTACTCAGGTACCGTCACCCACGTTACCACTTGGTTTCAAAATGCACATGAATTTCACCTTTACAAAATTAGATGTAGTTCAGAGCCAAATAAAAACACATTTCTGAAAATGAATAATTGTATATGGATGCTGTCAAGATAGTCTTGGCTTATGCGCCAATAACAAACTTCCCCCAAATCTCTGTTCGCTTTATACAGCAAAAGAAGATTTCTAAATCTATTCTGAGTCAGGACAATGGCCACCTGCTATATTCTTTGGTCTTTTGATTTCAGCATGAGGCCTCCTCAATAGTTAATCTTGAATGAAGAGTATATTGTTATTATTATTTTGAGACAGAGTATCACCCAGGCTGAAGTACAGTGGTGCAATCTTGGCTCACTGCAACCTCCGCCTCCCAGGTTCAAGCGATTCTCCTGTCAGCCTCTGGAGTAGCTGAGATTACAGGAGCACACCACCATGTCTGGCTAATTTTTGTATTTTTAGTAGAAACAGGGTTTCACCATGTTGGCCAGGCTGGTCTCAAACTCCTGACCTCAGGTGATCCATCCACCTCGGCCTCCCAAAGTGCTGGGATTACAGGCATGAGCCACTGTGCCCAGCCAAGAGTGTATTATTTTGCTAGCATTGATATAAAATACGCCACAAACTAAGTGGCATAAAGCAACAGAAATGTATGGTCTCACAGTTCTGGAAGCCAGAGGTCTAAAATCAAGGTGCAGGCAGAGCTCTCTCTCGATTCTCTTAGGAGGAATCTGTTCTATGCTTTTCTCTGAGCTTCTAGCATCACTGGTGGTGCTTGACAATCCCTATCTTGCACCTGTGTGACCCCAGCCTCTGCCTGTGCATCACTTGGTGCTCTCTCCTGGTGTGTCTTCACATCATCTTCTCATAAGGACCCCAGTCACGTTGGATGGAGGGCCCACCCTCCTCCAGTGTGACCTCATTGTCGTCTACCTAATTACATCTGCAAGAACACTATTCCCAAATGGGTCACCTTCTGAGGTACTGGCGGTTAGGACTTCAATATATTTTGGGAGGTACACAACCCAACTTACAACAAAGGAGAAGAAAGTAAGGGGGAATCGCACAGTGACCCTTCAATGCTTTGGTCAAAAGGTGGCACAAGTTGCTTCTGCTCACAATCCCTTGGCCAGAAGCAGTCACATGGCCCCACCTGACTACAGGTGAGTGAAGACACATCATTCCCATGTGCCCAGAAACTGACAAGCATAAAGCCTAACGGTTTGGATTCATAACATGTGGCTGATCTTCTGGGAAATGTCATCTGCCTCTCTTACCGTGTGGCTTTAAAACATGTCTGCAAATTCTCAGACAATCCTCTCACACAAGGTGGCATCTAAATGTCTTTTGAATATGGACAAGACTTTGTGACCCACTTTTATTAGAATGTTGTAAGGCTCGGTTAGAAACAAAGCTGTGGTGGGGCACACGTCTTGGCAGCCCTGAGGGGGCACCCAAGAGACCCTGCTCTCCTGAAGCCACCATGCTGGAAAGACCATGTGGCAAGGCCACAGACAAATAGAGATATTATGGAGCCCCACTGATGTTAGAAAGTAGCTATTTTAATATTCCCAGAGCCATCCTCCCACAGGGGTGAGTGAAGAAGCCCTCATATAATTCTAGCCATCAGTCTTGAAGTCCCCCAATCACAGCTGAGGCCTCCTGGGGCTATGCTGTGCTCAGCTGGAATTCCTGACCCACAGAATCTGTGAGCAGAATAAATGTCACTAAGTGTTGGGGCGATTTGTTGTATTTCCATGGTAATGGGCACCATGCTATTTATATTTCTCTGGCAGGATCAGTATCTTGAGAAGAGGGGTAGGTGCAGAGGCAGATGTGTCTCTCGTCTTTTCCATGTGAAAGGAGGAGTGGCATATTCTGGAAAGAGCTGAAAGCGAGAGGCTTGCTTCCTGGTATTGCTTAAAAGAATTTAAAAACTATTCAGAAAGTAAATATATTATTTTTAAATATCCCTTCTGAAGATATTCTAGACCTTCTCTTTTCTTTTTTTCATTTCCAAAAATCTTTATTCACTTTTTAATTGATATTTAATAGATATGCAAACTTTCAGGGTACACGTGATAATTCCATACATTCATATAATGTATAAAGATCAAATTAGTGTTATTGGGCTATGCATCACCCTAAATATTTATCTTTTCTTTATTCTAGGAACATTCGAATTATTCTCTTTTAGTTATTTTGAAAGGTACAATAGAGTACTGTAAACTGTAGTCACCTTACTAATCTTATTTCTTCTAACTGTATATTTGTACCCATTGATCAATCTACCTGTCTCTTTTGTAAACAGCCTTTATTAATAGAAAATTGTACATATAAATAAATCCACTTTTTCAACATGGAAAATTGATCTCATCTTCTCATATTCTGATTTCAGGAGAAATCACTCTTCTTATTTATCTACTTAAAAATTTTACTAAGTTGTCTCTTTATGCATTTATCATTTCAAAAAATTAAAATATTAACAGTGATTGTCTCTTGATGATAGAATTAAGTGAATTTAAAATTTTAGTCCTAAATTCATTTATTTTCTGAACATTGTATAAAGAATTTAGATTCTTTTTATAATCTAGTTTAAAGTGAAAATAGCTTTTGAGAAATATGACGTGTGATATCAATTGATTGAGAAGGAATGGAATAGGCACCACAAGGGGCTTAATGACACCAGGAAAAGTTTAGTGTTAGGAAAAGAAAAGAAATACTTGGGAAAAGTAGAGGGTCCAGTCCAAACTTATGAAAAACCAGACAGTGGTAGAAAATGCTACTGGGATTTTTGTGGAGTTCTTTGTAAGCTAGAAGGAAGATTCTGCTTCTGATATAGAATCCAAGATTGTAAATTAAATGTTTAGGTAAATAATATAATGAGAATAGTGTTTTAGGAAGATGATTGTATTCATAGTGCTTCATTTCAAATATAGTGAAATATGGGGGAGAAGGGGATTGATAAAATAATGCACAGTTGCTTACTTCCTACTTAGAAGAATAAAAGATGTTTGATGATGGACACAAGCTGATCTGAGAGTCAAGGCAGCTTTACAGAGGGTAAAGAAGAAAACTCCTGTAATAAGTAAGTCTGGCTGTTGTGTTCTTCCTGAACAAAAGAACCGTGTATTTCTCTGTAGACTCTCTAGAAATAAACAAAGGAGTTAGTTTCTACGGATTAGGTCCTTCTTAAATAAAGTCCCCACCCAATAAACTAGTTTTAAGAACCAGTAGGGGCGGGTCACCGTGGCTCACGCCTGTAATCCCAGCACTTTGGAGGGCCAAGGCAGGCAGATCACAAGGTCAGGAGTTTGAGACCAGCCTGACCAACATGGTGAAAACCCGTCTCTACTAAAAATACAAAAATTAGCTGGGTGAGGTGGCGCTCACCTGTAGTCCCAGCTACTTGGGAGGCTGAGGCAGGATAATCACTTGAACCCAGGAGGTGGAGGTTGCAGTGAGCCAAGGTTGCACCACTGCACTCCAGCCTGGGCAACAAAATGAGAGCAAGACTCCATCTCAAAAAAAAAAAAAAAGGTTAATATGAAAAAGTATTACTAGTTCTTTTTTTGTTGTTTTTTGTCTTTTGAGATGGAGTTTCGCTCTGTAGCCCAGGCTGGAGTGCAGTGGTGTGATCTTGGCTCACTGCAACCTCCGCCTTCCAGGTTCAAGCGATTCTCCTGCCTCAGCCTCCTAAGTAGCTGGGACTGCAGGCACTCACCACCACACCCAGATAATTTTTTTGTATTTTTAGTAGAGGCAGAGTTACCCTATGTTGGCTAGGATGGTCTCCATCTCCTGACCTTGTGATCCGCCCACCTCGGCCTCCCAAAGTGCTGGGATTACAGGCATGAGCCACAGCGCCCAGCCTCATATTAACTTTTTAACTGACTATTATTTTTGTGATTGTCACTTTGGATTAATAGTGATTAGGCAACTGAAATATAGCTCTCAGCCCAACAGAAGTGTTATATTGATTGAATTCTTTTATTGGAAACACATTGGGCAATTCAAAGGAATGAGCAAAGAATCAAATAGAAGTTGGAAAAAATATCCAAACAAGAAAACAATTTGCATTACCTCCTGACAGTTAGTTTTAAACCTTGTCTTACTAAAAGTGTGACTCTTCAATCTATAAACTGACCACTTCCTTATTTAAAATCAAAAGTTGAATATTTGAATTAATCTTCATTTCCAAAAGTTAAAAAATTTCCAAGAGTTTAGAAAAGTTTTCTTTAATTGAGGAATAAAATTGTAGAGTTCTCCTCAGTAATATACTTCCAAAATCCTTTATCCTTTCAGCTTTTGTTTTTTTCTTTCCAAACTCCAATGACAGAAAACAGAAACCAGCTCTGTGCTTCCAAATTTCTGGAATAGTTGCAGATGAGTCAATATAAATGCCAATTTTCTGGTCTGGTCTAGAGTGAATATTTTGGTGATAGTTTTGATAATTTTTGATACCTGGTGCTTTTGAATCCAGTTACAGGAAAAATGCAGCAATTTCTCACTTTTGTTTTTATGGAGAAAAAACACTCAAGCAAGTCATGTTTTTCTAAGTTGTTGTGGTTTTTTTTTTTTTTTCAGTATCAGAGAAAAAACAAAAAACATCTGTTTTCCTTCAAGTCTTTGTGACTTTCCATGTCCATTCCTCAGTTATTACCAACTGAATATAAAGTGGGTGATTTTTCTAGGATGCTTTCTGAAGAACAGGAATAAATAAACTTGGGAATCTGATATTTCTGAACCATAAGTTCTGCATTTTGGATTGGCAAGGAATTCTCAGCTCCTAACAAACCAAACTATGACCTAGGTTAACTTGCTATTTGAATCTGGTTTGCACTCACCTCATGGCATCAAGCCGTCTCCGTGCATGTGATGGTGGAAACATTTGCAAGACGTGGCAGTGACAACAAAGGTAGCATTATGACCTCAGGGGTCTGTGTAAGACTTGGGGCTTGGTCTGCAGTAGGAGACAATTATTCTGCAATCTTCCTGGTCCTGCCATTAATTTATTTAAGGTCCTGGAAGAATACTTAAATTGGTCTCAAGTTCCATCAGCAAGATGGGAGTAAGTATACATATCAATCTCAAGGGCGTTATCTGAATCATGACAAAAATAGATATTGGTTACTTAACTTTACAAATCATTAGAGAGAAATATAACTAATACTATAGTCTACTCTTCTGAAAACTAAGATTGTAATAGAATTAATAGGACATTTCCAGGACTTATAGGCATTATATTTGAAATCGAATTTTCCAGATGTTTATTTTTTCTCTTATTCATCTCAAATTCTGCCAGTAACCATGCATTGATATAAACTAATATAGCCCAAATGTGTAACTATCATTATACCCAAAGTTAATCTGAAATATTTATCTGCTGATGGTTTATTGCTCTGCCTTCATTTAGTGTTACAGATGCAAAGCTGGACACAATAGTGGATGCTTCATAAAGGATACTGATAAAAGAAAATATACTAAGTATCTGAGGCGATAGAGGTTGAAGTGCAACACTGTGCTTATAGCCCAGCTGCAGCTTTATACAGGAACGGCAGGCAGGGCTGGGGAATTTCTTTTGAGTGCCCACTATGTACAACACATAGCACTAGATATCCTTTAATGTACTAGCTCATTTAATCCTCATAAAAACCCTTTGGAATGTGAGTTATTTGTTCCTTTTTTCCAAATAGTAGAACTTGAGGTTCATTGTGATGAATGAAGGTGTGTGTAATCACAGCGTTGGTTAGAGGCAGAAGTAGAAGTCAGAGTTCTCTCTGACTCTAAAACTTAGACCCAGCTGATAGGCCACTTTCACTTCCTAAGAGCTGAAAATGGCCATCTAAGTAGGAAGGAATGAAGGTCAATTCGTGGCTTTTGTTTGTAGTTTTCACAGTGTGGCTCCACTGATGATAGCAAGTTATCTGTGAGGCAGAATTCTAAGATGACCCGTGACCTTCTTCTGCTGGATATTCCTCCTTTGATTGTGTTATATTATGAGGCATGGAGAGTTTGCAGATGTTGGGATTACTGATCAATTGACCTTAAAATAGGGAGATAATCTCGGTGGGTTTAACCTAATCACATGAGCCTTTTACAATTTTCTCCAGCTGCTTGCGGAAGAGTAAGTCAGAAATAATCTAAGCATGGAAAGAATTCTACGTGAGGGAAATTAATCACTGCTGATATGAAAGCTGAAACAGATGGCTTAAGGGATGAGAGTGGTGCTAGGGGCTGCAAGGGGCCCCTGGTCAAACTCCAGCAAGACAACAGGTACTCAGCCCTGCAACAGCCAGGAACTCAATGCTGCCCACACCGTGAATGAGTTTTGAGGCAGATTTTTCCCAAGAACCTCTAGAGAAGAGTCCAGGCCAGCCAACATCATTAGTTCAACCTTGTAAGGCTTTGAGCAGAATCAGCTTTCTGGACTTCTGATCTATAGGAAGGCAGGCTAATAAACGTGTGCTGTTTTAAGCTGCTAAATTTCTATAATTTGTTTTGCAGCAATTGGGTTACTGGTCAAATTAACATTGTTTGCACTTACACATACTAGTATTGTTCTTGACACAGTTCTTAATTATGAGTTTGGTTGCCTACTGGAATAATTGGATCAATGTATTACTTTTCTTTAGTATGAGATTTCCTCCACTGGAAGACTTGCTCTTCTTTATTTGAGCAGGTTGATGTGTGCCAAATCAGAATAATGCATTGATTCTGTCAACTTTTAGTTCGTTAAAGATAATTTATTTGAAAAGAGGATAGAGTTTGCTCTAAAATGTAATATTTTCTATATGTTCAAAAAGTGGACCACGTTTTTAATAGGAGATGCAAAGGCCTACCTGGTAGTGGAATGCTGGCTACAAAATGAATCTGTCTGTGTTTGTGAAGGAAAGAAGTTATTGCAGAAAAAGTGTCTTGTGTACTGTTAAGAATTAAAAAGGCTTTGAATCCACTGGAATATCTGGCAACTTTGCTCTAAAGTCTTGTTTTCATTAAAATGGTTTGGGCTGAACCTTTCTTTGATAATTTAAAATTCCTTTCCACTCTCCCTCCTCCTTTCTGCCTCTAACTCCCATGCTTAAAGCATCACTGGTATTTTGGCAAATCAGGCTAAGTTAAAAACAAACTACTTGCTTACATATTCTCCAGCATCTGTCTAGCAGTCACACAAGAGTGCGCTGGCGCTTTCTTCCTGCTGCTCTTGTGTACATGTTTCCTGTTGCCCTTATTACTTACTGGCCTCATTATCCCTATCCGGGAGTTCTATATTCCATGGAAAGCCTCATTGCTGAAATGGCCTAGACACGTAAACAATAGCATCTGTAATGTCCGTGTCTATTCACTTCTCTGTTTCTTTCTTTTTTTTTTTTTTTTTTTTTGTTTGAGATGGAGTTTCGCTCTGCCACCTAGGCTGGAGTGCAGTGGCGCCATCTCAGCTCACTGCAAGCTCCGCCTCCCAGGTTCAGGCCATTCTCCTGCCTCAGCCTCCCGAGTAGCTGGGACTACAGGTGCCTGCCACCACGCCCAGCTAATTTTTTGTATTTTTAGTAGAGATGGGGTTTCATCGTGTTAGCCGGGATGATCTCGATCTCTTGACCTCGTGATCCACCCACCTCGGCCTCCCAAAGTGCTGGGATTACAGGCGTAAGCCACCGCGCCCAGCCACTTCTCTGTTTCTTTAGTCGTTTCTTCCTTTACTCTTGTATTCTTTGATCTAGCCTTGTTTTGGTTACCAGTGTTATGTAACCAACTATTATTTACCTAGTATTATAAAATTGCAACAGCTGTGTTACACTCATTGATTCTATGTGTTAGGAATTCTGGTAGGGCACAGCAGAGATGGCTTATGTCTGCCCATAATGTCTGTGGCCTCAACTGAAGGTGATTCAAATATCTGAGGGCTGGAATAACCTGAGGGCTTCTTCACTCAGCAGCCCGTCTGGTGCCCTAGTATCTGAGTTGATGTGACTCAAAAGCTGGACTAAGGGCCAGGCGTGGTGTCTCACGCCTGTAATCCCAGCACTTTGGGAGGCCAAGGCAGGTGAATCACCTGAAGTCAGGAGTTCGAGACCAGCCTGGCCAACATGGTGAAACCCGGTCTCTACTAAAAACATAAAAATTAGCGCATGGTGGCACGTGCCTGTAGTCCCAGCTACTCAGGAGGCTGAGGCAGGAGACTCACTTGAACCTGGGAGGTGGAGGTTCCAGTGAGCCGAGATCACACCACTGCACTCTAGCCTGGCTAAGCTCTAAAGCCATTAAGAACCCTAGAACAGTTACACCCAGGGCTGTGTGTACACCCAGCCTGGGTGACAGAGTGAAACTCTGTCTCAAAAAAACAGAACAAAAACAAAGGCTGGACTCAGCTGGAAATGTTGACTGGAACTGGGTTAGGATATTTATCCACTGGACAAGCTGTAGGTAGGTGTTCCACAGTTATGGCTAGGTTCCAGGCTAGTTCTGAACCCACCCAGAACTGTAGCTAGGTTCTGTGAGAAACATACCAAGGGGCGATGTCCAAAGAGTGAGGGTCTCAAACATCCCGACCATAAATGCATTATGATACTTATGATCTGGTATTAAAGGTCACATAGCAGCATTTGCACATGTAGTTGTACTCTATTGGTTGAAACAACTACAAGTCCACCCAGGTGCAAGAGAAGGAGACATAGGCTACACTTTTTGAGGGGAGAGTAGCAACGCACATTTTAGAGAAATATTTTGAATGGGATCTATTTGGTGGCCATCTTTAGAAAATGCAGCATGCCACAATCTGCCCTAGGGCTACAACAGTTTGTATCCCACTGACATGCAAAATAAAAACACCCTCTCCCAAGACCCCCAAAAGTCTCCATTTTGACCTTCATTTTAGACTCAAGGTCCAGAATCTTATCATCTAAATTGGGTGATATGGGGCTGGGCGTGCCGACTCATGCCTGTAATCCCAGCACTTTAGGAGGCCCAGACAGGAGGATCACTTAAGCTCAGGAGTTTGAAACCATCCTGGGCAGCTTAATGAGACCTCGTCTCTGCAAAAAGCAAACAAACAAAAAACAAACCTAGGTGAGCGTGGCGGCATGCCTATCGTCCCAACTACTCAGGAGGCTGAGGTGGGAGGTCACTTGAGCCTGGGAGGCCTAGGCTGCAGTGAGCTGTGATTGCTCCATCGTACTCCAGCCTGAGTGACAGAGTGAGACCCCATCTCAATCAATCAATCAATCAATCAATCAAATGGGTGATAGGTAAATAAGACACCTCGAGTGCAGTTCCTCAAGTATTTCTTGCAATCTGACCTGTGAATGTAAGAGAGAGGTTATCTTTCCCCAAAACACCGAACATACAATAGTCAAACCGATATAGGATAACCACTGCTATTCGAAAATGTAATCACTGTTTCATAGCAATTCTGAAATCCAGCAGGGAACATGTTACCAGTTCCTTGATAAGGCTTAGACCCACAACCTGAGAGTTCTTCTCCGCAGCTCTTATATTCCTCCTGGGCTCTTTGTTCCACCCGAGTCATTTTTCCTTTTTATAAGGAGTAGTCCATGTCTACAGCTAAGCAGATTTGTATTTGTCTGTTTCTTTATTTTTTAAATCATGTATCTTGCCAGTAAAAGTTTTGGAGTTCAAAAGCCTTTTTTCATTTGATACTGTCTCTGTCCCTTTTATTCCCATCTGATATAATTTCTTTAAAAATGTTGTGGGTTTGTTGTATGTCAATTTATAAGTCTAACATTTTGAGAGGGAGTCTCACTCTGTCACCCAGGCTGGAGTGCAGAGCCAATCTTGGCTCACTGCAACCTCCACTTCTGGGTTCGAGAGATTCTCCTGCCTCAGCCTCCCAAGTAGCTGGGATTACAGGTGCCCGTCACCAGGCCCAGCTACTTTTTGTATTTTTAGTAGAGACAGGGTTTCACTATTTTGGCCAGGCTGGTCTCGGATTCCTCACCTCAGGTGATCTGCCCACCTCAGCCTCCCAAAGTGCTGGGATTACAGGCGTGAGCCACTGCACCCAACCTGGAATAACATTCTTAAGACCTTTAGAAGCCTTAATATTTTTCTTAACAGAGACATGCCCTGAAGATGGTTTGAAAGCTTTTGGTCCATCTCAGTGTGTCTACAGGGCACAAACATAAATTTTTCCGAGGTCTGCATAAGGGGTTTTGTAGTCACATCTAAGGTTTCATCTTGATTCCAAGACAATGTTTTTCTGCTAGCTCTCTGGATTTAATATTTGAATCAATGACTCTTTCTTAATTGAGAAGCCTTTTCTGTCTGGAAAGACTCTCCTAAACCCTTGATAGTTGTTCTTGAAAAGGAAGAGTTTATTTTTTAGTTAATTTCTCTCTGCTCTCACATTCTACTATAGCTGGCTAGAAGAAACCACAATGCACCTTACACTCTTCTTCCAAAAACCTCCTGACCTTGATTAAGTTCATTAGCATATTTCTTATTTTCCGTATTACTGGTGGTAACTGTGTTGACAAGCTTTCTACCATTATATATACAAGTTTCCTTCCTCTAGCTTCCAATAACAATCTCCTCAGTC
Organism: Pan troglodytes; assembly: GCF_028858775.2. Lineage (NCBI taxonomy): Eukaryota > Metazoa > Chordata > Mammalia > Primates > Hominidae > Pan > Pan troglodytes. Next base: position 178,299,106 of record NC_072401.2, read on the forward strand.
TCTTTCACACTTTTACTGACTCCCTTTTTGAGGACTGTGTTACTTTTCTGTGGAAGCTACAACAAAGTACCACAAGCTGGGTAGTTTAAACCAACAGAAATTTATTCTCTCACAGTTCCGGAGGACAGGTCAAAAATCAGTTTCATTGGGGAAAGTCAAGATATTGGCAGGGCCATGCTCCCTCTGAAAATTCTTTTTTTTTTTTTTTTTTTTTTGAGATGGAATTTCACTCATCACCCAGGCTGGAGTGCAATGGCGAGATCTCGGCTCACTGCAACCTCCGCCTCCTGAGTTCAAGCGATTCTCCCGCCTCAGCCTCCTGAGTAGCTGGAATTACAGACACCCACCACCACACCCGGCTAATTTTTTGTATTTTTAGTAGAGATGGGGTTTCACCATGTTGGCCAGGCTGATCTTGAACTCCTGACCTCAGGTGATCCACCTGCCTCGGCCTCCCAATCCCTCTGAAAAATTCTAGGGCAGAATCTGTTCCTCGCCTCTCCCAGCCTCTGGTAGCTGCATCACTCCAATCTCTGCCTCTGTTTTTACTTTGTCTTTGTCTCTGGGTGCGGTCAAATCTCCCTCTGCCTTTGCCTTATAGGGACATTTGTGATCGCACTTAAGGCCCACCTGGATAATCCAGGAAAATCTCCCTATCACAGAATACTTTGATCACACTTGGTAAGAACCTTAAAAAAGATAACATTCACAGTTTCCTGGGTGATGATGTGGACATCTTTTGAAGGGCAATTTTTTAGCCTACTACAAGGCTTTTTGGACATCTGTCTGACACACAATCCTAAAAACAAATTCCACCTGTTTTAGGTTTTGTTTTGGTGGTACTTCATTTCTAGATCCCCAATTCCATTTCATTTACCATGATGGCATAAATAAAGCACCTCAGACCTTGTTCAAATAATTATAATCATGTTGTTTTCCTCGAAGATCTTGTGGTTCAGGAATTCAGACAGGATTCAGTGAGATGTCTTGTCTCTGCTCCATGATATCTGGGGCCTCTGCTGGGCTTCATTGGAATGACAGTGACTTGGAATCATGTGGAAGCTTCCTCACCCATACGTCTGGCACCTGAGCTGGGATGAATCTAAGGCGGTGCTCAGCGGGGAATGTGCACCAGAGCATCCGCATGTGGCTCTTCTGTGTTGCTGAGTCCTCATAGCATGGAAGCAGAGTAACCAAGGGATCCTCCTGAAAGGGTGTTTGGAGAGCCCCATGACCCCACTGGGCTCAATCAGTCACAGCCCACACAGATTCGAGTGGACAGGACTTGCGATGGGGCAACTGCAGTGCCACTTGCCACACCATCTTCCTCCTTTTTTGTTTAGGTGTTTATAACATGTGCTAAGTTTCAATTCTTTTTTTTATCTTAAAATAAATCATCTATTTTTAGGATAAAGAGAACTCTTTTTAGGTTAAGGGAACCAAGCAGATTCAGCGTTCATGATGAACAAGCATTCATCCCCATCTGTATAATAAATCAGGAAACCAATGTAATGTGCAGACAGCTCCTGAATTAGCAATTGTGTCTCATTGAAGGAGTCCATAAGAATACAGTGTAAATGTTTTAAGGCCCAACAGCCAGGTAGTGAAAAGAGTGAACTCTGGAGCTAGCTGCTCTGGGTTCAATTCCCAGGTATATCACTTATTAGTTCTTAGTTTAGGAAAATTTATTCAACCTTTTAGTGCCTCACTTTCCACATTTCTAAAATGGAGATCACGTTACCTTCCTCACCCAGTGCAATGGAGACTAAATTAATATCTATATGGAAAGCACATAAAGCAATATAAGAAATAGCAATACTCATTAGTTTCTGTGAAATCAACTTTTCAATTCATCTTTACTACTAAATGGCTAAGAATAGACACACACACAGACACCACCACCCTTCCCCCCCAAACATGTAAAAACCTTGAATCACTGCCCTTGCGAATCAATGGCTAAGGAAAAGATTGGTACTGTCATGAATGTTTGAGAGCTGAGAGGGTCTAAAAGGATTCGGAACACAAAATTTAACAAAAATATAAAAGGCACTAAGGAAAAAGAAACATTTTTATAATACCTGAATCACTTTCCTCTTTTTCTGCCTTAATAATTCTCCAGACAGTGAACTCTTCGGTGAGCCTAAATAACTCCTCAAGATGCCTGGAGGAAATGTCCCACAGAAGCAGGTTTTTTAAAGGACATTAATTAATGGAATTGTTTAGCTTTATATTTTTGAATAACAATATTTAAAGAGGGTCTGAATAGTATACTACATGGTTAACTTCTCAATTTCTGCCTGTAGAAAATATGTTAAGAGTTTTCAGTAGAGAGCAGACTCTCTGAATCGTGAAGACATAATAATTATTTACCCGGCTTACTGTTTTTCATTGCAAATGTAAAGGCATTCTCTTTTATGGACTCAAAAATCACTTTTAAAAAACTTGATTTTGAAAATAAATAGTAAAAATTATGACACTGGAATATTATCGATGAGTAGGACCGAGGAAAAGAGGGCAGAGTGGAAAATATTGGAAATGGCAAGGTCTGGAATTTCCAAAAGCATGAGCTGACTCTAAACCTTCAGATAAAAATTTTCCTCTCCTCGAACATTGGCCTCACACTTTTCTGGGTGTCGTTTTGGACTGTCAAGGCTGAGATGAATAATTTGGGATTTTCTCATGACTTCTGATCTGTAGCAGCTTGGATTTACTTAGACTTCAGCACCTTCAAAATGACATATTAGTGTCATCTATGTTCTTTCATGGAGAAATAATTCTGCCTTCCTCAACTGTCCCCTGCCACTGAATTTAATATGTGAGCATTTTGCTGTTTGGAAGTTTTCCAACTTCCCCATAAAGACCAATCGATCACCTTGTCGCCCTTGTAAAGGTATAACTGCCTCTCTCAAAGAGAAATAGTTGAGATATTTGTGGCTAGAGGCAACTTATTTATTATTATTATTACTGTTATTATGATTGCCCAGTGGCAGATGAAAGGAGTTCTGTAGTATCAACGGGTCTGGCACCTTTGTTTCAGCTGGAGTGGCTTTAGAAGTGGGCCAAGCAGTCACCTGTGTGAGCTCCCGATTTGGAAGACCTCTGTGTCTACAGATATCCTGGTTTATTCTCCTTTGTTGACACATTTGAGCACCGTTATAGCCATAGTTTTATTTGGTGGCATGTGGTTGTTGAAATGCTCTTTTTGTACTTTGTACTTGCAACTGTGTGGGGCTAAAGCTGAACATTGTTTTCTGTGATTTATAACAACACGGGAGAAAGATTAGATCTCTCACATAATTATTCAGGATTTGGCAGATTCTTGAGCTGTATTTTAAGTGATTAGAAGAAAAAGGGGGCTTTGGAGCAAAATACTCCTTCATCATCTTGATTTTGGAGGACTTTTATACTCAGGGTGGCTAAAATATGCATGTGAATATAGCAATGTAGACCTTATTTCTGAGGCATTATAAGCCTCCTCTTATTTCTCTCAAGCTTTTGAAGAAGAGTGTTCCAAAGGACACTGGACATGCTGCCTTAACCCAAACCACACCCCTCACCCTATGCTCCCCTAACCTTATGCTCCCCAGCACACTCACCTCACTACTAAAAATCAATTCATGTCTATTCTCTGCTTCAAAATAATATTTCTCCTTAACACTCAGGGCAACTTTGATTTCCTGAGCCCTCACTTTGAATTTCTACCACCATCCTAGAAATAAGCATGATTCTTAACCTCATCTAAGTATGAAAAAACCAGGACTGAGAAATTCAATAACCTGTTATTTTCTATTTAGAACACATACGTTTAACCACTAGCTTCTCATTCTCCAAATCTCTAAATGGGAACAATTATAACTGAAATGTTAGGATTTTGAAGAATTGAAGAAAATTTGTGTAAATATCTCATGTTATGTCTAATGTATTGTCGCACTTAATTTCAAAAATAGCTAAAAGATCTTATTGAGATGAAAAGTTCCTGGATTGAGTATGATTCCATATCATTTGAAATGCAAGAATATATTTACCCCACATATATTACAGGTTTTGAAAAGCCAATAAAATTATGATTCTAGTCTCCTTAACTCAGTTACTTTGAGCAGGAAATAGCCTGGTTTTTTTTCCATGAAGTGGCTGTGTGATCCCAATACACTAGTGTCTTTTACTGAACAATATATTGCATATATTATAACTTTCTATTTCTTTTTTTTTTTTTTTTTTTAGACAGAGCCTCCCTCTGTCACCCAGGCTGGAGTGCAGTGGCGCGACCTCGGCTCACTACAAGCTCCGCCTCCAGGGTTCACGCCATTCTCCTGCCTCAGCCTCCCAAGTAGCTGGGACTACAGGCACCCACCACCATGCCCGGCTAATTTTTTGTATTTTTAGTAGTCACAGGGTTTCACCATGTTGGGCAGGATGGTCTCAATCTCCTGACCTCATGATCTGCCCACCTTGGCCTCCCAAAGTGCTGGGATTACAGGTGTGAGCCACCGCACTGGGCCATAACTTTCTAAGACTGAAGATTCAATAGTAAAATAAATTTTTTCTCTGAAATTTGACTATGCAAATGATAATCTACAGTGACTTCTTTTCTGTCCGTTGCTAACTCCCAGCTTTTTGCGTCTACTGGGCTAAAAAGCGTTGTGCTCTACATGCAATAGCGAAAGTGCAGGCTTGGGTTCTTCCAGGGCTCTGACACAGAGAAGGGGTGAGGGGACTCTTATCTATTGGCTATTTAAGACACTAGACAGTAGCATCTTAGTTTGAGGACAAAGACTGAAAAGCAGGGTAACTTGAGAATGACCTGGGATCTGATTTCTGAGATCTGTGGAGATCTATAGGAAGATCTCCATTGGTCTCACATTATTGATCTGACTCTCAAAAGCCAAAGAAGGAGCTGAACACCCCAGCTGAGTCTCCCTTGTCTCGAGTCTAGGGAAAGTAGAACTCCCCCAGGTGTTTCTGCAGAAACAGGCAACTTCTTAATGATCAATAATGAGACATAGGAATTAAAATCATGATATTCCAATTAATCAGTTCAGTAGATAAATAGCAAGAAAAGTCAATCACCTTTGAAGCTTGAATTATTTGACTGGAAGATCAGGTATAAAAATATTTCAAAGTCCAGAATGAAAATATTATGGAGATGAACATCATGAGGGAAACGAAAATACCTTTGGGAGGATATATTTAAGAAGTCAAGCAGGTGATTAACAGAACTTCTAGAAGAAAAAAACAAATAGCGAAAGGGCAATACATATATGAATAATACTGTATTGTGTAACCAAATTATCCTAAAACGAAGTGGCTTAAAACAGTATACTTTTTCTTTATCCCATAGTTTTGATGGGTCAGGAATCCCAGAGAGGGTTAGTGGAATGGTTCTGGCTCAGGGTCTCACATGGGATTGCAGTCAAACTCTCAGCTGAGTCTGCAATCTCTGAACTTGACTGTTAATAACACATCCGCTTTCAGCTAACTCATGTGGCTGCTGGTAGAAGGTGAACCATATGAATTGTTTTAAACAGAACAGCCCAGAGCAGGGGTGTCCCCAAAGCAAGTGATTTAAGAAAGAGAATGAAAGTGAGTGAGCAACAATGCTCAAGATAGAAGCCAAAGTCTTATACCTGAATCTTGGGAGTGACTTGCCATTTCTTCTACTCTCTGCTGCAACACTTCAGCCTTGGTATAACATTCGAGGGGACTCCACAAGAGTGGGAATACTAGGAGGTGGAGATTATTGGCAACCATCTTAGAAGCTGCCTGCCACAAATATTATAGAAGGAATATCTCTAGAGTTGAAGAAGAACCTCAACCTGAAATTTCAGAGGGCACACTTAATTCCAAGTTGGGTCAATAACAAAACATGCACACATATTCTCCATAAAGATCTCCAATGCTAAATATCAAGTGGAAACCAGATAAGCTTCAAGTTTAAACTCACCTGTTACACCAAAGTAGAAAATGCGCAACTGGCCTGACATATATCTCTGCAAGAATGTAGGCCAGAAGACAGTGGGATAATATCTATAAGTGAATGACACATGACTGCAACTCAACGATTATAGATCAAAGGCCGAGGGGGGGTGGCTCATCCCAGCACTTTGGGAGGCCCAGGCGGGCGGATCACCTGAGGTCAGGAGTTTGAGACCAGCCTGGCCAACTTGGCAAAACCCCGTCTCTATTAAAAACACAAAAATTTGCCAGGTGTGGTGGCGGGCACCTGTAATCCCAGCTACTCAGGAGGTTTAGGAAGGAGAATCGCTTGAACCCAGGAGGCGGAGGTTGCAGTAGTGAGTCAAGATTGCGCCACTGCACTCCAGCCTGGTTGACAGAGCAAGACTCCGTCAAATAAAAAAAAAAAAAGAATTATAGATCAAGATATCAAGCTGAGCTAGCATATGCCTAAATAAAATATAAAAGAGAGTTTAGAATACATATCATGCATTTACCCCATGAGAAAAAGAATTGAGAAAAGACATTAACCAATCACCGAATAGACCATTATACAGAGCTCAAGACAGGGGAAAATAAAAGCAGAAAGGAAATACATGTAAACATTGTTGCATGGAAGAGAATATATAATGCAAATGGTAACTAGGACTTTTGAAAGGGAAGGATAGAATAAGCTATATTTTGGTAACTCTTAGCCCCCAGATTTCTGTGGCTTTCTACAATAAAGCTCACTTCTCACTTGTTCATACAAATCCTCTTTATGTTGAGCAAATCTCCCAAACAGCCAACCTCCATGAATCCACTCAAATTTCAAGCTGCTTAAATGTTGTGGCTGTACCATCTTAAGACAAGCACTTCCCCTTGATCCTTGATTTTCCTGGGAGAGGAAGATGGAGGTTCTAGAATTCCACAAAGGCTTTTCACTGCCTCAGCCCAGAAAAACCCAACATGACTTCTTGTATTTTGTTGGCCAAGGACTGTTTGATGGCCTCGCCTAAGTGTAAGGGAGCTAGGAGATGAAATGCAGGAAATAAAGGAGAATTTTACGTATCTTAGCAAACATAGGGGTAGGAAATGTGAGGTGAACCAGGGAAAGTCCACTGCTACCATGGGACATCAATAAAAGACTATGAGATGATGGAGATCAATGTATTGCAAAGTCGTCATCTAATTGAGGTGGGTAGGAGGGACTGTGGGTCTTACTAGAGAAAATGGTTTTTATCTTGTCTTCATATTATAGTTGAATCTCTGTGTGAGAGGACAGAAAGTGAAATTATCAATAAATTGAGTGGACATTTGAAGTGGATTTTCTTTATCAAACCGACAAAAATAAAGAGCAGGGTGTGGTGGCTCATGCCTGTAATCCCAGCACTTGGGAGGCCAGTTGGGGAGGATTGCTTGAGCCCAGGAGTTCAAGACCAGCCTGAGCAACATAGTGAAACTCCATCTCCACAAATTAGCTGGGTGTGGTGGTGCGAGACTACAGTCTCAGCTTCTCAGAGGACTGAGGTGGGAGGATTGCTTGAGCCCAGGAGGTCCAAGCTGCAGTGAGCTGTGATTGTGCCACCGCACTCCAGCCTGGGTGACAGAGTGAAACTCTGTCTCAAAATAACAATAATAAGGATAATAAGTAAAGAGGAAATAACAGTACAAATAAATAATATGATTGTGTATAAAATAAATCAATTATATGGGACATTAAACTAAATATGAACAAATCAGATACTTACATTAGAATTCAAAAACATATTTGCTGTTTTCAAGAAACAAGCTTAAAACAAATGAATCAAGGAAGACAGAAAATAAAGAGGCAATTGCAAACTGAATTAAAAGAGTGGAGCTATTAATGCCAGAAAATATAGGCCTTTAGGATGAAAGCACTGAATAGAATAAAGGGTATATTGTGTAAAACATTTCAATTCCAGTTTGATTTAAAAGTACATCAATCTATTGGGCAAAAATATATTCTTCATAATTGACATCAGAGTAATTAACATTGTGTGCGTCTGACCATGTGCAAAAACTGGTGCTAGGTGCTTCTGTGGAAATTGTATGTATTTTGGAAATGTTCTTATACTAAGCATTCTGGCATTCTGCTCTCATGCTCTTCAACTTTGTAGATGGTTTTGGGTGTAATATTTAAAATACAAAGATAGATGAATATTTGTGACCATTATTGCAACTTATTTAATGCTCCACATGATTAAAAAATACCAAATTTCTTCATTTTGTCAATCATTTGAAGTGTCTTAAACTAACTCATTGGTTCAAAGTCCTATAATCCAATGTGAAGACACTTCAATCTTACAACTAAGAATGGTATCACCCTCTTTTTTCAGTAGTTCAACTTCGTTATATATTTTTGTAACTAGACCTAAAATTCAGTTGTGAGAGTTTCATTTATAATTGAGTCAGACTTTGTGTTACAAATGATAGTTTTGTAATAATAGTTCAGGCGATATACTGAAAACAGGAAACATTTAAATGAAACCCATTCCTTTAGTCTGAGGCAGATAATATTTTCTTTTTAGATATTATCTCAAAAGTGAACATGTTGAGTTTACTTGACTGTGAAGAAAACATTTCATAGACTATGAAATTACATGGAAATATCTGGTTTGCTATAAATAGAATTATGTGGCACAGGAGCTCATGAGGCTCTGGCGATTTAAAGTTATTCTGTTTTCGAAAAAAAGTAGGTAAATAGACTGCACACATGAAAGAATAAAGTTAGGCAGGAAATAGGAGGATTGCCAACCTGGCAATGTCTTCACAGGGCCTGACAGGACACAAAATTGGAAAGGTGCTGTCTAAAGTACTGAAATTCTTTTTAGTCACAATCACTTGCGGACAGAAAAAGAATCTGATTTCCTTGGTGATAAAAAAACTGGCAGACTGAAGTAAATATTTTTAAATAGAATGAATAACATTTGAATATTTTAGTCTGTCTAAAAAACACAAAACATAAATTACTGGATACCGATTTATTAGAAATTGTGTCTAAAATCAAGCTGGATAGTTTGAGACTTCTTCATACAAATGGCTCCATAGTATATGAGCACACTGAGTGGGTGGATGCAGCTGAAGTTTTCTGAGAAGGTTATCATATGAAATGAGGACAGCAACAGGGCAAAAGTGAAAAAAATAAGATTTGAGACTATTTCTGCAATGATTCTTTCTTTCAAATATGTCTATTGCTCATAATATTATGTGAAGAAAAAATACAAGAAGGCTGCAAGGTATAATATTTTAAAGGTACTCTGTTACCTGCAACTTATTTGACTTCTGTTTGGAAAATATTCATGGCATTGTAGCCTGAAAAGCCATTTCATGATTGAAAGAGGTCACAGGTTAAATTTGTATTCTTTTATTACTCTTATTTATTGTAAGTAGCATAGGCTTTTAATAGACATCATTCAGCTTTTAACCAGACACATTATTTTGAAGTTTCCTAGAGCTGCCACTGGGGGGTTGAGATGTGAGTGTGGGGGTGCAGGAAATGGAAAAAAGACTACATAATTAAAAGTTTCAAAGATAAATGGATTAATCTTGAGCATATCCTGAGTACTACAAAGTCATCGTAAGGATATAAAATGAGAAAATACAGAAAACCACCAGCATGTTCACACTTACACTATTAGTTTATTGTTCTCTATTTGTGAACAGTTGGCTTGATGCTTTTGTTTGTTTTTGTGTACCTAGGTGCCGTCTTCTTAAACAGTGAAAGAGTAGTTTTTTGAAACATCATAGTCCACAGTTTGAATCCTCTGAATAACACATGTGTCTGTTTTAGTTACCAAAACAATGTATCTTTCAAGCATTTATATAATATTATATATAAATATATAATAACATTGTGAATTATTTACGTGAAATGAATGCATGCATATTTATTCAATGCTCTCTTCTTATTTAGCGACTCCATTGCAAAGAAACATAATATATGGAAAAATTACTAGAAAATCTAGGAAAACTGACTGAATGCTTTGGAAAGACACAGTCAAGGTGAGTCAATTTTTTTAAAAAAAGCTGAACAATTAGGTACGCACAAGTCAAGTATCAATGTTTGGGTCAAACAAAAAGTAATTTTTTTTACAGTTTGCTTTGAGAAACTTGAATTTCTAATCCACTTTATTGAAATAAAAACTTAAAAACAAAGGATCGCAGGTATTATGTCTGTAAGAAAGCCAACACCTAACTCCAAAGAACAGGTCTTATTCCCACAACAGAAGCCTAGTGAATCAGTGCACATGTGTATATAAAATTCAATTATATTTAAAATATGATTATGTTATACTTAATGATTCTCAGTTTCACTTTCAGATTAATGAGCCACCAACAATGAGCTCTGATTACTTAATGATAAGACCTTTCTATTTCAATAGATTTCAGTCTTTATGCTGCACAAATAGCAGAGGCTAAAAACACTTATTTTAATGTTTTTAATTTTGTACAATGAAAATTAAACACCTCATATATTCCACACCTATTGCCAAGGGACATGCACAGCTGGACACAGAACCTCAATTGAGATTCTGTTACCACTTTCATTCGGGGAGTGCCATTCTCTCCCCTGCTTCTAACCTTCCTCTTACCCTATGTTGTTTTTGACATTAACAGAAAGATTTTATATTTTTATATGAAGATCAATAACTCAAAATGCCATTAGAAGAGAAAGAAGTTATTTTATATTTTTCTCAGTAGAAAACACCTTCGCCAGGATTCCTTACAAGTTACCTGGTTGGTGACTAATAAGAGCTGGTGTCAATTCTGTAACCATCTTTGGGGGCCACTTCTGTATAGAGAGTAAGTTGTAAAGGTCATTTCCAAATTAAGGCATGTTTATCCTCAGCATGTGGAAAAGACAAATTGTTAAGATGTGACTTCTTTCAATATTTGTGCTACGTAAACATCATAATCTTAAGAAGCAGTGGGACTTGGAGATAAAATGCCATCAGACTGGCTCGAAGTCCCTCATTCAATTCTCTAAACTCTGTAGTAAAAGTCTTATGAAGACCACTAATAACTCTCTGCTAGACAGATGACAGGTAGTATCTGGAGGAATTTATAAAAAAAAAAACTCTAAGACTGAAATAATCAGGTTTAGAAAAAGGCTGGTGATGGATCCAGTCATTTGCCTTCTGAAACAAAGCAGTCAGGCAGATCTGAATAAAACAGCAAGTTGCTGGGTAATTCTCCCACAGTGTGACAGTTGGCTAGAGAGATCACCAGGGGAAGTTAGGCCCCCTTCCTCTTCTGTATTGGTGCTAATTTTGAGGTGATTAAACTAATATTCTCCCCTTCACACACCTTTAGACATCCTTTGGAGATTAAAATTCCCAGAAAATACAAAGTACGGAAGTTGTGGGAGTGATTGATTGATATTATGTCTTATGCGATGAAGTCCTTGTAGCTATTAGGACCTAAGAAAATTAGGTAAAAGAAGAGAAATAAGGAACACATGCTGTATTCACCAGAGGGAAAAAAGTGGTTAAGGCTAAAATATCACAATACTGATGAAAGAATCAAAAAAGATGAATAAAAATAGTATATAGCCTAGGAAGGAACCAAAAATACATAAGAAAATAATACATAATAAAAGATACATGGAATAAACACACACACACACACACATCCCACAGGAGAAAATAATTATTTGAAAATATTGGTAGAGAAATTGACTAAATGATTTGGGCAAAACATAAATCAAACCATACACTGAAATAAATTCTTGTTTAAAAAGTTAAACTTTGTATATATTACCATTAAGTAACCATTTACTTGTTTAAAATAAGATTTTTTGAGACAAAATAATTGATAATTTATATCACAGATTTTCTGTCATGCTTACATTTTGTAAGTTTGTTTTCTCCTCTGGATAGTTTCACCTCCTTATGCTGGATATGCGACGACTCCAAGAATTTTCTAATCTAAGAACAAGCGTGTTCAGTGAAATATCATCGGTGTTGCAATCCGAGGGAGCACGTGAATGTGCCTGCCAGGGGAGTCAAAAGCCCTTCTTGTAGAACCGTGAAAGGAAATAGGAAGTGAAAGCTTTGCCATGTAGAACATTCCTCCACACTGAGAGCACAGAGGATACAGACTTAGTTCGTATCCCAGCTTCAATCTTAGAGTGCCGTGTAGATATTCCTCTGTGAGTAATGACATTTCCTCATCATTCATATAACCCTGAAATATCTTCTGATTTCTGCCTTTGGTGTATAGGAAGCAACAGCACTTCTTTTAAAAGGGGAAGGAGGGTCGGCGCGGTGGCTTATGCCTGTAATCCCGGCACTTTGGGAGGCCGAGGCGGGCGGATCATGAGGTCAAGAGATGGAGACCATCCTGGCCAACATGGTGAAACCCCGTCTCTACTAAAAATACAAAAATTAGCTGGGTGAGGTGGCTCACACCTGTAGTCCCAGCTACTCGGGAGGCTGAGGCAGGAGAATCGTTTGGACCCGGGAGGCGGAGGTTGCAGTGAGCCGAGATCGTGCCACTGAACTCCAGCGACAGAGCAAGACTCCGTCTCAAAAAAAAAAAAAAAAAAAAAAAAAAAAAAAAAAAAAAAAAAAAAAAAAAAAAAAAGAAGGGGGAGGGGAAGTAGGTCAATATAATGAAAGATAGCAAAGTAAAATAGTTTGACTACATAATATTTTGTTTTGTACCTAGAAACAACAAAAACTACATTCTCAAGATAATAGAAAACAAAAAAATGCAAACAAGCAGAATATCAAAGTTAAGTAGTATTAACACTTAAAAAGCTCATACAGTTTGATAAGGAAAGCAATCCAATAAAAATTGACAAAAGCCTTGAATAGGTTTGTCACAGAGAAATACTTTACTTTGTCAATGCTTGAAAGCATGTTCTACCTCACTAGTGATCAATAAAACTGGAAATGAAAACAATTAAGATAGCTTTTTCACTCACAAATTAGCCAAGATTTTTTGAAGATAGTATTAGTCGAGTTGCAATGAAACTTCAGTCTTTCGTACTATTGGTTAGGGTATAAATGGCCACCATATTTTCTGGAGGGCAATATTGGGATTATGTATCATGATGCCTAAAAAATTAATAGCTTTGACCCATAGGTTCTACAAGTAGGAACTAGCTTGAGGAACTAGATCCATGGACAAAAACATATAAACAAATACAAATTATTATTATATGAAGGGTGAAAAATTATGTTCAGCTTTAATATTATGTGGGCATTCAAAATTGAAACATTGTAAAACAAAAATGTGTACACAAAAAATTATGTGGTAACTGCCTGAAACAAATTTGTATAAGTCATATGATCCCAGTTTTGTATATTCATTAAAATAGTCATAAAAATATAAACAATGTAATAAGTATGTTTGAATAGTATTATGATGGGCTACTTATTTTCTTATATATACATTATTAATTTTCTAGTGTAAACATGAACTTTTTCCAAAATTATTACTTTTAATAAGAGGTAGTAGATAAAATAACAGATTACAATAGCTGTTGTGAAATGAATTATTTCATACTCTGTTGTATCTGATATCTTTTATCCTGCAAAATAAAGTTTGCTTCTTAAAATGTCGAATTTGTGATTTTTTTTCTCTTTTCCACCTTCTTCCTCCTGCCCACCTGTACCTACTACTAATAAAAGTGAGCACAGACTGATGCTGAAAGGAAAGATCTTATGGAATTTGACTAATCAAATCAATCTTTCTCCAAAGGAGTAAACAAATATAGGAAAAAATGAAATACGTGATCGGCTTATGATATGTTTAATTCCAAAATATTAACTGAAACCTTAACATATGCATGGACAATAAATGGGGTATTGAATAAATATTTATTGATCATCGTTTACATGCAAAATCTGTTGTGGTTTTGATAGACACTATTGCATTGAATCTTTACAGCAACATTGACCTCAATGTGGATTAAGGAACTGAGGCTTAGAGAGGTTACATGGCCTAACAGCTATTGAGGAGTGTCGGCATTCAAACTGGGCTCTTTCTCCTACACCAAATGAACTTCATTAGCATAGTTTATTTGGGTCAATCTATTCTTTTTCACATATCATGTTAACAAAATGACATATGTCTAACCAATTGGAAATTATTTAAACATAGTTTAAAATGCTACTAACACAATATGTATTAGCATATTTTTCCAAAATGGTAAAGTTGCTTACAATTTTGGATGCCCGGTCACCTTCAGATGTTGAATATAGTCCGCCAGGTTGTGGCTGCCTTACCAAAATATATAAAGATAGTGTTTTATTTCAAGACCAGCTCATTTCCCAAATGTGTACAGAAGTAGTCCTTATAGAGGAATATTCTATGGTTATAGGAAAATAAAAATAGTACCTGAAAGCTGGAACCTGTGGATAATATTTAAGGTTTCATGGGACTTACTTACAATATGGAGGATAGTCTATATTTTTTATGAACATTATAGTACGATCCTGTTTTACTTTTGTCTATTAGTATTTCAAAATTATATATGCACACACTCTTTGTCTGAAGATATTTACAGCTTTATTTTTAAATTACTGCCACCTCTCCTCCAAGCTCTCACAATTCTACACCTTAACCTTTAACCTTTTTGACAAACTATGCTTTGAATCACATTGACTGAATCTTCTGTTCATCTTTTATGAAATTTACACTGGATTTCAGTGGATCTCTATAAATTTATTTTCCTCTGACAAGAGAAAGAATAAAAATTAAATTCAAATATACCAGAAATGTGGTGAGAATTCCCAGCATAGCTATTGCTGAGTTAGAGTATTTTTTTCCAACAGCTGCTTAATAGTTACATATAACTTTACAAGCAAGTTATATGTTAAGGACATGGTGTTACCCCTTTGTTCAGTTTGAAGTACAGGAACATTTCGCATTGCTTAGTGACATTTTCCAGATCATGCTGCCTTTAAAAAATGCAGTAACAATTCCCTCATAGTTAATGTTTGAAAAGTTCTGATTTAAACTGAGTTTATAAGATTTAAGAAAAAAGTGTTTTTTATTAAAAATGAAAAAAATTCCTACTGAAATGTGAGAAATTCTTAATCAAGTAGAAATTTGAATAAAAATTCAAATTTTATTTTCAAAGTTTATTTTCAATTTTTTGTCATTAATATTCAGGTACATTTAATTTTTTCCTATTCATTTCTTTTTTGTTTCTTTCGTTTCAAAACCATTTTTTATGAAGTCAAAACTGCCTCTCATTCTTGGAATATTTATCTTGATCTTTCACAGCAAACTTCCAGTCTCTGTGTGCTGTTTTACATATTAAAGGAGAAAATGTCAGGAATGATATATTTGAAGCACAGTTTCATGACCTGATGTAACAAAAAGTATGATTGATTCCAAAATGCATTACAACATTGTTTTATATAATCATAGTGGTGGTAAATTTAGATTCTAAAATTTGATGTTTGACCAAATACCAATATTTTCTCAAGTTTCCTCCCTCTTAGAATTTTGAGGCTTAACTTCTGGATGCTTAGAAATTAATTAATTAATTTAATTCTGCTTAGAAAGAGAATTTCACATTTGAAACTACCCAAGATTATAGAAATTACATAGTGAGGGCTTATTATGAATCAGGCACTGTTCTAACCTTTAAAATAATTGTGAATTTTGTAACCAGCAACCAAGGAATTAATTGCCCTTTGAAATCAACAACTGTGGCTGTGATTCTTGGTCCCCCATAGAATCCCAGTGTGGAGTGAGGCCATCAGTTTTATCTTCTGCTTGGAAAACCATTTACAGATTGCCACAGTTATCACCAGAGTTCCTTCCAGTAATTTAGTTACTATATTGGTAATGAATGAAAGCATCAAACAATTGTTTAGAATTAAATATAAGCTCCTTACAATGTGGGGCATCAAACTATCAAGGCAGCTATTTTTAAGTCCGACTTCGGAGCAAAATCCAGTTCATGCATACAGATATTTTATCATTTTTACTTCAAGCTCAGTAAAGCCGTTTTTCAACAAGCTCTCTCAGGTAGAGTTTTCAGTATAACTTGAATAATTGAGCTAATTGTTCTCTCTGCAAATCTCCAGATTGTAAAATTCTTGTTTACTTTTCTTTTATCCCCAGCTCTCAACACTACTCAGATACTCTAACTGTCTCGGGATATTTTCATTGGTTTCAAAATGTTTGATTCATATTCGACTTTTTCTTGCTAATTAAAATTTGGGCACAAAGATTTCTAAGGACTGAACTGTGTCCCCTCCCCCAAATCCATATGTTCAAGCTCTAACCTCTAATGTATTTTGAGATAAGACCTTCAGGGAGGCAACTAAGGTTAAATGAGTTCATAAAGGCGGGGTCCTCATCCAGCAGTACTGGTGTCCTTGTAAGAACAGGAACAGACACCAGATCTCACTCTTTCTCTCTCCATATGTACAGAGAAAATCTATGTGAGAACGTAGTGAGAAGGTGGCCATCTGGAAGCCAGGAAGAGAGGCTTCACCAGAAACCAGCCAGGATGGCACCCTGATCTTGGACTTCTAGCCTCCATAGCTGTGAAAACATAAATTTCTGTTTAAGCCACCAGCCTGTGGTATTCTGTTAGGGAAACTCTACCAGGCTCTACCAGGCAAAGTGGGTTTGAAAATGCAACCTTCTGAAAAACCTAGGCATATTTGTATTTGCATCTATTTGCATCTGGATTTGCATCAAACAGGGAAACCTCTGTATGAAGATGCAAAGTCCTTGGTAAAATAAATTTTCATAAGAGAAGAGAGAATCAAGGCATATGAATTTGGTGAAAGAATTCTTAAAAGTTCAGGACTGTCCATAACTTTATTTGTAAAAATGAGAGGTTGACCTCTACAATTACTGAAAACCCCTTCTAGGTCTAAACCAAATTCCTCGAATTATCTCAGATGCAGACAAGAGACTGATGATTGTTTAAGTGAACTCTGCAACCTCCAATATCCCTCCATTATTGAAGCTCTAGTTTCCCGGAAGCCCAAGGAATAAGTTACCACATGATGTGGATGAATAAGAGTTCTCTTTCCTACATGCCCTAGAGGGTGAGTTGTCAAGCATGACTGCCCACCCAGATACTGAGGTAGGAGGTGGGGCTCAGACACTGGACCAAATGTAGGACTAGCTAAAACAGGACCAGGGAAGAAGCACCTCCCCCTAAGACAGGCCCACCAGTGTACCATGTCAGCTTACCATTGCTATGGCAACACCTGGAAGTTAGCACCGCTTTCCACCACAATGACCTGAAACCTCAGATGTTACGATGCTCATCCTAGAAATTCCTTTATAAACTTCCCCTTTATTTGCACGTAATTAAAAGTGAGTATAAATATGACTGCAGAACTGCCTCTTGGCTGCTATTCTGGGCACACTGCCTATGGGGTAGCCCTGCTCCACAAGGAGAAGTACCTCTGCTGCTGCTTCAATAAAAGTTGCTGTCTCACACCACTGGCTTGTCCTTGAATTCTTTCCTGGCTGAAGCCAAGAACCCTCCCTGGCTGAGCCCCAATTTTGGGGCTTGCCTGTCCTTCATCAATATGATAGGGACAACTGAGCTTATAAATTTCTCACACAAAGAGCAAGCCAGTCATATGTCTTGTTAGAAAAAAAAAAATCACAACCAAATTCTCAGGTGATCCGAAATTTCATGTAAAAACATCTGCTTTAAATCTAGAAATTAGGAAATTATTAGTTTCTTCATGCTCTCTCAAAAGCAATACACCATTGTATGAATAATCATAGATGATGTGGCATTAGAGTGTCCATGTGCACAAGTAAAGAATGAAGTTATTTCATGCCAAATACCTTTCACTGTTTTATTTCAGACTTTTACCACTGAAATTTTCAAACAACCATCACGGTATTTATCTCATTTACTTAATAAATACCACAATCCAATTCAAATACTGCTCAAGAGATAATATAATTTTGTCTTTACCATTCTTGTTCACAAATTGCAGAAATTTCTCTGTGCATTTCAAGACGTGACCACACCTTCCCTATCCCTGTCCCAACAGGTCATGAGACCCCCCCCCTCATGTTTTCTTAAAATTTTAGTGTTCCTGCTTTTTCTCTTTTGTTTTCCTTTCTCACCCTTCCTTATTTTGTTCCATATTTTTCTTCCTACTTTCTCCTTTTCTTCATTTCCTTTCTCCCTTCGTTTTTCCCTCCCTTTTGTTAGCAAGTCCAAGTGCTTGTCTGCAGCCCTTTACTTACTGTGTGCTCTATGAGGAGAATGAGCTTCAAAGGTATCATCACGATTAAGAAGTGCAGTATTAAAATGGGTATCATTCTGTCAATCCAAAGCCTGGGAAAGAAAGGAAGGAAGCTGAGAATGTTTGAACTTAAGATTCCAAAATCTTATCTGATTCCTGGTATTCTTTTTCCTGTGATAGCTATTATTGAGCAGCAGTTGCCAAAAATATTGTGGAGTGGAAACATTAGAGCATGAGTGTAAAGAAAGAAATAATAAAGGGTTAAATCATATTGTTTAAGATGAGAAGGTGATATAGAAAAAAAAAAAAACTAGTGCTTTGAAAAAAACCTGTATAGAAAGGAAATATGAAGTGTGAATAACAGGGAGAAGCCATTTGTTACATATTTAGGAAGGGCTCTGTGAAATCTGGACAGCGTGTGTTTAGCGATGTCACTAATATCAAAGAAAAGGAGTCCTTTTAAAATTGAATGGACAGAGTTACATTTTTTATAGGTGTAATCATATTTCCAATAAAGAAATTCAATGGGCCAGGCATGGTATGTAGCTCATGCCTGTAATCCCAGCACTTTGGGAACCCAAGGCTGGTGAATCACTTGAGGTCAGGATCACTCGAGACCAGCCTGGCCAACACGGTGAAACTTCATCTCTACTAAAAATACAAAAATCAGCTGGGCATGGTGGCGAGTGCCTGTAATCCCAGCTCCTCGGAGGCTGAGGCAGGAGACTCACTTGAACCCTGGAAGTGGAGGTTCAGTGAGCTGAGATCACACCACTGCACTACAGCCTTGGTGATAGAGTGAGATTCTGTCTTAAAAAAAAATTACTGAACAGAGCTATATAAACTATATACATTTGAATATAAGAAAATGAATTTTCAAAAAGGCTAAGAGGATGCACAGCTGCTTTAAAATAATGAAAAAAATTCCACATGACTTTAATGGCACATTAAAAATATTGCTATAAAGTCCAATGGTGTTGAATATTCCTGAAAACTTTTTTCTCTTTTTAAAAGTATTTATAAATTTTCTTTGTAAAATTAAGTATTTTGGTTTGAGACATTTTCAATTCTTTCTTAGCTGGAAATTCATTACTTAATGAATTTTAAAGAAGTTTTTAACAGTGTTTCACCATCATTTCTATCCAATCAAAACAGTTATTGCTGTTAGTGTGGACAGTCATCGTCATGTTTCATCAAGTCTGATATATAATCAGTCCTGGTGGGTGAGTCTATGGGTAGTATTCAACATTTTGACCTCTGTACTTACAATTATATAGATGTCAAATCCCAGAAACAAAGGTCCAATCCCGAATGAAATCCTATCATCAGAATGCCATATGGTAACAACATTAGAAATTGATTTTTGCTTCAAAGGCCTTGCCTGGACTGAATACAGTATATGTGCATCTGATTGAGCTTTGGAAGGCATGCACGAGAAGTCTTAATTTTTCCTTCCTTATGAAAGTTTCATGGTTTAATTTTTTTCAAGATGTTTGAAAACAAATTTTTCAAAGTCTTTATCCATATCACCTTTGATATGAAGAAATCAGGAAGAATGATGCTTTGAGCTATGGAAATGTGTTAGGATTTAAGAAGTAGAATTAGAATTATAGTATAAGGCTGATATGTTTTTCATTTATAATTTTTTTACATGCAACATTTTTAGAAGATAAATATTTCCTCTTAATGGGGTCAGTAATCTCAAGAATGCTGTGTCCCTGGAGTTCTTAAAATGTTCTGGTTTTGCTTTCCCCTTGTACATAGTTTAGAAGAAACTTTGTAACTTTCAGAGCCAGGATTTCATACACAATTTTAATCCAACTCTTTCCTTCACAGATTAACATGCTGAGACTCGGGAGGTGGTGATTTGCCTAGGGACACAGAAAAGTAAGGATTAAAAACTTAGTTTAGGATTCCCAATCCAGAGCTCCTTCTATTACAGTATGCTTCTTTAGACAACGAGTTGTTAGTTATGTAATGAAAAGAACATACGAAACTGGCTCACACTTCCATAAGCTAGCAGATAGTTATTCCCCACTTTAAAAATATCCATATAGGGCAGGGCGCGGTGGCTCACACCTGTAATCCCAGCACTTTGGGAGGCCGAGGTGGGCGGATCATGAGGTCAGGAGATCGAGACCATCCTGGCTAACACGGTGAAACCCCGTCTCCACTAAAAATACAAAAAATTAGCCGGGCGTGGTGGCAGGCACCTGTAGTCCCAGGTACTTGGGAGGCTGAGGCAGGAGAATGGCGTGAACCTGGGAGGCAAAGCTTGCAGTGAGCCGAGATCGCACCACCGTACTCCAGCCTGGGCTACAGAGCGAGACTCCTTCTTAAAAAAAAAAAAAAAAAAAAAAAAAAAAATCCATATATACCAACAATTCAAACATACGAACAGATAAATTAGTAATTCTTTCATAATTAATTACTTTATGACACGATATGTGTCACTGACTTCCTTAAATTGTTGTTTGGGTGTACAGTAGACACTTTTATTTGGATTTATTCAGGACTTTCTAGAATTCATATAGAACAAATCAGACACATTCCTGCTCTTTCTTCTGTAGCAGAGTGAAATACTATTTTTATGCTGTTCTCATTTTTAATTTAAAAGGTAAAGTCCCTAAAAAATATCCTTTGGAAAACCTGCTAATGAAAGCTCTGATCTTGGGGACAGCATAGCAATGTAGAAGAGTGTGGGCCGAGAGACCTGTGTATTCTCTTAGCCCCAGCACTTCCTAGACAGATAAACATGGGAACTTCAGTATGTAAGTAAGGAGTTTCATAAGCTTTGCCGTTTTCATACAGCAAATGTATGAAACAATTGCTGTAATATGAACTCTCTCACCTGTTGTGTCTGTTTCTTCTCTCTCATCCACTGAGTAAAATTCCTTCATAAGCGGGGTATCCCTTGAGAAAGCCTAGTGCCTAGAGATAAGTTCATGACCCTTTCTCTTTTCTTTAAAGTGCATTCTAGGTACGTCAGTGAATTCAGTCTTATATTTGCCACTCAAACTTGTTTTGAGTGGTGTGAATATAAAGAACAAAGGTTATTTTTAGAAATTCTAATAATGGAATCTGTTTCAGCCAAGCAGTTAGTAAATGTCAAAAGCTTTCCCCAAAAAATCTGGACGCTAACTCTTACACAACTGCTCACCAAAACAATTTTTCCTTGAGTCTTTTAAAAGGAGTATGTGCTATTAGGTTTCTGGACATAAAATTCTGTTTATAAACTTTCTAAGATTTGGAATATATTAACTGTTTTGAGATAATAACTGCTGCAAGCTTCCAGAGTTTTCTTAACTTTATCACTTAGGTTGACTGAATTGGCATCTCAGGACTTTCCTGCAAAGTTTATGAACATTCTCACTGTAGTTTTTAGCTTTTTTGCTGCATCATATTTGTTAATCTAATTAATTGTTTAGCTTTATCTTTAGTCCATTTTCTTCACTGGCTACACAACATCTCATTCATTATAATGTGTTGAAGAGGGATTTTTATGGTCCACATAAAATTGTTTGCAAGTATCTTTGGCAATATATTATCTTCGTTTACGATACTCTCACTTATGGTCAAAATTATTACATCTCCAGGGACAAGATTAAATAGTTTTTCTGGCATGATTCAGGCTTTAGTTTTTGATTTCGTGTTTTCATTCTTTGGTTTACCCCAAAAAACTAATGTTTAGCACACGGTTTAGTTTGTTTTCAAACCTGATAACGTATGACAGTCATTGTATCAGGTTCTACTATTCTTTACATGGCCTCAGGGTGCTTACTGAAACTTAGAATATATTTTACTCCTAATTTAGCTTCAAAATTAATGAATATATCAAATGTAAAAATGATTGGCCAGATCAACAGTAACAGATTACATAATGTTTATTTATATTCCTTTTGGCTCAAATAAGATGAAAAAATGAATCTTAGCTGAATTTCAAAGATGATGAGCATTTTATACACTAGGGATTGTGATTCCCTATAAGATGAAAAGAGGTTATTTTGATCTCAATTTTCGTTTTGTAATCACCCATTGTCAAATTTACTTTACAAAGTTTTTTTTTTAACTATTCTTAAGTTTGAAAACTTTCTAGACCTTAGCCGGTATGTAGAATGCCCAATGTATATGTTGACTGCTGATAAGCTTCAGAGCCATTGTTACTAAAAAATAGAAAAATAGTCTATAATTCATAAATGAGAGTGTTTTGAAAGACTGCTTTCCTTTTCCAGGACATAAACAACTTTACTTCATGATCTAGATGATAATGCTGTACAGAGCACACAGCTGGAATTCAGTAACCATTGCATTAAAACCATTTTTTAAAGTTAGTATTGAAAACAGGATATTTTCAGGGCACTGACTTCCTAATTAAACAGTTTGAAAGAAAACATTATTTTGTAGCAAAATATATAGATACTGATATTTTGTATCATACTGATTTGTCACCTATACCAGTTAAAAATGTTTTAGTGGGCTCCTGTAGTCCCAGCTACTCGAGAGGCTGAGGCGGGACAATGGCTTGAACCCAGGAGGCGGAGCTTGCAGTGCGCCGAGATCGCACCACTGCACTCCAGCCTGGGCAACAGAGCGAGATTCCGTTCCAAAAAAACAAAAATGTTTTAGTTAAATTAATGTGCTACCTTTACATGCTTATGAGGAATATTTTCTCTTTTCAGGACTAATTATTTTTATACGGTAGTTATGACATACCAGTATATAATTCTCTGTCAACGAACAAACCACTTATTTGGTTTTATTTATGCAGGCAAAATCTTTGTTTTAGTAAAAGGTATTTTAGGCTGGGCACGGTGGTTCACGCCTGTAATCCCAGCACTTTGGGAGGCCGAGGTCTGTGGATCACTTGAGGTCAGGAGTTCGTGATCAGACTGGCCGACATGGTGAAACCCCATCTGCACTAAAACAAAAATTAGCCAGGTATGCCAGCACGTGCCTGTAATCCCAGCTACTCAGGAGGCTGAGGCAGGAGAATCACTTGAATCCGCGAGGCAGAGGTTAGGGGCAGTGAGCTGAGATCACGCCACTGCACTCCAGCCTGGGCAACAGAGCAACACTGTCTGAAGAAAAAAAAAAAAGATAAAGGTATTTTAGTGTAATGCCTTTTTGAAAATGAAACAAGCACTTCAATTGTGTGGCTGAAATGTTTCCTTTTAAACATGCATGAGTATTTAAATATTATTTTTAGTTTTTTTTAAAAAATGTATTGGATAGGAGCACTTCCACTCACAAAAAGTATTTTAGCTGGCCAGAAAAAGTCAAATATTTGGAAAAGATTATTTTTGAGAAAATATTTTAAAGCCATTTTAATATATACTGCAGGCTTTTCTACCAAGGTAAGATTCTGAACGTTCTCAGAGCACTGAATGACTTTTAACCACAATGCTAAGTAGTCTGTCTTACAAGATGTTTCATATTGATTCACTTGGTCATAAATTCAAAAGTATCATGTACTAAAATGTTTATAATCATTAAACATATAAGACATGAAGCAATAGCATTCTGTTGTCCTCTGACACTCTCTTTCACAGGATCATACTTTTTATCATAGTAATACATATGTGACATCTGGTTAGAGAACAAAAAAGGGCAGAGAAAGATCAGTGTCTTCATGATAGTAGTTTTCGTTCATCATGTAAGATGATAATGGACTGAACTTAGCAGCTTATAATACAATTTTCATTTTATTTTAAACATATTTTGCATGATATAAAAATATTGATCACAGTGAGTTTTACCAATTGTTGTTGCTATAAAAATGAATGCAGAAACAATATTTTTAATGGAAATAAATTATATAGTCATTCTTTTAAAGAAATCACAAGAGGAAAATCTTGGCTGTTTGGTCATTGGCAGAAAACCAGTCTTTACAAGAGGCCTTTTGCAGATGAGCTCCAGTCCATTTCTGTAAAGTTATCCACGTGGTTCAGGAAAGACAGACTTTTGTCTTTGTTAGCATGGACCCACAAGGGTCTCTCTGTTCACAGACAGTTCTACTGTGGCAACACAGTTTTCCATAGTAGAAAATCGATGAACTGGAAAACAGTACAATCTTAGCTCATTTGTGGTCTTTTCCAATATGAAGGGACACAACGACACACTTCTTCACTATATGAAAATCCTGGCTCACAAGCCTTCTGGCGGTTCGTACATGGCCGTCTATAACAGCTAGGAGAACAAACAAGAACACACTTACGTTAAAGATCAAGGCAATGGATTCATTATGCTACCAAGGTATTTCTGTGTTTTTAAATTTCAGACTGGAATAAAATTACTAATTTTATGACGAAATTGTTCATAGGTTTATAAAAGTTTGTTTCTGCTTAGAATTACAACATTTAAGAGGAATGGAAAAGCCTTAAAATAAAAGTCTTGCTTGCTGATATAACAAATGGAAGGATGAGGTATTGTAAGCATTAGTTCCTTTGAAGTGCTCTTTGCTTCATGGGTGAAAGAAACATAAAACAGAAATTCTGAAAGTGAACACTGAAGGTCTGCTGACGTACTGTGATCACATAAGCATGGCAGAATTCACAGGAGTCTGGGACTTGTATGGGACCCAGACTTCCAGGCAATTAAACCCAGCCATGTTGGCAGAACTGTGGTCCTCAGTGAGCAGCCCCACCCTCACTCTTGTGTCTCTACTTGGCAGCTGGCTGCATGACGGTGGCTAACTCTTCCTTTCCACCTTGGCTCCAGGTGAAACAGAGGCATTCTGGGGCAGGGAGGTGAGAAGGACAATACTCAGCAGCGAGGGTCCCCTTCCTCCCATCCTAGACTTCCAGTTTCTAGTAGCGGTGAGAGGACAAATTACCAATTGGTCAGTGTGTCTCCTGCCCCATTGCTCCAGTGAATTGAGGCTTCATTTTTTGAGACAGAGTCTTGTTCTGTCGCCCAGGCTGGAGCGCAGTGGGGCAATCTCGGCTTACTGCAACCTCCGCCTCCTGGGCTCAAGCCATTCTTGTGTCTCAGCCTCCCGAGTAGCTGGGATTACAGGTGTGTGCGGCCACGCCTGGCTAAGTTTCTGTATTTTTCATAGAGCCAAGGTTTTGCCATGTTGGCTGGGCTGGTCTTGAACTCCTGGCCTCAAGTGATCTGCCCACCTTGGCCTTCCAAAGTGCTAGGATTACAGGTGTGAGCCACCACGCCTGTTGAGAATTGGAGCTATCTTTGAAAAACATTCTGGAGTATGAGCATGCCTAATGTGTGGGAATAGGTGTAAAGGGAAAAGTGCAAGATGACCTGAGGTGGAAATCAAAAGTGTGCTATAAAAAACCCTACACAATTTGGTTTTGACATTTCATTTATTTGGCTCTAGAAAAGAAAGCATGTCTAGTTAATTTTTCTTAAACTTTGCAAATGCAAATTCATAGTTATGACTACTGGTATTCCTCTACTAAAAAGGGATATGATACTTAATGATCCATAAAAGCTGTTAATTAAGGCAATGAACCAAAGAATATATACTCTGCCTACTGCACTTTGTAATAAATATTAAGAGAGAATGAGGAGAATATATATTTTCAAAACATGATATTTTCTCTTTTGCTCCAATTTATATCACAAAGCTTGGAATTATACACTTAGAAAAATGAATCTAGGATGAGTTGCAGTAAACAGAAAGTCTTTTTGAAAGAATGTATAGTATTAGGAGAAATGCAATGATAGAAATATTGTCTGTGTTCATATAATTCTGTAGAAAAGTAGGTATGCAGACATAAGAATTTCAGATTTTTCAATGTATACTAAACTCACTCAAGAATTCAATATAAAACATAGTTTAATAAGGCTTAAAAAGATTTAGTATCTATATCCTTCTAAAAATGTAGCATATACATTTTTGAAATGTCCTCTTGGTTATTACAGTAGGAATATATAGGTAAAATTGGAATATAGTTTTTTCTCAAAATAAAATTATACCTATGATGTACTTTGCAGTATAAGGGAAGAAAAATATAATCAATGAGATAGCCAGATCCACTAAAGCCTTTTTATCCAGTAGCTAAAATATTAGTTTAGGAAAACCACCAAAAATATACATTAAAATAAGGACACAAAACTCTTGAGAATAAAAAGATGAACTCGTTATATACTGTGGAAAAATAATAATGAACATTAGTGAAGATAGTAAATAAATGAAATACAAGCTTTTTTCTGTTAAAAAGAACATTATCTACCCATATGTAAAGCATGGATGTAAAAAGAGAATCCAGTGAAAGTGATTAAAAACAAATGGTCTGAAAATTAAGTAGACAACTAGGAAAGTACAATGTCATGTCATAGAAGAGGTGAGCTTAAAGAAAAAGGCCATGGAAAGGACAGGTTACCTAAGGACAAAATTCTCTATTGGATTTGGCAACTATGAGGCCAATGAAACGTTAAACAGAGGTTTAACACAGCACTGTAGGCCATAAACCAGGTTTTAGTTGGTTGAATACATGGTAGATGAAAGAGGTGAAAACGAATGCCTCATTTTTGAGCAGCTTTGAAGAGGACAGACCTGGGTTGCTAAAGTTTGCTCAACTTCACAGTAAGAGGCTAATAAAATAGAAGAAATTTGGGAACTTTTATAAACTGAGGGGAAAAAAAGTAGAGTTGAAGATGTTCAAGTTACAGAAGAAAGAAGGAATGGCATGAAGCAATGTTGAAGGAATGTGGAGAAAATGTCAAATGGACAGGTCTGGCTTAAATAGTAGGATCACCTTATTCTCTGAGATTAAAGAGGAAGAGGTTTCGAGATTAACATTGAATGTGCTTGAGTCGAATAACTTCATTTTTTTTTCTTGATGCAGAAGAGTGCAAAACCAAGTTTAAGACATGAGTCTTGGGTACCTTTAACAACATATTCATTTATTTCTCTAATTCTATCAAATACTTAGCTACGTATTTTCATTTCCAGATATAATTCTATACCAGTGGTACTCTCCTGTCCTTTGTTTGTAAGTTTTGCATAAAAATTGTCTGCATTTAGAACAGTTGTCCTAAATTATGTCTGACGGCATCATACTTTTTGGTGGGGGTGAAGTGGATTGCCTATAGGTATTTTGAAAACATCCCACAGGAACCACTAATTTAGAGTATATTCTGAGCTTGGATCTAATTTTGATCCTCAAGGCTCCTGTCTTGCTTTTTTGGAAGCAAATCCAGTCTCATGCAAGTTTAGCATTGGTTAAAAAAATATAAGATTTTTGTCTTTCAGAATGTATTGGCCTCATTCTAACAAGCAATTGTTACTTTGGTTAAGAAAACTGCTTTTGGTTTAGAGCATATTTCTAGTAAGATAAATTAATATTCTTCATGAGGATCTCTTACCTGCATGTTTGGTGGTGGAACTTCTTTCCTTTTAACAAGCATTTCTGTGGACTTTCTGTACATTCACAGGCACATTTTCCAGGATTTAGGGGTTGATTTCTGGGGCAGGTTCTTTTACATACACACTGGCATGTGTTTTCATCAAATTCTCGGTTGGCCCCACATTGGCTGGGGAAGAGTTTGTTTTTACAGACACACTGGCATGAGTTTCTGTCTAGTTCTTTGTGGGGTCCACAGCTGGCAGGCCGAAGCCCCGCTCTGCAGACACACTGACAGGTCTCTTCATCCAGCTCCTTGTTTGGTCCACAGATGTCATGGAATCCATCTGTTGAGTCTAGACAAATAGTCAGAGAGTCTTTACTATACCTTACTTGGTTCTGGGTGTGGCATGAAACAAAAGCTTTTAAAAGCATCTTCCTTTTGTATGTTTTCCATCAAAGGATTGGGTACAAACATGAGTATGTTCCTTTATAAAGGAGTTCAAAATAATACCAATGTGAAGTAGAAAATGTACTATTTTTTAGTCACTTATTTCGAAGAATGATGAATATTATATGTGTGGTTTTAATATTAGAGTATGTTAATCACAATATAGACCCCTGGCGTTTAGTCTTTAAAGCATCATTCTGCTTACCATCTCCAGCATCCAAGGAAAACATAAAATCTTCCTGAGCCAGGCATCTGCAGATGTGATTATTCCACATGTAATTGGTGGGGCAGGTCTTGTTCGCTGCCTGACACCTTTGGAAGAAACAGACAAGGTTTAGCAATGGTGTAACTGGTACCTAGAAGGGACCATCTCTGCTCACATATGTATCAAAATAATGCTTATAGAAAAGCTTTAAAAATATAAGAATTATGAAATAAAATGTGAATGTTTTCTCCCAAACTCTCTCTACCCATAACTGCTATAAAATTCCAATTCCAGAGGTGATCACTGTTTGTGGTATGGTCATAGAGGACACCAGACTTTTATCTTTTTAAGGCAAACACATTGGTTTGTATAATCATATAGGGTTTTAGCTTGTGAAATAAATAAGGTAAAACCTTTTGCTTTAAAATTTCTTTTTTCCATTATACAATATATCATGGACATTTTTATATGTCATTGAGTAGAGTTCTGCTCCATTATTTTTAGTGGCTATGTAATATTCCATACAAAAGATGTACCATTATTTATTTTATTCATCTCTTAGGTAACTATCTACATCACTTTGATTTTGGCTTTTCCAAGCAATACTGGAGGAAACATCTATGTAAATGTATCTTTACTGACTTATTTCTGAAGCACAGATCCCCATCTTGTAAAGCCTCCAGAAATGCAAAATTTCCACTCTGTACTCCCCCAAAAAGTTATCAAAGATATTTTGTTTCATTGTTATTCTAGCTCTTTACTTCCTTCCTTCCCTCCCTCCCTCCCTTTCTTCCTTCCCTTCCTCTCCTTTCCCCTTTCTTCCCGCCTTCCTTCCTTGTTTTAGAGTAAAAATTATGAACCTACAGGCTTCAATCAAGTACCCTAATTGCTCCTTTGATGGTCCAATGGCCCCACTGTTGCTACCTGAGACCCCTCTCTGTTGGTGCCCACGTGACATGAGCCCTCTCTGGGGTGAACATATATCACAAGCTCAGCTTGCTCATTTTCTCCTCCACACCTGGAATCAGCCATTTCTTCAGGAGCCTTAATTCTCTTTGTTGGAAAACAGCATTTTAGAGGCTATCATTTGAGATCAGAAGTGTTTAGTGCCATCAGATCACATTACTACCTTTTCAGGGGGCAGAGCTAGAAAAATGCATGTATATCCTGTAGAATGTTTTCCTAGTTAATATTTACCCAGTAGAAGGATTTTTGGTTTTAAATATCCTAATTTACAGGATATATATCAACTTCTCACTACCTCATTTTTTCATCTAATGTTGGTGTAGACATCAAATAGAAGTATTTATTTATATCTTTCACACTCATTATATATTGTAAACAAATTTATGTGCTGGAAGAATGTTGAGTTACATTCCAAATTGATAGAACATAGTAAGAATCCTATGTAGCCATCTTAATGTGTGCATTGAGTATAAACAAACAGGCCATTTACTAAGAAAGTTTTGCGACATACTCAGTGTGACAATACATCTTTCTTTTAATAATAGCCCGGTAACTCTTACAGCATCACATAGAGGAATTTTTCAACAGAAAAACAAGCAAATCTGCATTTTGCAAACAAAATGCAGCTTGAACATCTTCCTTCAGCTTGAACATCATTTCTGAAGATTTACCAAAGCTTTCCTGTCCAGCAAGTCTCTACAGCATCTACTAGACACAGACATGGGGAAGGTCTCTTCATTCCTCTTCATATGACAGTTTGTCAAAGATTGCCCCCTTGTCCTCCATCCACCCATCACCTTCTGCAAATAGCAATGACTGATTTGACCTTTCTTTGTCCCTTCTTGAGTTTCTTCAAGAGTCATTTCTCCTTTAGCAAGGTGAAAAACAGTCTATTATGGGTCTTTTATTTTAATTTTGACTTTTAACTTTTTGATTGCTGTGTTATTTGCTATGCTATACCACAAAGTGACAATTTCTCATACAGCATATACACGGTCCATGTAACTAGATACAAAGCAACTGTATGTTAGCAACAGCAATAATTGCTGATTAGGAAACAATATACATTTTAGATTTTATCAAGATAGTTTGTCGCTTTTCTAAGCTTTCCTACAGGCGTTATTAGGTATCAATTATTTTGTAGGAAATAGCTACGTTTTGGTTTACTTTCCATTCACTATAATTGTTCCCATTTAGAACAGAAATGTGCTCTCAAAATCTATTTTTGGGAATAGATTACTGATCTTAAGCAAGAGATTCCTGCATACATTTTTAGAGAAAAAATTTCATACTGTTACTTCCAAATCCAATTAACATTACTGGATTTTAATGTACTACTTTGACTTCATACTAATAACTTCCATGAAAACCTTGGCTTCTAACAATCTTCACATAAACTGTTATTTGCTTTAACCTGCATATATTATGTACTTCTATGTTCTTACTTTTGAAAATGTCAAACATGTAGGTAATTATCAGAGTTAAGACCATGAGAAAAATGTACAGTCAGAGAAGTTCGGTATCATCAGCAAGTTTCTTTTTTTTGGCTTTTTGGTTTATGTTTTCAGGGTATCTTCTTGCCAAAAAATTGCATATATGTTTTTTCTCATTTTGTTACACAGATGATAGCATCCCTTACACACTATCGTAAACCTTGTTTTTTTCACTTATCAATATTTCTTGGAGAACATTGTACCTTCCTAATAATTTTAGGAATTCCAAGGGCAAGTCTCTACTCATTGCGCATTTTTGTCATTATTTTCTAGGTTAATCATGAACATATATTGTTCTAGATAAAATGCAGACAGTCAGGACTTATCCAAAACAGTATCATTGTTTTTAAAATTTATATCCTCTTGATTGTTAGCACCCTTCCATCAAATATGATACAACTTATGTTAAGTTCTATAATAGCAATGCAATTAATCCTGGCTGCATGAAACTCATAATCTTCTTCTATAAATGATGGTAAAAACATTTTGGTTATGTCGCTTCTGTGTTGACTGATTTATGGTTTAAGTAACACACTGCCATGTTGGCATCGAGTGGCCATTATAACGTGTTGGTAGAAAGGCATCTTTCATTTTACCAACATGTGATTTATACTGCCATTACCTAAGCCAGTGTTATTCCAACTGCTGCTTGCAACCCATTAATGAATCATGAAATCAATGACATGGGCTCAGAAATGCATTTTAAAATGTAATAGAATGATATGTAATAAAATACAAACCAATAGAATGCATGTGATACAGATTGGTTCCTAAAGAAAGCACCGTGCTTCAAAAGTGAGGAGCAAGTTCTTGGCATTTAAAACTTCTCAGGCAAAAATGGTGGGCAGGGGGTCAACATTTCCAAAATATTGTTATTTTAGAATGAAAGGAAATGTGGTCATGATGGATAGAGGTTTAGTAAAATTTGGTTATCTCCTTTACGTTTTAATCTCCAAAGCATTTCTCCTTACAGAAATTTCTCTTCTAGTTCTGAATATTAAAGTGTGCATAAATACTTTAAAGGTTTATAATTATGTTTTTTGTATAGTGTATTTATAAAAGACATTGATTCAAAGACATTCTGTCTGCAAAGCAAAGCAGGGAATTGCACAATTATTTGCAAGGTATATCTATGTTGAGAATCATGTGAATAAACTAACTTTCCTATCCCCCCACCGACCCCACCACACACACACACAGACACAACCACAATCCTGCCTATAACCTGTATGAAGGATAAAGATGCTTTTATCAGAATTGTTTCATTAATTATTTTCACAGCTTCGCTTGACTTTGGTGTGGCAGCTATTGCTTTATGCTGGTTAAAATCACGTGACAAAAATATGAGTATATGTGTTTTTCAAATTAAAGAACAATGAATTTAATGATAAATAAAATCTTAGTTTGCATTTATCTCTCCTTTGAAATATTAAAAGATAAATGTATTCCAAATATGTTCTGTTACATTATATTCTAAACGTTGGGTAATAATTACCAGCTCTTGGGGAGGAGCCAAGATGGCCAAATAGGAACAGCTCTGGTCTACAGTTCCCAGCGTGAGCAACGCAGAAGACGGGTGATTTCTGCATTTCCATCTGAGGTACCGGGTTCATCTCACTAGGGAGTGCCAGACAGTGGGCGCAGGTCAGTGGGTGCATGCACCGTGCGCGAGCTGAAGCAGGGCGAGGCATTGCCTCACTTGGGAAGCACAAGGGGTCAGGGAGTTCCCTTTCCGAGTCAAAGAAAGGGGTGACAGACAGCACCTGGAAAATCAGGTCACTCCCACCTGAATACTGCGCTTTTCCGACGGGCTTAAAAAACGGCGCACCATGAGATTATATCCCGCACCTGGCTCAGAGGGTCCTACGCCCACGGAGTCTCGCTGATTGCTAGCACAGCAGTCTGAGATCAAACTGCAAGGCGGCAGCGAGGCTGGGGGAGGGGCACCCGCCATTGCCCAGGCTTGCTTAGGTAAACAAAGCGGCCAGGAAACTCCAACTGGGTGGAGCCCACCACAGCTCAAGGAGGCCTGCCTGCCTCTGTAGGCTCCACCTCTGGGGGCAGGGCACAGACAAACAAAAAGACAGCAGTAACTTCTGCAGACTTAAATGTCCCTGTCTGACAGCTTTGAAGAGAGCAGTGGTTCTCCCAGCACGCAGCTGGAGATCTGAGAACGGGCAGACTGCTTCCTCAAGTGGGTCCCTGACCCCTGACCCCCGAGCAGCCTAACTGGGAGGCACCCCCCAGCAGGGGCACACTGACACCTCACACGGCAGGGTATTCCAACAGACCTGCAGCTGAGGGTCCTGTCTGTTAGGAGGAAAACTAACAAACAGAAAGGACATCCACACCAAAAACCCATCTGTACATCACCATCATCAAAGACCAAAAGTCGATAAAACCACAAAGATGGGGAAAAAACAGAACAGAAAAACTGGAAACTCTAAAAAGCAGAGTGCCTCTCCTCCTCCAAAGGAACACAGTTCCTCACCAGCAATGGAACAAAGCTGGATGGAGAATAACTTTGACGAGCTGCGAGAAGAAGGCTTCAGATGATCAAATTACTCTGAGCTACGGGAGGACATTCAAACCAAAGGCAAAGAAGTTGAAAACTTTGAAAAAAATTTAGAAGAATGTATAACTAGAATAACCAATACAGAGAAGTGCTTAAAGGAGCTGATGGAGCTGAAAACCAAGGCTCGAGAACTACGTGAAGAATGCAGAAGCCTCAGGAGCTGATGCGATCAACTGGAAGAAAGGGTATCAGCGATGGAAGATGAAATGAATGAAATGAAGTGAGAAGGGAAGTTTAGAGAAAAAAGAATAAAAAGAAATGAGCAAAGCCTCCAAGAAATATGGGACTATGTGAAAAGACCAAATCTATGTCTGATTGGTGTACCTGAAAGTGATGGGGAGAATGGAACCAAGTTGGAAAACACTCTGCAGGATATTATCCAGGAGAACTTCCCCAATCTAGCAAGGCAGACCAACGTTCAGATTCAGGAAATACAGAGAACACCACAAAGATACTCCTCGAGAAGAGCAACTCCAAGACACATAACTGTCAGATTCACCAAAGTTGAAATGAAGGAAAAAATGTTAAGGGCAGCCAGAGAGAAAGGTCGGGTTACCCTCAAAGGGAAGCCCATCAGACTAACAGCGGATCTCTCGGCAGAAACCCTACAAGCCAGAAGAGAGTGGGGGCCAATATTCAACATTCTTAAAGAAAAGAATTTTCAACCCAGAATTTCATATCCAGCCAAAATAAGCTTCATATAAGCGAAGGAGAAATAAAATACTTTACAGACAAGCAAATGCTGAGAGATTTTGTCACCACCAGGCCTGCCCTAAAAGAGCTCCTGAAGGAAGCGCTAAATATGGAAAGGAACAACCGGTACCAGCCACTGCAAAATCATGCCAAAATGTAAAGACCATCGAGACTAGGAAGAAACTGCATCAACTAATGAGCAAAATAACCAGCTAACATCATAATGACAGGATCAAATTCACACATAACAATATTAACTTTAAATGTAAATGGACTAAATGCTCCAATTAAAAGACACAGACTGGCAAATTGGATAAAGAGTCAAGACCCATCAGTGTGCTGTATTCAGGAAACCCATCTCACGTGCAGAGACACACATAGGCTCAAAATAAAAGGATGGAGGAAGATCTACCAAGCAAATGGAAAACAAAAAAAGGCAGGGGTTGTAATCCTAGTCTCTGATAAAACAGACTTTAAACCAACAAAGATCAAAAGAGACAAAAAAGGCCATTACATAATGGTAAAGGGATCAATTCAACAAGAAGAGCTAACTATTCTAAATATATATGCACCCAATACAGGAGCACCAAGATTCATAAAGCAAGTCCTGAGTGACCTACAAAGAGACTCAGACTCCCACACATTAATAATGGGAGACTTTAACACCCACTGTCAATGTTAGACAGATCAACGAGACAGAAAGTCAACAAGGATACCCAGGAATTGAACTCAGTTCTGCACCAAGCAGACCTAATAGACATCTACAGAACTCTCCACCCCAAATCAACGGAATATACATTTTTTTCAGCACCACACCACACCTATTCCAAAATTGACCACATACTTGGAAGTAAAGCACTCCTCAGCAAATGTAAAAGAACAGAAATTATAACAAACTGTCTCTCAGACCACAGTGCAATCAAACTAGAACTCAGGATTAAGAATCTCACTCAAAACTGCTCAACTACATGGAAACTGAACAACCTGCTCCTGAATGACTACTGGGTACGTAATGAAATGAAGGCAGAAATAAAGATGTTCTTTGAAACCAACGAGAACAAAGACACAACATACCAGAATCTCTGGGACGCATTCAAAGCAGTGTGTAGAGGGAAATTTATAGCACTAAATGCCCACAAGAGAAAGCAGGAAAGATCCAAAATTGACACCCTAACATCACAATTAAAAGAACTAGAAAAGCAAGAGCAAACACATTCAAAAGCTAGCAGAAGGCAAGAAATAACTAAAATCAGAGCAGAACTGAAGGAAATAGAAACACAAAAAACCCTTCAAAAAATTAATGAATCCAGGAGCTGGTTTTTTGAAAGGATCAACAAAATTGATAGACTGCTAGCAAGACTAATAAAGAAAAAAAGAGAGAAGAATCAAATAGACACAATAAAAAATGATAAAGGGGATATCACCACCGATCCCACAGAAATACAAACTACCATCAGAGAATACTACAAACACCTCTATGCAAATAAACTAGAAAATCTAGAAGAAATGAATAAATTCCTCGACACATACACTCTCCCAAGACTAAACCAGGAAGAAGTTGAATCTCTAAATAGACCGATAACAGGATCTGAAATTGTGGCAATAATCAATAGCTTACCAACCAAAAAGAGTCCAGGACCAGATGGATTCACAGCCGAATTCTACCAGAGGTACAAGGAGGAACTGGTACCATTCCTTCTGAAACTATTCCAATCAATAGAAAAAGAGGGAATCCTCCCTAACTCATTTTATGAGGCCAGCATCATTCTGATATGAAAGCCAGGCAGAGACACAACAAAAAAAGAGAATTTTAGACCAATATCCTTGATGGACATTGATGCAAAAATCCTCAATAAAATACTGGCAAAACGAATCCAGCAGCACATCAAAAAGCTTATCCACCATGATCAAGTGGGCTTCATCCCTGGGATGCAAGGCTGGTTCAATATACGCAAATCAATAAATGTAATCCAGCATATAAACAGAGCCAAAGACAAAAACCACATGATTATCTCAATAGATGCAGAAAAAGCCTTTGACAAAATTCAACAACCCTTCATGCTAAAAACTCTCAATAAATTAGGTATTGATGGGACATATTTCAAAATAATAAGAGCTATCTATGACAAACCCACAGCCAATATCATACTGAATGGGCAAAAACCGGAAGCATTCCCTTTGAAAACTGGCACAAGACAGGGATGCCCTCTCTCACCACTCCTATTCAACATAGTGTTGGAAGTTCTGGCCAGGGCAATTAGGCAGGAGAAGGAAATAAAGGGTATTCAATTAGGAAAAGAGGAAGTCAAATTGTCCCTGTTTGCAGATGACATGATTGTATATCTAGAAAACCCCATTGTCTCAGCCCAAAATCTCCTTAAGCTGATAAGCAACTTCAGCAAAGTCTCCGGATACAAAATCAATGTACAAAAATCACAAGCACTCTTATACACCAACAACAGACAAACAGAGAGCCAAATCATGAGTGAACTCCTATTCACAATTGCTTCAAAGAGAATAAAATACCTAGGAATCCAACTTACAAGGGATGTGAAGGACCTCTTCAAGGAGAACTACAAACCACTGCTCAAGGAAATAAAAGAGGATACAAACAAATGGAAGAACATTCCATGCTTATGGGTAGGAAGAATCAATATCGTGAAAATGGCCATACTGCCCAAGGTAATTTACAGATTCAATGCCATCCCCATCAAGCTACCAATGACTTTCTTCACAGAATTGGAAAAAACTACTTTAAAGTTCATATGGAACCAAAAAAGAGCCCGCATCGCCAAGTCAATCCTAAGCCAAAAGAAAAAAGCTGGAGGCATCACACTACCTGACTTCAAACTATACTACAAGGCTACAGTAAGCAAAACAGCATGGTACTGGTTCAAAACAGAGATATAGATCAATGGAACACAACAGAGCCCTCAGAAATAACGCCACATATCTACAACAATCTGATCTTTGACAAACCTGAGAAAAACAAGCAATGGGGAAAGGATTCCCTATTTAATAAATGGTGCTGGGAAAACTGGCTAGCCATATGTAGAAAGCTGAAACTGGATCCCTTCCTTACACCTTATACAAAAATCAATTCAAGATGGATTAAAGACTTAAACGTTAGACCTAAAACCATAAAAACCCTAGAAGAAAACCTAGGCATTACCATTCAGGACATAGACATGGGCAAGGACTTCATGTCTAAAACACCAAAAGCAATGGCAAAAAAAGAAAAAATTGACAAATGGCATCTAATTAAACTAAAGAGCTTCTGCACAGCAAAAGAAACTACCATCAGAGTGAACAGGCAGCCTACAAAATGGGAGAAAATTTTCGCAACCTACTCATCTGACAAAGGGCTAATATCCAGAATCTACAATGAACTCAAACAAATTTACAAGAAAAAAACAAACAACCCCATCAAAAAGTGGGCAAAGGACATGAACAGACACTTCTCAAAAGAAGACATTTATGCAGCCAAAAAACACATGAAAAAATGCTCACCATCACTGGTCATCAGAGAAATGCAAATCAAAACTACAATGAGATACCATCTCACACCAGTTAGAATGGCAATCATTCAAAAGTCAGGAACCAACAGGTGCTGGAGAGGATGTGGAGAAATAGGAACACTTTTACACTGTTGGTGGGACTGTAAACTAGTTCAACCATTGTGGAAGTCAGTGTGGCGATTCCTCAGGGATCTAGAACTGGAAATACCATTTGACCCAGCCATCCCATTACTGGGTATATACCCAAAGAACTATAAATCATGCTGCTATAAAGACACATGCACACGTATGTTTATTGCGGCATTATTCACGATAGCAAAGACTTGGAACCAACCCAAATGTCCAACAATGATAGACTGGATTAAGAAAATGTGGCACATATACACCATGGAATACTATGCAGCCATAAAAAATGATGAGTTCATGTCCTTTGTAGGGACATGGATGAAATTGGAAGTCATCATTCTCAGTAAACTATCACAAGAACAAAAAACCAAACACCGCATATTCTCACTCATAGGTGGGAATTGAACAATGAGATCACATGAACACAGGAAGGGGAACATCACACTCTGGGGACTGTTGTGGGGTGGAGGGAGGGGGGAGGGATAGCATTGGGAGATATACCTAATGGTAGATGACAAGTTAGTGGGTGCAGTGCACCAGCATGGCACATGTATACATATGTAACTAACCTGCACAATGTGCACATGTACCCTAAAACTTAAAGTATAATAATAAAAATAAAAATAATAATAATAATAATAATTACTAGCTCTTATACTTTCAACATCACAGCAGGCTATTTTGTGCATGCTATTTTTGTGATTCTCTCATATTCTACACTCTTTGCCATGGAGGTTTTCCTACACTTGGAGATTTCTTGACTCCTCAAATCCACATTTAAGGAACTAAAACATGCTATCACCTTTTGTTTGGTCTTAGTCAGAACTGGGCTGAAATGTTATTCTTTTTCAAAGAGCTATAATCTGCTATAATCTCTTATATATATGTATATACATATACATATATATAATATTCATGCATTTTCCCAGCTTTATTGAAGAATATTTGATAAATATTGTACATATATAAGGTATACAAAGTGATGTTTTGGTATATGTATACACTGTGAAATGATTACCAAAATCAAGCTAATTAACATATCCACACCTCAAAGAGTTACTGTGTGTGGGGGGGAGTTGGGGGGTGCGGTGAGAATACTATTGAGTAGAGTAACTATGCTGTACTATACGTTAGGTCTCCAGAGCATATTCACCTTGTAACTGCAAGTTGTCACCCTCTAACATTTCCCCATGTCCCCCAACCCCAAGACCGTGGTGACCACTCTTCTATTCTGTATCTATGAATTCTACTTTTCTAGATTCCATATATAAGGGAGATCAGTAATATGCATCTTTCTGTGTCTGGCTTATTTCACTCAGCACAATTTCCTCCAGGTTATTTCATGTTGTTGGAAATGACAGAATCTTTGTAATATATTTCTAATTGAAAAAATTTAACTGCACCTTGATTTATGTTAAACTACTTATTGATTTACTTCCCCAGATCTCTCTTAAAATACTTCACAGATCATTCAAAATGAATGATAACATTAATGTCAATTCAACTGTAGCACATGATGATTTTCTTGAAAAGCAAATTATTTCTATAGATAAGAATTGTGTTATTAATCAAGTACTCTCATTGGAAGCTCTTTTAATAAGGTTTTTCACAACAACACAACAAATAAAAATTTGGCTTACCATGTGGCACCTATGGTTCCATAGCTGTGTCCCTCAAATAGCCTTCCTATCTCTAGTCTTGTTCAATGGGAAGTGTGAGCCACCAGCATTAGTGAAACCCATGTTTCAAGGCAGGTACCACAAGCTCTCATGCATTCCTTCAGAGCATCATCATGTCACTCAGCGGGTTATCCAACAGGATGTTCTGTACCCCATTAAATAAACAAATAAGGGAAACCTGACTCCATTAATAATCTTGATAAATACCAAAATAGGGTTTTGGTATTCCACATGCCAACTGCTGATGTTATCTGAAGTTCAAACTTGTAATTGTATTATGAAGAACATAGATACAGACCCTTCTTGCCCAAGCTTTCTGTCTGAATAGCAGCTGGAAGAGCAACTATATTCTTTCATTGTCAGAGCTACAGAGCCCTAGGTAAAAATGCTTCAACAATTTTGTCCCAAATATCTTTGAACTGTCATGTTCATCTTGAGTTTGTTACGCCTGACGCTTGTATACACTTGACTATGTACACAGAGACTGATTTGCTTATACTTTGGAAACAGCAGTTAATAGTGAATGGAAGGTGGTTAAGTAAAAGTGGCCTTTATATTCAACGTTATTAAGTAACTTCTTCAGTACTACAGGTAGAAATCAGAAATACATATATTTTAGGTTTTATATATATTGTTTAAAAGGCACATGCTTAGTAGTATGTATCAAAAACACATAGACTTATCTTCTGTTGTACTGATTTTTATTGATTCTGCATGAACTTGTGTTAGTGTCTGTTTGTGTTACTGTTTGCTCGTGTTCCATTAGTCTACTGACAGGCAGAACAGTGAACAGAGTTGGGGTTTGTTCAGATATTAAAGGAAAAGATGGTGAGTAGGATGAATCAATGAAAACTCCATAGTTGTAACAATTTTGCCAGGTCTTAATGTTTGAAAGGCTAATACAATCATTGCATTAATTTAAAACATGGGTTTAGGCTGGGCACGGTGGCTTATGCCTGTAATCCCAGCATTTTGGGAGGTCGAGATGGGCAGATCACCTGAGGTCAGGAGTTTGAGACAAGCCTGGCCAATATGGCGAAACCCCATCTCTACTAAAAATATACAAATTAGCCAGGTGTGGTGGCACGTGCTTGTAATCCCAGTTACTCAGGAGGCTGAGGCAGGAGAATCGCTGGAACCCGGGAGGCAGAGGATGCAGTGAGCTGAGATCACGCCACTGCACTCTAGCCTGGGCAACAGCATGAGACTCTCGAAAAAAAAAAAAGGGTGTTTATATGTTTAATTTTTTCCTTTTTGTCTGAGTATAAACTAAGCAGCAATCTGCCACATAAAAAACTCACCTAGTCTGAGACTGACTTGGATATAAAACATGTCACATTGTGTGGTCACCAACTGGCTAAGTACAGGACTGGTTGGAAAGCCACCAGAAGTGGGGATGGGGACACAGGGAGAGTAGGATAAGTATGGAAGGTTGTGATTTTCTGCTCTACTATTTTTTATATTTTCTTGGATATACAAGCTTGAGAGAAGTATTGGCAGGTTGAAACAATGGAAAATCCATGGTTACTGGATTTATCAGCTTGTCACGTAATTCAAGGATAAGTAACCAGGAATTAAGAAAAAAGGACCTTCAACAACAGCCGCTGGTCTCATTACCTTGTCACAGCCATACGTCATTAACAGAAAAACAAAAACAAAACAATGATGACAATAAAAACATGTTATGAGGGTATAAGAGTTGATATGACATCAAAGTGGCTGGTTGATGCCAGGAATACAGGGGAGGAGAAATGAACAGGCGGAACACGGAGACTTTTAGGGCAGTAAAAGTATTCTGCATGATACTGTAATGATTGACACGTCATTTATACATTTGTCAAAATCCACAGAACTTGCATCCAAAAAAGAGGGAACCCTAATGTAAGCTATGGATTTTAGTTAACGATAACATGTCAGTATTGGCTCCTCAACTGTTACAAATGTACCATGCTAACGCAAGATGTTAAAAATAGAGGAAACTCGTGAAAGAGGATGTTATATGAAAACTCTCT
This sequence comes from Pan troglodytes, assembly GCF_028858775.2. Lineage (NCBI taxonomy): Eukaryota > Metazoa > Chordata > Mammalia > Primates > Hominidae > Pan > Pan troglodytes. The sequence goes on from NC_072401.2 coordinate 178,340,284, forward strand.
ATACTTCCTGCTTTTTCTGTAACCTAAAATGGTTAAAAAATGTCTATTAAATTTTAGAAAACAACTGGTAAATCTGGTCTAATATGTTATTAACAAAAATTGTCCATGTGTTTGGTTGAATGTAACTTTAAACTTTAGGACAATCTTTGATCTAGTAGCCCCCAATTCTAGGCAAATCACTGCCATAATTTCAGTGCAGAGATGTAGTGATGCAATCTCCTCAGCTGTATATATTTTGCTGTTATTTCTCACAATCTATCAGCAAGCCATAGGAATGCTGTGCTTTCAATTATCGTATTTTAGAAGGTAGAAACAAGACTGTCCAAAGGCAGGCAAACTATATATAAAAGTTACCTTCCCTTTACAAAAACAGTAACGCTCACAGCCTGGAATCTCTTGCCTGAGTTCCATTGGTAAATCCATTCACATCAACAGGTGATCCTTTGAAGTGTGAGACAATGTTTAGATAATGAGCTTTATAGGAAAGGGGATGAACAGACATATGACTTACGATTTCAAAAATAACTGTACATGGACATAAAGATTTTGAACTGGCAAAGAGGATAATTTCAGGGGAGACTAAAGATGCACGTTTTAAAATGCTGAAAAACAGTAGTTTCTGATGATCTAGTACAAGACTGTGGTCCAATTAACTGGAAGCTAAGCTATCTCTCTATTTCTGCTCTGATGTAGTTTATTGAATTTATGTTATTAGGCTATTTTGCTTCATTGTCTTTTGGTAAAGCAATAATGTATAACCTTCAAATTAAAAAGGAAAGAATGAAGCATTATGGCTAAAAGTACAACTTATGGATATTTAAGCATCTAGGCATTTGGACTGAGGATCTGTTAAAGATTAATAGACCAAAAACACGGAGAACTCAAGTTCCAAATCAAAGGTTTCCTTGGCTATAAATCTACTCTATTCCTTGGAAATAAGACACGTTCTCATAAGAATAAAATCTTCTTAAATAAACCCTAGTAAGTGTAACTTCTTGCAAGCAAATAAGTTTTACTGAGTAAACAATGTTAACATTTTAATAAAAGAAATAAAAGGCAGCAAATAAATAAATATGCAAATTAGCCTTCAGGCTAGATTTATCCATTTTTTTCTCATCTTTTTTCATCCCTTTTCTCTTTTTCACCACGACGCGACTGTCTTCCAAATTGAAATAATACCTATCTTCTATATTTATTATCCATTAAAAATAATTCAAGATTTTTTGGCTATGCTGAACATTGTCTTGTCAATCATTCCTCTACCCAGAAACAACCTCTGCTCCCCTAATACCTCTACAGAAGAGGTGAAATTCCCTAGGCTGGTGCTCAAAGCTTTAGAATCATAGTATTGTGTTTTCATTTAATATCCAATTGCTTTCACAGCTTAAGACTGAAATCAACCTGGTTTATTAACTGTGCACAGAACGTGTTATTTTATTACATCTTTAGGGACATTGTCCATGCTAACCAAATAACTAATAAATTTAGCACTATTAACTTCAAGGTCCTTGTCTATTTGACATCACTCTCTCCTCTTTGATTGTACTGTCTTGCTAATCTGTAGTGTATATTGACTTCCCTATAGTACATTGTCACAGAATAAAAAAAAAACATAAAAACTTGTGTTTATTTAATGGAATGCTATATAGTTATTAAATGAATACACCAGGTATACAGATAGCAATATGACTATATCTGTAAAACATAATGTCAAGAGAAAAAAAGTAATGCCAACATTTTAACTTAAAATACAAAACACTCAAAGCTGCACTGTATAATATCTTCTGGTATGTTAATAAATCCAGATGCCATAAAAATACAGAAGAGTGAGAATAATACAATTTTTGAGTGGTGGTTACTTCTGGGAATGAAAAGTGAAGAATGATGACTGGGGATTTGGGTTGTATCTTTAGTAAATACGACAAAATAGTTGTTACATTTCAAATTGGGGTAGAAGGGCACTTTTTTGTTTTGTTTTTGTTTTGTCCTTGATGTTTGATATTTTTTAATTTATAGAAGTTAAAAATAAAGAAAATGTGTTATATATACACAACGGAGTACTATTTAGCCATAAAAAGAATGCAATCCTGTCATTTGCATCAACATGGAGGGAACTGGAGGCTATTATGTTAAGTGAAATAAGCTGGGCACAGAAAGACACATATCTCATGTTCTCACTCATTTATGAGAGCCAAAAAGTGAATCTCACGGAGGTAGAGAGTAGAATGATGGTTACTAGAGTCTGGGAAGTGTGGGTCAGTTGTGGGGGGAATGAAGAGAGGTTGGTAATGCATTCCAAAGTACAGTTATATAGAAGAAACAAGTTCTAGTATTCCACAGCACAGTAGGGTAACAATAGTTAATAATATTTTATTATATATTTCAAAATAGCTAGAAGATTTAAAATGTTTACAACACAAAGAAATGATAAATGTTTGAAGTGATGGATATCCAAAATATCCTCAGCTGACCATTACGCATTATATGTATGTATCAAAATATCACATATACCCCATAAATATGTACAATTATGTATCAACTAAAAAACAATAAAAATGCAGTCATAGCCACACCTCAAAAGAAATGGATTATATCCAAACAAATTTAGTTTGAATCTCTGCTTTGCTACTTTTCTAGTTGTGTGACATTGGGGAAATTTACTTACCCTTTCTGATTCAGTTTCTCATGTGTAAATGTGAATTTCTTTCACTGTCTTGCTTTCTCTCCCCCTTTCTCAAAACACATTCTCCCTCTCTGTGCCCAGAGTATGATAAGTTATTAGTAAATAAACATCTCTATTTCATGCTGTTCAGCTAACAGAGTAAGTCCCAGTTATTCTTGAACCTTTCTAATATTTGGCACCTCTTACCACTTCCTCCTTCCTTGAACTCATGTCTCCACTGGCTTTTGTGGTCTCTCTCTCTGTTGTTATTCTGATTGTTCTGATTGCTTCTTCTCAGTCTCCCATACAGATTACTGTTTCTCCAGATTATTGTGTCTGCTCTACAGATTACTGTTTCTTAAATATTGATTTCCCTACAGTTTCATCTGTGGCTCATCTTGTCTTCTTACTTGCTATATTTCTTTTGGTTGAGGTCATCTCTTCCAAGTACTCTACCACTCTGATGTCTTACAAATATTACAAGCACTCAAGCTAACATGTGTTAAAAACTCCGTTCTCCTTTTCAGGTAAGTTCCTCCTATGAACAGGTGCTCCTTGTCTTTTGAATGTCATCCATACAGTTTCATCCTCAACTTCTCCCACTTTACCATCCCCCATACGCGGTTCCCAAGTCATATGCTTTCTTGTATTTCAAATGTCTTTTCCACCTCTTTTCTTTCTATCCCCATATCCACTGCTGTGGCCACCATCTTTATTATTTTTCACTTAGATTATTTCAAAAGATTACTCCTGAATTTTTCCACCTCCCGTTTTGCTTCCTCTAATCCACACACTCCCTTGCCACCAGGCTGTTGTTTCTATAATACAAAACTGCAGATACCACATCTCTGCATATATACTTTTAGTAGTTCTCAAGAGACTTTAAGAAAGAGGCCATCCTTGGCTGGGCATATGTGATTCTGTTGACCTCTCCAGACTCATGTATCCCCTCTCTACTGTAGCCATGTCTCCAAGATGCTTCCTCACCACACTGATTTCACTGATTTCAGTCATATGTTTACATGTCTGGTTCAAGAATGGAATTTCTTCCGGAGTAACAATTCTACGTATCTTTCTATCTCTGTGGTCTAGCACCTTATTAGTATCTAGCAGAAACACAAATGCTATTTGTTGAATGAGTGAATGAAGTACAGCATAGTGTTTTAGACACTTACTATACTAGAAATATTATGTTTGTTTGTACTCTAGTACATGAGTTATTTTAGCTAAAGAATTATATTATTCATTTTAAAATACCCCACATTTCCTAATACAGTATTATGGAGATAGAAGACCTGACATAAATGTCTCATGAATGAATAAACAAACACTACTACCAAGGAGGAAAATCTAGGGGATCGCTGCTTAATCACAAATGGCTCCCTCCATGAAAAGAAAGTCTCTACTAAAGGGCCCATGGAAATACATGGAGTTAAATTTGAAGAAAATATGAGAGGAAATAATTGGAAAAAATAATCTGTGAGAACACCAATATGAAAATTGGTATCTAACTCTGTCTGCTAAAGAGAATTGCTACTTCCTCTGGCTTTTATGAAACTTTCTGATATTGAGACTTGAAAGTTTTTCTGTAAATACTAGAAATGCTAGAAGATATTGGGGGGAACACATGGGTTTCAGAAATAAAATGATTTTAATTTTTATATTTTCCTGGCAGTTTTTTTGGCTCTTTAGCATTGTACACATTAACATTTCTAAGACTCAATTTCCAAATCTGTAGGATGTTAGTAAAAATAGTAGCGATCATTTATTGAATGCTTAATATGTTTTAGGCACTGTGCTAATATTTAACATGGATTGCTGGTTATAAAGATCACAACATCCTTGAGTTAGGAGTTATTATTGTTATATTATGCTATTCTACAATATCAGATTAACATGGTATGGTATGTCAAATATGGTATAATGCTATTGAACAGATTGATTTCAGTGAAGATTAGCTTATAAATATTCTGTATGATGTTATATGTAACATTCTTACTTATGTGCTCTTTTGTAGATTAAAAAAAATGTGTCACAAGAAAGTTTACAGAACCTACTCAAACTCAAAGAGAAATCAGAGACTAAATTCTCAAAACTGGAAGCTGCCTGCAGCATCCACACTCTTCAGCCCTGTACTATGTGATGTGTATTACGAATGGAGCCACCAGCAGTATTTGTATGAACATGAGACAATGTGTGGCAGATGCTTGCTGCTTTGTAATATTTAGTAAAATAAAACAATAATAATGTAACTATAATATGTGTTGTTCTTACTTGACTATAAGTGCTCTAAGTTCAGAGCCAGCCAAGCGCATCTTTGTTTTGTCTAATAGGATCTAGAAGCGTTCTTTATCTTAGTGACTCAACGTATAGTTTTTGGATGACTGTGTGAAATCTCCCTCCCTAATCAATTAAAGATTTGACTTAAAATGTTATTGTAAAGGTTTTAAAAAATCTACTATTTTGGCTGGGCATGGTGGCTCACGCCTGTAATCCCAGCACTTTGGGAGGCTGAGGCGGGTAGATCACAAGGTCAGGAGTTCAAGACCAGCCTGGCCAGAATGATGAAACCCCATCTCTATTAAAAATACAAAAATTAACCAGGCATGGTGTTGGGCAACTGTAATCACAGCTACTCGGGAGGATGAGGCAGAGAATTGCTTGAACCCAGGAGGAGGAGGTTGCAGTGAGCTGAGATCACGTCATTGTACTCCAGCCTGGGTGATAGAGTGAGAATCTGTCTCAAAAAAAAAAAAAAAAAAAAAAAAAAGAAGAGAAATCTACTATTTGAAACCTAAGCTACTTAAAAAATTATACTTAATAAAGGAATTCTTTTCTAGGCTTTTCAAAAATCAATTTTATTGGGGAATAATTTGCATACAAAAACATGCTCCTATTTTGAATTTATCATCTTTTCGTAAGTTTATGTATCCACATTAACTACTGTCACAATCAAAATAAAGAATGTTTCTAACACCTCACAATGTCTCTCTTGCCCATTGTCAGTCAATCCTGATCCAAATCCTCAAACAAACAGTGAATTGCGTTCTCTCACTCTAGAGTACATTTGCGTCTTTTAAGGGCCTCATGTAAATCAAATCATAGAGCATGTACTCTTTTTAGCCAAGCTTATTTCACTCAATGTCTCTGAGATCCTTTTATGTTCTTGTGTGTATCAGTAGTTCATTCTTTTTACGTTGCTCAGCAATGTTCCACTGTATGCATATACTAAGATGTGTTAATCCACTCATCTTTCATGGGCATTTGAGTTGTTTCCAGTTATTGACTAATAAAGAACATTTGTACACAAGTTATTGTGTGGAAATATGTACATGTTAAATTCATAAGAAACTGTCAACTGTTTTGCAAAATGATTGAACAATTTTAATGCCCATTGGTGACATAGGAGTTTTGGTTGCACCACATTCTAACACTTGTTTTTGTCAGTGTTTTTAATTTTAGCCACCGTGGTGGTGATTGTTCCTCTTAAATCTTAACAAATGTTAGAATTTTATAACATAGTCACATGTCCATCATATATATATTATCACTAGTGTAGCTTTTATTGAATTGTGGGCCATAATTCATAAAGGGTTGAGACCAATATTTTCACAAAGAAAAACAGAATAGAAAAAATTATTTGGGTATATCACATGTAATAATAAGGCAAATATTCATAAAGGGAGTAAAATCATCTCTAAGGGGGTAAAAATTGGGTATGAGGCCTGGATGGGGCTAAAATCTTAATATCTCAATGATTTTTGGCTTTCCAAAACCCAAGAAAATAATATTCCTTAATACTTAAATTCTATTCAGTTTTATTGGCCATTACATGAACAGCACTGGCAACGGAACACACCCCAAGTGTTTGCAATATATGAGCTATGAAATTATGGTGACTAGATGGCTATGACTGGAAGATTTTCTCTTGATTGACTGAGTGATTTCAAACATATACTGAGCGGTACCTATGTGAGCCTATTGCCCTGTGGATATTGCTTATGCTTGGTCCTTGGTGTTTTCATGTGTGACTTGAGCTTTGAGAATTAAATAATAATAATTTATATTTTATTATTAATTCTACAAATGTTAGTCATACCATTACATGTCAAATGATGAAAAGAAAAAGTTGACAATATCTAAATTAATATTTATCATCTATATAAGTTAAAAGTTTTCTCATACTGAGCAAAGTTAATAGTTAAGCTCTCCAAATATTTTTAAAGAAGTTATTTTAAAAATTATTTTACTTTTGCTGGAAAAATAGTGATTTTGAATGTTTTTATAAATTATTATATTTGTATTATATATTCATATCAATTGTTACTTTGCATATGTAATTTGATATATTACAATTTATATAAGTAAACAGATTACCTTAAAAGTTTCCTGGCAAATACAATTATAAATTTATGTTAGCTGTTAAGAGATTAAAAATTTTTAATTTAAATGTTAACTTAAACATTTTGTTATTTAACACTACATTGAACAAAAAAGTAAACTTTACACTTCCTTTTTATGTATAAAGCACAGAGATACACATAGTATAAAGACAGAGTATATTTGTTATATTAAAATTTTATGGGGATAGTGATTAGGGAAAAAATGTTTATAAAAGGATCCTTGGGGTTGTGATAATGAGAAAGCTTGAGCAGCACTATAATTAAGGACAATATTTTTAAATGGTAATTTGTTTTAGTTTTATGCTTATACATAATTAATTACATGTGAAGTTATCTAGCTAATTTAAAATTCTCTAATATCGACATATATATATATACACAGAGACACACTATGTGTGTGTATACCACACATCCTGGTTTGGAATATAAAATGTTTTTCTTACTGTAGACAGTAGTTTTAAAAATACTGAAAAACACATGGGTGAGGAAATGAATCAGACTTAGATATTAATGGTAATAATAAATTTGCCCTTTAATGACTACCTTCTGGATACCAGACACTCTGCTAAGCATTGCATAAGCATTCAGTACTTCATTCAATCCTCTTTACATCTTTACAGTTTATATATAAGTAAACTGAGTTTCAGAGACATAAAACACCTACCTGATCAAAGAGAATGAATTAGTGGCAAATCTGAATTCAGAATCAGGTATGGCTTACTCTAAGACTCAGGCTCTTTTTGCTGTAGCTTCCTGTCTCTTCTTGACCTCAAACAGTGTATAGGATAGTAGTTATATGAATAAGTAATGATGAAAACATGGCAAATGCTATAAAATACATCCAGGAAATGAGTCATTTTATTTAACAAGCATTTATGTACATTATTTAGCCAACAGCTTTGGAGTGTGATTTCCACCTTCATCTGTAAAATAAGGCAAATGCTGCTGCTGACCTTCTAGATGATTTTGTTAAGGGTTAAATCAGACAATGCAGGTAAAGGGGTTGAGAGCACAGGAATGGCTCAAGTATTTTTGAGTGTTGTTAGCTGAATGTTGCAGAGAATATAAACTTACTGGAAACACTCTCATAATCCAGTTCCCCATGCAACATTTGCAGACCCTGATAAAGCCATGTGAGGATGAAGTTAATCCAGTGAGTGCTATGGGTATTCAAGAAGCAAAGTTGGCCGTGGTATTCGGACAAGACAAATGCAGGAGAAAGACCTTTACCTGAACTCTGAGAAATGGAGAGGGCTTTGGAAAGGCAGAACACAAGCCAGGGCCAGAATAGAAACAAGATACAGAGCAGGAAATGAGCTTGGCGTTCTGGGAATCGGACTTGGTGAAACACAGACTGGGTGAATAATGGAAGACAAAACAAGAAAGGAAGGCTGACACCAGAATAGGGTGGTGAGAAATTTGTGCTCAGTTCTTTGAGCAATTGAAAGTCACTGTTTCTGGTGAGATGAATGAAACGATGCCTTTTAAAGCTTACTTCATAAAACAGTGACATTATACAACAGGAGAAAGACTTGATGCTTGAAAACTAGTATTAATATCACTGCATTAGATCAGAGACATGCATAATGAAGTGGATGATAATGGCAGTGATGGAAATGAAATATAAGTTTAGCTTGGAACACATATCTCCCCCTCCAAAATAATCAGTTGTGTTTAGATGGGATAGAAGAAGAAGAAGAAGTAATGACAACTCTGTGATTTCAAGGCCTCAAAGAAAATGAAAAAACACTGCCATGAATAATGTAGAAATAAAGGATTTAACAAGTCTTTCTCTTTGTACTTACAGCTAATATAATTACAAGCAAAGCAATAGAAGATAGATTTAGATAAAATATTATAAGTCAAAAATATGGTTAGATCTTCAAATGTCATTTTGGAAACCATGAGTATGGAGATAATGGCTAAAGCTCTCAGAATGGAGGAGTCACTGAGGGCTTCTGCTCAGGGCTAAGGAAGGTGAACAGAACTCTCTAGCCTGCAGGGATGAAATTGCACATACGGCATCCTCTTGAGTTCGGATGGTAGTGGTCTCTTGCTTGTATTAGCATACACTTATTCACAAATGTCTGTAAGATCTTTGCTTTCTCACATAAAAGGGGACAGATCTCTGTCACTCAATTAGGCTATCCTCCAGGTTTTCCTAAACTGTCCCTGGACAAACAAGGGGTCCCCCTATCTGCCACGCTAAGCAGGGTAGTACAACGTGATTCAGTGGGGAAGACCATGGTTTGCATATTACATTTATTATTCAGCCTTTTAAAAATGTAAGGTTTTCTTAAATTTTTTGTAATATATATGTTTTTTGATCAATTTATTTATACATTTGTTACAAATGCTAGAGTTATGTAAGTTTCATCCATATGCACCGGATATCCTAAGGAACAAAGGGTTGCATCCCTACTTTGGGGCAGAAAACTCTCAGGTCTTAGGCAGTAATGCATATTAATTCATTATCAGCTATTCACAGGGTCAGAACATGATCATACAGGAGAACGTGATAAGTTCTCCTATATGATCACATGAGGTATATGCTGCCATTTGCCCCTCCAAAAAAATAGGATGGAAAGGAAACCTGAATAACAAATAATGGTTTGAATGTCAATTTGACATGATATTAACAGTAATTTTTTTCAAGTAATTAAGCACTATTTCACTATTCAAATATTGATGAAATAAGAAACATGGAGATACATATATATATACACACACACATACATATTTTTATGTTTGAGATTGAAGAAAGCAACTGAATGCTAATAGATATATAATTATTTATATTTACTTTTTGTTTTGGCCTAAAATCTTATCAAGGCTGAAATGTTTTGAACTTTAATATGATTTATGAGTTAGCATACCTGATTTCAGGAATGTTAAATCAATTAAGCTACCTTACTGATATTTTATGAACACTGGTGGAATGTGTTTTATTTCACAGACATACTTCTTTTATATTGTGAATTACTTTGCCTCTAAAATACACTTCCCACTGAATTTTAATTTTCAGTTTATTTTCATTGTATACTATACAAAATTGTGTCTTTGTTTTGTATTTGAAGCAGAGTATATTACAGTAAATTTCACAGAGGTTATTTGTTTAACTTATGTTTACTTGAAAATAATTTAATATTAGTAGAGGATGCAGAAAAAATAGATTTAATTCATACTCACTGTGGTAGTGTTGCTGGCAGGGAACGTCTAATAATGGAATGAACTTGTCTGTAAACATCCAGTTTAGACATGCATCGGCAGGAAGTGTGATTGGCAAAACTGATTGTTACTGGTTTGGGGCCTTGAGAGAGAGGCACTGTAATTTCAAATAACTACAAAGAAGGGACAAAAAGAAGAAAAAATTATATAGATGCTGTAAAGCACTTTTATGGTAAATATTGGAGTCCGAAAAAGAGTGAGATTAGCTCTATATAAGTAGCTGCCTAGTGTACGCAGGACGCTATGTTTTTATGATTACAAAGTAAAAACTGTCTTGCTCCTAACCAGTATCTTTTATCAGAGTAATAAATACTCCATAGGTTTATCTTATGTCACTAGTTATGAAGCATATTAGAATTAGGATAACCAACTAATTGGTTATCCTATTAGACATGACAGACCAATGTGTTCAAGAAAAAAGAACTGTTTCAAAGTTATAGATTATTTGAAATGAACATTTAAAATATTCCAGGGATTTAAAAAGTGTCACACACAGAAACATCTTTGTGATTTAGGAGCAAAGCTGTTGGCCACACAACCCAGAAATCCTTGGTTATGACCTACTTTAAATAAACTGAATACATAGACGTAAGTTACATAGATGTAAAGTTAATTTTTATTAAATTTCTACCTCAATGTAGTTTTATATGTCTTAGATCTCTTATAAATTGATTATGTTTAAAACAAAAAAAACCACATTTATAATTTAATAGATAAAGCCATGTTTCTGCTATCTTGGTAAAGGAATTATGAAAATAATGAGCTTAAAGTAAAGTAGGGCATTTTACACAATTCTGAATTACAGTCAAAATTTAGTTTAACTGGTCTCCTTCTGAACGCCTTATTTATGGATCAAGAACTTCTCGTGTTCTCTTCCTTCTCCAAAAACAATGTTTTAAATTAAATAAACAAATACATCATTGATTAAGTAAAACTAAGTAGATTTAAATTTCTAGTGTTCTTACACTCTAAATCATTACCAGTAAAAATGGTAAAAGTGAAATCTTGCCCACTAACTGCTTGATAAGATCAACTTGCAGTCATTTAACTATAATTGACCCATGTATTACTTGGTGTCTTCATGACAATCTGAGCAGTGATAAAAAAGATGACAAACTTCAAAGCCTTGTGACTTGGCCTTTGCTGAACTTTCAAGCCATCAGCTGAAGACCATGGAAAATATTTATGGGATAGGATTAGCTGCCAATTTTGTCCATGCCAACAAGGAGACTTTTTAAATGAATTCTGAATAATGAAATACAGAAATATCTAAATTATAAAATGCATATTGTCTTCATTCAAGATGTATTCCTTATATATTCATTTAAAATGTAGATACTTTCTTTAGAAAACAATATGCTTTAGAAGAAATAGGTACAGGGTTACACCCAGACAGGTGGCTTTTATTAGCTCTCCCATTTATAAGTAGCATAAATTTGGAAAATTCATTTGACTTCTCCAAGCTGTATTTTTCTTTGATAATCAGTAAACTAAGGATAACACTTGACTCATTATTCTCAGATTATAAAGATTACATAAACTAAATGAATCTGATATGTATATTATTTGCTATACAGATCTAAGTTATTACTATTTGTGTAAATTCTCAAGATTCTAGGTATTCTCCACAATACTGTCTGTTCTGCGTAGATAACTTCACTATGTGACCTCAACATATGCCACTATTATGATTTTGACCAGTTTCTTATCTAAAAAGATATCTGTTTATACAGGTTGGATAAAATCTTTGATTAGGTGAAATATTACAATGGCAGTAATCCTTTGCACTATATATACCTATTTTAAGAGAGAATTCTGCAGTGTCTTCATAAGCTACAATTTTTCTATCTTTTAAGACATCTATGGAATCTATATTAAGAACTAGCACCATAGAAGACATACAAAGTGGTTTTAAAAAGCAATTTTTAATAAATTTATAAAATTACTTATTTTTTATATTTGTATAATTTATAATTTGATTATTTAAGCTCTGCAATAATGTTGATGGTAGGAAGGTGTACCTAAGAATTTAGGTCTAGTAGGCAGTCACATATGTGTGTCTAGAGTTTAGGAGAGCCATTGAGAAGTCATGAACATTTAAGCTGTAATTGGAGTCTTGGACATTGATGAGATTACTTGATGAGCACTCTAAATGAAAAGAGAAAATGTCTAAGAATAGAAACCTGGGGCACAGGAACATCTATGAGGTGGGAAGAGGCAAAGGAACTAGTGAATATGTCTGGGAAGAAGCATAACAATGATGGAGCATCAGGAGGGGAGACTGTCAAGCCAACGGGTGCCAGAGAAAGAGGGGAGAGCTTCAAACAGGTGTGTGTGGTCACAGGGCCACATGTCTTTGGGAAATCAAATGTAACAAGAATTGACAGGAGATAACCAGCACCCGATGTGGTTCCAAGGGCTGTGGCAGGGCAGGGGCTGTAGGAAGGAAGCAGCAGTGGAGATGGGGGACAAGAAGAGGTGCTCCATGTGACTAGTGGAAAAGGGCTCAAGTGGCTCAGACCAGCAGAAACAATTTTGCTTACACGCACAGTGTTTGTAATCTGATATGGTTTGGATCTGTGTCTCCTCCAAATCTCATGTTGAAATGTGATTCCCAATGTTAGAGGTGGGAGCTGGCGGGAGATGAATGGGTCATGGGACCAGATCCCTCATGAATGGCTTAGCACCATCCCTTTGGTAAGAAGTGAGATTTTGCTGTTAGTTCATGCTAGAGCTGGTTGTTTAAAGGAGTCTGAGACCTCTCCCTTCCCTCTCTTGCTCACACTCTGGCCATGTGACACACCAGCGCCCCCTTCCACCAAGATTGCAAGCTTCCTGAGGCATCACCAGAAGGTGAGCAAATGCCAGCATCATGCTTCCTGTACAGCCTGCAGAACCATAAGCCAATTAAGCCTATTTTCTTTATAAACTACCCAGTCTCAGGTATTCCTTTATAGCAATGCAAAAACAAAGTAATAAGTAAGCACAGCAGGATTTGGCATTGTCTCCAGTGAAACCAGGCAGGACAGAGCCTGATAGTGAAGGTAAGGCACTATTTGAGATAACTAACAGCTATTGTAGAAGAGTTTATGTTTTCCCACCCCAAACCCTTCGCAGCATCATTCCTGCTCCCACTGATGGCTGCCCTTCCAGATTCTGCCCCAGCCTGTTTTCCAAATGGTAGACAGATTGCCATGAGCAATATCAGTGATCATGGAGAGACCTCATCCATGCCTAGGTAGATAATGTTCACAAATCAGGATCCACCCATGGGTATCAAGCATGAATTCAGGAACAGCAGCTTTGAAGAATGTTCTGGTGAGATGAAGAATAGCTAATTCACATTAAGAAAGCATCTTCCTGGAAAACTAAGTGTGGCTCTATGCTTTCAAAGGCTGCAAGAAATGTGTTTTTGAATACGCTGACTAAAAGAATAAGGAGACAGGTAAAACAGCACTAAAACCAAATCACTGTTTAGAGAACTGTCTTTTCCTCTAAGTTGAAGACTTTTATAAGTGGTAAAATGGAAGTACAGTTGGAGAGAAAAAAATCTTTGTTGCAGTTTAACTACTTAAAGGAAATAAAGGAAATCACAACATAAAGGAATAAAAATCAAAATCTTAATAACTAATGTCTCATTTCTCTTTTTTGTGTCTAAGTAGCAATTGGCAGGCTGAATTCAGTTAATTTTATCAAAAGGAACAGAGATTGAAAAATTAAAGTTAAAAAATGTTGTTCTTCTCTTGAAACACATCCTCTATCCCTAAATTTTGACCTGCTACTTGATGATACCAGTGTGAAAAAATTTTAAGAGTCCAGAGAAAGATACCTTTGATAATATTAAAAGTAGAAAGAGTCTTGATAATTGAGTTTTATTTATCTATCAACTTCAGGAAAATTAGTAATATCTACTGGGAATATGCCATCTGGGTATGTATTAAGATATAATTGTACCTATACCAGCTCTTGTCACATACTAAAGAGGCCTCTTTAATTTTTCTAATTCTTTCTGTGCTGGTCTCATGTGTGTATATTGACTGACTTACTCTTGTCATTTCGACATGATTACAGTTTCTACTGCCTTTTCAATAAATATAGTACATTCTATTTTCTTGTTTACAGACCACTTTGTGAATTTTTACATAGCTATATTTAATCCCTACGTTACTAAGAATTTCCATAAGCTTTTTTTCCTAGATAGTATGTGCTTAGAAAATATACATTTTTTGAACTGAAAAAATAATAATTAGAAGTGCATTATAAACTTGCATGGCGCCCTCCCAAAATAAATACATAACATTTTCAAATCACTGGCAACTTCCCTACTCCACGAAGTATGTAAGAATAAACAAGAGTTTACCTAGTCTTGAGAAACAGACAGTGATTAGAGTCCTGGATCTTCAATTTACTACTTCTGAGACTTGAAAAAATTACCTAACTTCCCCAAGCCTCCCTTTCATTACCTATAAAATAGGGATAATAATAATGGTGATTTCAGTGTAATGTTTGGATTTTTCTTCCTCCTCTTCTTTCTCTTGTTCTTTATCATCATTCACATCAGCCAAGATTTAGTTAAATTTTTGTTAAAGAAATTCTAAATTTTAAAATTTTTATTTAAAATCTTTCCTTGTTTAGTTTTCAGTAACTATTTATTCAGTACCTACATGATACCAAGCACCTTGCTAGAATCTCAGGATAACAGTCATCAATAATGACCTTGCCTCTATGCTGATCAGAAACCTAACAATGAGGGCGGGGCGTGGTGACTCATGCCTGTAATCCCAGCACTTTGGGAGGCTGAGGTGGGAGGATCACTTGAGGTCAGGAGTTCAAGACCAGCCTGGCCAACATGGTGAAATCCCGTTTCTACTAAAAATACAAAAATTAGCTGGGTGGGGTGGCGGATGCCTGTAATCCCAGCTACTTGGGAGGCTGAGGCAGGAGAATTGCTTGAACCCGGGAGGCGGAGGTTGCAGTGAGCCCAGATTGCGCCACTGCACCTGCACTCCAGCCTGGCCAACAGAGGTGGACTCCCTCTCCGAAAGAAAAAAAAAAAAAGAAAAAGAAAAAAAAAGAGACCTCACAGTGAGGGTGAATGAGAAAATACATATACACAGAGAGAGATACTATGGTAGAATTTCTGAAATACCAAATAGCTTACCGTAAACACTGGAGTTTAATTCCCTTATGCAATTTGTTCTTGCCATTAATAATGATCTGAACTAACATAGTAACTAGAATTTCCTCTCAAAAGAGTTTAGATCTATCCAAACATATCAATGTTTGAAACAGTAAGTAGATTATTTTAAGAAAATATGAATCATGATACTATTGTCAGACTATTTTGTGCTTTATTGTGTATATAACAGTATTTTCTGTTCTACATTTAAGTTCATAGCACATAAAATTTATGTATTATTCAGCACTAGCTAATAGCTCCAAGTATGTTTATTTAGTAAATACTGATTGATGATGTATTTAACTAATAATGTATCTATTATAATTTGATATTTTGAAAATTATAATTTTTCTAAAACAGTTTTATACAATAAAGTGAATTGTTCTGGACCAATAAGTAATATTAACTTGTGTCCAATGCAGGACACAAAAAAGTTGTAATAATACAATTCATTATGAAGCCTGACATATACTTTAGGCATATAATACCAGTTGCTGGTTTTGGAGAAGATCAAAAGGACATATTAAAAAAAGGCATTTAAGCAAGGCTGGAAACTGAAAAAAAAAAATCTGACTGTATATTCTGTAAAACTATAATAAACAAGAGGAAATGGCAAGTGTTTCCAACTGAGAGGTTCCCAGTTGTAATCTACTGGCATTCTTTAATAGGAATATTTAATAGTCAATTCTCACCAACAAGAATGGACTTCAAATAAAGCCACATTTTGAAACAATAGGTTGTTTACAGCAGCATAGCAACGGCTATAAAGCAACAATTCCTAATCGTACTTATCTTGCTGGCTATTCAAGAAAAAGGTGTAGAACTTCCTGAGAGGATCTTGAGTTATAATTTAGTACTAAATTATAAGTAATGTTTGTGTGGATACAAATATGACACAAAAAATGCCTTCCTTTAAAACACCATTATATCCTAAATATAACCAGTTTCTCTTCAGAACAAATCTCACTACCATATTTAATTTAAATTTAAATATTCTAAACTTTAGTCCATTAAGTACAGATATATATACCCCCAGAAGAATATGATTAATAACTGTAAAATCAGATTTTAAAACTACACAAAATTTAAAGAAATAATCCCCCAAAATGGGAAAAGGTCTTAGCATTTTGACTTAGCATTGCAACCACATGGCCAGCTATAAAAGGCCTGTGGAACTTAAATTGTGTTTAGGAAAGAAAATGGAATAACAGATAGCCTAACAGATTTAAATCTGGTACTGAATTAATTTTAACATATTGTTATGCATAAAAAGTATACACAGTACCACAATTAAAATAAAAACTCAATTGAAGAGTTTTAGAGATACTGAATAAAATATGTGAATCTCATTGTACCTTGGATTGGAAAAAAGTGGTATTTTTCACAGATGCATTAATTATGTTCTTAAGGCAAATGTTATTCTTAAAGAAACTTCTGATAACTGGTACTGGCATAGAGTTCTTTTTCCACATCAGGATAAAACCTGATTTCCAAAAACTGTGCTTGCCAAATATTAACTTGCTAAAGATACAATACAAATCACGTTCCACTTGCTGAATACATAAGAATGTAATAAATTAATCTTCCAGACTGCTGCAGTATTCTGTTTAATTAATGGAAGAAATATCTCTGACTGCAGTGTAAAATAATACCTCTAATTTCATTATATAGTTGCATATTTTACTTAGGTTTAAATATTTTTTGTTGTAAAATTTTATGAAACATCCAACTTAAATATAATCGAGCATGTCTTTGTTAATATACATGTTCATATTATTGATTGCTCATATTATTGCTTTATAAAATAATGAAAAAGAAGTAGCTGCTTGTTTTTAAGATGGCAATGTAGAATTTAAAATAATGCTGCTTCTATATATCAGAATTAGCTCATAGCAAGCTAGCTTCCTAACTAAACTGGCTTCTTTAGTCTGGTACTAATGAACACAGCAAAGAACTTCTAGTTCCTTGAGCTTGATTTAACCCCACCATTTTCAAGAAGACTCTAGAGATTGAGTTGTTTTTCTTTATTCTTTCCTAGATTTAGTAAAATATATAAGGTAAATACTAACATTCAAGTAACTTTTAATCCAAATTTGTGCCTCAAAAGCAGATGACTTTCTTCTGCTTCTGCTTTCATCACCAAATAATTTACCCCCTGCAAAATTCATTTTCTACTTTTTGGTTCTATCTCTTAAATATACAACTTCTGATAAGAAAATATACTCAAAGTGTATGTTTATGAAAGAGGTTGAAAAGACATCCAATCTACTTAACTTTTCAAAGCCACTTAGATACTTGTGTGGAGAACTTTGAAGCAGTTTTTATCCATTAGTATACTTTGGAATGCACAGCGCATATGCTTTTACTTTTCAATGAACAGCTGGCTTCCTCACACGCCCTGATAACCTCCCCTTCATTGAGTCCCATTTAAAAAAAGCATTTCTATGAAGTATCTATAAAAAACTTGAGTTTAACATTACCTAAGGTACACTGTCCTTACAATTTACATCATTCCAATTGGTGGCTTTGCTACAAAATGTGCCTGGAACTCTTTTAACAAAATGAAAAGTCTTTTTTTATTGTTTTTTTTACCTTAAGAAAACACAGCATTAAGAAATTTCCTTTTATATTTGAAGGAAATCATCACACACTCCCATTCATACTACACTGACAATGCAATAAATTGAATAAACTCAGGAAAAGCTGCTACTTAAGTACACGTTTTCAGAACTTGGAATATTAGTAAAAATGCAGGAACACTGCATTCTTGCTTTCAGAAATTTTATGCCTCGACCTCCCTTGGTTTATAAACATCCTGGATATGCACTTCCATAAGCCTTTGTACTTTTCCTTCACAACACGTAAACTACTTTTAATTACTTGATAAATGTTGATTTCGCTTGCTAATTTGTTAGTTCCATTAGGGCAGGATCTATCCATCACTGTACACCTACACTTTGTGCATAGCATGCTTTTAGTACATAGTATGAAGCGCCACATAATGGGTGTACCATATGCACTCGTCTAACTGAATTTAAATTAAAACTATCTGCCGGGTGCGGTGGCTCATGCCTGTAATCCCAGCACATTGGGTGGCCGAGGCGAGTGGATCACTTGAAGTCAGGAGTTCGAGACCAGCCTGGCCAACATGGTGAAAACCTATCTCTATTAAAATACAAAATCAGCTGGGCGTGGTGGTGGACACCTGTAATCCCAGCTACTCGGGAGGCTGAGGCAGGAGAATCGCTTGAACCCAGGAGGTGGAGGTTGCAGTGAGCCAAGATCACACCATTGCACTCCAGCCTGGGTGACAAGAGCGAGACTCCGTTTCAAAAAAAAAAAAAAATCCCTTATACTATAAACAAAAATATAAGTGAATCCTTTGGATAGGAAAAGGGCATGATAATACAAAATCAAAGAGGGAAATGCAGGGCACAGCTAATGATGAATGTTGGCTTTCCCTTGGTACTGATGTTTGCTCTTCTCTTCTGATACATCAATACCCTAAGAATTAATAAGCACACCAGGCTTCAAATGACATTTATCAGAATGATGCTTCCTCCCAAATCTATATTTAAAGACCCAATTATTGTTCTAAAATTTTAGAATTGTACGTCAAACCTTCTGGTATCTCCACCTAAACACCATTCAGACTCTTTCAAATCAGCATATTCAAAATTTGACCTTTGACCCCAAATTTGTTTCTTTTTATTCAAATATTCATTTTATTCACTTCTAAGTGTTTGCTATGTGCCAAACTACTGTGCTATTGTTCAATGTAACAAGCAGACACAATCTTTGTTTTCATGGAGTCTAGAACCTATGGAATAAGACTGGGTGCAGTGGCTCACACCTGTAATCCCAGCACTTTGGGAGGCAGAGGTGGGAGGATCACCTGAGGTCAGGAGTTTCTAGACCAGCCTGGCTAACATGGTGAAACCCCATCTCTACTACAAATATAAAAAATTAGCCAAGTGTGGTGGTGCACACCTGCAATCCCAGCTACTTGGGAGGCTGAGGCAAGATAATCACTTGAACCCAGGAGGCAGAGGTCACAGTGAGCTGAGTTCCTGCCACTGCACTCCCACCTGGGCAACAAGAGTGAGACTCCATCTAAAAAAAAAAAAACAAAAAAACAAAAAAAAACCTAGGGAATGAAACAAAGATAAAACAATCTGACAGATAAGGTAATGATGCTAAGATACAGCAACAATGGATGCTGTGGAAGCACACAACAGAATGTCCTGGAAGTCACATTTATGTTTCGGCCTAAGGATGAGTAGAAATTAACTAGATACATCGAGATACGGGATCATGTGTAGGGAGATGTTTCAAACACAGAGTACAGCATTGCAATACTGGAGGTGACAGATATTGACATAACCCAAGAAGTGAAAAGAATTTGGGTCTTAGTGGTAAGTAGTGTTTGTGGGGAAAAGCATTGACATTTGAGGATGGACATTTAGGTAGCATCCAGATCATTGAGGGCCCAGGAAATTATGTTTAAGGGATTACAACTTAGAACATTTGTACCAATCAATCTGACCAGATGCTGGCCTAAGCAACCCAATTAGAAAAGATAAGCTTATCACCACACTAGTTGAATGCTGGCTCCATCCCAATAAGGCAATGTTATCAAGGAGTTTTTAGCAGTATCTGACTTAGCATTAAGAAAAGAAAAAAAAAATCACTGCTAAAAAATGGCAAATAGATTGGAGGAAAGGAAGAATGGAGGTAGAAGACCAGTTATTAGGCTTGTCCAAAAGGAATGGTCTAGGTAAGGGGTAAATGTGACCTAGATCAGAGTGGGATTAGCAGCGTGGAGACACTGGATGGGTCCCAGAGATGTTTGCAAGGTAGACTGAATAGCAATTAGTTTTGGTGAAAGGAAGGATAACTTGGCTTGACCGACTGGCTGAATGATGATGTCATTTACTAAGACAGAGAACACTGGAAAAAGAATAGGATTCACTTACTTGCTTATTTGGGCAAGGTGGTAGGGAATAGGTTGTAACTGTTAAGTGAGACAGACTGACCTGTCTGAGGGACAGCCAAGTCACAAGGTTGAGTGGACAGTATAGAAATCAGGAAAGAAGCCTGAATTGGAGGGAAAGGTTTGGGAAAAGTAAAAAAAAGTAGATGAGAAAATACAAGGAGAGTTACAGTCTGCAGAGAAGGTGTCTTAGGTCAGAATTCTCAGGAGAAATACCATATTTTTGATGAACTACAAATTTTTAATTCTCAAAATCTTCAAATCTTTAAAAAATTAAAATGACAAAATAAAAACTAATGCTATATAAATTTTAAAATATGACTGCATTACAGATCAGAATGTATAAATATCGTGATTATTGTAAATATATAGCCCACCAATAGGATAGAAAAAAAACTAAAAAAAAAATCAACCAATAACAAAAAAGCAGACAAACTTCAGAAATTTCATGGGCAAGTCCTGATTTTTCACACAAGCAAATGATTGGGAAGAAGTTGACAGAACTCATATCAACATTGTAAATCTATTATAAAAGTAAGCCTAAATTCTGCAAAGCTGGGTGGTGAAAGAGATGAAATACAGCAAGAAAAGATTCCATGCGATCTAAAGTAGACAATTTTCTTATAGCAAATATCTGATGTTTAAGTACTAAGTAGACTGGGCAAAATTATGTCACCTATATGCAGCTTACACTTAGCACTAAATGCTCATCTTACCCCTGGCCCCTTGTAATTTCTTTTTTTTTTTTCTTTTTTTTTTTTTTTTGAGGCAGGGTCTGGCTCTGTCACCCAGGCTGGAGTGCAGTGCTACGATCTTTACTCACTGCAGCCTCTGCCTTCCAGGCTCCAGCAATCCTCCCACCTCAGCTACCTCCCACGTAGCTGGGACCACAGGTGCACAACACCATGCCTGGCTAATTTTTATACTTTTTTGGGGAGACAGGGTTTCACTATGTTGCCCAGGCTGGTCTCCAATTCCTAAGCTCAAGAGATCTGCCTGTCTTGGCATCCCAAAGTGCTGGGATTACAGGTGTAAGCCACCGCGCCCAGCCAAGCCTTGCAATTTCTAAAGCCTAAACCTCTCCAACACCTCCCTCTTGATAGAGCAATTTCTATGCTACTGAGCATACACACCTACCCTTGAATAAATGCTTTCACTCCAATACCCACTGGGTGAATGTGACACCTAATTAGACCAATGCAGAAAATGAATATGCAATGGTCACAGAAAAAACTCAAATGGTTAATAGAAGACTAAATTTATTTACTTTGCTTACTAACAATGTACTGATTTTCTGTTTTCCAAGTTTAGATTTTACCTAAGGTATGCTTAGGTATCTATTTGGCCCATATGTAAAGTACGCATTTATTTGGTCGACCAATAGTAAGAAAAATATAATGTTGGCTTTTGCTCATATTAACTAATGAATGAGAGAATAAAGAAGAATTTTCTTCCTTATCTGTAAGAGAAACAGATATCTATATCTCATCTAGATATCTAGATAGATATCTAGATATCTAGATAGATATCTAGATATCTAGATAGATATCTAGATATCTAGATATCTCATCTGGATATCCAGATATAGATATATATAGATATGTTTCTTTTACAGATACATATATGTGTATCTGTATATACATATATGTATATCTGTATATACATATATGTATATGTATATATAAACTTTATATACATACACATATAAAGTTTATATATATACATATATATAAACTTTTAATTTAGGTTTGGGGGTCCATGTGCAGGTTTGTTACATATGTAAACTTTTATTTTAGGTTTGGGGGTGCATGTGCAGGTTTGTGACATAGATGAACTTTTATTTTAGGTTTGGGGTTTTATTTTAGGTTTGGGGGTCCATGTGCAGATTTGTGACATAGGTAAACTTTTATTTTAGGTTTCACGGTGCATATGCAGATTTGTGACACAGGTAAACTTTTATTTTAGGTTTGGGGGTGCATGTGCAGGTTTGTGACATAGGTAAACTTTTATTTTAGGTTTGAGGTTTTATTTTAGGTTTGGGGGTGCATGTGCAGGGTTGTGACATAAACTTTTATTTTAGGTTTGGGGTTTTATTTTAGGTTTGGGGGTCCATGTGCAGGTTTGTGACATAGGTGAACTTTTATTTTAGGTTTGGGGTTTTATTTTAGGTTTGGGGGTCCATGTGCAGATTTGTGACATAGGTAAACTTTTATTTTAGGTTTCGCGGTGCATATGCAGATTTGCAACACAGGTAAACTTTTATTTTAGGTTTGGGGGTGCATGTGCAGGTTTGTGACATAGGTAAACTTTTATTTTAGGTTTGGGGTTTTATTTTAGGTTTGGGGGTGCATGTGCAGGTTTGTTACATAGGTAAACTTTTATTTTAGGTTTGGGGGTCCATGTGCAGGTTTGTTAAATAGGTAAACTTTTATTTTAGATTTGGGGGTACATGTGCAGGTTTGTGACATAAGTAAACTTTTATTTTAGGTTTGGGGGTACATTTGCAGGTTTGTGACATAAGTAAACTTTTATTTTAGGTTTGGGGGTGCATGTGCAGGTTTGTGACATAGGTAAACTCATGTCATGGGGGTTGTTGCACAGATTATTTCATCACCCAGGAATTAAGCCCAGTACCCAATAGTTACCTTTTCTGTTCCTCTCCAGAAACAGATATTTTTTAAAAGATCAAGCTAAATTGATAGCATAAACGTTTGTTTAGCAAAAAGACCCATTATTTGAAAATTCCACAAGTGTGTTAATCAGCTATTTTATTATTAATAATCTTCAAGGCAGCAGTTTTAAAGCCTGGTTTAAAGGGAAAAGGCTAGGGGTCAGGGAACAAACTCCCTAAAACTGTGGGGGAAAATGCTGTGGATGTGTCTGTATTTTCATTTGTTCTCATGAAAGGGTCCACAGTTTTTATGTGATACTAAAAGAGATTTGTGCACTGATTCTGTGGTAGGCACTGGGATAAGTAGTGAACGGATCTGTTTTTGCCTTTGTGGAGGAGGGAGACATTAATCAAGTAACAATGACTACATAACTATGAACTATGTGATTATAGGCTGTAATAAATACTATTTTAAAAATATGGGAAACTATAAAGCATTTACTACAAATATTGGGTCTAATCCAAATAGGTCAGAAAGTCTTGCCTGAGGCCTTGCCGAAGCCACTTGACACCCAAATTAAGATCTGAAGAGCTAGCACCTCAGGAAAGAGGAGACAGGAAGGCCAGGTTAACCTAAAGGTGTGTGTGCAAGGGCCCAGGAGCAGAGGAAACACGATGATGCCCAGGAATTGGAGAAAGTCTAGAGCACTGGAAGCACAAGATCAAGAATCGTTACATTAGATGATGCTGAACAGGGGCTATGGCGCAGAGATTGCAGGTTGTGATAAAGATGTGCTCTTGAAAATCCTGCATGTTCTCATTTATGTGGGAGCTAAACGAGTGGATCTCATGGAGGTAGAGAGAAGAATACTGATTATCAGAGGCTGGGAAGGGCAAGGGTAGGGAGGATGGAGAGAGGATGGTTGAGGGGTACAAAAGCACAGTTAAAGAGAAGGAGTAAGTTTTAGTATTCAATAGTACATCAGGGAAATTGCAGTGAATAACGATATATTGTATATTTTTTAAAAAGCTGCAAGAGAAGTACTGTATTGTTCCCAATAGAAAGAAAAGATAAATGTTTGAGATGATGGATATCCCAATTACCCTGATTTGATCATTACACATTTTGTACAGGTATCAACATATCACACATGACCCCAAAATATGTACAACTATGATATATCAATAAATATAACCTTTAAAAAAGATTTTTGTCTTATTTTACAAGCAATGGGAAATCACTGAAAGGCCTTTATGCTGGAGACTGACATCAGCTCTGTGGGGTTTTTTTGTTTTTGAAACAGGGTCACGCTCTGTCACCTAGGCTGGGAGTGCAGTGGTGCAATCCTAGCACACTGCAGCCCTGAACTCCTGGGCTCCAGCGATCCTCCTGCCTCTGCCTCCTCAGCAGCTGAGACCACAGGCGTGAGCCACCATGCCTAGCCATAGATTTGGATCTATGTTTTTAAAAAATATGCTTGAAAGTAATTTATAGAAAAGATTATGAAGAAAGGAAATGGAAGGAAGAAGAGCAGAGAGAAGGTTCTCCCATTAGTTGGAAACAGTATCCAAAGTACCTTGGTTTACTATTTGATTTAAATCAAATACCATATTAGGAATATAATCTAGAATACATCATATTGCTTAACTGAATTATTTTAAAATATAAATCGTTAACGGCATTCCAAAAATTGTATATTTCAATTCCTAAATTGTCCATATTTATTTTCTCTAACTTTAAAAGGAAATGACATTTTTCTCAAGAGACTCAGTATACCAAAATTCCTCTTAAGAGGTTTGGCTTGAAGATAAAAACAACGTTTTAATTATTAATATGTTACCTTTCAAAGAATATCTGCTTGGCCTAAGTATTTCTATTTAATTTATTTTAAAGTATGCAGTTCTAAAATTTAGAGGATTTTAAAGAATCCTGTTTGATTTCAGGGTTATGATAAAATACATAATACCAATAAAACCTGTTAAAGTAGTATTAATTTATTTAGAATAGTAAATACAAAACTATAATGTCTTACTGTTTATTGTTGTTTGGTAAAGATTCAGGGAGGATAAATGAACTAAGGATAACTTTTGCTATGCCCAATAGTATAATTATATGTTAGTCTATCAAAAATATTAGAATTTTGGCCACCACTGAAATATTGTCATGTTCCTACAACTGTACATTTTTCTGGTAAAGTTTCTAAATGCAGGACTATGTTTAGAGTCACATTGTATTCCTTGAGAACACATGTTGGAACGATCCCTACATTATTTTGCTGTGCTTTTAGGAAATAATCAGAATGAATTGCATCTGGCTAAGCTTAACTAACTATGATACTAAAAGAAATGATAGAAGGCCCCAAAGCATCACCTTTTAATTTTTTTTTAACCTTTAGAGTTGAGGCAGAGTCAAGCTGAATAGAAAATTTAGCTTTATAATTTATTTTTTGTTTCTTCTTGCAAGTCTTAATCTAAAATGGCTTGTTTCTTTATCAAGTGGGTGAGCAATATAAAGAAACTCAATTTTTGAAAAGAAAGCAATTAATTTGGGTTGTATAATAAGACAATGTCTCCAAACTCAGAGGCCAAATGATCATAACAGTAAAAATTTTGGAAATATTCAGCTAGCTGAAAAAATGTATCTCATGGAATTGAGATAGTAATCTTAACTCTGATTTCTATTAATACTATATTGAAATAAGAGTAGGTTTTATTACTGAAAACCATGTAGATCAGCTAAAGTTTGCATAAAATTAAAATGTGAATTTTCTGTCATACCACATCATACAAATCAAATCTAACACCACATCTTTCAATTTCATTTTTCATTCTCCAGGTCAAAGAACAGTTCTGAATTTAGCCAGATTTACGTGTGTGAGTCTAACTCCAAAAATAGCTTAGAAAGGTCATTAGGACAACCACAGTTTTGTCTTTCGGGAGAAGTTTGCTTCAGTCCAGCCCACAGGACTGGATTTCTCCAAACATTTCTGTTCAGAGGCCAGAGGTGGACACAATTTCAAACAACACTTTCATGGTTATCGCCAGCACATACGCGTGTTCCACAGCCAGCCTCCTCTACCACGTAAGGCCCACAAAGCGGGTTTATGTGTCTGGTCTGAAAATCCCTGATCCAAAACCAACCTTAAGAGACATTTCCTGGTTATCAGAAGCTTACCATTTAATGAGATAAACTTCCCAGTTTATTCAAAACATCTGAGATTTAGTGTCAGAGTTATTTCCTTTGCTTTCGACAGGAAGACAATAAATTTCTTCAGTGAGATGGCTTATTTCAATACTATACCACTGTTTCACAGAACACACGCATTTAATTTTACACTTTGAATACTGTTTGCACTGTTATCTCCACCATCTGAAAACTTACCCATTTAAAAGTATTTTATTGCCATATGAACATGTTTATTCTTGAAGATCAACACACACACATACACACGTACATGTACACACATACATATGTATATTTATTGTTTTCTGCATGAGGCTTTGACTCCACTATATGAAGAGTTTGCAAAGTAATAAAGCATCAATTACTTTCCTTGTGACACTGTGTTGTCAAAAACACAAAACACTGAAAAACTGACTTCATTCCCCTAAAGAAAATATAAGAGACCCTGAGTTGAACCAAGTTACTTTAAAGCAACGAGAAGTTTAAACACATCATCCCCAAAGTTAAAGCTTCTGATTGAGTGGGCTCTCGCGGGTAGCAGGAATGGGCAATACCCACCGTCTTGCTGAGGTAGCTCGTGCTGGTGTTCATGCACTGCAGCCCCTCACTGTTGCAGCAACCCCCACATCTGTAGATGGACACACATGGAGGTTTAAAGAAGGTGTTTGTTGCGACTCCAAACTCCTTCCCCACATCTATACACACCTCCCGTGGCATGCATTGAGTCTTTCTCCACTCATTATCAATACCTGTCAAGTCATAGGGAAATCAGTAAGTTTTATGGAAACCACCAAGATAAAAAAAGCCCACAGCAGCTGCAAATCACTCACATTCATTTCAGATTTTAACAGTTAAGTTCAATATATAACTAAAGAGACAGCTGATGGGATCCTAAATTGACTTGTGAATGAGAATGATATAACATTGAAAAGACAAGCTAAGGATATTTCTTAAACTCATTTCTATAGCTAGGCAATAAGCAAAATTAGCATTATGCTTTATTAAAAGTACACCAATGTCCCACAACACTAATGTTTGGTTTTTCTTTCTTAAGAAAATGGTAATTTAATATATGAATGTTTATAAGATGTGCAGAGAGAGTCATGTTCATTCTCTATAGTATGGGCCATTTTTGTGCTCTCAATGCAAATATAAATATAATTTTATTTTTCTTTAAAACTGAGTTGCATATGAGAAGACAGCTATGGTTTTAGATTCAAGTCAAACATCCTTTTCAGGCGGACTATTTGGCAACCTTGAGTAATGTCGTGGCCGCAGCTACGTAAAATACAAGGCTATTTTTCACCAACTGGGACTCATTCTGAACTTTCTTCAGCAAAGTCAATGTTTCCTATCCCTTTTAACTCTCCTCTGGAATTTTGTTTCTGATGAGTTAGTAGCTTACCTATAATACTGTTGACTTTTTAAATTCTGCATTACAAATAATGTACTTCCTAAGTATACTAGTTTATTTATCCCATATTTCCCCTAAAATAGAATTTTTGGAAAAGGACATAAACTATTGGTTAGACAACCATGAAGCCATTTTGTTTGCCTCTGTTCTCAAAATACTTTCCAATATCAAACTTTTATAGCGATTAAGAGCTACCAACTGAAGGCAAGTATGTTTTTAAATTATTCCACCACTTTTTAATTTTTTTAATAGAGATGAGGTCTTGCTGTGTTGTTCAGGCTGGTCTCTGACTCTGGCTTCAAGCAATCCTCCCACTTTGGCCTCCCAAAGGTCTCGGATTACAGACATGAACCTCTGTGCCCAGTCATACCCCACCAATTGATGCTATGACATTTTATGCAACATGATCATTTTCTGTGAAGCTTTATGCTAGATACCTCATCAGCTTAAGTCCCGCTCTGAGCCAGTTATCTGTGAAGCAGCAAGGCAACAAGTGACATCTGAAAAGGTGATTTCAAATGAAGCATTTCTCAATCCAAATCAGATAGGAAATTAAGGTATAATTATTTGATAAGATAAAGAATGTTTAAGTTATTAAACAGATATAGTATGTAAAATATAGCCATCTGTTTTAAAAATTTTCCAATGGCTATCACCTGAAAAAATAAATGTGTGTTGTTTATGCATGGACCTATCTATCCTGTATTTTATGAAGTCATCTTAATACTCAAAGTGAAATCATAAAATGTTGTATTTTGAAGTAATTCTTTATTTTCTATTTGCTTTCCGCCCTAAAGGTGTATTCGGTGATACAAACACTGAAATTAAAGAACCAGGCTGGCAACTTCTACTGGTTTGATATATAAGGCTTACTATACATTTTATTTCCCATACTTACTTTTCAAGATCTCTGTATTATAATGTGCTGCAGCAAATTTTATAGTCTCTTCTGTCCTTGAGTTGAGGTTGGCCTGTTCTCTGTTATGTTGCCAGCCTCCTTTCCTTAGCTGACACTTGTACATTTTCCAATATTCTGGGTAGAGTACAGTCATGAGTTCATCTACACTGGACACAGACCGTAACTGCTCCTCCAGATCTTTGCTTGCATAAGCCTGTCAAAGAAAAATGCAAGATCAATGACTTACCAGCTTAAGGGATTTAGAAACAAATGCACTATAAAACGGTTAGGTTTAATAGTATCTATACTCCGTTCCCTAACTCAAATATTATTAATTACTCCTAAATTACTTCACTTTCCTTGGTAAAATTATATTTGTATTTTAATTTGTATGAACCAAAACAATTAAAAATACATATTTTGTTGTTAGGAAAAAAATTCTGTGATATAATTTTAAAATAATTTTAAGGTAGCTTATTTATTTTATTCATAGCTCTTTCAAATAATTGGTCAATTTGTATGTTTGAAAATTTATTCATTTGTATCACTCTACTAAACAGATAAAATTACACTGAAATCCACCCTAATGCTTTGCTTTATTTTTAGTTACCAGCAACAATACAATATGCTTAAGCAGGATGCTTGCAAGTAGGAATTTTACTTTCATGGGAGCTATTTTAGAACAAATAATCATATAAAGAAAGGAATTTCAACAACATTGTCACAGTAAGATTTATATTTTGGCAGAATCTCTCAATATTTAAAAGAAAATTTTATCATCAAGATTAATACCACCTTCTTAGAAATGAAATAGTTCAGAGAACACTAAATCTTATTGACGGCTAACTGCATATATAAGTATACTCATTTAAGCAGAACATTCCAAATTATATTTTAGTAGTTACCATATCTAAGAAATAAATACAATTTTTTTCTAATTATGCTTTAGAATTAGGAAAAAGGAAACTTGTATAGCTTTATCTATCTGCCAAGTAAAATACAACATCAATTGTTTATTTTATATTGTCATGATTATCCCAGCTTTTAAATATAAATACGTAAGTAAATACTTTGGACACTGGTTCTCAAAGTTTAGTGGGAATAAGAGTCAATGAACTAACTGTCAGAAATGCAGGTAACTGTCCCCCACCTCTCCATGGTTTCTTGGGTGGATCAAGAACCTACATTTTAACAAATTATAGTTTTTCCTGTCTAATTTTTGAGCACAAAATGAACATATTTGCCTTAAAATTGAAATCTTATTTAATCTGAAAAGTATTTTTCACTTCTATTTTTAATAATCCAAGTTATTCTATGTAAGTGATTTTTGTACCATATATTGAGAAACATAATCTAATCTCATTTTTTAATTTCATTATAACAGAGCCTCCTAAAAATAAAAGTCAATTATTAATATGAAATGTGTTGTTCCCTATTAGATAATGAAGTTGGCTGTGAATGTTGAGTTTACCCTTTCACTACCATTTATGGTATGATATGAGTATATCACTTAATCTCTGTAGGTCTATGTTAGAAAAATATTTATATTATTCCATTACTTTCTGAAGTATATGGGATGATTCCTGATACATCATACAGCCATAGAAAATCTACTGAATATGGGAAGGGTGGAGGTGGAGAGGAGATCTTAGTTTAAGTGAAAGTTACAAAACATCCTCTCACAGTTTCCCAATTAGATGTTTATAAAATATTTGCCAAAAAAACTCACTTATGACACAAAATTCAAAACTCAAAAGTGTTTCAGAATCTCAGAAGGTTACTACTGAAGGGAAAATTTATAAAAGTGATTATAAAAATAACAATATGTGAGGTGATGGATATGTTAACATGATTATGATAATCATTCCACAATGTACATGTACAGCAAAATATCGCATCCCATACCTTAAATATATACCATATTTGTCAGTCACACCTCAATAATGTTGGAAAAAAAACAGTGTACTGGTGTATTTGTGGTCACTGTTACCTGCAGTAAAATGTGACAGATCAGTTTTTGTTTGTCTCTGCTTGTTGAATAGCCCTAGAAGAAAAGGAGCAATAGGGACCTGTGTGTGATTGGAAGGTTCCTGGAACTCTCCGCTACAAGTCAGCTGGGATTCAAGACAGGTTGTGACCTAGACTGACCACATCAATTTCCAGAACAGGCCTGCATGTTCAGCCTAGCAAGAGGAGCTGCAATACAACATCCTTACACAATATAATAAAAGATATTCACCAAACTGTTAAGAAAGGGATGATGGTAGACAGAGACTTTCAATTAAGTATTATTTGAAGTTTTAAGACAAACAAATTAGTACTGTAAAACTTCGAAATGAGAAATAACTATAACAATATTTATATTTATTAAAAAAAACACTGTTCCTCAATAGATCAGCTGGAGAAAAACATAAGCATAACATTCACAATAGAGAAAATGCAATATTAAAAAATGAGAAAAAGTAGAAAAGCTATTATATTTATACTCTTAGGCTGAAAAAGGCCTTTTTAAAGTGAATATAAAATAAAATGAAAATGTTTGTATGGCAGAAAACACTGCAAACAAATTAAAAGAAAATAAAGTACGAAATTATTTGCAATATACATAATGGATAAAAATGGACTAGTATTCTTAAAATACTGCATGAATACTGGTGCTTCAATAGAAAGATGGACAAAGAAATTGAACTGAATATTAACGAAGAAGAAATATAAATAATACATATTGTATGATGGCAAAAGTGAAAGAAACTATAATTCTTTTCAATCCTGGTGGGAGTATAAATTTGAACATCTATTCAAGGAAAATGTGGTACTGCAGGTTGAAAGGCCTCTAATACATGCTACATTTAGATAGCCAATTCACTGCGGAATAAAATTTCCTATCCAAAAGAAGTGATATAATTCTGTCAGGTATATGTACAAATTCACTGTGCAGCTGTCTATATAATCGTGAATATATAAAGCAATCTAGCAGACTGGGCACAGTGGCTCATGCCTGTAATCCCAACACTTTGGGAGGCCAAGGCAGGCAGATCAGGAAGTCAGGAGATCGAGACTAGCATGACCAATGCAGTGAAACCCCATCTCTATTAAAAATACAAAAATTAGCTGGGCGTGGGAGTGTGCGCCTGTAATCCCAGCTACTCAGGAGGCTGAGGCAGGAGAATTGCTTGAACCTGGGAGGCAGAGGTTGTGATGAGCTGAGATCACAGCACTGCACTCCAGCCTGGGAAATAGAGTGAGACTCCCATCTCAAAAAAAAAAAAGCAACCTATATAGACAATAATAAAGAGTTGATGAGATAATTTATAGTAAAAACAGAAATTAGCACAGAAAGGAATGTAATAAAACTATAAGATGTTGATACAGAAGTATAACTTAGATATGCAAAGAGGTTCATGATATAGTCTACGACAAAGTAGGATACACAATTTATATACTACATACACACAGAGAAGGATCATATATACATTTAAAACATAATCTTTTCACAAAATAAAATTTATATATAGATTGCATATGTGTGCGAGTAGTGTTAAGAGTAAAAGATATGCAACATAAAAAAATAGTTATCTTCTCTGAATTACAGGATTAAGGTAATCATGCTCTTTATATATTTCTGTATTTTAAATTTTAAATGATGAACATATGTAACTTTCTATAACCAAAACAAAAGGTTTAAAATAGTCATACCTGAGCATTTTGGGAGGCCATATTATTAGCTCTCATTTTACCCTTTCATTTACTTCACTGCTCTTATTTCTGCATAGAGCATGCCTTTATATATTATTTAATTTATATTAATCATTGGCAAAAGTAGTCTATGACAGATAAATGAAATAAAAATGGCTTGAAGATTGAGCAATTAATTCACTTTTTCTCACTAGACTGTAATTATTATACTGGTGTGGAAGGAAAAGAAGCTTTAGTATCAAAAGACCCAGAAATACCTAATGTAAATGACGAGTTGATGAGCGTAGCAAACCAGCATGGCACATGTATATCTATGTAACAAACCTCCACGTTGTGCACATGTACCCCAGACCTTAAAGTATTAAAAAAAAAACATATTTCTATCTTTGCTACAGATCATATTTAATTGAGTAAGATTAGACTTCTCTCTTTCAACTTATTTTACTCTGTAAAATGGGAATAACAATATCTTTCTCACAGAGCTTTTGTGGTGATCCAAATAGACATTGGATATACAAGTGTAATATGACTCTTGCAGCCACAGTGGAATTGTCATTACAACATCCTTAGAGAACAAAAGCACAGTACAGAGATTATCAGATGAATTGAAATTTTTACACCATTATTCTACCTCAGTACTGTCCAAGTTCTGGGGCAGTATTTCTTCAGATCTGTCTTCAGCATTTTCACTCTAAAGGACTAGTAACCTAGGAAGTGAGCATTGTCACCTAACTGATAGGGTTGTTTAGTGAATATCTCAGTGAATAGTGACAGGACTGTTTACCACCTAACCATGGCACATTCACATTCACATTTACATTCTAGTTTGGAAGAATCTGAAGAGGTCCCAGTAAACTAGAATGAGTTCTGAGCCATGGACATACCAAAATCTTTCAAGTGGAAGTTTTATGCATATGAAAGTCAAGTTCCTTCCTAATGCTTTCTTGAGCCTTATGTACACCAATGT
Organism: Pan troglodytes; assembly: GCF_028858775.2. Taxonomy (NCBI): domain Eukaryota; kingdom Metazoa; phylum Chordata; class Mammalia; order Primates; family Hominidae; genus Pan; species Pan troglodytes. The sequence goes on from NC_072401.2 coordinate 178,373,519, forward strand.
TTTCTAGAACATTGAAGTCATTTGTCTGAATATTAATATATTCCTTTATCTTTCAAAGGATTTGGTGCAGTTTAAAATAGAAAGTGCCTTACAAATGGATACTAAACTGTAATAAAAACTTCAACCAATGTAAAAGTTAATCTAATTTTGCATTCCAACTCGGATGGATCAGTTAGGAGGTACTAGTAACTACTAGTAATCGTCAGCATTTATGCATTAGCAAACAGCAACCTACATGATATTCCGTGGAGGAGTCTGAGATGCTATGGAAGCCAAAGCTGAGTGTGCAATGACAATGTCAGGGAGCTACAGAGAATCAGGAGTCATTCCCTTCCTTGATTATTCATATGCCTAAAAGGCATTCCCTTCTGACTTAACACAAGGATGATACAAGATATCTCTTTCTGGGAGAAATTACAAGATGACAAAGAGTTTTGGGGCTTCTCCTGCACTCTATAACTCTCTTTGGTTATGAAGAGTCATAACGTGAGGTCAGCACGTAGGGGAGAATTGACAACTTTATGTTTTACACAGATAATAATTGTTTTTTTTAAAAAAATAATTTTTCTCTTGCTTCTCTACTTTGACTAGGGGTTGTGCAGATGCCTATTAGGGAGAAGGCACAAGTGCATACAAGTTGTTCTACTTGTAATATCCCAGAGAGTCAGTAATAAGTGGGAAGCAGAAGAGGCATCTAAGATTAATACCATTCATGGTTCTTCAGATCTTTTGGTCAGTTATTTAATTAATTAATTAATTAATTAATTATTTTTGAGACATGGTCTTGCTCTGTTGCCCAGGCTGGAGTGCAATGGCACGATCTCGGCTCACTGCAAGCTCCGCCTCCCGGGTTCATGCCATCCTTCTGCCTCAGCCTCCTGAGTGGCTGGGACTGCAGGCGCCCACCACCATGCCCGGCTAATTTTTTGTATTTTTTAGTAGAGACGGGGTTTCACCGTGTTGGCCAGGATGGTCTCGATCTCCTGACCTTGTGATCCTCCCACCTTGGCCTCCCAAAGTGCTCGGATTACAGGTGTGAGCCACTGCCCCCGGCCTGGTCATTATTTAACTGGGTTAATATTGAGTTGTAAGGACACAATCCTTTTATCAGATAGATAATTTGCAAATACTGTCTTTCACTGTGTGGCTCATCTTTTCACTTTACAATGTCATTTGAAGTGTATAAATTTTTAATTTTGATAAAGTCCAATTCATCCCAAAAATAAATAAAATAAAATCTATAAAAATCTTTTAAAAATCTATAAAACCAATGCCAACAGTCTCTTCAAATAACTATCTTAAGTTAATGACCATGTTATATATAAATGTGACACATTTAATAATTTTATGAAGTTGAAAATCACGTGGAAATGCATAGACTTGAATTATGAAAAATGTTCTTTTCCCTAGTAGCATATACTCATCAAATAACAATAATCAGAATTGAAATAATAGGCAAGAATAGATCAAAAGAAACATCTGATCACAATATAAGCCGAGTATCCTTATCCAAAATGCTTGGGATTAAAAGTGTTTTGGATTTTGGATTTGTTTGTTTGTTTTTGAAATAGTTGTATTTTACTGGTTGAGCAACCCTAATCCAAAAATCCAAAATCCAAAATGCTTCAATGAGCATTTCCTTTGAAAGTCAAGTTAACACTCAAAAGAGTTTCATATTTTGGAGCACTTTGGATTTTGGAGTTTTGGAATAGGGATCCTCAAACTGTACCGTATTTTCATGAAGTAGCCACAAAGGGTCACAGGCAAGTCTGGTTACTTGTCCAATATATCTGTATTTTGGTGGAGAGAGGAAAAAAATAACCTAATATTCAAACTGGAAAACAAGGAATGTTTATAAATTTTAACTGTCCATATATCTTTAAAAGTTTATGAATTTTTTAACTGTCCATATACTATCTTTAAAAGTCTGACTCAAGTAATACCTCATATTTGAAAAAATGTACATTACAACAGATAATTTTATAAGGTAAAGCATAAGGAGGATTACTTGCTCAAATGGTCAGATTAATAATGTAAGAAATTTACTAAAATGTTTTAAAAGGAAATATTTATCATGTTATTCAGTACATACATCATCTCTGTGTCCTAAGAAAACAAAGTCAATTGGCATTAAGCTCTCATAAGGTAGTTACCAAAGTCAATAACTGCATACTACCATTAGCTGTTGAGTTATTCTTCCCCTAAAATAGCAAAGAAACTTGCATATTCTCATTCCTTCCTATTTAAAAATGGCAGTTGTATAACAGGTTAACTTGTAAGTTCTTTCATTTTCTTCAGCTATCTATGGTGGGCAAATTTGTACATTTTAAAAATACATTCTAATTATTTAAAAATACTTTCTTTTAAGCAAAAATTGGGTAAAGTGGCAGAATAAACAAAACTTTGGATTTGAGAAACCTTCCAATACATAGTTATAAAATTCACTTTTAAAATCCCCCTTTGATAGAGAGTCATCAAAATATGGACATTCAAACGTATCCTTCTAAGGAATAGAGATTTATAAATGTTTCACATAACCTCAGCAAACCATTTTACCTAATGTTTCAGCGAAGGTGTGAGAGTCAGGAGTCTTTCACCCTCAGGCCACCATCATCCGTGTCTATACCAACCTGATATGCCACAGATAGGGAACCCTGGAATTAGATATTTAAATTTCAGCTTAATATTGGAAGTTTCTAATTGGAAATTTTAAATTTTAATGTTCAATTGAATTTGTGTCTGAAATGTTCTATCGCAAATGTTGAAAATAATACCATAATAGAGAATAGACTATTTTTATATCTATTAACAGCATAAAATCTTATTTTTTGTCACTTTTTTTAGTTTGTTACCTGTTTTAATTAAACAAAAAACAAAAAAAAATTATCAAAATCTAAGTAGGCTCTTAGGAAATTTTAAATATTCATTTACTCTCTAACATAATAGCAAAGTAGACAAAGTTACTTCTGTGCAATCAACACACTGGAAAACAAAGTACTTTATACGCACTGATTTCCTGCACTGAAAACTACTTGCTTGACTTTTCTGGAAGGGGATCCTCATTGATTTCACTTTGGCAAATGGCAAAATAACTTCAGAGATATGAATTCAAACCTTTTCCCCTATATGATTGCAAAAACAGTACTATGTAGGTGAAGCCAAAAATAACAAAAAACAAATGCAATTATTCACTGAATATTAAGGCAATTCCGAGGAACTAAAATTGATTACTTGAATATTCCAATATATAGAACAGTAGAGCAATGGTTCTCAAATCAGGGTTGATTTGCCAATGATAGATCCTCCCCCCACCTTCCAATCACACAGTCCCCTGTTGCTCCTTTTGTTCACTGTTCAGAATCATGGCACTAGTGAGTAGAGGCCAGGAATGCTGCTAATCATTCTACAAGGCACAGAACATTCCCCTACAAAAAAGGAATTATCCAGGCTAATGTGTCAATAGTGCCGCTATTGGGAAACCCTGCCATTAAGTCAGAGTGGGCCTTGTCAGATGCAATAATTTAGCTGTATAGGTCATTTATCAGCCTCTTAACACATCAGAAAGTTGAAATTTGCTTGAATTTCACCCTGTAAAATCACGTAGAAATGTCAGAATGAGTTAATGAATGAATCTAAAATACCTCTAGCAACTAGACTTAGTAAATGTTCTTAGGGAGACTTATTTATTGGCCAGGGTAATATATTATTTTCTTTTTACATAGGCATTTCTCAATAGTGTTCCTTTGTTTCATAAAGAGAAGAGAATGGAGCAGTTCAGACATAATATTCCTAGGTAAGTCAATATAAAACGTTTCAAAATTATTTTCCTTTGCTTGCCTATAATTTCAAAAACAACTTTATATCTTTTCCAGAAAGGTTTATTCATAAAATTCTTTTGAAATTAAAAAGTGCAATGTGTTATTAAAATATTTATGTTTCATAAAATTTCCTTTCTTCTTTGATATTTTAAAAATCGATGTATGTCAATGCTGTCTAGTATTAAATGTAGTATTAATATTAAAGATGCCATTTTGAAAAAAAAAAACCTTCTAATTAATGAATAAAGAGAACAAATCATGACTGTATGGTGTGATGAATTTTTACAAACTGAAAAAATCCCTATAATCATATCTAGATCAAGATACAGAACACTGACCACATCTTAGAAGCTATCTTTATTCTCATTTCTCTTCACAAAGTGTAACCAAGAATTGTTGACTTCTACCAACATAAGTAGTTTTCAGTTTTTCAATTAACATAAGTGAAATCCTATAGTATATACTCTTCAGTGTTTGAGTATTCTTCTTCCCAACCTTATCGTGTAAAGCAGTTGATTTCTCTGCTGGCTGATTTTCCATTACATGAACTACTGCAATTTATTAATCTAGTTTATTCTCTACATGTCTTTTAATGGACATAACATGCATTTTTATCAGTGGAGGGTGTATAAACAGAAATGGAATTGATGCAGAAATCAGGGCAGTGAAGTAAATGAAAGGGTAAAATCAGAGCCAATAATATGGCCTCCGAAAATGCTCAGGTATAATTACTTAGAACATTTAGCTTTGGTTATAAAAAGTTACATATAATCATCATTTAAATTTTAAAATACAGAAATGTATAAAGAAGAGCATGATTACCTTAATCCTGTAATTTGGAGAAGATAACTTTTTTTGTGTTGCATATCTTTTACTCTTAACACTACATGCACACATATATGCAATCTATATATACATTTTGTGAAAAGATTATATTTTAAATATAGATGATCCGTGTGTGTGTGTAGTATATAAATTGTGTATCCTACTTTGTCATAATCATGAACCTCCTTTCATATCTAAGTTATACATCTGTATCATCTTATAGTTGTATTACATTCCTTTCTGTGCTAATTTCTGTTTTTACTATAAATTATCTCATCAATTCTTTATTATTGTCTGTATAGGTTGCTTTTTATATTCACTATTATAAAGACAGCTGCACAATGAATTCATACATATACCTGACAGAATTATATCACTTCTGTTGGATAGGAAATTTTATTCCAAAGTGAGTTGGCTATCTAAATGGAGCATATATTAAAGGCCTTTCAACTTGCAATACCACATCTTCCTTGAATAGATGTACACATTTATACTCCCACCAGAATTGAAAAGAATTATAGTTTCCTTCACTTTTACCATCATGCAATATGTAGTATTTATTTATATTTCTTCTTTGTTAATATTCAGTTCAAGTTCTTTGCCCATCTTTCTACTGAAGCACCAGTTTGTTTTTTCATTAGTATATTCATGCACTATTTTAAGAGTATTAGTCCATTTTCATCCATTATGTATATCGCAAATAATTTCCTATTTCATTGTCTTTTAATTTGTTTGCAGTGTTTTCTGCCATACACATATTTTCATTTTATTTTATATTCACTTTTAAAAAGGCCTTTTTCAGCCTAAGAATATAAATAATAATAACTTTTCTACTTTTTTTTTCATTTTTTTATAATGCATTTTCTCTATTGTGAACCACATGACTACGTATGTTGTTGGTTCTTTTTCTGGATTTTTGGATTTGTTTCATTGATCCTTTTATCTGACGTTATGATAAAACCATACTATAACAGCTTTATAATTACCCTTGATATTAAGCATATTATTTGGTGTATACCTGTGATAGCACAAATTTTGATAATATTATTGATACACAAAACTTTTTGCAATTTCATTTTCTTTTTCTATGACTAATTTCAATTATGCTTTTGAAAAAAACCTTGGGGGTACTTGATGGCATTAAATAATATATGTCAAATGCATAGCCTAGTACTGTACACGTTGACACTCAAAGATAGCTATAGTTAGTAATAGATGTAGTAGTGGAAATTATAGTAAACATGTCAGCAGTAATTATATTAATGAATATTCATTAAACTGTGTAATAGGTTCAATTCTCAAAGAATACTTTAATGTTTTCACTCACTTAAAACCTATATTCTTCGTGAAATCTAAATTTCCCCAATCAAATGTACACACCACTTAAAATAACACAATGCAGACCCAAAGATACACATCTAACACAATGTCTGACAGAGTTTTGAGTTTTCTAAGAGAGAACAAGCTTTGGAGGACCATACATGTATGGTATAAGATAACACTAAGAGTATGTGTTTTGGGCAATGATATACTTGTGCTTCAATCTTTCCTTCTCCAGATACTATCTCTACAACCTTTGAGGCTCACTTCCTCATTTGAAATATGAAGACTGCTGAAACAATGAAATGAGCTACTGTGAAATAAGGTATGTAAATAGCCCAGTGCTTGATTATACTAGGTTTCTGTCCCAAGTTCTTCTCAAGTTTATTTGTATTTTATTATTTTTTTCTTCCTTTTTTCAGTTAGGCTTGAGCTGAATTTATTATTATTATTTGAGGGAGATGAATTTTTTTTCTTCCTCTAATGTTTCCATTTACAAAGAAACCATTTATTTATTTGCCTGTACGTTTTATTTAATTATGTCCCTTTACACAGCAGAGTTAGAAATACGTTTTTCTACCTGCTGCAAGGAGTTATATGAAAGACCAGTATTATGCCAAACATGTGAGCCTTTTCTCAAATAAGTGCAATGTGTTCAGATGCAAGGTAATTCCAAGAAGAAGTCATCAGATTCCTTATTACTCCCCTAAAAGGACATCTCTTTAGGATCTGGAGGCCTGGATTATCAGGATCCATTAAGCCTGTTAGAAAAGGCTGAGTGAAAAGAGAGAGTCAAAAAAGAAAAAGAGGAGTATCAAGGGGGAAATATATCTGGAAAACATAGAGGAAATCAGGAAACAGAATAAAGTTTCAGAAACTGGGACTCATAATGTTTTACTGATTTTCAAAGTGATTATGATATGCCCACTCCTATGCAAGGTGCTGGGCCAACACAAAAATCAACAGCTACCACCATTCCTTGACCTGTCTCATTTTGGCAAAGAATCAGTTGCATCTTGAGTTGAGACATTCCTAAGCCTCTTGTAGTCCAGAGCTCTCAAAGGCATGAACAAGCCTTTTTCTTAAAACAATCACAGCAAATACCATTCCATACATTTAAACACAAGGCATTATAGCCAAAAAGAAACAGCCTGTTTCCAGAGTATTTAAGGGTTTGCTGAGAGTGCCTTCAAGGGGTGGAAGATCAAAGTAAGGGATGTCACAGGAGCTAAAGTAAATGAAAACAGCAAATGAGATTAGAAGCCCACTCATGCTTTCCCCTCCAGCTCTGCTGTTGCTATTCCCGAAGTTCATGCTTTAATTACCTTGTTGTAGGAAATTACAGGTGAGACCAAATTGTTTTCCCTACAGCTGCTTCTCTCCCTCCCCATGCATCCACTACACACCAGCTGATCACTGTTCTTGAAGCATCGCTCTTATCTGATGCTTTCTTCCTCAAAGGTCTCTCCTGGTATCCTACCAACTAACGAATAAAGCTTATATATATTCTGGAAGTCCTAGGAAGTTTTTAAATAAATGTAGTTAGTGATAATAACAACACCCCAAAGCCTATAGTCCCCCATCTATAAAATGTAGATAATAAAACATACTTTGCAAAGCTATTGTGAGTATAAATATGATATTTGTAAAAATCATAAGAAGAAGGCAGGTATACTAGGAAGCCACTTGAATCTGATAAAATATTTTAAATAAATAGCAAAGTAGGGAAAATATGATTTTAAAATTTTTATTGAATGACTACTATGTGCCAAGGAATGCTACTTGTAAACAAGGTCTCTCCTTTCACAGAGTTTATAAGAGTTTATTTATTTTGAGAGCTAAGAATATTAATTATCAGCTCCTTAGAATTTGTTATTCCCAAAGAATTTGTGAATTTTGAGGCACACCTGATTTGTGTACTGCAATTAATTCCAGATAAATTTCTTGTTGTTTGCTTACATGCCTTTGGTTCTAAAGAATTCCAGATTAGTTACTAAAGTGGCAGGGCGGGGAATTTGTCGCTATGAAACAATGTTGAGTAAAACAAAGTTGAATTATTTAACCAGAAATACTGTGTCTAAAAAAACAAAAATTCAATTTTGCAATTTTACTAGCCCTTGAGCTGTTAAATTTCTCTGTTAAATGGATAACTAAAACCCATTTAAGAATTTATTTCAAAGCAGCACCGGGCACGGTGGCTCATGCCTGTAATCCTAACACTTTGGGAGGCTGAGGCAGGCAGATCACCTGAGGTCAGGAGTTCGAGACCAGCCTGGCCAACATGGTGAAACCCCATCTCTACTAATAATACAAAAATGAGCCGAGGCGTGGTGGCGGGCGCATGTACTTTCTCCCTTGTAGTGTACCAGGCATATGGTATTCAGTGAAGAAATAAATGAAAGAAGAGGATTGGTATAGATAATTTCCTTTCATTTTTCATGTCATGAAGTAACTTTATAAATAATACTTTCCTGGCTGGGCATGGTGGCTCACACCTGTAATCCCAGCACATGGGAGGACAGCATGAGCCCAAGAGTTTGAGATCAGCAAGACCCCATCTCTATAAAAACAAAAAAAAACCAAAATTAGACATATTGGTGCACCTCTGTAGTTCTAGCTACTTAGGAGGCTGAGGTGGGAGGATCACTTGAGCCCAGAAAGTCCAGGGTACAGTGACCTATGATCACACCATTGCATTCCAGACTGGGCAACAGAGTGAGACCCTGCCTCAAAAATATAATAATAATAATAATAATAATAATAATAAATAATATTTTCTAAATTCAAAGTAAAACATTTTTTAAAAATTAAAGGTAAGTTAATTACAATCTTCTTATAGTTACCCAAAAAGTAATTATTTATAATGCTGCATGCATTTGTTTTCTTACAGTATATAAAGTTTTATTTTAGAAGTTGTTCCCTGTTTAGGCCGAATCAAGAAATTTGAAAAAATTAACACAATTTTCTTTTTAGAGTGAACATTGAAAAAACAGTAAAACATTTTCATTTCAACTAATTATTTTTATATTTAAACTCTTCGACCAGATTAAGTCAATGGTAGGATAGGAAATTCACATTCCTTTAATCTGAATCTTTTTCTCTATTTTATTTTCACAGTCAATTACAATCAAATATGAAGAGTCAACTATTAGAAAAGTTTTTAAAATCCTATCTCACTAAAACAGAATGCATCAAAGAAAGAAGAAAATAAAGAAGGAAAGAAGAAAGGAAGGAAGGAAGACATAAAGCCTGATTCAAAGTGATTTTATAAAAAGTAACAGAAGTTTTTATTAATGTAAATATTCATTTGTGAAAATTATATTAATGAAGACCCCCTTCACTGTGTATTTTTAAATGAAAATCTTCTAAACACTTATTTGCATTTTTCTTCCTCTATGTAATGCAAGGTAAATTAAAACAGATGGTTTCAGAAATGCATTCTCAAAGTTGAATAGTTATGGGTATGAATAGGAAAGACAGAGTTATATTAGAACTAAAATATTACATCTCCAACTCCTTTTTTCTCCATACTATATAAACTTTATCGAATTCATTACAGAGCTCTATAAGGATACCATTGATATATTCTCTTTCCTCTAATTCTGGATTCTAAAGTCCAGAACCTTGAAGAATCTCCTTCCTGCACTCTATGTCTCTTGTATACACAGCCTTATTGAATTTCCCTGTTTGGCTCCAACCTCTTATTAGCTAAAAAAATAATAACAGTAGTTTATACTGTCCCCAGTTCATCAGAAAGAAAGTCCTGCCACACTGGAACATAACGGTGAAAAATACATAAGGATAGAGCTTACTGCAAAAGACCTAACGCAAAAAAGTACCAAGTGAAAAAGCAAAACCAGTGACTAAAAGTCAATTTGAAGGTAAGGACCATGAATTCAGCATCAGTGAGGATGAAATACTTAATTTGTACATCGTTCCCCTTGTGATGTTAAAATATCATTGATGTAACTCGTTAAGCTTGGCCCACTGAAGACAGGTATATAGCTCTACTTCCTTCCAAAACTCTACTAAAATAGGAGTAATGAATTATAACCAGAGAGATAAAACGAATAGGGTTGAAAATAACGAGGAAAGACATTGGTATATTTTTTGAAGATGAAAAATCAACAGAGGGGGTACCACAGGAGAGAAAGCTAAATACCATGTATCTGTAGATAAGAATAACTATGAGCAACTAATCTTAAGCCCCAGATCTACAGACGCATTTATTCAGCAAGTACTACACAAAATGAAGAGACAGATAAAAAAATAGAGATATTGACTGAAGTTTACTTAAAGACCAATTTGTCCTTCAGATCCCCCATCTACCATCCCTGCCCAGTCAAGCAACTGCATCTTCTAAATCTTAGCTTAATCCTAAAGGCTTATTTCATGGAGAAACTTAAAAAAGGGCTTCAAACTCAGGGTCCCTAGGTACAGCAATGATTAGGGCCAAGATGAACTGAAAGAGAGAGATAGAGAGAGAGAGAGAGGATTAAGAGAAAGCCTACAGAGAGAATAGCAAATCTCCAAGACCCTCGTCTCACCTGGTTCCATGATAGCTGGCAGCCAGACATATACTCCCTAACCACCAGCCCCACCCACTCACCACACACTCCCCAAAGCAATAGAAAGCTTTTTCTCTGGAGGGTCTTTGTGACCAGAGGAGAAAGTTACATGTTGTTTACGGAGATTTTCCTCTGAGGGAGGTGGAGGAATCTTCCACCCACTCACCTTATATCCAAGTAGACCTAAAATATAAACTGAATTGGTAAGTAAAATCCTAAAAAGAAAAGCCCAAGCCCAGATGGACTTGACTGGTGAATTCTAGGAAGTAACTTTAAAAAGAAATACTACCAATTCTACACAAACACTTTCCAAAAATATGGTAGAAAAAAAATAAAACATGTGCCATCTTATTGAATGAGATCATTACTACCTTGATACCAAAGTCCAAGAAACACATGGAGATAAAAAAAATTCTTAAAGTCTTATGTTTCTTAGAAACACAGAGGCAAAACATTTCTTAGCAAAACAACAAAATGAATCCAGCCATACAGAAAAGGATTATAATCCATGAAAAAGTGGGATTTATCCCAGAAATGCAAGGTTAGTCTAACATCTGAAAATCAGTTTATGTAAGAACCCATATTAACAAAGAAAAAAATGATATAATCATCTACATAAAAGCACGAAAAAGTATTTAACAAAATCCAACACTCAATTCTGATAAAAACTCTCAGTATAGAAATAGAATGGAATTTTCTCAACCTAATAAAGGACATCCATGAAAAACCCACAGCTAGTATCCTACTTGAGGGAAGGCTGACTGCTATCCCCCTGTGATATGGAACAAGGCAAGGAAATCTACCTGCACTACTTTAATCAAATATGGAGGCTATAGCTATTATAATAATGCAGATTAATTCATTTATTGACTAACAACATCCAGATTGGAAAGAAAGCAGTAAAACTAGCCGGGCACAGTGGCTCACACTTGTAATTCCAGCACTTTGGGAGGCTGAGGCAGACAGATCACTTGAGCCCAGGAATTCAAGACAAGCTTGGGCAGCATAGCAAGACCCCATCTCTACAAAAAATACAAAATTTAGCTGAGTGTGGTAGTGCACCCATAGTCCCAGCTATTTGGGAGGCTAGGGTGGTAGGATCACTTGGGCCTGGGGAGGTCGGGTTTGCAATGAGCAGTGATCATGCCACTGCACTCCAGCCTGGGCAACAGAGTGAGACCCTGTCTCAAAACAACAACAAAGCAGTAAAACTACCTTTATTTATTCATGGACTATATGATTCTGAATGTATGAAATCTTAAGGAATTTACAGAATATTTTTAATAGAATAAATGAGTTTAGCAAGGTCAGAGAATACAAGACCAATATACAAAAATCAACTGAATTTTATATACTAGCAATGAAAAATCACAAAATGAAATCAAGAAAACAATTTCATTCACAGCCCAAAAGAATAAATGATTTGGGAATAAATTTAACTAAAGAAGCATAAGACCTGTACAATGAAAATTACAAAACTTTCCTAAGAGAAACTAAAGATCTAAATAAATAGAGAGACCCACTATGTTCATAGATTCAAACAGTCAATAATAAGTTGGCAATTCTCCTAAGGTTGCTCTATAAATAAATGCAATCCCTATCAAAATCCCAGCAGGTCTCGAACTTTCTTAAAGCTACAGTAATCAAGACAGTGTGTGTGTTAGTCTTTTTGGTATTGCTATAAAGGAATACCAAATGCTGGTGCCATGCAGAACTGTGGTTATTTATGCAGAACCCAGCTAAGTAGTTTATAAAGAAAGAGATTTATTTGGCTCACAGTTTAATATGGCACCAGCATTTTCTGGTGAGGCCTCCAGAAGCTTTTACTCATGGTAGGAGGTGTAGAGGGAGCCAGCATCTCACATGATGAGATGGGGAGCAAGAGAGAGAAGGGGAGGTCCCAAACTCCTACACAAACATTTTTTGTGTGAACTAATGGAACAAGAACTTACTCATTACCAAGTGGATGGAGCTAAGTCATTCATGAGGGATCCAGCCCCATGATCCAATGCCTGCCACCAGGTCCCACCTCCAACATTGCGGATCATATTTTAACATGAGATTTGTACATACAGCTGAACCATATCAGTGTGCTATTGGCTTAGAGACAGACTGATAGATCAGAATAGAGAATCCAGAAACACCCACCAAAATTAAAAGAACAAAACCAACTTACATTTATGGTGAAAAGATTTTTGATAAAGATACTAAAGCAAATTAATGGGGAAAGGATAGCCTTTCAACAAACGGTGTCAGAACAATTGGTTAATCATATGCAAAGACAAAAACAAAACAAAACAAAAACCTTAAAATACTTATAACCCTCATTTCTCACCATATTCATAAACTAACATAAAATATCATATACCTAAATGTAAGAGTTAAAACTATGAAGTTGTTGGACAAAATGAAGTTTTGTTCTTGTGAATTTCTTAGACATGACATCAAAGCTGAAAATTTTTACTCTACAAAGGACACCATTAAGAAAATTAAAAGACAACCCCAAAATGTAGATGAAACTTTTGCAAGTCATAAATCTGATAAAGGCCTTCTATCTAGAATATAGGAATAACACTTCCAAATAAACTAGATGACAAACAACCCAAGGAAAAAAGAAAGGGCAAAATATTTTAATAGACATTTCACCGAAAATTATATTTAAATGGCAAATAGACACACGAAAAGATACTCAACACATTAGTTATTAGGGCAAATTTTGTAAATTTAACTACAATGAATGATCACTACTTTTACCCACTAGAATAGCTGTAATCCAAAAGAATTACAACAAAAAATATAGGCGAGGATGTGGAGTATTTGGAACTCTCATATATATTGTTAATAGGAATATAAAATATATACTATTTCATAAGCTAGTTTGACAGTTTCTTGAAAAATCATAATATACATAATATGGCCTGTAATTTCACTGCTAGTTATCTACCGAAGTGAAATAAATATATGTCCCCAGGAAGATTTGTATGTGACTATTCGTAGTCATATTACACATAACAGCACCAAACTGGAAAAATTCCGAAATTAATCAACTGGCTATATAGATACATAAAATGGGGTATATGGATACAATAAAATACTACTTGGCAAATCAAACTGTAGATACATACTACCACATGAATGACCATCAAAAACATTATGTGGTGAAAGAAGCCAGACACAAAACACTACATTTTGTATAATCCCATTTATAGGGCATTTCTGGAAAATGCAAAACTATAGAAAGTGAAAGCCAACTGGAAGTTGCCTGGGACTGGGGGTGGAAGCAAAGACTGACTGCATAGGCACAAGGGAACATTTTGGGATTGTAAAGACATTGTAAAATTGAATTGTAGTAATTGTTGCACATCTATAAATCATTATCCACCTACAGTGAGTAAATTTTATGGTATGTAAATTATACCATGACATATGGCATACTTCTATAAAATGAAGAAAAATGCTAAGAAACAGAAAGGCATACAGACCAGGAAATTATTCTCTAGCAGTGGAGAAAAAGGCGCTGTACATAAGCCTTGAAACTAACTAGTCACTTGTGACAGAAAGATAGAGGCTGCCAGGAAATAACAGAGAAAAAAAACGGAATTTTAGACTAACTATTATATTTGTTGCCAATTTTCAGTGGAGATTTACAACTACTTTTAGAAACTGTAAAGATAATTGGTGGTAGAGACAATCAAAATAATTATTAATTCAAATAACTGTAAAATCATGTATAAGAAAAAAGTAACAATAAATAATACAGTGTTGCAATAAAAGAAACAACAAATTTGTATTTACCCCCAAACTTAGATAAAGCATAACTCCTTTAAGATGATGGACCGCTGAGACTGGGGTTGGGGAGGAAGAAGAGAATGAATGGGGGTTTGGGGGAAGAAAAAAAAGCAGGGATAAGAGCCCAGATCCTTATCTTCTATAATAATAAGCCACGCGTAAAATCTCAATGCGAAAAATCAACAAAGAGTACCAAAAGTATAATATTTGGGAATATGGACAAAATTACCAATAGCAACCGTAAAGAAACTTGAAAGACACTGTCTTTGGAGCATACAACTAAAGAATAGGCAGAGGACAGCTTTTCATTAGCAGCCCAGTGATACTGTTTTACTTTTAACTATTTTCACATACCATTTGATTTTTAAAAATTGAATTTTCAGCAAAATCAAAATATATAACTCAATATGTTAGAGCATATAATTACACTACAGTGGAAATGTTTTAATATTCTCCATAATTCAGATTCTACTTTTTTTTTTTTTTCTCATGTCTCCCAGGCTGGAGAGCAGGGGTGCAATCACAGCTCACCGCAGCCTCGAACTCCAGGGCTCAAGCAATCCTCCCACCTCAGCCTACCAAGCAGCTGGGATTACAGGCATGTGCCACTATGCCTAATTAATTTTTAAAATGTTTTGTAGAAATGGGGTCTCACTCTGTTGCCCAGACTGGTCTCAAACTCCAGACCTCAATTGATCCTCCTGTCTCAGTCTCCCAAAGTCCTAGGACAAGGGGTGTGAGCCACTGCAGATTCTACTTTTTAAAACAACTTCTCTCGTCCACTCCCCACTATGAATCTGTACTGGTCAAATAATTTTCATTGTCCACATGTGTAACTCACTCTTACTGTAATCTCTGCCTCTCATTAAACTACTTCTTCCCTTTTCTCATCCATCAAAATGGTACCCATTGTTCAAGGCCACATTTACATATTAACTTCAGCTTGAAGTTTTCATCATCCACTTCAGCAATATTTCAAATTCATATCATAGCTCTTGATTAAACAGTCTTTTAACACGGGGCAATTGTAGTCATCATCATTCAACAAGTACTTGCTGAATCCTCTGTGTGTACAAGAAATCATTCTGTTTTTGGACAAAGAGACTGATAAATTTGAGAGCTACTGGGTACCAAAATGTAGACTATGTTTATATTTGCACAGTGAGGGAGAGGAGAACGTCCAGGTGAATCCAAAGTTTCTGTCATGAGAAGCACTGGGTAAATAGAGGACACTATGGGAGGACCAGTTTAGGCTGTGGGAAAATAATGATTCATTTTGACCATGCAAGTTGGAGAGTATTTAAGCCATCAGTGTGACAATTCTAAGTTGACAGTAGGATACATGATTGTACTTATCAGGAGCACCCTACCCTGTAAATACAAATGTCACAGCTATCTATGTATCTAATTGGAAAATGTAACCATGAGTGTGATTGACAGTCCTGTAGAGGAGGTTATACAGTGAAAGGGCAATAAACAACCATCTCTGGGGAACTGCAAAATCTGACATTCAGATCCCAGGGACTGAACCAGTGAAACAACAAGAGGAGAGAGACTGGAGATGTGGTGTCATGAAATCTAAACTAAGAGAGTGTTTCTGAAAGGAGGGAATGGTGTAAAAGGGTCAAATTCTTCTGCATACTCTGTGAAATACCAACTGAAAAGATCACTGGGGATTGGGGCAAGAGGAGTGATTTCATCCAGCACAATGTAAGGCAGAATACAGGCAGACAAAATAAAGAGGGGTGGATTCAGTATTTGATGAATTTTCCAAGAGAATAGGCCTTTTTCTACTGAGTTAGAATGGGACTTTTTCTATCAAGTTAAAAAAAAAAATGGACCGAACTACAGCTTTGGTCCATTTTTAGTGATAGCTTTCTACTCTGGTTCCTCAAACCAATCTATATCTAAGAGACCCCGAGACTAAAGTTCAAGTTCATTCTTTTAACAAATTAGCACCTAAAGTTTTCTTGCATTTGATACCAATAGCAATTAGCACCTAATGTGTTAAAAGAATGAACTTGAATTTTAGTCTGGGGGTCTCTTAGGTACAGATTGGTTTGAGGAATGTGAGTAGAAAGATATCACTAAAAATGGACCAAACTAGAGGTTTTCAGGGGAGCCAGATAATATCAATGAGAAGATGCATGACTCATTAGTTTTTGAGAAAAGAGGATTTCAAACCCAATTTCTCCTTCAGTGGAATCCGTGAAAGTGGATGGAAAGGCCTGAATAAATAATGTAAACATTGCTTAGCTATTCAGAAGATAAAATATGGAGAGAAGAAAAAAAACACATTCATTGAAAAAAAAAAGAGAGCTTTTTTTTTCAGAAGAAAATATTTGTGATCATAGATGAAGCAAAGATTTCTTACACTTAATACCAATAGCAATTTACATAATTTTTAAAGTGACAAATTATGTTTCCAGAAAATCGAAATATTCTGCTTTCCAAAAAACACACAAATGATAAACAGTGAGAAAACATTTACAAAGCACATAACTGGTAAAGACTTGTATCTGAAATATAATCAAAAACACAAACATGGACAAATGATTCGATCAAACTCACCAAAGAAGATAAGCAGTTTACAAACCAACAAAAAGAAGTAATATAATGCATTAAATTAGAGAAATGCTTATTAAAACCTTAATAAGACACCACTCCACACCCATTAGAGTGGATAAAATTAAAAATACAACCCTAAGTGCTCACAAGGACGTGCAGCAACTGGAACTCTTACATGTTGCTGTTGAAAATGTAAATCTGCACAGCCACTTTGCAAAAACAGTTGGGCAGTTTCTCACAAAGTTAAACATATACTTACTAAAACTTCAGTCCTGTATAGTATCTGTTTAGGTGAAACAAAAACTTATGTTCACATAAAAATTTGTATGCAATATGTTTATAGAGGGTTTACTCATAATAATGAAAACTGAAAACACCCAAATGTTCTCTAGCTGGGCAAATGGATAAAATGTGATGGTACATTCATGTAATGGAATATCCAACAATGAAAAGAAGACTACTACTGATATCTGCCACAATAGGAACAAATCTCAAATGCATTATAACAAGTAAAGCAAGCCAGATTCAAAATGCTACATGATGTGTGATTCCTTTATATAACATTCTGGAATAGGCAAATCTACAGGGGGAGTAATAGAAGTCATTGTAAAAGGCTAGAGGCGGAGAATGAGTATGACCACAAAGTGTCACCAGCGAATATGTTTGGGAAGGGGAGAAGTGATGTATCTTGACTGTGGGGATGGTGGTTATACAACTCTAGTTGTCAAAACTCGCTATAAACAGTAAATTTCTCCATATGTAATTTCACCCTTATTAAAAAGAATAGATCCTAAATCTAAATTTTAAATACACATAAACTGAGAGCTAAATAGAATTTAAAATTTCATCTAAAAACTTAAACCCAAAGAAACTAAAAGGTAAATTTAAAGGGGAGACACAACCCTAATGCTCTTGATTTCTCAGCAATCTAAAGAACTTTAAAAAAATAATTTTGCTTTCATTCTAGAAATAAATTGCTTGGTACAAACAGGATTTTATGAAATTTCTTTTTTGTTGTTTTCAGATGGTAAGACCTTATCTTCTGAGACCTCTGAGTTGACAGCAATATTGAATTATGTTGAAGATCTTGACAAAACTAGTAATCTGTGGTCTTATTTGTGTTTTGCTTCTAGTCACCAGCTAGGTAACTTTGAATAAGTTACTAAAATTCTCTGGGTCTCAGTTTCTCCATTTATAAGACAGTAAACTTCTATTGCTTTATGTTTTTATACATAAACATACAATAAGTATGGCCAAGTACAATAAATAAAAGATTAAATAAGAAAGTCACCAAGTTACTTCCAGTTTAGGTGAAATCCGCATGGTGTTTGGTTATATTATTATCTGTAATTTTGGCAAATAGTTTATAATTTGAAGCATATTTAGCAGTTACTGTAATAAATAAATTAGTTATTAAAAACCAAGAATTTAGCACCGAGTTTGTTCCACTACAAGTGCTCAGCAAACAGACTACACTATCACATTTTTATGTTAGAAAATCTATCTTTAGACTAAGAAATATACGTGAGAATTTCTAAAACAAATAACGTTCACCTTTTGAAACTAAAAATAACCCCTTTTGTGGACAATCAATGTCAAATGTGAAGTCATTATGAACTAAGTGCAAAAACTGAGTGAAAGGAATTTGCAGACTTTAAGAAACTGCTAAAAATAGCAAAAACTAAGTGGCAGAAGGAATTTACATTTCTTTAGGAAACCTAAAGGAATGTAAAAGTATTTGAAAAGAAAATGTTTAGAATGAACATGTGCGTTTATTATACATTCATATCCAAAATTGAGGATTTCAGTTATAAAATGGCTGTGGGAAAACAATCAACAAACTTCTAAGCATGTAATTTTATAATAATATTTTTTAAAATTTAAACTGATAATTTTATGCCTTTGTATGAAAGCAGAAATTAAATAAATGTAATTTAAAAGCATTCAGCCATTTTTTTTTCTTTTTACTTTCAATGACTGGCAAAGCAAATGTTTCTGATTTTGCCAAAAATGCTATCTATAGATGATGAAGAGGCCAGTTATTGCTTTGAAAAAAGGGTCTATTTCAAGCCGCCTCTGTCATGGAATTTTGCTGTTTTCAATCTGTTTCATCTCCTCTGGGAACTCCTTCCTACATCACTTTCTAACTGTAAAATAAATGATCCAAATACAATTTTTAAATCCCCATGTTCTATTATAATTTCTGAAAACCAGTCTTTCAGGTATAAATGGAAATTTGTCTTCTGTTCATTACATGACTTTAGATATTTTTAAAATATTGTTCTTTATCCAGCACTTATAGCCTGTAATTTAAGACTACTTTGCTTATCATTATTTCATCAGGGTAATGTTAGTGATTGTGTATTTTTATTTTAACAATTTAAATTTCCACTGTTTGGATATAAAATGACAGCATTCTGACTCATTGGTCTTTGAACCGATAAGTTTCACTATTCACACATAAAACAGGAAAGAAAAGAAGACGACAAAAAAATTACTAGTGGATATATGCCAGGACCACCTTTTCTTGTTTCAGCACTGGATGTTTTGGACAGAGGCTCTTAGAGGAAATCTTCCCAGAAATTAAATTCCTATTTTTGCCCATTCTGGTGTGTAGGAAGAGTTCAATGGAAATTGTGAGACACAAAATGTAAGAGGTTACATATGTAGGCTTCTGAACAGGGGCAATTTTGAACAGAATACTGCAGGGTTGAAGTTGGACTCTGGAGAATTTACCATTGACCTGAAAATGTAAGGGGCCATGGGACCACATAACATCATGTCAGCTGCTTCAAAGAGGTGCCTGCCATTTAGGTCATTTTCAAAATCATCATTTGAGAGGACTGTGAAATTGTTTCAGTGAATTATATAAAATTGTTTCCTGTAATCTTTCAAAATGTATTTTATGTAAATTGGCACATTTAAATAGCCTTCTATAATATCTTAAATAGCAAAGCCTTTGGAAACTAATTTGCCTTAATTGAAATAGCTGCACCTGTTCATTCAAAAGCGAATTTACATCATTACCTGCTAGAAAAAAGACACTATCTCCACCTTGAAGCCCCACCTCGAAGCCCCACCTCCTCCACGGAATCTAGACCTAAAAAGTACTTCTCAATTAGGAGAAAAATCTTGGAAGTAATTTGCACCTAAGTCACTATTGCAAAAACAGAAGACCACATGCTTTTGGACAATGATAGCTTTGAATTTTACTGTTTCTTAAAGTTCCCCCATATTTCTAGCAAGCTTTCCTAATAAAATGCCCATATGTTGTATAAATATCCTATAGCTAAATTTTGTAGTGTTTTCTCTTGATTTATATAACTTTAAATAACTACTTGTCGGCCTATGCATATAGGCGGATATATAATAGTTAAGAGACTAGCTTTTAGACTTGGAATTTTACTCAGCTGTACCACTTATCACCTGTGGAACTTGAGTACATCATTTCCTCTCACTGTGCCTCAATTAGTTCTACTATAAAAAATATAATAGATGCACCTGCCTTGTAATTTCTTGTGATGATTTAAAAAGATGTGTTTATAGGATTTAACATAATGCTTAGTACACATAACACTTCATAAGTATTAAGATATTTTCTCTGAGGCATTAAGTGATTTAAGTATTTTAAAGTTTAAATTCATACACATTTAAAGAATAAAAGACTATCTTGGTTGTAAGTACTCATTTGAATAAAAATATTTCTTGCAGTGATTTAAAAATATTTCTTCTTTTGTAAAATTAATTTTGCATAATTGTTTGTTAAATAATTAATTGTTAAATATTTCATGACTGCTTCAAAAATTTTCATATTCCTAATAAGGTACTGTTCACCAAATTAAAAACAATTCTTGGCTAAACACATAGCAACAGAAAAAACTATAGACTAAATATTTATCAATGCACTACACAGTGAAGCATAAGTCATTTTAATTTTAAGGATGGATTTTTAAGTAATGATCCTTCCAGTTCAACAAATGATAACTAATGTTTTTATTTTAAGTATTCTTAAACAAAATATATATCAGTATATAAATTTTAAGTGGTTATACAAAACATACACTATTTACAAACCTGACTGGTAATATTAATGAAAAGACCACCCACTTTATTGTATTAACTAATAAACATCCTAACGTCAAATGTAAACCAACATTGAAAAAGAAATGTAAACCACCATAAAAATTAGTTCATTGAAGGAGGGAATTATATTATAAAGTTTGTTGAAAAATAGTCTATATTTATTAACATTAATGTTAAATGTTAATATAGAATATGTTTATAATATATAAATATAGAATATGTTTATAATATATAAATATAGAATATATTTATAATATATAAATACAGAATAAATATTATAAATATAGAATATTTTCCAACAAACTTTATAATATAATCGCCTTTTAACATTTCTATGTTAAATTTGAGATGTTTTACAAATCAATAAAATATAGATGAATCCAGAATTTATTCAATGTTTCCTAAAAGATAATTTATGTCTTTTAGTGTTCATGTAATTTATGAATGTTCAAAATAAAAAAAAAGTTTGAAAAGAAAATATACCTTTCCTCACTTGATTAAAAAAGTCCCAAATAATAATATAAATTCAGATTCTGAACAGAATAATCATAAAAATAGTTATATATTAACTATTGTAGGATAACTGCTTTTCTCCAGTAAAGCCATCCTTAGAAAATCATATCAATTCTTCACAATTTATTTTTAGCATATTTTATTCCTTAGCGATTATTTGAAAATCACCCACGTTTTCAATTCCCATCATATATAATTACAAATTGGGTTTAAAATATATTTATATATCTTTATAAGCTACAGATGCAGAAAGCAGAAGATGAACAGAATATGTCTTGCAAATGAGAGATATTGTGGCACATTCTTCAGTTGCTGAATAAAGGTTTAATGGTTGTGATGGTGATAATAATTTAAACAAACTGAACAAACTGTCCTCTTGAAAGAATAAGATGCTAATACAGCTAACAAGGGAAGTGAAAGACCTCTTCAAGGAGAAGTACAAACCACTGATAAAAAATTCAGAGAGGACACAAGCAAATGGAAAAACATTTCATGCTCACGGATAGGAAGAATCAATATCATGAAAATGGCCATACTGCCCAAAGTAATTTATAGATTCAATGCTATTTCCATTAAACTACCATTGGTATTCTTCACAGCATTAGAAAAACTTTTAAAAAATTAATATGGAATCAAAAAAGAGCCCAGATAGCCAAGACAATCCTAAGCAAAAAGCACAAAGCTGGAAGCATCACACTACCCGATTTCAAACTATACTACAAGTCAACAGTAACCAAAACAGCAGGATACTGGTACAAGAAGAGACACATAGACCAATGGAACAGAACAGAGAACCCAGGAATAAAGCCACACACCTACAACCATCTGACTTTTGACAAACCTGACAAAAATAAACAATAGAGAAAGGACTCCCTATTTAATAAATGGTGCTGGGAGAACTGGCTAGCCACATGCAGAAAATTGAAACTTGACCCTTTCCTTACATCATATGCAAAAATCAACTCAAGATGGATTAAAGATTTAAATGTAAAACTCAAAACTACAAAAATCCTAGAAGATAATCTAGGCAATACCATTGAGGACACAGGCGTAGGCAAAGATTTCATGACGAAGACGCCAAAAGCGATTGCAACAAAAGCAAAGATTGACGAATGGGATCTAATTAAACTAAAGAGCTTCTTCACAGCAAAAGAAACTATCATCGGAGTTAACAGACAACCTACAGAATGGGAGAAAACTTCTGCAATCTATCCATCTGACAAAAGTCTAATATCCAGAGTCTACAAGGAACTTAAATTTACAAGAAAAAAAAAAATCCCATTAAAAAGTGGGCAAAGAACATGAACAGAGACTCTTTATCCAGTCTATCATTGATGGGCAATGATTTTATAATATAATGATTTATATTCCTTTGGGTATATACCCAGTAATGGGATTGCAGGGTCGAATGGTATTTCTGCCTCTCAAAAGAAGACATACATGCAGCTGACAAACATATGAAATAAAAGCTCAATATCACTGATCATTAGAGAAATGCAAAATCAAAACCACAATGAGATACCATCTCATTCCAACCAGAATGGCTATTATTAAGAAGTCAAAAAACAACACATGCTGGTGGTGTTGTGGAGAAAAAGGAACCCTTTACACTGTTTGTGGGAGTATAAATTAGTTTAACCATTCTGAAAGACAGTGTGGTGATTCCCCAAATACCTAGAGGCAGAAATACCATTTGACCCTGCAATCCCATTACTGGGTATATACCCAAAGGAATATAAATCATTATATTATAAAATCATTGCCCATCAATGATAGACTGGATAAAGAGAATGTGGTACATATACACCATGGAAAACTATGTAGCCATAAAAAGGAACGAGATTATGTCCTTTGTAGGGACATGGATGGAGCTGGAAGCCATCATCCCGAGCAAACTAATGCAGGAGCAGAAAAGCAAACACTGCATGTTCTCACTTATAAGTGGGAGCTGAATGATGAGAACACATGCACACATGGGAGGGAACAACACACACTGGGGCCTGTTGTTGGGGGAGCTTATGAGGGTAGGGAACGCATCGGAAGAATAGTTAATGGATGCTGGGTTTAATACCTATGTGATAGGATGATCTGTGCAGCAAACCACCATGGCACACATTTACCTATGTAACAAACCTACACATCCTGCACATGAACCCCTGAACTTACAAGTTGAAGAAAAGAAAAAGGAAAATCAAAGAAAAAGATGCTAGACCTCGGCAAATGGTGGGAACAAACCACAGATTGAAATCGAGAGAGGAAGGTTTTGAGATCATTAAAGAAATAAAATAAAACAAGGTAAGTAATAAGTTGACACTTGCAAGTCTAAATGCCAGGCTAATAGGAGGTTATGCTTTGTAATTTTAGTAGCCTGCAATGGCCAGGAAACCCAGGAGAGATTCTGGAAAGTCTGCTCTAGGCCAGTGTGCCTCAGCATCCAGCTGAAATCAAACTTTCAAGAGTTTAAAGGCATTTGGTAGATCACCTTATAAAACAAATCAGATATAGGAGCTTTGGTAAATACCACATCTAAATTAAGTGGTGACTTGCCAGTTTCCACACTGGTTTGTGGCACTAACCATTTGTTTATAGTTTGATGATGGTAGAGCTGGCCCTGAAAGAAATCAGCCTCAAGCCTACTTAATTGAGTGGCAGAAAATGGACATGAGCCCTAGGATTTCTCTGTTTAGTAATCTGGGAGTTTTGTCCCCAGAAGCTGTGGAGAAGGGCTATGAACATGCCAAAACCATAGGTTTGAAATTGTTTTTAGGGCACAAAGAAAAGAAAAATCTCATTATTTTATAGTTATATAGAATACATATATAGAGAGTATATATAACTATATACTCTATATAGAATATATAGAGAGTATATATAACTATATACTCTATATAGAATATATAGAGAGTATATATAACTATATACTCTATATAGAATATATAGAGAGTATATATAACTATATACTCTATATAGAATATATAGAGAGTATATATAACTATATACTCTATATAGAATATATAGAGAGTATATATAACTATATACTCTATATAGAATATATAGAGAGTATATATAACTATATACTCTATATAGAATATATAGAGAGTATATATAACTATATACTCTATATAGAATATATAGAGAGTATATATAACTATATACTCTATATAGAATATATAGAGAGTATATATAACTATATACTCTATATAGAATATATAGAGAGTATATATAACTATATATTCTATATATAGATGTATAGAGAGTATATATAACTATATATCTATATATAGAATATAGAGAGAGTATATATAACTATATATCTATATATAGAATATATAGAGAGTATATATAACTATATATTCTATATAGTCATATATATGCTAGACCTCGGCAAATGGTGGGAACAAACCACAGATTGAAATCGAGAGAGGAAAGTTTTGAGATCATTAAAGAAATAAAATAAAACAAGGTAAGTAATAAGTTGACACTTGCAAGTCTAAATGCCAGGCTAATAGGCATTATGGCTATAGAATATATATATCTATATAGAGTATATATAACTATATTTATAAATAAATATATAACTATATATTTATATATAGTCATATATATTCTATAGTTATATATATTCTATATAGAGAGTATATAGAGTATATATAACTATATATTCTATATATATAGAATATATATAACTATATATTCTATATATATAGAATATATATAACTATATATTCTATATATATAGAATATATATAACTATATATTCTATATATATAGAATATATATAACTATATATTCTATATATATAGAATATATATAACTATATATTCTATATATATAGAATATATATAACTATATATTCTATATATATAGAATATATATAACTATATATAGAATATATGTAACTATATATTCTATATATAGAGAGAGAATATATATAACTATATATATATTTGATCAAATCTAGCCTTCCCTAATAACTGGAATACTCACATTATTTTGTAGATGTGGCTCCAAATAACTTTACTTATTTTAGATTTGCCATCGTCATTTATACCATTCAGAAGAAAACACTGCCACAGGTCATGGAGACATTTTCAAAAGTAAATATTCCAAAAACATCCTAAGCAAAGACAAAAATCACATTTGTCCGAAGTTCAGGTGATTTTTGTTTCATTGCACCTTAAACAGTTTTATATATGTAGAACCTCAATTAACACGTTTATTACAATAAATAACGTTCAAGGAATGAATAGCAAGTACTCAACAAAAGTTTGTTGTATAACGTTATCATCAATTAATTAACCAGGTTAAGAGCTTTCTGGATTTGAAAGTTAAACCAAAAAGAGGAATATAAAGGATCTTTAGATTTACATTCTTAATTCATCAATTATTTTTATCAATGTAATTAATTGTTCATTGTCCAATATCTCTTATGTATTGTTTGTTGCCACATGGAAGAGTCCAGGTATTTATTTTTAAACCAGATGCTCCATTTTGGTAGGCTTTCTTCAAAATCACTTTATAGTAGATCAGAAAGTTATACAACACAGGGAAGATTATGTTTGTGACATTTAAATCCTAACATTGCAGCATGGAAACATTTTTAGGGTACGGAACAGGAAAAAAATGTTTGTGCTAATTCTTGCTGATTTAATTGTTGGAATAATGACTGGGTTTATGTCAATCACTCGAGTGCCCAGGGCTGTGTGAGCTGGACAATCAACATTGATGAAAATTATATTGTAACATTCCACAGGCACATTAAAACCTGAACATTTCAGGCCAGAGAGTCCACTTAGGGGGTTGATTTATCTGGTATGGTTTATTTTTAGTGTCATAGCAATTGGGAAACTGTCAGATAGCTACTGAATTATGCTTTGTATGTGATGTCTCAGACCGTCAGATCTTAATTTTAAACTGAGTACACACACACAGTGTCTCTTTCATCCTAAAACACATTATTCTATGGATAATAAAAAAAGATAAAATGTAACCTTCACTTGAAAAACCATTAAATGTACATTGCAAATTGAAATGTTTGGTGCAACTGTTACTGATTGTACTGTTCATTAGAAAAAAGAAAATCTGAATTGCAACCAAGATCTACATAAAGGAAAGGAAAGGTGAACTAGAGAGATTCACATTATACAGTTTCTTGACATGTAACCAGATTTTGGAAGAAAAGTTATAAATGATACATTATTAAAGTAAGTCTCCTAATTAAGTTGTTTTTTTCTCCTCCTTCTTTATGTATTTAAGCACATAATTTAAGAGGAAAATAGCGATATGCAGATCAGAAATATTAATTCAAACCCTAGTTCCTCTGCTTTCTTTTTGTTTGCTTGTTAATTTTTTGTTTGATTTATTTTAGATTCAGGGGCCACATGTGCAGGTCGGTTACAAAGGTGTATTGTTTCAGGCTGCAATTTGGCTTCTATTGAATCTATCACCCAAATAGTGAACACAGTGCCCAATAGGTAGTTTTCAACCCTTGTTCTCCTCCCTCTTTCCCCCCATTTAGGAGTCCCCAGTGTCTACTGTTTGCATCTTTATGTGCTTACATGACCACTGTTTAGCTCCCGTGTAAGTGAGAACATGAAGTATTTGATTTTCTGTTTCTGTGTTAATTCACTTAGGAAAACGGCCTCCAGCAGCGTCCATGTTGCTGCAAAGCACATCATTTCATCCTTTTACGGACGCATAGTATTCCATGGTGTGTATGTACCACATTTTCTGTATCCAGTCCCCTGCTGATAGGAACTTAGGCTGATTCCATGACTTTGCTATTAAAAATAGTGCTGCGATAAACATGAGTGCAGATGTCTGTTTGACAGGATGTTTCTTTTCCTCTTATACAGTACCACCCACATACCAGTAATGGGGTTGCTGGGTCAAACTGTAGTTCTATTTTTAGTTCTTTGAGAAATTTTCATATTGTTTTCCTTAGGGTTGAACTAATTTACATTCTCACTAAAACTGTGTAAATGTTCTTTACTTTTTCATCCACCCTCAAATAATTATTAATTATCATTCTGATTCTCAGCTTTCTTAAGCTTAAATGTGTTTCATAATAACTCTCTTGAAGGCTGTTCTAAAGATGAAAATGCTTAATATGTTTCAAAATGGCATATCACCATCTTTATACATTTTGTTAACACTAACTTGTAAGTTGTAAAATTGCAAAAGTCAGACCTAATCTTAATTTTATTCAAATTCCCCCATGATTGTTGGTGTAAGTCTTGTTTATGATGATGTGAAAAGCCAAACATTGAATTTATTCAACAAAAATTTATATGGCAAGAACTCAGTCAGGTGCTGGAGAAGACAAGTGGATGTCTCCTAAGTTGAGACAGTAGTCATTCTGATATTACGGAAATATTACAATGATAAGCAACTGAGTTTAGCGAACTACAGAAGCGAGCCCAAGTGGGTGCTGCATCAAAGGAACCAGAAGAAGCAGATACTGAAGGCCAGAAATACTCAGTAAGGGACTGGCTGCCCAGGGAAGTGAGAAGCACAAGAATAGATCAAGTGAGAGAGTCAAAAGGTAGACCTGGGCAAACACCTGTATTGAGCAGTGCTGGCAATTCTCCTAGCACATTCTCAACTTCTTGTGTCCTGTGATAGGCCATCTGCATTCAAATAACTGAAGAAATAGTAGATGATAGAAGCTTGTTTCCAAACTATCTATTTTCATATTTAAAAAAATGCTAAAAATATTTGGGACAAAAAAATCTGTAATAACGTGTGTATGGAGGTATTTGATATGCCCTGTTAATTAATAAAAACTGAAATAATGTCCAATAAAAATAGTACAATAGAATCATAAAGTAAGCATAAATGATTAAAACCCTTGTCATGACAACTGACTAGAGACGGGATGTATCATGCACAATTATGTAGTCACCGGATATAAATAATGTATAATATATGTAAACAACATTAGTGAAAAACAGCACATAATAATATAATCTGTATAAAACAATATATTATACCGATATATAAATATATAAATTATGAAATATATAATATTATATATAGATATAGATATATATGTCTGATGCTCCAGGATAGCAGATAATTGGCTTAAATCTCTCCAGCAGCACTGGCATGTTATTTTATATTTCAGCTTCTACTGTTTTATTCATATGGATATAAATGTATGTAGGCATTTAATAGTATATGTTATTCTGTGATTTTAAAATATTTATTCTGCAAGCTAAATAAAAATCACCTTTCTAACCTCTTCATAATACCTCAGCAATGTAAATGTGAAACAAATATTGTTTCTGTCCTATGACCCCAATCTTGTGTGGACTCCATATTTAAGTCCACACAAATTTATCAACATTTTCATTTCCAAAAATGTTGGTCATCATTCCAAAAGGGAACAATAGCCACAATTCCCAGAAACATTTGTTACTAGATTTTTAAAGATTAGCTATCCATTCTCAAATGCATTACCTGACTCAAAATTTTCATGTTTACAGCATTAGTAAAATTTGAATGTAGTAAAAATCCCATTCTAAGGAAAAAAATGTCACTTTATGTTGAAAATGTTTGATGGTGATTAACCCTGGATTCTCATTTAAATGAATCCATTGACTCTGTCTGGCTATGAAGTCACCAGATCAAATTATTTCAATGAACTAAATTATACAATACCAGTCTCCAATTTATAAACATAATTTATTACTAAGCTATGAATAAGAATATACAGAGTGCTCAGAACATCTAGAGAATTCAGGGCAGCAGGCACACAATTTAAAAAGAAAAAAAAATAACCTATTTTCTTAGAAATGCTCAAGTGTCCAGGGCTAACTTTTCCTTCTGAAATATCAAGGTTCTTTTCTGAATGGAAAAGTAACTCTCCATTCCGTTTATAACTGAGGGTTCAAGTGGGAGGCAATGTAGTAGGCCTATAGCTACAAAGTTCAGTAGGCAAGGCCTGTTCCTGTATAGCCTTAGGATGAAAGATGGCATTTAGCAGAGGAGATTTTGGCATCTCCATCCCAATATTTTTATAAAGTCATTGATGAAGAAAAAGATATCAACATGTTTATTACAATAGTAACAATTATTAGTATGTTTATTATTGTTGACCAGGGTCTGTGCTAGTTTTTAAAAAATACATTATCATATCTCCTATAATACTTCAGTGTAGATAATATTAATTTGTTTTATAAATGAAGAAGCTGAGGCTTAGAGAGAGGTTAAATAGCTGACAAAAGGTATGCAGCCAGTAAGTAGGAAAGAGAAGACTAACTCAAGCCCATATGCTTATGATTTTTGCACTAATTACAAAGCCTGTGTTACTTACACCATATTACATTATTTCTACGCTAATTCCAAAATCCCCTAACTTTTACAAGCCCTAGTTGTAGTGCAGCCTTGATAACTGGGTCCCAGCCTTACCTTTTCTGTCTGAATTCTCCAGACAACCAGCTTTTTACTGGTCCACAATAGAGACTGTCCTACGTGCTAGTAACTGACCAAGGTTTCAAGGACAGGAAGTCCTGAATCAAACATCTCAGCCACTTATCCTTAGGGACTTCCAAGTTTTACCCTTTTCTTGAATCCCTTGGGAGGCTTTATCAATTCCTTTATAAGTCATCCAGTTGATAATTACTTGCCTGAATATCTACTGGTGCTACCATCACTATATCAATGATTATAAAACTTTTGTTAAAAATGCAAATATGTAATTTCTTTTTTTGTTAAAAAAATGTTCAACTCCCAGGTCCATCTCCTGAATTATTTGTTCATCATTTGACAATCAGGCATTCCATGTGATTAGATCTCGGGAACACTCATTCAACAGCGCACACTGTGCTGCGTGTTCCACCTGAACCTGCCAGGAACCGAGGATTTATCTGCCTTCACTGCCTGACTAGAGAAATAGACAGATAGAGTTCCAGGAACTGTCACTAGAAAGTGTCCCCAGCTAATGGGGCACACATCCTGGCCTACCAACAATTCATGGGAAAAGTCCAGGTACTTTAGATATTTACAGGTTCATCTGAAGCCAAAAATGTGATGTCCTGCTAACACTATACTGGGACCTGCTTGGGTCTGTCCTGAGAAGATCACAGATGGAGTATTATGTCCAGTTGTAATTGTCACATTTTAAGACAGAGGGGAATGATCAGATGGGGATGACAGCAACAGTGAGAATATGGAAAGTCAGGCTGTATAAAGTGTGGTTCAGAGAACAAGAGAGATGTAGCATGGGAAACATAAGCCTGAAGAAAGAGATATCTTTTTGCAAATAATGGCTGTGGACATATGGAAGACTTCTTTTCTATTACCGAGAGGACAGAGCCAGTACCAGTGTACAAGGGCAAAATTTTAATTCAGTTTAAGAAATAGTTTTCTAAGACCTAGGGCTTCCCAATAATGTAATGTAAAGGAGTGAAGTCAACATAAAACAGAAGTCAAGTAATTTGTGAGGTATGCCAAGAAAGATACCAGGCCAGGGACAGTGAAGAAAACATTAGTACTAGAAGATAATACCACAGAGCATTTTCTATTTATTAGTCACCATTTGTTTTCATCATTTTCAAAAATGAGACAAGCAAGGTGTCTCTGACACACAAAAAATACCTTATCCCCACCTTGCCTCAGTCTGTGCTACCTTTCTGCTCTCTGCTTATATATATGATTGGTCCAGGGGTAGAGAAAATTAACTCATGCTAGGCCAATAATGTCCACCTTTATGAGAATTCTAAACTTATTTTTTAAAAAACACAGAGCTGGGCATTCTCTGGAAATGAACAAACGATATGTCAGAGAGAAAGATGTGAAATCCCACTGATGTCCAGGAGCCACCAGCAACCTTCCAGAGCCTTGGCTACGCAGTTTTTATTTGGTGTTCTGCACTATCATTGCATTAATTTTTAAAGGAAAAAAGCCCTCTTAATTTAGTAGTTTGTGAGCACCAGTTTCCATTATTTGCTGAATAATAATATACTTTTAAAAACCTCTTCCTCTTCCTTATAATTCCTATATTTTATTGATGTGTCTTCTCTCTTGGTACTTACATTTTGGAAAGTTGTGCAAATTAGGGTATATGTGATAACACCAAATGCTAAACAGCCTTTTGATTGGTTGATGCTGTGGTTTCTAGTATGAGTAAAGCAACCAAGAGAAAGTTGGTTGCCATATTAAATTCACAATAGCACACAAACAATATCAAACCCCTACTAAAATTCCAAGCAACCACTAAATTTGTCAAAGGTCACCATGCATCAGTTATTCATATAAAGCCAGTAAAATAAGGCAGATGCCAGATGTTGATGAACTCCTGTTTGCTGAATTTATTAACCAGATGCAGAAATTTACTCATTGCTTGAGTGCTTCGATATCACAGAGATATGCACTTTAAGAATATGCAGATAGGGAGATTAAATAGCATCACTTGACTGTGCGTCTGCCTCATGGCAATGCATAATGAATAAGTAGTATGCTTTTGCTTCATGTTTCCTATTTACATAATTCAAAGCTTTGACATCATGGAAATATATCATGGGATTGTATCCTGTTACATCATGCATAAAATCTAACAGTGTAGTTATATAAGCTATGAAAACAGAAGCATAGGGAAATGAGATGCACTTAAACACTAATCAAGATAAATGCAAATTGAAGGCATGAACTGAATATGTTCTTCTTCACCAGGACTATGTATTAAAATAAACTAATTTGAGTTATTCATACATAAATGATGATCCCAATCTTATTTTGAATAACTAATAATGAGTAAACATAAAGGCAGAAATAAATTAGATAAAAACAAATCCCTTTTAAAAAAAAGAAATAGCACAGTCTTTATTCAAAAACTCTAAGGACTGTGACTGCAAACCCTGGGTCAGAAGGTAAGATTAGGCTTCTTAAGTGCACCATGTAAATAACAATCAAGTTTCAAGGCTGGGCGTGGTCCTCACACCTGCAATCCCAGTACTTTGGGAGGCCAAGCTGGAGGACTGCTTGAGCCTAGGAGTTCAAGACCATCCTGGGCAATACAGCGAGACCCCCATCTCTACAAAAAATTTAAAAATTAGCCAGGCTCATTAGCCATGAGCTTGTAGTCCCAGCTACTCAGGACACTGAGGCAGGAGGATCCCTTGAGCCCAGGTTCAAGGCTGCAGTGAGCTACAATTGTGCCACTGCACTCTATCCTGGGCAACAGAGCCAGACCCTGTCTCAAAAACAAATGAACAAAAATCAAGTTCTCTTTCATTAAGCATCTTATAAGGAGGGAAGACAAATGAGGGTCAGGAAATAGGAGGAAGCTGGCTTGGGGCAAATAATAATTACTTTGCTAATTACAAACTGAAAGTTCAGCCTAAGATTTTTAAAAATATTATTTAAAATTTAAATATTAAAATATATAAAAATTTCATTTAAACAAATTTTTAGAACAATTCCTTTGGGATTAGCAAGGGCTTTTAAAATATACCTTGAGGCATTTAATATGTATATAAAAACTTTGGGAATTTTACACTATGCCAAGACTGCAGCAAACTGGTTTTGTGTGGACCCCACATAGGCCCATTATTAGGTGATGACATACATACAATTTATTTTAAAACAAAATTTTTCTATGTTTTAGAATCAACTCACAGATAACTGTTGAAGTGAAGAATGATTACTTTACCATAATAAACAACAAAGCAAACTGACATAGAATGACACAGAGGAGGGTTCTAGAATAAACAGAGATATCAATCCAAATTTGAGCTTTGCAGGGTTATACACTATAAAATCTGCTATACTTGTGGCTCTTATCCAACCTCATTAAAGTTTCAGTTTCTTCAACTATGAAACAAGAACAATAATATCCATATCACCAGATATGGCTTGTGAATTAAACAAATAGTAGTGTCTGGATATTTCAAGTAGTACGTATACAGCATAAATATAGAAACGAAGAAAAGAAGGAAAGAGGAAAGGAAAGAAGGAAGAAAGAAAGGGAGGAAGATTGCTTAATTTGGCATTAATATACACATAAGAATATAATAGGTATTAAACTGCACTTCTTACAATTAAGACTTTCAGGAAAACAACTTTCCAGAATAAACCCCTATTTCTGATAGTAATCAGAAATGCTCTGTGAGCACTGTCGCATATTTTAATTATAAGCTTTTGCTAAAACTCTTTACCAAAGTAAAGTGATATGAACTTTAAAAGAAGTTTCTGAATATATTTAAATATTTTATTGATATAGTCTACCCACAAAATTTAAAAAAGTCATATACTTTTACAAAATTCTTCTAAAAATTACTTGAAGATTTATGACAAATGAGTATAAAATATTTAACTACAAAAGACTGTTGGAATAAAACCATATAGAATATAAAATAAAAATTTATGTAAATGATGGGTAAACATATATAACAAGATTAAAAGGTCATATTATTCTTGAAAGAAGAAGTTTATAATGCAAGTCAATAATGCAATAATCTCAACCTAAACTTAGATAATGCTAACAAAGACTGAGAGTGAATGGAAGCTAGAGCTGAAATTAGAAGCTGAGTATAGACTTGGTCTCAAATAGGGAAGACTCAAAGATGTTGAGTCCTTTTGGCCTAACAATGAATACAGGAGAATGGATGTTGATGGAAACCTTAAAAATACTCAAGTCCTCTCCCTCCACTGACAATTAAAAGCTTGGAAAATATAAAAAACAAACTCAAAGAAAAGATTGAACCAACCATTAAACTTCTTTTAAACAGAAAAGGGATGTTATAGTGTTGGAAAAAATCAATTTGAGATTATTTATTCACAAATACTTCGATATGCTCCTTTCATTCCAAGTTATTTAATATTTTTTATTGTTTTAAATGTCAAATTTTGTGTACTTTTTAGCACACTATAAAATGTGTACTTTATTTACCCATAAAATGATTTTCATTACCTAAAATTAGGCCCTCAGAATAAAAATATTTTCTTTATTCTGTCATCTATTAGTGTATATATTTAATTATAGCCACAAAGTTCAATTACTTAAGAATTTCTTATCTTGAATGTGAGGTACATATGTATACAAAAATATTTATAGAATATAAAATTTTCAAGCACATAAAAAATAAAATCTTAGAAAGTGGTCAAATATATACCAAAAATCCAATTGTGAGTCATTAAATATGAAAACTGAAATTGAGATAGTATGTCACTCCCTCTTGTTATACAGAAGAGAATTTGGCGGAGTCTCTTACATGATTTTTTTCTTTGTAATAACATAGTTAAGTAGCAGAAGCAAAAATAAACTCCAGAACCCCTACTTAACTGTCCCACCATGTACTATATTCTATAACATATTGTGTCTCTTCATCTTTGAAAAAAACCTGTTAGCTTTACATTGAATTACTGAAAATTACAGTGTAAACATTTATAAAAAAATTATGCCAAAATGCAGTATTAAAAAAATAGATCAGTAAACAATCTTCAATTAATGGAAAATTTGAAAGAACTAGAAATTTTTTTTATTTCTAAAATTAAATTTTCAGCAAAATCCAAAGGGAAAATAAATATTGAACATTTTTAAATTAATCCTTACAGGAGTCATAACACTGGGTACTTGCAGAAAGGTTCATTATTACTCCGATCTCTGAAACTAAATGTAAGGCAGTTGTTCAGATAAATGAAGACCACAGCCCTTATTGTGTTGTGACATATCAGTAATTATGACTATGTGGATTTATCAAACTCACACATTAGTGATAATCAAATTAGATTTTTATAAAACTACATGATGATTACAAGAATAACCTAAAACAAAACTATATTTGTTTTGAAAGTTTAAAATAGAGACTGAAGAAAATATACTATATAGATACTAACTTGAAAAAAATTTATATATGTAGTAATACTAATGACAGTAAGAAAAAAATGTAAAACAATGCATCAAAGGGTTCACAATACAGTAAAAGACGTAGAGTCCACTGAGAAGCCATTTCAATTATAAACCTAACATTACTACCTTTAGATTTCTAAAGGACTTGCATACCTAAACCCTTCGGGGGAAGCAGGAATTTAGTAAAATAGAAAAGATCTAACATAAATTTAACAAGTTTCTTCTCATAGGTATATATATAAAATCCTGTCTGGATTGACATCTTTTTCAGATACACAAAAACTATTTATGAAAACTGACCACCAGCTGGGTTCCAAAAGATCACAAACAATTTCAAAGAATTGGTATCTTACAGAACCAATGTTTTTTACCATGATGTTACAATAGAAATCGTTAATTAATAGATACTGCAAAAACTTTCTGCAAAAAATTTCTATACGTTTGAAAACTTCAGTAGCCCATGGGTTATAACAGGAAATCCCAATAGGACAAAAAGAAAAAAAAGAAAGAGAACCAGAACTTTACAATAAAAGGAATACTTTTTCAAACTTGTGGGAAGAAGTTAAAAGAGAAATGGATACATTTATTTAATAAATGAAATACATTTATTAAAAACTATAAGACTGAGAATAATAAATTTAAGGTAATTCAACTCAAGAAGTTAGAAAAAGAATGAAAATGTACTTAATCTAAAAGGAAGGATTTAATCAAAGCAACAGTATAAAATAGTGAAATATAAACACAGAAATAGAGAGAGCCAAAAAACCAAACAAAATTCTTTGAAGAGACTAAAGAGTAAACAAACAGTCTTCCAAGAATGAAAGAGAAAACTTACAAAGAATTTTAGAATTGAAACTCGAATAGCTATTTATAGAATGGATGGCAAAAATCATAAGGGACTACTGTCAGTATTTTCATACAAATAAATTTGAAAATTCAAGGCATTTCAACCACATAATTGACAAAGGATTAATAGAATGATCAAAGAATTCCTACAAACTAAAAAGACCACCATTCTTTTTATAAGGAAACATCAAAATGTTCGCTACAGTACTAATTGCAGCAGCAAAATGTTTGAAGAAAATGAAATATCCTCTACCAGAGAATTGCTAACCCATGGGTCATACAACAGATTTCTATATATATATTAAAGCTATAGGCATCAACAAGGCTTAATCCCTAAAATAAAACATAAACAAAAGCAGAAAATAACATGTTGAAGAATGTATGTTCAGCACAACATAATTTACAAAAAGTTGGATAGATCAATGATATGTGTAAACGTAAAAAAAAAGCATAAAAATATAAATACTAAATTCAGAATACTGGTTAACTTGGTGGAGGAAGGGGAATGAGATTTCTGAAGGCTTATATGGGGGTCTTCAATTTACCTGTAAGTTTTTTTCTCATAACAATATCTGGAAACATAAGGCAAAATGAAGGAATTTGATAGAGCCCCACCATGGGTCCCTGAGGCTTTTAGGTCTCTGTCCTCCTCTGTATATTTGGAATATGTCATAAAAGAAAAAAAAATGGATAAATTTCATATTTCTTTGTTTTTATAAAATATAAGATTAAACCCAATTTAGCTTACATTCTGAAAAATTCAGTATACAAGTCTTACCAAAATGTAATAGTTATTTGTTTAATTTTCCATGAAATTGCGTTAAAATTTTTGAGCTGTATCTTTTCTGTGATAAATACTCCAGTATCCTCAATATTAAATTGAAGGCCTCCATGGAGTTAATGAAGTTCTTTACAATTTTAAAGCCCTAAACAAGTGGAAAATGGCAGACAGGCTGCCCCGGATCCTGAAAGGTGCTAGGAAACAGAGGGCACAATTTATATGGAAAACAAAGGCCTCAAGAGTCACTCTTCCTCCAGTCTTGAGATGGCTTTTACATAGCTCATATTGGCACTCTGAATGGCCTGCTGACTTTCTACAATCTGAGTGTAATAGAGACAATAACTTTTGACTCCAGACGTTCTAAGGTTACTGCCAACAAAAACCCATCCTCCACTCTTCAGTGTTCAGTAGGAGCACAATGCCTGTAGGATGAAGGGATAAGATGCAAAGAGAATCACTTCCTTCTCTTCACTATTAAAACGGAAATGTCTTTGAGTGAGTCTTTAGTCAGTTCAGTAGTGACGCAAAGATGAAGACACCCTCTGATTAAAATTTCCTACGTAAGATGTAAATGTGCACATGTACATGATAATGTAAGTTATATCACACAAAACTAAGAAATAATAACTTACACACAAATCTAAGTTACATCACACATAACTAAGAAATAGGACTTTTCCCATGTTAGAATTACAACTTGGCTAATAAAATCAGGGGGCTATAGGGAAAGAGCCTAGACTTCCAAGACCACTGGCTAGGACACTTGGTAGCAAGATTTGTGGCCCAGTTGCTATTTGTGAAGTCTGCTTCCTCATTTGATAACAACAATACCTATGATCAGATGTTATTTTAAGGACCAAAACTATAGTACATGACATAGAATATGTTCAATAAATAATTGTTAGAATTTATTGATGGAGGGTAGAAACTAAATGCATGGAAACAGGTGCACAACTGCTAGTTGTCATTGACAGCAACTAACTAAAACCTACAAGGAGGAGAAATTTTGCCCTGCCTCTCCTACTTCTAGCCTGATCCTGCTGAAACAGTCAGTGACAGGCAGCTGCTGTGGCATTCTTAAGGGGTGGTGAATGGTAGTGCTGACTAAAAATCAAACAGCA
This sequence comes from Pan troglodytes, assembly GCF_028858775.2. NCBI lineage: Eukaryota > Metazoa > Chordata > Mammalia > Primates > Hominidae > Pan > Pan troglodytes. The sequence continues at coordinate 178,411,603 of NC_072401.2, forward strand.
AGTTGTTTATTATTGTTTTGCTTTGGGTCTATTTTGGGGAGGGCCAGGAAATGGCAGAGGGTGTGAAGGAATGATGTAGAGTCCACAGGATGAAACACTCAAGTGCCAATTCCTTATGTACAGGCTTAAGAAGAGAGAAGCCAGCAACTGCACCTTATGGAATTGATTAGCTGTGTGAATTCCCCACGCATGAGTCCATGGCAGCCTGAAGTAACACTATGAAACTGCTCAGCAGGCAGCTCTTTTGGTCACTGGCAGCTACGATGACCCCTTCATAGGGATGATTTGTTTATTTCTGTGCCCCAAAGAATCTTTGCAAACACAAAGACATACAGAAGGGAGAAAATGAGATAGAATATTATTTTACCAAAGTTTTAGGAAATTGAGAATTAGAACAGTTTGATAACTCCTCCATCGTGAATGATGTGGAGAAGTTTACCATTTAATAGTCCACTAAAGTGCTTTTATTCCTGCATACATGAATTGTTTTAAAATATTTCTATTTAAGGCACAGAAAATGCAAATTAAAATGCATAAGACAATAACAAGGACAATTTTTACTCGCAGTTAATAGTCAATCTTTTAACTGTTATGACTTACTCATCATAAATATAGCATATACTTGCCAGTTTGATACAGAAATACTCAGAAATCTACAAATTGACTAGGATTATGTGGTTTAATTTATGTCTTTTGGATATCTGATTTCTTTTAGCACTATTATTTGCTAACAAAGCCAAATAAAATTGCATGTACTATGTTGCAGACTACAACGTCCTTTCGCCTAGGTTATTCAAATCAATACTTACAATGAACTCATAAGGGAAGTCAGAATATTATTACTGTAACCATATTCCAGATGATGAACATAAAGCAAAGAGAAATTAAAAGTTATCTGAGGTTAAATAGAGAGTAATTAGGCAGAATTCCAACTTAGTTTTGCTTACTCGAATTTCGAATTCTTTCAATGGTCAAAACACAGCATTTATCACTGCAGTGACATACGGACAGTGGAAATACTGCTATGACCTTTAAAACATAGGTCTTAACTTGTTTTTTTTACTTGAGGTGACTTTACCTCTGTGTTTATTAAGTAGCTCATTAGTTTCTCATTGCTGCTGGTGTAAAAGTACTACAAGTTTAGTTGCTTAAAACATTAGAAATGCATTTTTTTTTTACAGCTTTGCAGGTGAAACGTCCAAAATGGTTTTCACTGGGCTACAATCAAGGTGTCTGGCAAAGCCTGTAAGGGGCTCTGGAGAAGAATACACTTTCTTCCCTTTTCTAGCTTCTAGAAGCTCCATGCTCTCCTTGGCTCATGGCTTCCTTCCACATTCAAAGTCATCAATGACCAGATGAGTCTTTTTCACATCACACCATTCTGAATCTGACTCCACATCCTCTCTCTTTCACTTATAAAGAGCCTGAAAAGACACTGGAACCATGTAGATAATCCAGGATCATAATCTTCCCATCTCAAGATCCTTAATTTAACCACACCTGCAAAACCCCTTCTGCCATGTAGGTAACATGTCCACAGGTTCCAGGGAGTCGGTTGTGGACATCTTTAGGGGCCATTATTCTGCTTACCACAGGTAGATTTGAGTTATCAAAAAACTATCTATCTATACCAGTGTGAAGTGGGATGAATAAACATAGGAAAATATTTAAAAGTTTCTTAGGATATCCACTGATAAGTCCTAAAGAGAACTGTTATATATTACATAAAAATATAACTTTCTCAAATATACCTACAATTCCTGAAAATACAGATTGTCACAGGGTCTGCACCAACATATACATTCAAATAGAAACCCATGAACTTAAGAGCATTGTCTGTATATTCTATCTGTCCTATTACAGGTAAGTAATTTCTATATTTCACAGTTTTCACGTAGTTACTTTCATCTGTTGGTTCCAATTCGTATAGATGTATACATTCAGAAATGCATGCAGATTACCATGCATATATGACTAGTTTAGAAGACCTTGTTAATAGCCTGTGAGCTGTCCATGGTCTCAGTATTTCAATAGATACCAGTCCAACTTTCAATTGTTATCATCTCCATTTTATTCCCTGAGTTTTTGCTCTTACTGCCAGAACCCATGCTGCCCACTTACAGCAGACAGGAGACAAGTAATTATGCTCCCCAGAGCAGCCCTAAGCCAAAGTTTAACAAGAGTTTTTGTATAAATACCCAGCTCCCTCACATCTTGGTCAGGATAAGTCTGAGTTGTGTGTTCTACACTGTTTCATAGTCCCCTGTAGAATTAAACTCCAGATACCCATAACAATAGCTCGCTTGATAACATACCATTTATTGGATCCTCTCCCGTCCTGTCTCATTTTACCATTTTCCTGCCAAAGTACCCTGGGATTGCCTCCCAGATAGACTCCTTGCCTCAATTCCCTGTCTCAAAGTCTACTTCTAGGGAAACCCAAATTAAAACACTCAGAAATATTTGCAGATAATTGTTATCATCCATTGACATGCTAGGTAAATACTAAACTATCATACATCCATAATCCTACTGATACACATATTTGTATTCATATCACTATGAATATTCAACCCATATGTTAATTTCTCTATGATGAATGTATTACCACATTACTGTACAGCCAGTCAGATATTTTTAGGTTGATGACTAATCTAAACAGCTGAATAATGTATCAGGTTAAGTAATGCATTATTTACTGTAATGCATTGTCAACGCATTACAGTAATGATTTATTATATGAATGCTATATTCCTATGCCAGAGATTATTTTATAGATATATTAGTTGATATAGTAAATTAAGAGAATAATTTGGTACATGGGAGGGAGCATAATGTGATGTAGACATCAAAGACTATAGGTAAAGTTCTAATGTCTGACACACATGAGCTCAAATTCTGACTCTGCCACTGAAATAACTGGATAACCCTGGGCTTATCTCCCACATTCATGACTTTTTAAATCTATTAAGTGATAATAACAATATAAATTTATAATATTCTGAGATTAGAGGAGATACTATTTTCTTATTTAATAAAATGTACTAAATGCTTATAAGCTATTTTTTGAATGTCAAAAATTAGTCTAGGTTCTGGGCATTCAGCTATGAACAAAACACTTCAAAGCTTCTGGAATTTCTACTAAAGAAGTAGAATCAATTAAGGAATAAACAATAAATAAAAGAAGAAAATGAAGTGTTGATGACAATAAACTGAGGGTCATGATAGAAACTGGGTGGCTACTTTAGAACAGATAAGGAAGGGTAGATTCCCTTAAGGAATTGGTAGCTGGGACCTCCACAAAAAAGAGCCAGTCATGCCCATCTAGGGAAGAACATTCCAGGCTCTTTGAAAAGAATGTGCTTACATGTTAGACAAGAAAGAGCCGTAGCCTTTTGAAAAGAGCGGGCATGGCATGTGATGGGGATGAAAAAAACCTACTCCGATTCTGATAGGTCTTATCATCCACACAGAGTTTGGATTTTAGTCCAGATATGATGGAAAGAAGTCACTGCTAGGTTAAGATGTAGAAATGATATTATCTCATTTACAATGAAACACACCCTGAATTCAAGAAGTAGATTAGATTTTAAGGGTGTAAAGCGAGAAAAAGACAGGACAATTAGGTTCTATTGCAATCACTAGAGCAAAGGATGATAACAGCTTAGCCTAGGAGAATAACAGGTGAAATGGATGGATTTGGAATATATTTCAGAGGAAGAGAAGCTTTTTGACTTCCTAATAGATTGCTGGAAGGTTTAGGCAATTAGGTAAAATGAAAAATCAAGGATGTTCGCTAGATTGGTTATATGAATTACATACAAAGCACTCTGCTCAATTCTGGACACATATTAAACACTCAGTAGATGGTAGCTAGACAATAACACTTGGTGGCTAGAAAAGAGAACTTAAATGTAGACGGTAAAATGAGGAATAAATGGACAGAGTATGTTAACAGGTGATGGAAATAAGTATTCTTTATTAATTATTCCTTATTCATACTTTTTTTTCTAGGCACCATTCATAATCTAGACCTATATAACTAAACAGTGAATGTTAGGGGCCATAAAGGAACACACATGTGGTACTTGTCTTCAATTCCATTTCAATTACATGCCAATTGGATGGAATAAGCAATAATAAATACAGAATAATTAGAAGACAAAGGTCCCTAGATCTGTGATAAAAGCTTTTAATATCAATATGAGAACAACATTATCCACCTCTTCTAATCTAAGTCATGCCACTCTATGCACAGAGCATAAAACTATAATGGGTAATTTGATCTGTTAACAACAATTTCAATAATAGAAAGCAAGACTCATACTGCTAACACAATAATATTGGTGCAGTCATAGATAATCAAATTCTAAAATCATTCTAAATATGTATTACCAGGGCTAAAAAACTTTAAAGAACATCAGCAAAAAAAAAAAGTGCTCTTCATTAACAATTTTTGTGATTATTCACCACCTTGGGTTTAACTTTTAAATTCTCTTTCTTCTAGTTGAACATACCATCTGCTAGTTTTCTCCATTGTCTTTTTCAGGTTCCAATTCTTTCTCACAGATTTAATTCTCATATAATTATCCTTATGTTTAAAGAGCAATAGTCCTCTTTAATCTACCTGAAATTATAATTAACCTAATTAAAGATTTGGTGTCCTAAAGGAAAATTTATATTCAGGGAAAGTATAGATTTACCATGTTTTGGGGGAATATTATTCCATTATACTTAATATACTGCCTTTGACTTAATCCCCATAAAAGTAAAAACATAACTCCACTGGACAGAGCCTGAATCTGAAATTTCATATTTCATAAATCTGAAATTATGTATTCTACTTCTCACCACTTTCTTTTGTAAATTACTCATTCATTCAATAATATACATTCTTTATTACTTGGTTATGTGTGAAAATTCTTTGTATTTTTAACCCTTAGGAGAGAAGTTATTTAGACATAGTCTAATTAGAGTGAGAAATAAGACATATTGACAAACAAGTTGTTAGTAGAAGAAAGCAAAGATTGGTTACCAGCAGCAAACAATATTCTATCATGTACGTGAGGACAAATATTTCCTCAGTTTTGAAGAACAGATAAGTTAATTGCCTCAGTTTTTCTTAATAAAGTTTATTCATAATCATTGTGAGGTTTGCCACACTTTAGTCAGCTCACCAATCTACCAAATGAATATCTAGAAGTTTAATTTCTTTCCCAGTAGTAAATTCATATTTAGATGAACAAGTACCAAGCATCAATCATACCAGACACTTCCCAGAGCTAGGACATGCACATTTTTTAATCTTGGCAGCTGGTGCTAGAAAACCTCCGTCTTACTGACTAGAACTGAATTAAATGTGGTTATCAATCTCGATTGTTGTCAGGGAGGATGTAAGGTACATTAATAAGTAGCTTCCCAAATCGACAACTTTCTGACTTGCTGCATTTCTTGCTCTGAGTAACCTATCTCCAGAAAGTGGGCTCCTCTTTTAACCCTAGTGATTACTTTAGTTTGTGTCCTGTATGCAAAGTCTGATACTTTTCCATGATGTCTACCTCTGGCCCCACATTGCATTCAAATACCAGTCGTCATTTACATCCATGCTGTCAATGCTTTTTCTCCTCAGATGCCCAGGTTCTAGCACTTTCCTGTACTCATACCATCACATGGCCATTGTAACAACAAAACTCTGGTTTCTTTCATGTTGTTTAGCTTCCAGTGGCATTTGCTCAGCTGTATCCTTGGCATTGCAAGCTCATCCCACTGCCATCCAGGGCCAGTGATAACAGCCACGATTACTCATCTAAAAGTTCATTGTTAGCAAATTATATTTTAAATGCCCTAAGAGAGTTTCCCATTGAAAAGACTGAGACTTTCTGAAAAGCTAAGAAACTAAAATAATACCTTACTGAAGTAAAAACTCAAAAACTATACTTTTTATTGAACTTTGGAACTGTCAGGATAAATTTTCTTTTCTTCAACTTATGTTTAGAAATTAAATGTAATAGACTACCCTTTGGAAAGACTTCTTAGACCTGCCAATTTGGGGGTTGAGCCCATATATTTGGGAGAGTGGGGGGAAAAAAGGTACTTTGTTCAACCATAAAAAAGAAGGAAATCCTGCCATTTGCAAAAAGATGAATAAAACTAAAGGGCATTATGCTTAGCAATATAAGCCAGGCACAAAAAGACAAATATGCATGATCACGCTTAAATGTAGAAATTTAAAAAAATCAAATGATAGAAGCAGAGAGTAGAATGGTGGATACCAGAGGCTCGGGGACTGGTGGGGTGGTCAACAGGGAGATGTTGTGTACAGGGTACAAAGTTTCAATTAGACAGAAGGGATAATTTCTGAAGATGTAATATACTCATGGTGACTATGGTAAATAATAATAGAGTAGATTTCAAACATTCTCATCACAAAAAATGATAAGTATGTGAGATGATAATGTGCTAATCAGTTTGATTTAATCATTCCACAGTGTACTTCAATCAAAACGTCACAGTGTACACCATGCATATAGCCGAGTTTTCATTTCTCATTTTTAAAAAGTAAAAAAAAAATAAAATAATTTAAGTCTTCTATCTCCAAATACATCACTAGAACAAGACATGCTTTTTGGAGAGGAGAGATGCAGCAATTGGTTTATAACGCATTTGCCAGTGAAATAAATTTAATTATTGGGACTGTTTGAATAAAATATATTAAAATATGTTTAAAAATTTAAAATGTTAACATGGTATCATTGACGAAGGCATAGCTTCCAAATTTAGAGAAAATATGTAAAGAAATAAGTGTTTCACACAGGAAAAATTAAAAATAGTTAATAACAAGGAGGACATAAAACAAATAAGTCGAAATGAGGTAATGCAGTTTTAAAATCATATTCTTGAGGGATAGATCAGGAGATGAAAAATAGGGTATTTTAAGAGATATTTTTAAAGCAGGCTATGAAATAATAGGTTTTATTTTCTCTGAATATAGCTTTGGAAAATATAGAGCAAAGAATGGTAAGTTTTAATGGTGATAGTACAGATATATATTTTAAGATATTTATGCTTTTTAGAAATTACCTACAAAGATCTTAAAGTTCTTCTGTAACTTGAAAAACAATTCAAAATATAGGCCATTTTTAATTGAATTTCATGCATAGGTTTCAATTAAGATATTAGGCAATAGGCTTTTCCCTAATAGCTGCTCCCAAAGAAAAAAGAATTTCTCTAGGCAAAGCCATCTTTTAGCAGTTGGTAGATTTAATCTGACTCAAGCCTCGCTAAAATATCTTCCAATGTTTTTAGGTTATACTGTCTATATATTCTTAATAAATATTTATCAGCCCTGTAACTGAAGTTTCCCCAGAGTAGTAGGTAAGAAAGAAATGTGATGAGAATTCCACTCCACAGCAAGCTTTTTCTCTTTCCTTTTCTTATCCAACACTCCCCCTCACATATCTATGCCAGAATTTTTTCATACGAGCTAAAGCTGTTCTCTAAAACACAGAATGAAAGACTTAGCCCTTTCTCTAGCCAATTTTTCCCATGCATGTGATATTGCCAAAGTCATATTTATTCCCCTCAAATACTCCATTCATTAATAATATGCTGACTCCAAAACAATGAATTTTTTTTAAAGAACCGAAGAAATGCGATATTGAGGGAGCTTCAAATGGCACTGATCTTAGCTGGATGTATTCTAAGCTTATCATCACTCACTCGTGGTACTAGCAATGATTGTTTTGCACATGGCAAAATCATACATAGGTAGGAAAAAGAAGTTTATGATACTGCAAGTCTGGCCCAATGGGCAAAGTTCAAAGATCCCATGAATTTGAAGTGATTTCCTCCATTTCAGAAGTGGAAGGGAAAAACGTTCTGTATTTTCTTGTGATTGATTTAATAAAAGCAAGTGAATATTTAAAAAAGTATATGATTATAGATCCTATACAAAATTGTCCTAAAATTGTGAGAAAATTAAATTATACAATTGATGTACTCATATATTTACCTTTACTTGCAATACCTTTTCTCTCAAGTACATTGAGATAATATTCAATGTAAGTATCAGTGAGAACTTATTTAAGTCCTCAGCGAATATTCTAATATAAATATCCTTAGCCTAGGATCATAAGTATAAAAATATTGTGAATATAAAATCATAATATTCAAACTGGTTCATAACTATATGCCCATGCAAGTTTTCTGAGGAGTAAATACATGAGTTTTATAGATGCTCTCTAAATAAAGAAACAAGGAAACTATGTCACAGTTTTATTAAGATTACAGGAATTTGGAATGTTGAATACTACATTAAGGACAACAGTGAATGAATAAATCAGCAAATACGTGATTTTTAAAGGTGCTCCCTAAATAAACAAGGAAAACAATGTCGCAGTTTTATTAAGATTACAGGAATTTGTAATGTTGAATACTGCATTAAGGACAACAGTGAACGAATGTGTGTGGGCCCACGTGTATGTATCTTCTGTCTCTGATTGTCAGCCAGTTTCCCTACATTATACATGTGCCTATGTAACCTTGGAAAAATAAACATATACTTAACACCTTTTTTAACTTTATTATTATAGGACACAAAAATAATAAAAAGGAAGTGCTTTCAGGCAGATGGAAGGGATCAGAGAAGAGACGAAGGCATGGAATACAAAATGAAACAGCAGAGAGTGCTAGAATTCAGAGTTGGAAGAAGCCATCAGCCTGGAAGAAAATCTGGCCCAAGACAGAGAAAGGTAAGAAAGCAATTAAGAGTAAGCTCAGATGTCTCTGACCTATCAGTTTTCTTTAGAATACATTTATTCTGTGTCAGCGAAGCTCAGGGAAGAGGTGGAAATCTGTTTCACCCCATACCTATGACTGAAGAGGCTCTGCCTGCACAGCGGATACTATGGTAGCTGATGTCAGATGTAGGCTCAGAACATGAGGCCTGAAACTCACCAGGTCTTAGGGACAGTTCTAAGATTTCTTATAAAAACTGAATCAGTTTTTTCTTGGTATAGTTTGAATGTCCCCTCCAAAACTCATGTTGAATTCTAATTGCCAACGTAAGGATATGGGGGGAGGTGGGGCCTTTAAGAGGTGATTAGGTCATGAAGCCTTTGCCCAGATGGGTGGGTTTAATGCCTTTACAAAAGGGCTTTCATGTATCGTGGGTTCTATCTCTTTGCTCTTTTGTCCGTCTGCCATGTGAGGAGCAACATTCCTCCCCTCCAGAGGATGCAGCCTTCAAAGCACCAACTTAGAAGCAGAGACGGGGCCCTCACCAGGCTCCTGACCTGCCAGCAACTTGATCTTGAACTTTTCAATCTCTAGAACTGTGAAAACTAGATTTCTATTTTTCATCATATACCCAGTTTTAGGTATTCTGTCACAGCAGCACAAATCAGACTTAAGACATTTCTGTTTCTAACAGTTCGGTAGAAGACTCTTTCTGAAAAAGCGCATCTATCTATTTATCTACATACATGCACACATATGTACTTCTATATGTTTAAACATATATGTGTCTGCATATAAAGATCTATTAAGAAGGTAAGGTATTCCTAGGGGTGCAAAAATAAAGTGAAATAATTCAGAGAGTATTCAACACTAAGTCATATTCACCCTGGAACAGTTGCTCCAGCTGGTGAACCTGGGCTTTGAACTTGACAGTTTAACAGGCAACAGAGCCCAGAGCTCTCTTAAAGAGTCTAATAGTAGATCCCTAAGTTAAGCTAGAACAAATCTATAGTGTCCTCTCAATATAAGGCAAACTAGAAAAATAACTCTGATCTACAGAAGGAGACTGCAAGGAAATTTGCCTGTCTCAACATTTGCTCTGGGTATAAGGAAGAAAGAAATCTCCTCCTTGGGATATAATCAGGAGAAAGCTCTCATCCTAGTTGTGGTCTGAAGTAACACCATCTGTGTGGTTCGAGCAGCCTTAAGCCAAAAATACCTTTGAAAGTGGTCTTTATTTATAGTGTCCACAGGTGCCGAGCACAAGCAAACAAAAAGCTGCTCTAGAGAAATTCATCTTCAACTAATTCCCAAATACAATTCCAAGGAAAAAGGGCCAAAAGTGAAAGATCAGAAAGCACGCCATTTCTATTAATAATAAATGCATATTTGGGAGATATTATACAACATAATCTCACCACATTGAAAATAAGAGAAAATGAAAAAAACTATAGTTATAAACATGAATGAATCACAGAGATGATATTAAGATAAAGCAAGTTATAACAATGCAAGTTGCAAAGAGGTGCATAGAACATCATTCCAATTACATAAATTTCAAAAGCAAAAACTCAATGAAATATTTATAAGGAATACATATACATAAAACTCAATGGGACTGGTAGTATTTTATTTTTAACTTGAGTAGCGGTACACTGGCATTCATTTATTGTTATAGATCTTAAGTATATGTTATATTCTTTCACGTAATCAATATTTAATAGAAATATCTTCAAATAATTTGGTTCATATTAACCCACTGGAAGTAAAGTAAATATTATTACTACTTTCAGAAATGCATGATTTAACCTTACAGGTTCCATAAGGTTTCTGTATCATTTGAGACACATTTATTAAATTTACTATGTGATGGTTATTGTAATCAGTTCTTTAGGTGAATATTTTCCAATTAATCCTCATAACAGTCCTCTAAAAAAAGGTCTTTTTTTTTCTGATTACAGGTGATAAAACTAAGTTTTCAATGGAACGGTATCTCAAACACAGTAAGAGGAATTTAAACCAAAGGCCTATCCAAACAAAAATGTGTTCCCTTAGTCACTAAGCCATACTAACGGCACAATAATTATCAAGGTAGTTGACTTAGCAACTTCCACTTCTGACCATGATGGAATAGCTTGTGACAAAACAATGTTCCCACTGAGAACAACTAGAAAATATGAGATGAAACGAAAAGCAACAAACACCTATTTGAAGATATAACCATAGAGACAGCCAAGCTTTCAGTTGCCAAATCCTGGGCAGAAACATAAAGTAAGAGAGGTGAGCAGACATTATGAGAGCAACATTTTCCCTTGGGTAATATAATATGATAGTCCTTGGATAGGTAAGAGGCTGAAAATCCAGGCAGAAAACAACAGAGTTAACAAAAGTGAGACTGCCAGCATTTTCACAGAGCTGGAGAGACAAAACATTAAAGTTTGGGCCTTTAAAGGCAGTCAGATTTGAGGGGCTAAGATCACGGACAGAGGGTACATAAGACGAGAGAAATGAGGTTCCCTGATACTTAAGGTTTTCCTTTTGAGGCACTAAGTTTTCAAATTATCCATGGTAAGAAGCAAAGAAGCTAAGCAAATATCTTCTGAAAAGCACAAGAATGTATGCAACAGTCTCATAGTGCAGAGGTTACAAAAATTGAAGTTCAGAACCCACCAAAGAAAAAAAATCTCATAAATTCATAGGCTCTGAATGGGTATCCTGAAAGACAACTCCCAAGGAAAGTGGGTAGGCCATACCAGACTGATACACACAGGCTTCAGAAAAGCTTCTAGCCATGTCATATTCTAATGGAACTGGAGTGATCTGTCCCCCTTTTAGCTGATTACCAGAGGATACACTGAATCCTCTCTAGAAAGAAAAAACTGCATAGTCTAGACAGTTATAATTTTTAAATAAAACATCAAACATTCAATCAAAAGTTTTCAGCAAATAAGAAAAATATCCACAAATAAGACAAAAAAAAATAGAAAAAATAGACAATAAAAATGAAACTTCAGTTGTGCTTGATATTAAAAAAGGTATTGTATACTCAGGAAGCTGAGCTGGGAGAATCTCTTGAGCCCAGAAATTCAAGACCACCTTCAGCAACATAGCGAGACTCTGCCTCAAAAAAAAGAAATAGGCCTTGTTAAAGTACTACAACTAGTATGTTTGAGAAAACAGAAAGGAAGATGAAGAATTTGAGCAAAGAATAGAATTTATTTTACAAAACAGAAATTTGAGAACTGTAAAATGAAATAACTGAAAATAGGTCTCAATATATGGAATTAATAATATTAGAGCTAAAGAAAGGATTAGTGAACTGGAAGACAGATCAGCAGAAAACATCCAGAGAAAACTAGAAAAAAAAAAGCATAATAGACATAGATGATAGGAAAAGTGACACAGAGATATAGAGCAGATACTGCAAATGTTTAATATATATTTAACTGGAGGATAGAGACTATAAAGAAAAAGGCATATTTAAAGAAGTAGTTTTCTAGGATTTTCCAAGATAACAAAAAGCATCAAGCTATAGATTCAAAAATTGCTATGATCATCAAACAGATTAAACACAAAGAAAGCTACATCTAAAATACTACACCATAATAGAACTACTGAAATCCAAAGACAGAATTTTTTTTTTTTTTTTTTTTTTTTTTTTTTTTTTTTTTTTGAGGCAGAGTCTCGCTCTGTCGCCCAGGCTGGAGTGCAGTGGCGTGATCTCGGCTCACTGCAACCTCCGCCTCCTGGGTTCACGCCATTCTCCTGCCTCAGCCTCCCGAGTAGCTGGACTACAGGTGCCCGCCACCACGCCCAGCTAATTTTTGTATTTTTAGTAGAGACGGGGTTTCACCGTGTTAGCCAGGATGGTCTCAATCTCCTGACCTCGTGATCCCCCTGCCTTGGCCTCCCAAAGTGCTGGGATTACAGGAGTGAGCCACCGTGCCCGGCCCCAAAGACAGAATTTTAAATGCTAACAGTGAAAATCATTTCTTGTTCAAAGAAGCAACAATAAGATTGATAGTGGATGTAATAAAAAACAGAGGGAAATATGGAAAAAAATCTTTAAAATATAGAAAATAAATGCCAACCTAGAATACTATACACAGAAAAAAAAAGACAATGAAATGCAAAAACAAATATCCTTTGCCATAGCTTCCAAAATGTCTCATACCTAGGTACCGAAAAGGAAGATATGCAAGGTCTCTACACAAAAAGAAAAACTTAAAAATGATTATATAATAGGATAAATGCTATAAGGCCAAAATAGAAAGCTCATTATTTCTAATATATCAGTTTTCCCCAAATCAATTTTTAGATTCAATGGAATCTCAATATCTATATTCAAGGTGATATTAAAGAACAAACTGTAGGTATTTCTGTCAAATATTAAGATACAGTGAAGCTGTGCATGGTGGCTCACAGCTATAATCCCAGCACTTTCAGAGGCTGATGCAGGAGGATCAATTGAACCCAGGAAGGAGTTCAAGGCCAGTCTGGGCAACATAGTAAAGCCTTATCTCTACAGAAGAACACAAAAATTAGCCAAGTGTAGTGGTGAGTACCTGTAGTCCCAGGTACTCAGGAGACTGAGGTGGGAGGACTGCTGGACCCTGAGAGATTGTGGCTGTGGTGAGCCATTATTGCACTATTGCACTTCAGCCTGTGTGACAGAATGACACTCTGTTTCAAAAAAAAAAAAAAACAAGGAAAAGAAAAGATACTATGGAACTTCAGAATTTCAGGCAGTGTGATACTAATGCCAGAGAGCATACAATCATAAAACAGAGTCCAGAAAGAAACCGTATAGAGACATGATTTATTTACAAGGGTAATGCTACAGAGCAGCAGAGAAATATGCTAGGTTACCTAGTTATCCAAATTAAAAATAACTAGTCTTGATTTCTACCCTCCCCACTACACAAATATCAATTCCAGGTTGATCGTAAATATAAATCTGAAAGTGAAAAAGCAATAAAGCTTCTACAAGACTATTTTCATAACATTGGATAGACAAATGTTTCTTAAACAAGACATAAAAAATATTAATCATAGAGGAAAAACAAGAAAAAAATCACCTTACATTAAAATTAAAGAAATCTGGCCAGTAAAAAATAAATAAATAAATAAATAAATAAATAAATAAATAAAAAAGACCAGTAAGAGATGGAAGAAGATATCTGCAATACACACAGCTTTAAAAAGTCTGGCAACCAAATCATGTAAAGAAATTGTAGAAATCTAAAAAAAAAAAAAAAAAAAAATACAACCAAAAAGAAAAATGAACAAAACACTTAAACAGGCATTTTATAAAAGAGGATATCCAAATGGGCAACAAGCTTGTCAAAAGATGTCCAACTTCATCAGTTTCCATGGAAAGGCAAAATAAAACCACAATGGGAGGCCATTACATCACCACCAGAATAGCTAAAATAAAAAAGACTAACAATGCCAAGTATTTGGCTGGGATGTGAAGAAAAAATAGGTTGGATATTCATTGTCCTCACTCTCCCTCTGCCTCACCACATTTATGGTGCCTCACCATAGTTAGAGAAGTGTGTGCACTCTACAGTTAGAGCTCCTATTGACAGCCCCTCTCCTACAGTGCCCAGCAATTTCCAGGGCTGACAGCACTATTCGCTTACCTTGCCCCTGCAGGACTAGGGTAGTTAGGACTTCCCACTGTTGATAGTACCTGGATGCTTCATGTTCTTTTGTTCTTTTCTGTTTCCTTGACACTGTCCACACCTCTATAAAATGAACCAGTCGTTAAACTCTTTTAATTGAAACACTTCCAGGGCAATGACTACTATTACTTGATAGAGATTTTGGTTTTTACTTTTTGTGAAGTAGGGAGCTATTCTAGGGCCTTACATATAACAGGAGAGGAATATAATGTGACTTACATCCTAAAAGGATTCTTCTTTCTGCTCAGTTGAGAATACACTCTAGGGAGGTGAAGATAAGAACCAGTGAGACCGGTAAACAGAACGCTGCCCTGATCCAAGTGGAAGACGATAGTGGCTTAGGTCAGAGATGTAGCAAGTGGTTAGACTCTGGTTATATTTTTGAAGACACAGCCAAGAGGATTGGATTCCCTGATGAGTCTGAATGTAGGGTAGGAAAGAAAGAAGTCAAGGATGTTACCATGAATTTTGACTTGACCAACTCGGAGCAATTTGTTGCCACTGACTGAGTTAGGGAAGGCTATAGGTAGAGCTAGAGCAAATTTGATCAGAAACGGAGAGATAAAAATTTCAATTGGGAATGTTTAAATTTGAAGTGTCTGTTAGCCATCTGAGTGGAAATGACAAAGGCAGCTAGTTATATTTTAAAGTTAAGAAGACAGATTTGGACTAAAGATACAGATATGAAGATAACTAGAACCATGGGACTGGGTTAAATCACTAAGAGAGTGAATAGAAATGAAAAATAATAGAGGACAGTGGGCTGAGCCCTGGACACTTCGACATTAAAAGTTCAAGGAGAGTAGCCAGCAGTGGAGAATGGGATGGAGTAACTACCACCGAGGTAAAATGAGTGCATTGAAGACAAAGCTGAAAAATAATGATCAAACATTGTAAATGCTGCCAAGTAAGAGGATGTTTTATACATATATATATATTTCAAATTTTTCTGAGTACTATGATACTTTGACATCTTAAAAAAAAAGTTTATGGCTTGGGAGAGATGGCCCTCCAGGGGCTGCCAATCCTTAGAGACAGCAAAAACCTCAGCAGGGAGAACACCTTTGGTATGCAAATTACCCAATCCAGAGCCATACCTCCTTTATCTGGCTATATACCCCAGGAGACAATATTCCTCTGCCTTAATTTCCCACTGTCAGGTATCAAGCAACTAGGGATTAATCCTATACCTTAGAGCCTACTGAAAATATTCAAACCAGCCAGTTCTAAACTGTTTACCCTACTCTACTCTGCCTTGCCTTTACCCTGAAACTCCAGTGAAGGCTGTGGCATAAGCTCTCTCCTCTTTCCTGTCTTCTGCCACATGGAGAACCATCCCCCACCCCCCGTGCTGTGGTCTGTAATGTCAATGTCCCTCCAAAATTCACATGTTAAAATATCAACCCCAGCGTTTTGGTATTAAGAGGCCAGACCTTTGGGAGATGATGAGGTCATGAGAGTGGAGCCCTCAAGAATAAATTGGTACCCTTATAAAAGAGGCTTGGGAGAGCCTGCTTCCTCCTTACCCCTATCACCATGTGAGGGGGATGTGCAACAAGGCACCATCTATGAAGAGTGGGTCCTCAGCAGATGCCTAATCTGCTGGCTCCTTGATCTTGGACTTCCCAACCTCCAGAACTATGAACAATGAATTTTCTGTTCTTTATAAATTATCCAGTCTAAGACACTTTGTTATAGCAGGCTGAACAAACTAAGACACCCTGTGACCCTGTGTGGCATGTGGTGACCTCCTGTCTAAGACCTATGAGTATAATAAACTTTGTTTCATTGTGCCTCTCCTGTGTGTCCTCTTGCAGTCTCACCTGTGACCATCACAGAAAAGCTCACAGAACAGAGGAGTTCTAATAACTGTTGGCTTTAGCAACATGGAGGTCACTGGTATCTTGGAGCTATTTGTTATTTATATTTAATAAATATGTAATTAGCTAGCAGATATTACATTAATAAATGGATATTTAGATTAATTTTATTCCATCTGTGGGGCCTTTGGTCACAAAACCTCAAATGAGAACCATGAAAGCATGAACATGACTCACAGGGATGGAGTTAGAATTCTAACAGGGCCTGGAGTGGGAACTAATGCTTTATCAGTAGCTAACATGAGACAATGCTTTAAATGAGCTCTGTTACAATGTTGCGACGTATACACTATTTTGCCCAGTTCACAGCCTGACTCAGAAAGCCTGACTCACAGAATTAAGGTCATACAGCTCCTACGGCGCATCACTAAATTCAAATCCAGTTCTGATTTGGCAGTTTATGCTGTTTCAACCTATCCTGTACTCTCCAGTAGTAACATAAAATAGAATGATTAAAGAAGGTTAATCTGAATTATCTGGGAATCAAATCTGGGTCCCTGAACTCCCTGAAAATATTATTTCCTAGTAACCCATGCCAAAAAAATAAGTCAATAAGACATATTCCTATAATGCTTGGGAAGAAATCTCTATTTACTAGAAAGAAGTCCTCAGATTAAAAAATATCTGATAGTTACATATGATCTTAATAGTAGTTCTGCAAACTTGATTAAATATTTAAGCTTCCAATTGTAGTTGGATCTTATCCCTCTTTTCTCATTAGGCAGAAAATATTTAGAAAAGCTACACTAGCAAAAACCAGGCTAACTTCTTTCCACAGCTACCTAATGACTTCAGTCAGTATTATTGTTTAAAATTAATAGGCCACATTTAACAAAAACTTTATATTGTTAAATTTCTTCTCAAAACATGTTTAGCAAGAATATCTGGCTACTCATCTTTTTAACCTTGACAACTCATTTCCAATGCAAAAGGGTAAATCCTACTATTAACAGCATTGTTTTTGTGGAAACAGTTGAAGACACTAGTCACTAGCATGATTTTCTAAATATGCTTAGCAGGTTTATTTGGCTACATATGAAGTCTCTTTTAAAACCTGACATATTATTTCCAGTGACCTGAATAGGATATTTATCTGAGAAAGCAGACCAGAATAAAGCCTCTATACAGACTTTCCAGATAGAGAACAAAAATAGTATCTAATATATTTTCGACTTTGAAATTATCTATTTCTGTTATAGTGTCCTCTGGATCACTGCCCCTGAAAAATAACTGAGCTCCTATTTTAGCAATATATACTCTCTTGAGGTGGTTTCAGAAGATTAGGACACAGAGTTCAATACAAGCTATGAGAATTCCACTGCAGCCGGCAAACACTGAGGCCTGTCATAGACTTTTCTTGTTTTTCCACATGATGAGCACCTTCTCCACTCCTCTCTTCCATCCACAGGGAATCCAATTCTGACCTGACCTTTGAGGTACCCATGAGAATGTCCATTCTTCTACCCCTCTGCCATAATACAACCTACTACTGTCTTTCATTCAATTGAAGGTGCAAGTAACTGATACACACGCACACACACACACAAAGGTATTGCTCTCAAGGACATTTACTTAATTTTTAAAAAAGGAATCAAAGCTTGAAATAAAATAATTAAATTCTACTTTGAAAACAAGTTAACCTGGTTTTTGCTAGTACAGCTTTTCTAAATATTTTCATCCTAATGGGAAAACGTCAGCATATGTGACAATTACCCTTATTCAAGTCACATTAAGAATAATTCAAAACATTAAAGAAAATACTACAGTTGCAGGGGAAACAATTTAAATAATATAAACTGGCCAAACCCTAGTGAATCAGATGATGATCTATGGAAACTGACCAACGGAAAATATCTAAAGTTCAAATGCCCTTATAATAGCTGTTTTCTGCCATCTTTTAAATGTCTTTCCATGTCAAATCCCTCTTAAGTTTGATACACAGTCTACTTACCAAAAAAAAATTGTTTAACACATATATGATTATGAATTTGAATAATAAAGCAATATTGTAAAATATCAAGAGTAGTAAGGAAATAACAGAGAAGTGTATCCAAGGTTTCCATTAACATCATAAATGCACTAAATGCATTTTTGTGAGCTTATGTTTTCCATTTTTGTATTTCTTTCTCTGTGAGTAATGTGTAAGACACTTAAGAGAGGCACAGGTAGACACACTGCAGCAACAAGAAAAGTCTAAGGTTCTTGTTATCTGGTACCAGTGCTGTGGACACGCCACTTGGAAGGAGGAACCACTGTTTTTCCTCTGTGAGGACAACACACTGCATCTGTACCAGGTGTTTTATGGGAAAAGTGAATAAATTTTAATCATTCATCGCCCTCTTACGCTTAGATGTTTGTCATGATCACACAGTGTGGGATCTACAAATCAACACAGG
Source organism: Pan troglodytes (assembly GCF_028858775.2). Classification (NCBI taxonomy): domain Eukaryota; kingdom Metazoa; phylum Chordata; class Mammalia; order Primates; family Hominidae; genus Pan; species Pan troglodytes. Next base: position 178,430,302 of record NC_072401.2, read on the forward strand.
AAAGTCGGAATTATGGTATTCTGTTATCAGAGGAGCCTGTGATCTGAAAATAGCTGATCCCCCAATTTTCATATGACACTTGTGTGACGAAAAAGGACAGAAATCTCCATCAGTACCAACTGTTCTCAGAAAAGGCACAGCCTAACAGAAGGAAAAGAATGAGCACGTTGGCTGCAGAAAGCCCTATTACGGTTTACACATTAAGAAACGGAGAGGAAACGATCCAAAAGAAGTCAAAATTTGAATATTTCCTGTTTCCAATGTCACAAAAATTACAGAGTAAAAGTGAAATCAACACCAATATGTTAAGGAAAATATTTTAATGTTATATTTACTTAATTTGACATTATTTAATTGGTCTTACACTGAAATCGACACTACTCAAATACTTTTTCAAGAGGAGTGGCCTTCAAGTTTTTCCTTTCTCTGTTATGAGATTTGACACAATGAAATTAGCAAGTTTAAGTTCTCATGTTTTATAAGGTTTTCATGTAAGTGCTACCTCTCCAAACTGGAATTTTAATCTTTTGGACAGTCAAAAGGTCTTACATGGTAGCATTCATCTTTCTTTCTTAAAAACAATACTTCAGTAACATTAATCTTTCAGGTGGGTATACAAAGAGTACAACGTTGCAAACAACCTGGAGAAAACAAATCTAGAAAGTACAATGACACAATGTCACAAATGTGGTTGCCTCCTGCTATAGCGTGAATGTGTTCCCCAAACTTCATGTGTTGGAAATTTAATCCCCAATGCAAAAGCATTGAAAGGTGGGACCTTCAAAAGGTGATTAGGACATGAGGCTCTGCCCACCTGAATGGATTAATGGTGTTATCTTGGGAGTGGGCTCCTTATCACAGGAATGAGTTTGTTATATAAAGTTCCACCTGTTCTTGCACTCTGGAGCAATCTCTCCTGATGTGATGCCTTCCACCATGAGAAGACACAGTAAGAAGGCCCTCACCAGACACAGCCCTGCAACCCTGGACTTTCCAGTCTCCAGAATTGTGAGGAAAACTAATTTCTTTTTATTATAAATCATCCAGTTTGTGATTTACAGCAACATAAAACAGACCAAGATATTTACCCAAAGTACATTCATTCTCCTTTTCTTCTTTGCGAAAAGAATTTCAATATTGTTAGAAGGTGCATGTATTTTCTTTATCGGCTTCTCTTACAGCCAGGAATGGCAAAAATGCACTTCTACCTGAGAAGATGTAAGGGCAAATCTACTGGGGATTTCAGAGACAACTTTTGCTTTGGTTTGAATGTGTTAAGGCAACAACCTCCTCTCTCACTATTCTTTCTTCCTTGAAATCAGACATAAAGCTGCACAACAATCAGCCATGTTGTGACCACGAGGAATGAAGCACAGAAGGCCAAACTCTAAAAATGATCAAGTGAAAAAAGCACAGGAGTCTGGACATTGATGATATGATGTTGCTCCATGTGGTACCAGCCCTTAACCGCCCACTGGGGCCTTTTAGTTACTAGAGAAAAATAAACTCCAATTTGCTTTAGCCACTACAGTTAGATTTTGTTACACACAAACAAAACCCATTTTAACTGATACTCTCAAAATAGTTAGTGAAATCACCAGAGAATGAAATAAACTTATTTTACGGTTTGATCATACCTATAAAAATAATAAATGTCTTCCTAGTATACAAAATACAGAAGCAGGGGAAAAATTTTAGAGAAGGAGACCAAAGAAAGAAGAATAAAAGCAAAATTTTAAAAAGTGAAGGCAAATAGTAGAGAGGTTAAATAAAGATAGCACTGAAAATCGATGGGAAGCAGCAATAATTTTCATGTGTAGGTTTGTTGTTGTTTTTTAAGAGACAGGGTCTTGCTCTGTTTCCCAGGCTGGAGTACAGGGGCACCATCACAGGTCACTACAGCCTTGGACTCCTAGGTTTCAGCGATCCTCCACCCTCGGCCTTCGGAGTACTTGGGTACATGCCACCATGCCTGGCTAATTTTTTTTTATTTTCATTTTTATTTTTTATTTTTGTAGAGATGGGGTCTCACCGTGTTACCCAGGCTGGTCGTGAATTCTTTTTTAATTACAGCTGAGTCATTAGGGTGAGGTTATATTTAATATACTTTACTTAACACAATAAAAATTTGAGTTATTAAACTCAACAATGCTCATCTTTAGAAGTCCAGAAAATTCACTTATAGAGGCGGCTTCATTTGTTTAGAATATTAAATAAATGACAAGTTAGTATTCTCTGCTTGTGAAATTTACTGGTTCCCTGTGCATTGCTAGGAAAAATAAAATAACAGAATCAATAATACATATTATACAGTTTATTTATGATATGTCACTACTTGCAATTATTAAATAATGTATGCTATAGGACTACTTAATATTAATTTAGCAGATAATTTTAATAGAATGAAACTGCATACTAAATAAAAATTTTGATTGATATTTTGAATTATTAAACCCAGCAAAAATTATGAGAATTAACTTTATGAGTGTTAGTTTTTAAATAAAATAGAAAAGAATATGTAACATCATTAATAACTTTGGAAGCCACAGAGCCAAATGAGAGAATCACTTCTGCTCGTCACTCAGCCACTATTATTTTGTTATGCTAATTACACAGTCTATGTGTTTGGAGTTTGTTAAATGTTTATTTTTGTGGCAAACAACTATCTTTGCATATGTAAAATGGGGACAACATGTGAAAGAGGAGAATATGAAACCGAAAATTTAAGTATCAAAGAATCAAGAAATGGAAAAATATAACCAATCCTATAAAATGATCCTCCCATATACACTCAATAAGTAAAAATACACTTCATGGTCCACATTGTCTTGAAGATATATTACACATTAGAACATATGCTTGTTAGTGGGTGCAGCGCACCAGCATGGCACTTATATACATATGTAACTAACCTGCACATTGTGCACATGTACCCTAAAACTTAAAGTATAATAATTAAAAAAAAAAGAATGCAAAAAAAAAAGAACATATGCTTTACTGTTGCTTTCTGCACTTGAAACATCTTGATTTGTATCCTCTAGATTGTCAGGTAAGAATATCGTTAGAGATCAATTGGTCCAGCCTCAGACTAGGGCAAGCTTCAGCCCGATTGATCAGATGTGAACACCTCATATGGTCAAAGTGCCTTGAGCAGAGGAAATACACTGTGCAGATAATACTGACTCACAGGTATTATAACAATCTACCAGATGGGAAATAATGTGGCAGAAGTGACTTTTAGACATTTACCCTGGAGTGGAGGATGATAAATCCACTGCTCCAAGTAGAAGCAAGTAACCTGCAGACAGAGGGCTTGTCAAGTATAAAACCTTTAATCATTTCAGATATACTACGGATTGGCCTATGGGCTCCAGCTCCAGAATTTTACAACTGAGAAAAAAAAAGTAATGAAAGAGAAATATGTTGTGTTCATAAATAAACTATTAGAATAAATAATTTAAACAAGATTATATTTCTTATCATTCGATGTTGATTTTTTAACCCAAAACCTTAACTTGAAACTCTTAATCAGTATAAAAGAGCTTGAGTATATTTAAAATTGTGTTGGACAGCCTGTTTCTTAGGAATAACTCTATATGTCAGCCAATCACATTTTTTGAATCACCTCTAAACATTCCATTGACTTTTGTAATTGCAGTTAAAACAGTTCATGTGACATATGCAAGCAGTTGTTGACAGATGAGAAGATAAGCTTATAGGCCATGTATTGTATTTCCAGCTGTTTTAAATTTAAATTAACATTCTTTTGTAATTTCTTATTTTGATGATTATGATGACAAATTCAGGCTTGCAAAAGCCTAGACTCAAACTAGATTTTTGAATAGTTCAAGTGTTTAATTACTTATTAATCTGAATGAAGTACGTAATATATTTTCTTGTTTGCACTTGTTTTTACTATCAGTTCTGAGACTTCTCATCCAAGTTTGTCCTCTCTCAGTTCTTTCTAGTTACCATTTCCCAAACAATCAGAGATGGTCAAGGGTCATTCCCACGCTATTAACACTTTTAAAAGCTAGAAGAAACAAAGGTATAGGCTTACCAAAAAAAAAAAGAACCTTTATTTATTTGAAATGTGGCTATTGAATAAAGCTTCTTAAAGTATGTACAAAATATAAACACATAACATTTTAAAGGAATCTATCAGCCAAGCAAAGAATGTTAGGTTATAAAGACACAAATTATCTTAACCCTAAGGGTCAATAAATTAAGATCATGATAGTACAACTTTGGAAAGTTACTCCATAGTCGAGGCAACATATTAATTATTAAAATCTTGCTTTACATAAGTCTGAAAGTGTTACTTTGAGAAACAAAGGTAAAGTTTTAAAATTATAAAACATTTTCTGATTTCCATGGAAGGAAATAAGGGAACAAGAAGAAAAGCAGTGCCTTGGCAAAAAAAAGCAAAAGTTTTCCCATAAATCCCTGCTAGATTTTCTCTTATGGGCAAGAACTATTCGAGGGCAACATTAGCTGCAAAGGACGCCGGGAAGTGAGTTGAGTTTTTTTCTTTGTTTTTTAAACTGGGTACATGTGACCTCAAACACAATTTGGTCAAAACTACATTTAAAACCTCCAATTAACACTTTGAATTACACTAAAATAAAAAGGAGCCAATCAACAGAGGCACAATACAAAACATATGATCAAGTTCACAATGAGTAGAAGCAGCACAACTGTGCCCTATATTTCACAGGTATGGCCAAGGCCACCTACAGAAGAGCCTTACAAGAGAACCAAAGCCAAAGAGAGAGAAGAATATGGGTCAGAAAAGAATCATCACATCCTGATACTGACACACAGTGGACCAAGCCCTAGCTTAACAACTGTCCTTTATTCAATGAAATATGGTGCAACGGCCAAAGATTTATGGCAAAAATAGAAAATTGTTAACACTCATAAAGTTTTAGGTGTGTTTTATTTTGTTTGGCTTTGGTTTTTTGTATCTATCAAAATGAACAACTTAGACATGCTAAAAGTTTTATCATAGTATCAATATTTATAGTTATTCCATTATTTATCTTTAATATTTTAAATTATATATAGCACAGTAAGTGTTGTATTGTTCTACTATCTCCTGCTTTAATATTTATTACACAGCATAACTGGACGGGAGATGTTTTAACTTCACTGAACATTAAAAACTACTGGCCGGGTGCGGTAGCTCACGCCTGTAATCCCAGCACTTTGGGAGGCCGAGGTGGGCGGATCACAAGGTCAGGAGATCCAGACCATCCTGGCTAACATGGTGAAACCCCATCTCTACTAAAAAAAATACAAAAAATTAGCCGGGCGTGGTGACGGGCGCCTGTAGTCCCAGCTACTCAGGAGGCTGAGGCAGGAGAATGGCTTGAACCCAGGAGGCGGAGCTTGCAGTGAGCCGAGATCGCGCCACTGCACTCCAGCCTGGCCGAGACAGCGAGACTCCGTCTCAAACAAACAAACAAAAAACTACTGCATGGGCTTTGAAATAGCTATGTAACTAATTGTTATTTTTTGCTTCAGTCTAAGTTCTTGTCTATATTCATATTACCATAACAAATGAGTCACTATTGTCTATATAAAACTTTTAAATACCTAAAACACTTTACATCTTGGAATCTTATAGAATTGGAATTTTACTGAATCTTATAGAACTGTTTTCCTCAGATTTTATATAATATCTAAATACTGGCTTATAGGCAATAACTAGCTAAATAATAAACAAATATTATGAAGTGACATATAGACATATAAAAGCAATTCTTGTTATATATAGGCCAGGCGCCATGGCTCACACCTGTAATCCCAGCACTTTGGGAGGCCGAGGCAGGCGGATCACAAGGTCAGGAGATCGAGACCATCCTGGTTAACAGTGAAACCCTGTCTCTATTAAAAATACAAAAACTTAGCTGGGCATGGTGGTGGGCACCCGTAGTCCCTGCTACTCGGGAGGCTGGGGCAGGAGAACGGCATGAACCCAGGAGGTGGGGCTTGCAGTGAGCCAAGATTGTGCCACTGCACTCCAGCCTGGGCGACAGAGCAAGACTTTGCCTCAAAAAAAAAAAAAAAAAAAAAAAAAAGCTATTCTTGTTATATGTAGAGGATCTATTTTATAGTCAAAATGTGCCTAAATATCTGGTTCTTCAGCTTATTTTACTTGAAGGTATAACCAAATTCTAAAATAATCTTTCAAATACAACAACTTGGTATCTTTTCTGTTTATAGTTCAAAATGAAATTTTTTCCCCACAATTATGATCACTGAGATGCTGAACTTGAATCAGAATAAAGCATAAATAGGAAAAAACAACTACAGAACAGAGGACAATATGACTTCACGTGCTGATGGTCTAGCTGTGGCAAATGCAGTTTTCTCACAATAGACATACTTGCTGGCAAGCTCTGATGACTAAACTGTGCTGGAAGTTACACAGAATTTCGATTGCTATTTGCTCACAATTATAATTGGGAGCGAGAAAGACAATGCCAAAAGGAAATAAAACACATATTTAGGAAAAAAAAACAAGTAAATAGGAGCTTTTTCTAGTAAAGAATGCTAGTAGAGGGCAAGTTGTTCCTTAGGATGCCCCCCGCCACCAACAAAAAGTCTTCAACAGCCAGCCAGAGGCCAGAAATCCCAAATTATTTAACGCTACTACATATATTATAATCAAATGTTGGATCAAGTAGGAATAACCCAATTAAATAATTTTAGCTAAATCATCTAACTCTGATGGCAAGTTATTTTGTTGAACAACTAAAGATTTATAAGGGCTATTGTAAATAATATTTACCTCTTAATTACCACATTCCCAGAATAGAAGTCACGCTTTGATGACTAAACATGGCCCGGCGTCAACCCCTGCTGCAAGACATTTGCTCTGATCTAAACACCCCCTAGTTTGCATGTACAGGGACTAAACCTTCTCAATTTTCTAAGAATATTTCTTTCTGTCCTCATAAACTCGAGATATTCCCCCTAAAAAAATACTGATTTCAAAATTTAGCAATGGAATAAATCAGTTTGACAAAATTTTAACAAAATTTTACATGTTGCCAAAGACTGGCCACCTTCTGCCCCCACCACCAATCAATCAACCATCACAGAACAGGAAAAAATGTCTAATTCTTCAGATTAAGTGCACACACCATATGCTAGAATGTATAGTGCTGTATTTATGAATATAGTATATGTACTAAGTTTTTCAAGCCATAAAACTAGCTAATATTACATTAAAATCAAAGCTATCCTAATATAATAACATCATGTATAAATCAAAATAGTGGGAAGATGTACAATTAGAGATGAAAAGACAACAGAGCCGATAGAACCTGATTTTCCAAAAGAATTTAAATTTAAATTTAAGAAAATCTAGTCCCAATATAAATTGTAGTATTTTTTATGGGATGATATTTATATAAGTAATACAAGGTGGTATAAACAATGAATAATTCCTCACTGTGATGGACATAGTTATTTTGTCATTAGTAAAAGTAGTTTGAAGTAAGAAGTTATTGGAAGAAGTTTTTTTCTGGAAGAAGTTTAAAATGTTTTAATTGCAAAATAGTACACTAGAGTAAAAGAATAAAAGGAAAGAAAAGAATGTGTAATTTATAAAGAAGATTTGCATAACACGTGTCTAAAATTTTGGTTTAAAAAAGAGTACTACTCTTTCTGTGAGCACCCAGGGGCACATCATCAAGTGGGGTGAAACACTTTCCTCTGGAGTGAAACATTAACCTCTAAGTTACAATCACTTTTAACCTTCTGAGGAGACCATGCTCCTGGAATGACTGCACATTTTTCCTATTGCACATAGGAAGAGAACTGCTAATGTCAGTGCGAAAGCAAAGCCCCCAGATAGGAAAAAAACAAACAAAAAAAAGATAAAAGGCTCCCTATCGATTTAATTAACTCAAATGTTAATACCTTAGGCTTAGAAAACCAGAAACTGTTCTGGACAAGAATGAACTTAAACATGGACAGAAAACAATGTGTGTAAATGTACCACCAGTGAAATCATGTGTCTTCAGAGCTTTGTGTGCTATTAAGTTGGAGTGAAACCCACAGTAACATGTATTAAAGCCCATGTTTAAGACATCTTGGTCATATTTCATTAAAGAACGACAGCTCTTAAACATGTACATCTTTAACTGGAACTTGCTGCAGTTCTTAGTAATGGCAACTGATTGCTTGGCATTTTACAGGGGTATCTATTAAAACTCTTTTCTAGGCCAGGTGTGGTGGCTCACGCCTGTAATCCCAACACTTTGGGAGGCAGAGGCGGGCAGGTCACCTGAGGTCAGGTGTTCAAGACCAGCCTGGCCAACATGGTGAAACCCAGTCTCTACTAAATAATACAAAAATTAGCCTGGCATGGTGGTGCATGCCTGTAATCCCAGCTACTCGGAAGGCTGAAGCAGGGAGAATTGCTTGAACCCGGGAGGCGGAGGTTGCAGTGAGCCGAGATTACCCCACTGCACTCTAGCCTGGGTGACAGAGCGAGACTCCATCTCAAAAAAAAAAAAACAAAACAAACTCCTTCTAACCCATTCACTAAGCACTAAGCACACATTTAATACCCATGTGTAATACACAGTGCACCAAGGACAGCATGGAGTTCATCTCGACATCACAGATTTAATTTTAGCTGTACATATATTAATTTATATCATTTCAATGTTTGAATGGAAAATGAAATTATATCTATACAGTTATATCAAATTTAAATCAGGCATATGTGTCCTCCTCCTTCCCAACACATTGCAGATATTTAACAGGGGTGTAATAAAGTTAAACTCAACATCAAGGATACATTTAATTAGGAAAATAGCACAGAAAAGCAAAATTTGAATTTCAGGTGTTTTGCACTAGAGGAGGCCCGAGCATCAGTCTTCTACGTGTGTCATGTTAACATGACTTGAGGCTGTCACACTAGCACTGCTCCTAGTTTTAGACAGACAGAAGAATAAATGTCAAATCAACATGGCACAAAAAATCACCAATTTTAAATATTTTTAATCTTTAATTTACTAAGTTATATGTCACTGTGTGCTATATTATAGTAATAAAATAACTACACTGTGCTCTCATGGACATGAACACAAAGGTACATTTTTCTAAAGTAAAACAGAATTGGTCTCTAACAGAGCAGGTTTCATTGCTACCAATATTAAAGGAAAAAAAAATATTGCATTAAAATTTATGACATCATTATTTGCTTTAATGTGTATCTGAAGCAGCTTCAAATTACCCAATTGTTAAGTGCGATGGTCATGACTCATGAATAATTTTGGCCTTAATAAAATTCTAATTTGGCATGGACAGACACCAAAATTAAAAGAGAGATCTAGGACTCAGAGAGAACAAACAATGAATCACTATTACGTTAAAACTAAAATTTGGCTCTGAGACAAAGGGATCAGTTTGTTTTTTAGGGAAGTCATAAATGTCATGACCTGTAAGCAAACATGAATCTCAGTAAGTGTTCTCTTTTTTCAAAACATAAACTTGGAAGAGGACTTTTAAAAGGATAAAGTAACTAAATACATAAAACAGACACAAACAAAAAGAAAGAATTAAAAATATTCCATGTAGGCAATGATATTATAGTAAATTAAACCACAGTGATTTAAAATAGCCTCGCATCTGGTATCTGATATTAACTAGCTACTTCCAAGAAACTTGGAGTGAGTGGAAATAACAATCCCTTTTACAGGTTATAGGAATTCAATCACAGGATTCATGGCAGCTGTGTGGTCAGTTCAGTTAAAAGAGAGTAGTCAAGACCATTTTCTTTAACATTTCAGTCTGATTTGCCAAATTCATCCACTCTTGGGGCAGGGAGGGACCTGGAGGGGCTCATTTAATTGTAAACAAAGACAAGGGAAGGTGAACTGTTTTCACTATTGTTCACCAAGTGAACTATTTGGTAAAATCATTACCAACGCATCCTTTTAGGTAAGGTGATTATGTTTGTCATTTCAGTAGAAGGGCGTTAAACTTTGAACACTGCTTGCCTGAAGCAGATTAAGTAGTCGGCTTCCCATACCCTATTCAATTACCACAAGGGAGAAAGTGCTGCCTGTCTCAGAGTGGCACTCACTCACACGCATGACTCTTCCTCAACGACCGCAGTGCCGAGGTCTGATTATTTTCACAAATGTTTCATCCTTTTCCAATATTTTAACAAGTTGGAACCAAAAGTATTATCAAGTTCAAGACTGTTTCTTCTACATAAAAAGAATATTAAATAAGCAGTTATTTGAATCCTGTTTCTAACAATAAAAACGTAAGCAAAGCACTTGTAAGAGAAAAAGAAATTAGGCTGGAACAGCGGCTCATGCCTGTAATCCCAGCACTTTGGGAGGCCAAGGCAGATCACTTGAGCCCAGGAGTTTGAGAGCAACCTGGGCAACTTAGTGAGACCTCACTTCTACAAAACATTTTAAAAAATAGCTGGGTGGGGTGGCACGTGCCTGTGATCCCAGCTACTTGGGAAGCTGAGGTAGGTGGATCACTTGAATCCAGGAGGCGGAGGCTGCAACGAGCCACGTTCATGCCACTGCACTGCAGCCTGGGAAACAGAGTGAGGCCTGTCTCAAATTTAAAAAAAAAAATTTTTTTTAATAAAAAAAAAGTTGAGAGAAAAATAAATTAGTGTGACAATGAAAAATTACTATGAAGAAAATCACATTAAAATGTTAATTTGAATTCTATAATTGGGAAAACATAATAGCACTGAACTATAAAGCTTCATTTTATTATATGCTTACATACAATTCTAATTCTGAAATACAAATATTAATACAAAAATTGCTTTTAAAAAGATGACACAGTATCTCCATAGAGATGTGAATGAATAATATAGTATTATCTAATTTTTAATGTACTTACATACTACCTGAGGGTCTATTTAGTGTTTAGTGCTTCGTTCCAGTTCCAGTTAGAAAAAAAATTCTGTTTAAAAATGCGGTATCTGGTCAAAAGTTCTAAAATACTCCAACTAACATCTGCACTGGAATCCTAGGGAAGTGAATACTTTCTGGATGTTACTGAATCAAAAAAATATGCTGTCAGCTGTTCAAGAGCTGGGAAGTGTGTCCACCACTGATTTTTCCTCCCTTTTTCCTGTCTGCTCACGGGCCTCCAACGCCCCCAGCACTGTAGTCTTCAGCACAGGGTAACCACGCAAGTCACAGCACTGACTGGCAAACTGACAAAGAGAACCACCAAACAAAATCAACTATTTGGAATAAACTAGAGTACTCAAGCAAATCAGCTTACTCTCAGAGAAGGAAAGTATCTACTCCATAATTCATCCCGGTGTCCGCACATCTCAGACAGCACACGCTGTACTGGTTACCATTCTGGAAGCGGGTCCCTTAGGAACAGTGCAATCACATTTTCCTAAACAAATTCACACAAGTTTAACTCTGGCATATAGCATTCTCCCCTTAAGTTTTCTTTATATTTTCCTCAGTGAAATTGTTGATATTTTAGGTATTCTGTGATGATTTCATTGTAAATTTAGAATGCATATTTGTTTTTTGTGGCAATAATATAGATGAGATATTTACACATCAAAGTAGCAACATTAGCATGTTTCATTAATAAACATTTAAACTTGAAAATGTATATGCTCTGAATATATTCAAGATGAGTTCATATTAAATTATATGGCATTATAAAAAGCTTATGTGTACCAAAATCCTTTACAGCCAAATGACCTAAGTATGAATGAAGCACATAAGGAGACAGCATCATCCCAGATTCTTTGGTTTGGTGTGGTCTATGGACACCTGTGCTGCCCTCCAGGAGAGGAACAAACCCCGGCACCCAGGGGACGTGGGAACCTATTATAGGCAGAACTACAGTATGTAGCCTCCAGACACTGAATGATTAAACACCCTGCATTTCCTTCACCTGTTTCAAAATCAAACATCAGTATTATATCCTCTTGCTATATTTTAGAAATTGGGAAAATTGTCAGTAAGTTTATAATTTTAAAAATTTAATAAATTAGTTGCAAGGTGCTGAAGAATCACAGTTATGTCATATGTCTAGGACATAGTACTTACATGCTATATTCTTTGTTTTCTGATCATGAAGACTATCTATTTAACACAAATTTACAGAAAGCTTACTATATGCCAATCATGGTTCCAAGGCCTTTATATGTATGCACATGCTGTTTTTTTGATTTTTTTTTTTTTTTTTTTGAAACAGAGTCTCACTCTGTTGCCCAGGCTGGAGTGCAGTGGGGTGATCTCAGCTCACTCACTGCAACCTCCACCTCCTGGGCTCAAGCCATCTTCTCACCTCAGCCTCCAGAGTAGCTGTGAATACAGGCACGTGTCACCATGCCCAGTTAATTTTTCTATTTTTTGTAGAGATAGGGTTTTCCCCACGTTGCTCAGGCTGGTCTCAAACTCCTGGGTTCAAGTGATCTATCTGATTCAGACTCCCAAAGTGCTGGGATTACAGACGTGAGCCACCACACCTGGCCTATATACACATTCTTATCCTCAAAACAACCTGATTAAGCAGGCATTAATTATATTCTACATTTTGGAAGAGGACTTTTAAAAGGATAAAGTAACTAGGCTGGGCGTGGTGGTTCACACCTGTAATCCCAGCACTTTGGGAGGCCGAGGCGGGAGGATCACGAGGTCAGGAGATTGAGACCATTCTGGCTAACATGGTGAAACCCCGTCTCTACTAAAAAAATACAAAAAAAAAATTAGCTGGGAGTGGTGGTGGGCACCTGTAGTTCCAGCTACTCAGGAGACTGAGGCAGGAGAATGGCGTGAACCTGGGAGGAGGAGCTTGCAGTGAGCTGAGATCGCACCACTGCATTCCATCCAGCCTGGGCTACAGAGCCAGAGTCTGTCTCAAAAAAAAAAAAAAAAAAAAAAGGATAAAGTAACTAAATACACAAAACAGACACAAAGAAAAAGAAAAAATTAAAAATTAAAAATTAGCATCTACTCATTGTGCTACAAAGAAGCAGAGAGAAACTAAGTAACTTGTCCAAGGTCACACAGGTACTAAGAGGCATCCTCAGGACATGAATACAGAAAGGCATGTCCATACCCTGTGCTCTTATCCACTGCACTGCATCTCTAAACAAGTTACGTCACTGACACAAGCAACAGTTATGTGACTGAAACAAGCAGAAATATTGGCAGTGAGTTCTTCCAGGCGCTATCACAGGCAGTGTAAACGGAGTGCATAGGTTCTGCAGTTAGCAAAATAGCTAGCTTTGATCCCAGCCTTTATCACTTATGACTGCATACTTTACTATTGCATAAAAGTAAGAGAAAATGGTAATTTAGGGACGAAGTTTTAGGTAAATTAAATTACAAAATAAATGTCTAAATAGAAACCTTTCAACTATAGAAGTCAAACCACAACTTTCTGGTCTACCCCGAAATATACATCTTTCCACCTGTCCAAATGAGGACAGGTTGAAGCCAAACTTCTTTAGAAGTGAGTCTTTTAAACTTGTAAGTATTACTTTTTACACAAAGTTGTGCATTTGAATATTTCCTCTTTCAGTATGTCCTTTCTCTAGTAGGTGGCATCTCTTGAGTTTGAGTAAATTATTCCACCATATTTAAAAAAAACTTTTATAAGAACAGCCAAAGTATTTATATTGTTTATTTGGTAGTTTACCCACCTCCTCACATCCCCACTCCCACCTTTCTGGTCTCATTGTTAGCAGATTTTAAAAAGCAGGAATTTCCAGGACACTTTAGGGTTCTCTCCTTCTCTTTTTTTTTCAATTGCCCACTGACCTACAAATAAATGTGTGTGCAAATATGGGGATTCTAATCTTGTACACTTCTGATTGTCTAAATATTCTATTTCAATGAACTGTCTACAAATTCTTAACCATGCAAGAAAGAACACGTAAGTCACACTTGGCAGTCTGAAGAACTATTAAGCAGTGTATGCATGAATATGTGTGTGGGGGGGTCTGTGTATGTGTATCTAAGCATGACCACTGTTTACACTGCTTGCTTTGTTTGGAATGCAAACCATAATGGCAGAGATGTCTATTTCTATACTTTTGTAAATATATCCAGATAGCACAATGATGGGTGCCTACAGTAAGTCAAAAGTAATCACCACTATCATCGCCAGCAATCATGAGCATATAGAGGAGTTCGAATACCATATATGGGTGGCCACTGTAATGAGAAAGGCAGAGTCACTGCCAGACACTTTAAGAAACCCTGCAGTTGAAAATGGCTTCTGAGAAGCTTCTGGTCGGCTTTCTTAGACACTTCTGTGCAACAATGCCAGGTTAAGCTCCTTAAAAACCTCACTTTCAGCATACCACTAAAGCTCCTGTTGCTTTCAACTCAAAGTCAGACTTTCTCTTTGGTTTTCACACTTCCCACCATGTTCCCTTCAGTTTCCCTTAAAGCTCTTGACTTTTGCACCAAAGGGTTTGCTTCTAGTTCCCCAAATATCCCTGACCTTTACTTCCTCTGTACTTTGCTGTCATTCTTCAATATTCAAAACATCCCTCTCTCCCCCATTTCTGTAATTAGCATCTACTCATTTTTAACATTGGGTCTCATATCATTCCACCTTTCCCAGGCCTGTCCATGCAACTCCCAGAAGGCTAGCCAACAACTGGTGGTAACTCACAAGACTCTCTTACAAAACCACTTACATGGTCTGGATTTATAGTTTAATTCACTTGTAGTATTTTTAATGAGTAAATTTATTTTCTCCAAAATGATTATAAGCTTGTTATAGACAAGATCACTCACTCTACATTTTTTGCATCACACACTGAACTGTAATTTCCTGCTTAGAACTGAAGCTGCCACTAGTAAGAACTGATTAACATGCCCCTGAGTTGAAGTAGATTAAAGAGCAAATAAACCTGGTACTAATGGGTAAAAAGGAATTAGGTGCATCCACATGGCTTCTTTCTTCAATTCCTGGATTACCTTTCCCTGCCTCTTCCAGGCAGTCCCAAGGCAATAAAGCAATGGAGGAAGGCCTGTGGAACAGGGCTACAATCCATCTGCTTATCCAAAATGCCTGGAGACTGCAAGAGTCTCTGAACCTGGAATTTTCTGGAAACCAAGTGCATAGACATATTAATACTCACACCCCAAAAACAAGCAGGACTGATGGCAGCATCATGTAAATAAATACATTACTATTTTCCCAGTGAAGATTAGAAATATTTAAATTAGATAATAATGACTATAAATAGCCTTATGTCAGTTCAGATCAGGATTATAGCACCAAATAATTTAAGAAAATGAGCTTTTGGGGCCGGGCGCAGTGGCTCATGCCTGTAATCCCAGCACTTTAGGAGATCAAGTGGATCACCTGAAGTCAGGAGTTTGAAACCAGCTTCGCCTACAAGGCAAAACCCTCTCTCTATGAAAAATACAAAAATTAGCCTGCTCTAGTGGCACATGCCTGTAATTCCAGCTACTTGGGAGGCTGAGGCACGAGAATCGCTTGAACCCACGAGGCAGAGGTTGCAGTGAGCCAACATCATGCCACTGCACTCCAGCCTGGGCAATAGAGCATGACCCTGTCTCAAAAAAAAAAAAAAAAGAAAAGAAAAGAAAAGAAAGAAAAAGAAAATGAGTTTTTGGATTTCAAAATTGGAAAAAAAACTATCGTGGATAACTCCTAACACCTGAAAGCCACTAGGGCACGAGCAGTATAAGGAAACAGTACTAATCCACTGACAAAGCATTTAATGTACAATTTGATTAATTCCATGATGGATGCCCAATAAAGCAAATTAAATAAAAACAGTCTCTGCTTTCTCATGGTTAAACATAAACTCTGAAAAAAAAATTAATCAACCGAGGAAAGAAGCCACCCCAAAAATTTACACTAGTAAGTTTCAGAAAAACAATTACACAAACCTTAAATATTTATAGTAAATTTTATAATTACACTATAACTCAAACTCATCAGCATCTCTCCTTGTTTAAAGTTCTCTGCTATATCTGTTTTTTCTAATGAGAAAAATCAATGATACCTTAATCCACAATTTATACAAATCTGTACATACAAATATGTTTTTGTAACAAAAGGTAGACCCATACAGTATTTATAAAATGCACATCTACAAGGAATAATGTAACTGGTGAAAGGTGAAACAATATATGCTCAGAAGTCAGAGGAAGTATAATGCTTCTGCCAACTTAAATTTGTTCTTTCCAAATCCACTTATTTGTGAAAGGTCATTTGGCAGAGGTAAAATCACAATCTTTCACTGAAGTTACTTGAGCACAACTTTGAAAAACTGTTTGTCAGAAAATCTTGTTAAGCCTCCAGTTAAGCAGTCGTTCTTATAATATTACCATGGATTAGGTCATTTATAATTTATCTTTAGTCAAACGAACACCATGTGGTAAAGCCTGGAAGAAAGTCTGGGTTTATTTCCGTTTGTCCCGTTGTGGGGAATTAGGACCTAAATAAATGCAACAAGGTGCCCCTAACTGCAAAGTCACACACAGTGCTTTTCTCTGCCTTCCTGCACGCTGCTATAGTGTGCCAAAGGAGACCAGCAGAGGGGCTGAAAGGAGTCTGAATCACAGGCCCAAAGGCCCAAACCCATTACCACATTTCTCTAAAACATACATGCTTCTCGATTTACGATGGGGCTACATCCTGAAAAATTCCTCCTGAGTTGAAAATATATTTAATATACAGTAGAGTACCTGTTGTTTACTCTCACGATCACATGGCTGACTGGTCACAGCTCACTTCCATTGTCCAGCATCCAGAGAAAGTATTTTACTGCATATTATTAGCCCAGGAAAAGATCAAAATTCAAACCTTGAAGTATGGTTTCTACTGAATGTCTATCGACTTTGCACCATTGTAAAGTCCAAAAGTCCTAAATAGAACCATTCTAAGTCGGGGACTGTTGGTATATGCCATAAAACTTTTTTTAAAAGAAAAAAAAGGAAAAAACATCTATTCTTTTTCCTGGTTAAGTCATTCAAATCTTGGGTTCATCATCCTTAATGAAATAAAATAATGTCCATATTATGGAGGTGTAGTGAAAAACAAAACTAACTTGCAAAGCTCTTTGCGAAGTGCATAACACACGTTATGAACATCACAGATAATGATTATAAACTCCTACTCTCAATAACAACCCCAGGACTGCCAAAGGCAAGCAGGCAAGCACAGTCCCAGGGATTCGGGAAACCCTCATTAGTCTCATGCCAGTTCCTCTGTTGGTGAAAACCCCAGCAAGAGCTGAGAAGCAGCATTCTGGGTTGGACACATGGAGATAACTAGGAGGCCAGGACCTTCCTCTCAAGAGGAACCGGAACCAGAACTGGAAGTCCAAAATGAAATCTAAATCCACTACCCTCCGTCTTTCTCAACTCAACTGAAAAGGACAGGATTAGAGATCTACGGGTCTTAGACATATGCCAGTAAGATCAGTAATTAACTGCTTTCTATGAAGCAATTTTGATAACTGTCTTGTGAATAAATAGCTACCAATCAGATATTCGTACTTCAGAAGACTATAATGGAGTGGAAATCAAAATGAAAGATGAATTGAACTTTCTATATCTAAAACCTCATATAATAAGTAGCATCACTCAGAGGAATGTCAGAAATCTCTTATAAGAGTAGATGTTGACAAACATACTCAATCATATACTATAAGAAAAACTGTAAATAGAACAGCTTCGGACTTGCTATTCTCTTTTGTTCCCATCATGTCCAGTTAATTTTACTTTTGCCTGCCTTACTTTTTTGACACTGTCTTGTTTGTGTTAACATCCTTCAGAGAAACATTTTAAGACTTTTCAGTAAGTCATCCAACCACAAATAACTAGAAATAGGAATCCAGTAAATGCAAATATAAGTCAAGGAATAAGGAGATCTTCATTCTATTTGTGATTTTTACCTACAATCTTTTGTATGGCTTTACGGGTGGGCTGAAGGGCTGGATGGCTAACCTTGGTTCATAGTTTGTGTGCTATTTTTGATTTTTTTAATATTAAAAAAGTTCCTAGGTGAAAGTTATGAAAACATTGCATCTATTGGGATTATAGATATTTAGCATCTTCTGTTTACCTTCTGAAATATTTTCTTGGGGTTCATGTAGTTATAGAAAATTAACAATTGATTTCTCCTCAGTTCTTCTCTAGTGCTTAAATCTAAATGTGGTGCTTGTACAGGCCACTAGGGAGAGACATAGAGTCTTCATATCAGTTTCTTGGCAGTTGTGTGACATGTTTCATAGCAAGGACACAGCAGTTTCACTGAACGCATTAATGACACATGCCCTGTCAAGGCTCTATTCACCCACTGGGGAACGACACTTTAATGGAGCAATGAAATACTGCTTTGTGGTCTATGGAACTCAGAGATGATGTTTCATATGGGAAATGATGTTTCATCACATAGGAAAGGAACCCACATCACATGCAGAATACTAACCCATATTCACCATACAGAATACAAAAATGGTTAAACATGAAAAGCAACATTTGCAAACAAAAATGCATAGTGATTTTCACGGCAATGGTAAAATTTGCCATATCACCAATGGCAAATTTTACATCACCAACGAAGACACTTTTGAAAGTTAAAATTAAGTTAACTTTTTTAATCCTCCAATCCCATACCTATACATAACACACGTAAACACACACGCACACACACACTCAGGGTACATTAATTCTAGACTCACCCAGCAGTGAGTGACTCTCATACAGGCTATTGGCTTATCAGGGAATGTTTCTCATTTTACTCTCTACTGCACATTTTCTTACTGTAAACCAAAGTAAGTGACCGTAGCCAATACAGAGATGTTGCCTTACTAAATCATACTTTTACTAGTTTTGACTTTGCAGAAATAGCAAATAGGTACTGCAAAATCAAGGACTCAAATTATCAGAAGCGTTATTGAGCCGATTATTACACTTCTGCGGTATTTAAGAACAGAAAGATATTTTCATCACTATAGTTATGGCAATGTAAGTATAGGCAATGAAAATTATTTTTGCGATTCACAGAATGCAGTCTATTTCATTTATATTGCTTTTACTCAAGAGGCATTCCTTTAACCCCTATATTAAATTATTACACATTCCAAAATTTTAATGTTTTCCCAAAATTTAAATGCAAAGGTAGTTTGATTTCCAAAAATTAGTCTTCTCAATCTTTAAGTGTATTTCAAAATATAAATAAAATATTTCAAAATATAAGGCTATTTTCTACACATTGTGTATGTGTTAATCAACAGTCAAATTAAAGTTGACTGTAACACACCACAGGTACCTCTCCACTTGCCACCAGTTGAAATAAACTACTGCAGTACAGTTCCAGCAAGGGGTACTGCAAGTGTTTGAACTGAAATGTCGAATATAACTTCTTTAGGAACTCTCTTAAGCATACTCTATATGGTTATGGCAGGTATGAACTTTTTAGATAAAGATATACTCTTTTAGAAGAGCCAGTAAGAAGTAGGAACACACACAAATCCTTTTTGAAAATCAGGATGCCTCAAAAGTATTTTGGCAACATTTTCAGGCATAGGATTAAACACCTCTTATTTAAAAGAAAACAAAACAAACAAAAAACCCAAACAAGAAAAAAAAACTTAGTTTGCAGTATCTCATGACCAGATTTTAGGAATGAAGAGCTTATAAAGTTGAAACAAGCCTTGCATTGCTTGATTGTGATCTAACTGACTCTAATCTCCCGTTACATCTCAAGTCTGACCAACTTCAAGTGAACTCTGAAAGCTCTGGAGCCTGGTTACTAAAGTCCCTGACACTTTTTTCTAAATTCGCTCACAGCGCCTGGTGCTCTGCAGACTATGAACACTCCAGGAAAGTAAGGCTGGGTTGACTGATCACCAGTGTACCAGAATCTGTTTGGAGTCCCATGAATCAGCTGGGGAAAGAAACGAGCATTTCCCGACCAAAATGAACTCATACTCTCCAGAGCCCCGCTGACTGGGTAGGGTTCAAGACCCCTTGGTTGCCCCAGAGGAAACCAGTCTGAAATAGATTTCGGGATCTCTCACTGGGCACCTCTCCGGGCCCTTCACTCGTGTAACTTGCTTGCCTCTCTAGTAACAACTTTCTATTTAAAAAGCAGAAGATTTTTCTCCAAAGCAGCGTGCACTGAGCTCAGTAACTTTGGATCCCACGTACACAAGCTTAAAGCACACACACTTTCCCCCGCGCAGGTTCTCGGGTCCGCCGCAAACCCTAACGCAAACTCTCGGGTTCTCCGCAAACCCTAACGCAAACCTACCGTGGCCTCGCCCGCGTCGGGCTCCGCGTCCGAGAGGTCGAGTCCGGACTCGAAGGCGGCGGCGGCGGGCGCCTCGCGAGGACCCGGGAGCAGCGCAGCGGCGAGCAGAGAACACGCCACAGAGAAGAAGCCCAGCAAGTGCATGGTGGAAGGACCGGGGGTGGGGGACCGGTCCGCTGGCGGGGGCAGGGGTGGGGGCGCGGGCGTCCCTGCGAGGCCGCGGGCCCCTCCTGGTCCCTCTCCCCCGGGCTCCTCCCGGCGACCCCCCCTGGGCGAGCCGGAGGCGGCGGGAGCGGGTCCGGGGCTCCGCGTTCCCAACTTTGCAGGGCGCCCTCCCGGCCAGTGCCGGGGAAAGGCGGCGGGTGGCAGGTAAAAGCCTCACAGGAAACCGGACATCCGAGCTCCCCGCATTCGGAGCCCGCGAGGTGAAGCGAGGGCGAGGGAGGACGCCGCCGCGGTCCGCGTCGGTGTAGCTTTTTGGAGAGGCGGGGCGGGGGACACCAGAACACCCCGCGATGTTCAGCCCCTCCAAACCCGCCAGAGCCCTCGTCCCCCTCCTCCCTCCCCTTCCCCGAAGTGAGAGGAGCCGGGCCGCGGGCGCTGCGGCGGGGGCGCTGGCGGCGGTGCCGGGGGCGGGAGGAGGGCGGCGGGGCGGCTGGCGGCGGCGGGGCCCGGGAGCGCCGCGGCGCAGGAGCCTCCAGAGCGCGCCGGGCTGAGCGGCGGCGGCGGCGGCGGGCGCAGGGGCAGGGCATGACTGACGCGCCCTCTGCCTGCGCTTATGTGAGAGAAAGCGGCCGAGGGAGGGAGCGTGCCGAGCCCGGGCTGCCCTCCCCTCTCACTCTCCCTCGGAAGCCGTCTCCCTGGAGCTCCCCGTTTCCCTCGCCTCCTCCCCGGCGGCCCCACCTCCCCCGGCCCCCCTCTGGATCTCTCCCTCCCCGCCCCTGTCCCCTGCGGGGAGCGGGCGGCCGGAGGGGCAAGTTCAGTCCCCGGGCTGGCGGTTGGCGGGACCGGCTTTAGAGGTGATGCGACCACCCGGGACCACGTGCAGCGGGGAGAAACTGGGCACCGTGGGGTGGAGGGAGCCCCCGCTTTATCCTCGGCCACTCCCGAGTTCTTGTTCTCCCTCCCGCACGCCTGGCCCCCAGCGCCCTGCTCAAAGTTTGGAAATGTCCTGGGG
Source organism: Pan troglodytes (assembly GCF_028858775.2). Classification (NCBI taxonomy): domain Eukaryota; kingdom Metazoa; phylum Chordata; class Mammalia; order Primates; family Hominidae; genus Pan; species Pan troglodytes. The sequence continues at coordinate 178,451,771 of NC_072401.2, forward strand.
GTTGTAAAAGTTCCAAGAGAAGGTCATCACTATGTCAGAGAACCCTATGGGACCTCGGAGGGGTCCCCTCTCTCCCTTGGTCTGTGTAGTTGAAAGTTGCCTGATGATCCAAGAACCGCAGTTCTCAGGATGCAGTGCAGGCTGTTGGGATGGATGCTAATGATCCCTTTGGAATCCTAAACTTCTAACAGGTGAAGAGAAGGGCCAGAATCTTCGTGGAGAGTAAAGAGACACATTGTCAGCTTCTGTAAGAAGTTGGTTTACTTGAAAAAGGGGGTGATAAAGAGAGATGTGTGTGAGACATATTCCAGAAAGGATGTAGCATCCAAAGAAAAGTGACTGCATTTCCCCATTGGAAAAGCACTGGGGTTTCCGTTGGGCTGGTGGCATTGGCTAGCTGCCTCCTTGGGGCAGGGTGAGCAGGTTACAGAGGACCACGCTAAGGGGTTTCAACAGTGTACAGAACATCAAAAGTCTGCCTTTCACTCCCAATCTACTTTTAAGTACACTGATGTTATAGGTCCATAATATCTTACCGGAAGAAGAGACTTTCTTATCTGGTTCAACTCTAGAAGATTTGAAACTCCTCACCCATAATTTACTTGAAGGCTTAAATATCTCAAAGGACAGGCAACCTTCCATTCTGTGTGGCTGTTCACTCCCTTTATTGATGAGCAACACTGCTGAAAAGCATTTCCTTCTATCTCTCTATTGCTTTTGACTCCTGGAGTTTTACACAATAAATCTAATCTCACTTCCACAACTGAGTCCTTCAAATATTTTGAAAATATTTATCATGGTCTCCCTAAGCTAACTTTACTCCTGGCTAAATATCCCTTTTATTCCCCAAGATGACAGTTCCAGTTTCCCCCCTTAACCATACTGTTAGCTTTCCATGTTCATGAAGTATGCGGTTGAGAACATGGCTCAGTACTTAGTGCTGTAATGAGCATGCAGAATAGACAGTATGCCTTTGTTGACACAGCCTTGGATTGAGTTTATTTTCTGGCAGCCAAATCACAGTGTTGACTCACACTACCCTTAAAGTCAACAAAATTCCTCAATATTTTTTCATGTGTACTGCTACTTAGTCACGTCTAAGTTCCCCTGTATTTGTGGAGTTAAGTTTACTGTATCCAAGATGCTTTTTTATGTATCTTTATGAAATTCCATCCCATCAGACTCGGTCCATGATCTAGCCTGTTGAGATGTTTTGTGATTTGGAACATGGTCAGTGTATCACTCTCTTGCTGTCTTCCTGCTCTATGCATATTTGATCAGCCTGCCATAGTTATCTTCAGACACTGATAGATCTGTGAAAAGAGAACAGCTAAGGGCAGACTGGGGTAGGATTTGAATAGAAGGTGGAGTTTCCATTCAACCATTTGCTATTACAATGATTCTAAACTTTGATTGCACTTGGCATCACAAAAGGAGATTTTGAAAAAACAGATGCTTGAGTACACCTTCTGCCTTTCTGGCTTAACTGGTCTAACTGGAGTAAGGCTTGGACATCAGGATTCTAATAGGCAAACAAAATTGAGAACCACAGGCATTTCCAACACCCACAGGCCTAGCAGCGGGTGAAGACTGGAAAATCAACAAACTCAAAATATATCCAAAATATATTAGTATCATATTAACTACTGTATTATTTAAATACAGCAGTAAGCTGTATTCAAACTTTTTTCTCACAAAAATGTTATCTTCCTGCTGCTATATTTTGAGTCAGAAAATGCTGGCAAAAAAGTTTACTTGAATAAAAAAAAGATCTCCAAAAACAATCATGCAGTAGTTGTTTAAGTATGTCTTAAGGTTGGTCGGGCGCGGTGGCTCACGCCTGTAATCCCAGCACTTTGGGAGGCCGAGGCGGGTGGATCATGAGGTCAGGAGATCGAGACCATCCTGGCTAACACCGTCCATCTTAGGGAGACCATGATAAATATTTTCAAACGTCGGTGAAACCCCGTCTCTACTTAAAACACACACACACACACACACACACACACACACACACACACACACACACACAGAATGTCTTAAGGTAAAAACGAATAGTTGCTCAGGACTTTTTGATTTTTTTTCTTCCTTACCCCCTGGAAACACTTTTTCCACTAGCAGATTTTAAAGGTTGAGAAAGTCCTTTTCACTGGTTTGTGAGTTCATCACTAGCTTCATGCAAGACCTATTTTACAACAGGTCTTCTAAATCTGGTTTTTCAAAAAGCATTGCTCAGTCAGTGGAGAAAGAGAGGTAGCAGGGCCCCAGCCAGAATAACACCTCTTTTACATATTGAGTTTTTGTTTTCTTTGATGATAGGTTTTGTTCTTTGTGTTGTGTGTGTGTGTGTGTGTGTGTGTGTGTGTGTGTTTGAGATGGAGTCTCGCTCTGTCTCCCATGCTGGAGTGCAGTTAGAGTACAGTGGCACCATGTCAGCTCACTGCAACCCCTGGGTTCAAGCTATTCTCCTGCCTCAGCCTCCCAAGTAGATATGGGAGATGATAGTTTTGGATGGCAAAATAATGATGATAATATATCCATTGTACATTCTCTAATATCCATTCTGACCATCTACTTTATTTCTCATTTGTTATTCCCTACCTTCTTGCTTCGTTAGTTTTACTTTGTTGCTTCATTTCAAGCTTTTTTTAGCTGAATGCTTAGTTCATTTTTCTTCTTTTTAGTTTAAAAATACAAGTTTCGGGCCATGTGTGGTGGCTCACATCTGTAATCCCAGCATTTGGGGAGGCTGAGGAAGGAGGATCACTTGAAGTTACTTTGAGACCAGCCTGGGCAACACAGCAAGACCCCATCTCTGCAATCAATCAGTCGATCAATAAAATACAAGTTTTGTCTAAATTCTGCTTTACCTGTATTTCTCAATTTTGATACGTAGTGCTTCCTTTGGCAAACAGTTGCAAATATATCTTAATTTGTTTATATTTTTAACCCCCAGATTATTTGTGTTTTTTTAGTTTAGGGATATATGATTTTTATCAATTTCCAATTTTATTATACTTAATTTTTGCTATAAATGATGTTGCTTTTAGAAATGCATTCAGGCTTTCTTTGTAGTCCTGGACATGGCTGATCATTGCAACTAATTCTGTGTGTGCTTTATTTTTGTTGGGTATTAATTTTGAGCTTATTGTAATGTTCAAATCTTGTTTGGGAATGACGTTAAAATCTCCAGTTATAATTGTTGACATGTTTTTCTGTTTCTGACTGTAGTTCTTCCTGTTATTTTTTAACATAATGGGATACTATATCATTTTGATCTAATTTTCTTCTTGGTAGTATACAATGTCATTTTTTTAACTTCTGATATTTTTATTTGAAGTTCTACTTTTTCTGATATTAAAATCGTAGGCTTTAAGAATTGAGATCAGCTGTGAACATGACTTAGGTAAAACTATGAACCAGTTATGTACACATGACTTAGTTGTTTCTCCTAGGAAACATTAGCCTGGAAAAGATAAGACTGCAATCCAGTATTTAAATTCAGTGTTTGCTTCAAGAAATGCTGGCAAAACAATATATCGAAGATAATAATATTCTGACTCTGGTAAACAGCCTGCTTATTAATGACAGTTTTCTTACCCAAACTCTCACTTACAGGTGTTAACTGATCCTAAACTACTAGATCATGAACTTTGCCCAATCTTACTCAATTCCCCACTTTGAAAGACCCACCTTAAACTACTCGTGTCCAGACTCCAAAGCTCTACAACTATTCTGCTTCTGACTTACCCAAGACACCCTAAGACCCTGTCCAGGTGGCACTCTCCCTTACTGCTGTAGGTTTGGCTAAATGGAACTTTTGTTTATTGAAAACTTTTCTACTGATATTTTGGGGTGTTCAGCAATTTGGAGGTCCCATTGAAATCCTTCTCCCTAGTAGCTCAAGCAAAGATCCTAAATTCAAAAATAGTGCAAATCACTGAGGCCTCTTGAGCTTCCTGGCTTGGTAGGGGGAATCACTCTGACTGCAGTGAAGGGTTAAGTCTTCTGTTAGATTTCAGTCCCAGTTTCTTTTTATCAAGCTACCAAATGCTAAAAGATCTCCTTTCAAGAACCCTTTGATTATTTGATCAGACTTGAACAAATTTATCCTCAATAGATATCTGCCTTATTACTAACTGTTGCTTTTTATCAGTGCTGCCTTCATAATTTTCTCATGGGAGTCAAAAAAAGGAAGTTCATAAGAAAGAGAATAAGCATGGGTCCTGTTAAGTCAATTCACTGAGCCATCCCTTGGGACTAGATGCCCAGAAGGATTGGTATTGACTAGACAGATATTGCCATAAACTTTATCAAAAGCTTATACAACGATTTGAAGTCTTGTTTTGTCTGTGAGACACTGATTTTGAATGAGATCTCTTGGTCAAACTTTCCATCTTCCCAAACTGCACATTTATCAGATTTGCCACTGGAGATTACCTAACCTTTAGTTTGGGGAGCCAAGGGCATGAGGTACACAAACAACTCATTTGACCACCCATTGCCAGATCATTTTGCCTTTGTCTCAGATTAAACCCAAGTTCATATCCCCTCCAAGCCATATTCCGGCCTCCTACATGTATTTTACACTATAACTGATACTATGTATCTCTGTCTAAACAGCTTAATTTTACCAACATTAATTTAGAATTTCAGAGGCCATTTGAGAAACCTTTTGTAAGAACAAAACTGTTCATTTGAGAGGTGCCTTATGGAAAGAGAGTGAAATTCAAAACATTCAATGATATGTATGTTCTGATTGATATAAGAAGTCTTACAATAAAAATACAGATTCCACAATTGCTTCAGTAATTGTTCCACGGAAGGTGCAAATGAAAAAATGTGAAAAGCTCTTTTTTAGATCTGCCCAAATCACCACTTGACTCAAAAAGCTTTTACCTTTACTATTCCTGTTCTCTCACCCAGTTGCCCTCCAAGTTCCCCTTCCCTGACACTCTTTCTGATGTCCCTTTTCTTCTGGCCAGCTAGAAACACTAAATGCTCAATTGGCTCTTAAAGTTGACCAAATCAGAATAAGCTCATTATGGCAGATTTTAAGCCCTGGGTTGGGTCTAAGCTAAACGTCATTTTCAAAAACATCCAAAGTCTATGCAAGGTAGGTATAAATTTACAGAGAAATTTGCAATAGTTCTAGGAACACATAATTCAGGGTTCCCAGATCTCTATCAACTGATTTATAGGTTATTATGAACCTGAAATGCAACAAAATGTGTTGGAAAAGGCAGTGTGAATACCTTGAGTATGATTTAAGAGACTCCACATTTCAGAGTAAAACCAGAGGAACTTAAAAAAGCTATAAATTTTAGACAAAACTTCTGGAGTTTATGCACCAAAACAAAAATGACAGCATTGGAAACCTCAGGGGGATGCTCCATCACACCTATAGAAAACATTCAGGTGTAGGTCCTGGAGCATGTGCAGTGCCAGCTCTTGCCTCACTTTCTCTGAGTGGCCTAATGTCAGAAATAGGGAAATTTAACATACAAGCAAAACTGGAAAGGAAGATAATCCTGTTGCTAGACCTCCAAGCCCTCACGGAATGAAACTAAAGGGGAAAAAAAGGAAGTAGGAAATCAGTGACGCTCTTCCAAATGAGGGTCAAGGACTCAGTTTCCTATTTGCCCTTAAATGCTCAAGGAGAATTTCTGTGTCTTAAAAGGTGGTCTTGTGAATGTTTGATCCTGGCACTATCGTATCAACCAAAAGACTTGCTGCTGTCACATGACCTCTTTCTCAGAGTTAAACGACGCCAGTGGTGGCTATCTCTAATAATCCACAAATTCTCCCTGCTGCATACTGTGCCTGTCATCTTCAGACCTTACTGAGGAATGTTCTTCATAATCTGTCACTTTCAGAATGGCAGTTTGTTGTCACCAGTGGACCTCAGGTGGAACCTTGCAAACATTTTTCATTAAATTTCCCACCTCAAGAAGGACAAATTGATCACTGTACTTTGTCAACACTGGTAGGGTAATTTTATTGAGGTTGCTGAGAATGTCTCCAGTTGTTGGTCTCTTCTGCACCAGCATAATCTAGTTAAACTGTAAAGGTGGAGACTGGACAAGAACTCAAGTGTCAGGGTACCTTTGAACCCTTACAAATGGGTTTCATACAGTTACCTCCTTGGTATGGATTTTGAATATCCTAGTCAATGTTTGCTAATTTCCAAAGTGAGAGGAAACTTTTGTCTGTTAGAAAGGTAGACTCTGACTGTAACAGGTCGCCCTTTGAAGTCTGGATATTTCTCACCCAATTTAGGGCTCTACCATACTTTGGGCAGACATGGCAAAGCACCACAAGGGACTCACACAATATACTCACTCTTATCACCAAAAAGTATGGGTTGCATTTTCTTCATATTCTCCCAAGGAATCTTGGCATGACCTGAAAAACAAAGACTTTGTCATCTGGAAAAGACAGCATAGAAAAAATTCCTAGAAACCACATTGGAAAGAAATAGCAGATAAATTTGACTAGAACAGCAGTTAAACTTGAGGGTATAGATGCTTGGATTTATGTCTCCCAGCTAAAAAGACACAAAGTTTGGCCCACTGACAAAAGGACTGACATTCCATTAGAAGATTGAAAATTAGGGATTCTAAAGTATTTTTCAGAAGCCAGTGGCCCTTGGAATAGAGACAGCTTCTACCACGAAGCTTTGTTTCAAGATGGCAACTGCAGGATGTGGACAGCTTCCACTCAAGACTTACAAAGACTTACAAAAGTCTTTGAAGTTTGGATATTTCTTACCCAATTTGGGGTTCTACCATACTTTGGGCAGACATGACAAAGCATTATAAGGGACTCACGCAATATATTCAGTCTTATCACCAATAAATACGAACTGCATTTTCTTTTTTTTTTTTTTTTGAGACGGAGTTTTGCTCTTGTTGCCCAGGCTGGAGTGCAGTGGTGCGATCTTGGCTCACCGCAACCTCCGCCTCCTGGGTTCAAGTGATTCTCCTGCCTCAGCCTTCCGAGTAGCTGGGATTACAGGCGTGCGCCACCATGCCCACCTAATTTTGTATTTTTTAGTAGAGATGGGGTTTCTTCATGTTGGTCAGACTGGTCTCGAACTCCCGACCTCAGGTGATCCACCCACCTCGGCCTCCCAAAGTGCTGGGATTACAGGCGTGAGCCACTGCGCCTGGCCCGTTAATCCCAGCACTTTGGGAGGCCGAGGCAGGTGTATCACGAGGTCAGGAGATTGAGACCATCCTGGCTAACACAACAGTGAAACCCCGTCTCTACTAAAAATACAAAAAGCCGGGCGTGGTGGCAGGCACCTGTAGTCCCAGCTACTTGGGAGGCTGACGCAGGAGAATGGCGTGAGGTGGAGCTTGCAGTGAGCCGAGAATGCACCACTGAGCTCCAGCCTGGGCGACAGAGCGAGACTCTGTCTCAAAAAAAAAAAAAAAAAAAAAAAAGAAAAAGAAAAAAAAAAAGATATGCAGACTTACAAAAGACTTAACAAAATTTACAGTTTTACAAGACTTACAAAACTAGATTTTAATGGCTGGCGTTTTTTTCCTTCTATATTTTCTTTCATCATTGAAGGCTCAAAAGTCTGGGTAGTTAACCAATGGTTGTTATTTCTTACCCAGTAAAAATTCATGTTCTCTAACTTGAATATTGCTTTCTGTATCTTTAGTCATTCCTTGATATGACAACTCAGATATCAAGAGAAATGTATGCATGATGTGGCCAAAACCAACAATCAAGCACACTTTTCCCTATGAGTGCCAACCTGCTAGTACCAATCGTTTGTTATGAAATACTTGATTTCGTTCATAATTGGACTCAACCACTAACTGAATTTTTATGTGAAAGAGAACACAACAGAGCAGGTAACCAAAATCAAAACCTCCCTGGAAAGAAAGGTTTCTGCCTCCACTGAAATCATACTCAAGGATCCTTTCTCAAAGATAACATCTGCAAACAAACTTTCATGGAGAAAAGCCTCAGAAAGGGAACAAGGAACAGATGGTTTGTATTTAAGATCTGACTCAGATTTACAAACCTTACAATGAAGGCTTACTATGGAGGTAACTCTTTTGGTTGTCTATCATATATACCCTGGGTGACCTTTGTTGAACCTCTTTTTGTCACATAGGGTTTATGTGAATACTAAATTAGTTAATATGTGTAAGGAACTTAAAAGAATATTTAGTATCTAGTAACCTCTCAATAAACTTTGGATAAAGCATTAATAATTGTAGATGTGTTATTGTGTGTTATTAATATCACGTCTGATATACTAATCTTTATTTCTTCCTTATATTTACGACATTTTTTCTGTTGTTTTACCCTTGTATTTAAGTGACTATTCAAATGGTATCAGATTTGAACATTGACTTTCTTTTTTAAGCACCTTGAAAATGTCATTCTATTGTATTCCTTCATCAAATATTGTACCAAGAAATCTAAGCGTAATAATAGTTTATAGCCATATTATGTCCCTTATGTATCTGACTGTATTTTTAGGGGTGCTACAAATTCTAATGTATTTGTTACTCCCCCAAATCTTATGATATAGAAATTACTATAATCTATATTATGTCAACAAGAAAACTGAGCTATGAAGAAGTTAAGTATCTTGTTTAATGTTTCAGAGCTAGTTTTTGACTGAGCCTAAACTCAGGGGATTAGGCACTGCCCTCTCCTTCCCCTTTATGAATATAAACATGATACTTTTCCTTGTTAGATGGTTAGCCATTCTTGTTGGAAAATTTTAGAACATTTTCTTTGTTTTTTATTATATTGAATTTTACCATTGTTTGTCCATAGGGAATTATTCATAACTTCTTTAGCACAGTTTCGGCCCTTTTAATCAGTGTGTGTGTGTGTGTGTGTGTGTGTATGTGTGTGTAATTTCTAAGAAATTATTAGTCAAATAATCTATACAAAGTATCTCTCTTGTTATAGTTCTCTAGAATTTCTTGTATACAGATATTGACATTTTACCTTTATAATAATAGCTTATAGCCATATTGTGCCTACTCTGTGTCTGGCTATATTTTTAGGGATGTTGCAAATTCTCATATATTTAGTACTCCCCAAAATATTATTATATAGAAATTACTATAATCTCTATATATATATCAACAAGGACACTGAGTTATGGAGAAGCTCATGTGTTAACTTTTCTTATATTCCTTCCGTCTATCCATCGTTTCCTAATTGCATATGGAGATTCAGTTGTTCCAGCAAAATAGATTGTAAAGACTATTCTTTTCCCACTGCATTGCATTTGGACCTGTGTCAAACATTCATTGTCCATATATGTATGGGTTTATTCTGGATATCTATTTTGTTCCATTGATGTGTTTGTCTGTCTTTAGCCCAACACCACATTGTCTTGATTACTTAAGCTTTAAAATCAGTCATGAAGTTGTCTAATGTTAGTCATCCAACTTGTTAATTTTTGCCAAAAATATTTTGAGCAGTGTAGCCAAACATATGTATAATATGTATTTCCATGTTAATTTCATAACCAGCTTATAAGTTTCTACCAAAAAAAGTCTGCTGGGATTTTGATAATGATCAAAACTTGATATAGGTCAATTTGAGTACAATTGGCATCCTAATAATATTGAGTCTTCTGATTCATGAACAAGGTATATCTTGCCAAATATGTAGGTCCTCTTTAATTTCACTCTGCAACATTCTGTAGTTTTCTTTTTACAGGTCTTATATGTATTTGACAGATTTGTCCCCCAATTTTTTATAGTTGTTTATGCTATTGTACTGATTTTTTTTAATTCCATTTTTTTTTTTTTTTTGAGATGCAGTGTCACTCTGTCGCCCAGGCTGGAGTGCAGTGGCATGATCTGGACTCACTACTGCAACCTCTGCCTCCCAGGTTCAAGCGATTCTCCTGCCTCAGCCTCCCAGGTAGCTGGGATTACAGGCACACACCACCACGTCTGGCCAATTTTTTTTTTTTTTTCTTTTTGAGAGAGAGACAGGGTTTCACTATATTGGCCAGGCTGGTTCCAAACTCCTGACCTCAAGTGATCCACCCGCCTTTGCTTCCCGAAGTGCTGGGATTACAGACGTGAGCCACTGCGTCCTGCCTAAAACTTCAATTCTTGATTGCTAATTACAATTGATTTTTGTATATAGATCTTGTATCCTGCAGCCTGGCTAAATTTACTTATTAGTGCTGGTAGACTTTTTGTAGATTCCATAAGATTTTCTAAATAGCTGATTATGTAGTCTGTGAATAAAGACAGTTCTCATTCTTACTTTCCAGTCTGGATGCATTTATTTTTCTTTCCCAATTCCACTGGATGTAATCAATAAAATATTGAATAGAAGTTGTGAGAGTCTGCATCTGCTGAGATGATCATATAGTTTTTCTTTTTTAGTTGCCTAATATGATGAATCATACTGATTGGGTTTTGAGTGTTAAACCAACCTTTCATTGCTGAAATAACTCCAAGAGTTTGTATAGAATTGGTGTTATTTTTTCCTAAACGTTTAGCATAACTCAATTAGCCGTGTGGACCTGGAGTTTTCTTTGTGGTAAGATTTTTAACTGTAAATTCAGTTTCTTTAATAAATATAAGTCCATTCAGATTATTTATTTCTTCTTGAATGAGCTTTTGTGTTTTGTACCTTTCAAGGATAGCTTTTATTTTATTTAAGTTGTCACAATTATTGGCATAAAGTTTTTTATAATATAACCTTATTATTTTTAATATATGTGGAATCTATGATGATGTCACCTCTCTTGTTGCTGATATTAGTAGTTTAATAGCTTGTATCTTCTCTCTCCCCAACCCCTATCAGTCTGGCTGGAGGCTTATCAATTTTATTGATTTCTCAAAAAACTACTTTTTATTTCATTGGTTTTTCTGATTTTTTCCTTTTTTTTTTTTCCTACTCCATTGATTTTGGCCCTCATCATTATTTTTTCTTCAGTTTGGGCTGGGATTAACTTTATGTATTTATATATTTATATTTACATATACTTATATTTATATGAGCCAAAAAAAATCAAGGCTAACAAAAGTTTAAAAGATTCAAGGTAATTTTACATATTTTACAAATTTTCAAGGTAAATTTACATATACTTATAAATATAATTAACCCCAGCCTAAACATATATATATATTTTAGTATCCGAACACAAACAAGTCACTGATTTGAGACCTTTTTCATTTTTAGTGCTGTAACTTTCCTTCTAAGTACTGATTTAGTAACTTACCACAAAATCTGATATGTTATGCTTTAATTTTCATTCAGTAAGAAATACTTTCTAATTTGCCTTTTGATTTTTTTCTTTGACTTGTGGGTTACCTATAATTGTGGCATGTAGTTTCTAAATATTTTTGAATATCCTGGAAATCCTTCTGTTGCTTCTAACTTTATTATGAGCAGAAAACGTAGGTTTTATGACTTGAGTCTTTTAAAATTTGGTTAGCCTTGATTTTTTGGCTCAGAACATTATCTATCTTGGTAAATGTTTCATCTGCACTTGAAAAGAATGTATGTTATGCTATGGTAGGATGGAATTTTCTATACTTGTCAATTAGGTCAAGTTGATGAATAGTGTTAATTCTTCTATATCCCCTCTGACCTTCTGATGTTCTCTCTGTATATTCTATCAATTATTGAGAGAGAGTTTTGATATCTCGAACTGGATTTATCCATTTCTTCTTGCAACCGAATCAGTTTTTGCTTCGTGTATCTTTAATCTCTGTTAAATGTGACTATGTAACATACTGTTGGGAAAAGAAGACATTTTGAGAATAAAAAAGGGCTATAATGATAATTACACTGGAACAATAGGAATAAACCCAAATTGTCCTGAGAGCATATTCAATCCATGTTGAAAATGGTGGTGAAATATTTTTCTCTTGCATAATAGGGCCTGTGGGTAAGAAGTACATGCTGATTGTGGTGGCTCTGCTTTCCCCAGGGCTACAGGGTTAGTAAGGCTTTCTGCTTTGCCACGTGGCTCCTATCTCAGGATTGCCTCATGCTCACAAGACAGAAGACATCACATGCAGGGTCTAGATTTCTCATTCTCACTTACCATTCCATCACTGAATCCCACATATGTTGCTTCTTCAAACTGGCATATTGAACAAGGAAGATTTGTGGTGTGTAACTAGAAAACAACTGTATTTTTTCCCTACCACATACTCACATTTACTTTTGCCAATTGAATCAAAATTATGATGAGCCCAATGAGTTGTTTAATTATTCCTAGGTGATAAAAAGTCTCCCTGTTCCCTCTAGACATAGAAACAGTCTGAGTTTTGTAATTTATTATCCTAATTCAGTTTAACAATAATATCTGAAAAAGAATTCCTGTCTTTGCTAAAAATCACAGCTTTTATCCTCTCCCTAATGGTATTATAGTCTCACCACCAACAACAGAAAAGCGGTAGTTCTCATTGTTTTACTTTGCTACCCCTCCACCTCCTTTTGCTAGCTACCTTTTCTGATGCCTTCAAGTCACTATAAGAGAAAGAAAAAGAGGAAGGTAGAGGGGCAAAGGAATAGGAGGAAAATTACTTCCTCACTTTTACTATTACTAGCCTAATGCTGTGCCTTCGGTATTCTTTAATTGAAAGCACAGTATTAGGCTAGTAAAAGTCAGGAAATAATTTTCATTCAGGTTGCAGATGTTTAGAGCTAACTCTCTTGGATTATTTTGGTTTTCTGAAAACCCTCTTATCACTGGAGGTATTACACCTGCAGTTTGCTTGAACTGCATGGATTCATTAATTTTCCAACTGAGGGCTTATGCCATTTCTCAGCCAGATCACATAGTGCCGTGTAGGACTTGTTAAGGATATGAATTTTAGGGAAAATAATGAGAAGTCAAACATTGGTCCTAGAATGGACCAAGGATGGAGAGTGGCATAATCAAACTTATACTTTTAAATGAATACACTGACCACAGTGACAAAAATAGACCGGAAGAGTTTTTGAGCAAATAAAAGTCAGAATACAATTGTGAGAATTCAGTCCAGAGAGGATCATAAGTTTAATGAGAGTACTGGCAGTAGATGTGGAAATAGGTGGATAGACTCAGGAGAGTTAAAGTTTACAGAATTGTCTGTTTTATTGGGCATAGGAATGAACAAGAAGAAAGTTGTAGGGCTAAATGTCACGTTTAAAGCTTTTGCCATTGAATTGATGGGAGCGCCATTCAGCAAGATATGAAAGCTGAATAGGACCAAGTTATGCAGGGAGATTGCAAGTTCCACATTAGATATGTGGAGTTTCAGTTACCAGTGATGCATCCACATGGGAATATCGGATACTTAGCCGATGATATAATAGACTGGAGCCCAGAAGAGGGGCCTGGTTTGAAGACATACATTTGAGAGTCATCAATGCATGCTAATTAGAGCTGGGGGAGTGAAGCTAATTATTTTGAGAGAAGGAATAAAGAGAATGGAAAAGCCTGAGACCAATCCTTGGCAAACACTATCATAAAAGCCAGGAAGAGGAGGATGAGCCCACAAAGGCATGTGACAAGTGGACTAGGAGTTAGAAGGAAAGCTGAGAAACTGGGTTGTCACAGATGTCAAAGGATGAGAGTAGAGGAGGATAGACGTAGCCACTGGCAATGTAAAATCCTGCCAATTAAGTAAGATGAGCTCTGGCAAAAACTCACTGGATTTCTCTGCTGCTCTCATTTAAATATTTTGTTGTAATGTTGGACGCATAAGGCAGATTTCAGTAGGTTGAAAAGGGAAAGGAAAACAAGGAAATAAAGACAATGAGCATGGAAAATGCTTTTGGAATGAAAATACAAGGGGAAGGGTTAAGTGGTAGCTGGTGTGGGAACTGATGTCAAATGTTGATATATTCATCTTTAATTAAATATGATGTGTGCATTGCAATTATGTTTTTAAAGAATATGGACTTTCATGGGCAGATATGCAGGATAAAGTGAGAAATAAAATAGGAATGCACTCAAATATACATATATAAATATTATTCTAATTGTTAACTGTACAAGCAAAGAAAAAATGACTAAGAAAATACAGTAAGTTTTTAACAGTTTATCTCTTGAAAGTAGGTTGGAGAATGACTTTTTCTTGTATTGTTCTTTGTGTATTTCACAAAATATATACATAGTTAAAAAATACTAAATCAATATGTACTAATAGTGTATATACAGTATATGTATATTATATATAGTATACAGGTATATAGTATATGTATACATATGCCATATATACACACTCTATACTTATATATAGAATATGTACTATATACATATATACATTATATACACATGCTATATATACATACTATATACATATATAGTACACATATATACTATATATGTGTATATATAGCATATGTATAGAGTATATAGTATATACATGTAGATTATATATGTATATACTCTATAGATATATATGTATATACTATATACTCACGTATGTGTATATATACGTATGTGTATATATATACATATAGAGTATATATATACTCTATATGTACGTACTCTATATAGAGCATATAATATATACGCTATATGTATATATTATATAATCTATACATATGTATATGTACATATATACATATATGTATATAGTGTGTATATATAGCATATGTATACATATATACATATATACATAGGGGTATGTATGTATATACTGTATAAATATACATATCCTATATATATTCACAATTAGTACATATTGCTTTAACATTTATTTTAAAAACATTCTTTCTCTGAGACAATAAATATGTGTGAAATTGCTAACATGTATGTTAGAAATAAATTTTCAGTGCCGCAAAAGAAATAGCACTGAAACATGAATTTTCTCAGCAAGGCAATTTTACTTCTATAGAAGGGTGCATCTCATGGATGGAGCAATGGTGAGAGCACACCTGAACAAGGGAGGGGAAGGGGTTCTTATTCCTGACACAGATAGCCCCTACTGCTGTGTCATTCCCTTATTGGCTAGGGTTGGACCGCACAGTCTAAACTAATTCCGATTGACTGTTTTAAATAGAGTGGGGTATGAGCCAGAGTGGCAGGGTGAGCAGTTTCGGCGGGAAGGATGGTTACAGAACAGGTAACTAAAAGTGACTCAGGTCAGAGTAGGTGACCAGGGGTGACTCAGGACGGAGCAGGTGACCAGGGAAACAGATGTGAACTAGTGATTAGAACTGGTGGAAAGATTTTTTACTGAAACTAGGGACAAGGAGACAAAGAGAACAAGGAAGTTAAACTTTAAAATGAAGAACAAAGGACAAGAAACTTAACATACTGACATACTGATTCTTTGAAGAGAAACTTGGAACTCACTGTATTTAACAATGTAGAACACTAATTAAAGATAAAGCTTTATATAAATTCCTGAATGAGCATAAGCATAGTAACAACTATAGTAATTTTGCAAGAAGCAATCAAGATTGGAGGGAAATGAGAAGAAATAACCATGAAGGAAGTAAAAACTAGGCTTCGCAGGACCAGTGGGGAATTGGAAAAGCAAGACCATGAGAAAAGAGCAATCTACATGTTCTGGGGAAAGGTGCTGGAATGGAGGCAGTACACAGATCGGAATTAAACATGGTGGAGTTGGGTAGAAAAGTGGAGATGCATGTGGAAGCATGTAAGATGACATTGCAAAATTTGGGGAGAAAGGAAGCCAAATTAGAGTTAGCTGAAATTTAAAAGACACTTGATATTGACCATAAGTTTAGTTACTACTCTAATTGTAATGACCACCCTCTGATAAATTTTAAACAGTAAAGTGACATGATAAGAAGAGCATTTTTGAAGAATGAATTTATATCATTATTTAGGCCAGAACAGAGGTATGTTAGGAGACAGAGAAAATGAATTTAAAGGTAGGGAAATAGGATAAAATAATTTCCCTGAAAACTTACAGGACAGATGGCAAAGAACTAAACTAGGTTGATTATGTGAGTTTGAACTTAAAAAGGATTGCTAGAGACTATGAGTAAATGAGGGTACTGTTCCTTATTGAAGATCTACTATGTGAAAGTGGGAGAAATCGAATTTTCACAATCATCATCTTAGTTTCTCCTAGCAATCCAGTGGGGGGCTTATTACCTTTTCTATAGATGAGGAAACAGAGTAATATTAATATTCATTTGGCTGAGTTCATACTATTCTGCAAAACTTAGGTGTGTATCTCCAGAATTTGTCTTATTTTTCTACTCAGCACATTATTATAGAGCCCTGTGAAGACATAAACGTCAAACCAAAATATAGAGAAGTAGGGAGAAATAACTTTTGGATCTGTTGAAATTGTAGTGCAGCAGGATATACAGGGGAGCACAGCACTACTTTTGGTTAGCATCCAAGTCTTTTTCATTGTTTTGGGTTTGCTTTTTTTTTTGGCGGGGGGAACATCAATAAACTAAGGTATACCACACACACACAATTCAGTAGCTTTCTTAATGCCATTTCTGGAATTCAAGCCAAAGATTTTAACCCAAAAATATTGATGGAAATTCCTTCATTCCTTTATTCCTTCTTTCTTCCCTTCCTCGTTCCCTTCCCTCCTCCCTGCCTTCCTTCTTTTCTACCCACCCACTTTCCTCCTTTCCAGCCTCCTTTTGTCTTGTATAACTATTTTCCCTTATCTGACTGTGGAGCCCTTCCTCTATCTATTAATGATCTCTATTTCTCCCTATTTTTCTAAGAGAATTTATGGCAGTTTATAATATGACAGTTTTATTGTTGCTTTATATTATTCTGTTGATATTGTTTTTTGATATACAAACTTTTTTTTTCATATTTTTATGAAGTCCAATGTGTCTTTTTTTTTGGTTGTCTGTGCCTTTGGTGCCATATCAAGAAATCATTGCCAGTTCAATATTGTGAAGCTTTTTCCCTGTGTTTAATTCCAAGAGTTTTATAGTATTAGATCTTATATTTAGGTCTTTGATCAATTTTGAGTAAACAGTATATAAACTAAAATCAATTAATATTAATAAAATAAGATTAGGATAATAAGATGAAGAATGACTAAAGAAGAAGTAATTAAAAGTACGTGAAATTAATGTCAAATATATTTGAGTGAATTAGTTTATCAGAGATTTTTATGTGTAGTCATCCAAATGGTTATTTGCATTTAAAGATAACCTTAAGTTCATGACAGAGTATATTTAGCCATCTGTTTTTTAATAGGTTATTTTTAAGACTTCAGTTTTAAAGAAAACAATAAGGTTTTTATAGGAATTTCATTATAACAAACTGGCACACATATAAATATATTGTTTAAAATTAGAATGATTTCATCCATAGTTATTATGTTTTAGAATACAGATAAGCTGCAAAAGAAATCACAGGAAATGCCTCTTTTCTGAAAGAACACCATAAAACACTGTAGATAACATCACTCGCTTTTTGTACTGAATAGGTCATTTAGAGTTGACAGCATACGTGAATAATTACATTTCATCTTATATTTTCTCTATAATAATGAAATGTTTAGTAAAAATAACATTTATTTTGAAAGAAATTCACAGAATATTACAGTGTTTAAAAATGACAATCATGTCTAAGAAGGCATCAATAATTCTGAATATCTATAAAGTAGTTTGCACAAAAGTCAAGCTGGTAAACAAAGTTTCTTTAAAGTTATTGCATCAATTTTCATAAGGAATATTGTCTATAGTATTCCTTTCTTGCAGTGCTTTGTCAGGCTTTGGTATGAAGTAATGCTGGCCTCATAGGAGTTAGAAAATGTTGCCTCATCTGCAATTTATTGAGAAAGTTTTGGAAGGATTATTATTAGTTATTTAAATGTTTGGTAGAATTCACTGTTGAAGCCATCAAGTCCAGAACTTTTTTGTTCAGGAGATTTTTGATTAGTGATTCAATCTTCTTACTAGTTACAGATCTATTTGCATTTTCTATTTCTTCATGCTTTAGCCTTTGTAGGTTTTGTATTTCTAGGAATTTGTCTATTTCATCTAGGTTATCCAACTTGTTGGTGTACAGTTGTTCATACTATTCTCTTATAATCCTTCTTACTTCTGTAGAATCAGTAGTGATGTCCCCACTTTTATTCTGATTTTAGCAATTTAAGTCTTCTCCTTTTTTCTTAGTCTATCTAGCTAAAAGCTTTATCAATTTTGTTGATCTTTTCTAAAAACCAACTTTTGGTTTCACTGATCTTCTCTATTTTTCTATTCCCTATTTCACTGATCTCTGCACCTAGCTTTATTATTTACTTCCTTCTGCTAGCATTGTGTTTAATTTGTTCTTTTTCTAGTTCTTTAAATTGTAAATTTAGGTTGTTGATTTGAGATTTTTCTTGTATTTTTTGATAAATGCATTTACACCTATAAATTTTCCCCTTAGAACTTGTTTTGCTACATCTCATAAATTTTAGGATGTTGTGTTTATAATTCCATTTATTGAAATTCTAGAATAGGCAGACAAAACTAATTTAAGGAGAGAATCAGAACAGTTGCCTTGAGAGAGGTGTAATTGACAAGGGGAACATAATCATTGTCTGGAAAGGTAGAAATGTTCTATACCATAATGGATTTGGGTCTACATAGCTGTATACATTTATGAAAATTTTACAGCTAAAATTTCAGTACATTCAGTGTATGTATCTTACACCTAAAGTAGACTTATAATAATCGTAATTGTCATTATTCTTAACCATAACATAATTATCATTAATACTATTGTTGTTGATATTATTGAGTGGCAGGTGGGGAATCAATCAAAGTATAGATTTAAGCATAGCAGAACGTGGCTGCGCATGGTGGCTCATGCCTGTAATTCCAGTGCTTTAGGAGGCTGAAGCAGGAAGACTGCTTAAACCCAGGAGTTTGAGACCAGCCTGGGCAACATAGCAAGACCCCATCTCTACAAAAAAATTTTAAAAGGTATCCTGGCGTGGTGGTGCACACCTGTGGTCCCAGCTACTACTCTGGAGGCCAAGGCAGGAGGATCTCTTGAACCCAGGAATTTGAGGCTGTAGTGAACAATGATTGCACAATTGCACTCCAGCCTGGGTGACACAGTGAACCCTGTCTTTAAAAAAAAAAATAGCAGAATGTTTATAAATATTGAAGCTAAGTAATGACAAATGGGTATTCATTATATTCTGTTTACCTTCTATGGTGTGATCTAACATAAAACAAAATAATGAAATTAATAATCTAAGGATTAACTCTCCAAAATTATTATGTTATGATATTCCAGAAAAGACCACATACACATTATATACAAATCCATCTATGCTTCAATCAATATTTTATAAAGCTAATCTGACCCTTGGGAAAGTTCTAGAGTAAGCTGTTTTTATTACTTTATTTCCCATTTACATAGACTAGTATACAGTACAGACTATAACCACTCTGAATGGTTATGCCAAGAATTATTAAATGTATCACTATCCCTCAAGCCTTCTGAGTGCCACATTCTATTATAAATGTGAATTCGATTATACTTTCTTGTTCCTTACAATTCATAATGATTGCTGCCTGTGTGTAATTATATTAAACATGATTTCAAATTGAAACTATAATTCTAGTTTGCAAAATGTAAGAGTTTATGTCTCATGGTTTTCAATTATTCATCTTATACTTCAGCCACAATCCTTACTTGATTGTAATCTACCAATCTCACCTCAAATAAAATTGCAGACATAAAGTCAAAACAAGAAATTGGTGTATTATGAAATCATAAAAAATTGATGAGACATGATATCTGCAAAACATTATGAGATCATGGTTATTATTTATAACTTCCTCCATCTCTCTGTATTTCACATTTGCTTTGTTCTCAGAAAACATTGTGACTGGTCAGGATTCAATATCAGGTAATATAACCTAAACCTTCATTGCCAAAAATTCTGAGTGCTTGCTGGTCCTATCTGTGTGGAGTTGCAGTACCCATCAGTGAACGTATAAGGCAGTACTAAGAGGTGCCTGTACAACCTCAATTCTCAAAGGGTAGTCCTCCAACAAACAGCCTGAGCATTATCTAGGAATTTGTTAGAAATTTTGGATCTGGCCGGGCGCGGTGGCTCACGCCTGTAATCCCAGCGCTTTGGGAGGCCGAGGCGGGCAGATCACGAGGTCAGGAGATCGAGACCATCCTGGCTAACACGGTGAAACCCTGTCTCTACTAACAATACAAAAAATTAGCCGGGCGTGGTGGCGGGCGCCTGTAGTCCCAGCTACTCGGGAGGCTGAAGCAGGGGAATGGCGCGAACCCGGGAGGCGGAGCTTGCAGTGAGCCGAGATTGTGCAACTGCACTCCAGCCTGGGCGACAGAGCAAGACTCCGTCTCAAAAAAAAAAAAAAGAAAGAAAGAAATTTTGGATCTGATGCCCCAACCCTGACCCATTCTAATTAACTCTGCATTTTAAACAGATTCTCCAGGCGATTCCTCATTAATGGCTTGTCAAACACTTCCCAAGTGTAGATAATCATTTGAGTCTTTGATACTGAGTTCTGTGACTCTATTTTATAGCAGCAATCCTGTTTCCCCTCAGTAGTCCTTATATATCCTAACGAACTTGGTAGCACCTGATGATCACATTTACTATTATATTTATGAGACATTCATACAAAATGGAAGTTAAGGGTGCGTCCAGTCAAAGGCAGAGTAGGACGCTCTCTAGGTGGAGAGAATTGAGGGGTTGATAAACCCTCAAATATTCCCACTGTGCTACAGAAGCTTGGCATTTCTTTTAAGGCAGGGGTGTTGAAAGCAACCATACTCTGCATAATACCAGGGTGCTGCTAAGCATCTTCTACAGCCACTGTGTACGGTAAAAGGCAAAGCTAACAGGGCTGGACTCTAGAGCCCCAGTGCTTCAACTGGGGTAACCCCTACTGTGTCCATGTGTTATATTAGAGATGCACTTAACTTTTCTTTGGAAAAACAGTTTCTGCTAAATAAAATTAAAAATTGAAAATCTCTAGGTTGGCATATGACCAGGAGGTCATCAAATTACATACGGTTCTCAGGAGAGGTAACATATTAACCCATAATCATGTACTGCTTCCGAGAAAGAATCCATTAATCAGGTTGGTTACTTAAGAGAACAGGGTGCTAAACAATTAAAACCAGAACATTTACTTTTAATGGCTTGATAAAACTGACCCAATTTTAATATGTAATAAGAAAACTTGGACAGTCAGATAATTATTTGTGAAGCCAGGGTAATGGAAAGAAAAGTATTGATTAAGAGGACTATATGTGTGTATGCATGTGTATCAATATAGACATAGATACTGAATTTCAGATTTTTTAAAAAACTAAATTTCCTCCTTTGAAAAATGTTCTTTTGACTTTTTTATTTAGTATATATTGTGTAATGGTTATCACAATCAGATTACTGAACACATCCTGTTCATCTTATAACTGAAAGTTTGTCTCCTGTGACGGACATCTCTCCATTTCTCTCATCCCCCAGTCCTTGCAATCATTGTAATACTCTTAGTTTCCATAAGTTTGACTTTTTCCACATTCCACATGTAAGTGAGATCATACGGTGTTTGTCTTTCTGCCCCCCGACTTATTTCGCTAGCATAATGGCCTCCAGGTTCATTCATGTTGTCGCAGAAGGCTGAATAATTCCCTTATGTATGTGTGCCACATTTTCATTATTCATTCATCCATTGATGCACACTTAGGTTGCTTCCATATCTTGGCTTTTGTGAGTAATGCTGCAGCAAGCATGGGAATGCAGTGTCTCTTCAACATACTAATTTCCATTTCCTTTGGATATATACCCAGAAATGCAATTACTGGATTATACGATGATTCTATTTTTTTATTTTTTGAGGAATATTCTTACTGTTTTTTATAACAGTTGGACTAATTCATATTCCCAACAATAGTGTACAAGGATTTCCTTATCTCCACATTTTTACCAACACTTGTAACCTTTTTTCTTTTTATAGTAGCCATGCTAATAGGTGTGAGGTGATATCTCATTGTGGTTTTAATTTGCAATTCTGGTGATTAGTGATGCTAAGCATTTTTTCATATGCCTGTTGGCCATTTATGTATCTTCTTTGAAAAAATGTCTATTTGGGTCCTTTGCCCAATTTTAATTGAGTTATTTGGAGGGTTTTTATTTTTGTTTTTTTTTCTTTTTGGCTATTGAGTTGTCTGACTTCCATATATATTGTGGAGATTGACTCCTTATCAGATAATTGGCAAATATATTCTCCCATTCCATAGACTGCCTTTTTATTTTCTTGGTTGTTTCCTGTGCAGGTTTTTTTTGTTTGTTTGTTTGTTTCAATGTGCTTTATTAACGTGTCTGTAAAGATTGTCACCACAAAGAAAAAGGTGACTGCTTCAGTGAAAAAATTCCATGAAATTATTTTTAGACACCATATTTTTCTTTTTAATGGGGGAAAATACATGTAAAGAAAAAATGAGTTTGTGTGATTAAAAAGAGAGTGCTGTTTCATTCTTTGTGAATATGAGCCATGCCTAACAGTTAAGAGAGTTATTTTAAAACACTAGATGTATTGGAGGTCACAGCTCAAAATTGGCTGACAGCCTAAATCTCTGATACATTAATTCTATTATATCACTTTACATTGCAGGCTATATGTTTAGTAACATGTATTATTTAAAATATTAACATTTAAAATTTTTATCTTAAGTTAATACGTAAAATGACCTATAACATAACCTATGACCCAACTTGACATCCTCCTTCCAGGTAAGAAAGAATCTGCATGAGAACATAGTCAGGGAGGTAAGGGACAGACACGGAACTGGGGTCATTAGAGTAGTGTCGATTATAGTGTCACTGTCCAACTGTGTAATCCCACGCCAATCCATGCCCAGAATCAGGCGAGAAGTGGGAACAAAGTGTATTCTCAGTATTTTGTCCTAGCTAGCACCCATGTACTTTGTTTGATTGTCTGTTTGTTTGTTTGTTTTGTTTTGTTTTTGAGACAGAGTTTCGCTCTTGTTCCCCAGGCTGGAGTGCAATGGCGCAATCTCGGGTTGTGGCAACCTCTGCCTCCTGGGTTCAAGTGATTCTTCTGCTTCAGCCTCCAGAGTAGCTGGGATTACAGGCATGTGCCACCGTGCCTGGCTCATTTTGTATTTTTGGTAGAGACAGGGTTTCTCCATGTTGGCCGGGCTGGTCTCAAACTCCCGACCTCAGGTGATCCACCTGCCTCGGCCTCCCAAAGTGCTGGGATTACAGGCATGAGCCACCATGCCCGGCCACACTCATGTACTTTTAATAACTTTATTTTTGTTGCTGTATCATAAGGCTACATATCAAAACTATAAAAATGAATAGCTCTGGGGTTTGTATGTACCAGTGCTCAGTAGGAAGAAAGAACAAAGAGTGATTATCTGGAATCATTTAAACTTCTAGACCAGCCCTGTGCATAGAAATATAATGTAAGCCACAGATAGGAGCCACAGAGGAAATTTTAAATGTTCTAGTAGCCATCTTAAAGAAAAATAAAAAGCAGCAGGTGAAATTAATTTTAACCGTATATTTCATTTTATCCAATAGATCCAAAATATTTTCATTTTAACCTGAAATCAATATAAAATTACTAATTGGATACTTATTTTGAAGTCTTTTTAATTGTACTAAGTCTTAAATATCTGGTATATATTTTTAGTTACAGCCCATCTCAATTCAGACTTGCTATGTTTCAAGTTCTCAATAGCCACATGAAGCTGGTGGCCACCACAGTGCATAGCACAGTTCTAGACCATTATTCTCCCTCCCCTGCAGTACAGCCCACACTATTTAGCCACATTTCTTTTTCTCACTAACCTATACTGTTTCTTAAGGAAGTCCACACTAATCGATCGCTTTGCATACCCAATTAATTGATAAGTTTGCATACCAAATGCACTACTTCATCTTTAACTCTTGCATTAGCTACATCATTTAAATGTTTATGCAGATAAGCAACTCACATTTTGACTTTCAGTTCCCTGATCTCTTCAAATCAAATGCATTTCCTCTCTCTTCAGCTTTAGTCATTCCATCTGAAGACCAGACTATGGACTTTGCATTCAAATGCATCCATTATGCCTCTCAATGCTTATGTTTTTGATATGGTTCACTCAGACTACAGCTTCCCACACTTTCACTTTCAGTGTGGCCAGTCTCTCATTTTTGCTCTTTGACTACATTGAGGCCACAGCCCTCTAATCCTCTGTCTACTCCCTCTAGACCCTTTCTTCTTCCTAGTCACATTTATGTACTAAACACGGATGGCAGAAGTCCACAGAGCCTGGTCTGAGGATGGTCTAAGGAACAGATGTCAGCAGAGCTGAAAACCACCTCTAGGATATGGTGTTACCTTGGATCAGGGGCTTTGCGGTGTTCTTTGTGTTTCTTGTTACCAGTAGGCCCATGATAGACCTGTTCCACGCCATTTCACTTCAAAGATGCTCAGACATATGTGCATGATAGGAGCAGCTCAGCTTGGTTCCAAGCTTTGACACTGCTATGTGCCTCTGTTGACCCTTCCAGGGTGATTCTATCAGCCTCCATGGCTTTAAATAGCATTTACCCTGCTAGCTCCAGTACCAGCATTTCCAGTCCTGTCTTTAGCTTGCATATTTCTTGTCTCTTTCTTGATTTTTCCAGTTGTTATTGTCTTCTCCCTGCTCTTCTCCTCACATTGTCTCCCTTTTTTAATGTCTTTACTATCAAGTTCAACAAACAGAAAACTGGGAGCTATCCCCCTCCCAGCTTTATCTCTTCATTCCGTATATTTAAGCAACCAAATTCTGGTACTTCTACAGAAATCACTCTTGAATTTCTCCTCTGTTCTCTCTATTCATAGTCAGCATCTTAGTTCAGGCCCTGACCTTTATACTATTACAAATGGCATAGATATTGGTCATCCTGAGTCCCGGTTGCAAACCAGTTGCCACAGTGCTGTTAACATACTCTTGTAAATTGTAAAGCTGATTATCTCATCCTTACGCTTAGAATATTTTATCCACTTTCTATTGAGTATATCAGAGGCTTTCACATGCATCATTTTAGAGCAGAATGATTTTTAGAAATGAAATTAGCAGTGAGTTTAAATATACAAAATATAACAAAAGTAGCAGAGAGCCTCACCAGAAATTAAATTTGTGAGAATAGCCCCTTGATCCATTTTTAAGACAGACCATGCCAGAAAATGTCTATGACCAACTGAAAGCATCCCATTGATGCTTTAGAAAAAAAGGGGAGAGTTAGGAACCCTGGAATCCTCAGAAGAATGAGTGCAGGGTGCATGGACCTATTTTTCCTGAAGATAATGTGTGTTAGGTTTTTTATACTTCTGTGGTTTAAATGGAAACTATGATTCTCTCCTAAATCAACTGCTGGGAACTGGAGGGGACTGTGTATCCTAGATCCTTGAGGTGCAATCCTGCCCCACCCTCATGAAGTCAGCTGCTTCTCTGGCAAGGGTTGTGAACCATATTTCTGTAATGACAAACTATTTATTTTTAGTTTTTCAACTCTCTTTTAGTAAACATTGAAATTATTTTATCGTCTCATACTATCAGATTATTTCAAGTTTTGCTTACTCCTTCCAAAGATTTTGAGAAACAGTTATTTTTAGTTTGCATAGAGAAGAAAGTCATAGATTCTTAAAAATGTATATGTTCTATCTGTCAGCATAATCTTTCAAAGTTTTTTTGCCTGTATGGATTGATTTTGTTTTTGCTGACTGAACTATCAAAATGGCCCCAACAACTGTGAAAGTATACAAAATTCAGTTTCGAATGCATTACATTTACAGAACTATTTCCAGAAAAACAGAAAATGTCCCAATAAAAAGTATTTTCAAATGAAAAAGCTAGAGTTTAAATATATATCCTTAAATAGATAAAATTTAAAGAAAACATTTTATATATACGATTACAAAATTGGGCCAAAGAGATCTTTTTTTATAGGTTTACATTTATATTGGAAATTCATGCAAATTTTCTAAATACAGTTCATGACTTTTTGCTGACATTTTCAGTTATGGTTACTATGTTTAAGGAAAATGAAAGCACATGAATGTAGAAGGAGTATGAATATAGACAATTTCATTTCTTCTGGAATGTTCTTGACAAAATTGAGGTGGAAAGAGAGCAGGAGTAGCCTTTCTGAAAGACATATTTGCTATCCACCTGGTATTTCATTTTAAAAATTTAAAATAAGATCTCTTTATTTAAAGTTATTGTTGCTGCTGCTGTTGTTGTTGTTGCTGCTGTTGTTGTTATATCTGTAATCAGCCAGCCCAAAGCAAGAAATTTTGGAAGTTGACAAAGGTCGCGATTTCTTCACTCCAGCTACTTCCTGGTGTACAGAACAACTCAAGATTTGCTGGGGAAAGCTGGGAGACATTGCAAAAAAGCACAGAAATTGTCTCCCTGTGAAAGAAAAGATCAAAATCCCATTTCCTCTTCCTTCTGAGGTAATACCAATAGAGATGAGTAAGCAGGAAAGTTTAAGATTTTCTCATGGGGCATCTCATCCTGATACAGACCTGAAGCTGACAACCAGGCACAATGCCAAAGCCTAGGTTGTTGTGGGGAAGGGCTGCTTGTGGGATCAATATTCCTGAAGACAAAAATCTCTCTGTGTTCAATCTCTAATCCACTCGCCCAATGCTTTGTGCTTAACAGGCATGCACAAATAATTTTTTTTAGTGTAAAAGTAGGAATCCAGGTATCTAAAAGTATGGAATGACTATAGCTGGATGTAACATTGGAAAAGGAGGATCAAGGAGATTTGCTTACCTTTCCCTTCTCCCAGAGTTATCTTCAACAGGCCTTGCTAGATCAGTAGTAAGATGATGAGACTTGCAGAGCAGTGAGCAGGAACCACATGCAATACTCTTTGCTTGCAATGGTGGTTCTTGCTCCAGATCTTCCTTCCTGTGGTATTTGGAACCAGTACTGCCTTGCACATCAAGCTTCCATGGCAATGATATTTTCAGGACATTCCTCTGATGCATCCATGCTGTTGGTAGTGGTACGTAAAGCTGGACTTCTTATTGGTCAGCCTTGGAGTCTCCAGCTTGGCAACACCTGTTCAAAAATAAGCAACCAGCATCTCATGACACTTTGCTGTCCTCCAGCATCAAGATGATGCTCCTGAATTCTGACAATACCTCTACTTCAGGAGCAGAAATGCCTGAATTATATGATCAATGTTCCCAAGTAAATGGGATTATCCCAGGACATGTAGGTTCACATTAATGTAATTAGTAAAAGAACTGTAATCTTTTTGGCCTCTCAAGCTGGTAAAGCAGGAAATCAAAACCCTGTTCATACTCTTACAATGTGAATTTCATTATTGCATGAGACCATGCTGTTTATTATGAATTTATCCAAGAAGAGAAAACATACTTGACACAATAGAACATGCTAAAGAAATATACCAACTTTCTCACTTATCTGGACAAATTAAATCCAACTTGCAAACTTGAGTTGTGAAATATAATAATAAAATCTATATGAAGTTTAAGAACAGGTTTATTCGTGATTAGAAAATGACAGAAAATTCAGAAAATTAATTTACCCATCAGTATTCCTTTTATATCCAATTAATTTAAAATTTTATATTCTGTGCTAGGAAGCTAGTTTGTACTTGTAGAATATACTATATAATCCATAAATAGCCATGACTTTTTCATTCAAAAAGATTGGGCATTGAGTTTGCTATTGATTTTTCATATTGATTTTAAATAAATATTCTAAAATAAGATATGAGGGTCTTATCCCAAAGAAAATGAATTTTAAACAAAAGCATCAAGTATGCCTTGTCTTCAAGAGAAAACCACTGGATTGCAAAAGTGGATATAGTTTTAATATTGGCCCTTAATTCTTCCTATAACTGTTTGGAAACACAGTGTGCCTGCCATCAGTATCCATGCTATGTGATAAATCAAACAGCAAAATATGTGTATGTAATGTGTCTGCCTTTTAAATGACTATTCTATTTTCCACATTTCTGTACACAGAGAAAGTAGATAAAATGTCACCTGTAGCTAATCATGAGGATGCATTTTATTGAATACTTCTATGGTAGAATCTAGGGCATTTTCTGCTGAGCTGCTATCAAGCTGTGTTAGGGTACTGGATCTACCAATTACGTTTATGTTAGGTTACTTACAAGGGTAGCAATACAATAAAACAGTGAGACAAGGAAAGAAGAAATCTCTGTTGCCTTTGCTCCTTGAGTTAGTAAAGGCAAAGAAAAAGTGAAATTCTTGATAGCTGTCTGCACTGAAACATTTCAGCTCAATTCTCTTTCCCAAAGATCAAGTAAAGAAGGCTAATCTTGTTTTCTAGACACTTAACTCTTTTTCTTAGGCATCTTTAGTCCTTATTGTGCCTGAGAGGCTCTTAAAGGGAATATTGTATTTTAAAGTGACTCTTTAGTAATACAAACACAATAGTCCCGAATACATCAGTGTCACAGTAATCGTGTTCAGAAGTTCACACAAGCTGAATACCAGAAAGCTGAATGCCTTTCTTCCCAGTGGCATGAATACTCACAAGGCATACCATTTTAGTGGCAAATTCACTGCTATTTCATCTACAGAAATGATCACAAGACAACTGTGATAAATGGGAATATGAAAAGATGCATCAAAAGTAAAAATAGGGCCGGGCGCGGTGTCTCATGCCTGTAATCCCAGCACTTTGGGAGGCCGAGATGGGTGGATCACTTGAGGTCAGGAGTTCGAGACCAGCCTGGCCAGCATAGTGAAACCCCGTCTCTACTAAAAATACAAAAATTAGCTGGGCATGGTTGCGGATGCCTGTAATCCCAGCTACCCGGGAAGCAGAGGCAGGAGAATCGCTTGAACCCAGGAGGTGGATGTTGCAGTGAGCCGAGGTCACGCCACTGCACTCCAGCCTGGGTGACAGACCGAGACTCCATCTCAAAAACGTAAAAAAAAAAAAAAAAAAAAAAAAAAAAAGGAAACGGAAAACATAGCCTTTTCTTAACATTTATCAACATCAGTGTTGTTCTATGAAAATTTAGATTTGGCTTACTTTGCTTATCAGATGAGTATGCTTATCAGATAGCCATTTCACTACCAATGTGTGGGATCTTAGATTCTAGATTAATGGCCCCCAATTCCTAAGTGGCAGAGATGTGCCACCAGACCTCTTAAAAGTCAGCAAACAAGAGAAAGCCATTTCCTCCTGTAAAGCATGTGTCTCTCTACACAACATAGATGAAGAGCCTGTTCAATGCTATTATAAAAGATAATTGCCATCTTTACTTAAAGTTGAATGATAAAGTGAAATAAACCATTCATTTGAAAGATTATTAGGACCTCTTTTATCAAAGATCAGAGGCTTTGGATTATGGATACCTAAATTTGAATTCAACCTCTGCTTCTGATAGATTTTGTGGCTTTAGGAATATTTGTTCCCCTTCTTTAGAAAGCAGGACTCAGGGGAGAGAGCAAACTTTGAGGTCATTTAAATGACCACCTGTAAAATTCCTCAGACAGCAAAAACTGTTGATCCGTGATTGTTTGTACTTTTATAAATTTTTAAATAGAAGTATTGAATCTTATTATATCAAATAAAACATTATTTACTTGGCATCATGATGTTTGTAATAGTGTTCTAAAAATTGTCAAATGATATATAAGATGAGTTATTATTGCTGAAATAACAAATTAGGTACAGTGTCTTACCTTGGGAGAGCCTAATCCATCAAAGTCCCGGGTGATGATATAGCAGAGCAAAGCAATTCTGAATTCTGGGTTTCAGTTGCCTGGGTTTGAGTTTCAATTCTACCACTTGCCATGCGGCAGACATTGGACATGTTACTTAACCTATTTACACTTCACTTGTTTCATCTGTAAATTAGGAATAATTCTCATAAAACTAAATCGTGGGCTGTTATGAATTAATATTTGTAAAGTACTTAATATGGTGCCTAGCACATAGTAAGTGGTTTGAAAGGGTTAGATAAATATAAAACATTCAACATCAAGATGTCTGGAAACTACCAAAGTGGTACATTTGAATTTTACCGAATCAATTTTAGCCCTAATTCTGACGGAGTTGATGTGTGGTTACGATCAGAATAGTGTTTAGAGTGAGTTGACCCAAAGCTGTGAGTGTGGGGTAAAAAATGATGGATCCGCAATTTGGGACACATGAAACAATCAGTGAGAAATGTGGGATCAGGATAAGATGCAAAGTGGCACCATCTGAAACCAAGGATGCGGAAGAGTATAAGTTTATAAGATAGTTTTGGAGCTGTGACTGAAAAACTACCACTGACCAGTCCTCTGTGCCGGATGTAATGGAGCCAGTGGAACCCCGTCATAGCCGTGTAGTCACCACCATGTTGGGATCCCTGAATCTGCTTTGGCCTGATGTACCCCAGCAACTCAGACTTCACAACCTAGCTCCTCACTCCTGTCTTGCCTATTTAGACTTAAAGGACCTCCCAGCCTGCGAATCAGACACCACTCTCACTATCAGGTTTTCCTGGCAGAAACCCATAGTAGGGGGTAACATTTGAGAAGAATCCTTAAATTCCCCTGGAGTACAGACTTGGCCCTTGCCTGCTCACATCAATAATGACACCTCAGTTCTAGGAACTTGTCAAGAAGTCACTATTTTACTTTTGCCAAAACTTTGCTAGAGCAATGAATTTTGTGTTAACGATGTTTGGGAATACTTGTATATAAAATAAGAGTGCTTGATGAGAATGATGTCTGGAATTGAGCATATAAATGTTTATATGCTGGAAAACTCACTAATTTTGGCAATCAGCTTAATAATTATTTGCATAAGTTCTGTACAAAAAAATGGTTTTCTGAGGGTCACAGAAAGCTCTCATTTTTTATAGGAGAAAAATGGATACATAGAAATAGAAAATATAACTAATTGAAATAATCATCCATGAAAGTAATTTAGCTCAGCCGGGCGTGGTGGCTCACGTCTGTAATCCCAGCACTTTGGGAGGCCAAGGCGGGTGGATCACGAGGTCAGAAGTTTGAGACCAACCTGGCCAAGATGGTGTAACCCCGTCTCCACTAAAAATACAAAAAAATTAGCCGGACGTGGTGGTGTGTGACTGTAATTCCAGCTACTTGGGAGGCTGAGGCAGAGAATTGCTTGAACCCCAGAGGCAGAGGTTGCAGTGAGCTGAGATCGTGCCACTGCACTCTAGCCTGGGCAACAGAGTGAGACTCCGTCTCAAAAAAAAAAAAAAGAAAAGAAAACAAATTAGCTTACTTAGCAAGTCAGGGCTATACTCCACAAACAAGTAGAGTTCTCTATAAGAATTTAGGTTCTTTATAAAAATTTTATTTATAAAAAATATAGTCCTAAAGAAAAATTTGGTTTAAAAGTAATTTGGTGTTTTGCTCTTAAATTGAGGGTTATTAATTATGCTGGCAAGAAGATAAAATTGTTTCAAAGCTGGCACAATTTTTATTCTGAAGTTAAGACCTTTCGGCAGAGTGTTCACATTGCTGTTTTAGATGTTTGCCTAAAACTAAGGAGTTTGTGGTTTTTATCTGCCACAGAAGTAATATAATCCCAAATCAAATTAAGCTAGTGCTATGTTACTTCCTTAGTTTTAAAATTCAATATTCTTGATATTCATGACAGTTCCCTTTTTGAGAACTGATTTTCTGCAGTTCAGTGATACTCCATAATGCCTAATAGATGCAAAGGTAAATATGGTATGTGCACATCTAGGCAGTTTGGGCTGAATACAGGAAGAATTCAAGCCCAGAACTAAACCACTGCCTTTCAAAGCTGATGTCATAGAAGGAATGAAGAGAGAAACAAGTCAGTTTATTTTGCCCCTGCCCTGACCTTCTTACACCAACCACCTGGGGTTGAGCCAAACCTCTCAAGTTAAGGACACACTCCTCTAGGAGACTGCCCACACTCCAGACGCCAGCTGCAAGTTTGAGGTTCCCCAGGCCACCTTCACTACTGAGCAACCGGCTACAAATTTGGAGGTTGCCACGATCTCTTCACATTTGATTCACTAAAATAACTCACCAAACTTAGGAAAGTGCTGTATTTATGATTATACTTTTATTACACCAAAAGGAAATTAGAATCATCCAAAGGGAGAGACTCACAGGGTGAGCTCTGACAGGGGCCTTACCTGAAGCTTCCATTGTCCTGTCTTTGTGGAGTCCTAGACGGCATTCTATTCAACAGACACTTGTGTGGCAATACTCAAGAGCTGGCAACCAGGGGTTCTCCTGAGCTTCAGTGTCCATGGATTTTATTGGGATTTCATTACATAGATGTGATTGATTGAATTTTTGGCCATGCTACTCAATCTCTAGCCTTCCTACCTCC
The DNA here is from genome assembly GCF_028858775.2 of Pan troglodytes. Lineage (NCBI taxonomy): Eukaryota > Metazoa > Chordata > Mammalia > Primates > Hominidae > Pan > Pan troglodytes. The sequence continues at coordinate 178,484,088 of NC_072401.2, forward strand.
CTCAGGGATTAAGCTGTTATTACCCAATTCAAAGGCCCAACCCTCTAATTACATAGTTGATCCTTCTGGTAATCCCATTCTAATTCATCTAATTAGCCTAAACTAAGAGCCCACTGTGAGTCATCTTGTTAGTATAAATTATCAAGTGTTATCTGAGGGGCTCACTATGATTCAGAAAGAAACTCCTATATCTTAGGAAATTCCAAGAATTTAAAGGCTATCTATCAGGAGCTGGGGACAAAGATTAGCCAAATTCTTTATCATGCAGCCTTATCTAGCTAAAAGTGTCTGAGTTTCTAAAGAAATGGGTTCAATATTTTAATGGTTTTTTTCTTGTCCTATTTCTATTAATAATGGCCTATAATGCTCTCTGACCCCTACATTCTTCTCTAGGTTTCTTAGAGAGTGAGGTCTAACTTGCTTCCTTCCTCCTGGGCTCTGAAACTAAGAAGAGAACTAGATAATAGAATGGCTGATACTTACAGAAAAGTACCACACAGTAGGTGTCACTCTAAGTGCTCCCCACTTGTCTCTCAGTTAAATTATCACAAAACGTACTATGAGATAAGTACTATTACTACCCCTTTATTGGGATCAGATTTCTCTGCATATGTCAGATAATAAAAATACAGCAAGGCTGGGTGCGGTGGCTCACGCCTGTACTCCCAGCATTTTGGGAGGCCGAGGCAGGTGGGTCACTTGAGGTCAGAAGTTCGAGACCAGCCTAGCCAACATGGTGAAACCCTGTCTCTACTAAAAATGCAAAAATTAGCCAGATGTGGTGGTGGGCACTTGTATAATCCTAGCTACTCAGGAGGCTGAGGCAGGAGAACTGACTGAACCTTGGAGGCAGAGGTTGAGTGAGCCAAGATTGTGCCAGGGCACTCCAGCCTGGGCGACAGAGCGAGACTCTGTTAAAAAAAAAAAAAAAAAAGCAGTGACAATACCAACGACAACCAGTAGCTTAAATATATACATGTTTCTTTTCTCACACAGAACATGTGCAGAGGTAGATAGTCCATGATGGACAGAGAACATATTGTTCCCCTGCTCCTGTTCTACCTTTCATTGCCCTTCACTGTACATACCAATATAGCTGTTCTAGCTCCAGCATCTATATAGAACAGCTATTTATAGTGAAGCTATAAATAGAATAGCTAGCATTCTATTTATTGCATCAGAAGATGGTAGTGACTTCTCCATTTAAAGAGACTTTCCCAAACGTCCATGCAGCATGCATACATACCTCTGACTCCCTGACTTACCCAGCAACTTGATTTTGAAAATAGCAAGAGAAAAGCAGTTTGTCACCAACAAGCAGTTTGTCACCTACAAGGGATGCTTAATATGAGAATAACTTCTGATTTTGCATCAAAATCTATGGAAGCCAGAAGGCAGTGAGATGACATATTCCAAGTGCTGAAAGAAAAAATAATTCTATATTGGGTAAAATTACCCTTCAAAAATAAAGAGGGAAATCAAGATATTTTCAGATAAATGTAAAAATGACAGCATTCATTGCTAGTAACTTTCTTGCTCTGCAAAAATGCTAAAGGGAGTCCTTCAGGCTGAAATAAAAGAATGCTATACAGTAACTATTTTTTTCCTATCTAACTTAAAAGACAACTGCGTAAAACAATGGTTGTAAATCTATATTGAAGGTACACTGCATATTAATACATAATTTGTGATAATACCAACATAAAGTAGGGAGATTGAGTGGTATAGGAGCAAAGCTCTTATAAAATTGAAATTAAATTGGTATTAATGTAAACTAGATTGAAGTCAAAATTTGAACTAGATTGGTATTTGTTTGAACTAGATAAAATCAGGGAGAGTGATGCCTCCAGCTTTATTCTTTTTGCTCAAGGCTGTATTGACTATTTGGGGTTTTTTGTAGTTCCCTTTGTAGATCTATATGAATTTAAGGATATTTTCCAACTTTTGTAAGAAATAACATTGCAATTTTGATAGGGATTGCATTGAATTTTGCATATCACTTTCGGTAGTAGGGACTTTTTTCAATATTAATTCTTCCAATCCATGAGCATTTGATATCTTTTCATTTATTTGTATTTTCTTCCATTTCTTTCATCAGCATTTTATAGTTAACAGATATTTTGCCCCCTTGGTTAAGTTTACATCTAAGTATTTATTGTAAATGGGATTTTTCTCTTAATTTTCTTTTCAGATAGCCCATTATTAGCATTTAGAAATGCTACCATTTTTGTATGTTGATTTTGTATCCTGCAACCTTACGAATTTTTTATCAGGTCTAAAATTTTTATGATAGAGTCTTTAGGGTTTTTATATATAATATCATGTTACCAAAAAAAATAGAGACAATTTCATTTCTTCCTTTCCTGTTAAAATGACATTTATTTCTTTCTTTTGCCTAAGATCTGGCTAAGTATTCCACTAAACCAACTCAAAATGATGAAAAACTTAAATATTCAGGTCTTACCTGAAACCGTACAATTACTAGAAGAAAACATAGGAGAAAAGCTTCATGACATTCTTCTAGGCAATAATTCTTTTAAAGATATGACCCTAAAAGAACAGTCACCAAAAGCAAAAATAGGCAAATGGGATTACATCAAACTAAAGGCTGCTGCACATCAAGAAAAACAAATAACAAAGTGAAGAGAAAATCCACAGAATGAGAGTAAATACTGGCAAATCATGCATCTTATAATGGGTTAATATTCAAAATATGTAAGGAATTCAAGCAACTCAATAGCAAGAAAATATATAACCTGATTTTAAAAATGGGCAAAGAACCTGAACAGACACTTCTCAAAAGAAGACACACAAATGGTCAATAGGTACATGGAAAAATGCTCAGCATCACTAATTATTAGGGAAATACAAAATAAAACCACAATGAGATATTACCTCAGACCCATTGGAATGGCTTTTATTAAAAAGAGGAAATAAAACAAGTGATATGGAGAATGGGGAGAAGAGAGCTCATACATCTTTGGTGAAATTGGAAATTAGTACCTTTTATGGAAAATGGTATGGAGGTTCCTCAAAAAGCAAAAAATAGAACTACTCTATGACCCAGTAATCCCGCTTCTGGGTATCTATCCAAAGCAGCTGAAATCAATATATCAAAAGGATGTCCGTACTCTCGTGTTTATTGCAGCCTCATTCACAATAGCCAAGATACAGGAACAATGTAAGTGTCCATTAATGGATGAATGGATAAAGAAAATGTGGTAAATGTACACAATGGAGTAGTATTCAGCCTCTAAAAAGGGAGAAATTCTGTCATTTGCAACAACATGGATGAATCTAGAGGACATTATGCTAAATAAAATAAGCCAGAAACAGAAAGACAAAGATCATCTGATCTAACAAAGTTATGGAATTGGAGAGTAGAAGAATAGTTATCAGAGGCTGGGGGTAGGGTAGGGATAAAGAGAATAGGGAGTTGTTGATCAAAGGGTTCAAAGTTTTAGATTGATAAGAGGAATCGGTTTTAAGATCTAGATCTATTCCACTGTAGGGTGGCTATAGTCAATAATAATGTATTATATATTTCAAAATAATTTAGAGAGTAAATTTCAAATGTCTCACCATAAAAAATGATAAGTAAGTGAAGTGATGGGCATGTTAACTAGTTTGACTTAATCCTACCATACTGTATACATATATTAAAACATCACATTGTACCCCATGAATGTACACAATTATGATTTGTCAATCAAAAAGTTATAAAAATAAATCCAATAATATATGCAATGTATATACAATTGTTTAGCCATATGTGAAAGAATGAATTTGGATGCCTACCTCACACCATTTTACAAAAATTAACCCTATAAGTGTCAAATAATACGTTTTAATTCTTATGTAGGAATTAAAGCTATACAATTCTTAGACGGAAACACAGGTGTAAATTTTTGTGACCTTGGATTAGGCCATGGTTTCATAAATATGACACCAAAAGCACATGCAACAAAAGAAAATAATAAATACATTGACTTCATAAAACATTATAAACTTTTGTCAAACAAAGGACATTATTAAGAAAGTGAAATGACTACCTTTAGAATGGGAGAAAATATTTGCAAATTATATATCTGCTAAAGGTCTAATATCTAGAATATAAAAAGAACTCCTACAACTCAACAACGAATGGCCAAATGACTCAATTTTTTTAAATGAGCAAAGGACTTGAACAGATAATTCTCTTAAGGAGTCCTGCATGGCCGGGCACAGTGGCTCACGCCTGTACTCCCAGCACTTTGGGAGGCCGAGGCGGGCAGATCACGAGGTCAGGAGATCAAGACCATCCTGGCTAACATGGTGAAACCCCGTCTCTACTAAAAATACAAAAAATTAGCCGGGCGTGGTGGTGGGCGCCTGTAGTCCCAGCTACTCTGGAGGCTGAGGCAGGAGAATGGCGTGAACCCGGGAGGCAGAGCTTGCAGTGAGTCGAGATTGCGCCACTGCACTCCAGCCTGGGTGACAGAAGGAGACTCGGTCTCAAAAAAAAAAAAAAAGTGTGGTGTATTTTTATATATATATATATATATATATATATATATATATATGCAATGGGTTATTATTTAAGCATAAGAAGGAATAAAGTACTGATACATGCTACCACATGGATGATCCTTAAAAACATTCACTTGTGCTAAGTGAAAGAAACTAGATGCAAAAGATTACATATTGTATGATTTTGTTTATATGAAATATCTGGAATAGGCAAATCCAGAAAATAGGTAAATTCAAAGAGGCAGAAAGTATTACTTATGGGGTGAGGGGAGGAGGAATGGGGAATGACTGCTTGATGGATAAGTGCCTTCTTTTTGGGGTGATGGAAATTATCTGGCATTAGATAGTGCTCTATTTTGAGTACTATGTAAGCCACTGAAATTATACACTGTAAAACGGTTAAAATGGTGAATTTCAGTTATGTGAATTTTATATCCAGTTTTTTAAAAAAGATCTTGCTCAGAAGAAATATCTTTGCTCCAGGACATCCATCTACCTTCTCAGTCCAAGGCCCTCACCAGCTTCTTTTACATTTTCCCAGGAATATTGTAACTTTTGAGAAACAAACTGCTTTTTTAAACATCACACTGCTAAAAAATCAAGAAAGTGAGAGTTCCATGTTTTGCTTTTAATCGGTATAAGGTATATTGTGAAGATAAACTAAATTTGAATAATTCTGAATAAATTAGTGGAAAATAATGACCTTATTGTTGGTTAAGTGCGGGGAAAATAAACTATTACGTTTGGATGAACTTAGCTTTTCCTTGTGAAGGTTGCCAGACTAGCTATTATTAATGTACTGTAATTTCCACAAGGTTTCTTTCTTCTGGTGAAAGATTTTTTTTTTCCATTTTCTGATCAAAGCACTCCACTTGACAACATTCAAAAATGAGTGTGCCTGTGCCTTCTTCAAAACACCTTTGGTATGTCGGTGAGACCTCGTCATCCTCTAGTGGCTCTATTCAAAAGTTACATTCCACATAGATGGCCGCTTGAGCTTTAGCCAGTAGATACCGTCCCCAGTGCTTACCGTGATACTCCAAGCAGTTTCTTCTGGATGACTTCCAGAGCATCACAGCTCACGTGAACTGAGACTACTCTGCTTTAGCTCCATTCTAATGGAATGAAATACTGTGTTCATCTTTTCTTTCTCACTGTTTCTATTCTCTTTGCACCATCTCATATGCCAAAATATTCTGTAGAATATTTATTTTCTATTTTGAGCCACAACAGTCACTATTATATAGATTCCTAATACACTTTTCTCAATATTTAGAAAAAGTGATAATCATAAGTAGTGTAAAATATTCCAGTCACCGAGTATGTACTATTAAAACATTTTCTCCTTGCACCAAACAGCCATAGCAGGGTTTTGTTTTGTTTCGTTTTGCTTTATTATCCGACATGTAGTCTCTTCCAAAAAAAGTGTATTTTAGATCCCACAAATAAACGTATCAAGACATCAAGAAACAGGTAATAATTTATAAAATTTTGAACTTGCACTTACTTTTTTTTACTGATTCCAGCCAAGAAAAAAGTAATGCAAATGTAAATCCCTTTAAAAATTCTATCATGAAGACAGAAATAGCTGCTGGATTTAAAATCTAATTTATAATGTAGTGATAAGAATAATAATGTTAAATGTCATACGACTATGTAGAAACAGCATGTAGTTTCAAGCAACTAATGAGCTCTTTTGGAAATAAATAATTCTCTTTTGGATAAATAAATGTTCTCTTTTGGAACTAATTCAATATTATCTTTTAATACCTGAAGCAGAGGGGTACCAGAATATTGCCGCAAACATCTGGGGGCAAGACTTTTGTCCAATATTAAACATGTCTGTAATATAAATATATTCTTTTAAAAATTATCTGTTTTTTTATAGGAAGGAACTGTGTTGTATATTTATTTCAAATATTCTATACTTTAAACTGCTGTTATAGGAATATTACAGGAACTATTTCTGTGTGGTCAAAAGAAGGCAAATTAGGTATAAAATTTGCTCGGATGTATTAACTTGAGCTTTGGAAAGAGCCAGGAAAGACATTGAGATTTTTTTTTGCAGCTTTCCAGTCTTTCCGCCTTTCTCCTTCCCCTGTAGCTGTAGGATTGCCTCTCCCCACTCCTCACGCCAATTTTGCTGTCCTGCTGGGAACCCTTTTCAGAGAGAACAAGATATATAGATACATGATTGATAGATAGATGATAGATAGATAGATAGAGATAGATAGATGATAGAGAGACAGATAGATAGATGCTTTTGTAAATAACATTCTACTGTCTCTTTATTAAATACCACGTTCCCAATTATTTATGTGTAAATTATCTGCAGTGTCTATTAATAGTCTGAATTTCTCACTCTTATTGCACTTTATTGTCTTGGTAGACTGGGATCACCATCAGAGTACAATTACCTCCAGGACAGGAAGATAGGTCAAATGTAATACAGTGTGATTACATAAGCGTGAGTGGATTTTTCCTTGCTATTGATAAATTTCACTAGCTAAGATATTTGATATTTGTTTCATAATGCTAAAAATATGTGCAAATATTCTCTTTTATCAACACATTTATTGTCAGCCCTCCATATCTGTGGGTTCCACATCTGTGGATCCAACCAACTGTAGTTTGAAAATATGTTTTAAAAATGGATGGTTGCATCTGTACTAAACATATATAGTATAGACTTTTTTTTTACTAACAATTCCCTAAACAACGCAGTATAACTATTTACATAGTGTTTACATCATATTAGGTATTATAAGTAATCTAGAGATAATTTAAAGTATATGGGAGGATGTGCGTAGTTTCTATGCAAATACTACATCCTTTTATGGGGACTTAAGCATCCGTGGGTTTTAGCACCTGTGAGGGGTCCTGAAACCAATCCCCCAGGGATACTGAGGGACGACTACATTCTCTATTACTTCCTTTGATGAGGTTACTGACCTCCACTGATACATTCTCATGCATTTGTAATGGACTTAACTCCAATGTTTTTGTAAACATATAGTATTAGTGAGCAATTTCTATGGGTTTTATTTTTGCAGTAAGTTGGATTACTCACTAGATTGTGAGCTACTTAATGTCTTATACATCTTTATAGTCTCTGTGTTGCCCACAGTAGGTAGTCAATATTTGCTGAACAGAAGTTAAACATTTTTTAATCACTATATATGATATTTCTTTGGCATAAATGGGTTTTTAATGTGTTAGAGTTTCATATTCTTAAAAATGTGTTCAAAAGAAAACTATCTTTGTGTCAAAAAGATTTATACAGTTTGCTTTTTAAAGTCTGTGTGAATGAACCAATACTCTGTCTTATGTCACAGCTGGACACTCCAATTCACCCCTTTAAGTCCAGCACTGCTAATTCCCTGACTAGCTTCCCTAGGAAAGGATATTCTTTTAAGTCTGGTGCTATGCTGTAAACACACTCCTGTTTATTCCAGCTAATGAGAAACAGGCTGTCTGGAAATGTGTCTCTGAGGAAAATACTGAGCAAATCTTTAGCAAATAAAGCACTCCAGATTGATTGAAAAGATAACATTTGGTAACATGGTGCAAGCAAAACTATAATATCAAGCTCAAAAGAAGGCAAATTAGGTATAAAATTTGCTTGGATGTGTCAACTGGAGCTTTGGAAAGAGCCAGGAAAGACACAGAATTTTTGCCTCTGTCCGATCTTGCCCCTTTCTCCTTCCCTTGTAGCTTTAGGATTGCATCTCCCACTCCTCACACCAACTTTGCTGTCCTGCTGGGAACCCTTTTCTGGTCTTGTTATCTTTCTTTAAGATCAGCCAGGCTGTCTCTTCCTCTTTTTCTTCTGGTAATAAGGTGTCTAATAGTTTATAGCCTTTTAATCTAATGGCTCTTTCTGTGGACAGTTTCAAATCTCTTCTTCAGATACTTGCATTTGAAAAGCCACTAACTTTTGAAACATAGTCGTTATTATCAAAAAGTTTTGTAGGACTGTGCCTTACTGAGCATTGATTTTTGTACTTGGAGAATAGTTTTATCAAAAATATAAATTATTTCACTTATTCACTTAGGGTAAAATGCCTAACAGTAGACAAGTGACAAGACTTAAAAAAAAAAAAGCCGTTTCTCATCAAATTCTAAATCTCTTGAATCTCTCGTCTTCATAATTCTTCAACTCCTTGAAAGGATATGAACTGCTTATTGGTCATTAACTTATTTGTAAATGCAAGTGGAACTCCCATTTTAAATACATCCCCTATTGATTCTAAACCATACCCTAAATTTGTCTGTGTTGCCCATTCCCTTCCAACTTTAGCCATCGCTGAAACTTCAATTGCTTTCCTGATGCTACCAAAAGAGCAGTATCATCAGTGCCCCCTCACTAATCATGTAATCTTCCTTCAGAAAGCATTTATGTTTTTTGTTATTTTCCTATAAGAAGAGAAGAAAGTCTGTTTTGGACTTCGTCCAGCCAACACTATTAGGCAATTTCCACTAATAAAAAGTGTCATGAGCCATGATAGAAAAGTTTTACTACTTCAAGAATTTTTTCCATTTCATAGCCAAAGAATATCTGCATTTTGGAGATAACACATAAATATAGAGTTTTAGGTTCTACAAAGAACTAGGGTACAGAAAAATAACTTGGTCATTTCCCCAGGAAATACTCTGACTACTCATACCACAACGACTCCTAACACCACTACTGTAACAATTTCACATTTCACAGTATTTTCCCTCTCCATAGCTTCAATTGCAGCCAACATGGAATCCAAAGAGAACCAGAATTTTGTTGTGAGAATGTTTTACACTTATTCCATTTACACTTAACACTTCATCATAAAAGTAGAACAGGTAATCTCAATGATATTTCATTGGAGGCTCTAAGAGGCTAAATGAACGACTTGATTAAGTTTACCAGGTTTATAGCAGAAATCTACTAATGTCTACATTTCTGACCTACAAATGGCCAATGGGTCTAAATTTATGGGCCATAGACATTCAGGGTTCTATAGACTTACTTTAAAGAGGTTCATATCTACATATATATATTTTAAACTAAATAAATATTACAATAATATCTTTGTATTTTTCAATCTGATAAAATACAAATTAACTTTTAAATTTTATTGGATTTAGAGTGTATTTTTATTATATATTTCTTAGGCAATGATTAAAAATAAAGTTACTACTACTATAGTGTCTGGATTCTTTTTTAATGTTAATGAAAGATTTTCATACCAAAAAATGTTGGGAACCCCTGTACTAAATTATGATTCAGGTTGCTGTATTTAATTATGATTTGGGTCTCTGGGCCACAAATAAAGCTAGGAGAAGGAAAGAACTTATCTATGAAGAAAGCAAAGCTTCTTTTGGTTTTCTATCCACCTTTTCTGTAGCTTTTATTCCTATCTGTCACATCCTCACCCCTTACATGTCTCTCTTTCCTCTTCCATCAGGAAAAACAAACAAACAAAAAAACCTCATGATGTTTATGGAAGCTACATGTGTTTTTACTAACAATATTTATTGAATGTCTATTGTGGATGTGGTAATGTGCTATACACCTTATACACGTCAACTCATTTTATTCTGACATCAACCATATAAAATGGATATTATTCGTCATATGTTGCAGATGAAGAAACTGAGGTTCAGAAATATTTACCCTTCAAAGTCACAAAACTGATGAACTGCAAACTCATGACTCAAAATCATGGCTGACAAATCCCAATGCCTACATTCTTTCAAAGGTAAATATTTGAATTTTTACATTTTTAAGGCTCAGGTATGAAGTTAAGTAACTTAGGTCATTCTAGAATATAGAGTTTCATTTTGCTATTTTAAAGTAGCAGCTGTTCTTTGAACATAGAGGTTGTGTCTTCTTTGTTCACCTGTCAATCTTCAGCACATAGCAAAATGTCTGGCATATACCAAATGCCCAGTGAAGGCTTTTTAAATCCTTTCTCATTCTTTCCACTTTCTACATTCAGTTAATCATTCTCTCTCAAAAATGTCTCTCAAATTTTACTTCTCTTTATTTCTATTGCCACTGTATTTGTATAAGTTCTTGTTGTGAACAGAATCATGTCCACCAGAATTCATATGTTGAAGCCTTAACACCCAACATGACTATATTTTGAGATAGGGCCCTTAAAGAGACAATTAACATGTAAATAATTGAGTGTATGGTAGTTAATAAAGAGCCAGTAGAATATTAGTTACAATAGCATGCACCACATATACATCTTGCTCTCTTTGGGTTTACACACAATTACCTACTGTCCTATCCCTGTAACTGCAACAGTAAGTATTGAAATTTGGGTCATAAGGGTGGGGCCCTAATCCAATATGACAGATGTCCTTATAAGAAGAGGAAAAACAGCAGCAATGCACGCACAGAGAAAAGGCCATCTGAGGACACAGCAAGAAGACGGCCATCTGCAATCCTAGGAGAGGGGTCCCAGAATAAACCACCTTTAAATCGATTTCAAACCTATTGTGGAATTATTCATGCTAAATATACCATAGTGTTTATATTTCTAGGCCAACATGATAAGCATATTAAAAATGACTCCAAAGCAGATCACAAGTAGAATCTAAATTATTGACTGGTTTGCTTTTTAGAAAATTATGTAGCAATTCCCTCACTTAGGCAAATTTAATTTTAGGCTACTTTGTATGGTTTCCAACTGTAACTTTCCATGGGAAAAAAAAATACAGGAAAATGGGCATGATATACTTAACATCGTTGAAAATGCATAATGACTCCACCTTTCTGAATATTGGTCAAATGTTACATTCCTAAGAACTTCATTTCTTGAATCATCAAACTTTGTTAGTGAAGACCTAGGTATGGAGGTTAAAAATTGTTTTTACAATTATTAGGCTACAAATAGTTATTACATAAAATTTGTAGATGCAATAGAAATTTGCTTGCCAAATATTTAACTAATTTGACTATAGTGTGAAATCTTCTTAAAGTGGATGATCTGATGATTCTTTGCTCACTGAGGACAGCAGCGTAGGAGTAAAATTTTAGTTATTTTTAAGAACCCATTTCTTAAAATGTATGGCATGAATTGTACTCATTATTTCCAGCTTCAAGTATTCCACCAGAATTACTCTGTTTCTTTGTTTGTGGTATAATCATGGGAAGTTCACCTAAGGGCAGAGTGGTAAGTGTAGAAAATCCTGGTTTATTGCAACACATGGGGACTATATTTGGCCTTCCAAAGGATTACTTGATCTAAAGTTTTAGCATGCAGCATCTAGTATTCAGGATAAAACATCATGTTTTTTCTTAAAATCCTGGTCAAAGTTCTGGTCAAATAGCATACTAGCTTTTTTTTTTTTGCCCAGGCAAAACTGCATGGTCATTGTGTCAGTGATATCCAGTTAATACCTTGTTAATAGCCTATACCCTCTAGTAGGCTTTTAAAAAAGGTCTTTGTAGGGTAGGGACACAGATGAACATAAATCATAATTAATTAACAGGCCACAAGGATTGCCATGAAAATAATAGCTTCCTGGGTCCTTCAAATCTAATCTACCATCAAACTTTCAGAGTCAAAGCAATCTCTTTGACAGCCACTTGAGTTAATTTGAAATTAGATAAGTGGGGAAAGCAGAGAAGCTTTCCTTTTATTGAATAAAAATTAACTTCTAAAACATGGAAAAATAACCTTTCCTGTGATTTTGTGATTGGTGATCACATTGGAAAGTTGTTCAAAGGTATTAAAAATATTGATTCAATAATGGATAATCTTTTACAGCTTTCATTTTTAGTGTCCCTTGAAGAACCCAATTCTTTAATTACTCTTACAGAAGGAACACAACTTCATAATCCTTAATTTAGGTTCAACAGAGCAACAACAATCGTTGGATCAAGACAAGTCTAGGTTTAAATTCTGTATTTTTAAGTTGTAGTAACCGCTCTAGATGCCAAGTTTCCCTTCCTAGAACTAGGGTAGTACAGGCTCACTATCCCTTATTCACAATTCTGAAACCCCTAAACCACTAGAAACCATTTTTTTCTTACTTTGCAGAAAAACCTGATGTGACCCGAATCCATTATGTGAAAACCTGACTAGCACTGATGTGGGGCTACTTACAGCCTTTACTTATTCTATCCTGTATAGATATGCATACATTTCACTGAGGAAGGATTAATGTTGTTTACCGCAGAAAGACACCCCAGGCCTAAAACCCAAAGATTTCGGAATCCTGAGACATATTTAGCTGGAAGGATTTCATATAAGGGATTATGGACCTGTAATACCAATGATGAGGATTCATATGCAGAGTAAAAAAGCAATCAATATTAATTAGTAATGCTTGACCCAAAGTAGATTTTTTTCAACAAACACATTGTTTCCTGTTCCTTCACAGACAAGTGTTCTGTGCAAAATTATATTCGTGTTAAATGATCCATTTATTGCCTTACCTCCCCAATAAATGTGTGATGACATCTTTAAAAAAAGAATAATTTTGGTTCAGATCTATAAGATGTGACAAACCGCAATTGTGATGTTTGGAATGATTCCAACACAGTATTACAGTTTTTTTTAAAGGCCATGCCATGGACAGTTTCTTATTGTCTTACCTCACTGGGCACGCCCAGTGCTGGCCGTGTATTGTGAGTTGCACAGACAGGAAGGCCACTAGGATCCTGAAATGCTAGAAATAACTCAAAAATAAAAAATAAACACCAGCAGTAAAAAGTTAGACAATGGAGAAAATGATTTAGAAGGAAAGCCTAAATATTTTAACTCACTGTTTGACTATGAAAATGGGTAAAGAGAATGGCATATTCAGAAAGTATCTAAACCAAAGTCAGTGAGAGAGCTACTTAACATGACACTAGAGTGAATAACCTTAAAGGAATGTTATTCTCATTTATCAATTCAAGGTGATGATAGGACTAGTTCATCATTTCGATTTCAAGATTTACTGTTTTCCAAGTGTATCTTGGCTATTGCCTCGTTCTCATGAGTCTCTAAATACCGTTCACTAAGCCCAAATTAATTGTCTGAAGGCACATAGTGAAGCAGTAATACTGGTTAGCAATGTTTGTTTCATCAATGAAGCTACTGCTCTTTCCATAAGTATGAGTAATAGGTTAAAAATGTGCAAAGGGAAACTTGGGAAGTCTGAGGGATTTTCCAACTCCAACAACCAATTCTCTGATTCTCTGGACACCAGCTGGGTGTATAACAACTCAGTTCAATTCTGACACCCAGAGTTAGCTCAGATCCCACAGCTTAAAGGCCTGGTCCCACAGGACTACCCCCACTTCAGGTGTCTGTCATAAATCCTGGGCCTCCGGTACTTCTCACCAACTGGCTATAAATTCAGGATTCTCCTGATCCCTTCCTAAGGTTTGGTAATTTGCTCGAATGCCTCACAGAACTCAAGAAGATGCTTCTCTTATGTTTACTGGTTTATTATAAAGGATACAAATGAACGTCCATATAAAGAGATACATAACGTGAGGTTCAGAAGGGTTTCCAAGCAGAGGTGCTTCCATCTCCATCCTCCATGGGTGGACAAGTTCACTAATTCTAAAGCTCATTGATTCCTGTTATTCAAGAGTTTTTATAGAGCTCAGTCTCCAGCCCTTCTTCCCTCCCTAAAAGTCAAGGGTGGGGCTGAAAGTTTCCACCCTCTAATCACTTGGTCTTTCTGGTAACCAGCCCCAACCTGAGGCTATGTAGGGATCCCATCCAAAGTCAACTAATTAGCATACATTCTGCTGTGGAAAGGAGCTCTTTATGCATAAAAGAAGACTCTCTGATCAGGGAAATTTCAAGAGTTTTAGGAGCTCTGTGCTAGGCACTGGGACAAAGAACAAATATATTTCTTCTTTTTTTTTATTATACTTTAAGTTTTAGGGTACATGTGCACAACATGCAGGTTAGTTACATATGTATACATGTACTGTGTTGGTGTGCTGCACCCATTAACTCGTCATTTAACATTAGGTATATCTCCTAATGCTATCCCTCCCCCTCTCCCCCTACAAATATATTTCTTATCACACTACAGTAGTTCCCCCTGCCCCTTATCTGTGGTTTTACTTTCCATGGTTTCAGCTGCTTGTGGTCAACCACAGTTTAAAAATAGTAAATGGAAAATTACAGAAATAATTAACTTTAAGTTTTAAATTGGACATCTTTGAATAGTGTGATGAAATATTGCACTGTCCCTCTCCAGCCCACCCAGAACCAGAATCATCCCTTTGTCCAGAGTACCCATGCTCTATATACTGCCTGTCTGTTAGTCACTTAGTGACTGCTTTGACTGCCAGATCAACTGTCGGCAGTATCATCGCAGTGCTTGTGTTAAAGTAACCCTTTTTTACTTAACAGTGGTCCCAAAATTCAAGGCTAGTGAGTTTGGATTTGCCAAAAGAAGCTGTGAAGTGCTTCCTTTAAGTGAAAAGGTGAAAGTCCTTGTGTTAGTCCATTTTTGCATTGCTAAAAAGAAATATCTGAGACTGGGTAACTTATTAGAAAAGAGGTTTAATTGTGTCATCCTTCTGCACACTGTACAAGAAACAGTACTAGCCGGGCACGGTGGCTCACGCCTGTAATCCCAGCACTTTGGGAGGCCAGTGCAGGCAGATCACTTGAGGTCAGGAGTTTGAGACCAGCCTGGCCAGAGATGGCAAAAACTCATCACTGCTAAAAATACAAAAATTAGCTGGGCATGGTGGCACACGCCTGTAATCTCAGCTACTCCAGAGGCTGAGGCATGAGAATCGCTTGAACCCAGGAAGTGGAGGTTGCAGTGAGCTGAGATCGCACCATTGCACTCCAGCCTGGGCAACAGAACGAGACTCCATCTCAAAAATGAAATGTAGTACCAGCTTCTGAAATTGTAAAGGAGAGAGAAACTTGTTCATAGTATATACAAGATTCAGTATTATCTGAGGTTTCAAGCATCCATAAGGAGTCTTGCATGACATCCCACATGGACAAGGGGAAACTACTGTATAGGAAGGAATTTTAAAAAACTATTTTCTGAAAACCCATTATATCCAGATCAACTATAGCATGGAGAAATCATATAAGTACTATTCGTGTTTGACTAATTAACAGTTCAAAAAGAGAACCAGAAAATCAACAGAGAAAAATTTATACTGTCAAGGAATGGGGAGGGGGAGCATCTAGATTTATTATCTCTCCCAGTAGAAAGAATGGAATGTTACATTTCACACATGAGTTTTTTTATGGAAGACTATTTTTCAATATTAAAAATATCTCCCTCCCAACATTAGCTAATTTGGAAAAAAAATAATTCAACAACATATCAGAGGACTATTACCAACTTCTAATGTAGCGAAAATTGGCAAATTATTATACACCAGGGAGATAGGATTTCATGACCTTCCTATTTTTTCTTTACAAAATGTCAGGGAAACCTTACTGTCTCACTCTAGGTGGATATTAATGATAATTATTTTTTGGTACAAACTCTTTTCAGATATAATGATGTCCTCTATTTTCCTTCTTGCAGTGGTTTTACTCCCACGAGAGTGACTTCCATTCCCTTATTGCACAAGGCCAAAAATCCCCACAAACAGCTGTCAATCTTACTCTTTTGCAGAGAAATTTTTAAATGTCTGGCAGGAAAGCCATTCTTAATCTTTTACAATTGTAGATTAATATCTTAAATTTGTACCAAGAAGGCAGGAACCTATGTGAAAAGAAGTTGAGTGTGTTAGTCATTCTGACTCATCACTAAATAGGATTATTGAGGACTTAATCAACTTAAATTTATCTTTAGAATATGCCAAAAATTTCCTTTAACTACATATGGCCTTTTATATGTTATTTTTTTCATGGAGACAAAAGTTGAGAACTCAAGTCCCTGGTTATCTGTATATAGCCAACTGGCTGTAAGTCAGGGATCCCCACTAATCCCTGAATCTCATTATTTCCTCCATATGCAAAGAAATAAAAACAGTCAATGCAAGCACAGTAGGCTCTTGGTATCCGTGGGTTATGTATCCTCAGATTTCAACCAATTATAGATTGAAAATATTTGAAAAAAAGGTAAAAAATAACAATACAACAATAAAAATAGTACAAATAAAAATACAATACAGTAAACAATTATTTACATAGTATTTTTATTGTATTAGATATCATAAGTAATCTAGAGATGTTTTAAAGTATACGGGAGGATAAGCACAGGTTATATGTAAAAAAAAAGTACTTCTTTTATTTAAATTAGATTCAAACAAGTTCCTATACATGTATATTTATATAGTTAGCAAATTTATTCACATCCATGGATTTTGGTATCCAAAGGGAATCCTGGAACCAATCCCCTGAAGATACCGAGGGACAACTGTATGTACATAGCATTGCATTGGTCCAGCATCCAAATAATGTAAACATTTGCTATCATAGGTTTAAGGCAAATAAAACAAAAATACTTTTTTAAAAGTAGTCAAGTAATTTTAAAAAGTTATTTTATTTAATTTCACTGTTCTTTAGAGTACACAGGCTAATACCTTTGTTGGCATTGCTCTGTATATCAACATAAGAGAAAGTTTTGAAACTAAGCAGGCCTCAGGTTGGACTCTAGTTTGCTACTTTCCATCTGGATAAGTCGGGTTGAGTTAACCAGCCATGTGAAGTCTCATTTTCCTCATCTAGCAAACGGACATAAGAGCACCTACCTCAAGGTGTAGTTGAGAAGACTAATGAGATAATATATGTCATAAGCACTTAATAATGATTGTTTTCACTCAAGTTTTTTTACTCTAAGTATTTGTAACTTCTAAGTTTTACAGCATCTGTAGTTAAGATCAGTAGAAGCAACGCCACTGGGACACCTGTTGCAGGAACACAAGCAAGTCTACATCTTCTCCAAGCTAAGCTGCTGAAGTGTCTTGGGTCCCTTGTTTTTGCCTTCTGCTTTACTTTTCCCTGACTTTGGTTTCTCTGGGTGTAATTTCTTTCTGATACAAGTTCGTCCTCAGTTCTACTTTTGTTTCCCCCTAATAACCTTTGGCATCTGAACTTCAAGCTCTTTTGTGTTGAATTTTTTGCTGTCCTCTGTTTATTTTATTCATTCATTGTTTTTCCTGATGCAATGTGGCTAAAATGCAGCTCCAGATGCAAAACAGTTTTAGGTAAATTTTCGTTCAAGATTATTACATTAAAATTTAATACTCATAGCATATTCTTGCCTTATAATTTACTATGAAAAAGCCCTCCACATTTAATATTTGAAATAAATCTACATGAGCTAAACAAAAATCATACATGTATACTAATGAGTAGAATACACTCTAGGTAATCAATGCATTGATCACCTATTAGTATTCACAGATATTCTAATATATAATGTTTAAGGTATACAAATCTATATCAAAAACATTCTTATTAACAGTTACAAAACAATGCTGCTAGTCATTCAATAATGACAGTATTTATCTTCTTCCTAGAAAATGTCCTTTTAATGGTGAGCATTTTGCTTAGTATGGCTAAAATAATATTAATAAATCATGTATTTGTTTCAAGATATGCCAAAGCCAAGAGGTTTATGAAACCGCTTCATCATTTTCTGCTTGATTTTTCCCTCACATATTCTGCCAGGAGTTATTGTAAATTCAGTCCTAATTCGATTAAGACATTCCCAGTCACCTCTTCCTCATATTCTTATGTACACTAGCCAAAATTAGTCAGATAAGTAAAGTTTTCCTTTGACGAGGGGATTTTGATTCTTAAGCCAAAAATAATAGATTTAATGCTGGAAAGATTTAACAGAAAAAATAAACAGAAGATTTTTTCAAAGGGAAATAAAAATATTGAAAGTAAAATAGATCATAGTAATAAAGCTGCAATAAATATTTGATTATTAAAATTCATTGAAGAGGTCACATTTCTATATCCTACAATAAGATAACATTTCTTTTTTCTGGGTTAAGTACCATCAAGGCCTTTGACCTTAAGGCAACTTCCTGAGGCAACTTACAATGGAGACTCCACAATCAACAGAAGCTTTGAGGGTCCCACCGGGCACACAAGTGGAGTGGAGTGACATGGCTGTGGGTTTGATCTGAATGGGAACGAGTTTCTTAGGAAAGCCTAATTCACCAGTTCCAATAATGCTTGAGCAGTAATCTTACAGCTTATGTGCTTTGTAAGAGAAGTCTTTAATGCAGGTAAAGACAGGATAAGTGAATACAGGAACAATCAGGAGAAAAGTATACTTTAATGTACCATTTAGGGGATGGAGAAGAAAGAAAAGAAAAAGAAACAATTATTTCAAGGTCTCATTAACCTTCCTCCACTCAATCTATGTCAAGTAAACATCCCACAAGCGATTATGAAGAAATAGTACAGGTCGAGCATTTCTAACCCCAAAAGCTTCAAAATATAAAGCTTTTTGAGCACCAACATGATGCCACACACAAGTGGAAAATTCCACACCTGACCTTATGTGATGAGTCACAGTCAAAACACAGGCACACAACACAGTTTATTCAGCATCCCTAAGTGAATAAAGACCCTCCCAGCCTTTTTCAGCTGCAGTATATCTTGTCTTCACACACCCAGATTCCCCGATGCAAGCACGCCTACAAAGGGTAATAGAATGGCACACGTGCAGACCATACATGTCAATGGCAGGTTCTCTGTAATGCCCCAAGTAGTGCTAAGCTCTATGTGCATTTCTCATGGTGTTTTTTGCTTATTCATTCTGCAGTGTAAAGGCACTGTTGAAAACGCCAAAAACGGCCGAGGGCGGTGACTCATGCCTGTAATCCCAGCACTTTGGGAGGCCGATGCAGGTGGATCACGAGGTCAGGAGATCGAGACCATCCTGGCGAACACAGTGAAAGCCCGTCTCTACTAAAAATACAAAAAGAATTAGCCAGGCGAGGTGGCGGGCGCCTGTAGTCCCAGCTACTCGGGAGGCTGAGGCAGGAGAATGGCATGAACCCAGGAGGCAGAGCTTGCAGTGAGCCGAGATCGCACCACTGCACTCCAGCCTGGGTGACAGAGCAAGACTCCATCTCCAAAAAAAAAAAAAAAAGCCAAAAACACTTACAGATACCCTACAGGTAACACCGATAAGAAAAACAGGGAACATTTATGTTTATCTATAGCACAGGGATTCAACCTATTGGAGAAACTGGAAAGTAATGTAGGTGTGAAACATCTTACGGAAGAGTATGGTGTTAGAATGACCACCCTATATTGACCTGAAGAAACAGAAGGATAGACTGTTGAAATTCTATGCTGAAAGCAATGAACAGAAGTTCATGAAAAATAGAAAAATACTGCATAAAGCTGAAAGTGAAGATCCTGATTGTGCATTGAAAGAGGGGATCCATCAACATCACAGTAATACATGCCACTTAATGGTATGCTGATGATGAAACAAGCAAAGATCTATACATTGGATGGAACTGTGATTCAACAGTTTCATTGCAGAAATTTAAGTGAAGACACAGCATCAAATTTTTAAAGATTTTTGGTAATAAAGCACTGCTGATAATGAAGCAGTGGAGAAATTCCTTGAAGAGTTTGCCAGGGTCACTGCTGATGAAAATCTGATGCCAGAAGAAGTCTGTAATACTGAAGAAACATCACTAATTTGGTGTTACAGCTGATGAGACAGCCTTTACAGGAATTAAGGATACCAAGGACAGTAAAACTGGGATGTGCTAATGCAGCAGGCATGCATAACCATAAACTTGTTATGATAGGCAAAAGCTTGCACTCTCACTGTTTTCAAGAAATAAATTGCTTACTAGTTTATTATGCTAACAAAAAAGAATGGATCACCAGAGCTATCTTTACTGATTGTTTTCACAAATGCTTTGTACTAGTGGCTCATGCTCAATGTAGGGAAGCAGAACTGGATGACAACTGCAAGGTTGTACTATTCTTTCACAACTATTCTTCTCATCTTCCAGCTGAAAGTCTCATAAAAATAATATTGATGCCATGAAATTTCCCCCAAATTTGACTTCATGAATTCAGCCATGCAACCTGGTATCCTTATATCAATGAAGAGTAAATATACAAGTACTTTCTTGAACAGCAGGCTAACAGCAGTGAACAAAGGCATGGATGCAGAAGGTTTTCAAAAGGTGTTTAGCATGAAGGATGCCATATATGCTGTTACCAATGCTTAGAACTCAGTGACTAAAGACACTTATTCCGGTTTATTCCTGGTACAGCCTCGGGCCTGAGACTATGTTCGCTAATGATGATGAACAAGGTCATGGCTTTGAAGGATTCCCTTTGTCAAGTGCACAAAAAAATGATGTCTGACCTCATTACATATGCAAAAAATATCCCTTCAGAGTTCAGTAAGCTGGAAGAAGCAGATGTGTCAGTTTATAAAATCAAAGGGAGACTTCTAAGACCAAAACCATTGTTAGTGAAGCAGACGACTTTGAAGAAAACATTTTAAAAAGTCATCCAGCAGAATGTCTCTTCATCTCTAGAGGACCCACCCACTTCCTGGTTTCTCGACTGCTTCTGATATTTCTTCTCACCTAAGAAAGTAAAACACAGTGTACAGTGCATTTTAATCGAACAGAACATCCTAGGTGGAGACTGAGAGCCTGCTGGTGTTTATTGTTGCTGTTGTTTAACAGCTGATACAGGTATCTGGTGCGGCTGCTATGCTGCTCAGTTACCCTGAACACGTTATTGTTTTAATGTATTTATGACATGTCCATTATTTTTTTTTTACTGTTAAGTACCTATGTGTGAATAAGTGTGAGAAAATGATTGCTTGTTGGTAGCATATAAATTCAGAGTCAGGAATAATGGTGATGCCAAACAACCACAGATTGTCCACATGGGTGACAGAGATAGGGACACCTTTACTTTCACATAGTTCAATGTACACAAACTTTGTTTTATGCACACAATTATTTAAAATATTGCATGAAATTACCTTCAGGTTATGCATATAAGGTATATATAAAACATGAATAAATTTTGTGTTTAGACTTGGGCCCCACCCCCAAGATATCTCATTGTGAGTATATGTGTATGCAAATATTCCAAAATCTGAAAAGTTCTAAACTATGAAATACTTTCGTTCTTAAGCATTTTGGATAAGAGATGCTCAATTTCATTTATGAGCTAACTGAGACAGATTTAAAATGGTTTACTAAAAGTTTTACAGTGAATTAATAGGAGAAATAGAGCGACTGGAACAAGTTCTCTTTTAGGGTCCCAGGAAAATCTGGAAAGATTATTTTGTTTAAAAGTATGAGAACATTACATGAGAAGTAGATTATTTGGTCATACAAGAAATCACTAGTAAGATACCACAATTAACATAACAGAAGGAAAATGGATGATTTATACTCATTAACTAATTTATGGATAAGTACAGGTGTTTTAAGGAGAAACTTATTTATACAACATGGTTCACTTGTGATATACTGCAAATAACTAAGTTTCTTTCCTCAGAGCAGAAGAGAAAGGAACATTTTAAGTGGAAATAGGTCTCAGGTGTTAAGAAGGAAGAAAATGATTCTTCAGTATATACTTCATGTCTAAAGGCATAGTTGAAAACTTCCAAACAAAAATTTAATTGACCATAATTTTCCACACATAGATAAAAATCTAATCTAATAAATTTAGCAGCTATGCAAAATAGGTATGTATATGAACTTGTCTGATCTTATTTAAGTAAAGGAAGCACTTTTTTGTAAATGACAATCTTTTGGGGTATGTAAAATTTATTATATTATCTTTTCTTCTCCAAGATGTTACACAAATATCACTAGTTCCTGAGCACTGAGAAGTGTTTGAAGTCAGAGTTAGCACAAAAGCTGCATATTTGTGTTTTGGTTAATGTTGCTTAAATGCCATGTTCATTTTCTGGCCTTCAGACTCTTGTCCACTATCATACCAAAGCACTTGAGACTCTTTTAATAAGAAACAAATCATCTCATTCTTTGCACAGAGATAGAGTTTAAATGTTAACATCTCAGGGAAAAACAACAAATAGTGAATTAAATTTATTCTGAGCTGTAACATCTGATATTGGAATTTTCTAATAACAAGTGTTTTCTATGCTCAGCCCATGAAATATTTCGGAGGTCAGGGGCCCTAAGATTCACATACAGTTGGGTTTAGCTCATAGAGCACACATTCTTAGATGTGATAAAAATTTAGAGATCAATGCAATTTAGAGAGTAATGTCTAGCAGCACAAAACCATCCCAAAGTTCAGAGTTTAGGCTAAAATGTGCTAGAAGATATGATTTCAACCTGAAGTCTAGATAAGGATTCCTTCTTTCTCATTGTTCAAGAGATATGAGGTTATGTGCTACCCTAATTTGATTCACATGTCATGGGATCCATGAAGAACCTAGAATTGAGAGACAGGGAGAACACTCTCCTTCTCCCCACTACCATCATGTTAGACGATTTGACTTAGACAGACTTAATGGCTGGAAACAGGAATCAGAGAAGGGGTCATTGTCCTTCTTACTGAGAAATTAGCTAGGAATTAACATAGTCAGCATGGAGCCTATTTCCTAATTTTGAGGTAAAATAACCACAGTGCAAATATAAACCAGATTTTATACAGCTGAGACTCCAACATGCATGTTAAAGGGAAAATGAGATAATGAACAGAGTTAATGTATTCACTTCAATGTGTTCCTCTCATAGATAGGAACACAGAGCTTATTCTTAAGAGACCAGATGAAGAAGAAGATATTAACATTCTTCTTTACCCAAAAAGTGAGGGAAAATATTGTTATGAATAAGATTAGGAAAAAATTGCTTAAAGTTAAATTTTCTTTCCTGCAGGCCTTCTCATAGACTATCATATGCTAAACTACTTTATGAATCTTCATGAGGAGGGTTATATTAAGGATCATGTTCAAACACATTTGGCCATGAAACTCTTTATTAATATCTCTCAGGAGTAGTGAACCAAGAGATTCAGTTCAAGAAACACTGATTACAAATGAGAACTAACCTCAATGATGAAAAGGATGTAGAATGTGTGAGCTATCAATTCTTCTCACTCTGCAAGTTTTGCCTTCCTCAAAAAGCGAAGCACTGCAAGGAGGCTATTGCAACATCAATGCAAGAGATGAGGGTGTATCATGATCTTATCAAGTCCATTGAACTGGGAAACTCTAGGGCAACATTCTCATTGTATTTCAAATGAAAGTTGTACCCTGAAGTTGTGGAACATGGAGGACCTGAGGGCAATAGTAGTAAAGGTGGTGACAAGTTGCTGGATGTAAGGTGTATGTTGAAAGCTAAGCTAATAGAATTTGTTTTAACTTGGATTTTGGATGTGAGCCAAAGAGGAATAAATGATGATTTATATGTTTTGGCAGAAGCATAAAGTGAATGGTCATCCATGAGAGAAGCGAGTTTTGGCTTGGAGGGAAATAGAATTCCATTTTGGACTTTATAAGTGTTAGATTCATACCTAAGTGTCAAGTGTCCAGTTTGACATGTCTCTGATCTGAGGGCATATGGAAGGGTTGGAGTGGTAAATTTGTGAATTATCAAATAGAAGATAGTATTTAAAGTTGTGGAAATAAATGTTATCATCTAGGGCATGGAGTATTTAAATGAAGGGTGAGTCAAGAGGACACTTAAACACATAAAAGTTAGGGCATGAGAAGAATTAATAAAATAAATATACATGCAATGGACCAATGTAGTAAGGAGATAAATTTAAAAGGTATGGTATCCTAGAAACCAAGCAGAAAAACATTTCAAGAATAAATAAGGAATCTAGTATGTCAACCAATGCTGAAAGTTAAATGGAAATTATTGATCACATTAACAATCAAACGATGAGAAAGAAAGCACAGTATCAAGATAATTAGGGTGAAGAATATAGACAGCAAGTAAAGAGAAATCTTTGGAAAAATTTTGCCAGGAAGGGAGGCAAAGATTAAGGAAACAATGGTGAACCTAAGGATTTATTTATTTTTTTAAATTAAAAAGGATTAAAGCATGCTTATATGCTGAAGGGAATGATCCATTAAAAAGGGAGGAAATAATATTGCAGAATAAAGCAAAGCCCCTTTTTGAGTTTAGAAGGTATGGGGTTCAGTCCACAAGTCAGAGATTTGATCTTAACCTGAAGAAGCAGTGGCAGATAGTGGTTAAAAACAACAGACTCCAATGCTAGATTACAGTCCCAGTTTCAAATAGGATACCACTATACGCCTATGCCTTAAATCCAAAATTCAGATAACACTGAATGCTGGTGAGGATGTGGAGAAACAGGCACTCTATTCATTGGGAATGCAAAATAATCCAGCCACTTTGGAAGACAGTTTTGCAGTTTCTTACAAAACTAACATAGCCTTATTACATGAGCCAGCAATTGTGCTCCTTGGTATTTGTCCAAATAAATAAAAAACATATGTTCACACAAAAACCTGCATACAAATGTTTATAGCAGCTTTATTCATAATACGTGAATGGATAAATAAACTGTGGTACATCTATATGACAGAATGTTGTATCCTGCCAATTATTTCTTTCCTTAGATGTTTCCCCAGGAATTAGAATATGTAGAACATGTATAACACTGGAACATCGGATATATATATAACAAAACAGTTGCTCCTCATTCTTTCCAGATGCAGTGCAGTCTGTATAAACGAAAACTAAATTAGACATGAGGCACTCCTTTTTCTGTTGGAAGAAAATGGCTGATGATGGACCATTTTAAATGGGTTACCCTTATTGGTACACTAATGTCACTAAAATAATAATACCAATAAATCTGGAGACTTCAACATTTGGCCAAGATGGAGTAAGAAAGACTGAATTTGCTCTCCTGAGTAAAACAACACATAAATGAATACAATTAATAAAAACATGCTATTTACAGTACTGGACATCAGAGAAAGAACACTGATCTCTGAGAGGCAAAAAAACAAAAAACAAACAAACAAAAAAAAAACAAACAAACAAGGCAAACTAAGCAATTAACTCAGGTTATTGCATAGTTTAGTTTTCAGCTGTAGTGCAATGCAGATAAACCCAGACAAAGTGCTGTGGAGTCCCTGAGTTGAGGAGACAGAGCTAAGAGTCCATAGAAACCAAGGCAGCTGGAGTTTCCAAGCCAAAGTAATAGAAGAAAACTAAGCGAATAGAAGACTGTAGAAACACATGGAAATGTCTTTATGTATTCAGCAGAGTATTGATCAAAAAATGTGTGCATGTGAGGAAACTTCCTAAGGCTGGGGAAAGAGTCATAAACAAGAATTAAAGAGCAGGAATAGTGTCTGCAGAACTAACCAAATTGAAAATCCTCAAATTAATGGGACATTGGGTACAGTACTCAAATAGGCCTTGCCTCTGGAGAGTTATGGACTAATCACAGCCCTGGTTCCACCTAAAAAACTGAAAACATAAAAGGATCAAACTGTTTTTAAGTAACATAACTATATCCCCCAACAAAGCACAAATATATGTATAGGATTATAAAAACATAAAGTTCTCCAAAAAGAAAACCACAATGTTTGGCACCCAATTAAAAACAATCAGGCTTGTAAAAAAGTAGGAAAATGTGAAATATGATGAGAAGAAGAATCAATCAAAAATGATCCAGAAATGGCACAGATGTGATAGTGAGCACAAGGATATTAAAAACAGTTATGCTACTTACATTCTATGTTAAAAAAAGAAAAAAAAGAAATTTAAGTAGAGATAAATAGAACAAATTATAAAAACTACATATTCTGAGATGAAAACTTTTACTGGATAGGATTAAGAATAGATTAAAATTATAATCCCAGCACTTTGGGAGGTCAAGGCAGGCGGATCGGGAGGTCAAGAGATTGAGACCATCCTGGTCAACATGGTGAAACCTGTTTCTACTAAAAATACAAAAATTAGCTGGGCGTGGTGGCACGTGCCTGTAATCCCAGCCACTTGGGAGGCTGAGGTAGGAGAATCACTTGAACCCGGGAGGTGGAGGTTGCAGTGAGCCAAGATGGCGCCATTGCACTCCAGCCTGGGCAACAAGAATGAAACTCTGTATCAAACAAAAAAAAAAAAAAAAAAGGAAAGAAAAAGAAAAGAATAGATTAAATTTTTCAGAGGAAAAGGTTAGTAGACGGAAAGACATAGCAATAAAAAATATCAAGAATAAAACTTACAGAATAAGAATTTTTGAAAATGCACACAGTGGCTGGGCACGGTAGCTCATGCCTGTAATCCCAGCATTTTGGGAGGCCAAGGTGAGCAGATAACTTGAGGTCAGCAGTTTGAAACCAGCCTGGCCAACATGGCGAAACCCCATCTCTACTAAAAGTACAAAAAAAAAAATTAGGTGTGGTGGTGAGTGCCTGTAATCTGTAATCCCAGCTACTTGGGAGGCTGAGGCAGGAGAATTGCTTGAACCTGGGAGGCAGAGGTTGCAGTGAGCTGAGATCGTGCCATTGCACTCCAGCCTGGGTGACAGAACAAGACACCATCTCCAGAAAAAAAAAAAAAATGAAAATGCACACAGCATAGTAACCTGTAGCAGAGGCACAGTTTCAAGTGGTCTAAAATACATTGTGACTGGAGTGCCTGAGGAAGAGAAAGGAGTGAGGAGGAAATATATCTGAAGAATTAATGTTTGAAAATTTTTTAAAGTTTGATAAAAATATAAAGTCAAATATCTGAGAATATCAGTAATCTTCAAGTAAAACAACAATAACAAAATTAAGCAAAGAAGATCATAATAAATTGTTTATAACAGTGATAAGGAAAAAAATTAAAAGTAGAAGGGAAAAAGAGATGTCAAATTCAGAGTATCAAAGATAAGATTGACAACATATTTTGCATAGGAACCAATGCAACCAAGAGGTCAATGGAGCAATATCCTTAAAGCAGCAAAAGAAAATCTGTCAACCTAGAATTCTGTATACCTAGCAACAGTATCTTTAAAAACCTAAGATGAAATAAAGATTTTTTTAGATATGCAAAAGCTGAAAGAATTAATGATCAGCATACCCACATTTTAAGAAATTTTGAAAGTCAAGCAAAAAGATGATACTGAATTAAAACATGGATTTTTTTCACTCACAGGAATGAAGAAGAGATGCTAATTACATGGATCAATATGTAGGTTTTTATTATTTAGATCTTTCAAAGGTAATGGGTATCCAAATAAAAATAATAACAATCTATTCTAGATGTTCTAAAATACATGAAGTCAAAATTTGTGACAAATAGCACAAAAGCTGGAAGAGGAAATATGACTGTAACATTTTTAAGCTAAATATGATGTGAAATAATAGCTCATGAAGGTAGACTATAATAGTTATAGTGGCTGTATTTTAAATACCCCAAACAACACCTAAAATAACCAAACAAAGGAGATAAAATGGCATTATAAAAAGTACTTAATCCAAAAGAAGGCAGGAAAAATGGGAAAAAGGGAATAAAGAACACATAGAAAAATAGAAAATAAATAGCAAGATGATAGATTTAAACCTAACCATATTAATAATCATATTAAAAGTAAATGTTCTAAATACCATAAATCAAAGTCAGAGTTTGTCAGGTTGAATAAAAAGCTAGACCTATTATCCGTAATATCCCCTTACTATACTTACATAATATTATATGTAAAGTCTATAATTATGTCATTGCTCTCATTCCTGATATTTGTACTTTCATATCGTTTCCCTATATTTTTCTTGATTCAATCTGCAAGTCCTATAGCTGCAAGGAACTGAATACTTCAAACAGTAATTGGTATTCATAAGTACTACTGGTGAGAATGTAAATGGTACAACATATTTGTAAACCAGTTTGACAATAAAATAGCTATCAAATGATTCAGTCATTCCACTCCCAAGTATTTTCTCAAGATAAAGGAAAATATATGCTCCTACTAAGAACTGTATGTGAATAGTAATAGCAACTTTATTGTAATAATAAAAAAGTGGATACAATCCAAGTGTCCATCGGCATCTCCATGGTTAAACCCATTGTTGTATCTCCACATAAAAGAACACTTCTTAGCAATAAAGAAGAATGGACTATCAATATACATTATAATATAAATTAGTCTCAAAATCATTATGCTAAGTGTAGGAACTCAGGCCACATAAAAAATTATTTTATTAATGGATTAATATAAAATTCTAGGAAATGCGAGGTATAGTGACCAAATACAGATCAGAAGTTTTCTAGAGACAGGGAAGGCTGTGGTAGAATGAAGTGGGCAGGAGGTAGGAATTAAGAAGCAGGGGGCAAGGAAGCGTTGGGGATTGACAGATATGTTCTTTCATTTTTTTTTAGATGGAGTCTCACTCTGTCACCAGGCTGGAGTGCAGTGGCGAGATCTCGGCTCACTGCAACCTCCGACTCCCTGGTTCAAGTGATTCTCCTGCCTCAGCCTTTCTAGTAGCTGGGACTACAGGTGCGCGCCACCATGCCCACCTAATTTTTGTATTTTTAGTAGAGACAGGATTTAACCATGTTGACCAGGATGGTCTCAATCTCTTGACCTCCAGTGATCCCCTCGCTTCGGCCTCCCAAAGTGCTGGGATTACAGGCGTGTGGCACCATGCCTGGTGGACAGATATGTTCTTTTTCTGATTCTGGTGATGGTTTCATGAAATATACACATGTCAAAATGTTTCAATTTGTATACTTAAATATATGCAGCCAACTGTATTACAACTTTGAGTTTATAAAACTGTTTATAAACAAATAAAGCCTTTTTGTTTCAATCCCTGAACTGTCTGTTTTCCTGTTTCGGGAATAGATTCTTGAACTCTGCAAAGACATAATACAAGCACAATAACTTGACCTATATCAAAATTAGCCTTGACCTTGTTCATTGGTGAAAAGCTACTATTTGCTTTTGGCCTTTGGCTTAGCCTTGGGAACTCATAAGCTGAATGCCTGTCTTACTTATTTATTTACCTGAACTTATACTGCATGTTGAATGATTGTAAAATCCTTGCAATCTTTTAGGTTGCCATCAAATTGAATCTCAGGAACAAGAACAAGATGTGTCATGAAGATTTATTGTTAATATCTGACTACTCACTTTCAAATTTAGGTACACATTCTAGATAGATGCACCCTGAAATGTGTTTCATGTATTGGAATTTTATCATTCAGTTGAAGAATATATAAATACCATCTTAAGGGTAAAATTGATAATAATTAATGACAATTATGAAAGCTATTAATTTTATGTACAAATCAATTCTTGAGAACTTTCAGGTGGTCAAATAAATACAGTGGCAGTTAATTGGTATATAATGAAAAGCAACATAGATGAAAATTCAGTTCTCGTTATCATGAAATTCAATTTAATTGTACTTTGGAACATTGCTATATTCAAGATCTATTGGAATTTCTTCCAAAATGTGTGTGAAACAGTAAATTCAAGAAGATAGTAATCTAAGTGAGGGCAATAACTTTAAATTTGCTTCCAAAAATACTTCAAACGCATGTACATCAACAAGGCAGAAAGCTTCAACGTGTGGGATTGCTACAAAGAAAATGCATCATTATCATCAACCCAACAATTTTTTTCTCTCAGAATTAGAAGAGAAACAAGTTTACATTAGTCTCTACTTTTGCATAGAGGAAAGGAATATAGCATTTTTATAAAAACATCAAGAAATGTACTCTCTGCTTGAAGATTCATGACCTTTGGAAAATTACTGGTTTACGTTCTGCAAAACCACAGGCCAATAATGTAGATTTGTTTTAACGATGAATTTAATGTTATGCCAAAAATTTCTTCATTTCTTGTTTCATATCTCACAATTTTATGAATTGCCATTTGATACGTTTCTCAACATTCTCTCAGTCAATATTCCAATTAGGAACTCTCTCCATCCTTCCTTTTTGTAAATTTGTATTCTCTCAGAACATCTGTTTTCTTCTTAACTACACAGTCTTTCTTATTTTACTTTCTTACTTTACTACTACACCCCTTTCTTACACAGAACCATATAAAAATTCCCTGATAGGCCAGATATATATATATATATATATATATATATATATATATATATATACCAATACTCTTGTACTCCAACATTCAAAAGCACCGTGTTACATAGAAAGCAGTAATAGATTTTAAATAACATTTTTCCCTGGTACACATCTCCCCTGAGAAAAATTATAGACATCTATAACATAAGATTCTGTCTCCAACTATCATGAAGAAGTAGATAATAGCATAGAGGCAAATATTATTTGACATATGACTAATACTTACTTTTGTCCCTGAGCTACATCTAACTCAAAGTACAACTGATCTTTTCTTGCATGGGGGACCTTCTGCGAGCCTGCCACATGTTTAGATAAAAATTTTATCTTGGTTGCCTCCCTCACCACATCAAGTTAGACAGAAGCACACCTGCAATAGAGTATTTCTAGAGTTCATGAGGATCTGGGGAAGGAAGAGTTGCTATTGCTTCAAAGGTTGGAGCATTAAGGTTCAAAGTTCCTGAAATAGGAAGCCAGAATTCCAGGAAAGGTTCTCTCTGACAATTCTTCAAAATACTCTTCTCTCCCACCCCTTCTGGCTTGGGGTATGGTAGGCACATGTGTGCTCACACACATACTAACAGTCGAAAGAAATATGCCTGGCAGATGTCCTTGACCATTTTGGGGCCCTTGATTCAGTGTGCCTAAACTGAATGAATGTATCCTGACTACATGAGGTCTGCTATGTGTCAGATGTGGGTGGCCAGATGGTTACAGTTCTTCTGTTTATAATGTCAACTGCTCACTCTTCAAAAAGACCACTGTAATAGCCTACGGGTAAGCACAGCTATGCTTATTAGCCTTCTGCAGTAGGGAGAGCATCACCTATACAGTCTAGTTTGTTTCTCAATAGGGAGATTAGAGATGAGTTAACAATAGGATTTGGAGATTAAAGATCAAGTAGTTTAAGGAGGACTTTCCATGTAAGGATCTGATTGAGACAGGGCAAATTCATCAATCATATAGTTGTTTAGAATTGGTGGACATAATGAGGTGATCTTGAAGTATGTCTTGATAGGTAAACAGCTGCTTGATAGTAAGCTGTTAGCTCAGATGAGCAAACTATTGTGAGAATAGGACCATTTATAGTTCTGTAGTTCAAATAAGTCAAAGAATAATTTATATAGTTAAAATAAACTGACTTTCAAGAATTTTCTGAAGCAAACTGTAAAACTATGTATATAATATTTCCTACAATACATTGTAAAGTTATGTTGACACAGTTGGCCTAGGTCCTCAGTCCTGACAGTTCAACCAAATGGATATTGGTGGCTTCAATTCTCATGACCAATTCATCGTGATAGAAGAAAATTGGATATGTGTTCATGGTTTGTGTAGGGGTGCTTTCTTTTTTTTTTTTAAGATGGAGTTTCACTCGTTGTTGCCCAGGCTGGAGTGCAATGCTACAATCTTGGCTCACTGCAACCTCCTCCTCCTGGGTTCAAGCAATTTTCCTGTCTCAGCCTTCCAAGTAGCCGGGATTATAGGCGCCTGCCACCATGCCTGGCTAATTTTTGTATTTTTAGTAGAGACAGGATTTCACCATATTGGCCACACTGGTCTCGAACTCCTGACCTTAGGTGATCCGCCCACCTCGGCCTCCCAAAGTGCTGAGATTACAGGTGTGAGCCACCACACCCGACCTATCTTGGGGTGCTTTCTAATCAAAGGTGGGCATCTATTATCTCTACTTTCCATTTGTTGTCACTTCTCTCCACTACCTCCACCCCTTTGCCAAGCAGGCAAACTTTCTTAGTCATTTCTTACTGGAGAACACTTTACGTTATTGCTAATTCTTTCACTCTCTTTCATTGCTTTCTTACTCAGTGAGATACAGTAGAATACAATGGTTCATACGTGGGCTCAAGTGACATTTCCCCACTGTGTGTTCTGTGTAGCCTAGGGCAAAGTTACTTAGATACTCCACGCTTCACCTTCCGCAAAATCATGATGGTGGAGGGTTGATATGAGAATCAAATAAGTTAACATAGGTAAAGATCTCAGAACAGAGCCTGGCACGTATTGTTGACTTTTATCACAATGCTGATTATTTCAAAGCATTGCTGTGATGCTTAATTAAATGAAAGAAAATGTATAAAGCAACTAGAACAGTGGAAATAATAAAAAGTGTTGACTATTATGTGTAGCTAATTAATGTGTATTAGCTCTTTTTGATTGTATGTAATGCTATCCAGAAATCAGTGCAGAAGGGCAGGGGAGGCTTTTAAATTATAAGGGGCAAGTATTCTTTTATTTTAAAATTACTTAGGATAACATACAGGAATATACTTGGCATGTAACATATGCCAATACGATGTTTTCATGTTATGGAAGAAAGGATTTAGAATCAGATAACCATAAGTCTGAATTTCTGTATTTTGAGAACTTACACATCAAAAAGTTAACATCTCAGCCTCATGAACTTCCTATAGATGGGCATAGTAACATCAAATTCATAGACTTGTTGCCAGAATTCAATGAAATAATGCATAGAATTGTACAGAGCATAAGGTTGTAGAAAAATACTATTTCCTTTTTTTCTCCACTTCCTTTTACCTCAATAGTCTTCATTTAAATTTTCTGTAAAGTCAAAAAGTCAAATTAGATTATCTTTCAGCTCTAAAATTTTCTCATTCTATACTTACACTTAGAACGACCTCTTCTTTCTCTTAATTTTCAGAGAAGCCCTTTAAATCTGTGTTACCTTGAGCCATTTAGCACTGAAATATATGTGGCCTGGGTTCATTCTCTAGGAATGAGAATCTCATATCTTTCCCAAAGGCAGGCACTATATTGCGGGTTTCTCATGTATAGTTTACCATGCCAAGCAATGCTGAGCATGCACTTGTCAATAAGTACCCATTGGCTTGTTCAGTATTATAAATCCATACACAGTGAATCAGCATCTACTGAAAGGTACAAATACTTTGAAGTGTCATTAGTGCTATATAAGTGAAAGATTCATTTCATTTTGTTCTAGACACTTGAACACTTTCCTTGGGTCATTGAACATATTTAATGTATTCACTTAAAAGCACAGCAAGAGTACTTCTTTTCAAGGTCTTAGTGATAGATTTTAATGAAGAGTATAATGAAGGAGTCTATGGGGCTGAGCCTGCAGCAGGAGATAATAGAATGCAGCTGAATACATTAAAGCATAGTCTCCAAGGCTTCAAACTCCCAGCTTAAATGATGTTATATAATTTTATTCTACTCAAGCTTGGGTAGAAATTTCTCATTTCAAAAGTGACTGAGGTTGGTATTTTTGATAAATGGTATCTTAGTTCTCATTTCCCAACATCCTCTCTTCCTAAGCTAAAAATAAAAATGAAATACAAGAGATAAATAACGAATCTTACTGATATATAGAATGATGCTTTCATTGTTTCAGACCAGGGGAGTGGAGGAGTCCAAGAGGCTAGGGGTAATGGTAGGTTCCAGATATATTTCCTTTAATCTTGTACCAATAGTTCCATTTTTTTCTCATTTTCTCAATACTTTATTTCTAATGCTGAATCTTTTTCATTACGCTTGATATCTGAATGTGGTCATAAATCTTACTACATAGCACCTAAAAATTCCTGTCAAAGTAATTATTATTTTAAAATAATAAAATGTAGCCAAAGAAAACTTTTATTATTTACTAATAAAATTATTGCAAAACATAGATTGGGTGTAAAGTTATATTTTTCTAAAAATAGTTTTTGATATCACATAATCATGAATATTATCTTAAATTTGACATCATGAAGAAATATAAAATCTGAGCAGACCAATAATGAGTAACAACATGAAATCAGTAATAAAAATCCCCAATCAAAGAAGAGTTCAGGACCCTATGGCATCACTTTTGAATTTTACTAAACATTTAAAGAAGAACTAATACCAATCTACTCAAACAATTCCCCAAAATTAATGACTTGGGAATACTTCCAAGTTTCTTCAATGAGGCCAGCATTACTCTAATACCAAAACCATACAAGGCCCAAACAAAAAAAGAAAACTATAGACCAATATCCCTAATGAATATAGATGCCAGATCTGCAACAAGATGCCAGCCAACTGAATTCAACAGCACATTAAAATGATCATTCATCGTGATGGGGTAGGATTCATCCCATGGATGCAAGGATGGTTCAACATACACAAATCAATAAATATAATATGTCACATTAATGGAACGAAGGGGAAAAACCATATGATCATTTTAATAGATGCAGAAAAAGCATTTGACAAAATTCAACATCCCTTCCTGATAAGAACTCTCAACAAATTAGGTATAGAAGATAAGTGGTCAACAGGTATATGAAAAAATGCTCAACATCTCAAACCATTAGATAAATGCAAATCAAAACCACAGTGAAATATCACTTCACCCCAGTTAGAATGGTATATTAGCCCATTCTGCCATAAAGATACTACCCAATACTGGGTAATTTATAAACGAAAGAGGTTTAATTGACTCGCAGTTTTGCATGGCTGTGGAAGCCTCAGGAAACTTACAATCATGGCAGAAGGGGAAGCAGGCATATCTTACATGGGGCAGGCAAGAGGAAGTGTGTGTGAGCGCAGGAAAAACTACCGTTTATAAAACCATCAGATCTTGTTAGAATTCACTCACTATCATGAGAACAACAGCATGGGAGAAATTGCCTCCATAATCCAATCACTTCCTTCCTTCAACACATGGGGATTACATGTCCCTTTCTGGACATCTAGGAATTACAATTAGAGATGAGATTTGGATGGGAACACAGAGCCAAACCATATCAAATGGCTACCACCAAAAATACAAAAAATAACAAAAAATGGCATAGATATGGAGAAAGAGGAACACTTAAACATTGTTGGTGGGAATGTAAATTAAATATTAGCCATTATGGAGTCTGATTATGGATGTCCCTCAAAAAACTAGAAACAGAACTACCATAAAATTCTGCAATTCTACTACTGGACCCAAAATGATCCAAAAATCATTTTGTCAAAGAGATATCTGTACTCTCATGTTTATTGCAGCAGTAGTCACAATAGCCAAGATATGGAATCAACCTAGGTGTTCAACAATACCTAGGTTGATGAATAAGTAAAGAAAATGTGGTAGATACACAATTGAACATCATTTAGCCATTAAAAATGGAATGAAATCCTGTCCCATGTGGTGAAACAGATAAACCTGAAGAGCAATATGTTAAGTGAAATAAGCCAGACACAGAAAGACAAATACCACATGACCTCATTCATATGTGGAATCTAAAAGAGTTGATCTCATAGAAATAGAGAGTAGAAAGATAGTTCCCAGGGCATGGAAAGGGTACGGGTAGAAAGAGCATAGGAATTTATTTATTTATTTTTTTACAATATAGTTCAACAGACCAGAAATATCAGTTAGATGCTCTCTTCTTCAGGTAACAGAAACATAAATTACTGTGGCTTAAAGAATAGTTTATTTTTCCTTATATACTAATAATTCTATCTGTGGTGGCTGCAGGAGCAGGTTCCATATCTCAGTGAAGTCGGGATGATGTCTTGGTGATTTCTTGGGCCATTTCCTCATAGTTAAAAAGATGAGCTGGGCGCAGTGGCTCATGCCTGTAATC
Organism: Pan troglodytes; assembly: GCF_028858775.2. NCBI lineage: Eukaryota > Metazoa > Chordata > Mammalia > Primates > Hominidae > Pan > Pan troglodytes. The sequence continues at coordinate 178,520,178 of NC_072401.2, forward strand.
CCAGACTAACATGGAGAAACCCCATCTCTACTAAAAATACAAAAATTAGCCAGGTGTGGTGGCACATGCCTGTAATCCCAGCTACTCGGGAGGCTGAGGCAGGAGAATCACTTGAACCTGAGAGGCAGAGGTTATGGTGAGCTGGAGATTGCGCCATTGCCCTCCAGCCTGGGCAACAAGAGTGAAACTCCGTCTCAAAAAAAAAAAAACAAACAAACAAACAAAAAAAAAGGGCTGCTGCAACTCCAAGGTTCATATGCGCATTTAAATAAAGAAGAAGGAAAGGAGGTATAGACCATTTTTTAAATCAAAAAAAGCAAAAGCTTTCTGCCAGACCTCAGAAAGTGAAAACAACAACAACAAACCCAAACAAACTAACAAACAAAAACCAAAAGCTTTCACAGAAATTTCCTATTATATTTAACTGGCCAGAGTTGTGTCATGTGAAACTCATAGATGTGAGAGAATCTAGGGAAGTGAACATTTAAAAATTTCAGTTTTGATATCAGAGGTAGAAAAGGGAAAAAAGACTTAGAAATAGGCATTGAATAAGCCCAACCCATAGGGCCATCCACATCAGTTGTAAATGTAGGGAACACAGATATATGTATAGGTCCAGATATGGGTTTTTCAGGTGATCCCACAAAGGACAAATAGAACAAAAATATTAAGGAACTAGTCAAGAAAGTGCTTGAATTGATAATTCATAGAAGTTAAGGGAATCCCAGAAGAGGATTCATCTATAGGGAAACAATAAAGCATCTAGACTTTTTAAATATGTGGAAGAACAAAGCTGACAATAAAAGCAATGGAGAAAGGACTCTCTATTCAATAAATGGTGCTGGGACAACTGGCTAGCCAAATGCAGAAGACTGAAACTGGACCCCTACCTTACTCCGTATACAAAAATTAAGTTGAGATGGATTAAAAATTGAAATGTAAAACCTGAAACTGTAAAAACCCTGGAAAAAAACCTAGGCAATACCATTCTAGACATGGGAACAGGCAAAAATGTCACGACGAAGATGCCAAAAACCAATTGCAACAAAACAAAAATTGATAAATGGAATATACATAAATTAACGAGCTTCTGCACAGCAAAAGAAGCCATCAACAGAGTAAACAGACAACCTACAAAATAGGAGAAAATTTTTGCAAACTATGCATCTGAGAAAGGTCTAATATCTAACATCTATAACAAACTTAAACAAATTTATAAGAAAAAATGACCCTACCAAAAATTGGGCAAAGGACATGAACAGACACTTTTCATACATACATGTGGCCACATACATGTGGCCAAGAAGTATATGAAGAAAAGCTCAACATCACTGACCATTAGAGAAATGCAAATCAAAACGACAGTGAGATATTATCTCACACCTGTCAGAATGGCTATTGCTAAAAAGTCAAAAAATAACAGGTACTGTCAAGGTTGTAGGGAAAAAGGAATGTTTATACACTGTTAGTAGAAGTGTGAACTAGTTCAACTATCATGGAAAACAGTGAGGTGATTTCTCAAAGACCTGAAAACAGAACTACCATTCAACCCAGCAATCCCACTACTGGGTATATACCCAATGTAATATAAATTACTCTATCATAAAGATACATGCATGCATATGTTCACTGCAGCACTATTCACAATAGCAAATAAATGAAATCAACCTAAATGCCCATCAATGGTAGACTGGATAAAAGAAATGTGGTACATATACAACATGGAATACTATGCAGCCATAAAAACGAACAAGATCATGTCCTTTGAAGGAACACAGATGGAGCTGAAGGCCATCTTCTTTAGCAAACTAGTGCAGGAACAGAAAACCAAATACCACATGTTCTCACTTATAAGTGGGAGCTAAAAGATGAGAACACATGGACACATAGAGGCCAACAAGAGATATTGGGGCCTATCAAAGTGTGAAGGGTGGGATGAGGGAGACGATAAGGAAATATAACTAATAGGTATTAGTCTTAATACCTGGGCAATGAAATAATCTGTACAACAAACCCCCATGACACAAGTTTACCTATGTAACAAATCTGCACATGTACCCCTAAACTTAAAAGTTAAAAAACCATGGAAGAACAGTAGTTGTGAGATTTACTAAATGAGAGAGGTAGATGGGATAGTGGTGTGGTCAGGAAGTAAGAGTTTGAATTTGCGATCTCAGGTGTTGGAGCTTACTATCCAAATTAATGATCAAGCAGTAGAATTTAATCAACATGGAAAGCAGGAGGAAGCCACTGCATGTTTTGGGAGAAAAGAAAGTAACATGAAAGCTTTTCTGTGAGTACCCTAATATGATAGCAGGTTGCAAAAATGTTTTGGAAGTAACAAAGAATAGAACCAATTATGGAAACTCAAGTTATGGTTTCTGCTTTTATACTTTCTTCCAGGAGAAGTAACTATTGTCCAATAAGCATCATTTGTGCTTTATAATTCATGTGCTTTTTTCATATCACAAAGTCTACCTTTAAGCCCTGCCAGTTAGATGCCAGTCACATTGATGCCACATTGGATCATGGAATGGATCACGGTTGATCCTTTTCAAGAGCACCCATCCTCGAGCTGTGTTGTCAGTAAGTCTGGTGCTCAGTAGTTTAGCTCTAAGACATGTATTGGTGAATAAGATTGAGCAGATGTGGAAGGCCAGGGTCTTACTTTGTTTTAAATTAAGGGATCTTCTGATTAAGGAATCACAGCTTGTTTTCACAAATACAGTTTTGAAAGGGGATTCCATATGATGACACAGTTCCCAGACCATTTCTTGTAAATCTCAAATATTGTCAGTAACTGGCATCTAGTATAAAACCAGCAGTGCTTTGTAACTATAGAAGGATGAGTGGAAACTTATCTGAGGCAGAAAAGAAAACGAAATTGACTTGCATTTGCAATCTTTTTGGGTAAATTCATTCAGTTGGTTAGAGAAAGATCCTAATTTGCTGAGATTGTGAAATCACCACTTACTGTTAGTTTTAACAGGGAGACAAATTCAGTTCCCTTAATCAACATGTCAAGTCTGTATATTTAAGATATATTTTTAAATTATACTTTTTATTATTTTTTCATAAAAGTTATTTTATTAGAGAAAAACAAAACAACCACAGCAAACAACCTTAGTTCAGAATCTGTTCTCAGTGACAAGGTTTCATTAGCTCAGTTACCTTCTGTTTAGTGGAGTTAAACTAATTGTTTCTGGGGCATGCCTTTCCCCAGATTTTATAAAGTTAATGAATGTAAGATGATGTAAAGGCAAGCTGCTCAACTGGGGAAGCTCAAGTTTTAAATAAAATCATTTTAAAGGCTATTTTTATTAGCTAAAAGGGAAAGACATTTTCACAGGGAGATCTAATTTCCTTTAATCTCTCCTGTTCAGTCTCTTCTCATGAGTTTTTCTAGAATTACTGATTGTCAGTTCAGGTCCGTTTTCCTTACACTCTCTTCCCTAGTCTCTACTTTAATTTTTCCATCTAAATAATTGGATCTTACACTACAATAAATCCATTTTAACCAAACTTATTTTTCTTTGTAAAGTTATCAACAGTGTTAAGTCAATAATAGTTGTAACTTTAGAAGTAGCACTTTTTAGGTAATAAACTAGGAAAAAATAATAAAACAACTTCTAAGTATAAAAACTGGGCTTATTTTAGCTACTGCTGTTTAGTAGACTGAATCATTATCAAAAAAATCTGACTAATTCTCTCGCCTCAGAACTTCGCTGTGATCCCTGTCAATCCTATACAGTAAGCCCCAGAATCTCATCTCCAGAATTCTTTTCCTATTCAATTTACTTTTATTATTTTGGCCTCTTTCCTCTGCACCCACTGAACCCCAACCAAGTAAATTTTAGAGAAAAAGATGATGATTTCTTTCAACTTTTTTTCTGTTTTTATATCTTTTCAGTCATCCTTGTAGCTTCTGCAACTTATTTTCACTGTTTAACGCATCAGAGAAACTTTCATCAAAAATAAAACTTGTCTTCTATAAAGCATCCCTAATTAAATGGAAGTAAGACATAGTTTAAAATATCAAAAAGATACATACAGCATATGCCTGTGGTTCCAAAGCAACAGATTGAAAAGTGGGGAGTTCCACCCATCCATTTGGAAATTTTTACTCGTTTGTTTCATTTTGTTTTTGCTGAGTTGATTGATTTGGCAATTTATTTTATGGTCTGGGCAAGGCTCTGTTTTCACATTGCCAACCAACTGGTCGATCCATTAAAGAATCACTCTGATGAATTTGTTCATGTCATGAAAACAAAATAATTTGTTCATAGAACTTTTTCTTTTTAAGTCAAAATGTTGGAGATCATATTTATATCAAAACATGTGCAATGTCTGTTTTTGCTGCAACAAAAGCATTTTTAAACAATGCTGTAGCTCTCACAGCATTTCTTTAGATATATAATTGTTTGCTTGTAGTGTATTCATTTCTTCTAACTTTGTTTACAAAGAGCTTAACACATTGTAGAAGCTTAATAAAAATGTATTAGGTTGATAATGATATGCCTTTTCTTGCTGTTCTTACTCATTAAAGACTTTAAACTGCTGAACTGCATGTTTTAAAATTGCTTTCCAGGCAAGGCACGGTGGCTCACACTTGTAATCCCAGCACTTTGGGAGGACAAGGCGAGCAGATCACTTGAGGACAGGAGTTCAAACCAGACTGGCCAATGTGGTGAAACCCCATCTCTACTAAAATACAAAAATTAGCCAAGTGTGGTGGCACATGCCTGTAATCCCAGCTAACTTAGGAGGCTGAGGCACGAGAATCGCTTGAATCCAGAAGGCGGAAGTTGCGACAGAGTGAGACTCTATCTCAAATAAATAAATAAAATAAAATAAAATAAAATGAAATAGCTTTCCAGATTTTTGAATAACAAGCACATTCTGAGTCTTCTGTCTCCTATACAGGAATATTTCATTTTATGTATTGACAATGATTTACTCAGAAGTTCTTCAACAAATGTTGGTTACGTGCATTGAAACTTTACCTTTGCTATATTTCACTAATCTTTACAATCCTTACTGAGATATCCAATATACAAACTGAGGCTTAGACAGATAAAATGAATTATCCAAGGTCACATATTTATTAACTGACAAATCTTCACTCTATCGTAAAGTGTTTCCTAGTTGTCTGCAACTGTTATCTCCCTTTGTTTAATCTTTTATATGATTTAGTGTTTGTGGAATTCTTTGAAAAATGAGATAAGTGTATTGAATTCTAGAATTGGAAGGGGTATCACATATCATATTTTGCTAGTAAATTTTTCTCATTTCTTGCAATAAGAGAAATATCTTCTTCATCTCCCCCAATAGCATCTGTGGAACCTCAACTCTTAGCTGATGATCTCACTTCATATTCTCCTGGAAAATAGAAGTTATCAGACAATTGTTAATCTAATGTCCCCACTACCAAATCCACTGGTCAAGTTAAATCTATCATGAACTTTATGAAGATAGATAAATTAGTTCTATCATTCTATTTTTTTTTTTTTTTTTTGAGACTGGGTCTCACTCTGTTGCCCAGGCTGGCCTGCAGTGGCACAATCTCAGCTCACCGCAACGTCTGCCTCCTGAGCCCAAATGATCCTCCTGCCTCAGCCTCCTGAGTAGTTGGGACCATAGGTGTGCACCACCACACGTGCTATTTTCTGTTTTGTTTTGTTTTGTTTTGGTGGAGACAGAGTTTTGCCACGTTGTCCAGGCTGGTCTCAAACTCCTGAGCTCAGGTGATCCACCTGCCTCAGCCTCCCAGAGTTCTGGGTTTACAGGCATAAGCCACCATGCCCAGCCAGTTCTATCAATCTTTTTCACATAGTTTTACATTTTTTTCTTGAGAATTTTTTTTTTCTTTTAGCTTTTGTGAAATTGCCTTCTGCCTCACTAGTCATTCTTTCTTTGTCTCTTTTGCTGCTTCCGACTACACTGCCGTATCAGTAAGTGTTGGACTGTCCCAAGACCTGTTCTTTGGTCTCTTTCTCTAAATACACTCATTCCTTGGAAAAGCCCATCTAGTCCCACAGCTTGGAAATCCACTTAGGTGGATTTATCTTCAATCCCTTAGCCCTCCCTTAAGCTCAGACAGATATCAGACTGCATACCTGACATTTTCACATTGATGTTTAATAGTCATCTAAAATATCCAAGACAGGACATGTGATGCCCCCAACTCCTGACAACCTCATTTTCCTCTACTATGCCCATCTTCATTTATGACACACTGCCTCTAGTCATAGATCTGATCATTACTGATACTGCTTCTCTTCTTTCTACTTCTAAATTTAATATACCAGCAAATACTATTGGCTGTACTTAAATAGACATCTTAAACTTGGCTAGTTAACCCATCTTCCTTGCTGCCATACTAGTCTAAGCTGCCATCATCGATCACCTGCATCACAACAATAGCTTTCTAGCACTTTCCTTGTGCTTTCACTCACCTAAACTATGTTCTCCACACCAAACTCAGTCACCACATCATTAAACAACTACTTATTGAGAATGCACCAGGAATTAGATACTGTCCTAAGCATTGCAAATAAAATAGCAAAACAAATTCAACCAGAAATCTCTTCTTTCTTTCCATTTGTATTTCCAGGGGACACTCAGTTTATATATATGTGTGTGTGTATGTACATATGTGTTTGTATATATAGATAAATAGTATATTTGAGACAGTGATTTAAAAATAAAGCAAGATAGAGAAAGTAGAGTGCAGGGTGAGTGGAAAGCTATTATTTTATACAGGGTTATGAAGAAACGATTTGCTGATAAGGTTATATTTTATACAGAACCTGAAGAAAAGTGGGAATAAGTCATGTATCTGGGGAAAGAGCCATTTAGGTAGAACCAGCATTAGGAGAAGGGGCCTCATGGCAGAGTCACCTCGGTGTTTTCAGGGAACACGAAGGAGGCCAGTTGGGCAGAGTGGGCAGGAAGGCATTGTAGTGAAAGTAGCAGAAGACAAATCAGATAATTATCAGTAGGTCATATCATGCAGGCTCTCTTATAAACCATTATGCCTTTTCATTTAACATTAAGCTAATGAAAAATTTTTGAGCTACAAAACAACGTTTTTACAATTTAAATACATTACTCTGGCCACTATGTGGAGAATGAGTGGGAAGGGTAAAGCAGGCAGGCAGACCAGCTGAGAAGTTTACATCATCATAATCTAGGTGAGAAGTTTTGCATCACCGTTATCCAGATGACATAATGGTAGTTTAAACCAGGTTGCCAGGGCTGTGGGAGGGACAACTGGTCAGAGTCTATGTACATTTTGTAGGTAAAGACTACAGCTTTCTTCTGGTGAATTGTAGTGAGACACCAAGGCTCTTGACCTGAGCAACTGAAAATGCTTTTATTAATGAGATGGGGAAAACCATGGACAGAGTGGGTTTTGCAAGAGAAAATAGAATTTGGATTTCAGACAGGAAATGTCTGTTAGACCTTTAAGTGAATTCTAGTAGATATTTATATAAGTCAGTATGAACTTCAGAAGAGAGCTGGGGACTGCAGATAATAATTTATGAGATGCCAATGTACAGATGGCATTTAAAATTTAACTTGGATAAAATTACTTAGAGTCTAAATATAGATGGGTGAAGGAGAAATGAATTCCGGGGCACTCTAATATCTCGAAGACGAAAAGAGGAGGAGTAGTCTACAAAGACATTATTTGTTAAATCTCTACTTATCGATTGATACACTTTATTTATATTTTGTTATAGGTTGTGAATGTCTAGGTCTTATCCCTGTTTTCCCTTTTCTTCTACTTCCTGATTAATAATTAAAATGAATCATCATTAAATTTATATAGGGATTTACTGCCTTCTATTTATGATAACATATTTTTTAAAATCCCTTTAAAATAAATATTATTTAAAAGGTAAAAAACACAAACATGATTGAGGCATTTAAAATAAGTAAGACAGAGAGACAAATCAAAAATATTCAATAGTGGGGAAAAATAGTATAAAGGAAGTTATGTTTCTATACATCCACTGATAGTCAAGTTCCATATTCGTATACTCAACAATAGGCAAAAATTGTAGGGTACTAACAATGTATGTTCATAAGAATTATACAACTCATGAGTTTTTGACCTGAGATCTTACCATCGGGAAGTCCCTTTCAATAAATCCACCAATTTATTGAAATGGTATGCATTATTTTTGCATTTAAGAGCATTTTTTCAGAAGAGAGAGGGGTGCATAGCTTTATTCACATTTTCTTTTCTTTTTAAATTTTACTTTAAGTTCTGGGACACGTGCAGGATGTACAGGTTTGTTACCTAGTTATACATGTGCCATGGTGGTCTGCTATACCTACCAACTTACCATCTAGGTTTTAAGCCCCACATGCATGAGGTATTTGTCCTAATGCTCTCCATCCCCTTCCCTACCACCCTCTGACAGGACCCGTTGTGTGATGTTCCCCTCCCTGTGTCCATGTGTTCTCATTGTTCAACTCCCACTTATGAGTGAGAACATGTGGTGTTTGGTTTTCGGTTCCTGTGTTAGTTTGCTGAGGATGATGGTTTTCAGCTTCATCCATGTCCCTGCAAAGGACATGATCTCATTCTTTTTTATGGCTGCATAGTATTCCGTGGTATATATGTGCCACATTTTCTTTATCCAGTCTATCATTGATGGGCATTTGGGTTGGTTCCAAGTCTTTGCGATTGTAAACAGTACTGCAATAAACATACATGTGCATGTGTCTTGATAGTAGAATGATTTATAATCCTTTGGGTATATACCAGCAATGGGATTGCTAGGTCAAATGGAATTTCTGGTTCTAGATCCTTGAGGAATTGCTACTCTGTCTTCCACAATGGTTGAACTAATAATATACATTCCCACCAACAGTGTAAAAGTGTTCCTATTTCTCCACATCCTTGCCAGCATCTGTTGTTTCCTAACTTTTTAATGACTGCCATTCAAACTGGCATGAGATGGTACCTCATTGCAGTTTTGATTTGCATTTCTCTAATGACCAGTGATGAAGAGCTTTTTTTCATGTTTATTGGCCACACAAATGTCTTCTTTTAAGAAATGTCTGTTCATGTCCTTCACCCACTTTTTGATGGGGTTGTTTTCTTGTAAATTTGTTTAAGTTCCTTGTAGAGTCTGGATATTAGACCTTTGTCAGATGGATAGATTGCAGAAATTTTCTCCCATTCTCTATGTTGCCTGTTCACGCTGATGATAGTTTCTTTTGCTCTGCAGAAGCTCTCTAGTTTAATTAGATCCCATTTGTCAATTTTGGCTTTTGTTGCAATTGCTTTTGGTGTTTTAGTCATGAAGTCTTTGCCCATGCCTATGTCCTGAATGGTATTGCCTAGCTTTTCTTCTAGGGTTTTTGTGGCTTTAGGTTTTATGTTTAAGTCTCAAATGAATCTTGAGTTAATTTTTGTATAAGTGTATGGAACAGGTCCAGTATATGATTTCTGCATATGGCTAGCCAGTTTTCCCACCACCATTTATTAAGTAGGGAATCCTTTCCCCATTGCTTGTTTTTGTTAGGTTTGTCGAAGATCAGATGATTGTAGATGTGTGGTGTTATTTCTGAGGCCTCTGTTCTGTTCCATTGGTGTATATATCTGTTTTGGTACCAGTACCATGCTGTTTTAGTTACTGTAGCCTTGTAGTATAGTTTGAAGTCAGGTAGCATGATGCCTCCAGCTTTGTTCTTTTTGTTTAGGATTGTCTTGACTATACCCCTAAAACATCGTGAACCACTCTAAATATACAGCTTTTAAATAAATTTCACATTTCTTCCAAGTAGAGCTCACTGGTAACATTAAAAACTCAAATTTATACTCAGAAGACACTGGGGATAGGGGAACAAAAGGAATAAGACCCAAATTGTTACTGATTTTCAACAGGTACATTTGAAAGAAACAGGGTTAGAGTTGTTATTAGGGCAGTAGTGATTAGATTGCACAAATAACTGGGCAATGTCAATTCTTGGTATTCTGTGTTACCATTTCAGTTCTCAGTTTTCTGTTTGAAAAAGGACTTAAATTTTTCTTCAGCTGATTTTAGTTGAACATCCCCACTAAATATGGTAGAATGTGAAAGGCTATTTTTAAATGTAATAAACCATAAAAAATGCTTATGGTCTCAGAAATTCTGCTTGTCCTCTTAATGATGCACACGTTGGATTGTGAGCTTGTGGTAGAATGGAGTTTGAGTTTTGATAAAGGTCAAAAAGTTAATAGGACTTTTATTTTGTTTCTTTGTAATCCACTCTAAGGTTTCTAAAACTCAAAACTCTATAATTAAATTTATCTATTGAAATTCTAAATTTTTGTCGATTGTCATGATTCATAGACATTCTTACACGAAAACAAACAAAAAAGACTCCAAACAATGCAAAACAAAATATTAAAGCACAAAAGAAGTAATTAGACTAAAAATCAGTAACTTTGATTACTGATATCACCGGGAAACTACCTACTTAAACCTTCTAAGCAGACCTCAGAAGATACTCTGTAATCTAATGAAAATTAGTTTTATAAAGTCAACAGGAGTCCTATTATAAAATAGAAATGTATGAACAACAGAGTCCACCGTCTTGGCTGTTGTCTTGAAGTCATCTACAATGATGAGCCCTTCACGATGTTTTTCTGAATGTTCTCTACTGGACTTCCATTCAGAAATAAAAGATTTGGCAGATGGAATATTTTCATTCTTAATTTAATAAACTATATGTCAGAATTTTTGTTGTGTGATGCCTTTTGCCATTTTTAGTAGATAGTAGCAGCTGTAGAATTAATTAATGTGTACTTACTTCTGAGCCAAAATATGAAAAACAGAAATGATAACCCCTAAATTCTCTTACTTTGCCAAATGGAGTATCTAGAACCATGCCAAAAGTGAATGTTGAGAGAAAAAAAAAAGAATAAAAGCTCTCTAAGCATCTGAAATATTTATCGAAAGGCCATTATGCTATGTCTTTCTGCTCTTCTCTGAGAATCTATCAGACAAATGGTTGGATAATAGTGCAGACTTTAGTTGACTTCCTGGTCCACAGAAAGTAAGTCCCACAGTCACATAACGAAAGCAGGGAAGTAGGAAGTGTTAGGGAATGTATGACTGTAGTGCGGCTAGGGGAGGGGAGGCAATTCATAGTCTGAGAACAAGGGGAAAAAATTAGAAACAAATTTAATTTTAAAATTGGATTTAAGAACCACAAATCCAAAACAGTTTGGAGCTCCTTAATACAAGTTAAAAATACCCTAGTGGTATTGAAAGTAGCACAGAATACAATTTATGTTATAATGATGTTCTTGGTTTATCCTAAAATTTGACCATATTTAATATTTCTGTTTAACCACGAGAGAAACGGTCAATGCTAATGATTCATACCCTGAGAATCAGTCACCTATTGATGGAAATAGCCAACTTGGGAGAGAGACAGACTAGATTTTACTTTAAAGTCAGCTATATTTTATATCAGTGCCCTCCAATAAATAATTTATTTTTCTTTTCCCTGCCTTCCCCACCTTCTCTGCCTTCCCTGCCTTCCCTTTCTTCCTTTTCTTTCTTTCTTTCCTTCTTTTTCTTTTCTTTTTCTTTCTTTCTTTTCTTTCTTTCTCTTTCTTTTCTTTCTTTCTCTTTCTTTCTCTCTTTCTTTCTTTCTTTCTTTCTTTCTTTCTTTCTTTCTTTCTTTCTTTCTTCTTTCTTTCTTTTTCTTTCTTTCAACTGGGTCTCTTTCTGTTACCCAGCCTGGACTGCAGTGGCACAATCTCAGCTCACTGCAACCTCCAGCTCCAGGGTTCAAGCAATTCTCACGTGTCAGCCTCCCAAGCAGCTGGGATTATAGGCACCTGCCACCATGCTGGGCTAATTTTTGTATTTTTAGTAGAGACAGGGTTTCACCATATTGTCCAGGCTAGTCTTGGACTCCCAGCCTAAGTGATCTTCCCACATCGGCCTCCCAAAGTGCCAGGATTACAGGTGTGAGCCACCATGCCTGGCCATATACGTAATTTATAATAGACACATTAAGTAAAATGAAGTAAGTGAAATTACTTTGAATAATATATTTTCTTTAATTTAATATATGCCAAATTTTATATGAATATATAATCAACATTTTAAAATATTTATGAAGTGTTTTACAATATTTTGGTATTGAATCTTTGAATCTAATGTATGTTTACACTTACAACAAAAGTATCTCAATTTTGGTACTAAATTATCACCTGAAATGTTTGATCTGTTCTTAGACTATATAAAATTTACTGTTGAAAACGTAACTATGTGCCCAAATTCATCTAAACACGCTTAAAATTTTCTAATAACTGATGCAAGCATTAGTTTTTTTTTTTTTTTTTTTTTTTTTTTTTTGAGACGGAGTCTCGCTCTGTCGCCCAGGCTGGAGTGCAGTGGCGCGATCTCGGCTCACTGCAAGCTCCGCCTCCCGGGTTCACGCCATTCTCCTGCCTCAGCCTCCCGCGTAGCTGGGACTACAGGCGCCCGCTACCATGCCCGGCTAATTTTTTGTATTTTTAGTAGAGACGGGGTTTCACCGTGTTAGCCAGGATGGTCTCGATCTCCTGACCTCGTGATCCGCCCGCCTCGGCCTCCCAAAGTGCTGGGATTACAGGCGTGAGCCACCGCGCCCGGCCGAGTTTTTAAATAAAATTTAAGGCAAGTAAACTTAAATAATATCAAAAATTCAGTTCTTGGGTTGCACTAGCCACATTTCCAGTGCCCAACAGCCACATGTGGCTAGCACTGCAGTCTTTGATGGTGCTGTCCTGTGCGGATGTCTTTGGACAAGATTCTACAGCCCCAGTAAAAATGGGATAGCAAAACCAAAGAGTCAAGGTTTTGAATAATTAGACATAATATTTAAAAAGAGTCTATCATATACTCATGACTCAATGAATAAGGAATAAATATTTTCATACAAAATCATTAAAAAATGTTAAGAAAATGAGTTTTAGATTTAAATAAAATTCATTTACCTGGGATACATTGCCCAGTGAGACCTGATTAATAAGATCTTAATGGATAAAATAAATGTCAGGTGAGACTGAAAAAGATGTGTTAACGTACATGAGAAACTGACAGAGGAGGTGAATATGTGGAGTAATATTCAGAAGGTCGCTGGATGGTTTAATTTTCTTTTTTGGAAACTTCAATTTCAAGGGAGCAGTAAAAGGTAATCTTTAAAAAATAAAATTATTAAGCAGAGATAAGACACTATCTGATTAATAATTAACTTTGTAAAAAGGGGAAATATTTTATCCTGCCTTTCTACTAGGAAACTGTATAATTAAAACCACACTATATGCCATTATGTACGGCAATTTTAAGATTATATCTCTGGACATATACATAATGAGCAAGTTATTTTCAGTGCTCTCATACAGACATGGCGCTTAACTACTGAATGGTGGAAATTTTGTTTTAAATTATTTAAAATTATATTTAACAGAGGTTGCATATAATTCAATTGTAAACTTGCTTCTTATATAACTTTACCGTTTCTTCTTTCAGCTTTAGTGTAAAATTAGGCAAGGCAGAAACTCACATTATGGAAGTTCCCCTGAGAAAAGTAGTTTTCTAAAAGTATTTCTCTTTGTTTTCTTGTTCCCAATAGCAAAACGTTTTTGTAAATAATGGCCGAAAACATCACATAAGATTTGCAGTATTTAATTCCCTTGAGATTAAAAGAATATTTTCCTTTAAATTAGTGGTAAGTTTTATCACCTTACATATACACAGATTCCTAGATAAATCCATTGTATGATTTTCAAAATACATATTTCTGATATATTTTTATATTTGATCCATACCTCATTTTTTTTCCTGGGCCTGCAGGGCCTGCACTATTACCGTGGTTTTCTAGATGAGTAAAATCAGGCATAGTGAGGTTAAGTGACTTACCCACGGTGGCTTGTTGACAACAGGGCTAGAGCCAGAACCCAAGCTGAGAAGCCAGGATTTTATCCGCAATTCCTTAGAGCTAAGTCACAAAGTATTTTTAGTATTTCCACTCGCTCCATGTCATTTAAGCCAACAAATAATGATTTACATAAGGCGATAAAATAATGTATTCTACAGAGACAGCAGGGCTTGGATAGTTTTGGAGAAAGAAACAAAATCTCTTAAAAACTGACCTCATTGTTTGAGCTTCTTTCCAGGAAACTTTTCTATATGTACTAATTTTCTTGACCAGGTTCATAAAGCCCTGACAAGTTTATATTCTCTGTATTATTTTTCTTCTGAACCTTCTGGGGCAGTAAGAGAGCAATGATGCTTGCTGCAAACATAGGCTTTAGAATCTGACAGAGATCACCTCCCTCTGACCTCAGTAACACTGGCCCCTGCTCAGGGCCTCAGGCCTTTGTGACTCAAATGCAATTAGAGATCGAGAAGCACTTCCATCTGTGTGCATGTGGCTACTTGTGATGCAAGACAGAGGCAGGACTGGGAAGACGAGAGGTGGGCTTCGTTCCTGAGAATATCCAGGAGTCCAAGAGATCTAAATTGGAAGATGGCCTTCCAATTTAGGTCAGTTTCCAATTTAGAAGGCCAGGTTTTTATGAAGCAATATTTGTCAAGGTAAGAGTATGATATGGTTTGGATGTTTGTCCCCTCCAAATCTCATGTTGAAATGTGATTCCCAATGTTGGAGGTGGGGTTTGGTTGGAGGCATTGAATCATGGCAGTAGATCCCTCATGAATGGTTTAGCACCATCTCCTTGGATGTAAGTGAGTTCTCACCTCAGTTAGTTCATGTGAAATCTGGTTGCTTAAAAGAGTCTGGGAACGCCCCCTTCTCTCTCTCTTGCTCCCACTCTTGCTATGTGACATGCTGGCTCCCCTTAGCCTTCTGCCACGATTGCAACCCTCCTGAGGCCTCACCAGAAGCAGATGCTGGCACTATGCTTTGTGTACAGCCTGCAGAATCATGAACCAAAACAACCCTTTCCTTATAAATTACCCAGTCTCAGGTATTTCTTTACAGCAATGCAAAAACAGACTAACATAGAGTATATGAGATATTTTGCTCAAAATTTTTTTGTTTGATTTGCTAAGTATTCTGACTTATGGAATATGAGTCTCCACCTATAATTTTGCCCTGATCCCTAAAAAATGTTGGAGGCAAATCCTGCAAGCAGAAGAGCATTTGAATTCTAAACTACTTAAACAGCTTCATAAGCTTAAGCAAACACTTTCTATAGTTTTATTCTTCATCATCTTTAAAATATGGACAATCAATAATAGTATTGGCTCCTTAGGTATAATGGTAGATGTGGAGTGTTCAGCTTAGTGTTTAGAGCATTTAGTGTCTTCTTCTCCAACCATGAGCAATGATCAATTTTGCTTTTCATGGGTTTAATGCTGATTCTCGTTGCCTTGTGACATTTGATTGAAGTTATATATAGAAGAAGGTGAAGCTGACTTGACTGAGAGTGGATGGATCACTTCTGAGCTGCAGAAAGAATGTTAACTGATGCACAGTCACAACCTGGAGTTAACTGAACATGTCTTCATCTACGACCTAGTATAGGACCAGAGTGAGTGACACAGCCACATCCAGCATCATGACCAGATAGATGATGGACCAACAATATCCATCAGGGTGGATAGAATTCCCTTCCTATTTCTGGGAGAAAGGAAAGCACCTAAAGAAGCAGTGAAAGGCATGGGAAATTCTTTCTTGTCCACTGGGTCTGAAGTCCTATGACTTCTGTCAGACTTTGCATATCTCCTTGTCTTCCTAAGTGGGGAATGTGGGAGATCCTAAAGCCTAAGACCCAAGAATAACAAAGTAGAGGGAAAATGTTCTTAGTGAGATGGGAGTTCCATGAAATGTCCAAAAGGAGAGGAAAAAGTAGAATTAAGGAAAGCAAGAGAGGGAGTCAGGGGAATGTAGCATCCATTGGGCTACATTGAAGAAAGTTGGAGGTTGTATTAGTCCATTTTCTTACTGCTATGAAGAAATACCCAAGACTGGGTAATTTATCAAGAAAAAGAGGTTTAATGGACTCACAGTTCCACGTAACTGGGGAGGCCTCACAATCATGGCAGAAAATGAAGGAGGTGCAAAGGCACGTCTTCCATGGCAGCAAGCAAGCGAGTGTGTGCAGGGGAACTGCCCTTTATAAAACCATCAGATCTCATGAGACTTATTCACTATCACCAGAACAGCACAGGAAAACCCACCCCCATGATTCAATTACCTCCCATTAGATCCCTCCCACAACACGTGGAGATTATGGGAGCTACAATTCAAGATGAGATTTGGGTGAGGACACAGCCAAACCATATCAGAGGTAAAACTCTCTGCTGATTCCTGAGAAATGTGACAGTACATCTCTGAGGAAGTATGACAAATAAGGAAAATGCATGTGTGTGTGTATATGTATATGTATTTGTGTGTGAGAGAGAAAGAGACAGGCAGGGAGAGAGAGAGAAACAGAGATGGAGAGTTATACATGCCTTTATCCGTTTTCTGCTTAGTGTGTCTGCGAGGTTGTTTGTGTGGGTTTATAATATTGGTGTCGGTAACAGGTATTTAACATTTGTGAGCTCAGGGGGAACTTTTAAAAACACAATTCTAGCACAAAAATCTTTATAAGAAAATATTTTATTTATTTTTAATTTTCACACAGAAATGTCAAATGCTAGTGCAAAAACTTTCTAGATATATCTCTAATAGCTTTCACCAAAAATATATTAATGAAACTCTTTCTGTCATCTTGGGATTTTTCTCATAGTGAATAGACTACTTATTTCAAGGAAGACTTCTAGCTTGAAATAAAATTATCCCTCTGTGACTACAGCATGAATCAGTGCCATTTATTAAGGTGTTAAATATTATTTTAAGCCTAGTCTTTGGACTCCAGTTTTGTGACAAGCCACTCAGGTTGGAGGAAAATTTGCTCAACACTACATCCAGAAATTAAACTTGAAATTTTCATTTAATTGGGCAAGAATTCAAGTTATTAATATTTAGAGTGTTTCTCCCCACTTGATATGGTTTGGATCTGTGTCCTCACCCAAATCTCATGTCAAATTGTAATCTCCAATGTTGGTGGTGGGGCCTGGTGGGAGGCAACTGGATCCTGGGGATGGATTTCCCCCTTGCTGTTCTCCTGATAGTAAGTGAGTTCTCATGAGATCTGGTTGTTCAAAAGTCTATGGCACCTCCCTACTCTCTCTCTTCCTACTGCTCCGGCCATGTAAGATGTACCTTCTTCCTCTTCACCTTCCACCATAATTGTAAGTTTCCTGAGGCCTCCCCAGCCATGCTTCCTGGACAGCCTGCAGAACCATGAGCCAATTAAATCTCTTTTCTTTACAAATTACCCAGTCTCAGGTCATTCTTTATAGCAATGAGAGAATGAACTAATACAGACTAATATACCCCTCTAATATACAACATGTTTGAAATATGGTATAGGAAATTAGCCTTTTGCCCCAACTATAAAAATTTTATAATCAAATAACAAATTAATGAACTTAACAGTCATTGACAAAATAATCAATGATAACATACCAACTTTAGCCCATAGATTTGAAGGTGACATCTTCACTGTATGTACCCATGGAAGGCTAGTCCCATAGCCCTGCCCAGGTCTTTCACTGTAGAGCTGAAATGGTGGATAGACAGCCTCAGTGGTTTTCACTGAGGTAAACACTAAATTAGTGAGCACTAGAACCATGCTACTTTGAAATTGCTGTTATGTGAGGAAATAACTGTCCTTATTTTTTAGACTGCTTTCAATGGGCTTTATATAGCTTGAAGTTGTAGGTAACGTGCTTCATAAAACTAACCCTTACCAAAGAATGAGCTAGTGCAACTATCACCCCATTTCTAAATGTTTGCTTTTCTTATATCAAATAATAAATGCTATTAATGCCAATAAAGATTACTAAAACTATATACTAATATGTGTTGCTGATGATACCATTTTCTAATAACTATTATTATTTAATATTTTTCTTATTACTGTCAAATTGCTTACTCTGCTACACTCTTTTCCAGTGTAGTTTTACCACTTTGCATTCCTCACAGCAATGTGTGAGAGTTCCAGTTGCTTTGAATCTTTGATAGTAATTGCTATTTTAAAAAATAGGTAAGCAAAAATTTTAAAAATATAATCTAACACATTAATTAATTGCAGTTTTCAATTTTATTAAAATGTCAATTCTCTCCAAGGAATATGTAGATTTAATGCAATCCCAACCAAAAGCACAAAAGACTTTTTTAAAAATAGAATTTGACAAGGGGACTCTAAAATGCATATAAATGGAAATGGCAAAAACTGCTGAGTCACTGTTGAGAAACAAAGAGAGCGTTGTTCTACAAGATACACAGACTAATATTTAAACTACAGTATTTAGCATATGTTGTGTTGGTGCAGGGATAAATAAAACAATGGATAAGAACAAAGAATTCTGTTTAATTCAATTCCCAATTGAATAACCAATAGAAATGCATCCATATGTGCACCCAAAGATAGGCACAAGAAAGTTTCTGATATAATTTTTTTTTAATCCTAAGATTTATTGGTCCTTACTTAGGGAAATATTTGTTGATGCCTATTAGTATTAGCTTATTAATCCCACACAGCATCTTTCCAAGGTAAATACTATTAACTATCCCATTTTATTAGGTTGGTGCAAAAGTTATTGCGGTTTCTGTCATTAATGGCAAAAACTGCAATAACTTTTGCACCAACCTAAACTTAAGAAGGAACTGATGTTTAAAACAGATCCACAGCCCAACAACGCACAAACAGTGTGGTGGAATCTAACTCAGCAATCTCTGATTCCAGAATTCAACTATCAACTTGCTGGTCCTCTACTTCCCGAAACTCTCCAGCCTACATTTCTTCCTCTTCTTCGGTTTCTAAACTCAAACTGACTTTGGAATGAAAGGGAGCAGCTGCTGAGGTAGGAAGGTCGGAGGTGGCCAAAGCCCTCCAAAAGCCTCTTTT
Source organism: Pan troglodytes (assembly GCF_028858775.2). Lineage (NCBI taxonomy): Eukaryota > Metazoa > Chordata > Mammalia > Primates > Hominidae > Pan > Pan troglodytes. Next base: position 178,539,166 of record NC_072401.2, read on the forward strand.
CTGGAAGCTCCGCTGCCAAGGGCTCGACTGGAGTCCCAGGACATATTCAGAGGCCGCCAGACCCCTGCATGGAGGCCCCTCCCTTGCAGCTCCTGGTTACCATGATTGAATGATGTCCTGCAGCTCCGAGCCTCAGCCACCTATGTTGTCAAGGTTTCCTCTGTGAAAGCATCCAAAAACTCTGCCAGCACCTTCTTCTTTCCTTTTTTGTTTTCCTACCAGGGCCAGGCCAGGCTCTGCTGGCCATTTCCGATTAAGCTCCTCAGAAGGCATAGAGCCACTCACACTCAGAATTATTTAAAATAACACTAGACTGCAAATTCCCTAAATATCCATCAGAAATAAATGGATGCATAACATTGGGTGAAAGAAGCCATACACAACGGCGTATACTATATGATTCAAGTCAAGAATGTCTTCTGTTTTTTTAACAAACACAACTAAGGAGCCGTAATTGTCATTACCTTTGGGAAAGCAAGAAGATGTGGGGGCTTGGAGGAGTCACAAGGGAGGCTTCCAGTGGTAGTCACATGGGTCCCTCCTTTTCACTAATTCATCAAATAGTGCATTTGTGTTTTTTCTAAATGTGCAAGCCATTGCATTAGTTTCCTAGGGCATCTGTGACAAAGTACCACCAACTGGGTGGCTTAAAACAACATAAATTTATTCTCTCACAGTGTTGGAGGCTGGAGTCCAAAATCAAGCAGCCAGCAGCCATGCTTCCTCTGAAACCCTTCCATGCTTCTCCTTAACTTCTGTTGGTGACCATTGTTCCTTGGCGTCCCTCGGCTTGCAACTGTGTCACTCCAATCTATGCCTCTGTTGTCACATGGTGTTTTTTCTTTATATTTCTGTCTTCGCATCTTTTTTTTTTTAATAAGGACAACAGTCATATTGGACTAAGGGCCCTCCCTACACTAATATGATGTCATCTTAATGACCCTATTTCCAAATAAGCTCACATTCTGAGATATTTGGGATTATAACTTCAACATATCTGTTTTGGGGACACAATTCAACACATAGCACTCCTCAACAAAAAAGTAGGAAAAAAAAAAGCTTTAGTCTAACCTCCTGGCTGTCAATCTTGCAATATATACTTTCAGCTTTCTCTCTCTCTCTTTCTATCTCTCTCTCTCTCTTCGTATCTACTCATAGATCATACTATACTCAATGCTTTGACGATGATTTTTTAAATTTAACAATACATTGTAAGAGTTTTTCAAAATTATTACACATTTTTGTATTATATTAATGCTGTGTAATATTCCATTTTAGGGACACCATACTTTTTAAAGTAGGTCTCTGTTGCAGTACACTGGGATATTTTCTGATCTTTTTAATAATATGAACAGTTCTGAGTAGAACTTCTTAGTAGCTCAGTCACTGGATATATCCATAACAATTATTTGAAATCAGTTCCTACCTATAGACATCTATGGAGCTACTGCAGAATTACATGTCTTGATAACCAATAACAAACAGAAGTTTGGTACGCTCATTCCAGTTTTTATTGCCATCTGTGGTGTGTGAGAATCCCTATTCCTCTCCCTGTTCCTCTCACCCACTCTGGCACCAGTGTTACTATCCCTTTTTAATTTTACCAATTTTTTTATAAGGAAAATGTCATCTCACTATTTTAATGTGCACAGTGCTTACTTTTCAAAACTTTCTTACACATATGTATGCAACTCTCTAGTTTACAAAGGTTCATTCTTCTGCTCTGTAAACTGTTTCCTGTGCTTAATTTGGAAAGTGTGAAAGGCCAAATTTTTGTCATTAGAGCTACCATTTGAAATAGTTTCTGAGCTTTTAAATTTTATCAACCAATAAACTATAAAGATAAAAATAGAACTGACACAAGATTGTCAAATAAGACATCATTATTTTGCCAAATAAAGATGTAAAATGCAAACCAATAGAAACTTTTGCAAACCATCTTTTTTTAAAGAAGAGGATTTTTTAATACAAGAAATAGAATAGCATAATCTCAAATTTAAAAATTGTTTATTACATTGAACAAATATAGTTTTAAGAAAACTTGCTATAATTGTTTCTGTTTTTCACATACATTGACAGACAATGGAAATTTCACTGGGAATAGCAATGTTTCTTGGATCGGCCATGATTACCTTAGTGCAATTATACTGCTATTCAGCCGACCACATCCTCATAAAGCCAGGTCACTTGAAACAATGTCTGTCTGGGTGAGTTTTGGAGGCAACTGGCAGTTTCCTTTAGGTACTGTCAGTACAATACATTGATATATTTAGACTGGGATGTTGTAGACATAGCTATGTGTGATTATGCCTATTTATTCTTGATATTATCTTTAGGGCTTCTGAATTACTAAGAAAAATCTAAATGTCATTAGGCTCCTGAATTTAGATCTCTGAATAGCAACCAAAGAAACTAATTTAGACAGCATAGTCTCAGCTTGGAGAAAATTCTACTCTTAAAGCCACATTTGTTGATTCCCTTGGAAAACATTCTTTTTTTTTTTTTCTCAAGATGGAGTTTCACTCTTGTTGCCCAGGCTGGAGTGCAATGGTGCAACCTCGACTCAGTGCAACTTCCGCCTCTCAGGTTCAAGCGATTCTCCTGCCTCAGCCTCCCCAGTAGCTGGGATTGCAGGCTCCCGCCACCACACCTTGCTAATTTTTTGTATTTTTAGTAGAGACAGTTTTTCACCATGTTGGCAAGGCTGGTCTCAAACTTCTGACCTCAGGTGATCCACCCACCTCAGCCTCCCAAAGTGCTGGGATTACAGGAGTGAGCCACCGTGCCCAGCCGGAAAAACATTCCTTGAAAGTGTTTTACTTCCCAAAGCTTGTTCCAAAGGCTGGGCAGATTCTACACTGCAGGTATCCCAGAAGGTGAAGAAGGAACTGCCCAATAGGTCTTATTTGCACTCTTCCTTAAAACGTCGCGGTGTGGAGTTGTGTTAACACTTCACGCGTCCTATTGCTTTCCCTAGATTTGTCCAGCTTCTGCCACTTACTAAGAGAGAGTATGTGTTTCCGAGGCTAATTGCCTGTTGCTAGCTGAGATTAGCAAAGCTTCGATAGCCAAGAGTAAACATTAGTTCTGGCTACTGCTTTTTATCCTTACTTTTTATCTGGTCTAATGTCAACACAAATTCTCCTATTACTGTCTTTCAAAATGACTTGGGAATATTGTGGTTCATGCCAAAATCAACATGAAAATAAGGTAGAGCATATTCTGTTTGGGCTGACAGAGCAATAATATATTGTTGTTTTTCTTCTGTCTGCACATAGCCCTACATTTAGGCACTTTAGCATGTCCAGCCAAATTTTGCTTCCTAACATAGGTTTCATGTTCCTGTAGATGTTTTGTTGGATGCTCCTTTGGTATTCAAATGTGTATTTCAAGAGGCAGCCGTAGATTCTATTAGGCGTGTATGTAAATGGAGAACAAATTTTTCCCGATCTTTATCCTTTCTTTAATGTAGATTAATTCATTATGAGTTGTGCCCTGTGTGGGCTCAGTGGCAGGAACTTGCGAGATGCACACATTCCCAGGAAATGAGTTTATTTGCTCAGTAATATTATATAAATATATTGTTACCCCCATTTAAAAAGTCACCCTAAACACCCGTAATGAAGGAAGTGCATAAGCTCTGACTCTTTAGGTCAATGTTTTCTGTGCTAAGCCATTAAAAGAGCATTTAGGAAAGTCTTAACCTTACTGAAATCATGTAGATTTATGACACTAGAACGCTAAGTCTGTTAACAAGTCAGTCATGCACTTGGAATAACTGTTCTTCCAGGTTGAGTGTCTCTCTCCTCAAAACCACAATACCACAATTGCTATAAATGGATTTATAATGTTTAGCAAAAACTAAAATGTGTCTACATTTGAAGAATGGAATGGAGGTTTTAAAAAAGAATTTCATGATTCAGAGACAGTTAACAGTCTTCTGACCTGGAAGAGACCAAGATAGCAATTTCACCAGCAGAACCTTGAGTAAATAGAACAGCAGTTATTGTTATTTCCACTCAGGGGGAAATTACTTCCCTTGAATTGTCGTCAAGAGGAGTGGTTCTGATGATGTTCAGACCTGCTTCTGTGTCTTGGGACCAGGCCAGGACATCGCAGGAAGGGCCAGCCACTGCAGCATCACCCTCTGCGGTGCTCAGAGCTACCTCTCTGATGTTGTGGAGACAGAGCTCCTTGTAAGCCTTAACCATACCATGGTATTTAGGCCAATATGCCCACCATTTGCAAGGGCAGCATGATGTTTAGGATATAATGGGGATTTGAAGTAGGAGGCTTAGTTTTTTTTAGCTGTGTGTTAGTTATTTAGACTTGGTTAGTCATGTGATATGGAAATCAATCTGACATTCCCTACAACCTAGGGTCTATACATAGTATCTGAATAAACAAATTTGCTCTCCAATTCCTATTTCGTAGTCATTCTTTAAACACATCTTAACTAGAAGCAGAAACTATTGTTTCATGAAAATGGCTATACACTTATATATACTTTAATACACTTATGTATACTTTAGCTAAAATGAAATTTGTGTCTGTTCTAGTTTATAATACATGCTCTCATATATAAAATAATAATTATGATGGCTTTTTGTAATCATTATTATTTAATTACAATATTTTAACAATAACAATAATAATACTCTTATATTTCACAGACTACTTCAGGTACAGATTATAATAAGATAACTCAAATCTCTACCTTTAATAGGAATTTATAATTCTGGGCTATGTGTTCCAGATGCCAAAGTCTCCTTTAAACTATCATAATTTATGAGAATTTATAATATTTAAAACAAATGAAAACTGTTTTATAATGAAATAATTTAATTAATTTGTGTGTGAAGTCAATAAATTTCTAAGACTGAATGTCCGGTTTGCCTACTCTGAATACTCTTGCATGACTGGTAGCAAAATTGGTCCTCATACATCAAACATAAGCTTTCTTCTGATGCTAGAAAGGCTGCTCTCTAGGAAAGCAAGAGTGAGATTCAATAAAATCCTGGTCTAGGTTTGAGTATGGGCTACGCTACACTCTCATGTGTGAGCTGGAGAAGTCTTTTGGCTTCTCCATACTTTAGCTTCTTAAATTGATTCATTTATTTGGCAATGATAATAATGTTCTAATGGGGCTGTTGGAAGACTAAGTAAAATAGTGAATGGAGAGTCCTACTCAATATCTGACTCATAGGTTCTCAGTCAAAGCTTTTATCATTATTATGTGATGCCACAATGTTTAGGCATTGTCTCAAGATAAAACTCAGGGAGAATTGAGTACAACAAGACAAGATCGAGTTGTACTCATTTTCCATTTTTCAAAAATGATTTTTGTACCTTCTAGATTACAGAATCTGTGCTGAAAACTTGGATATAAAAAAATTGGATATTAAAATAATGGAGATTGATATTAAACAGGTAATCAGATAAAAATCACAAATGCTATTTAAAAGGCAGATTTATTTCCTTACATTTTATATTAAATTGTTTAGATTTGTACCTCTTTCATTTAGTTTACACCAATAAACATTCAAGATCTACCCCAGGTTAACTGTCAAAAACCCTTATTATAAGCCCATTACTACTATAGAAGCCCACAGAGATAATGGGTTCCAGGACACAAACATTTTGGAGTTACTTAAGCAAAGACGCTGTCAATGGACAGGAGCCTCCTATATCAAATCTACTCACTTGAGATTTAAGATGTTTCAATTTTGTAAGACCAATAGTTTCTATTTCTTGCTTTCTGATCCCACTAATTGTAATTCTCATTCGTGAAGTCTACCTAATAAAGACTTTTAGAAAGTTTAACTCCCATGTGCTTCAGGACCTTTGTGTGCAAGAGGGTATTAAGATTTCTGCTTTCATATCTGAGTAGTATTCATGATGAAAGATGCCCTAATGAAAACAAATTATTTCATCTAGTTCAATTCCCTGAAGTAAGAAATTTTTGGATCCTTGTTCTAAGAGAAAGTATAATTTTCTGCAATTTGTGAAAAAAGATTAGTTTTACTATGATTACCCCAAATTCTTGTTCTGTGTAGACAGATCCCTTATCTGATTAATGATGAATGGAATAGGATCCAGTCAGTCCCCTGGCTTTTCTCTTTTTACATGTAAAACAAACCAGAACATCTTTTATATTCGCTTTGACTGACAGACTCAGAGAATAGAGCTAAACTGCAAAAACAACCGGGGTGCAACCAAAAAGAGCTGTCGGGTGAGGAAATGTCTCAACTCTGTGACTGGCCTTTAAAATCCTGCATTTGCTAAGTGATTCCTCAGTTTTATTAAGAAAACATTAATTATCCTACATGAATTAATTTTTACTATTTCAAAGAAAACACTTAGCTTGTTTGTTGGTTGAGTATGGTTTTTCTTCATATTATATTTGTTTTATTAAAAATTACTTGTAATACAAAATTTGTATTTTAAAACAAATCAATGAGTTTGTACAAATTTTGAAATTATTTGGGCTTATGCTACCAACTACTTATTTATATTTACTCCATTAACTATGGAGTTTATAAATTTCTAAATAAATTCCATAAAAAGCCAATATGTGCAGAGAGGGTTTTTTAAGTTAGGAAAATTTAAGGTACAGTGAGGCTCCCCATAAAATCATCATGTTGGAAAGTTTCGCCACAGTAACTGTTGGCTCTCCTTGTACCCAGTTCATCCTGGATATCTGTACCTGCTCCTACCAAAACAATTTTCAGCAAAGGATTCTACCCTATGTCTTAGTGAGAATATGTTTGTCAACATTGCCATTTATCCTGTGTGAAAGAATAAGCAGATTATTTTATATTTCTGTGCCACATACATTTTCTTTCTTTTCTTTCTTTTTCTTTCTTTTCTTTCTTTTTCTTTCTTTTCTTTCTTTTTCTCTTTCTTCCTTCCTTCTTTCTTTCTTCTTTCCCTCCCTCCCTCCCTTTCTTTCTCTCTCTCTTTCTTTCTGCATTTGCTAAGTGATTCCTCAGTTTTATTAAGAAAACATTAATTATCCCACATGAATTAATTTTTATTAATTTTCTTTCTTTCTTCTTTCTTTTCCTTTCCTTTCCCTTTCTTTCTCCCTTTCCTCTTTCTTTCCCCTTCCTCCCTCCCTCCTTCCTTCCTTTCTCCTTCCTTCCTTTCTCTTTCTCTCTCTCTCTTTCTTTTCTTTCTTCTTTCTTTCTCTATTTCCAAAGAAATTAACCTTAAAGAAATGGTTTAAAGAATGAGTTCTGACTCATAGAACTCAGTGGGACAGATTTGATTTTCTTACTCCAAGCCTCATAAGTTTATCCTCTTTTCCACTCTTGGATGCAATATAACTTAGTAAGACACTGGACTTGAAGTTCTTCCTCTTACTCTGTATGTGATCCTATGGAAATTAGCACCCTGAGTTTCATTTCTCTTATATTTGAAGAGAGTCTAATAATGTTTCTTGTGTGAACTAAATATTTAACTACAGAATGTTGGCAAGGAGAAGCTGAAAAACAGGTGTTAACAAATCATTTTAATTACAAACTATACTAAATTTATGTACTCAAAACATCATAATTGTTACTAACAATAAAGAGGGCAGAGGCTGTAATATGGTTAGGCTTTGTGTCCCCACACAAATCTCATCTTAAACTGTAACTCCCATAATCCCCATAACCCTCATAATCCCCACATGTTAAGGGTGGGAGCAGGTGGAGGAAATTGAATCATGGGGGTAGTTTCCCTCATGCTGTTCTCATGATAGTGAGTTAGTTCTCACAACAGCTGATGGTTTTATAAGGGGCTCTTCCCCGCTTTGCTTGGCATTTCTCCTTCCTACTGCCTTGTGAAGAAGGAGCCTTGCTTCCCTTTTGCCTTCAGCTATGATTGTAAGTTTCCTGAGGCCTCCCCAGCCATGCTGAACAGTGAGTCAATTAAACCTCTTTCCTTTATAAATTACCCAGTCTTGGGCAGTTCTTTATAGAGTATGAAAATAGACTAATGAGGCTGTCCTCAACTTCTTTTGTGTTCCTGTAATTTTCAACACAAACTGGAAATTTTTAGGAGACTTTTACTGAAGTATCAGACTAATAATTTCACTAATTGGTAACACCATGAAATTAAATCTGAAAATACTAGAGAATTCTGGGAAAATGTTATAAAAATAAATAATCTTAGGGAAAACTGTAGTTTTATTGTCAATAATTTTAAAATTTTGAGAATTGGTGTTAAGTAACCTGAGTTCTCATACCCTTTTCTGTGGCATGATTTATCAAACAGATTCAAATAAAATAGTCTCTAAGATCAATGATCTCAATCTTGATTTATAAAATAATAAGATATTTGTTTTTAAGATAAATTATTAAATCTTAATCATTTTAATTGTGATATTTGATAATAATTTGTATTTGAACATTTACAGCATTAAATTCAAGCTATATTTCTAAAAATTGCATTTCTAAATTATTTCCTATGGAAATCTGGCAGACTTGTTTGCCTATAATGTACCAAATCCCAGAATGATGCTAAGATATAATATTTCCTACCAATAATTCTTTTTTTGACATGCTTCATAAAGTTTTAATTTTCCTATATTAAAACTATCCAAACTAGAATCTGAGCTTCAGAGTGAAAGAGAGGGTTATCAAATGTGTCTAATTTGTAGCCACAAGGCACAGAATTAATTTCAGACTCAAATGCTTTGGGGAGGGAAGAAAACTTTATATCATACATGCCAACTAATCATGATTAGGTTATAAAAGATTGCCAAAAAGCAGTTTTTGAGCTGCACTTTCCCCCTCAGCATCACGAACCTCTTTTTCTTTCTCTATAGATTTTACGTATGTGTTATACATAATATATAATCAGTATATATTATATATCATATATATGTATATATATAATCAACACAAATTTGTGCACAAACACACATATACACACTAACATGCATACAACTCTTGACATATATGATCAGGTTTCACTCAACTTTTACTACTGTTATTAAATATTTGTCTCCTAGCCTCTCAGTATTTGTGTGTTCATGTTTCTTCACCTCCAGAGGAAAGGAAAGAAAATGTATGTGGCACAGAAATATAAAATGATCAGCTTGTTCTTTCACACAAGATAAATGGCAATGTTGACAAACGTATTCTCACTAAGACATAGGGTAGAATCCTTTGCTCTATATTGTGCTGTGCAATATTGGATTTGGCGATGGCACAGAGGAGGAGGAAGAGAGAAGGGTCGGGAAGAAACATTCCTTTCCATCACCATAAGATCCCCGTTGCATGCTCTGTCCTTGTGGATCTGACTCTTCGGTCTTTAAATACACTTTATTCTACACAGTCTATCTGATACTATATATAGACATCAACCTGCTCTCTATATCTATCTCTCATTCGTCTTTGTATCTACCACCTTTTTAAAAAGGCAACTTGAGACAGCATATGAAAAATTATACAACAAAATTAAAATGAGAAAGGTTAGGAAATTGAGTTAAAGGAAAAAGTTGACTGGGGAAATAAGCTGAGGGGAATGATAATTTAAGTTTTAAAAAATGCTACCTATTTACACTCCCAAGAGGCATTCCAGTTGTTAGTGAGAAAACTGGCAGGGGTGAGGGGCTTGTCCCGTCCCCTGCTCTGTCCCCACAATCTCTTCCCAGGGACTCATGCTCCTTTCCATAAACACTTGCACTGAAACTCCAGTCCAGTCCTGTTCTTTCTCATGCAGAGAATTCATTACTATTTGTCTTCTCAGGCATCTGTTCCATGCTTTGCCTTACTACTCTTATACTAGCTCCTCTCATCCCAATTTTTTGTTGCCTAACATTGATTCTCTCACTTCACCACCTAATCTCTTTTCTTTCTGGTCCAAACAAGACTCTATAACTTCAATCCATACAGTCACGCTGCCGGCAATTTGGATCAAGAAAGGACCTTGTGCCTAGTGCCATGATGATGGTCAGGAGAGGATAGACATATTTCTAAAATCACAGGTTGGAACTAGATATTTGTTCCACCTATACAGGGAAATGATACTGTCTATATCTTATCTGAAAGCTAATATATAACCAGAGGAAATTTTAACATTCAAGTAATTTAACACTTTAAGATTTCATGTTTTGTCTTTCAACTATGTGATGTTTTAAAATACCATATGATAGATAAAATGAGAACATTTTAGAGTGCAAAAGCGTCTTTTAAGAATATAGCTTTCCCAAACACCTACGTACCTCAGTATCTCCCCCAAAGAAACAAACACAGAAACAAGAGAAATAAAACAAATTCAACCTCTTCATTGTCTGCATCAACACATACTACTTTTCGCCCCCCTGAAACACAGAAATGATGAAGTCCCTGTAGAATTAACTGAAAAATAAAGACAAAAAGACTAGAGGAGAAATAAATGATCAGTTATTGTTTCTCTTTCTGGCTTTCCCCATAGCTTTTTCAAAAACCAAATGGAGAAAAGATATATTTGTTATTCAGATATTTTACTGTAAACATTGTGCTCAACAGAAATATTCTAGATTATCTTTGTCATAGCAATAAGTAAAATTTTCAATGAATTATTCCAAAATTTATTTCATCTATTCTTTTTGTTCATAGACAGACTCAAATTATGCAGGGTGATACTTCTTTATGATTTATGATGCAATTACTTTAAAAAATAAAACTAAATTTAAGATTTTTAAACTATTAAAATAATAGTAGTATTGTAGAAGTACATAATACTATAATATGATGACTTTATAATAATAATGCCAATAGAAATTAAAAGAAAAAAATCACTACTATCCTGAGTCACCAATAAATCAACCGATTTGAACAATTTTTGTGTTTTTATTCAGTCTTTGCCCATAGACTTCACAATCTATGCAGCATTAAAATCAAAGGCTTATAATTTTTAAAAAGTAATGTGGTCATTTTCCTATCCATAAATGAGTGATTAAAAAGTTTATCTCATGACAGGGTTTATATATGAAATTAAGGTTTTATTCTTAAAAAATATAGTTTTGGAAGAAAAATGATTTTCTAGTAATGTTAGATAAACACGAAATCCAGGATTACACAAAAATGTCATGTAATTTATTTTTTAAAGTTTAGGCAACAAATTTTTAAAGTTTATTTGCCATCATTTCCTTATCATAGAGTACTCTAGGCTGGAGGCAAAATCTTCAGGATTTTGCAAGCACTTGGAATTTTAATTGTTACGATTTTATGTTTCCCTCCTCAAGGCTATTGATGCTGCAGCATATTCATGAAATCCTTTCACCTGGTTCAATCATAATTTTAATTGGAATTTGTTTTAGTAAATGTTTAGTAAATTATAGGAAAAAATAATTCCAAATGTGTAATAAAGGAAGTATATATATTTAAACAAAAGCATGACTTGGTTTCATTGAAATAAACAAAATGATAAGGTAGCCACACATGGCCAATGTCTCTTGTGTCTTTTCCATCTAAATTACATTACCAGAAATAAATCAGATTCTGAATTGTCTGGCAACTGGTGGTGAGAGAAAGGAGGGGCACAGATTATGACAGATGAAATGGACAAAGATTGTGTGTGTGTGTGTGTGTGTGTATTGTGAAAAAGTTGTTGACGATTTTATTGTGATAGGTTTGTAGACTAGTTTTTTAAATAATTTTTTCATCAGAAAGTTAATTTTGCTTCTTACTACACTTACATGGAAATTCTACAGTATATGTAAAATAGAAGTGTGTTTCTATATATGCATGTGTAATAGCTGACAGAAGAAAAATAAAGAGTTGACAGAAAAAACGGAGTATATCTTACATATCTCAGAAATAAGGAGAACCGATATGTCCCAGAAGTTATTGGTCATGGTAAGTATGTAAGAAAACTTATAAATTAAATAGAAAGTTATAGATCAAGGGAGATTTGATAGCTATTATTTTCTTCCTCTTAAATGTCATATTATATGTGTATATTAATGCCTGTGTGATTAAACACATAATTCAGTACAATTATTTACTTACCCCAAAGTTAAGACTTGGACTTTCTTGAATTCATGGCTATCACTAGTGGTCATCATAATAATGATAATGAAATTATCATAATAATTATAATAGCTACCAAGTATCCACAGTTTCCACTGTCTAGGTCCTATGTCTTACATACATGTTTTCATTTAATATGTTCCTAATCCCTGAACTAGAAATTGTTACCTGTCTTATAAGAGAAGATCCTAAGGCTCAGCTAGTTCACATAGCTGGTAAGAGGTGGGCCTAAGGACACTGGAAACCAATGGTATTGTAACATCAAACTGACAAGGCCACATGACAGAAGAATTTTTGGTACCAGCTTTTTGTCAATGTCAGTGAAGTTCTAATGGGCCATCAATGCAAAATTATATGGAATAAACTTACATACTTAGATTAAGTGATAATAACAGACAAAAACCTAGAATTTAGAAATCTCTAAACGTAATTGTTTCAAAATTCCAATTTAGAACTGTTTTCTTATGACCTCTAGTTAGTCATTAAGATATGTGGCTATATTGACACATGATTATAAATTTAGTTAAATCTAAGTTTTAATCATCTCTTCTTACTGTAAAGATTTAGACAATATCTATCAAGAATAACATAATACCTACCAATATTTTATCTACTGATAACATAGTAACATATTTTCATAACTTACTTCAAAATATGATAAGAGATATAGTTTAAGTTTCTGGCAAGTTCCTGAATGCCATGCTGTTTCTGATTTTAAAATATCTCTCAGATCTTAAAAACATTAATAGAAACAACATGGTCATTTAGTCACAAGCATTTTCATTTGTTTATTGTACTTCTATTTTTACTTAATCTAAGTACTCTCAGTTCTTGATCAGAACCCAATGATATTAAATATTGATATTTACTCTCAGATATATTTTATACAACACCTAACATAAATGAAATGCTTGTCAGAAAATATTCATTCACTTTACACCTACAATTCTTTTTCAGCATACATGTACAAAAAGCTTTTGGTCCAAATAATAGAGCCTGACAGGATTTGCCCCAGGTAGGCCCTGGAAATGTTTTCCTTTGTGCTGGCCTATTTCTTTGTCGGTAAGTCTGGAAAAAGGAACTTTTCCAGAACTTTTCCCTTGTGTGGCAGTCCATAAAAGAGGTACTATAAAACTGAGCTAGGCACAAGTTATTTGACAATATGACTTGTATAAGTTGTCAAAAACACTTTTATTTAGGACTGGAGTTTTAATTTTATTTTTAAAGACTACGTTGTTATAATTTATATTTTAAGTGTTTGGCGAGTGCTTTTACAAATTAAAACAAATCAGCTATTATATAGAAAAATACACTTTTGTACATGCAGCATTAAGAAAAAGAAAATGTAACTAACTTCTTTCAAAAGCCATAATGGAGATGATTCTACTTAGTCCACTTGACATTCCTTGACCTTTGTTACTATGATGAACACCACCCATTTAAAGCATCTATGTCACCAAGCATTTTAACTTCACCATACAGCTCAGTGCTTAACTGCACATAATGGTATTCCTTGCCAAAATTATACATAACCCACCCCCAAAATTGGTACTATGCATAACCATACATTTCACAGTATAGATTCTAAGGTAACTCGAATATGAGGATGAATTGGGACAAAGCTCTACTTATGCAAATGGTTCCGTTGAATGCTGAGTTTGACCTGTAACCCGCAAATTTTGGAACATGGTCAGAATAGAACAGTAAACAGTTCCAGATATTTGCTAATGTATGTTCACCAAGTACATGGAATTAATTTAAATACGTATTTTGAAGCCACTGTTTCTTCAAGGTACTCATATTTGACATAAAGATTAGTAATCAAACTATTTTTAATATAACACGTGCAGATTTTAGTTATTGATCAAAGTATAAGGTTAAAAGGTCAGTTCAACATACAGAAATTAGTAAAAAATAAAAAGTACCTAGTGTGGGATTTCTCTATGATATTGCTATGGTATTATAATGGATTTGTTGAACTTGAGCTTTACTTTACTTATATGTTGCATGATATGCACAAATATTATCAAGTGAGTTACACTGAGTTCAGAAAAAAAAAGGTTATCGAATGGCAGGAGTATCACTTATGCCAATATTTACCCAAAGCCATTCTATTCCAATTAAAAAACTAGTTATTGCAAATGAATAAGAAGCAGTTCAACAAACAGAACCATATAACTGGCTTGATTTTTGTTTCATCTAAAACTAAGCATTTTTCTTTTATTTATGATTCTTATTTGCTGTCTTTTTTTCCCCTTTACCTCTAATCCTCAATGAATTTTGTTAAATTCAGACCTCATTACATCTTTTATTAAGATAACCCTACCATTGCTTACTGAGTTGCTTGATACTTTTAAAAGAAATGCTAGACAAAATACATTCTCTCCAGGAAATTCCTAAACTCTAACCTTTCAGGGTCATAGAGAGCAGCAGTTTGTTGGTTTGGAAAGTGACCTGAGTTCAGCTCTTCTCCAAACAAACCTTCAGATGTTATCTGTGTGTTGGCTCAGAAGACTGCACTGCTAACCCATAGAGATCAACAGTAGCATGTTTTATCACTTTTTAGCTTTCCGTGAATGACATTCATAGGGAAGGAAATATATGCATCGTACAGAAAATGTTCAAAGATTCTTGAAGACTTTTTAAAAATTCCACATTTAGCAAAAGAAATCTATTTAAAAAAACAAAAATATCAAACAGAAGTTTATAAGGCTAAAGTGTTAAAGTCCTAATTAAATCTATACACTTCTTATATTGAAATTCAATGATCAATATATTCTTTAGATAGCTATTCCAGAAAAACAAAAGTTGTGGAACAATCTTTCAGTGTTTTCAGTTGAGAAGATGTATTAATATGGCTATCTTAAAATTGCAAACAATTCACTGTCATTGAACATTTTTATAATGATAATTAATTTTAGAAGGCAACTTGCAAAGCAAATTTTAAAAAATTCACGGGGCATGAGGTAGGTAATCTGAGAAGTTTTATTTCCTCCTTGCGAAGTTTAGAGATTTAATCACTCATAAAATGAACAACGTTTACTGGAGTGAAGGGAAAGCTACAGTGAATTCTAGAAGTGTTTTAAGAAAACAACATTTTAACTTCTGTCTGTGCCGCAAAGCAGCTTCACAAAGGTGCTCACTGTTTTATGTATTGTTTTTCTCCCGAAGGTTCAAACTTAAAGATCCCAACATGGCCCCAGCTGTAAAAGCACATCTTCCAGTTTAAATTAGATTGACAACTTCCTATAGTCAGGGAGCAAGTTTCAAGCTTTAAGACTACATCCACACTTAGTCAAAAAAGTCACTTTCCAAATTAATTTTAAACGGGAAAATTAAGATTAGAACCAGTATCTAAAGGTTTAGGACACTTTATTAAACATATTGCTGGGACATAATTTTAATATATCTTATTTGTGTTAAATTGTTTTCTCCTTTGTGCAAGTGATTTGTTTTCTATTTATCAACTGTGAGTTAGACCATCTTCAATTAAACCAACAAGTTATTTTATTATTTGGGGAGTGATGAGGTTTGATAATTGGTACTTACATTGATTCTGTGTGCTATCAATGAAAACCTGAGTTACCATATTTGACATATTTAGTTTTTTTTTTCTTTTTTGTTTTTTGAGATGGAGTTTCACTCCCTCACCCAGGCTGGAGTGCAGTGGCGCGATCTCGGCTCACTGCAACCTCTGCCTCCCAGGTTCAAGCAATTCTCTGCCTCAGCCTCCCGAGTAGCTGGGATCATAGGCAAGCGCCACCACGCCTGGCTAATCTTTGTATTTTTAGTAGAGATGGGGTTTCACCTTCTTGGCCAGGCTGGTCTTGAACTCCTAACCTCGTGATCCACCCGCCTTGGCTTTCCAAAGTGCTGAGATGACAGGTGTGAGCCACCGTGCCCCGCCGACATATTTAGTTTAACATGCGGTTGTACAGCAAACACATAGATGCACCAAAAACATGCTGACATAATTTGTATATATTTTGTAAAATGCACTATATATTTTTACCCCTTAAAGCAGCCTTGTAATACAGAATCAAATTCTCTAAAATTAGACACCGGGAGGCAGCACTGTCTGGCATCTTCCCAGAAACAGTTGCCAGTTGATTCTGCCTCCTTCACACACTCATTACTACTCCCGAGTTATTAATGAAGCACTAATAAAATCAAACTCTTCAACTGTCAGATTAGTCAGCAGTTCACAATGACAAAGCCCTGCTTTCCTGGGGCTTTATTAGGTACCCGTGCCTATGCACATCAGTGTTCATGGAAACATCTTAGAGGCAAACTGATTTGAAAAACTCAGTGGCGCTTAGATTTAGCAGCAGGAAGCAATGCAAAGTGACTAAAACAATCTATAACTATTTTTAGGAGTAAATTTTATTAAAGACTCTCTAATTTTTTTTTTTTAACCAAAGAGACATTATCTTATTTAGCGGAGTAAACATTAAAGCACATTTTGGATTTTTGTTCTTTGGCACAATGGCCTTAATTTTATCACCATATTTCTTTGCCTCTTTGAAAGTTTCCTTTTATTCTTCTCCCTTTGAATGAATACAATGTATTTAATTCCCTGTTTCCTACTTCTTTCGGCAGCAACACTCTCAAAGAATTTTTCTCAAAGAATTCACATGAGGCTCTTTGAAATGGTTTTGGAACAGAGCAATTTACAAATTCTCACCCTTTCCTAAATATTGTCAGAAGATCACTCCCTTTAGTTTTTTGCATTACTCTTCAGAAATACAGCCTTTGACAAGGGAAACAGAGCTTACAAATTAAATAATCTGTACACCATCCCCCTGTGACATGCAATTTACCTATGCAATGACACACAATTTACTTATATAACAAATCTGCATATGTACCCCTGAATTTACAAATAATTTTTTTAATTAAAATTAAATTAAAAGAATTTGGCTTAAGGAACTTATTTTTATTTTTAAAACCATCTCTGAACCAAATTACCTTTTGAAACACAGGTTTTCAATCATATTATTGACACAACAGTGTATTGCCATCAGTTGTGAGGGGCAAAGCAAGTAATTTGTTACTAATAATACTGTATAGCATTTTGTGAATTCATTTCAGATCTTTAATGACGGCAGACGTTTTCAAAAGCATTCCAGAGTGTGTTTTAACTGGGAGAGAGAAGGGTCCAATTGGTGCAAGTGTGCTGGGAATTGTGCGTTGTGTTGAAACCATGTTATCTACACTAGATAGAGTAACCACTAGACTAAGTAACCATCATGTGTACCATTAACAGTTGTGGAAATTATGAACTATTGTAGAATTTTTTTAGATGTCATGTTATAGCTTGTTCTGCCTTGAAAAAATTGCTTATGGATAAAAATTTTTGATAAGAGAGAAGACAAGGAGAGATGAAGGAAACAGAAGTAGTACCAAAGTGTCTACTGGGTTGCTACAAAGCCTCATTGCATGCTAAGGTGTACCACCACAGTTGAAGGCTGCAAATGATCAGGAATGCCTTAAATGGCTTAAAACGTCTTGGAATAAAAAGTCAAAAAGAACCAGAGGAATGCTGAAAATTTACTATAAAAATTTGAATGCATAAAAACATTCTAGTTATTTCATGTGAAATAGGTGATACTAAGAATGATAGCTATAATCATGAATTCAAAATAAGTGATTATTTAAATATTTAACATTTTTATTCACATCAATATATCTTAAAAATATCTAAAATCTAAATTTTCTATGTAGATAATGATATATAATTTACTTATTCTTGCTTTGTAATAAATAAGCATGCTTACTTTATTAGTGATAACTCTGAAAGCCCCATAACATTTATATTTATTTTTTCAACTGTAATTACGAAAAATGCTGAACATATACAAAAACAGACAGAATAGCATAATAAACCCACATGTATTCTTGATCCAGTTCAACAGTTATCAACTCACAGTCAATTCTATTTTATCTGTTCCACCAACCACTTCCCCATAACCATATTATTTGAAGCAAATCCCAGATTGTATAAGTCCATCCATAAAATGTTTACATTACCCAAAAAGATAAGAAGTCTTTACTCACACAATTATAGTGAAGTTCATTTACCTAAAATGTATAATAATTACTCGTTAAATATCAGGTCAATATTCAAATTTCCAATGATCTCATGAATATCCTAATTATATGTATTTCAATATGACTGAAACAATCTCAATGTTTTGTGATGGTTCCATTTCTCTTAAATCTCCTTTAATCTATGGGTTCATCTTCTTCTTCTTCTCTCTCTCTCTCCTTTTTTTAAACCTCATACAGTTTACTGTTGAAGAAGCTGGGAAGTTATTTTCTCCCAGTCTGAACATCACTTATTGTATCCCTGTGGTATATTTTAACATGTTTCCCTGTCCTCTTATCTAAATATGTGATTACAGTTAGATTTGCCTTTTCCATTTTTTGGTAAGATTTGTTTATGGGTGATAATGTGTTATTTCAACCAGAAGCCCGTGATATCTGCATGTTCCTAATTTTGTGAGGTTAGCAGTAGCTATGCTTAATGTGATGATCTTTCAATAAATATCTTAATGCTGTATGATGGAACTATTTTTATTCTATTATTTCTTCTTTATTAACTGAAATATTTATAAAAGAAGAAACTCATTTATTGATTTGGCTATTCAGTGGCACAGTGCACAGGAGAGGTTGGGTAAATGTTTGAGTCTTTACCTATATGCACCAGCTATTCAAAAGAGTGAGTCAGTTCTCTACTATCCAGAGGTGACCAGTTGGCTAAGTTATGTTAGTATCACTCACTATAGCTATTTGAATATAAACATTTAATGTATTGAACTATTTATACTCAAATTTCCCATATCAGGCTATGGGAGCCACTTCAAGATGACTACCGAACCCGTTGGGCACAACTTTTAGACTTTCGTTATTTTCTTGATAACTGGCCTGAAAGATGGTCTAGGATTTTCTTGACCATTTCTTGACTAAGACCTGGAATCAGCCTTTTTTTTTTTTCAAGGATCCCTAGTTCCTTTTAATAGAAACAAATCTTAGTCTTGATATCAACTCTGGGTGATATTGAGGCTTATTGTTATGTGGTGGGTCACTGTTTCTAGACTTTTGAAATAGATGGAGCTAGGAAATATAATGTTAAGATAAAATACATCAGTAGTATATTGATACTTTGAATTAAAGACCATGACTATGGGAGTTTTGTTTAAAACCTTCTATTTTGCATTTGTTTCTTCTTTTTCCCAAACTTAGAATTCTAGTTCTCAATAATACCTGAAATAACATCCTTAACATATCACATAATTACTCATCTACTTTCTTTAATTATATACATACAAACTCTAATAATAACACCAAAACTACTTGCAAAAATTGGCTGCTGAAAGTAGGTTTTTTTTCAGTTAAAAAGTTACATCCCTTTGACAATGCCTAGTCAAATTATTGTGTTTTAATATCATTTGTAGTCATTCTTCCATCAACTAAATACATATTTTATTTCTTTGCTTTATTTTATATTAGTTTTTTTAGAGATTGCTTTTTTTGGAAAAAAAATGTTTATAATTATGTAAAAAATTTCCATGTAGTTCCAAAGTACAATCTACAAAACTAGATATGCTCTAGTCTAGCTTGTCACCGTGTTGTATCGACCCTATTCCTTGTCTCTTGCCTTAGCTAAACATTTTAAAAAGTTATTATTTATCCTTTCATTCTTTAAAACTTCAGATATATACACAATTATGTTCTCACATTACTTATATAAATAGCAACATTATTATATATCGATATCTCTATATATTCTTTTTACAATTTCATTGTCATATTTGTTCAGTCTTTTATTGTGTTTGATTCAAAAGAGAGTAACTAAAAAGAAAAATGAAAACATTTATTTGATTGAGTCAGAGGAAACAAAGAAATTGTTCCAAGTCTTTGACACCGCTTAAAGCTTTATGTATATTTAAAATGACCTTGCAAATACTAACAGAAATGACACGTGCTTCAAAAGAAGCACCATCATATCTAAAATGGTGAGAAATTAGTTATGAAATGAATTAAAATATTCAGTGATTTGGTCAGAGTGGTTGAATTAGATAGTGGTAGTTTTTTATTGATTGATACTTATCTATTATTTTTAAGATGTAACATTTAGTAATGAAGCTCAAATTTGGTTGCTTTAGTTCTATTTTATTGTGAGAAAGAAAAATAAACTAAAATCTTTCTCTCAGGTAAAAAATACAAATGTCATAAACTGATTGATTAAAGCCCCAAAGTTTTATTTAAGTGATAATACTCAATGTCCACAAAAGTAAGGAGAGATTAATATCCTCCATTATTGATGTTGAGATCATGAAAGTGTAAAGTAATACAGTATTTTCAGGGTCATTTAGAAACTGTTCTACCTATGTGGTGAAGGTTTGATCTAGCCATTGCACTTCTAAAATGTTATCCTAATTTTTTTCATACAGGTGTGAAAGATAGTATATACAAGCATATTCACTTAATGTTTTGTAATAGCTACCTCCTGCCATAAAAAAATTAAAAAAACTCATCTTTTACCAGAAGCATTTTTATAAATTAAGGTTTATCACACAATTAAATGCTACATAGCCATGAGAAAATGAACTATACATATTCAAAGATGGCTAAGATGTATCATAGAGTGAAAAAAATCTTTAAAATCTATAGAGAGAATATAGAAAATTATACCAATTGTTAACAGGGATTAACTTTGAGAAATGGGGCTTGGAGGTGAATGTGTGTGTGTGTGTGTGTGTGTGTGTGTGTGTGTGTGTGTGTGTGTATTTTGGGAGAGGCACCATATTATATATAATTGTGCATGGGCTTGGAGGTGAACGTGTGTGTGTGTTTATGTGTGTGCATTTTGGGAGATACATCATATTATATATGATTGTGCATGGTTTGGATTTCTACATTTACATTTCCAATAGTTCTTTTAAGTATTTGAATTTTTATTTAAGAATTGCAACTAACAGCCGGGCGCGGTGACTCACGCTTGTAATCCCAGCACTTTGGGAGGCCGAGGCGGGTGGATCACGAGGTCTGGAGACCGTGGCTAACAAGGGGAAACCCCGTCTCTACTAAAGAAAAAAAAAAAATTAGCCGGGCGTGCTGGCAGGCGCCTGTAGTCTCAGCCACTCGGGAGGCTGAGGCAGAATGGCGTGAACCCGGGAGGCGAAGCTTGCAGTGAGCCGCCGCTGCACTCCAGCCTGGGCGACAGAGCGAGACTCCGTCTCAAAAAAAATAAAAAAGAAAGAAAAGAAAAGAATTGCAACTACATATTATTAAAATGATTTCCATCTGGTAGCAACATGCTTGAATTGTAAAAAAAGAAATTAAAAAGGAAATAAAACTCATTTATACTAAGAAACTAAAGTGATAAATTAAAAAGCACAGATCAAAAATCAAAGTTTTCATGCATTTAACAGTCATGCCATATAATAAAAGACACTGGAGCTAATGACAGTAGAATCGAGCCCATTACAGTTCTTTGGTTTTCACAAATTTAAACAATTATCTTTCAGCACTCCTCCACGTTATCATTTTAAACTTTTAAAAATATAGAAAGTGAGAACATTAGGGAAGATAGGGGTAAGAAAATCAGGCATTTTTTTCACATCTTGTATATATATACACATCTCTCTCTCTCTCTCTCTCTCTCTATATATATATATATATATAGAAAAAAATTATAGAGAGGCTTACTACCTTCAGATAAATGACTCTTTGCACTATACACACTTTTGTTAAAAAAAAAAAAACCAAGGCAGAGCACTGTGGCTCAAGCCTGTAATCCCAGCACTTTGGGAGGCCAAGGCGGGCAGATCTCCTGAGGTCAGGAGTTTGAGATCAGCCTGGGCAACATGGTGAAACCCCGTCTCTACTAAAAATACAAAAAGTTAGCTGGGTCTGGTGGTGTGTGACTGTAGTCCCAGCTACTTGGGTGGCTGAGGCAGGAGAATCGCTTGAACCTGGGATCACCACTGCACTCCAGCCTGGGTGACAGAGCGAGACTCCCTCTCAAAAACATAAAAATAAAAATAAAAGCCTAAAAATCAAATCTCCGTCTTCATTGAAATAGACTACTAAGGAATTTTGACAATTATAATTTATTATTATTATTATATTTTAATTAAAATTTTTGGCATTGAATGGGCTCAGAAGGGGGTTGGTTTCCACAATTTAAGATTCCAAAGAAATTCCATATCACAATTTTGTTCAAGGAACAGTTTACATAGGTCACGTTGTGCAGTGGACTGAACCACAGGCATGCAGACAGCGCTGGTGTGAATATTTTAGGCTCCAGCCACATACTGCCTCAACTTCTAGCCCTGTTTCAGTGTTTCTCATTGGTAAAAGGAGATTTTAGTCTTATAGATTTTAGACTTCTCTTCAATATCACATGCTGCATGATTCTAGGTAGTCAATATAAAATTAATCAATAGGAAAATGGCAAATATCAATTAAATGTGTGGTGAAACATTTACTTACCAAGTTCTAATAGTGTTAGAGACAGAGTCATGGAAAAATGGGTCAAGCCAGAAAATGTTCTCTACTGCAGGAGTCTCAGATTCAGACATCTACAGGTAATTTGGATCAGTAAAGGGTGCTGGATTTAAGGCAAAAGAAATGGTGAAGGTTGTGGCAGATATGCATTGCATCCAGCGGCTTGTCGCCATATAGGAATGTGGATCGTGTTGATACGTTTTTCTGATTTTCAAGAGAAGTCAAGAATTAGGACTGTTTCATGAACTTTCTCAATTTCTAAAATATTGTGATGGTTAAACAAAGCATGCCTGTGGCTTAAATACAGACTCTGACTTGCCCATCAGTGACTCCTATTTCCAGAACTGTCTATGAAAACAGCTAGAATTAGTAGTATAGTCATTTCCTCTTTGGGTGAATCTGTGGTTTTGAAGATCACATCATTAAAATGAAATGAAACATAAATGTATTTGTCACACTTACTCATATCTAAAAGGAAAATGAAAGCGAAGATGGTGGACTACATTTTCCTGAAGCCACTGTATAGCTTAGAAAGTGGAAAATTACAACTTAACAGATTTGCAGTACTGGTTTTGGAGTCTCATATATACAGTATATTCCCAAAATTATTTATAATTTCTGATTATTTATAAGATTATTTATGATTCCTAAGATTACTTATGATTATTTATGATTCCTAAGTTATTTATGATTTTTGTGTGTAATGCTGGAGCTCAATTTCTAAACAATGACTATTTATCCAGGCTTGATGCACTACAATTCTCTCTGGATTACAATTCTATGATCTAGCTTTAGGCCCTTTCTTTGCAAAACAGAGAAAGGCATCTGAGTTGCTTCATTTAAAGCAATAATTAAATATATGGCAAAATTACAGGAGACATATAAAATAATAAATAGCTGTAATCATTGACTCATATGCACTATCAGTTATAGCTAAAATATACAGCAAGGACCTGTCTGTACCATGTGTGTTTCTTATTCCCCTCACAAAGCAAGCATTTGGGGAGCTTTATGTATTAAACGTACTGGCCACACAGGACTTTATTTGGGAATGGTGCTGTGCTTGCTCCAGCAGTAGATTTTCACTCTGAAAATGTCTTGAGATGTGATGGCTTAAATGTTTTCATTTCCAATAGTATGTCATGGTACATTTTTCATATATATAAAGTTTTGGTGCCGAAGATTGGTAAATATTTTTACATAAAATTAAAAACTAATAGAAAAATGAAGAATACTATACTATCTTAGGCTTATTCCTCATGTTACACAAAGAGCTTTTTTCAGCATTTAAATAAATACTGCAAATACTTTCAAGGTAAGATTTATGTTAACACTGAGAAGAAAGGATATGTTGAAACCGTTTTGTTCATTTAATCAAATGTAAACAATCATTCTAGAACATTCAGATTATGATACATAGAACTTGAAATGATCCAAATTTCCTACACTCCTTTATCCAATTAGTCAAATATTTGCCAGTTTTCTCATACAGAAATAGTTGAACAAGCCTATATTGGCCATTTTATATGGACAGACTGTGAAATCTCAGAAGCTCTTCCATTGGTCCTCTGTGATCCACATTTGCTCTCGGAGGTAGGAAAGTGTGGTAGCAATGGAAAATGTGTGTGTACAGTGGACTAGTAACAAACACTGTCTCCGAGGGCCACAACTCAGGAGGTGATACAACTAGTCCAAAGATGTGTGGCTTGTGTTTTGCCCATAAGACCAAGTCATTGGAAAAGCTTCAATAAAAACTGTTTTTACCACGTTTAGCTTTCAGGTTAATTTGTTTTTGTTTTCAGATGCAACATATCCTTGCTCTTGGTCTTACAGGTAATCAACCAAAGAATAACAATTAGGTTTAACAATGCGGAAGAAAACACTAATAAGCTGTCAGAAACCAATGTCTATCTGTAGCCTCTGAGAAACAGAGTCTGTATTTGTGATTGGAATACACAGGGCATGGGGAAATATGGTAACATTCACCTATAGCCAAAAGTTCTGAGATCAGCAGCTCTCTCTACCTTCTCCACTACAGCACCCAGTGCTGAAGAGTGCACATTGTAGGTGTACAGTCAAGATTTGCTGATCGAATGTGGTTAAGTGCACAGATTTCTCATACACATACTTTTCTATGACACCTTGTTTTTCATAAACTAGGAAATTTCACCTTGTACAAGTTATAAATTCCCATTGTTAAAAGGACAGAGACAAGAAAAGGAAGGACATTTTAAAAGCTAGCTATTCTGTTCCACCCATTAATATTTTGTTATAATATCACAAGACTAAATTGTAATACACTCTGTTTCAGCTACGAAGAGCACTGGCCAAATGCCAAACAGAAAAGTGTTAAACTGAGTATATTGGGGGCTCTCTGAAACATTGCTCTTTGTCTAGCTAAATATATATGTAATATATATATATTATATATATAATATATATATTATATATAATATATATATTATATATATAATATATATATAATATATATATTATATATATAATATATATATAATATATATATATTATATATATTATATATATAATATATATATAATATATATATATTATATATATATGCTCACACACACATAGAGAAATATACACACATCTTTTTCACAATTTCAAATTACTCAAACATCGCATTTGATGATTCTTTGCCTTAGGGGAAAAAATTAGGGTAATGAAGAAGCTTTAAAAGACAAATATACTGCTTTATTTGTTTTTAGAACCATAGTTTTTGCTGATTACAAAAGTTCTGGCACTCACTGGTTATTGCAGTTTTAATATTCATTAATATTGTTATTAATTAATTAATATGCATTACTTTTTCTGGTTTTAGTTTTTCAGTTTTCTTTTCATTATATTTTTTCTTTTTTCTTGTATTGCTTTAATGTTACTTGAGCAAAAATATGGATAGAATGATGAATTTTAATTAGTATGTCTTTTATTCCAGTGTACCATTCATACACCTCTTTGTTACATATGAAAAAATAAAGAAAACTATGGATGTACTAAACTTTAACTTTTGAACCATTGCTACAATTTGACATATGCTGGAATTTAATCCCCAAGGTGATAGCACTAAGAGGTGGGGACTGTTGGGAGGTGATTAGGCCCTGAGAATTCCACGTTCATCGAACTCTATCACTTTGACCCTTCCACCAAGTGAGGGCACAGCATCCATCCCTTCCTCCCTGTGAGAACAAGGTGCTATCTCAGAAGCAGACACTGGGCCCTTGGCAGACACTGAATCTGCTGGTGCATTGATCAATGAAAATCGATCAATTTCTCACCTTCCAGAACTGTAAGAAAAAATTGTATATTATTTATAAATTATGCAGTCTGTGATATGTTGTCATAACAGCAGGAATGGACTAAGACAAGCATTAATGTTAATATTTCTCATTTGGCTGTAGTTGATAATTAAGTATTATATATTAGAGAAAAGTACATTTATCATCTGTCCCTAAAAGCCTGAAACCTTGTCAAGTTGAAAGAAAGAAAGAATATTTTGACATATTGCAAGAATGTTAAGAGAAATGCTAAGAATTCTTCTTTAGATTTATCTCATTAGTTGATTTGCTTCCAATGTACAGTAAGAAAAAAATAAGTGTGCAACATTTTCATAAATGTAAACCTCACAGAGAATGGATCTTCAATAAGGCTATATCTATAGGACATCAATTTAGAGGTTAGAGTCCCAAAAAGTATTGTCATAAGACATCTTAACAAATAATTGAATTTCTAAATAAAATACGTTGATAGTTTTCCCATGTTTTTTTTTCTGATGGCTACCAATATGTCAAGTTCATGAAGACAGACTCAATATACAATAGATCCACTCACTGAATGCAGATTCTAGGTGAGACAAATTTGAGTAGTGTCAAACCATCGAGATGATTTATACATAACCTTCTAAAACTAAGAAACGTGCCTGCAACTAGTCATATGTCATTTGGGTATCTGTTTTACAGATTGTGTTTTATTTTTTTAAGTTTTGTAATAATAGTTCTAAATATTTAGACAAGTAACTGTAAGCTGTAGTTACTGTTAGTCATTATTTTTGTCATATGTTCCAAAAGGAAATATTATTTTGATTTCTTCAGAAACAAATGAAAATGCGATGTATAATAGTTGATATATCAGCAAATGAAACACCTTTAAAAAATAAATTTCCTCAAGTAGGAAACACGGTGTCAAGAACTATGTAAATCAAGCTGTGATCGGTCCTGCATTCTTCCCTGTCACTGGGATGTCACATAAGTCTACTGCACTTCCGGTACTTTCCAGTTTTATGAGTAATTTTACATGCAATAAAACTTCCTCGAGCTCTTCATTTGATCGGGGATGACTGTGCAGCACTATTGGTGTCCAATAGATCATTTCTGGTATGGTTTCTTGCTTGGCCTTTGCCAGTTTCAAACTGCATTGAATCCAAAGATTCTAATAAGATAAATATATTTCTCTAATGACCTTACAACAAATAATCCAGTTAATTTTCATTTCTGATATTTTAAAACTTGGAAACACTAATAAATTGTCTTTTACTTAAACCAAGTAAATGTAAATGACACTGTTCAGTGCCACAATTTGAATCTTATAAATATATTAAAACAATTTTTTATTGTGCACTAATGTCAGCATGCTTTCTAACCTTTGTAATCAGTATCAAACCCTATAGTATAAACATTAAGTATATGAGCATGAAATTGAGAGCCTAATAAGCAAACACGATGATGTCAAAGTTAAATTTAAAATTGATTATATTGAAAGAAAAACTTGCTGTTTGACTTTATTGATCAGTTAGCAAAATCAACTTTATACATTTTCTAAAGAAATAAACAGTCCATCACCACTTAGTGGATATTTCAAATGTTTTGCATTACAGTTGCAGAAATTGACTTTTGTGGCTATTAGTAGTAGTAGTAATTTTTAGTATTAATATTATTAGGAGGAGGCAGCACATTATTTCTTAAAGGACCAGATGGTGGTATTTTAGGCATTGCAAGCCAGAGGTCTTCACCACAAATACTCAGTTCTGCCATGATAGCTTTCAGGCTATCATGGAAAAGACATAAATCAGTGAGTGTGGCTGTGATCCAACAAAATTTTGTTTACAAAAACAAACAGCTGGACCACAAGTGATAGATTATCAACCTCTAGATCAGTGGCATTTCATAGTTCTGTAGTGTTTTTATATTTTCACAAACAAAGTAACATAGCAATCTTGTGTTGCCTAGGCATGGACATTCACTTTTGCGGATGAGGAAACAAGAATTCAGAGTTGATTTGCACATACGAAGCAAAACAAGTGAGATTCAAGCCTCCAGACTCTACAACAGATGCTTCCAATATCTATGTCTAATGAAGTAAACTACTCTGAAAATCAAAATGTGTATTTTTTAAATTAATAAAAACTTTCTTTCTACCTCATTCTGAAATTTGTCATACAAGAGCATGAAGACAAAATAATAGCACAATCTCAGATCCCAGCCCATGGATCTGACATATGCTTAAAATTTAGGAATGGAAGCCCTTAGCCATGTTTAGGAAGACTCATGCAGACACAGAGGACTAGACAGCTGTTGCTACTTCATTGAGAAGAGTCAATTCCTTATTCAAATACTATTAAAATATTTATAGAATGAATTAATACATAAACAACTTTAAAGACATGATTAAATATGTTCTGAAAGAAATAATTAGGAATGATAATAACAACATAGTTTTATGTACATACTGAACCATTTGGATTCAATTTATTCAACAATTACAAAACAATTATTGAACACAAGGTCTGAGTTAGATATTTCTGGAGAAGCTGAGAAGATCCAGGCATAATTCCTGTTTTGAAAAGGCTAAAATATAAAAGAAAGACATGGGAATTTTTAAGGGCAATCAAAAGAGGAAATGTATATGTTAGACATAATAAAAGTGTAGGTTTTTAAAAGGTAAGTGAAATAATACTATATTTAAAAATATATGCAATGGTCAAAATATACTTTATTTTTTTCAATCTACTAACTGATTATTAATTACAATCTTACAATTTTGTTTAAAGGTACATATTATTTAAGAAAAAGAAGAAATAAATTAGAGAAACAAAAAGAATCAGAGTCAATCTGAAATAAAAACAGATGCTAAATGCCAACATCTTTTTTTTGATACTGCAAAGAAAGTTATTTTCATATGTGGATTTTGTAGCCTGCAACTTTACTGAGTTCATTAATTAGTTCTAATAGGTTTTTTTGGTGGGGGGTGTCTTTAGGGCTTTTTACATATAAGATCATGTCATTGGCAAACAATTTTTTTCTGCCTCTCTTATTTAGATGCCTTTTATTCCTTTTTCCTCTTAATAGCTCTGGCTAGGACTGCTAGTATCATATTGAACAGAAGTGGCAAATGTGTGAATCCTTGCCTTTTGACAGATCTTAGAGGAAAAGCTTTCAGTTTTCCTCAGTGAGTATGATGTTAGCTATGGACTTTTCATACATGGCCTTTATTGTGTTGAATAGTTCCATACCGAATTCATTGAGAGTATTTACCATAAAATGGTATTGAATTGGCAAATGCTTTTTCACATCTATTAGATAATCTTGTGATTTTATCCTTCAGTCTGTTAATGTGATGGACCACAGCTATTGATTTGTATAGGTTGAACCGGCCTTGGATCCCAGAGTGAAATCCCACTTGGGTCCTTCTAATATGCTATTTAATTTGATTTTCTAAAATTTTGTTGAGGATTTTTGCATCCATGTTCATCAGGGATATTGTCCTGTATGTTATTTTTTGTTGCAGTGTCTGCTCTAGTTTGATACTTGGTCCCACCAAACCTGGTGTTGAGGTAGGACCTAGTAGGAGGTGTTTGGTCCTGCGGGCAGATCCCTTATGAATGGCTTGGTGCCATTCTTGTGATAGCGAGTGAGTTCTGGCTCTACTAGTCTCCACCATAGCTGGCAGTTGAAAAGAACCTGGCACATTCCCCTCTTTCTTGCTTTGTCTCTTGCCATGTGATCTCTGTACATGCCGGCTCTCCTTTGCCCTCTGTCTTGTGTGGAAGAAGCCTGAGGCTCTCACCAGTAGCAGATGCTGGCACCATGCCTCTTGTACAGCCTGCAGAACTCTGGGCCAACCAAATTTCTTTTCTGTATAAATTACTCAGCCTCAGGTATTCCTGTATAGCAACACTAAACAGACTAAAATTGTATCCTTTTCTGACTTTGGTACAAGGGCAATGCTGGCCTCATAAGATGGGTTTGGAATTGTCTTAGTTCAGGCAATTATAACAAAGACCATAGACTGGGTGGTTTATGAAAAACAGAAATGTATTTCTCACTGTTCGGGAGGCTGGAAATCCAAGACAGAAAGGCCACCATGGTCAGATTCTGGTGAAGATCCCCTTTTGGGATGCAGACTGCTGACCTCTTGTTGTATCCTCACATTACAGAAAGAACTAGAGACCTCATGGGAGTCCCTTTTACAAGGGTATTAATCCTATTGATGAGGCTCTAACCTCATGAACTAGTTACTTTCCAAAGGCCCCACCTATTAACACATTACATTGGGGGTTATGATTTCAATATATGAATTTGGGGGAGAACACAAACGTTTAGCCCATAAGAAGTGTTCTTTCTTCTATTTTTTGGAAAAGTTTGTTTTAAATGTTCTTTAAATATTTGGTAGAGTTCACCTGTAAAGCCATCTGGTCCTGGGCTTTTCTTTGTTTGAAAATTTTGATTATGGCGACAGGGCCAAGATGGCAGACTAGAAGCAACAGCATTTGGAGGCTCCCATGAAAAAACACATAATAAGCATGTGAATCCTTCACCAGCAACCAAAGTGTACAGGTTCTCTCATCAAAATTGACTAGAAGGTTGGTGTGATCCACAGAGAGAAGAGCAGTGCGATGTGGCAGCCCAGCTGAGAGCCACACTGGGAAGGGGAACCTCCTTCTCCCAGCCAAGGGAGGCAGTGAGTGAGCACGCTATCCAGCCAGGGAAACTGCTTTTCCTATGGAACTGTGCAACCCATGGACCAGAAGATCCCACTCCTGAACCCACGCCACAGGGGACTATCATACCAAGCCCAGATGCGCATATTCTTACAGCTTCTTAGCTGGAATCTGCTTAAGCCTACTGAATTCCTGGGGGAGAGGTGACTGGCAATGGCTGCAGCTGCTTGCTGTCTAAGCCTTTTGAGCTCCTTTGGGGAGGGGCAGCAGCCAGCACTGGGACTTGCAACTGCCTAACACATTAAGCCTCCTGGGCAGAGGAAGGGCGGCACCCATTTCTATAGCTCCAGACTGTGCTTTTCTGCTGCTGGAGCTAGGGAGGCTGGATGGCTTGATGCCAAGACTTGTTCCCACAACCCAACACACCAGCTGTGGCAGTTTGCAGCCAGAGTGTGTCTTCAGGACTAACCCTGACCCATCCTTCCTCAGTGGTCAGGGCTTCCCTGCAAGATCTCCAATAACTCCAGCCAGAGGTGCAGGGAAAGAATTTGGATCTCCCGGGGCCTGAGCCCCTAGAGGGAGGGATGGCCACAGTTTCTGCAGACCAGCAGACTTAGCTTCTCCTTCTGGTAGTTCTGAGGAATCCAGGCAGCCCAGATGAGTGAGTTTCCCCCAGGGAAACACACCCTCTCCACCAAGGGACAAAGTGCTTCAGTAAACAAGTCCTGCTCCCCATGCCATCCAACTGGGTGAGACCCTCCAACAGGATTTGTCAGACACCCTATACAGAAACAATCCTACTGGCATCAGGTTGGTGCCTCTCCAGGTCAGAGATCCCAGAAGAAGAAGCAGGCACCCATCTTTGCTACTCTCCAGCCTTCTTGAGTGACATCTCCAGGCATGACAGCAAATCAGATGAATAGGGCCTGAAGTAAACCCCCAGCAAACTGCAGCAGCCCCACAGAAGAGGGACCTGACTATTGAAAGAAAAACAAACAAGCAGAAAGTGACAACAAAAGCATCAACAACAACAACAAAAAGACCCCCACAAAAACCCCATCCAAGGATCAGCAGCCTCAAAGACTGAAACTAGACAAACTCAGGAAGATGAGAATCAATGAAACAATGCTGAAAACCCAAAAGGCCAGAATGCCTCTTCTGCAAATGATTGCAACGTTTCTCCATCAAGGGTGTAGAACTGGATGGAGGATCAGATGGACGAATTGACAGAAGTAGGCTTCAGAAGACAGGTGATAAAAAACTACAATGCGCTAAAGGAACATGTTCTAATCCAATGCAAAGAAGCTAAGAACCTTGATAAACGGTTAGAGGAATTACTAACTAGAATAACCAGTTTAGAGAGGAATATAATAACCTGATGGAGCTGAAAAATACAGCACAAGAACTTCATAAAGCATGCAGAAGTATCAACAGCCAAATCGACCAAGTGGAAGAAAGGATATTAAGAATTTGAAGACCACCTTTCTGAAATAAGACATGCAGACAAGAATAGAGAAAACAGAACAAAAAGGAATGAACAAAGCCTCCAAGAAATATGGGACTTCATAAAAAGACCAAACCTACAATTGATTGGAGTACCTGAAGGAGATGGGGAGAATGGAAACGAGCTGGAAAACACACTTCACGATATTACCCAGGAGAACTTCCCCAACCCAGCAAGACAGGCCAACATGAAAATTCAGGGAATACAGAGAACATCATTAAGATACTCCACGAGAAGATCAACCCCAAGACACATAATCATCAGATTCTCCAAGGTTGAAATGAAGGAAAAACTGTTAAGGGCAGCCAGAGAGAAAGGCCAGGTCACTTACAAAGGGAAGCCCATCAGACTAACAGCAGACCTCTTAGCAGAAAGTCTAAGAAGAGAGTGGGGGCCAATATTCAACATTCTTAAAGAAAAAAATTTTCAACCCAGAATCTCATATCCAGCCAAACTAAGCTTCATAAGCAAAGGAGAAATAAAATCCTTTCCAGACAAGCAAATGCTGAAGGATTTCGTTACCACCAGGCCTCCCCTGCAAGAGCTCCTGAAAGAAGCACTAAATATGGAAAGGAAAAACCTGTACCAACCACTGCAAAAAATATAAAGACCAATGAGTTAGGGAGGAGTCCCTCCTTTTCAGTTGTTTGGAATAGTTTCAGAAGGAATGGTACCAGCTCCTCTTTGTATTTCTGGTAGAATTCAGCTGTGAATCTGTCTGGTCCTGGGCTTTTTTTTGGTTGGAAGGCTATTAATTATTGTCTCAATTTCAGAGCTTGTTATTGTCCTATTCAGGGATTCAGCTTATTCCTGATTTGGTCTTGATAGGGTGTATGCACACCAAAATATAAAGACCAATGACTACACACCAAAATATAGATCATGAAGAGCACACCAAAATATAAAAACTACGAAGAAACTGCATCAACTAATGTGCAAAATAGCCAAATAGCATCATGATGACAGGATCAAATGCACACATAACAATACAAACCTTAAGTGTAAATGGGCTAAATGCCCCAATTAAAAGACACAGACTGGTGAATTGGTAAGAAGTCAAGACCCATCAGTGCTCTGTATTCAGGAGATCCATCTTACATGCAAAGACACACACAGGTTCAAAATAGAGGGATGGAGGAAAATTTACCAAGCAAATGGAAAGCAAAAAATAGCAGGGGTCGCAATCCTAGTGTCTGACAAAACAGACTTTAAACCAACAAAGATCAAAAAAGACAAAGAAGGGCATTACAGAATAGTAAAGAGAACAATTCAACAAGAAGAGCTAACTATTCTAAGTATATATGCACCCAACAAAGGAGCATCCAGATTCAAAAAACAAGTACTTAGAGACCTATAAAGAGGCCGGGCATGGTGGCTCACATCTATAATCCCAGCACTTTAGGAGGGCGAGGAGGGTGAATCACCCGAGGTAAGGAGTTCGAGACCAGCCTAGCAAACATGGTGAAAACCTGCCCTACTAAAAATACAAAAAATTAGCCAGGTGTGGTGGCACATACCTGTAATCTCAGCTTCTTAGGAAGCTGGGGCAAGAGAATTGCTTGAACCCAGGAGGCAGAGGTTGGAGTGAGCTGAGACTGGGGCACTGCACTCCAGCCTGGGCAACAGAGTGAGACGCAGTCTGAAAAGAGACAGACCTACAAAGAGACTTAGACTCCCACACAATAATAGTGGGAGACTTTAACACCAAACTGTCAGTATTAGACAGATCAATGAGACAGAAAATTAACAAGGATATTTAGGACTTGAACTCAGCTCTGGATAAAATAGACCTAGTAGATGTCTACACAACTCTCTACCCCAAATCAACAGAATACACATTCTTCTCAGTGCCACATGGCACTGATTCTAAAATCGACCACATAATAGGAAGTAAAACACTCCTCAGCAAATGGAAAAGAACTGAACTAATAACAGTCTCTCACACCACAGTGCAATCAAATTAGAACTCAGGATTAGGAAACTAACTCAAAACCACACAATTTCATGGAAATTGAACAACCTGCTCCTGAATTACTCCTGGATAAATAATAAAAGTAAGGAAGAAATCAAATAAGTTCTTTGAAACCAATGAGAACAAAGAGACAACCTACCAGAATCTCTGGGACACAGCTAAAGCAGTGTAAGAGGGAAATTTATAGCACTAAATGCCCACATCAGAAAGCTGGAAAGATCTGAAATCAACATCACAATGAAACATCACAATTAAAAGAGCTAGAGAGGCAAGAGCAAACTTATCCAAAAGCTAGCAGAAGACAAGAAATAACAAAGATCAGAGAAGAATTGAAGGAGATAGAGGCGCGCGCACGCACACACACACACATGCACGTGCAAAACACTCCAAAAAATCAACAAATCCAGGGGCTGGTTTTTTGAAAAAAATAACAAAATAGATAGACCACTAGACTAATAAAGAAGAAGAGAGAGATGAATGAAATAGACACAATAAAAAATGACAAAGGGGCTATCACCACTGCTCCTGCAGAAATACAAACTACCATCAGAGAATACTGTAAACATCTCTACGCAAAGAAAGTAGAAAACCTAGAAGAAATGGATAAGTTCCTCGATGCATACAACCTACCAAGACCAAATCAGGAATAAGCTGAATCCCTGAATAGGACAATAACAATCTCTGAAATTGAGACAATAATTAATAGCCTTCCAACCAAAAAAAGCCCAGGACCAGACAGATTCACAGCTGAATTCTACCAGAAATACAAAGAGGAGCTGGTACCATTCCTTCTGAAACTATTCCAAACAACTGAAAAGGAGGGACTCCTCCCTAACTCATTATATGAAGCTAGCATCATCCTGATACCAAAACCAGGAAGAGACACAACAAAAAAATAAAACTTCAGGCCAATATCCCTGATGAACATTGATGCAAAAATCCTCAATAAAATACTGGCAAACTGAATCCAGCAGCATATCAAAAAACTTAGCCACCACGATCAAGTTGGCTTCATCCCTAGGATGCAAGGCTGGTCCAACATACGCAAATCAATAAACATAATCCATCACTGAAACAGAACCAAAGACAAAAACCACATGATTATCTCAATAGATGCAGAAAAGGCCTTTGATAAAATTCAACATCCCTTCATGTCAAAAACTCTCAATAAATTAGGTATTGATGGAACATATCTCAAAATAATAAGAGCTATTTATGAAAAGCCTACAGCCTATTGAGTGGGCAAAAGCTGGAAGCATTCCCTTTGAGAACCAGTACAAGACAAGGTTGCCCTCTCTCACCAATCTTATTCAAGATTGTACTGGAAATTCTGGCCAGGGCAATCAGGCAAGAGAAAGAAATAAAGAGTAACCAAATAAGAAGAGAGGAAGTCAAGTTGTCTCTGTTTGCAGATGACATGGTTTTAGATTTAGAAAACCCCATTATCTCAGCCCAAAAGCTTCTTGAACTATAAGCAACTTCAGCAAAGTCTCAGGATACAAAATTAGTGTAGAAAAATAGCAAGCATTCCTTTACACCAGTAGTAGGCAAGCAGAGAGCCAAGTCATGAATGAACTCCCATTCAAAATCACTACAAAGAGGATAAAATACCTAGGAATACAGCTAACAAGGGATGTGAAGGACCTCTTCAAGGAGAACAACAAACCACTGCTCAAGGAAATAAGAGAGGACACGAACAAATGGAAAAGCATTCCATCCTCATGGATAGGAAGAATCAATATCATGAAAATGGCCATATTGCTCAAAGTAATTTAGGTTCAATGTTATTTCCATCAAGCATTGAAGCATTGACATTCTTCTCAGAATTAGAAAAAGCTATTTTAAATTTCATATGGAATCAAAGAAGACCCTGTATAGCCAAGACAATCCTAGGCAAAAAGAACAAAGCTGGAGGCATCACGTTACCTGATATGAAACTATTTTACAAGGCTACAGGAACCAAAGCAGCATGGCACTGGTACGAAAACAGACATATAGACCAATGGAGCAGAACAGAGACCTCAGAAATAATACAACACATCTACAATCAACTGATCTTTGACAAACCTGACAAAAACAAGCAATGGGGAAAGAATCTCCTATTCAGTAAATGATGCTGGGAAAAATGGCTAGCCATATGCAGAAAACAGAAATGGAACCCCTTCCTTACACCTTATACAAAAATTAACTCAAGATGGATTAAAGACTTAAACATAAAACCTAAAGCCATAAAATCCCTCAAGGAAAACCTAGGCAATATTACTCAGGACATAGTCATGGGCAAAGACTTTCATGACAAAAATGCCAAAAGCAATTGCAGCAAAAGTCAAAATTGACTAATGGGATCTAATTAAACTAAAGGTCTTCTGCATAGCAAAAGAAACTATCATCAGAGTGAACAGGAAACCTACAGAATAGGAGAAAATTTTTGCAATCTATCCAAAGGTCTAACATCCAGAATTTACAAGGAACTTAAACATTTTTTTTCTTTTTCCTTTTCTTTCTTTCTTTCTTTTTTTTTTTTTTTTTTTTTTTTTTTTTTTTTTTTTTTTTGAGATGGAGCCTCACTCTGTCACCCAGGCTGGAGTGCAGTGGCACAATCTCAGCTCACTGCAAGCTCCGCCTCCTGGGTTCACACCATTCTCCTGCCTCAACCTCCCGAGTAGCTGGGACTACAGGCGCCCACCACCACGCCCGGCTAATTTTTTGTATTTTTAGTAGAGACAGAGTTTCACTGTGTTAGCCAGGATGGTCTCGATCTCCTGACCTCATGATCCGCCCGCCTCAGCCTCCCAAAGTGCTGGGATTACAGGCATGAGCCACCGCACCTGGCCAAACATATTTTCAAAAAAAAACAACTCCATCAAAAAGTGGGCAAAGGATATGAACAGACACTTCTCAAAAGAAGACTTTTACGTGGCTAACAAACATGAAAAAAAGCTCAACATCACTGATCATCAGAGAAACGCAAATCAAAACCACAATGAGATACCATCTCACACCAGTCAGAATGGCGATTAGTAAAAAGTCCAGAAACAAGAGATGTTGGTGAATCTGTGGAGAAATAGAAATGCTTTTATATTGTTGGTGGGAATGTAAATTAGTTCAACCATTGTGGAAGACAGTATAGCAGTTCTTCAAGGATCTAGAACCAGAAATACCATTTGACCCAGCAATCCCATTACCCAAATGATTATAAGTCATTCTACTGTAAATACACATGCACATATATGTTTACTGCAGCACTATTTACAATAACAAAGACTTGGAACCAACCCAAATGCCATCAATGATAGATTGGATAAAGGAAATATGGTACATATACACCATGGAATACTATGCAGCCATAAAAAGGAATGAGATCATGTCCTTTGCAGGGGCATGGATGAAGAAGGAAACCATCATCCTCAATAAACTAACACAGGAACAGAAAACCAAATACCACATTTTCTCACTCATAAGTGGGAGTTGAACATTAAGAACACATGGACATAGAGATGGGAATAACACACACCAGGGCCTGTTTGGGGGTCGGGGGGTGCGGGGAAGAAACTTAGAGGACGGATCAATAGGTCAGCAAACCACCATGCCACACATATACCTATGCAACAAACCTGCATTCTCTGCACATGTATCCCATTTTTTTATTAGAAGAAATAAATAAAAATAAAATAAAAAATAATAAAATAAATGTAAAAAAGAAAATTTAGATTATTAATTCCTTTTATTGCTAGATTCATGCTTTCTATTTCTTCTTGATTCATATGCATATATATATATATATATATATACACACACTAACAACAAACTATCCAAAAAGGAAATTAAGAAAATAATCTTGGCTGGGTGTGGTGGCTCATGACTATAATCTCAGCACTTTAGGAGGCGGAGGCAGAGGTGGATCCAGGAAAATCCCTTGAGCTAAGAAATTCGAAGGCAGTCTGGGCAATACAGTGAAACTTTATCTCTATTAAAAAACAAAAATTAACCAGGTGCAGTCGTGCTCCTGTAGTCCCAGCTACTCAGGAGGCTGAAGTGAGAGGATCACTTGAATCTGGGATGTCAAGGCTGCAGTGAGCCATGATCATGCCACTGCACTCCAGCCTGAGCAACAGA
This sequence comes from Pan troglodytes, assembly GCF_028858775.2. Classification (NCBI taxonomy): domain Eukaryota; kingdom Metazoa; phylum Chordata; class Mammalia; order Primates; family Hominidae; genus Pan; species Pan troglodytes. The sequence continues at coordinate 178,577,232 of NC_072401.2, forward strand.
ACGAGACCTTGTCTTTTAAAAAAAAAAAAAAAAAATCTCACTTTCTTAGCACAAAATAAAATAAAATATCTAGGAATAAACTTAACCAATGAAGTAGAGGTTTGTATACTGAAAACTATAAAACACTAATGAAAGAAATTAAAGCTAGAAAGACTTCCTATGTTCATAGATTGGAAGAATTAATATTGGTAAAATGTCCATACTACCCAATCTGATCTACAGATTGAATGCAGTGTCTCTCAAAATCCCAATGGCATTTTTTACAGAAATTGAAATAACAATTCTAAGATTCATACTGAATCACAAAAGATCCTGAACAGCAGCCAAGGTAATCTTGAACAAGAGAAATAAAACTGGAGGCATCCTACTTCTTGATTTCAAAATAATATAAAATGTAAAATATATTACAAAGCTACAGTAATCCAAACAAAATGGTACTGGTATAAAAACAGACATATAACCCAATAAGCAGAATAGAAATATCAGAAACACACCCTCATACACTTTTAAAGTTATATGGTTAAATGAAATCAGACCTTTATCTTACACCATACACAAAAATTAACTCAAATGGTTTAAATACCTATATGCAAAACCTGAAACCATAAAATTTATAGAAGAAAACATAGTGGAAAATCTTCTTGACATTGTTCTTGGCAATGATTTCTTAAGTATAATACTAAAATCAAAAGCAACTAAAATAAAACTAGATAATTGTGACTATATCAAACTTAAGGCTTCTGCATGGCAAGGGAAACCACCAACAAAATGAAAAGGCAATCTGCGGCATGTAAGAAGTATTTGCAAACTGTGTATCTGATTAAGGGTTAATATCCAAAATATAGAGAAAACTCCTACAACTAAATAGCAAATTATAATAATAACCCTGTGAAAAAATAGGCAAGGGACCTGAATAAACATTACTCCAAAGAAGACATTGAAATGCCAAACAGATATATGAAAAAGTGCTCAACATCACTCGTCATCAGGGAAATGCAAATTAAAGCCACAGTGGCATATCACCTTGCACCAGTTAGCATGGCTATTATCAGAAATCAAACAATAAATATTGGCGAGAATATGGAGAAAAGGGAACCCTCGTACACTGTTGGTGGAAATGTAAACTTGTACAGCCTCTATGGAAAGTAGTATGAAAGTTCCTCAAAAAATTAAAAATACTAGCATAAAAACAGACATATAAACCAATGAGCAGAATAGAAATCTCAGAAACACACACACATACACATTTAAAGTTATATAGTTAACATGAAATCAGACCCTTATCTTACACTATACACAAAAATTAACTCAAATGGTTTAAATACCTATATGTAAAACCTGAAACCATAAAATTTGTAGAAGAAAACACAGTGGAAAATCTTCTTGACATTGTTCTTGGCAATGATTTGTTGAATATAATACTAAAAACAAAGGCAACTAAAATAAAACTAGACAATTGTGGTTGATTGTCTGATTCGGCAATCCTACTGCTGAGTATATATTTAAAAATATTACATTCAAGATCTTAAAGAGATGTTTGCAACCCCATGTTCATGGCAGCATTATTCACAACAACCAAGACATGGAAGTAACCTAAATGTCCATCAGTGAATGAACGGATAAAGAAAATGTGATATGTAGATATACACAATAGAATATTATTCAGCCTTAAAAATAAAAGGAAATCCTGACATTTGCCAGAACATACATGAACTTGGAGGACAATATGCTAAGTGAAATAAGCCAGACATAGGAGAACAAATACTATGTGATACCACTGAGATGAGGAATTTAAAAGAGTCAAACTCAAAGAGGCAAATAGTAGAATGGTGCTTGTTAAGGGCCGGGGATGAGGGGAGGTAAGAAATAAGAGGTATTAGTCAAAGAGTTCAAAACTTCAGTTGCAGAGATGACTAAGTCCTAGAGATCTACTGCACAGCATAGTGAGTGCCTACAGTTAATAATACTGTAGTGTATAATTAAAAATTTGCTAAGTGGATAGGTCTTATGTAAGTATTCTTAACACTACTAATAATGATAATAAAATACATAGGGCAGGAGAAAACTTATTTTCATGGTTTTATAAAAAAAGATTATAATATACTTTTTAAAAATGTACACTTTAAAAGTTTAAATCAGTATAAAGCTTACACATACCTATATTTTAAAAACTAAAATGTAAACTTATCAATTGTTTTTACTGTAGAAATGTAAATCCCACAGTTTATCTTTTAAAATGAAATGAAAATTTTGTATTACAAGCATAATATCACATTAAATTGGAAGCATTATATATTAATCATCTGCTATGTATTTAAGCAACATAAATTTATCTTATAGATATAATATTTTTATTTTAAAATTAGAGTTAATAATTTATAATTTGACTAATTTATCACCATATTTAAAAGCTTTGTTATGAAAGAAAAGTTACACACGATACTGGGAACTTTGGATTTTTATTTCCCGATTTTCTATTTGTGGGAAGGGAGGAGAAGGCAGATATTTTGATATAGAAGAAAAAGTGATAAAGTATTTAAGATAATGGGATGTAATGAAAAACTGGTAACAATATATTTCAACCTCTTTAAACAATTAGTTTAAATAGGTTTTCTAAAATACAAATAAACAGTACTTTATTAAGTACTTTCAATTATGTCAATCACTAATTTTTTGAAATTTGGGTTCTCCCAATACAATTTTAGTTTCAACTTGGAAAAGATAAAACACACAAGAAGAAAATAGGAAAGAAAATAGAGGGGAGAGGAGAAAGGCAAATTAAGATATATCGTAATGCTAAGCAGGAAAATTATGAATGATAAAAATATTTAGTTTCCTTTGGTCTTTTCCTTCAGATTAATACATTTGATAACATTCTTATCCTGCCCTCACTATCTCTCAACCCAATTTTGAGAGGACAGAATGACATAACTGCTAATAGCCCTGATTCACATCCTTAATGACTGTCTGAAAAAAAGTTTGCCATGATGTAGGATATGAATCATGCTCACCAGAGAACATCTCACATTTATGGTAAACTGTGGCCTGCTTGCAAGAAATAGAAATGTTAATTACAGTCATTTCACTTCATAAAAATAAATGTTTCAGAGTTTGTTTTTGTACTCTCAAATTATTTCCTAATGAATTACAGACTCCGTCTATAAATGTGCACTCAAATGTAAAGTTACTGTAATACATATATATCAATGTCATTATAAATTTCTGTTCCAAGCTAAATGGAAAAATATCAGGGTCCCTGGAACAATATCAATGTGTCATAATTGAACATTTATACAATATTTGTAGACCACCTATTAATTATATACAAATGACTGAAATTCTCCTGTAACAATATTAAATATGATCTTTAGTAATCACACAGTTTAAAATTATACTTTCTCTTTTATTATCTTGTACACGCATGTCTTTCTTATCAGTGTACTTCATTGAGTAAACACTAGTTGGCTTAATTATCTTACTCACTTTTTGCCAGGAAGTGGATGTGAGACACTTTTGTGGGTGTTCTTAATATTTTTGAACTTCATTATTGCTTATTTAAAGAATAGCTTCCTACGTGCTCAATAACATGTGCATTTGGATTGCATCAAATAAAGTTAGAATAACTTAAAAGGAACATACCAGAGCATACTTATTTTTTGTTTGTTTAAAGGACACCATGTTTGAGGAAACGTACAGAAGGAAGAGAAGTCACTGGAATCTGAAAAACAGGATGGAAAGAATAAAAGCTGTGCTAAGGTAATTCATTGGCGCCTTCTTAGCAATCTCTGATTTTCCCATTTAAGCCTGTATTTCTTTTCTTTTTTTTCCAAATACATTTTATTGTATATATTTAAGGTATAATAATAATAATAATAATAATTATTATTATTATTATTATTATTATTTGGAGATGGAGTCTTGCTCTTGTCGCCCAGGCTGGAGTGCAATGGCATGATCTCGGCTCACTGCAACCTCCGCCTCCCGAGTTCAAGGGATCTCCTGCCTCAGCCTCCTGAGTAGCTGGGATTACAAGCACCCGCCACCATGCCCAGCTAATTTTTGTATTTTTAGTAGAGACGGGGTTTTGCCATGTTGGCCAGGCTGGTCTGGAACACCTGACCTCGTGATCCACCCACCTCGGCCTCCCAAAGTGCTGGGATTATAGGCGTGAGCCACCGTGCCCAGCCAAGGTATACTTATAAGATACAAATAGACAATAAAAAGGTTATTATAGTGAAACGAATTAAGATATCCATCATCTCACATAATTACCCACTTTTTTTTTGTTTTTGTGGCAAGAACAGCTAAAATCTACTAATTTAACATGAACCCCAAATACAGTAAAATGTTATTCCCTATAGTCCTCATGTTGTACCTTAGATCTCTGGACTTGCTCATTCTGCTTTCAGTCCTTTAATTACTAAATTGTGATCCTTGAAGTCTGATTATTTTACTTTATAAAAATTATTTCATAAAATAATCCTCAACTCAATTCCTCAGCCACGGGAAAAAATAAAGTAATTCATAGGTTTGGGGATCGTTTTACTTTTTTGAGGTTAATTAATGTTAATAGTAGGAAATGCAGGGTTCCAGGAGCCTCAAACTCTAATCTTAAATAAGTCCCTAGTTCAGATTGCCATCTCAGGCTGGTGAGCCGTCCTCCCTACCCTTCAATAATCAATCTGACAATTTTAAGGACAAGGATGCAGCATCATGGGAGGCCAAGAAAATACTCAAAACATTCCTAGAGACTTGAAAATGAAACTGATTAGAGTCATACTATAAAGAAATTGAAAGGGGGTATGAAACAAACAGGTAAATGAAAAGTGTTATTTGCTGCTAATAAGAATTGACAGGACTCTTCTCAGCTGTTCACTACCTCACATTTTAGAATCATTACCAAAAAGTTCTTTCCCTCAATAACCTTATTGCTATCAACTTTGAAAAAAATCAGGAAACTGTGAGGATATAAAATATATCAGATAACACACTTGCTATTTATTTATTTATTCATTATTTTTGAGGCAGAGTCTCCCCCTGTCACCGAGGCTGGAGTGCAGTGGTAAGATCTCTGATCATTGCATCCTCCACCTCCCGGGTGGAAGCGATTCTGCTGCCTCAGTCTCCTGAGTAGCTGGTGGCACGTGCCACCATGCCAGGCTAATTTTTGTATTTTTAGTAGAAACGGGTTTTTTGCCATGTTGACAAGGCTGGTCTCAAACTCCTGGCATCACACACTTGCAATTTAGAGGAGACTTTTCTACTTTCTAATAAAGTAATACTGATATATATAAAAGTGTTTATTTGTTCACAGATATCTTTAGGAAATCGTGGTAACATTGTTGCTATGTGCCAGGTATGATCATGGCAAGTCACTTAATCTTTTTCTTCTCCGTTGATAAATTGATAAACTAAAGCTTATAATACGAGCAACCTCATAAATGTGTTATACAAATTAAATGTATGAATGCATGCAATGCCCTTTCAAAAGAGCTCAGGAGCAAAGTAAGAACTCAATAATGGTAGAGATTTTTATTATGATTAAAATTAATATTTGTTAGGAGAAACGAGAGGATTTAAATAATGATAGGACAATAAACACTGGGGACTACTAGAAGGGGAGGTGGGGTGGGGAAAGGCTTGAAAAGCTAACTATTAGGTACCATGCTCACTACCTGGGTGATGGGATTAATCCCACCCCAACCCCACCATCATGAAATATACCCATGTAACAAACCTGCACATGTACCCCCTGAATCTAAAATAAAAGTTGACATTATTTAAAAAATGAAAAAATAAATAAATATCTATAGGTAAAGTACTCTGGGCATTCAAAGGAGGAAGAGATTCTTTCTTCCAAATGTCACTGGAATGCCTCCCTCCTTCCTCCATTATTATCTCAGAAGGTCACTTGCCTGCTGAAGAGCTTGAGTTTATGGTTACACAGACCCTTAGGTCCTTAGGTCCACTCATAAAGAATCCTTCAGCAAGCTAATTGATCTCTTCGAGACCTGACTTCTTATAGCAATATATATAAAATGTCTGGTACATAATTAGTAATCCATGCATAGTGATTTCTCATTAAAAGGCCCATTTTAATAGAATATGAGGCTGATTGAATGCTGTTTGGGGGTGTTAGGAGAAAAGAAGTCCTGAAAAATCAGAGAGAATTTGCTCAGATGAAAATAATTCAGTTGAATTTATTAAAAGAAACAGTAAATTGGAGAAAATAATAAGGATTATTCAAAACATATTAGTCATGTTTAGTGACCTAAAAAATGTTAGTACTGTATGTGTAATCTATGATGAGAAAAATGTCAAACTTTGGAGTCTTCAGTGTTTTCAGTGATCACTCTGATTTTCATTTTTAAAATTATTTCAATATGTATGTATGACCTTTTATGAAAATACTCCCACAGGGATTAGGAATGCTGATTATTTTTCTGTTTGTGACCATTAAGAAGGGAAATGACTATTTCAGACCAGGAAAAGCAACCAAGTTCATGATGATGACTGTACAGTGTAGTATTATCAATTGATCGATCGATCGATTGATCTATCTATCTAATCTATCTATCTAATGTGTGTATATATATATATGGCTTATATATCTATATGGTTTATATATATGATTATATATCTATATGGTTTATATATATATGGTATGTGTGTGTATACATATATATATAAACCCCTCTACACAGTGACTTTTAGTAAAACGAAGTCTTTTGTTAGTGAGAATTTTTTTCAAATTATAAGAGAAGTAAGCTTTTGAAAATTCAGTGATAGCACAGTAAAATGAAAAAAAAATTGACAACAGAAAAGCTCACGGAAATAATAAAAATATATTAGTAAAATATTTACAGTGTAATATAAATACATTATTTTGTGTTTTTATATACTTTATAAACTTATTTATATATTTTATACATTACATATTTTATATTACATATAAATATATATTTATATAAGTGTATGATTTTATATATGATTATATATAAAATATATAAATATATATACATTCATATATTATACTACTTTATATATTTATTTCTATATCCTTTATATAGTTGACTTATGTTCATATATTTTATATTCTATATGCTTATTTTACTATTTTTCTCTTTATTTTTTTTTTTTAGTCTCCTTAAACACTGTTAACCTTTCAGATCATTGTTATGTTATCTCAAACTCATGGAATTCTAGTCTATGAACTGGCTAAGCTTATTCACTCAAGTGCCAGATTGTCTAGGTTTTAATTCCATGTCTGCCATTTACAGCTTGTGTGATCTTGAGCAAGTTATGTAATATCTCTGCACCTCAGTTTCACATTTGAAAACTGGAATAACAATAATGCTTAGCTCACAGAGTTGTTTTAAGGATTAAAATAGTTTTTAAGTAAGAGCAGAAGACCTGAAAGGACCTGTGGCATGGAGAGTCGGCTATCATCACTAAGTTCTTACCTCCCACAGACTGGGTTTCTTTTGCTTGCCTCTTCATGGTATCTGGAGATTACTCTCTTCTTCCTCTAGCAAAGCTATTCATGAAACATGTAACATTTTATGTAGAATTGCTAGGTGTTTGCAGTTGGAGGGTTTCCTGTTAGCCAAGCTTGGCATCTTGCTGAATATGGAATCCAATGAGGATATTTCTTATATCTACATTGGGACAGAACTTCTACCACTGTTAAAGGTAAAAGTTTATGTTAGTCTAACTTATTTTCTTTTACTGTGTGGACCTTTTACTATAGGCCCAGTATTTATTTATTTATGCCTGCAAATGATCCCCAATGTCCACATATTCAATAGAACTATTACACTGCATTTATTCTTAGGAATAACACAAGTTAATTTATAATGTATACAATAACAGCGGCATCCACTAAAGATATTATGCTGACAAGATTACATTTAAAGTGTTAATGTGAGTGGTCAGAAAGTGCATGCTCTCTTCTAAATTCACGTCAAAAGGGGAGTCAGAATCTTCATTACAATCCACCCTGATTGAGTGCTGAGAGCTTTCAAGCCCCACACTCTCCTTACCCTTCTGCCAACACTTGAAAGCTGGTAAGAAACCTAGGTGCTCCCTTCCTCCTTTAGGATGCCAGAAAGTTCAAATCTTTCAAGACCCCGCCAGTATGAGACAACCTGCACCCAAACCCCACCTTCTAATCTCATTAAAAATCAAAGCAGTCTCCTTTCCGTGTTCTTTCAAGCCATTGTTGGACCTGACTGGGAGTTTCTCTGCCCTCCTCATAAAACCTCATTATGTGAGTAATAATACTCGCTTGGCTTAGTTCAAATTCATTGTGTTGTATCCTGCAGTTTATTATCTGTTTGCAAATGACAATAATTTGCAAAGGAAATTATTTGCAAGGGTGGCGTCATCTGCAAAAATTTTAGGTGGGGAGTCCCCCAGTATTTTTGAAGTGACCACAGCAGGTAGAGTAATTAGAGGGGGAAGAAATGATTTTAAGGAGAAAAGGGTGAATCTAGTTTTGGTGGTAATGGTTCTGAAGCGATTTGGGTATATATAATCAGTTGTCACAAATACAGTGGGAGATTGGGAGTGATGTCTGGGCAGGTGGCAGCTTGGATTCATCAGCATACAGGTAGAATCAAGGGCCTGGTGAAGATGAGATCACCCAGGGGGTACACACAGTGAGAAGAAAAGAGGGCCGGGTCCATTGCATCAGCTGAAATCTACCTCTATATTATTCACTCCTCCCTTTTCAATGTGGACTTTATTCTTGATAATTTTTTGTTTTTTCTTGTGCTTGACTTAACTTCAACCTAAATTGAAGTAACAGATTAATATTAATCTTTATCTTTTAAGTCAATCCTTAAAAATCCTGGCATCTACATCATACGCAGGCAACTAAATTTAAAATTTCAGGGCTGTAACCCACACATTAGTAACTTTAAAATTTCCTTATGTGAATCCAATGTGCATCCAAGGTTCAGAAAAACCACTGTAGGTGAATTGAAATTAGTAGAAGTATAGGATATACTTCTTCAGAAGAGAGCATGCACTTTCTGACCACCCACATTAACACTTTAAATGTAATCTTATCAGCATAATATCTTTAGTGGGTGCCTCTACAAGCATAGGACATACTTCTACTAGGTTTTGATTTTTAAAATTTTAAATGTATTTCACATCTTGTTTTGGAATGGATTTAAGGTATTTTATATGGCTAATTAAATTATAATTAATTATATGGCTAACTAAAATATAATTGTTGCCTTATCAATGAATTAACTTTTATCAAATTCAAATAGTAGGTCTTAATATGCCCATTTTAAAGTTAAGAAAATTGAGGCTGAGAGAGATCAAGTCACTTTCCAAATATGCACAACTAGTGACTGACAGAGAAGTAATTTAAAACCAAGTTTCACTGGTTACTTCCATAAGTTCATTCACCTAACGGCATAGCTCAATGCTTCACAGGTTAGGAATCTAGGATTTTGAATATTTTTTTTTCATAAAGTACCTGGAACTTTCCCCGTATTCAATTTAACCTTCTCTCAAAATGCATGTAAAGTAATATTAAATTACAGCATTTCCAAATAAGGCATGATTTAATACACATTTTAAAGAATTTGGAGGTGTTTGTGAAAAAGTGACCCGTAGCGTAGAAATCTTATTATAAGGGTAATTTTCCTTATTTTTAAGTAAAAGTTCAAATTTTTCTGCCAAACGGCCTTGGGCATTTAAATATCTATTAGAATGTCTTCCCATATTCATATCTTCTATTTCTGAGAAACAATCATAGCTTTAGACAACTTTAGGAATAATTTTTGACCTCTTATAACAACAGAGTTGACCTTCTGGTTATTCTCTCACTAGTAGGAAATCCCCAGAGTTTCTTTTTTATGAAACAGCTAAAAAACATTTAGTTCGACTGCCATCAAAATATCTTCTATTCAACTGTTGTTACTCAACTCCAGTGCCCTTAAATTCTCTAAATCTGAGGATCATGATTTAAGAAGGGAAGATCAAGCTCTTCCTGGAACGTTTCCAGTGGAGGATTAGCTATCATAGTTTAGCATAATGGGATGATTCATGTGTTACACTGAGTTTATAACTTTGCATCTTCATAACAGTTTTACTTAGATTATAAAATCTCTTGGAAAACAATAAAAGTGTAATTCTAGAAAAATACAGGAACCACATATTTCAAATAATTGGATTTTGGTTTAAAATAATGGCCAATTGGCTATTTCTGATTTTAAGAATGACTTAAATTGGGGGGCATATATTTCTTTAGACCATAGAATAAATGTGCTGTAAATAACTTTTCTCCCATAAAAAGTTTCTCAGTCCAGAGTTGAGTATCAAAGGCAAAAATGGTACACTGAAAGTGTTTGAAATTGTTTAAATTAAGAGAAAAATTTCTTCAGCAGAAAGGTATGAGAGATAAATAAAAAATAAAAAATTGTAAAAAATAAAGAGGAAACCTTTCTTGCTTTTTTTCCAAATGCGATTTTTCCAAATTTCTTCAGAATGTTTCAGAAATCTTTATCTACCCTCCTCTGAGATAGAAAAGCTAAGAATATTAAGTAGCTAGAAGTTAAGAAATTCAGTACTAGAGGTTGTGCTGAGCAAAGAGTTGTGTTGATGAATTCGGTGCTTACTACTGCAAAATCCTGGATCGAGGGCGTTATCTTGATTTGTCTAAATTGTGATTCCCTCTGTCTGCCACTGATTGGTCCAGGAGCCTTAGGGCTGAGGCAATTGGCGCATAGCGTCACCTGGACATGTGAATTGGTTTAAATGCTTCAAAGAGTTCTTGGAAGGGAAGAAGCAGTAATAGTTATAGTTTCTTATATATATATATATTTTTTTTTTTTTTGAGATGGAGTCTCACTCTGTTGCCCAGGCTGGAGTGCAGTGGCCCGATCTCGGATTACTGCAACCTCCGCCTCCCGGGTTCAAGCGATTCTCCTGCCTCAGCCTCCCAAGTAGCTGGGATTACAGGCATGCGCCATCATTCCCAGCTAATTTCTTCATTTTTAGTAGAGACGGGGTTTCACCTTGCTGGCCAGGCTGGTCTTGAACTCCTGACCTCATGATCTGCCCGCCTTGGCCTCTCAAAGTGTTGGAATTACAGGCGTGAGCCACCACATCTGGCCTGAAATCTTTCTTTCCATACTTTTTTTTAATGTATAGAAATAAGACCTAGATTTTTTTTTTAGCTATCTTCTACCAGCGTGTTGATGTTGTCAACACACAGAAAGAGCAGAGAAGAAAATCTAGAGAAATGGAGTTGGAACCTTGACTAAATCATGATTGATCGTTCCCAATCAGTGAACATTTTAGTTATATTCTCTATTATTTCAGACAATTTAAATTAGATTTTTCTGTTACTTGTGTCCAAAGCATGACTTTTGGATATAATGTCACTGTGTTTCCACAGCTTAGCTGTATAAAATATGAGCCAAAATACCTTCCCTGAGCAATTTGTAGATTGCTTTCTTACATTGACTATTGTTGTAGAGAATACACCTTACAAGTTACCTGATTTTTTTCTTCATTAATGATAGTATTTTTCTTCATATTTAAAAATACAATAATCTTGCCAGTGCATATTGATTGCTCCATAACAATTTTCCCCAAGAATATGTGTGTCCTTTCACATACAGATTTAATTCATTTTTTAGGTTTAGAAATTTTTCTTCTAGAATACATATAAATACATTTCGTTTCTTTTTTCTCAATTATGTATACTTTAGATCTTCTTTTCCTAATACAGCTATACATTTTTCAATTCTTTTAAACTTATGATGTAAAGAAATTAGAAATTAATAACAAATGTAGAAAACAACAACATTGCTACACTGTTACTTCAAATTTTAAAAAATCCTTAAAACAATTTTTAGAATAAAAATAAATTCAAATGTAAAATATTTAGAAAATAACAATAGCAATAACAATATATAGTAACCCATGGGTAGAAGAAGTATCCAAAAGTAGAAGAACTCATTCAGAATCTTAAATATACATTAAGAACAAAACAATACAAATGAATAAAAATTTAAGAGAGATTTAGAAAAGAGAAAAAGCCCAACTTAAACAATTATGAAAGACTGTATTATTAAAAATAAAATATAAATTTATAAATAAAATCAGAAAAAAACTAATAAAATAAAATTCTACAGACTAATAAGTGAAATCAGTAGTTGGCCTTATCAGCAAGCACTGGATAACAGTAATGCCAAAAGAAAAAAAAAAAGAGTTGGCTCTATTAGAAAAGCAATGATAATTTAACATAGGAGAGGTTGACCTAATCAAGAAAAAAGTAGAAATACTGTAATGAAGAAATAAAGTACAAAGTAAAGTCAATTATGACATACTACTATATACAATTCTATGAAAAAAATTTGAAAACCTTGGTGAAGCTGAGGACCAAATAAAATATAAATAACCAAATTGAAAGTTTAAATGTCTCACATTGCTAAAGATGGTATCATGATGAATTCTGTCAAACCTTCAAAAGACAATGCCAATTTTATTTTCATAATACCAGATCATGAAATAGAATTCAATCTTCCAAATTCTTTTTACAAAGTCAAGCCACCATTTATAATAGACCTTGTGAAAGACAACATAAGAAAATAAAACTTTAAACCATCTTGTCATCTGTCCAGTTTCCATCAGGAGAGAAAGACCAGTATGAATTAAGGGGTAAAAAAGTTATTATAGGAATTAGACTTTACACAGTGTTGGGGGAAGCTGGATGGAGGGGAACTGAAAGTTGAACTAGGAAGTTGGGAGATCAGAGGCATCACCAACCTGTTAATATGAGTAGCCCAGCACATTTAGTTGCTGAAAAGGAACCAGGAAGGGTTGGCTGGAGAAGTCTACAGACAGCTGTTCTCTCTGAGCTCCTGCAGCCATGTGTCTGGTGATGGGCCTGCAGTGACTGTTGGCCAGCAGGGCCAGCAGTGAAGATGAAGACCTCCACGCAGAGCAGAAGAGAGTGAAGACAAGCTGGAACCTGCCAGGTAACCCTGTGCCTCTGCTTTACCTCATGTAACCACGATGATCTTCAAACAATAATGGCCATTGCTTCAGCTGCACCTACCAAATGTCACAAAAATTCTTCTTTTGGCCAATTCTAAGAACAGTACAAAGAAGGGGATGCTGAGGAACATTCCTTCCAACTAAGTCAAGTTGGCACTCAGCATAGTCTAACTCTTCAGTATGACATTAGCATAGAGCTTTTTCAATCATATTTAACTTCCAAATAAAGGCAGCAACAAAATCATGCTTTTGCCTAATATGATGCAATTATACCTATACAAGGAAACAACACAATAGCATTCTCTCCAGAAAAGATTGCACACAGGTTGGGCGCAGTGGCTCATGCCTGTAATCCCAGCACTTTGGGATGCCGAGGTGGGCGGATCACAAGATCAGGAGTTTGAGACTAGCCTGACCAACATGGTGAAACCCCGTCTCTACTAAAAATACAACAATTAGCCGGGCGTGGTGGCTGGCGCACGCCTGTAATCCCAGCTACTCAGCAGGCTGAGGCAGGAGAATCGCTTGAACCTGTGAGGCAGAGGTTACAGTGAGCGGAGATCGTGCCACTGCACTCCAGCCTGGGCGACAGAGCGAGACTCTGTCTCAAAAAAAAAAAAAGAAAAGAAAAGAAAAAAGAAAAAAAAAAAGATTGCACACAGTCCTATGTCGCATTATCCACCTTTGCGTGATACACATTTCTCTTCTAGCTGAGTCATATTCCTCTTTGCTATCCGGTAACATAAATAGTGAGAGAGAAGTTTAACCACTATTAACATATCTTATATAGTAGAAGAGGGAAATGTGATAAAATTAGAGAAAGAATCGATAAATATATTCACTCTTTCATATACACACATATTTAAAACACAGTAAGAAAGACTCAACTACTACAGCCCTTGTTTCCAACTAGTCAGTTGGTTGTAACTGACTATTATGTTTCTTTTTCCATACCAACTCCATATTCCTTTTGCCCTAGCGAACACCTCTGGTGGTTAGGTTCCTTACCTGGTAGGGTGAAACATATCTTCATTTCTTATTCACCAATATGGATTGTTATATTTTTTCATGGCCCTTAAGACATAGGGACTATTAAGTGAGAACTTAAAGGATCTTCTAAATTTCTCCCTGATCTCATTGTATGATAGAAACCAGTTTCTCTTTCATAATCAGATTTCATTACCTCTGCCAGTAGTCGAACTTCATTTTGTTTGTTTGTTTTTTGTTTTGTTTTTGTTTTTGAGACAGAGTCTTGCTCTGTCACCCAGGCTGGAGTGCAGTGGCACGATCTCAGCTCACTGCAAGCTCCACCTCTTGGGTTCACGCCATTCTCCTGCCTCGGCCTCCTGAGTAGCTGGGACTACAGGCGCCTGCCACCATGCCCAGCTATTTTTTTTGTATTTTTAATAGAGACGGGGTTTCACTGTGTTAGCCAGGATGGTCTCAACCTCCTGACCTTGTGATCCGCCCGCCTCGGCCTCCCAAAGTGCTGGGATTACAGGAGTGAGACACCGCCCCCGGCCAAACTTCTTTGTTATTGATTGAGTGGTGTGAGGACCCCAAGTAGCCAGGTGGCAATTTCAGTTTCTACTTAAATAGAATCATTGATGTGCCCATTGGTGAACACATTCCTTCTTTGGGAACCAAGACCTCTATAGAAGCAAAGCCCACAATTGAGGGTAAAACAAACAAAATCTTGTTAGTGAATCATACAGATAATGATGAGAGGAGTCACTCTGGCTTCTACCTTTTGATTCTTGGACCCATAATCCCAAAATAGCACCAGTATATTGATGGCTGATTCAGAGTATATATCATATACTGGTAAAAGCATCCCAGATCTATAAAGTATTGTCACCCAACTGAATTTTCAAAAGTCCTTTCTACGATAATTTTTCACATTTGCAAATACAGAAAACCATAAAGATGGCAATTGACATAATCCTTGTGGAACGCCATCAAGTAGTGATAACCACAATTACACTTTTGGCATATGTTCAGGTTATGTGTGTGCTTACGGAATGTGGAAGTATCCAGTCTACGTACCTCCATAAAAATTGCTTTCTATATGTATGTTTATCCATCTGCACTTTTACCAATGACATATTAAAAAGTTCATTGCAAGTTGTTTTCACCAGAATGGCTCTTTGTTGGGGAAAAGGCGAAGTTCTTAGGCAAAAAAATTTGTTTTCATATGCATTTTTGATTAGGAGAGGTGAACAATTTTTCATGCTTTTAAACTAGTTATAATTACTTGTCAATTATCAGCTTCCCTTTTTCTCATTTATCAGGATCCTGTATTTACTAGTCCTTCATATGACCTCTATAAATAAATATAGTGAGAGTCTAGGTGTTCCCGTTTTTTACATTATTATGGGGGTGCATAATGTAGAATATGTTTTTACATTTAATGTACCATAGCTTTTTTATTTCTTTATAACTTGTAAATCTAAAAAGTCATTTTATCCTTCAGAGGATTGATATTCAATTTTATATTGCCTAAATTTTTATGGTTTTTCTATATTTAATACTTGAATCTATATGTTATGCAAATTTTTAAACTACATATAATAAAGATGTTGTCTCCTTTCAATGTTTGTGCCTATTTTTTTATTCCATGACTTGGTATATTTTCTGGAAGTGTGTGTGTTTCTGTATTTGTGTGATCATGTGGCATTAACCAAAATTCTTTATTTTAAAATATTTATTTATTTATTTATTTTGAGATGGAGTCTCACTCTGTCGCCTGGGCTGGAGTGCAGTGGTGTGATCTCGGCTCACTGCAACCTCCGCCTCCCAGGTTCAAGCAATTCTCCTGCCTTAGCCTCCCGAGTAGCTGGGATTACAGGCACTTGCCACCACGCCCGGCTAAGTATTGTACTTTTAGTAGAGGTGGGGTTTCATTATGTTGGCCATGCTGGTCTCAAACTCCTGACCTAATGATCCACCTGCCTTGGCCTCCCAAAGTGCTGGGATTGCAGACATAAGCCACCATGTGCGCCCAGAAATTCTAAACAAATATTAAATAATATAGGTGATACAAAATGAGTTTTGTTATTATTTAAGTAGCAAATATTTTATTTGTTTCAGCCAATGTATTGGCTAGACAATTATGTTAGATGATTTTTTTATATTTTATGTTTTCTACTCCAGATTTGTCTTGTTAGGGAGCAATTTTATCCAAAATGTGTGATTTCAAATGTTATTTCATGTGGATTCTCTATGATTTTGATATGATCTTAGAGTATTATAAACAATATTATAAAACACTATTATAAATAATATTATATAATAAAATAAATTTTGGCTGCCATTGAAATCATTTTATCTTTTAAAAATATTAAATTTAATTTCATACAGTATGCTTATTTTTACTTTAAAAACAGTGACATATTACTAAGAAAATGAGACTAATTGCACATTAGTATCTCAAGAATCAATAATATAACAATGTCTACAGCAACTAGGATGCAAAATTAATGTATTTATCTTTATCTTTTACTTTCCATTGTTAAAACAGCATTTAGAAGTGAACAGTATTTCTCAGGAATATCCAATGTCTTAGTTCCGGTTACTCTAACAAAGTGCCATAAACTGGGTGGCTGATAATGAAATTTGTTTCTCACCATTTGGAAGCTGGAGTTTGAAAGCAGGGTGTCAGTAAGGTCAGCTTCTGGTGAGGGCTGTCTTCTGGGTTGCAGGCTGCAGGCTTCTGGTTCCATGGAGAACCAGGTTCCAGGGCAGAAAGACATTGAACTAGCTCCTGGGCCTCTTCTAATCGTGACGCTAATTCCATTCGTAAGGGCTCTACCCTCATGAACTGATTACCTCCTGCAGGCCCACCTCCAAACACCATCACATTGAAATTAGAGTTTCAACATATGAAGATTGGAAGGACAGAAATATTCACTCCATGACGTGTCAACAAAAATAAGTGTGTCTTTGCATATAATTTGTGGAGTTTTTTTTTATTATACTTTAAGTTCCAGGGTACACGTGCACAATGTGCAGGGTTTTTTTTGTTTGTTTGTTTGTTTTATTTTTTTTAATTTTTTTATTATTATTATACTTTAAGTTTTAGGGTACACGTGCACAATGTGCAGGTTAGTTACATATGTATACATGTGCCATGCTGGTGTGCTGCACCCATTAACTCGTCATTTAACATTAGGTATATCTCCCAGTGCTATCCCTCCCCCCTCCCCCCACCCCACAACAGTCCCCAGAGTGTGATGTTCCCCTTCCTGTGTCCATGTGTTCTCATTGTTCAATTCCCACCTATGAGTGAGAATATGTGGTGTTTGGTTTTTTGTTCTTGCGATAGTTTACTGAGAATGATGATTTCCAATTTCATCCATGTCCCTACAAAGGACATGAACTCATCATTTTTTATGGCTGCATAGTATTCCATGGTGTATATGTGCCACATTTTCTTAATCCAGTCTCTCATTGTTGGACATTTGGCTTGGTTCCAAGTCTTTGCTATTGTGAATAGTGCCACAATAAACATACGTGTGCATGTGTCTTTATAGCAACATGACTTATAGTCCTTTGGGTATATACCCAGTAATGGGATGGCTGGGTCAAATGGTATTTCTAGTTCTAGATCCCTGAGGAATCGCCACACTGACTTCCACAATGGTTGAACTAGTTTACAGTCCCACCAACAGTGTAAAAGTGTTCCTATTTCTCCACATCCTCTCCAGCACCTGTTGTTTCCTGACTTTTTAATGATTGCCATTCTAACTGGTGTGAGATGGTATCTCATTGTGGTTTTGATTTGCATTTCTCTGATGGCCAGTGATGGTGAGCATTTTTTCATGTGTTTTTTGGCTGCATAAATGTCTTCTTTTGAGAAGTGTCTGTTCATGTCCTTTGCCCACTTTTTGATGGGGTTGTTTGATTTTTTTCTTGTAAATTTAAGTTTTTTGTAGATTCTGGATATTAGCCCTTTGTCAGAAGGGTAGATTGCAAAAATTTTCTCCCATTCTGTAGGTTGCCTGTTCACTCTGATGGTAGTTTCTTTTGCTGTGCAGAAGCTCTTTAGTTTAATTAGATCCTGTTTGTCTATTTGGGCTTTTTTTGCCATTGCTTTTGGTGTTTTAGTCATGAAGTCCTTGCCCATGCCTATGTCCTGAATGGTATTGCCTAGGTTTTCTTCTAGGGTTTTTATGGCTTTAGGTCTACCATTTAAGTCCTTAATCCATCTTGAATTAATTTTTGTATAAGGTGTAAGGAAGAGATCCAGTTTCAGCTTTCTACCTATGGCTAGCCAGTTTTCCCAGCACCATTTATTAAATAGGGAATCCTTTCCCCATTGCTTGTTTTTGTCAGGTTTGTCAAAGATCAGATGGTTGTAGATGTGTGGTGTTATTTCTGAGGTCTCCGTTCTGTTCCATTGGTCTATATCTCTGTTTTGGTACAAGTACCATGCTGTTTTGGTTACTGGAGCCTTGTAGCATAGTTTGAAGTCAGGTAGCATGATGCATCCAGCTTTGTTCTTTTGACTTAGGATTGTCTTGGCAATGCAGGCTCTTTTTTGGTCCCATATGAACTTTAAAGTAGTTTTTTCCAATTCTGTGAAGAAAGTCATTGGTAGCTTGATGAGGATGGCATTGAATCTATAAATTACCTTGGGCAGTATGGCCATTTTCATGATATTTATTCTTCCTATCCATGAGCATGGAATGTTCTTCCATTTGTTTGTGTCCTCTTTTATTTTGTTGAGCAGTGGTTTGTAGTTCTCCTTGAAGTGGTCCTTCACATCCTTTGTAAGTTGGATTCCTAGGTATTTTATTCTCTTTGAAGCAATTGTGAATGGGAGTTCACTCATGATTTGGCTCTCTGTTTGTCTGTTATTAGTGTATAAGAATGCTTGTGATTTTTGTACATTGGTTTTGTATCTGGAGACTTTGCTGAAGTTGCTTATCAGCTTAAGGATATTTTGGGCTCAGACAATGGGGCTTTCTAAATATACAATCATGTCATCTGCAAACAGGGACAATTTGACTTCCTCTTTTCCTAATTGAATGCCCTTTATTTCTTTCTCTTGCCTGATTGCCCTGGCCAGAACTTCCAATACTATGTTGAATAGGAATGGTGAGAGAGGGCATCCCTGTCTTTTGCCCGTTTTCAAAAGGAATGCTTCCAGTTTTTGCCCATTCAGTATGATATTGGCTGTGGGTTTGTCATAAATAGCTCTTATTATTTTAAGATACGTTCCATCAATACATAGTTTATTGAGAGTTTTTAGCATGAAGGGCTGTTGAATTTTGTTGAAGGCCTTTTCTGCATATATTGAGATAATCATGTGGTTTTTTGTCTTTGGTTCTGTTTATGTGATGGATATTGTTTATTGATTTGCATATGTTGAACCAGCCTTGCATCCCAGGGATGAAGCCAACTTGATCTTGGCGGATAAGATTTTGATGTGCTGCTGGATTCATTTTGCCAGTATTTTATTGAGGATGTTCACATCAATGTTCATCAGGGATATCGGTCTAAAATTCTCTTTTTTGTGTGTTGTGTCTGTGCCAGGCTTTGGTATCAGGATGATGCTGGCCTCTTAAAATGAGTTAGGGAGGATTCCCTCTTTTTCTATTGATTGGAATAGTTTCAGAAGGAATGGTACCAGCTCCTCTTTGTACCTCTGTTTGAATTCGGCTGTGAATCCGTCTGGTTCTGGACTTTTTTTGGTTGGTAAGCTATTAATTATTGCCTCAATTTCAGAGCCTATTATTGGTCTATTCAGAGATTCAACTTCTTCCTGGTTTAGTATTGGGATGGTGTGTGTGTCCAGGAATTTATCCTTTTTTTCTAGATTTTCTAGTTTATTTGCATAGAGGTGTTTATAGTATTCTCTGATGGTAGTTTGTATTCCTGTGGGATCGGTGGTGATATCCCCTTTATCATTTTGTATTGCATCTATTTGATTCTTCTCTCTTTTCTTCTTTATTATTCTTGCTAGTGGTCTGTCAATTTTGCTGATCTTTTCAAAAAATCAGCTCCTGGATTCATTGATTTTTTGAAGGGTTTTTTATGTCTCTATCTCCTTCAGTTCTGCTCTCTGATCTTCGTTATTTCTTGTCTTCTGCTAGCTTTTGCATTTATTTGCTCTTGAGATATTTATAAGAGTATAAACCTTCATCAAAACCAAGTAAATATATTACAGATATGAAATATACATATATGAAAATAGAGAATATTAAAAGGCATAGTTTACTGAAGATTTATTTGACATTTTAAAAATCTTGGAAAGGCCACTAAAATCTAAAAAGGATATGTACATATATAATGATGCAAAGTTGTCTCATACTACATAAAGCTTTGTGCCAAATCTATGAAAATTCAAGGGATTAAACAAAATTAATCAGAGGCTTATAAAATTATCTAAATCATCTCCCCTTATGGTGCATAAAGTTTACAATATAAAAATATTCTCTAGCTGGAGACAGTTTCATAAGTATTTGTTGGAACAACCTGTGTCAAACAATTTTTCTTTTACCAATTCATTTATTTTCTTTGTGATCATAAGTCTTCTGAACCATGAGAACATTCTGGAACCATAAGTATGTGGTCTCCAAACACCTTCACGGTAGAAACTTCTGTCCTGTGAACTTGCTCTGAGGGTTGCATACCTGCCAAATCTTCTATAATTACAGAAGGGCTTCCATAGGAGGTAAGTTCAAGCACTGCTGTAGTGTTTTATTTTGGTGATGTTTCCTTACAGATTTCTAAAATTGACTTTTGTTTGTGTAGTTTTCTTCCTATTCTACTTTCCAGTAATTTGATTTTTTAAACTCTATATTTGACTTATTGAAGTATAATTAAGGTTGTAATATGTCACTATGTAAATAAATTCTAAAACAAATGTTGAGTAGACTTTATGAAAGTAAAGGGAATCAATACTTGTGTTTTTAATTTCCATACCTACACTGACCTCTTTCTTTTCAACCGTCTTTGTTAATCTACCTAGCGTTTAACCTTTTAGACACATCTCTTTTTGGAATGTATAAGTCTTAATTTTCTCTTTCTTCTCTCTCTGTCTCTTGCTGTCTTTTCTTCTCTATTTTGCATAAAGATTGGTAAATTTATTTGAACCTTTTCTAAGACATATCCCTTTGTGTGTAACTGGTTCCAAAGCTCATTGCAATGATTTTTCTGTTGTGAGTTCTAATATTTGATTCTTCAGTATGATTTTGTACATCTTTTCAAGCAGTTTTAGTTTCAGAAAGAATATTTTTGTAGTATTTCCCCCAAAACCTTACATATATGAGAATATCTTTTTCTTTACATAGGTATATGAATTTAACTAGGGTACAATTTCTTAGTTTCCCCTTTTTTCAACTCACTGTTTTGTGAGATTTGCTGGTTTGTAGGAGGAAAATTGTAAAAAAAAAATCTTAATTTTGATCTTTGCAGATAACTTCTTTGTATATGCATACAGAAGTTTTGTTTGAAATTTAAATAATTGTTGAAGTTATGTCTCTGGGTCATCTTACTGAATTCTGACAGCAATATAATGAAACGAAATCTTCATGCCGAAACTAACACTTGTCAGTTGGACCTCTCTATAGTCTGTAACATATTTTATTTCCTCTCCCTTTAGTGAAGTTCATCTGACATCTTTCTCAAGTTAGTCCTCTACTTCCTGAATTTGATTTTCTGCCAGCATACTGCTCTTCTCTCTGACCTGGATGGCTTTTCCAGCACAGTGTTAGACAGTTATGCTGTGGTTCCATTTTTGCCAGCAGACTAACCCCAGACTCTAAATCCCAGTAGCAATGTCTTCAGCTTGTGGGTGGTACTGGCTTCTTGCTGTTAGTATTCTGTGGGTTGCCTCATAAGTCTTTTTTTTTTTTTTTTTTTTGACTTCATGGTATGTTTATCACCTGTGTGTAAATAATCATAGCAAATCTCTTCCATTTTAAATATTTTGTAAGGTTTCTGTTTTCCTGGTTGGACCCTGACTGATACAACTTCCCAGTGCTTACTATTCATATTTTGGTCTGTAGACAATAACTTTTATTTTGCCAAAATAGGATTGTCTGTTCATAAAGTTCTACAACATGCTTTATTTCTGTGACATTGTTTATTCTACCTTCATCTTAATGGCAGAATAACATTTCTTCATGCTGGTATATCTTAATTTACTTAATGAATTGATTCTTGGTGGGCATTTATATTGTTTCTAAATGTTCTATTATTATAAACCTTCCTTCTTCCTTTATATGTATCTTTCAGCATTTTTTCATCTGTGATTTCCTACATTGGAAACTTTGTGGAATTAAAATTGGGTAAAAATATGATTTTTTTATTTTAAATAATGCATAATCCTAAATTTCCAGCAAAAATTATACCAATGTATTATATCCCCCAAAGTGTCTGACAAATAGATGGAAAATACCTCGTTTTCATTTTAATTTATTTTTTATTATATTATCAGTGAGACTAAAGTTGTGTTCAAATGCTTAGTGGCCAGTTGTTTCTTATCGTGAGAATTGCCTATTTGTGTGCTTTCTCTACCCTTTTAATGAGGTTTTCTGGCTTTTATTTTTGATTTATAAATAATCTTTACATATGATAAATATTAGCTCTTTGCTATATATATTTTAATCACTTGTGTTTATTTTGTATGTCTCATGGGTCCAATATAATTTTGAAGACAGGCTTTCTTTTTTTTTTTTTTTTTTTTTGAGATGGAGTCTCGTTCTGTTGCCCGGGCTGGAGCGCAGTGGCGTGATCTCGGCTCACTGCAACCTCCGCCATTCTCCTCCCTCAGCCTCCTGAGTAGCTGGGACCACAGGCGCCCACCACCACACCTGGCTAATTTTTTGTACTTTTAGTAAAGACAGGGTTTCACCGTGTTAGCCTGGATGGTCTCAATCTCCTGACCTCGTGATCCACCCGCCTCGGCCTCCCAAAGTGCTGGGATTGCAGGCGTGAGCCACCGCGCCCAGCCAGGTTTTCTAATTTCTATGTATTCCCTTCTTTCCCTTGTCCAAACTTGTGAGGCTGATAGCTTCTGTGTTTTCACAGTCTTCTATTTCAGAGCCCTTGGGACATTATTGTTTGATATTTTGTTTGGCCATCTTTGAATGAAGGGAGGCACACGTATGTCCAGTGCTGGAGATCAGAAAGGAGAGAACTTATGCTTTCCAAGTGTAGCTAGAAGCTAGCGGAGTCATCTCCAGTTCTGATTAATAGCTGGAGGAAAGATAAAGGCAGACAAATTTTACCTGGGTTTATAATATTCAGGAGGCAGTCACTAAATGCTTTTCTGCTTGCAGCTATGAGTGTGCATAAGTGTGTGTGTGTGTATGTGTAAAGGAGGGAGAACCTCTTGTAAAAGAATTACAGTTCAAAGAACAAGAAGCTTGGGGGAAGAAGTTCCAAACTTACATTGCTTTGGATTCCATGCACAGTAGTGGACAGAATCTAAGAACACAGGTTGACACACTCAGACAGGATCAGTAAACAAGTCTTTTTTTCTGGGCTACTTTTCCTACCTCCTAACCTGGCCTGATCTGGCCCTTCTTGAATTGGGTCTTTCCTCTCTCAACACATTGGCTGTTCTTGCTGGTAGAACTCCCTGAACCAGAGCCAGCATTGCCTGTCCTGCAGTGATGCTGGTACCTTCTTGTTTTTTTGCTTTTGTTTTTATGGCACTAGAACAGGTTAAAGAAGAATCCATAGAAAAAGAAATGCCCGATACACCTCTAATTCTTTTCTCTTGGTGTCCTGGTTTGGTATCTATCAGTAGCAGTCACTGGTGGAGTCCTTCCCTTCTTTACTTCTTAGTCATGCTGCTTTGTTTCAGAAAATACAAGACACTAATATTACTAGTGCTGTAATCAATGGGAAAGGCTCCCAAATTCTTGCATACACGTTTTTTTTTTTTCTTATATTACTTCTTTCCCTTTTAAAAATAGTGACTTAAATGACACTACATTGCAGACACTACATGACAGGGGTACAAACAAGTCCCTGGGTCACTTAACAGAAGTCTCAAAATGGGTTGAAAACACCCAAAAAAAGCCAACAAACCCAGGCAGAACTTCAGTGTTTTTTGGTTTGTTTGTTTGCTTTTGTTTTTATTTTTTGTTTTTTTTTTGAGGCGCAGTCTTGCTCTGTTGCTCAGGCTGGAGTGCAATGGTGCGATCTTGGCTCACTGCAACCTCTGCCTCCCGGGTTCAAGCAATTCTCCTGCCTCAGCCTCCCAAGTAGCTGAATTACAGGTGCCGGCCAACATGCCCGACTAAGTTTTGTATTTTTAGTAGAGACAGGTTTCACCATGTTGGCCAGGATGGTCTTGAACTCCTGACCTCAGGTGATCTGCCTGCCTCGGCCTCCCAAAGTGTTGAAATTACAGGCATGGACCACCACACCCAGCCTAGATTTTCATATTAACAAAATTAGAAAAATATTTTCAGCATTAGAGTTTACATTCATCTCACTGTGTTTCTGCCTGGATTCCCTTTTATTGAACTAAATCACCCTCTATTGACTCAGTACGTAAATCCTTTAAAGACTTTTGACAATTATGTTCTCCTGGAAGTCTTTAGCCAAGGACTGCATACTTTATTTCTTTCCTCTCACTATATAAATCAATCCCTCCAGACTCTTAATTGTATTTGCTGTTCTTTTTTGAACTCCTTCCAGTTCCTCAGAGTTTGTAAATGGAAAAAGAGAAAAAGAGCTCTATCTCAAAGTGATTTCCAGTTTAGGTGCACTTTCTTGCTTGGTAATATGATGGGCCACCCAGATGATTTTTAGTTTTTCCCCCTGAATCCTCATAGCATTTCAGTTTCATCTAATTTACTGTGATATGAGTGCTTTCCAATTGTTTCTCTTCCATTGAATGTCTGTTTCTGATTATTTTTCTACAGAGATGTTCCTTCACATTATTTCAAGTTGAATCTCATTTTCTTATTTTTTCACCGTGCTTCAAACTTCTTTAGGCTTTTTTTTCTAATTTTCCATCTGTCTGGGTGCTCAGTGTCCCTCTATATTGAGAAACCTTTGCACATTTTATCAAAGCTTCATTCATTCCTGATATTCTATGAAGATATTTTTAAAAGACCAAACATGAGGCAAGTTATCATGTGCAGTCATTCTCAGTTAGCATCCTCTTCTCCTGATGTGTTGTTTGCCAGCATTCAATCACTCTACAATTTCAAGTCATTCTAAAACAATAGCAAACATGAGACTATTAAATTCTCACCCTCCTCCTTTTTCTCCTCTTTAATTTTTAATGTAGTCCTTTAGCCCCTAGGATTTCTTTCTATCTGTGAATCTTGGGGCTTATCCAAATAAAGTTGGGTCCATGATGATTTGTTAATAAATATCGCTAAGCTTCTGATTACATTTCTGAATATTAAGCCATGCTCCACTGGAGCCTGCAGGGATTTGGGCCATACTGAAATAGAAAACATTCCTTAGAGAGCCAAGGTGTTCAGTGAGAAATGTTGAAGCTTCTATACCAATGATTTTCCCATGATCCACACTCTCATTTTGTAAATTAATCTGAGAGCACTGAGATTTTTTTTTCCCACAGAAACCAGGGAACTCCCCTTTTGTAGAGAAAATAAGAGGTAGACATATAAAGAATACCTTCCTATATAAACGGTATCATAGCTCTGGACAGAATCTCAAATGGTATGCAGACCAGCTCACTATCTTCAGATAGAAACTTACCTTTTTGATTCAATCATGTGAATATTATTTTCAAAACTTACCATCACAAGGTACTGTGCTTCTTGAGAGTTAAAAAAAAAAAAGATCCTGTCCTCTAGGAACTTACAGTCCACGCTGACTAACCAAAATACCCCACAGTCCCGAGGAAAGAGTAAATGAAAGCCAAGATGACCTCGCTCAGAGGTACAGAGGGCAAGGCAGCAGAAAGGAGATCACTATTCTGAGTGCTCTTGCATCTGATTGGTTGTCACAAAACACACTTTCCTCACTTGAATGTAAGACATGAAAAATGTTCTGCATTCACCATGCATGAGGGTGTTTTTATTGCTATGATATGGGAAAGGATGATAGAGTTCAGTAGTTCTTGAGTTTGTGTGTGATTGACTCTTAAGACTCATAAAATAGCCTCTTTCATCAGAAAAATGGTGATATACAAATTTCTAAAATATTGCATGCAATTTTAGGAAACCATTGTGTGCTGTTTTTCTATTTCTGCCATAAGAAATGACCACACACTTAGTGGCTTACAACAACACAAATTTATGATGTTACAGTTCTGCGGGGAGAAGAGGAAAGGTCTCACCAGACATAAACCTCAGTGGGAGCAGGGCTGTGTTCCCTGCTATAGGCCCTTGGGGAGAATCCAGCTCC
The DNA here is from genome assembly GCF_028858775.2 of Pan troglodytes. Lineage (NCBI taxonomy): Eukaryota > Metazoa > Chordata > Mammalia > Primates > Hominidae > Pan > Pan troglodytes. The sequence goes on from NC_072401.2 coordinate 178,603,605, forward strand.
TTGCTCATTCAGGTGTTAGCAAAATCCATGCAGTGGTAGGACTGAGTTTGTGTCCTTGCTGGCTGTCAGATGGACCACTCTCAGCTCCCACAGGCATCTTTTTGGTCCATGCACATAGTTTCCTTTACATCCCCAAACCAGCAACAAGGCCTCAAATCTTTCTCATGCTCCCTCTTTCTGACACACTTACCTGCTTTTCTGTCGTGCTCTCAACAGCGCATGTGATGAGACTGGACCCATTTGAATAATCCAGGATAGTCTCACCAGTGTAATGTCTCTATGCTTAATCACATCTACAAAGTCCATTTTGCCTCACATAACACCACATAGTCACAGGTTCCCAGGATTGGGGCATGCACATCTTTTTTGGGGGGAAGATCATGCTACCTCCATTATTTATTTATTTATTTACTTATTTATTTATTTGAGATGGGAGTCTCACTCTGTTGCCCAGGCTGGAGTGCAATGGCACAATCTCGGCTCACTGCAACCTCCGCCTCCCAGATTCAAGCAATTCCCTTGCCTCAGCCTTCCGAGTAGCTGAGACTACAGGCGCCACTACCACGCCTGGCTAATTTTTGTATTTTTAGTAAAGACAGGATTTCAACATGTTGGCCAGGCTGGTCTTGAACTCCTGTCCTCAAGTGATCCACCTGCCTCTGCCTCCCAAATTGCTGCGATTACAGGCATGAGCCATCGTGCCTGTACCTACTTCCATCTTATTGATCTAGAACCTAGTTATAGGTCCTCAAGAAGTGCATGAAATTTATGTTAAAATCCCTTGATTATTTTTTTCCCACCTCCACTTTTTGTTCATCCCAAAGAATTCCCTGATTACCAACATGTACAGCATTTTTTTTCATTTTTCTTAAAAGAAAATTTCTACACTTTATTCGCCAATTACATAATTCAGTCATGACATTAAAACCACATGAAATCTTATTCTATTTTTAAAAAGTAATTTTAATATGTGTCACACAACATTCTGATACTGCCATATTGGTGCCACCAACAATTTGTCATAGGGAACAAATAAACTGCAGCTTCATCTGTCAAAACATTAACTGGTAATTAAATGGCTGCTGTCTCTGTACAATCCCTGACCTGTATCCTATCCCAGACTTATTTCTCCTTAAGAGTCTCACTGCTTCTTATTGTGCAGACAGGCTTCAGCTTCAGATCCTCCTTTCCAAACTTGCCCCATCCTTGACCAGAATCTCCCCATCACTGCCCTGGCTCCGTTCCAAATCCTCATTCCACCCCTGACCCATTGTGTAAGGGTCTTTGGCTTGAGGAAATGTAAAAACACTTAAAATACCAAGCAATATTCACATTTTTTTGTCTTTGCAAAAATAGTCCTAGAAAACTGTAATTAATTTAAATGAGTTTGAAGAGTATATGTGGAGTAACAAGCACACATCATTATAAACATTTTTGTTTAGTTTATAAGAGGACTGTGATTGTCCGACAGAGCTGCTTAGATAAAGCGGTTCTTCATTGTTTGCAAATGAAATTTAGAGTGGATTATCTAAACATTTAGAAATCCACTGTTGGTATTCACTGGGTAAAATTCCATAGAGATTAGAATTTTAAATGTAAGTAAGTGAGGAAAAGCCATAATGGAGGTTAAAGAGGTGATAATTTAGTGAAAAATTTCAAAGACTGTCAAAAAAATTAAAAGAAAATAACACCATCCTTGAATAAACAAGAAGAATATTTCATAATTGTTGCACAATTAAATTAGAAATATAGTTTATTTCTTCTGATATCCTTAATAAATGTTATTTACTTTTAAAAAATAAAATATCTCCCGAAGAACAAAGAGTAGATTTGTGTTTAGTTTATTGATGTCCATTTTATTCTAGTCAAATGCTATTTCTATAAATCTCAGTTCAACAACAGCAACAAAAAGAGTGAGGAAAAAAACGAAGTTTGGATACAGTGAGAGGAAGGGAGGAATCCGATATGTGAGAAAGGTAAAGAATGTTTTATGTAAACATTATATGGTAATAAAGAAAAGTAGTTTTGCACATATTTGACTCTGTTGTGCCTGATTGACAATGGTAACATCAAAACAATTGGTGACATCAAAGTGTACTGGTTAATTTAAAATCCTACTTTTTCCCATTTATTTTTCCATTTTTGGGAAGAACACAAAGTACAATTTTTATTTGGACAATCAGGATGGGCTGCATACAGAGTCTCTTTTCTCTCAGCTTTGGCGGCAATACTGGTGTCTCTGCCTCTCCCTAATAATGCCTGAAGTATTTCTTTAAAATGTGGTCTTAATTCAGACAAAAATGTTTTCTCTGAAAGTGAAAGTGCCCACTGTATTAAATAAACAAAAAATACAATTTACCAACTAGATACATAGCATCTATCTCTATATGTGTGTGTATATATATATGTATAATTTATTTTGTATCTATGCCATAAGCTGTGAAATTAATTACCATCACATTTTATTAAGATTTTAGGAATAATCTTAATGATTCAAATTGTGTCTTTGTCTCATTTTAGGGGTTTTTTTTAATCTGCTCATTCTACAGTGAAGCATCAGCTGGTTTCTGGTTATCAAAACTAATATATTAAATGCAGACATTTCATAATCTGCCTATAAACTACAATAAACTGCAATTCCCGGTATTAGGGGGTTTTACATGTGGTTATTTTTTAAAGTTTTTTTGGAATACTTATTCAGTCCTTACAGTCTACTTTAACTTTTAAATATTACTTTTACTTTAAAAAGCAAAATAATATAAAGCATAAAAGTATGAAACTCTTAAAAATACAAAGAAAAACATCCTCTATTGCTACCATCCAGGACACAAAGGTCTTTCTCTCCCTCTCTCTCTCTTTGTCTATTTCTCTCTCTCATTCTTTTCTCTTCTCTTTCTTTCTCTCTTTCCTTCCTTTCTTTTCTGTTCTTTTCCTTTCTTTACTTTTCTTTCACAGGGTTTCACTGTGTTACCAAGTTTGGAGTTCAATGGCACCATCATAGCTCACAGACACTTTAAACTCCTGGGCTCCAGTGATCCTCCTGCCTCAGCCTCCAAAGTAGCTTGGAGTACAGCTGCATGACACCACACCTCAATAATTTTTGAATTTTTTGTAGAGTTGAGGTCTCACTATGTTGACAAGGCTGGTTTTGAACTCCTGGCCTCAAGTGATCCTCTCACCTTGGCCTCCCAAAGCACTGGGATTACAGGCGTGAGCCACTGAATCCAGCTATATGCACTTTCTATACTATATCCAATATTGCACTATATACTATATCCAATATTGCAACAAAATTAGAGGAGATTTTAACATTACAATAATAAATGATCACTGGAAGTTCTTAAAACTTTAGAAATCTTGAATTTCTTTTTTTAAATGGTGATGCCCCAACATAGAACATCTGCTTTTTAAAGGCATAAAGTAACAATCTCTGCCCTTCTTAGTTGTAATTCATTTAATTTTACTGACATCCTCTTTCTTTAAAATAGCCCCTTTTTTGTCCCCTTTAGTGGCAACAATGGTTATTTTTGTTTCCTTTACCCTCAACAAGGTTATTACTTCATATGAGCTGGGGTAACTGTAACTCTAAAGTGTAATGTATGTTATACCAGTACTTACATTTGGCAAAATAGAATCCTTAGGAACATAATTCACTCTCAATTAAACTTTCAACATATACCACGAAACTAAGAAGTCAAATAAAATTACGCATCTTAGCACCTGCTTAAATGTTTGCCAGAAAAATGTAGTTTAGATTTGGGAGAGAGGTAAACTCAGTCTTGTCTTTAATAATGAAATACTCAATTTGAAACTGGAGATTTAGCTCCTGGTATTTGCAGCTTACTATATGGTAACTGGCATACGGAGTCTTTCTCTAAAGAACAGGATCAACAGTGAAGGTCTCTGATAATTTTGTGGATAGCAAGTCTCCTCTTATTGTCATCACGTTACTAAAGTAACCAAGAAGGATCAGCGAACGTAGTCTTCCTAAGGGTAGAAAAGGAGTTCTATTTTTTTATAAAAAAAAACTTGGTACACCTTTAATGATTGAAATATTTATTGATTCCAAGAAACTATAAATGCTCATTTAAAGCTCACCGCAAATAGTTATTTCTACCTCACATGTGCTCTCTTGTGTGTATAAGTAGTCACACACACAGGCACGCAGACACACTCATGGATTTTAACTATTAGAATACAATGCCTACAGGACTTTCTGGTCAGACCAAAGTATGAAATGATAAGGATGTTTCTGAAAATTTGAAATTTTACTATTATAGTGGAGTTTTTGTCTCTTCAAGAGTTTTTTGATTTCCCTAGTGTGGTAGCCTGAATAATGCCTCCCCAAAGATATCCACATTGTAATCCCCAGAACCTGTGAATATGTCATCTTATATGGCAAAAAAGAAATTGAAAATGTAAGTTAAGGATCTTGAAATCAAGAGATTATCTGAGATTTTCCAGGTGGGCCCAATATCATCATAAGGGTTCTTACAAGAAACAGGCTGGAGGGTCAGAGTCAGAGCAGGTGATGTGATGACAGAAGTTGAGGGAGAGAAGGACATGTGGCAACGCTGGCAGATGTGAAAGTGTTGCAGGATCATGAGCCACGTAACTCGGCCGCAACAGCAGCTGGGAAGGCTCAGGAACATCTCCTCCTGTAGAGCATCTGGAAGGAACCCAGCCCTGCCCACAGCTTCATTTTAGCCCAGTGGAACTCATTTCAGACTTCTGATCTTCAGAACTATGAGACATTTGCATTGTTTTAAGCCATTATATTTGTGGTCATTTGTTCTGACAACCAAAGGAAACTAACACAGCTAGCATTTGCATTTTCTACTTGAACTCTTCAGTTTTATCAGATGATGTCCTCAGTGAATCATTGTCTTCCATAAACGTATTACTCCACAGGGAGCCTCAAACAAGCACATACATACGCTTATTTTGGATACCTTGTCTGTTCTAGGAGACTCTATACATCCATTTGTCTTCGTGGAGTACATGCAATTAATTGGCCTTATCTTAGCTGTCAATAAACCAAAGAGCCACTTTTTACCTTGACACTAAGTGAAACTGGTGAATACCATCCAAAAGGTGATGGCTTTTGCTAGGAGACATGTGTCTACCTCAGTAACACTTGGACACTTTAGCAAACATTAATAATCTTTAGTCACTTTAGCAAATTGTATTTTAACAAAAGTATGTATATTCAAATATATGTGTATATAAAAGCTTATATATATTTAATGTTATAGTAATTTTGGCTTTTTATTTCTATATTTTAATTGTTATACAGAAGTCTGTATAGTCTTCAAATTACTACAGAAAATATTTTGTTAAATTGAAAAATTAACAATTAATTTATCATCTATTATACTATGTGTAAACTGCTGTCCTCTACAGGGCAGCAGAGAATATAGTATCAATTATGGTTACTGTCTCAAATAATTAAACAAATGTTGGTAAATCTAGAGGACACAGTCCTAAAGGCCATAAGTAAAAATGTGATGCAGTCGTTTTGGAAAAATTATTAAAAACTCTCTGGTAAATATGATATTAGGCTAGGAATACCTGATCTTTTGTTTGCAATGTTACAAGGAAACGTGTCTGAATAATGACAAACGGATAAAAGCTAAAAATACTAGTAAGAAACTTTATATTTTAATCTTTATTGACTGGACTCTTGATAAAACTGCATGCTTTGAGAGTAGTATTTTTAGAATAACCACTTTTCATTCTCCACCCTCTCAAATTGAACGTTACAGGGTGCCCCCAAGAAGGTGGGACAAATTTTAACTCACTCTTCGTGTGCCCCTACTTTTGTGAAACAGGGACAGCGCTTGCCAAAAAAGCAGGCAGCTGCCTTTGATTCGAACAAGAACAGAATGAAATTAATCCTTCACCCTTTGTCAAAGAATGCGTGTGTGCTTACGTAAACTTCTAAATCCATTCAGAGTTAAATCTCAGTACCTGGCATAAATGGAAGGAAAAGAGGATGGGCGGAATTACATGGCACATTTATATTTCAGTCAATTAATGAAAAGTGTTAGACAAAGTGTTGACAGAAGCAGCAAGGCTGTAGAAGCAGGGCATGGTCTGGATCTGTCCTTTCTGGTATTGTACTGCGTATGGAAAATGTGGTGCCTTGATTGGAGGAGCTACCTGAAAACCTGGTTATTTGTCTGTAGTCCAGCAGCCTTTCACAGATGAATGACTGCATGGAGTTAAAAGCTAATCTACAATGTCATTTTGACCCGAAGTTCAAATAACATTTTAGAAAACATTTGAGCCTTAAAAAAAAAAAAAGATGCAAGGTTACATATGTTCTAAAATACAGGAGCAAGGTATCATAATTAGAAATATCCATCCTGGAATAAAGGCTGGATAACTAAAACAAAAAGCAATCAAGAAAGAGTAAATTACAACAACAATCAACATTCATATTGCAGGAAATTAAAGAGTAAAAGCTCCACTAGAGAAAACTTAAAGAAATAGATTATGAACAACAAGTGCAAACATAAACAAGTAAGATTACATCAAACTAAAAAGCTTCTGCACAGCAAAAGAAACAATCAACAAAATAAAAGCAACCTATGAAATGCGAGAAAATATTTGCAAACTATATATTTGACAAGGGGTTCATTTCCAAACTGCATGAGAAATTCCCATAACTCAACAGCAAAAATCAAATAACTTGATTAAAAAATGAGCAAAGAACCTAAATAAACATTTCTCAAAAGATTGCATACAAATGGCCAACAGATAAATGAAAAGATGATCAATATCACTAATTATCAAGTAAATGTAAATAAAACCACAGTGAGATATCACCTCACACCTGTTAGGACAGCGATTATCAATAACAAACACAAAAGAGATAACAAGTGTTGGTGAGGATATGGAGAAATGAAACCTTAGTACACTATTCATGTAAAAATGTTGCAGGACTTTCTCCTCAGTTCAGCTATAAACCAGGTTCTTGTCACACAACAAGGAAAGATTAGGCTCGTGGACACACAGAAGGGTGAGAAAAACAACACTTACTGGGTGAAAAGGAAAAAGACTCTCAGCAAAGTGAGAGGGATTCCTGTTAACAAGCCCCCATCTCACAGATTGAGTCCCAGGTTACCACCCAGGAACAGGAGAGACCAGGCTCCTCCCCCTGCAAATGGTGCAAACTTCACACAGCTTCACCCCATCCTCCCAGTGCACAGGCCAAGTCAGAGATTCTCCAGGGAGCACTTTTCACTTGGCTGTCTCAAAATGATGCAGCCTCTATGGAAAACAATATGGAGAGTCCTCAAAAATTAAAAACAGAACTATCAGACGACCCAGTAATTCCACTTCTAGGTATATATCTAAAAGAATTGAAATTAGGATCTCAAAGAGATACAGTACTTCTTCTATGTCCATTGAAGCATTATTCACAACAGCTGAGATACAGTGACAACCTAAATGCCCACTGATGGCTGAATAGATAAAGAAAATGTGATGTATACATACAATGGACTATTACTGTATCTCAGATAAAGAAAATCCTGCCATTTGTAATAACATGGATGAACCTGGAAGACATTATGCTAAGTGAAATAAGCCAGGCACAGAAGGACAGATACTGCATGATTCCACTTCAGTGAGGTATCTAATGAACTATCTAATATAGATAAACTCATAGTCGAATGGAGTTCAACATTTCCCTGAGTCCCTGGGGCCTGCCCACGCCAGCCTGTGGCCCTGTTTTCGCTTGTGGGGGCCTTCCGCCACAGACATTTGAATGGAGTCAAATGGGAGTTGGCAGCGGCTAGAGGAAGGGAGAAATGAGGAGTAGTTGTTCAACTGATATAGTTTCAATTATGTCAGATGAGTAAGTTCTAGAGATCAATGTTGGCAATAGTGTACTGCACACTTAATCATCTGTTCAGGGTAGATATCATGTTAATTGTTCTTAGCATAATTTTTAAAATACCAACCAACCAGATAAACAAACAAACAAAACCCACAATAGAATATAATAGAATAAACCATAGAAATACTATCCAGCATAAAAATACAGGCTAAAGAGGCTTCAACATTGAGATAGAAGATAAAATTCCTAGAACAAAGAGAATAAATATTAAATCTAAGAAGGATGGGTTCTGTCAAGGATGGAATCAGAACACAAGAAGAAGGAATACACCAATAAGACACACTTCCAAACCTAGATTGTCTTCATCCTGCCCTCATTCACCACGATGTACGCCTCTACCATGAATGTTTTTAGCTGTAAATAGGGCTCCTTGCATGTTCCTACAATTTGCCACTGACATAGCCATTTCCTGAACCAAGAGAAAATGAAAGAAACACAATATTTTTCACTCCAGGTGAACATATTTTCTTTCCTCTTAGTCTGTCAGCTCTCTTTGGTAGGCGTGTCATATCCTCATGCTGACCCCCTATCCTGTGCTGGAATTTCTTCTACAATAAGAGTCACTTATATTTTGTGCTGCTGTGTGTGGTATTTTCTTGTCATACTGCATCCATCCCCAGTAAAGCACCATTGCTAAAGCTGCCAACCTGTTTCATGGCTACTTAAACATGTGTTACATATTAAAATAACGTCTGCAAACAATTGCTTTCTAACCAATATATTGTGGAGTAACATTTTTACTGGTAATCTTGTTTGTAAATTCTTATTACTAAATGGAAATTTTTTAAAAAGGAGGCCAATTATGTGATTCAGGAATCCTAATAGGAGTTCCTGAATTCTAGCATTGCCCTTATACTAAGCAACATTCGTATTTGAATTTGAATGCCAGAATACTCACTCTGGTATTCTACTTTCATTGTTTTCAGCATTTGTATTATATTCATTCACATAGTTTTAAAAAGTAAAAAAAGCAAGCAAGTGCTCTCAGATAAATAGTTTGTCACTTTTATCATTTGGACGATAACATGTTTACAGTCGTAATCGCAGTTAACCTTGTCACTACACATTAGTCTGAAGGATGTGTTTACTCGGTTTCCCAGAGCAAAAAACAAAAACAAAAACAAAAAAACCACACTCCACTGTACTGATTAATTTAAATTTCTGAAACATGTTTCACATTTCAATGTTCTAAATACAAGGCTACTCTTGTCTTATGGTATTTTTTGGTTATTGTTGATGATAAATCAGTTTTTTTTAATTTTTGTAGGAACATAGTAGGTATATATGTTTATGGGGTACATGAGCTATTTTGATACAGGCCTGCAATGTGTAATAGTCATATCAGGGTAAATGGGGTATTCATCACCTCAAGCATTTATCCTTTCTTTATATTACAAACAATCCAATTACATATACTTCTTTATTTTTAAATGTATAATAAATTATTGTTAACTGTAGCCACCCTGTTGTGCTATCAGATACTAGATCATATTCATTCTATCTAACTATATTTTTGTAACCATTAAACATCCCTACTTCTTCTACCACTCCCCACTACCCTTCCCAGACTCTGGTAATCATCATTTTGCTTTCTATCTTTATGAGTTCAATTGTTATAGCTTTTAGCTCTCACAAATAAAAGAGAACATGCTAAATTTGTCTTTCCATACCTGGCTTATTTCACTTAATATAATGTCCTCTAATTCCATCCATGTTGTTGCAAATGACAGGATCTCATTCTTTTTTATGGTTAAATAGTACTCTGTTGTCTATTAAATATTAATACCACATTTTCTTTATCCATTGGTCTGTTGATGGACACTTAGGTTGCTTCCAAATATTGGCTATTATGAATACTGCTGCACTATTAGTATTACTCCATTCTCACACTGTTATGAAGAAATACCCAAGACTGGGTAATTTACGAAAGAAAGAGGTTTAATTGACTCACAGTTCCACATCGCTGGGGAGGCCTCAAGAAGCTTACAGTCATGATGGAAGGCAAAGGAGAAGCAGGCACCTTGTTCACAGGGCAGCAGGACTAAGTGAATGCCAGCAGGAGAAATGCCAGATGTTTATAAAACCATCAGATCTCATGAGATTTACTCAGAAGAACAGCATGAGGAAAACTGCCCCCATGATCCAATTACCTCCACTTGGTCCTGCCCTTGATATACGGGGATTATGGGGATTATAATACAAGATGAGATTTTTGGTGAGGACACAGCCAAACCATATCATTCCATCCCTGCTCTCACCCAAATCTCACATCCTCACATTTTAAAACACAATCATGCCTTTCCAACAGTCCCCCAAAGTCTTAACTCATTCCAGCATTAACCCAAAAGTCCAAGTCCAAAGTCTCATCTGAGACAAAGCAATCCCTTCTGCCTAAGAGCCTGTAAAATCAAAAGCAAGTTAGTTACTTCCTGGATACAATGGGGGTACAGGCATTGGGTAAATATACCCGTTCCAAATGGGAAAAATTGTCCAAAACAAAGGGGCTGCAGACCCCATGCAAGTTCAAAATCTAATAGTTAAAATCTAAGAGTTTAGATTTTAAACCTAAAAGTTCCAAAATGATCTCCTTTGGTTCCATGTCTTGCATCCAGGTCACACTGATGCAAGAGGTGAGCCCCCAAGACCTTGCACAGCTCCACCTCTGTGGCTTTGCAGGGTATAGCCCCTATCCTGGCTGCTTTCATGGGCTGGCATTGAGTGTCTGTGGCTTTTCCAGGTGCATGGTGCAAACTGCTGATGGTTCTACCATTCTGGGTTCTGGAGGATGGTGGCCCTCTTCTCACAGCTCCACTAGGCAGTGGCCCAGTGGAGACTCTTTCTGGGGGCTCCAACCCCACGTTTTCTTTCTACACTGCCCTAGCAGAGTGTCTCCATGAGGGCTCCACCCCTGTAGCTAACTTCTGCCTGGACATCCAGGAGTTTCCATACATCCTCTGAAATCTAGGCAGAGGTTCCCAAAGCTCAGTTCTTGACTTCTGTGCACCCGCAGGCTCAACACCACATGGAAGCTGTCAAGGCTTGGAGCTTGCACCCTCTGAAACAACTGCATGAGCTGTATCTTGACCCCTTTTAGCCATGACTACAGCTGAAGCAGCTGGGACACAGGGTCTATGTCTTCAGGCTGCACAGAGCAGGGGGCCCTGGGAGCTGCCCATAAAACCATTTTTCCCTTCTAGGCCTATAATGGGAGGGGCTGTCTTGAAGGTCTCTGAAATGCCCTGTTGACATTTTCCCCATTGTCTTGATGCTTAACATTCGGCTCCTTGTTAATTATGCAAATTTCTGCAGTCTGTATGGATTCCTCCCCAGAAAATGAGTTTTTCTTTTCTATCGCATTGTCAGGCTACAAATTTTCCAAACTTTTATGCTCTGCTTCCTCCTGAACACTTTGCTGCTTAGAAATTTCTTCTACAAGATACCCTAAATCATCTCCCTCAAGTTCAAAGCTCCACAGATCTCCAGGGCAGGGGCAAAATGCTGCCAGTCTCTTTGCTAAAATATAGCAAGAGTCACCTTTACTCCAGTTCCCAACAAGTTCCTCATCTCCATCTGAGACCCCCTCAGACTGGACTTTATTGTCCATATCACTATCAGTGTTTTGGTTAAAACCATTCAACAAGTCTCTAGGAAGTTCAAAACTTTCCCTCATTTTCTTGTCTTCTTCTGAGCCCTCCAAATGGTTCCAACCTCTGCCTGTTACCCTGTTCCAAAGTCACTTCCACATTTTTAGGTATTCTTATAGCAGTGCCCACTACCTCATTACTAATTTATTGTATTAATCTGTTCTCACACTGCTATGAAGAAATATCCAAGACCGGGTAATTTATAAAAGAAAGAGATTTAATTGACTCACAGTTCCACATGGCTGGGGAAGCCTCAGGAAACTTACAATCATGGCTGAAGGCAAAGGAGAAGCAAGCACCTTCTTCACAGGGCAGCAGGACAGAGTGAATACCAGGAAGGGAAATGCCAGATGTTTATAAAACCATCAGATCTCATAAGACTCACTCACTATCACAAGAAGAGCATGGGGGAAACCACCCCCATGATCCAATTACCTCCACCTGGTCCACGCTTTGACATGTGGGGATTATGGGGATTATAATTTAAGATGAGATTTTTGGTGGGGACATAGCCAAACCATATCACATGGGAGTGCAAATATCTTCTTATGCTATTTCTTATTATTTAAATCTAAGAAAATCAATGAAATTATTTAATGAACATTGAATTATATACACTACTTGTAAAATAATGATATTTGTTTAGCATACTTAAAATAAGATTGCTTAAAATATGATACCTGAGCATATGTGTCTATAGTTTCTTCATGAGATTCAGAAGTAGATTTAAATTGATATCTACAATATCCCAAATTCAAGTACAATGCTAGCTTTTTTTAAGGGATAAACAATTGTTTTATTCATCAGTGTTTCCAAAATATAAGTGAAAAAAATTAACTTCAGCTATTATGTATTCAGAGCTAGGACATCTAAGCATAACCTAGGATTCATTCCTTAAACGATATTCCCTCCCTGGCCTTTCTGTTTAGCTATGAGTTTCACATATATTTCAAGGGTCACTGGAATAAAACAATAATATTGTATTAGTAACGTTCCATCAGTATTTCTCTAAATATGGTTTAATTTTCTCATGACTTTCTGCCTTTTGGTGATTTCTAGCCCTCCGGCAATAGTCTCAGCATACTTATAGTAAAATAACATGAAATAGAGACAAAGAATGATTATACAAAGCCCAAGTTACAGTAATGTTGGAAGAATAGTTGGAGTTATGTGGGGAAATAATATTACAGCTACTTTTTAAAGTTCTGACAAATACACAATTAACTCTTGTCACTAAAGTCTTTCTCATCCCTGGTTTTAACTGAACATTCCCCACCCACAGCTGGCCGCCCTCTGGAGAGTGTTAGCCACACCTTTGAAATAAATAGCCCCAAATACCAATTGTTACTGCTGATGGCACTAAAGCCTACAGCAAAAACCAGACTTCCCTTTACAGCTTGACTATCAAGTAAAAGAAACCACTCTAGTTTCATGAGGTTTCTAAGGGTTTAGAATACTTGCAATCCTGCTCTTTGCAGACACATCTGAAGTGTATTTCTAAAGTTAAACCTGTCTTTTTAACAATTAGAAAGTAGAGTTTTTACTGGAAGCCTGTAGCACCAAGTCTGCTTTTTGTATGAAAAAGCACAAACAATGTTTTCATGTGGAAACGAAGGCATGGATAGCCAGTTTTAAAATAACCTTAGCTAGATTCATTTCACAGTGAGTTAGAGCAGTTTCCAATGCATCTGAGGTTTCAGAAAGTGACTTCTTTTTGCTTTCAGTAAGCTAACCTTCATTCAAAGAACAGCTCAATTGTTTCTGTATTTACAGTCTCATGTGCGGAGACATTGTCTTCAACCTTTAACTTCTATAGACATCAGCTCTTACACAGTGAAGAAACAATACAAGGACAGCTTCCTGCTCACATCAGCAAACAAAACAATTTGGGATAAAAGTGCCTGAACACACATTACTCAAAAACACTATTTTTCCATTTCTTTTCTTATGTAAATAGAATCGAGAAATCAAAACTATGAGCCTAGATTGAATTTGATGGATAACCTCTTTAAACCTCCAATTTGCTTTTCCAGACATTCTCATCTCATCTTCCTATTAAAATATTAATGAGTATTCTTCTGTGAATTGCTATTTAGACAAACTTTTTCATTACTGAGTGTTCTTTGGAATTTTTATACGACTGAGTATATGTATTTCTGATTTGATCTCATCATTTCCCTGGGCTGCAAAAAATTTACTTGGTTTTAAACTTTTGTATGCGTATACTTTTCAACTATAGAGTCAAGTAGAAATGATTTTTTTCCAGCAATCATTCAAATGACTTTTTATAACTTAATACTTGTATTATATAAATTAATGCTGCCTTACAGAGATAATTTTATTGAATTTGTGGTAGTGACTTAGTCCTGTATTTTCCTTCTTTTGTCTTTAGTAAGGCATTTTATTTATTCCAAGTTCCATATATTTTTTCTTACATTTTAAACATCTGTACAATTGAGATACATCTTACAACTAATAGAATCCTAAATTAGGAAAAAAGCAGTATTCAGTGTCAGTGGGTCTTACAGATTTCTTCCTCTGAGGGATGTTTACATTAAGACCTGAGCTTAACTGTTTTATAAAGTCACACATTTCCCCTATCATCCTATCATGCTGCCAGATTAAGTTGTAATTTAAACTGATGATATGAAAATGGTGGGTTTAAAAAAAAAAAAACCCTTCATTTTAAGTTCAAGGAATCTGTGCAGGTTTGTTACAAGGTAAACTTGTGTCATGGGGGTTTGTTGTACAGATTATTTCATCGCCCGGGTATTAAGCCTCATAGTCCTGTACTTTCAAAGGATCAGCTTTCCTGCTGCTCTCTTTTCCTATGGTTTATATTCTTTGACTTCTTTCACCAGTTTTAAAGGTGACAGAATGTTTGTGACAAATAATTTTAAATAATATGCCAAATTGGTAGAATTTTTAAAGAGTTGTGTTAGAAAGTATAAGAGTTTGCTGTTTGTTTTTATACTCAAAAATTTAGATGCTAACAAACCAGTTCATTTGATTTTTTTTTTTTTTTTTTGGTAAGACATTCCCAGAAGTCTTAGTCTTTTTGCCTGTACACTGGGTCCTATGGCACTGATTCTAACATAACCTATCAAAAGAAAATCTCCACAAATTCATAAGCTGTCACCAGAAGACAGGTAACACTGTGATAAAGCATAAAGTTACACTTATTTTCTCTAAAAATAGTTTGAAGAATATATTTACACAAATAATGGTAATAATTTGCGTATCAAAATTGTAAGATTTTAAGCAGAAAAATAATATTGGAGAGGATGCAGAGAAAATAAAAGACAAATTTGAAATGATTATTTTTTCTCAAAATATATGGATAGTTATTAAGAACTGATGCAACATATAAATTGCAATGTGTGGTGGTTACACAGGAGTACACATATAAAAAAATTTCTTGTGCCATGCATTGAAGATTTATGCATTTGACTATATATGTAATATATCAAGGAGAAAATAGTTTAAAAAATTAGCAATGCAACATGTAGAAATACATGTGCAATAAACAAATATATGCACACGAATAATTTAGTGTAAAAATAGTGGTTTTATCAGTGACATATGCAATGACAAACTATTATTAGCAACATGTCAAATGACCATTTTGACGTTATTTATTTTTTATTCACACAGTGAGATACTAAGCAGCTGTAAAATTATATCATTCTAGAGAAGAATATGTAATGAAATCTAAACATTTGCACAGCACATTAATAATTATAATAATAAAAGCAAATTGCAAAAATATTCATACAATAGTATTACTTAACTTTTATAATAAAATTTATGAGTATATTAGAAAAAAGCAAACAAATTTCCTAGAAGATATTAAAGTAACTAATGTGGGCCACTGGGCTGAGACTGCTCCAGTGCCTTGGTTTCCTACGTAAGCAACACAAAACTCAATTCAATGCAAACAGTAAAATGAAACTTAAGCTTAACCAATCAGAAACCACCAACTAACCTCTAACTAGAGACTTTCCCCCCAAATAAGGCAAACAGCTACTTGTAGTCTCTCAAGTAATTTCCTTATTTTGGCTCTCCGTTCTGCCTTTACAAGCCTGCTTCTCATACTACTGGTTTTGAGTGCTGCCTGATTCTTGACCAATAAGTTGTTCTGTGGAATTGGGAGTTATTGATCACGTACGGTGCTTGGAGCTTAAGACCTGAGGTTCATCTACCACCCATTACCGGAGCTCATTAATGCTGAATGAAACTGGTGTCTGGCTTTTCTCTACACACATTGCCTGATAGAGCAGTCAATACCTCTCAGAGGAAAAATGAGCTCATAGGCCAAAATAATAAAAAGTTTGAGGAACACAACTATTTAAAGAGATAAACATCTTAGTTTCCCTTTTAGATCTTATTTGAACCAGAAATAGTACAAGAAAACGCCCAAGAAATTAAAATTAGCTTAATAAACAGATCAAAAGAAATAGAGAAAGGTATTAACAATGTGAAACAGGAATAGAGCAATATGGAAGAAAAATAAAGAGTAGAGATATACACTAAAAATAATAATAGCTTAAGTAAACAGCACAATATAAACAGCAGAATGTAGATAACAAAAGAACAAATTAGAGTATTAATCTAATACTCAGAAAACCTACTAGAGGGAAGAAGGAAAAGATAAAAGAAATAGAACATATAATAGAAAAGTTGAGAGGGAGAATTTAAACAGAATGCTAATATCTAGATGTGAGTTCCAAAAGAGAGAGAAATGAAATTTCAGAAGAAATGGATACAGTAATAATGGAGATTAACTTTTCAGAATTAAAAACAATAATTTAAACAATTCAGACTGGAAGACCCTTAGAGCACCAAAGGGGAGAAATAAAGAAAAAAAAACAAATACCTAGTCAAATTCTAGTAAAATTTAACATCAGGTTAGATGAAAAACTAAATGCATAGACACAGAGAGACTCAATTATTTACACAAGTACAGATGATACCTGATTTACAATTTCTTGACTTGACAATGGTGTGAAAGCGATATGCATTCAGTAGAAACCACACATCAAGTACCCATGCAACCATTCAGTTGTTTACTCTCAGTACAGTATTCAATAAATTAATGAGATATTCTATACTTTATTATGCAGTGGGCTTTGTGTTAGATGCAGTGGGCTTTGTGCAGTGGGCTCTGTGTTAGATTTTTATTATGCAGTGGGCTTTGTGTCAGTGGGCTTTGTGTTAGATGATTTTGCTCAACTGTAGGCTAATGTAAGTGTTCTGAGAATTTTTAAGGTAGGCTAGGCTATAATGTTCAGTAAGTTAGTGGTATTAAATGCATTTTCAACTTACAAATATTTTCTACTTGCAATGGATTTATCAGGACATAAACCTGTTGTCAGTTGAGAAGCATCTATATTAGGTTAACAACATGTTTTCAAATGATCTTCCAACTCTAGATGGAAGATCAGTCTGCATTAGTATTTTAAAAGTATTAAAGAAAAATAATTTACAACTTGGAATCCTAGATTTGTGAAAGCTACCCTTTATTATGATTAAACAATGTAATAATTACTTCTAGGCATTAATGCTTCAGAAATTTTGCCATGCCAAGACTCACAATAGAAACAGTTTTGGATGAAGTAACTTAAATAAGGGGAAAATTATCAAGGAAATATTTCAAGATTTAAGGTTGTATGTATAGTGCCAAATATATGCATACTTATAATAACATTATGTGGACTAAACTCACTAGTTAAAAGACAAAGATTGAGAGTTCGGATTTTAAAAGTTCCAGACCAGAGATAGGTTCTTGTTTTTCAGAGTACACCTAAAGCATAAGGATAATAAAAAATTGAATTTAAAGAATGTAAAATCATACACCAGGCAGATACTAACCGAAATAAAACCACTATAATATTAAAGCCAAATAAAATAAACAAAAACAAACACAAAACATTATTGAGGTAGGAAGGTTCATTACCTTCTATTTGATAGTTAATAGAACCTGCTATTTTCATAGGTTCTGTTAACCAAAAGGATGCAGCAATTTTAAAGTTCGAGTTTCTAAAATAGCCTAAAAATATGAGGCAAACAAGGGTGGTATAACTAAAGGAGTAAGTCCCAAACTGACCATAATGGAAACATTTTGCTCCTGTTATTGACAGATAAAACAGAACAAAAAAATAGAAAATATGAAATAAGAGTAAACAAGTGTGACCCACTAGCTATACAGGTAAAAATAAAGGTTGTCCCCCATCTTATTCTCAGAACATTCACAAAATTGATCAATACTAGGCCATAAAAGGTCTAAATTTCAGTGAATAGATTATTATACAATATGTGATTTAGAGAAGTAGAAGTAATAATAAACAGGAAGAAAGATAGCATTGCTTTTTCAGCACTCATAACTCAAGGAAAATATAGCACCAGAATCAACTGCTTCCCTTTGTTTTCTGTTTGTTTTGTTGTTGTGTTATCACATTGTTTCATATATGATGAGAATTTTTTTAAGCCTTCTATTGTTTGTGTATTTCTAACTTTGTTACTTTACCACGCATTTTCCCTCCCAAAGCCCCCCCTCTTAAATCTCATACGGCTTTTCATTTTAAATAATAGAATAAGTATTTAGGAGTTTATAGCATTATATAATATAAACTTCTAAGTTTAGCGTTCCTATGTTTCTAACTTCAAAACAAAGCCAAACAAACAAACAAAAAAATCAAACAAAACAAAGCAAAAGCTTGTTGAGTTAAAGCAGTTACCTGAGTTAGGTAGCAACATAAATAAAGCATTAGTAGATATTTATTTATAACTGAAACCAATAATGAGGAAATTGGTACATTTACAAAAATACAAATTTAAAATCTATACTTACATACTTTTTAGTCTCAGATTCTGAAGTGAATGACAAATTAAAACAAGAAAATTGTGTGGGCATGATACATGATTTCCATGATATATGCTAACACATATTCTATGACTTACTTAACAAAATAGTTTCCTTTGAACAAGAGAGTGTTTTAAGTGGAACTGAAGAAGGGTGATTTGTGCTGCTGTGCCTCAATGGAATTACTGAAAATTACTCTTCTTATCCTTTGTTCCTAACAGTTTTTACTTTACTTTTTCATTGCCAGCTGGAAGGAAAATGGGTCTACAAAAACGACTCTTAGAAGTAAATGAGAATTCATTGAGGAACATTAAGCGTTTTTGGATGGTAATTTGCTTGATTAGTTGCAAACAGCATATGTGTTCATGTTATTCTTAGATTTCTCTTGTGTGTACTTTCAGAACATGTATCTTGTTTTCCATGTGTTTCTTATCCTTATCCTTTCTTCTCCTTGGAAGAAAAAGGTTGCCTGTGACAACTAAAGTTATATTTTTAGTTCATTTATATTATTTGCCCAAATATTCCTTTTTCTTCCAGAATGAAGTGGAATGTAACCAAAATATATGCCTGCATCAGCCAGATGTCATCTTCACTTCTCTCCATTAAAAACTGTAGTTGACTTTTTAAGGATCCATGCCAGAGACCAGAGAATATCTAAGCTAGACTTCAGTTAAAATAATTTATTTTTACTCAATCCAAAGTATCAATCACTTTTCTACATACGCATTAAAAACACTTACACACACACACACACCAACCTGTGGACACACACATATTTACAAGGAAATATTTTTCAAGCATTTTTCAACAATTTCAACATTAAAGCTTAATTTTTGAAATCAAGACTATCCAGAAAATCTAAGATATATGTATTCACAAGCAGTTATTACAGTTTAAACCTACTTTGGCTTTTCCTGTTTTTAATCTCAGTTTTTCATAATGAGAATACACACCATCTTTAGTTTAGGGGATATGATTTCAAAGTGATTTTATTTTGTTCACATTTAATTATGTTAATAATATTCCCCATTAAAATAGGATCCTATAGATTCTGTAAAACTGTAAATTAGAAAATGCATCATCCAGTGACTCATTTGGTAACATATGTAAGATCCTTGTGGTAGTCAGCAAGCTACTTTTCCTCAGTTTCAAATCTTGCCTTCTATATATTGTTTTGGGATGTTGTGGTTGACACTCTACCAATAACATTTTTTTATTTTGCCAGATAGCTCCAGCCCTGCCAGTAGGGGGTGGTAGAGATGGTAGTAGTAGGCTGAAGAAGAACAAAAGGAACTGTTGATTTCTGATTGATTGCTTTCTGTCTTATCAGTCACCCTTCAGGCTGTTCGTTCCCCTGGCAGTGGCAACTTGGCAATTCCCCCATCCCCTATCCCGGCCACATTTTGAGAATCAACCTGAATATGCTTCAGTTGGTGGGCTCTCCTTCCTCTTACAGCTCAATCCCAGCTCCACAGGGCTACTTCTCTAAGCTTCTGAGGGACCAGTATTAGCCCAGCAGGTTCTCTCCCTTGGGATCTGAATCAGCTCTGTAGAGCTCCCCCATCTTTTTTTTCTTTTCTTTTCTTTTCTTTTCTTTCCTTCCTTCCTTCCCTTTCCTTCCTTCCTTCCTTTCTTTCTTTTTCTTTCTTTCTTTCAGACGGAGTTTCACTCTTGTCACGCAGGCTGGAGTACACTGGCACAATCTTGCCTCACTGCAGCCACCGCCTCCTGGGTTCAAGACATTCTCCTGCCTCAGCCTCCTGAGTAGCTGGGATTACAGGCACCCAAGACCATGCCCAGCTAATTTTTTGTATTTTTAGTAGAAATGAGGTTTTGCCATGTTGAGAAGGCTGGTCTTGAACTCCTGACCTCAGGTGATCTGCCCACCTCTGCCTTCCAAAGTGCTGGGATTACAGGCGTGAGCCACCTCGCCCAGCCCCTTCCCCATATTTCTAAGTTTCCCACTTCTTCCCTTTGTTTTCCAGCCCTAGTGATAGCAGCTGGTGTTGCTTCCTCTGTGATACCTAATGTTCCCCTTATTTCCGTCTCTGCTCCTCAATATCTGATTAATAACTCTTTATATTAGATTATCTTTAGCAATTTTTTTTTTTTGAGACAGAGTCTCACTCTGTTGCCCAGGCTGGAGTGCAGTGGCGGCAATCTTGGCTCACTGCAGCCTCCGCCTCCCGGGTTCCAGCAATTCTCCTGCCTCAGCCTCCTGAGTAGCTGGGATTACAGGGGTGCTCCACCACTCCTGGCTAATTTTTGTATTTTTAGTAGAGACAGGGTTTCACCATGTTGGGCAGGCTGGTCTTAAACTCCTGACCTCAGATGATCCACCTGCTTCGGCCTCCCAAAGTGCTGGGAATACAGGTGTAAGCCACCGCTCCTGGCCATCTCTAGCAATTTAAATGGTGTACTTTCTGTCTCCTGGCTGGACACTGACATAATGCATTTTGTTCTAATAATCAGAACCTCTACCATTTAATGGGAGGGGATATTGTAACTACTACATATAACCTGTCAGCAGATATTTTATTTCCTTTAAGGGAGTGAGCTTTTTGACACAGACTGTTAGATAAATTATTTGGAAGTTATTTCCAGTATATCTTTTGAGAGTATTAGTTAAAATTGAAAAGAGTATTGCAGTTACAATCAGTTTACTAACCAACTCATCAATTGATTTAATTATCCATCAGAAATAAAAATCACATTAAAACATACAGTTGTAAAGCCTACAAATTATTCTGTACATTTTAGTCATAAACATTGAGAAGCATTAGTCATATACATATTAGTTCTTTTTTTCTATGAGCAAGCAAGGCATACAAATTAATAAATATTAAATTATCCAATGATACAAATAACTATCTGAAATTGGAATAACTTTATTTTCAAGCAATTTTTTGCTTTTTGTGGAGAGGCCTACATAACAAGGAAAAAATTAATTTAAAAAATCAAAATTACTTCATTTCAGGGACATATTAACCATTCAACCTTTCAACCACATAGTATTTATAAAATGTAAAAAATACATTGACATAATCTAGTGTATTTCTAATTTGCAAGGTCTATGCCTTTCCTCACCATGACCATGTTGTTCTCTCTTTTTTAAGTTTTTTTAAACACTTATTTTTTCAGCTTTACTGAGATATAATTGACAAAAATTATATATATTCATGGTGTATGATGATTATTTATGTATATATACATTGTACAAGGATCACCACAATCTAATTATTATAATTAACACATCCCGCACCAAACATAGTTACTATTTGTGTGTATATGTGTCCAGTGAGGACAGTTAAGATCTGCTCTCTTGGTAAATTTTGTGTAAACAATACAGTATTGTTAACTATAATTAACATGATAATGTTAGATCCTTACAGCCTCTTCATCCTATAATTCTTTGTCCTTAGCCACCCCAAGTCACCAGTGTTGATAATTCATTAACCGTCTAATCCCTGGCCATGCCATCAACGTCAGGAACCTACCCCGTGAATAGAAACTAAACATATATTGTATAATCAGTTCAGTCGGTGTTAGCCATGCCAGATGGCGTGAAAAGGGGCAGGCATGGAACTCTGGCACAAATGTGCATACGCAGAAGAGACTGTTAGTTGCCTTCCTTAATAAACATTTCCCCCTTATTCTTGCTGACAGCATCAAAGATGACAATGTTCTCAGGAGTATGAGTATATATTTCTTAGATACACTTGAAGCTAGGTTCAACAGGAGTTCGAGATCAACCTGGGCAACATGGCAATACCCTGCCTCTGAAAGACATTTTAAAAAATTAGCCAGGCATGGTAGCATGCACCTGTGGTCCCAGCTACGTGGGAAGCTGAGGCAGGAGAATCATCTAGGCCGAGAAGTTTGAGGCTACGGTGAGTCGTGTTCGTACCACTGAACTCCAGTTTGGGTAACAGAGTGAGACCCTGTCTCAAACAAAACCAAACCAAACCTAAGTTGTGTTTATGAAATGTAATCAGTAATGTTCTGCATATTTTCAGGGTGTTTAATTGTAAGGCAGTGAATGAGAATTATACTCCTGGCTAGGAGAGCTTAGAAAGTAGTAGAATAGCATCTGTGCGGAAAATTCCTGTAAAGTTCCAGTAAGCTACAAATATAAAATATATAATTGCAGTCAAGAGCTACTGAGACAAGAACTGGAGTAAGACTTAAAAAAAAAAAAAAAAGCTAAAGACAGGTTGTCAGGAGCTCCACTGAGCTGGAGAGATAGAGCTAAACTGCTGGGTGTCAGAGAGCAGTCAATTAAAGCAACAAGTCACAAATGAAAGAATCCTTTAATCGGTAGTGAAATTGCAAAAGTGAGAGGCTAAAACCAAAGGAAAGGCTGACTCTCCGTTTCATTTTCCCTTAAGGAATGTGCACCAGCCAAGGGGCTGGGGGATCAGCAGAGGCATGGAGGATGCCTCACTGTTGAGAGAACTTCAAACAAAAGGTCCCCACAGTTTTATCGAGTCTAGGATCAGGGGAAGCATGAGGGGGTGGGCTAGGAGTAGAAAAGTACTGGGTACTGAGTCAGAATGGGGAAAAGTATATTGGAGGTTTTCTCCTCCTCTCCTCATAAGGAGACTTTGGCAGAAACATCCAAAGAGGACCTCGATTCAAGGCTGCAGATAAAGAGATGAAGCTTCCAGGGCTAGGCATGAAAATGTGCCAGGAGCAAGAGGGGCCAGAGAGTTGCAGTCCTTGACTACAGCTCCCTTCAGAGGCTGCAATTCACTGGCTGTGCACCAAGTGTGCTGTGAGGAGGGCAGCTTTCTCCTTTAACGTCTATCAGGTAAAGTCTTTGTAGTTGCGTATTTCAGGCCAGGCCTGAAAAAATCACACATAGGTTTTGGAGGCAGACCCTTCAATATTTAAATAATTTTTGCATCTGCTTTTGCTCTAGGGTCAATTGATAGCTCCAGGCAGCAGCAAGAGGCTCAGAATCAGAGCTGCCAATGCTGTTGGAAGATGAAGGAATCAGTAGTTATGGTGGAATTTGGCAGCCCAATCATATGGTCAACTTTCCCCTGAAAACATTTGCTAAATGCTGAGCTATAGAGAGATTAAAAAGCTAAGAGGAAAGACTCTGAAAAGTATAACAGAGCTATAAGCAATCATATAAGACAACAACTATGGTTCAGAATCTGAGCCCAGGAGGGGTCACAGAGAATACACAAAGCTTTTGGCTGACTCAAGATCAAACTAAAAGTAGAATAAAATGTTAATGAGGCTTCAATGCAGTCAAGACTCAGAACAGTTCCAGATAAGCCTCTAGTGTTTTATCCTAAGAGGAGAAAGACAAATGCTGTCTGGAGGGAAACATTATTACCTTAAACCTCTACAATTTTTCACTATGGAATCACTAACACTTAATAAAAATTACTAGACCACAATAAAAAGCTCAAAAACAACAAAATAAAAAAGTAAAATGGACTGAAAGCACACTTATGGATGATTGAGATGCTTGAGACACTGGAGTTAGCCGAGAAAGACTTCAAAACAAGTATAAGTAGAGTATTGCAATACTAGAAAACTAGATGAATAAGAAGGTGTTTCAGCAGAAAATTGACATTTATAAAAGGAAAGAAAGAAACTTTCGGAACTAAAAATAAATTTTCAAAGAATGGTTATATCAACAGAATGAACATAGAGGTCAAAATTCTGAAACTGACAGGTTAATACAAAATTCAAAACTGAAATTTATAGAGAAAAAAGAGCATGAAAATAGAACAGTTCTAAGAGATTTGTGAGACAAAATAGTTTTGATATATATGTTATATTCATTTGGAGTCCCAAAACAAGAGGGGAAAAAATAAGGCAGAGGCCATTTTTAAAGAGATAATGGCAAGAATTTGACAAAACAAGCTACAAAAACATCAAACAACAGATTAAGTTCTGCAACACAGGCAAGACAAATACAAAGAAAACCCCACATCGTAATAAAATCACAGAAAAGCAAAGACAGTGAAAATCGTAAAGAAACCTGATGAGAAGAAACATTACCTTCAAAGAACAACAAGGAGATATGCAGATGACTTCTGCAGAGGAACACTGAACATCATGATAATTCAGGGTATATTTAAAAGGATGAAATATAATAACTGCTAATATAGAATCCATTAGTCAGCAAAAGTTCCTTCAAGAATAAAGTGAAGTACAGATATTTTCCAAGAAAAATACTAATATCTTTTTAAAAAATCACACTAACTGGTATTCATAAAGCAAAAGAAAATATACAGTGAAAATTGAATACATTTAAAAAATAAATATAAAAGTAAATATAAATGAATAATGCCTGTAAAAAGACAATAATGGGGAGTGTTGATTTAAATAACAATTTAGTATTAAAATGCATAGCAATGATTTTACAAAATGATGGGAAGGGGTAAATAGAATTAAAGTGCTCTAAGGTTCTAACATAATAAGGGGGAGGGAGAGGTAAAAGCAGTGATTTTTTTAGATTGCACTATGTAAAAGATGCATGTTGTAATTGTTATAATTATTACTAAATAAGAAGCCAAGGTAATTTTAACAGTTTAATTGAGCAAAATGAAGTAGTTATACAATATTTTATTACAAGAGGAAAAAAGAAAAGAGAACATAAAACAGATGGATTAAATTAAAAGCAAATGATGGTAGAGTATATCTGAACTCAAATATGTCAGTAATTATATTAAACTTAAATTAATTAAATTCTTCAATTAAAAGTCTAAGGAGCCAAAGAGTACATAAGCCATATGCACCTGTGTGAGTATGCTGGGGAACCATGGGGAGGGACAAAATTTTTATAAACTTTAAATATAAAGTATATAAATAAAATAGAAAGTTCATTGAAGACAGGGGGCCAAGGGACAATTCTACCTGTGAGGAAAGGAGACACCCAAATTCAACTGATGAAATTTGGGAAAGGCTCACAGTGGGGAAAGGAAGAAATGTGACCTTGTGGATGAGACCTTTGGGGTATTCACGTTTCTGTTGTTGCTTCTATGTCTGAAATTGATGTGGGACGCAGTTGTGCTTCTCTTTTCCACGTGCACTGAGGGATCCCTGATTGGGAAGTGCTGCAAGCAGAGAAGTGTCAGTGGAGCACAGTCCTCCACCATTTGCCATCAGGGAATGTTGGAGTGGAATGGAAGTGCCTCTATCCTCTTTTTTAAAGTCTTCAGAATATTGGTGATCTCCTGCTGGTTGGCAAGTCAGAAGCCTCAGTCACAATGGCACTGAATTTAGAGATATCACACTTTTTCTCAGAGGGATACCTGATACACTCCAAAGTAGTACAGGAGCTTGCTCTATGAGAGAAGTTTATTCGGGCCTATGTGGATGGATTTAAAAAACACAATCCCTCTGGAAGTGAGGGAAAAACTGACATTGTTTTCAGCCTTCCACCACCAAAAGGCAGATTGAAAAGCTTACTGGAGTCTGTGTTGAGTACAGTATGTGCTGCACTTGGCCCTTCATTTGTTCATTTATGTTGGCTAACGTGCAAATCATCACCCTTTGAATGGATCCCAAACTAACAGGCAGAACTGGAAGCTATCCAGCAAGCTGAAGCACATGCTCTACCTATGGAAGCTCCCCATTTTAATGATTCCTTTGAATTGTAACCTTCGTGACTGATGATTTTGCTGATTGGACCCTCTAGCAAAGACAGGCAGCCTCAAAATAACGGTTCTCCTTGGAGCTTAGAACTGGTCACCTTCCTGACACAGTTACTAGGCACACTCCTTTTGAAAAGTGGCCATTAGTTTGCCACTCAGCTCTTGTCGAAAATGAATGTCTGATCTGGGGAGGCTCTGTGATTCTCCAGCCTGAAATTCACAATTTGGGGTGGGACAACTCAGATACAATGACTAACACAGCAGGAAACACCCCACAAGCCTTATTTGTCACATTGAAAGAGTATAATCAGTCTTACAGCTTGCCTGGCTCTAACGCTATCTTGGCTCTATATAACCTTTGGGGAAAACTTTATCTTCTGTTCTGCCTTTGGCAGTATAGCCCCTGGCTTAATGGTGCGTTTGGTTTACAGAAATTACACTAAATGCCTGGTTCTTGTACCCTAGTGGTTTGGCAACACTGAAATTTGATGTTTTCCATTGAGCTGTTGTGGAACTGAAAATAGGCATGATTCTTCCACTCAGTGGGGAGAATCAAGGTTGGTCTCGTAGCTCCAGCCGATAATGTGCTTAATAAAACTTATTAGAGATTTTCTGATACTTGATCTGTTGCCAATGGCCTAACTCTTTGGTATCCCACCTGAAAAACCACACACGGGCAGATGAATGACACCCTTCTTGGGGCTGCTAACTGTGGAAACCTTGTGACTGGTGATTAGACAACCTACGTGACTCACAGAGCAGGCTGGATGGTTATGTTGAAGGTACTTTGAACCTGCACCCCCTCACCTGATGTGTGTCACACACAAGTGCCCCCAACAATTGCAAAAATACTTTATCTCTGGGGACCTGTGTGGTCCCAGAATAATACTTCTTGTGTAGAAGCCCAGTGAATTGTATCTTAGGGGTGGTCATAGAGATCTTAAAGTTTAAAGAAACACATTAGACCATGTAACCCTCAGATGATTGTGGGAAACCTCTGAAAAATGAGGACCCAGATGGGAGCTTCTGGAGGGATAAATGACTCATTATTTGGTGCTAGAAGTTACCTCTATTCTTGGAGTCATCCAATTAGAAAAAGTAGTATAAAATTTGTCCTTGACTATAGCTGAAGTGAACAATGACACAGCGTTAGCCCTGGAAGGCATTCATGTTAGCCTTAACTCACTGGCCCAGGTGGCTTTGAATGATAGAAATGCTCTAGACTTTCTTCTTGCCAGCCAAGACGGAGTTTGTACAATTACTAATACATCCTGCTGTTCTTGCATTAGTGTTTCTGGCAAAGTGGAAAGCTCAATACAAAGACTTAAAGAGAAATCCAACTAGCTTTCTAAGGTCAACACTGATCGTTTATGGGATTTGTTGAGGGGCGCTGAGCCCTGGGGGTCATGGCTGACATGATACTGCAGATTGACCTCATTGTGCTGTTTGGAGTCCTATTGATAAATGCCTTAATTAAATGTTGTGTGAGACAAATTGAATAGATTTTGTCCCAGCTTCTGTCAATCAGATTAATCAGAGTGGATGACAAAGTTGCGTATCTCTGGGAATATTTGCCAGAAGCCAAGACAGTGTAGAACAAAGAACAGATATTATTAAGATACAATATTCTCCATAGATTTATTTTGTTTCTGCAGGGCTTGCAAACATAGGAACTTTTAGCTTTTGTTCTGTACTATCTATTTGTATTAAAAAACAGCCTTGAAAAATAGAGATAATTTTTACCTTAAGAGCAGAGGGCAGGTTTGCTTACGGCCTAATATAAAAGGTTTTTGTTCCCTAAGCTCGAGGAACCTCAGATTTGAACCAAACCCACTGCATGGGTGCCATGCATCTGAGCCCCTCCTTTTCAAACCTACTGGGGAGCAAGTGATGTGAGCATCATGGCCATGCTGCTTTCTGTGCTGTGAGTAATAAAGTCCCTTTCTCTGACCCAAGATCTCGTATCTTCTGCCAATATCCATGAAACTGTGGTGGGATAATTTGTTAGCTTAATAGTGTGACAGAACCTCAGACTTTTCACAGTTCTTGACACACGCATCACAAGCAAGTGATGTTTCAGCTGGGAAACTAAGTGTGGTTGGTCACTCAAAATTCAAGCAGTGCATGGAATTTCTGATAATGGCAGCATGAAGGTTGTTACATTTCTTCTGAAAATCAAAATTACTTTAAAAATGGACAAAATTATTAAAACCAGCAATTTGAATGCAATTAAATTGCAAATAAATCACCAGGAAAGCGACCGGTTACAAGCACAAAGTAAAGGAGAGTTTACTATTGAAGAAATGCAACTGCATTGGATAAAAGCAGCAATTGTGTGACTTTCTTGACTGAGCGTGCTCTCTTACACCCCCAGGTCTAAGCATGGCCTTATCAGCTCAAGGTGACAGATGTTAGCACTCAGAGAAGCAGACCCGTGGAAATTGAAAGGGAAATTCTAGAAATGAAAGAGCCACATAGGTGCTGAGATTTAAAATCAAAGTCCATGTTCCCAAATTCCTGGCTCACTGCTAAACTATGCACGTGTGCAGGAGGCTGGCAAATAAAGCAGGCAGAAACTACAGAGAGGCCTACTGTTCAGAAGCAGACTGCTTCTGATGAGATGAGTTCACCACACCCTTGAATGTATGGGTTCCTCTATCTATACAGCTCAAAATATGCAATGAAAATGCAATGCTGGCTAGCTTGAGAACACAGGGAAAACACAGGGAAATTGGGACTGGCATAGCAACTGGAAAATTAAGCGAGGAGCCAGGCAAACAAGACAAACAGATAAGATGGACCCAAAAATACAGTATAAACACTGAACTGACTGCCAAACTGTTTAGGGACAAGGGACACCCTCTAGACACCACATTACAAAAGCAGAAAGGTGAAGACCCCCCACACACACACACACCCAAAAATGAGCAGCTGCATCACGGTGTGGGGAAGAATGATGCAGCAGGGTGAGTTCATGCTGGTTAAACGCCTAGTAGAACACCACACCAGCAATTTCTGTAAGAAAAAATTTATTTCCAAAGTTATTCCAGCTTTCTTTTGATTAGTGTTAGCATGATATATCTTTTTTCATTCCATTACATTTAAACTATTTTGGCCTTTATACTTAAGATGTGTTTCCTATAGGTAACATTTAGTTGTGTGTTACGGGTTTTTTAATTGATATATAATAGATGTACATAGTTTCAGGGTACATGTGAAAATTTAATGCATTCATATAATTTGTAAAGATCAAATCAGTTACTTGGGATATCCACCACCTTAAATATTTGTCTTTTCTTTTACGCCAGCAATTCCACTACTGAGTATATAACCAAAAGAAAGAACATCAATATACTGAAAAGACATTCATGTTTATTGCAGCACTATTCACAGCTCACAATAGTCAAAATGTAGAATTAATCTGTGTCTATTAACAGGTGAAATGTTAAAGAAGATGCTGTATATATACACAATAGAATATTATGCAGCCATTAAAAAGAATAAAATCTTATTATTTCCAACAATATGGTTGAAACTATATTTACATGCATATAAGATCTGTCAATCTTTCTCTGTCAATTAGTGTGATAGGTAATTTATATTCGATTCTTTATATGGTTAGGTTTAAATCTACTATCTTACTTTTGTTTTCTACTTGTCCCATCTATTCTTTATTCCTTTTTTCTCTTTTACTTATTCTTTTGTATTAACTGAGCATTTTTAATAATTCTATTATTTTTCCCTTGTTGGCTCACTTCTCATGACTCTGTATAGTGTTATTTTCATGGTTGTCACAGAGATTATAGTGTACATCTTTAATTTATGACAGTATATCTTCAAGTGATATCATATTACCTCATGTATAGTGTAAGAACCTTGAACAACATACTTCTATTTCTTTCCTCCCAGCTTTGTACTATTGTCCTCCATTTTACTGCGACATATGCTATATATCTATCAATACATTATTATTTTTCTTGCTTTAAGCAGTATATTATCTTTTAAAGGGACATAAAATAAAGGATCCAATCTCTACATTTACCCATGTTGCTGCCATTTCTGGTGCTGTTTATTTCCCTGGGTAAATCCGTATTTCCATCTGATATTATTTCCTTCCACTTGAAGGACTTCTTTGAACACTTCTTTTAGTGAAGAATTCTTGATAATGTGTTCTTTAAGGTTTTGTATGCCTGATAAAGTCTATTTTTCTTCAGTTTAGAAAGATTATTTTCTCTAAAGAATTTTAGATTCACTTTTTTTCTATGTTTTAAAGAAGTTGCTCCATTTTCCTCTAGTTTGCAGTGTCTCTGATGATAAATCTGATATCACACTTCTTCTTTTTCTCTGTATTAACTTATCTTCAACATTGTATTGGATGTTATAGCCATACAATAAATCAAGAAAAAAAGAAATAAAATGCATAAAGATCATTAAAATAGAAGTTTAATTTTTTCTATTTTAGATGATGTGATTGTTTAGGTAGGAAATTCAAGGCAATCTACAAAACAATGAGTAGAACTAATAGGTGGGTTTAGGACAATTTAGTTAATATACACAAATATTTATCCTATTGCCAAAATCCATAAAATACCTAGGAATCAATGTAGCAAAAATCACCCGTGCTTTTACATCAAAAAGACCAAATATTGATGAGATAAATAAAAGAGTATCCAGATAAATTTACCATATTATTAGATTAGAAGACTCAAAATTGTTGAGAAATTCTCTCGTAGTTGATCTGTAGATTCAACACAATTCAAATAAAAATTCTAGCACTTTTTAAAGAGTAATGAATAAGAAGATTGTCAAAGTTATACAGAAATGCTTAGAACTAAGAATATACAGGGCAGTTAAAGGAAGAACAACAACAGCAATGACAACAACAATAAGAAAACAATAACAAACTTGGAAGATCTTTCCTACCTGATGTCAGTTCCTATGAAAAAGCCACAGTAATCAGGACAATTTTGTATTAGCAAAAGATGGGCATATATATCAACAGAACAGAATGGAGTTGAGAAATATATATTTACATACACATACACATTTATAGTTTTCTGTACACACATATAGAAAGTATAACATATTTACATATATAGCTAATTGATTTTCAAAAACATGTCAATGCAGTTCAATGAGGAAAGCAAAGTCTTTTCAATAAATGGTGCTGGATCAGCAGTGCATCTATATGTAATAAAACAAAACCAAACCATGAATCCTTACCTTTCAATGTACAAAAATTAACTTGAAATGGATCACAATCTATATGAAATACCTGACTTATAAAATTCCAGGAAAATATTTGGAGAACATAAGGTTGACAGATTGCTTGGATAGATGCAAAAAAAGTCCAAAACGTTTTTCAAAAATAAATTGGAGCTCGTTGAGGTTAAAAACTCTTGCTTTTCAGAAGATACCATTAAGAAAATGAAAAAGACAAGCTGCAGACATATAAAACATTTGCAAAACATACAAGATTCATATCCAGAATATGTAAAGTACTCTTAGAACTCAATAATAAGACAAAAACAAAACAAAAGAATACAATGGGCAAAAGATTTGAACAGATCTTTCAAAAAAAAAGTGATATGCAAAATGGCCAGAAAGCATATGAAAAATGCTCAACCTCATTACTCATCAGAAAAATGCATTAAATTAACTAACATTAAGAGATCGGTCACACAAAATGTTGGCCAGCATGTAGAGCAGCTGGAGCTCTCACATACTGCTGGAGAAACTTTAAAAAGGTAAACCACTGTGGAAAACTGACGGTTTCTTGAGAATTCTAACGAGTACCTCCCACACAATTCACCCATTCCACTCTTAGTTATTTACTCAAGAGAAATAAAATCTAATGTCCAAAGAAAGACCCACACAAATGTTTAGAGTAGCTTTATTTCTAAGATCCCAAAGTGGGGAAAACCCAAATGTCCAAAAATAGGTGAATAGATAAATAAATTGTAATATATTCATAAAAAGGAATACTTCTCATCAATAAAAAGAAATGATTATTGATACACAGAAGATACAGATGTATTTCAAAATAATTATTTTGATGAAAGAAGTAGGGCAAAAAATAGACTATACCATACAATTCCATGTAGAGAAAATTCTAGAAAATTCAAACCAATCTATAGTGACAGAAAGCAGATCAGTGATTGCCTGAGATTGTGGCTGGATTGATAACAAAGGGAAACAAGAATTGCATCTGGATTGATAACAAAGGGGAACAAGAAAACTTTTTATTATAATGAACATGTTCACTATGCTAATTGTGGTGATGCTTGTATAAGTATGTACATATATATATACACACACACATATATTTGACATATATATATAAAATGATCAACCTGTTTAACTTAAATAGGTGAGGTTTATTTTACTTTATATCAATAAATTTGTAAAAAATTATCAGTTTTCATTTGAATAATCTTACTAGTATTTTCCATGCTGTATTAAATTTCACAATGAAAATATAAACATTTAACATTTTTTCTATATTTACTATTTCGTATGTTCTACTTTTGGCTTTAATTTATTTAATTTTACATAAATGTTGGCATATTTAAATTGCTTATTATTTGGGTACACTGAGATTTTTCAATCATTTTATATCTTTAGATATACATATCAACGAGTGGTTCTCAATGAAGAGTAGAGGGTAATTTTGCCCCTTTCCTCTCCAGGGTACATGAGATATTTTTGATTGGCACATCTGGAAAGGTGCTACTGGTAACTAAGAGGCAGAGGCCAAAGATACTGATAAATCTACTGCAGTGCACAGCACAGGCCACTCAAATAAAGAATTATTCAGCCCAAATGTCAATAGTACTAAGACTGATAAATTCTGATGTAAATTATTTATTCAGTTGTGTTTTAAAATAAAAAATAAAAATGAACCAACATAGAAAAATATCAATTTTAAATGCATAAAAAAATAATTAATTCAAAGTAATTTTGTTGATTAGTAACAGAGTAGACAGTTTATAATTTAAACTACTTTGGAAAATCTACACATTTAGTATAATGCAACATTCTGGCATCTTGTTAAAATTTTAAAAATGGCCTTTTTATTCCGAAAAAGAGACTTACAATAACTCCTAGAGAGACTCAGAATAACTATTAGAAATGTTTCCAATTAGCAGTTATATTTGCATAAAAATATGAGACTTCATTATATTTTACAGTAATTTAAGACAATGATAATGTCCTAACTATCTAAAACAATTGAAATCTCAGTATTAAATACTCTTTCTTCCTTTCCCAACCCATCTTGACACACATATCACTGAAACCCTATTGATTTCACTATTAGTTTTCCAGGAAATC
Source organism: Pan troglodytes (assembly GCF_028858775.2). Taxonomy (NCBI): domain Eukaryota; kingdom Metazoa; phylum Chordata; class Mammalia; order Primates; family Hominidae; genus Pan; species Pan troglodytes. Next base: position 178,636,968 of record NC_072401.2, read on the forward strand.
TTTTCACGAAGAGAACAGGTGTAAGGAAAATTACAGCATAATAAACAGAACAAGAATGTACAATAGCCTATGGAATGTAGTGATACTTTCTATTATTTTTAAAACTCTATTGTTAACATGAAAAATGGCATTTCACAAGATCAACTTAATAAATGTCTTTTATGAAAATAGTGAATTCAGTTACACTGGTTAAATTTGGACATATTTTTCATAGCAAATGTTTTAAAACTTTATTCTTAAGACAATCTGCATCTTCAGAAATATCCTCTATTTCATTCTATTACTTTCCAAGTATAAGTTATATGCCTTTTCATTATTTTGTTATCAATTTGGAATAGGCAGTTAGAGGAATGCCATAGCTTTCACCCTCTTGATGTATTTTAAATCCACTTTAAAGTTTAGACATAAACATAGTAGCACAAGACTAATTTAAGATTAGATATGAGGTATCTTTCTAAATGTTGTTTTAATTTGCCCAGTGGGAAAAGAGAAACTCTGCAGCTTAATCCCATTAATTAGCTTTTGGCAAACTCAGTTACAAACAGTTTTAAATCCTATCTCATTCTAGTGTATGGAGGTTTAGTAAGACGTGCTGATAGCTCTAGCTTGCCCTTACTGTTCTAATTTTAATCACCCCTCTAACTCATTACTGCTGTGGCCTCCTTCTACAAAGCATATTAGGAAGTTGCTTCCAGGGACTACTTTTTTAGGTTTAACTAAAAACATTTCTTAAAAGGACTTAAAAATAGCATATTAGCTATACTACACCTTAAATAAATTTATGGTTTCAACATATGAAATCTGAAGCAAACCTTATGAATAAAATTTCCAGTGCTAACACTCAGTTATGGTATCATGATGGGTTGACTATAATCAGGAGAGAAAATTAATTCACCAACTAGGCAAGCTTTGCTTACATTGAACCTACATCTTTATAATGAACCACAAAGAACATTGTAGCTCACTAATATGTGTAACCCTAAGGAATAGCTGATAGAAAACACCACAATAAAAGAAAGACAAGCCTAAAAATCTACTGTAGTTGTAAAAAGAACATCAGGGAATGCAATTCCCATAAGCACTGTCTGTGTTCCATAATTATTTTTAGGCAGCAAATAAAAAGGTTTTACTATGGAGATTTGGATGACTACCCTTAAAAGAAGAATTCATATAGATGTTTTAAATAAAATCACTAGGTCTTTGATAATAGTGTTGATTTTCTTAAAATAATAGGACCATCACCAACATGTTGCTGGTAGCAAATTTTTCATCGAAACTTTTTCATATTCATTTTTTTTATTAAACTGCATTAAAAAATAATCTTGCACAAGAATTTCTTTAATCAACTATCTCTCCAGTGCTTCAATGTTCTTCTTTTCTCTTTTTATTTTATTTTTAATAAATTGTTTCCCAGTTTATTTTGGTCTTTTCTGGATTCTGCAAACAATTATTGAGAGCTTAGTATATTCTAGGCATTGTGTTAAGCACATAAAAGTATTGTTCCCTCTAATTCAACAACAATCCTATGTGAAGATACCATTACACGTCACAGAATTGTGAAAGATGGGGCTTACAAGGTTAATTACTCAGTCATTCAGACAGAAAGTGACAGAATTAGAATTTAGAACTTCCTGTTGCCCAAGCCTAAACTCTGCCTCCCTGATTACTTTTCATATCACTTTCCCTCATATACTACTTGTCCACAATATCTTTCTGTTTCCTAAATGACAGCAGTGTTCCTCAAGTCACTGAGTTTAAATATGTATATGTAAATTCCCACACTGAACTTCATCTTTGACTGACTTAGTATTCCTTATAGTTGTAATGTGTCCCCCAAAATTTATGTGTTGGAAACTAAATTCCTCTGCTTTCATGAATGGATTAATGTTGCTATTGTGGGAGTGTCTTTGTTAAAAAACGGAGTTATTTCTGGCTCTCTTACCATGTGATGATGCAGCAATAAGGCCCTCACAAGATGTTGGCACCATGCTCTTGCACTTCCCAGTCTCCAGAGCCTTGATCTAAATACACTTCTTTTCTTTATATACTACCCAGTCAGTGTTTATCTGTTATAGCAAGAGAAAAAGGACTAAGACACTAACTAAATTTATTTTATACCAAGAGTAACTTGAAGAAGAAAGTAGATAATTTATTTACTTAACAAGTAGAGAGTTTAATTACTGATAACCATATAGCAAAGTATGATAAAATATTAACACTAATTTCATATAAACGGAATATAAATTACTTTTGCATTGCTTAAATTGCCTAAGCTATTTTAAGTTTAAAAATGGTGATTTACATTGTTATATCAAGGGAAAGCTGAAATTATTCCAGGAATAGTCCAAAGTCTTGCCTATTTCATAGTGGCCTCCCCATCCAAGAGAAATGTCACTACCATGACTAAAGCAGATACTAGCGGAAAGGGAGGAAAGGGTCATTTTGGGCTCAGTACATTGAACATCTGTTAGATTTAGAGGAAATGCAGTTACAGGGACCTGATATTGCCACCATAATTATTAATGAGGATGTGAGAAGACTAAGAACTTAGATGTGTGAACATCTGGAAGAAATATGTTTGGTTCAATAAACATTTCCTGAATGGTGGGACATGCTATTTGTTCCTTTTCTCAGCAAGTTCACCATCTACTGTGTTTTATAATACATCAGTATAATTACAGTCAATGAATGATATTTATATATTTTAATAATTTTTCATAATTACATATTTGCATGTATAATTATTATTTACTGGGATAATATACTTAGGTGTCAATTACCTCTTCTTACCTTTTCCTAAGTCACATGAAAACCACTACCTTAGCTTTATATTAAAATACACTAAACTTCTTATAGAAAGGAATCCTAACTATGTAAGGCATTAGTAATTCTGTTTCAGAGTTTTATCTCTAAACTTTATTAATGGTTAAAATATCTTAAGATTTAGATAACTTGAAGCCCTATGATGTAATCAGTAAGTCTATCTTAGCACATTTTCTGCTAATGTCTGCAGCTAATTCTGTAAATGTCTGCAGCTAATTCTGTATTCAAAATAATGATATAATTGGTAAATAAAATTTAACAGATAAATTCTGTTACTTCCATATCACAAAAGATTTTAACACTGTATAAAATGATTGTATGTGATAGCTATATTTAACATTAAATAGTGTAAGTGGTAACCAAGTAATTGGAAATAGTTCAGGTAAAAAGGAGGAAGTTGTAGAAGAATAAGATGACCCATGTAATTGAAGAGAGGACAAACAACAGCTGGAGCTCAGGAACTTCATCTTTCATATTGTCTTTTTTTTTTTTTTTTTTCCTACAGGAGCTTTCAGCAAACATCAGGAAACGTGGTATCTGCCACTAAATTAACCTCACTTTCATGAATGCCCCTGCCACAGAGGGATTGACTGAAGCCCAATAGACCCAAAGAAGGACTCAGACTCACCAGCTTGGGCCATGTTTCCACCACTAACTGAAGTAACTGTGGCTACTAGAACATGTAGCCTGTGCTCTTAGCCATAGTGCTTCAGATAAGCACAATAATATTAGCGATCTATCACTTACTTCTATACTATGTGCCAGGTACAATTATAAGTAATGTGCATACGTAGTATGGACTTAATCTCACCACAGCCCTATAAGATCAGTATTATTATGATGACATTCATTGCACAGATGAGAAAATTGTAGCACAAATAGTCCAAGTAAGTTGCTCAATGTTTTAGTAACTTGCATAAATAGTAAGTGGTACAGCAGAATTCCAAACTCAGGCAATCTCTGACTTTCAGTTCCATGTGAAAGCAAAAGCAAAAGTGGGGCTTTTGGGACCTTAATATGCTATACTCTGTCATTATTTTATAGAGGTACTTCATAGGGCAGAGTTTTTTCTTCCTAATTCATTCATTTATGAAATACTGCCTTTCAGGGTCTTGGCTCTATTTGAAGCCTAATAAGACTTCCAAATTTTTGCTGGCCTTAAGTTTCATTTCCAGTCCTCTCTGTGTCTGTATGATTAAACTCAAAATGTCTAGCTACCAGGAATGAGCAGATGTCCTCAGAGCAAGTACTGGCTTTAGAGGATTGTTGCTTTTGTGGATTACACATTCTCACCATTTTGATATTGACGGATTTCTCTCCCTTTTCTCCATCCAAATGTGAATTTAAAGAGATTTATTATTTTCTAATCGGCATAAAAGTTGGTCTTTACCAGTAGGAATTGCCACAAAATAAAGTATAATTTTTATTATATTTAGAAATAACAGCAAGTTCTTGAGTAAACATAGTGAAAGTTAATAAACTTATTGTGAAATGCAAAGATATGCAGATAAAATATCTAATTCTTTTTTTTTTTGAGACAGGTTTTTCTCTACCACTCAGTCTGGAGTGCAGTGGCACAATCACAGCTCATGGTAGCCTCAAATTCCTGGGCTCAAGCAATCCTCTCACCTCAGCCTCCTGAGTAGCTAGGACTACAAACGCACCACCACACCCAGCCACTCTTTTCATTTTTTGTAGAGACAGGGTCCTCCTGTGTTGCCCAGGCTGGTCTCAAACTCCTGGGCTCAAGCGATCCTCTTACCTTGACCACCCAAAGTGCTAGCATTTCAGGCATGAGCCACCACGATCAGTCTGAAAATATCTAATTCTTAATAAAAATGTGATTTGAGAATAAATCAATAGCTGTAAAAACTCCATATTAGTAGTGTCCATCCATTTGTAAATTTGAAAATTGTTTGGTGCTCATAAATGTCAGGAATCCACTGGAGAATCTAAATATAGAAGTGGAATTTCTTTTCTTTATACTCTAGCATAAATTTGTCTATATTTTTTAATTTGCCAAGGCATGCTAAGATTTGTCAAAAAATATAATTTCAACGTTTATTTTAGATTCAGGGAATACACGTGCAGGTGTAATACATGTGCATACTGTGTGATGCTGAGGTTTGGGGTATAAATGGTCCCATCATCGAGGTAGTGAACATAGTACCCAATAGTTACTTTTTCAGCTCTTGCTTTCCTCCTTCTCTTCCTCATCTAATAGGCCCCATTGTCTATTGTTCCCACCTTTATGCCCATGTATAGCCAATGTTTAGCTCCAACTTATAAGTGAGAAAATGCAGTATTTGGTTTTCTGTTACTGTATTCATTTGTTTAGGATAATAGCCTCCAGCAGCATCCATGTTGCTACAAAGAATATAATTTCATCCTTTTTATGGCTATGTATTATTCCATAGTGTATAAGTGAAGGAGAAACTTTATATTTTTCACACAAGCAGTCACCAAGGGAACTCATTACCACTAGGCAAGTCTTACAAGAGATCCTTAAGAGAATTCTAAACAGAGAATCAAAGGAACTATACCTGCTACCACAAAAACACACATAAATACATAGTCCACACACTCTATAAAGCAACTATACAATCAAAACTACAAAGCAACCAGCTATCAAATTTACAATAGGATCAAAACCTAACATATAAATATTAACCTTGAATGTAAATGTGCTAAATGTCCCACTTAAAAAGGCACAGAGTGGGCCTGGCATGGAGGCTCACGCCTGTAATCCCAGCACTTTGAGAGGCCGAGGCGGGTGGATCACCTGAGGTCTGCAGTTCGAGACCATCCTGGTCAACATGGTGAAACCCTGTCTCTACTAAAAATACAAAATTAGCAGAGCGCAGTGGCATGTGCCTGTAATCCCAGCTACTCAGGAGGCTGAGGCAGGAGAATCGCTTGAACCCGGAAGGCAGAGATTGCGGTGATCCAAGATGGTGCCATTGCACTCCAGCCTGGGCGACAGAGCAAAACTCCCTCTCAGAAAAAAAAAAAAAACGCACAGAGTGGCAAGTTGGACAAAAAAAGAAGACTTATCTGACTTCTATCTTCAAGAGATCCATCCCACATGTAACAACACTCATAGGCTCAAAGTAAAGGATTGGAGAAAGATCTATCACGCAAATGGAAAAGAAAAAAAGGTCAGGGGTCATTACTGTTATGACAGATGTAATAAAAGGGACTTTAAACCAACAACAATAAGAAAGGATAAAAAAGGGCATTATGCAATGATAAAGGGTTCAATTCAATAAGAAGGTTTAACCTAAACATATATGCATCCAACCTTGGAGCACCCAGATTCATAAAAAACTACTTCTAGACCTATAGAAAGACTAAACAGCCACACAATAATAGTGAGGGATTTAATACCCCACTGTCAATATTAGACAGATAATCAAGGCAGAAAACTAACATAGATATTCTGGACTTAAATTTGACATTTGGCCAATTGGACCTAATAGATATCTACAGAATACTTTACCCATCAACCACAGAACATACATTCTTCTCATTTGCACATGGAACATACTCTAAGATAGACTATCTGCTTGACCATAGAGTAATTCTGAATAAATTTTTAAAAATTAAATTCATATCCACCACATTCTCAGACCACAGTAGAATAGCAATTGAAATCAATACCAAGACGACCTTTCAAAATCATGCAGTTACATGGAAATCAAACATCTTACTCCTAAATAACTTTTGGGTAAACAACAGCATTAAGGCAGAAATCAAAAAATTCTTTGAAATAAATGAAAATGGAGATTCAACATACCAAAATCTCTGGGATGCAGTAAAAGCAGTGTTAAGAGGAAAACTTATAGTGCTAAACACCTACGCAAAAAGTTTGAAAGATCTCAAATTAATGATCTAACATCACACCAAGAAGAACTAGAAAAATAAGAACAAATGAATCCCAAAGCTAGCAGAAGAAAAGAAATAACCAGAATCAAAGCAGAACTAAACAAAATTGAGACCCAAAAATCTATACAAAGGATCAACAAAGCCAAAAGCTTGTTATTCAAAAGGATAAACAAGATCAATAGACCGTTAACTAGATTAACAAAGAAAAAAGAGAGAAGACCCAGATAAGCATAATCAGAAATGACAAAAGTGGAATTACAACCAATATCACATACAAAAGATACTCAGAGACTATTATGAACACCTCTACACACAGAAACTAGAAAATTTAGAGGAAATGGATAAATTCCTGGAAACTCAAAACTCAAGATTGAATCAGGAAAATACTGAAACCATGAACAGACCAATATCAAATTCTGAAAACGAATCAGTAACTTAAAAAACCTAACAACCAAAAAAAAAAAAAATAACAAAACAAAACTGGACCAGATGAATTCACAGCTGAATTCTACCAGATGTACAAAGAAGAACTGGTACCAGTCCTACTGAAACTATTTTTAAAAATCACAGAGGAACTCCTCTCTAACTCATTCTCCGAAGCCAACGTAACCCTGATACCAAAATCTTGCAAAGGCACAACAAAAAAAAGAAAACAACAGGCCAACATCCCTGAGGAACTGGATGCAAAAATCCTCAACAAAATATTAGCAAACTGAATTCAGCGGCACATCAAAAAGTTAATTCGCCATGATCAAGTAGGCTTCATTCCTGGGATGCAAGATTGTTTCAACATATGCATTCAATAAATGTGATTCACCACCTAAACAGAATTCAAAACAAAAAACATACGATCACCTCAGTAGACACAAAAAAATCTTTTCATAAAACCCAACATCTCTTCACGATAAAAACCTTCAACAAACTAGGCATCAAAGGAACATGTCTCAAAATAGTGAGACCCATGTATCACAGATTTACAGCCAACATCACAGTGAATGGGAAAAAGCTGGAAGCATTCTCCTTAAGAACAGGAATGGCACAAGGATGCCCACTCTCACTGCTCCTATTCCACAAAGTACTGTAAGTCTAAGGCAGAACAATCAGTCAAGAGAAAGAAATAAAAAGCATCCAAACAGGAAAATAAGAAGTCAAATTATCTCTCTTTGTTAAAAATATGACTCTAATATATGTTTTTGCATATAGATTTTGTCTAATTGTTTTGAGAATAGGTAGTTTGTGGCTGAGTTTCTTGAAGATGAGCAAATTGGGAAATGAAAAAAAAAATGGAGAAATAAAAAGTTCTCCCAAAAACTTGAAAATAAAGGAAAATGGCAGTTATTTGAGAAACTCTAAAAGTCAATTCATGATGAGTGAATTATAAAATAAATAGAAATGGATACTTTTTGTGAGGCACAGATGGGCTCACAGCTCCTTTGGGTATAATGCAACTGATATCACCTGAGGAGAATATGATTCTTATCCTTTTTCGTCTATTTGATGGAATATATTGGTAGACTAATCATCCTAGTTAAACAACAAAATTTTCTGTTTTAAGTATGAAACATATCTTCTTAGTTTATCCATATGTTGGCAAGAAAGAAAAAAAAAATACTAAGGTTAGAGCTTAGGTAACAGTGGGTACATGGTAAGTCTGTGAAATGAATTTTTTTCTAAACCAAGTGAACCTAAACACTAGTTTTCATATACTTTGCAAAGTTTTATGCGTAGAAGTCATAACAGTCTTCCTACCCTACTAATTACTGGATTCCAAAAAAGCCATAATCTGAGAATAAGGGGGAACTAGAAATAACCCCAATTAACCACAAAGAACTTCAAAGAAAAGGCCTGCAATGTCATAGTTTTCCTGTTGGGAAGGGAAAATATATCCCCTTGAAAACATGTAAAAATACGCCTATCTTCACAGATGCCAGGCTGAAGTCACACTATCTGAGACACACACACAAACTAAATTATGTAAATTTTACTTACTGTTTCTGGACTGTCCTAGCAGAAGCAAACTAAATCTGTTCTGGAGAAAAAACACTCCAGACCTCAAAGTTTTCAACATGTAAAATGTCAAGGCAAAGTGAGCACCTCATAGGAAAATAAAATCACAGAAACATATAAAGAAACAAAGCACCATAAGCAACACTGGAAGAAATAACAAACAGCAAAACCTGGCCTGCAAAGTCCTCATTAATGGGAATTATAAACATTTTATAAAAGTAGAAAAAAAAGTTTAAATAATCATAAGGCACAAGAAGATTGGGAGAAGAATCAAAAGAAATCCTAAAATTAAAAAAAAAAAAACTTGAAGTTTAGAATTTTATTAATCCAAACTAAAAAGTGGAGAAAATATCCAGAATTCATTTCAAAGTAATAAAAGAAATGGAAAGTGTGATACAAATCTTAAAGCTATGGGAGAGTTAAGTCTTAATATTTTGGATGGGGAGGAGAGAGAGACTAGGACAGAGGTATTAGCTAAAGGTATAATGGCTGAGAACTTTCCAGAACTTGAAAGACACCAAATGCAGATTCAAAAAGACTTGATTTTTAAATAAAAATAAAAAATGAATCCAAAAACATGTGATAGATTACAATCTATCAAAGACAAAGGCCAGACATTTAGAGCAGCCAAAGAGAAATTCTGACAAAGGAGCCATAATTAGAATGACAGCTGACATCCTTATGAAAATAATGAAAACTTGTACATGGTATAATATCTTCAATATACTGAACGGAGATACTTGTCAACCTAGAATAGTATAGCCAACAAAAATAATCTTTCTCAAAAATAAAGGAAACATATAGACCACTTCATACAACCAAAACCTAAGGTTGTCACCAGCAAATCTACAGTAAGGTATTTAGGTGGAAAAAATGCTTTTAGATAGATGGGCTGAGATGTTAGATGTTAAAGCTTGAACTTTGCAAATATGTGGGGGAAATGTAAGAAAACATTCATAGGCAGAAACTCTACAGAGTGATTAGGGGATTGGACTCTGAAGCCAACAACCTGAATTGAAAATATGACTATCATTTAGTTGGTATGACCATGGGCAAATTAATAAACCTCAATATGCCTTTGTTTTCTCATTTGTACAGTGGTGATAATAAAGTCACCTCTCTCATGGGTAATCATAAGAATGATATGAAACAGTAAAGTACTTAGTAAAGTACTGGGAATACAGTGTGTATGTTATGACGATTATTACTACATAAATAGTAAAATAATAATGATAATGTAATAAATGATAATGTATAAAATAATGACAATGTTATATGGGACTTAAAATATCTAAAATTACATAAAAAGTAAGAAGGATGAACATAATCATATTGTTTGGGGAAAATATGAAGATATTAATTAATTTTAGATTTTGATAAGTTTGCATATTAAAATTTCTAGAGAAATTGCCAAAAGAATAGGCAGTGAATAACTTCCAAAGAGTAAAGAAAAAAATGGCTTGAAAATCAATTCAAGAGCTGATTTGTGGGTGGGTTCAGTAGATGACATGCATTGTCAGGAGATTGGAAGGTGAGAATAAGAGAGAAATCAGTGTATTTTTCCCTTCTCTTTCCTCCTTGGATCATATCACAGGAAGTGATTGCTCCTCCATGGCTCTAGCTCCCACTGGATAGACTCACTATAGTTGCACTCGTGGCTGGCTGACTCATCAGGTTCTATAAACTGGCCTTTTCCTTTTGTCTGTCTCTAGCCTAGGGAAGGTTATAACTTCCTACTATTGCTAACATTGCCTGCTGGTTAGTCAGTCTTTCCACTAGCTGTGTAATCATGGATTAAATTCCGTCTGTTCAAACACTGAGTGGTTTTTGTTGCCCTTGTTGGTCCCTCCCTAATACTATGATGATGGATTTATCCATCAAAATATCAAAGCACAAGATAGTAAATATTTAAATAATTTTTTAATTACCCTTGTTCTGATTCTCTGCTTACTGAGTAACTTTCTAGTCATGAGATATTTTCCAGATGGTTTTTTTTTTAGGGAGAAAGTGTATTAATTATTCCTAAGCAAGTTCCTTCTTTCCTTCCCTCTTTCCCTCCCTCCTTGCCTCCTTCCTTCTTTCCTCCCTCTTTCTTTCTTTCTCTCTTTGTCTTCCTTTATTTCTTTTAGTTTCCTAATTATATTCCTGTGTACCTGTAAGCTTTGAAAATGGAACTGTGCTCTAGAAAGGCAAATCTACCTTGAGTATTGATATTTATGTGTCTGATTTTACAATGTTAAAGACCAGACCCAAGAGAGGGATGAATTCCCTAAATTAGGTATATTAACTGATAGCCACTTGGTATTTCCCATAAACAGCTTCCAATATTATTTATTTATACTTCTTTATGTAGACAGTATTTTTTTATTTTAAAGAGTGCTACTTTCTACATAGATTCTGAGAAAGAAAAGTACATTGATTTTGCTGGTAGAAAATTCAAAGAACGCTCATTTTCTGGTATCATTGGAAGTGTGGCTCTTGGAGATAATAAAACCTCTATGTATAGCCTTTTGCAGAAAAAAACTTTAAAAGTCTTAACTAGCAGGTCTTTTAATACTTTAGAAATATCAATTCTTTACAAAAAGCCCTTATTTTCTCATTAGGCAACCTTAAGATGTCCAACCCAGCTGTTTTATTTGTCTAAACAAATGGGAAATGCAATTTCATAATGATAACTTAACTCTGTTCAGAAATTGGCAACTCCTCCTTTGTTTCAAAGTTTGTCTGACCATGCTTTCTTTCGCTCAGTAATTCTCAATATGTGCTTAATATATCCTCAGTGTGTGGCTCAATATATTCTCAATCCACAGTTGCTTACTGCAATGGCAGTCAGAAAGGGCCTGCGGGGAAGCCCTACAGTAGGGGACGTTGAAGGGAAAATCTTCGTGAGAATCTTAAATGTTCCTGCCTCCATCGCCAGTCATTCTTAACATAAGATATACGATGTGAGCAATTATTTCTAGTAAAATATTAAATTTAAAATGTTTTCCTTTCAGTTTAAAAATGCAGATTTTTAGGCAATTTGTGGGAGGATATTTCCTTTAAAAAACAAGAAGACATTAGAGAACTTCATGGCAGATAAAAACATTCAAACTTACATTCTGATGGTAAAGAGCTGAATGGAGTAGAGGAATGGAATATTAAAGCAGAAAACTTAAAAGACAATTTATGTAAAATACAGGAATTATTTGAAAAGGAAGAATTTTATGCAATAATCTAATAATTACTTAAATTATTGGATAAATTGTGTAAGGAGGAGAGCCACTGATTTAGGAAACAGAATAGCTAACTTTCTCATCTGCATTTTTTCCTATCACAGATTTCAATCAGGATTGATCTAAATTTTGAATGAGGAAATAAGTGTTAAGAGAGAAAAGGGAAAAAATATAGATGATTCTCAACTTACAATAGGATTACATCCTGATAAGCTCCTTATACTATAACTTGAAAATGCATTTAAAAGCAGGCAACATAGCAGATGGTCCCTGACTTAACAATGATTCAATTTATTATTTTTTTGACTTTAGGATCGTGTGAAAGCAATAATACATTTAGTAGAAATCGTAACCCCATTGTAAGTTGTAAGGAGCTCCTCAACTTATAATGGGGTTATATCCCAATACCACCCATAAGTTAAAAAGTAGTAAGTTAAACTATCATAAATCAGGAACTGCCTGTGCACCAATATAAACTCAAGGAGGATCAAAGTGGTAGAGTTGCAAGAAACATCACAGACTTGTTTATTTCCTTAAACTCTTCTGCATATAATAGACTAAATCTAGGGAGAGAAAGTGACTAGCTCAACTGGCTGGTGCCAGAGTCTAGTTCAGACCTTGTGGTCTTCTTGCTATTCAAAATGGGGTGCAGAGACCAGCAGCATCCAGTATCACCTGGAAACTTGTTGCAAATACAGAAGCTCAGCATCCAATCTGAAACTCTACTGAACTTGAATCTGCATTTTAGCAAGATCCCAAGGTGTCTCTATAAACTTTAAAATCTGAAAAGTGTTGCTCTAAAGGATTCACATTGTTTTTTAGTTGTTTTCCACAGCTGTCTTGTTGCCTGAGAATATAATGTCCCCATGGGCAGGAATTTGTCCTCTGTTTATTTGTGTCTTCCTTGGCAAGAAGTTACAAAAGGAGTAGGACAACATCTTTTATTTTTGTTGTTTATTTTCACAGTGTATAAAGGAATATTTATTTTCAGTGTATAATAGAAAACTAAGAACCTCAACAAATATTGGTTTATTTGAGAGCAAGATTATTTTCTTAACTTGTTAACCAAAACAATCAACATATACTACATCCCTGGAGAGCAAAGCCCTTTGAAAGAAACAGAGCCACCAATAGACTTAGTTAGTTGTGTACATTCTATAAAATCATGACAAATTGTATGGCTAGAAAAACCATCTTGAGAAAGTCACCTCAAATAGCTTATGAAAATAGGCAAGACAAATAAATCATTTAAAAACAGACTTCATGAGCCTGGTACAGAACATGCACTCATTAAATACCTGTTGAGTGGATACAATTATTGAACATGCTTTTACCGAAAATGTGCCTCTGTAACATTAAATACAAGCTAATATTTTGGGAAAATTAACTTAATGACGGGATGTTTCTATACATCTTGGTGTCTGCCCATGCTGTGTCTGTCTTTTCTGACAAACCAAAGGATTTGCATTTTCTGAGAAAGCAAAGCTTATGTAATGAATTTCCTCTCTTTACAGTGTCATGTCTGTAGATTACTGGGTTTGTAAGTGGTGCAGATGGTCCACTGCACCAAACACCAATAAGAAAATATGTTTGTAAGATGATGCTTATAAAGGTAAAGATTTAGTGAGAAATATGCTAACTTCAGGAACCAAGAGTATGGCAGTTTGCTATAGCAGCCCAAATGGACTAAGACAGAAATTGGTACTGAGAAACAGGGGCACTGCTGTAACAAATACCTAACAATGTGGTAGTGGTGGCGGAACTGGGTAAAATGGGTGGAGGCGAGAAGAGGTTTAAGGTGTATGCTAGAAAATGGCTACATTGATGTGAATGGACTGTAAAGGACAATTCTGGTCAGGGCTCAGAAGAAGAAGAGGAGAGAGGTAGAAAAAGTCCCTATCTTCTTAGAAAATACCCAAGTGTTCATGAGCAGAATGCTGGTAGAAATAGGGACAGTAAAGGCAATTCTGAAAGGTCTCAGATCAAAATGAGAAACAAGTTATTGAAACTGGAGAAAAGGCCATCCTTGTTACAAAGTAGCAAGGAATTGGGCTGAATTGTGTTTGTATTCTAGTGTCTGGGGGAGGGTAGAACTTTTGAGCAATGAAACTGGATAGCTGAGAAAATTTCTAAGCAAAGTATTGATGGTATGGCCTGTTGAAAGCTTACATTACAATGCAAAAAGAGTAAAATTATTTAAAGACTTGGAAACTGTTAATCAAAAGAGAAAGAGATCTTAAAAATTTAGAAAATTCCGTGACTATCTATATTGGAAAAAATCAGAAAGCCTGTTGAGGAGAGAACAAGGGCGTGACCAGCTGATCTTCTGATAGGGAGATTAGTATGGATCAGCCAACTCACTGGAAGCCAGGTGCTATTCATCAAGACAATGGTCAGCCATCTAAACAGAAGCCAGGACCTACTGTGCAAGAAATGGAAAATAGCCCCAAAGGCATTTTGGAGATCATTTGGGGCTACCCTTCCCATCACAAATGCATAATACAGGGGCGTGGAGGACAGAATGGGGGCACCACTGCCCAGTACAACCTCACATTACAGGCTCTGCTCCCCAAATTCTGTTGCCACACTCCTTGGCTGCCCAAGTGTGACTCTGGTAGGCCCCAGTGAAAAGTGCATTGTGCCCAGGAAAGCTATGAGGGTATGACTGCCTTCACCTACATTTTAAAGGATGCCCTGGAGAGCCTAGGGTCCCAGGCAGAGAACTGCCATGGGAGTGGGGTCACCCTCAGACTCCACTAGGCCCCAAAGGCATGCCAACACTTGCTTTTCGAATGATGACTAGTTTTCTCCGGAGAAGAGCATGGCCTTGCTTCAGAACCCTAGGAATTTGTGATGTGACTCTTTTATTGTAGTTGGCTAGAGACTTGCATGGCACCTTCATCTACTGCCAGTACCTCCAACACCATGTACCATTGATGGCATTTGGGAAAACGGGACAGCAATGATGCTTGTACCCGGCTGGAACCTACTAAGGTCCTGTGTTGCCCTAGGACCCACTCAAGACTAATAGCCTTTTAAGTTATCCAGTAAATGATTATGCAAGTATTATGCACAACAACAGTTGTGTTGTGTGCTGTCTCCAAAATGTTAAGATGTTTTTCAAACACTACAGTTCTTTTCACTGTTGAGATTCAAGATTAAATAACTTCTTTAATTTGTGTGGCCCTGTTAGCATGCCCAGACCAGTGGGACTTAAAAAACTTTACTATTGTGGCACGTCTATAAATTTTTGTAGAGTTTATTTTGTAACCACTCACATGCATGTATGTTACAAAGATTCTATTAATCTAATGACATTAGTAGAGAAAATCAGCATATTGTTATGTAGAACATTCATATGATCAATGTCCCTTTGGACTATATTATGATGAAGAGTTAACGTAGCCCTGGAGAAGATCATGAATGAGTGTTGCTGCCTAGTCTAACGAATGTGTACTGCTCCGGATACCCTTCCTAACAGGGACTGAAAGCACATGCATTTGCCAAGCAAGTAACTTTATACAGGGAAGCTGCACTGATCTTTTCTAGCAAAGATACGACATCTCATACAAAAACTATGATCAACTCAAGTGTTTAGGTTTATGGTGGTGTACTCTCTGCCATGATTAATCTGTTTTTTGCAGGCCGCACCTGTGAGCTAAGTGGCTATATGTTGGAGACCACCATCCCCCAACTTTCTCCATTTCAGCCAGTATATTTTTCCTTGATTGGCTTGAACAGGGAGTATGCAGTGTAAATTCATTGTCTTCTATTTTGCCATTTTACCATATTTTAGCTCTTCCTCCACAGGTTAAGAAACCAGTGAAGGATCTCCAGTGATAAATATGTCCATCCTGATAGTGCATTCTGGAACTGGAGACATGATCACAAAGTGAGATCATGGTCCTGTTAGACCCACTGTGAGACAGCCTTGGAAAAAGTCTCAATCTGTCTGCCCACCTTTCTATGCCCCAGTTTAACAGGGGGCCCATGATGATAGCATTAGCGTCAATTCAGGTACTCTATACAACAACCCCTGAAAGATACTGGTATTCACCTTCAATTACTGTACACCTCTCTGGTATATTACTACACATTTTTGGGGAAAGGATTGGGTTATAGCTACTATGTATACTTGCTGCAACTTGTCAGGGTCTTTTATTTAGAAGAACTGGCTACCTTTTCAATCAGTGGGCTCCGAGTCTGAGAATTGCCTCAGTTCTAAAACCTGCACAAGGCATCGTGATAGTTTTATTGCAGCAGTAAAAGTCTTGTTCGATGCCCATATCTCTTTTTCTTCAGGAGTAAATTGGAATATGAGCCATAACCACAGATCTATGCAGGACCCGCGATTGCTGTTGTTTTGGTAATTATGTCGTCCTTATTTCTGATGGCCAAATATTGCCATCGGAATACCGCTATGCTTGAATCTTATCAACACCAGTAAGACTGGGAATTCCACTTCTCTGGCACTATCTCCAACCATCAACTCTGCACCTACTAAAGATGACAGGCACCACTGAGCTCTGCCCCGCTCACTAGCATGTTGCACTTTAGTAAAGGGAAGCTTCTACTCCTCGTGGGAAAAAAAGTTAGTGGGTAGATTCCTCAGTATTATATGGCATGCCCACCTCCCGCATCTTCTCGCCTCTTGATCTCTTCCCTAAATACTCTGTCAAGACAATTCTGGAATTTCCACCTCTTTTCTTTTCTTTTGTTCTCCTCCCCTCCCCTCCCCTCCCCTCCCCTCCCCTCCCTCTTCCCCTTCCCCCTCCCCTCCCCTCACTCCCCACCTTTCTTTCTTTCTTTCTTTCTTTTTCTTTCTCTTTCCTTTCTTTTTCTTTCTTTCTCTCTCTCTTTCCCTTCCTCTTTCTTTCTTTCTCTCTCTCTCTTTCTTTCTCTCTTTCCCTTCCTCTTTCTTTCTTTCTTTCTCTCTCTCTCTCTCTCTTTCTTTCTTTCTTCTTTTCTTTTGCAGGTTCTTGCTCTATCACCCAGGCTGGAATACAGTGGCACACTCGTAGCTCACTGCAGCCTTCACCTCTGGGGCTGAAGTTATCCTCCCATCTCAGCCTCCCTAGTATCTGGGACTACAAGTGTGTGCCACCACACCTCGCTAAGTTTTGTATTTTTTGTAGAGACAGGGTATTACAATGTTGCCCAGGCTGGTCTCAAACTCCTGGGCTTAAGCCATCCAACAGCCTTAGACTCCCAAAGTGCTGGGATTATAGGTGTGAGCCGCCGTGCCTGGCCCCACCTCATTTTCTATAGGCTGTTTTTATTTACCGGTTTTAAGCAGCTGTCCTGGTAGTGTATTAAGTGTTAGGTGTTCTTGTCAGGATACTAAATCCTTAGGCAGGCAAGAGTGCTCCCATGTCAATAAACTCTCCATTTTCTAGCCTTAAATTCTGGCCTCGTGGCTCAGCACCCTTGAGTTCCAATATAATGTATGTGCTCATAGTTCCTCCTAGTATATATTAATCAGATCCTTCAGTTCTTTTGGTGAGTAATCTTTTTCCACTTATATTAGGGACCTTTCCAGTTTGGACCCAGACTTGATCCAAGTTATCAGTCTAGAAGCCATGAGGAAAAGAGGGGAAGGTATTGTGGAAGATGTCATTTCAGGGTTATCAGGAGCATCTACTGAGATATACCCATCCTAAATCTCATGGCTCAAATCTCTCCCTCACCTTCATTTTTAACCAAATCCTGTATTTCAGATAGGAACTTTCCAGAACTGTGAATGTAGCCTTTATTACTCTGTTATTTGCACAAACAGGCCCTAAACAAGATTTTCCATCCAGTCTGCATCTGCTTCTAGAAGATGAGGGTATTGTCAAGTGCTGTTATAGATGCCTTCTTACAGTCACACTGAGCCCTCAATTGACAGTTGGCTGATCTGAGCCTACTGCTTTTGCTTTCTTAAAGGCATTCATCCCATTTAATCACCAACACCACAGTCCTTATAGTTGCCATCGCAATGAAAATCCAATGATATTATGTAAGCTATTATATCCCTTTCTACCTGTATTAAATGCCAACTCACCACAGTTGAGACTGTTATTAATTGTTATATTGCAGTTGTCAGAAGTTATCACCTTTCTACCCTCAATCAGAAATGAGTTACTTGTTGCCATCTACCCAGAAAGAAATCTAATCACAGAATCCCATCCCAAGGATGTGCTTTCTAAAATCTCTTTTGGTACTAATCCTCTTAGTTTGGTTCCTCCAGAAGCCATAGAACAATGTTCTCACAATCAAACTAATGATGATATTATTATAGTAATGTTTGCCTTCAAACATTAGCAAAGACATATCTGTATAGCACATGGACTTAATACTTCTTCAGTATGAGATGAATTTATGCTGCAGCTTTCACATTATGTCACCTTATCCTTCTCCACACCACGTTTGTTTTAGTCCATTTTGTGTTGCTCTAACAGAATACCACAGACTGGGTAATTTATAAATGAAATAAATGTATTTCTTATAGTTCTTGAGGCTAGAAAGTTGAGGGGCCCACATCTGGCAAGTGCCTTCTTGCTGCGTCATCCCATGGGGGAAAGTGTAAGGGCATAAAAGTGCACAGGAGAGAGTGAGAGGAAGTGGGCAACCTTCATCCTTTCATCAGGAACCCAGTCCTGGGATAACAGCCTTCATCCATTCACGAGGGCAGATCCTTCGTGGCCTAAACATATCTTAACAGTCCCACCTCTTAACACGGTCACAATTGCATTAAATTTCAACATGAGTTTTGGAAAGAACATTCAAACCATAGCAATACACAAATAGACCTTAATATTTATGCATATTCTTCTTCCTTAATTTTACATGACAAGAAAATTTTCATCCTATAAAAGTTCATTCTCAGAATGATGTAAGTAAGGTGGTAGACTAGGAAGCTACAAGCTCTCCTTCCCCTAGAGGAGAACCAAGTTAAAAAATTTATATATGGACCAGAATGCCTCTAGAAAACTCTAGAAAGCAAATGAAAAGCTAAAGCACCTAAGTCATTATAAAGCTGAGAAGAGATTCCAGTAAAAGAGGTAAGGAAAATTTGTGGCATTTGGCATGCCTATATGTGCCGCTCCCCCTATGAAGCACAGCCTGGAGCAACTGGGAGAAACCCCTCATACCAGGGCTTTTCCTTAGGACAGAAGCAAAAGAATGGACCATGTGTGCAATGTCCTGGTTTGTATGGAGACTACCCAAGGGCCTGGCTTCTGTCTCACCTTATTTGCAGTAGTACCAGGACCAGTTTCAGAGTTTGGAAGCCACTGAAAACAGAGGTGAGCAGAACATAGTAAAATGTAGAAGAAATAGATAAATTCCTAGAAACAAAATCTACCAAAAATGAATCATGAAGAAATAGAAAAGCTGAACAGACCAAAAACAAATAAGAATATTGAATCACTAATTAAAAGCCTTTCAACAAAGAAAAGCTCTAAACCAAATAGCTTCACTGGAGGATCCTACCAAATATTTAAAGAAGAATTAACACAAATCCTTCTGAAATGCTTCAAAAACAGTTAGAGAAGAGGGAACACTTCCAAGCTCATTCTCTGAGGCCAGCATTACCCTGAATCAAAAGGCAGATAAAAACATCATTAAAAAAAACTATAGACCAATATCCCTGATGAATGTTGATGAAAAAGTCCTCACAGAATACTAACAAACCAAATTCAATAACACATGAAGATAATAATATACCATAACCAAGTGGGATTTATTTTTTGAATGTAAGTTTGGTTAAACATCAAAATAATCAATATAATACACCATATTAGTGGCAGAAAGAATAAATAGCACATGATCACAATTGACAAAGAAAGAATATTTGATAATATTCAACACCATTTCATGAAAAGACATGCAACAAACTAGGAAGAGAAAAAAATGACCTCAGCATAATGAGGATAATTTATAAAAAATCAGAGCTAACATTACATCCAGTGATGAAAGACTGAAAGTTCTTCCTCTAATATCTAGGATACTGTGAGAATGTCCACTCTGCAACATGGTATTCAAAGTCCTAGCCAGAGCAATTAGGCTAGAAAAAAGAAATAGAAGGCATTCAAATTATAAAAAGTAAAATTATCTCTATTCACAGATGACATGATCATATCAAGTAAGAAAACCTTCAATGTTCTTCAAAAAAAGTATCAGAACTAATAAATTAATTCAGCAATATTGAATAATACAAAATCAACATACAAAAATCAGTTGCATTTCTATACACTAGCAACAAACAATTGGAAATAAAATTAAGACAGCAACCCCATTTATAATAGCATCAAAAATAATAAAATATTTAGAAATAAACAATCAAGGAGACAGGAAATTTGTCACTGGAAACCAGAAAACATTGCTAAAAAAAATTAAAGAAGACACACACAAAATGAAAGACATGTTCATGAATTGGAAAATTTAATATCATTAAAATACCCATACTACTCAAAGCAGTCTACACATTCAACACAATCCCTACCAAAATACCAATAACAATTTTTCCAAAGTAGAAAAATTCATCCTAAAATTTATTTGAAATCCCAAGGAACTCTTACTAGCCAAAAAATTTTGAAAAAGAATTCTAAAATTAAAGGACTTACATGTCTTAATTTTAAACTATATTATGAAACTCTGGTAATCAAAACAGTGTGGTACTGGCATAAAAACAGATTAGACCAACAGAATAAAATAGAAAGCACAGAAATAAACATGTGTATAAATGACTAAATGATTAATGACAAGGGTGGCAAGACCACTAATGGGGAAAGCACAGTTTTTTTCCAAAAAACTCTCTTGGAAAAACTGGTTATCTACATATGCAAGAATAAAGTTTGACCCTATTTTACACCATGTACAGAAATTAACTCAAGATGAATTAAAGGGTCAAACATAAGACTTAAAACTATAAAACTCTTAAAAGAAAACATAGGATATAGTTTTAAAGACATTGTACTTGGCAATTATTTCTTCAATATGACACCAAAAACACAGGTAACAAAAGAAAAAATAGATAAATGGGGCTAGATAAATCAAAAAAACTTTTGTACATCAAAGGAAACAACAGAGTGACAGGCAACTTACAGAATGGGAGAAAATATTTCAATATTTTTGCAAATATATCTGGTAAGTGGTTGATATACAGAATATATATGAACTCGAATAACTTAACAACAACAACAAAAATCAAGTAAACCAATTAGAAATTGATTAGAGGTCTTGAATAGGCATTTCTCCAAAGATGATATACAAATGGACAACAAGCATATGAATAGATGTTCAACATCACTAATCATCAGAGGAGCGCAAACTAGAACCACACTGAGAGATTATCTAATAACTATTAGAATGACTAACATTAAAAAAAGAAACAAAAAAAAAGTGTTGACAAGGATGTAGAGAAATTGGAAATTCTATGCAGTTTGTGGGATTGTAAATGGTACAACTGATGTAAAAAACAATATGGAGTTTCCTTTAAAAATTTAAAGTAGAACTACTATATGACCCAGCAATCCCTCTTCTGTGTATATATTCAAAAGATTTGAAAAAGGGTCTCAAAGATAATTTTCACATCTATGTTCATAGTTGCACTATTCACAACAGCCAAGAGATGAAAGTGACCCAAATGTTCGTTAACAGATTAATGCAAAATATATATACACAATTGAATAGTATATATATACACACACAATTGGATATCATTCATCCTTAAAACTAAAAAGAATTGTCACATGCTACAGCATGAATAAATCTTAAAGACATTATGATAAGTAAAATAAACCAGTCACAAAAGAAAAATACTGCATGATTCCAATTATATGAGATATGTATGATGGTAAAATTCATAGAGACAGAAAGCAGAATAATAGTTAAAAGGGTATTGAGAGAGGTTGTGAAAGGAGACTTATTATTTAATGGATGTAGAATTTCAAATGTGCAAGATGAAAAAATGCTGGAGATGTTTCACAACAATGAGAATATAGTTAACATTACTAAACTGTACACTTAAAAATGGTTAAGGTGTAAATTTTATGTTATGTGCTTTTTATCACAATAAAAAAAGTAATTTAAAAATCTGGGAATATGGAAATAGAAAAAATTCTGCCTGCCATACCAGCCATTTACAGCTTTCTGAAAGTGTATACCTACCCCTATTCTGCTTTTTATTTACATAGTTATTACTACATATTTACTTTCTTCCTTACTCATGAATTTTTTCCCTCTTGAGAAAGGTTTTATAAAGGGATCATATGCAAAGCTATTAGCAAGGTTTATACAAAGAAAACAAAGGATGGCACAGTACCCAAGACTAGTAAAAGGGGGCAAGTGAAGAGAAAGGGTTATCCAACCTGGCCAGGGACCTAAGTGATGAGGGCCAGAGGGCAGGTACTTTGGCTTCCAATAGAGGGACACAGCCCAGTCTTGTGGCACCTAGCAAAGACTAAGCCAGGGAATACCTCCTGTCCATGCCAACTCAAGCAGGAAATCACAGAGAAAGGGGTGTGGCTGGGTGTTGAAATCCATGTAGTTAGCCTCCTGGGGCCTTGGCAAGTGTGAAGAATAGCAGAAAGTGGATCTGAGGGGGTCAATAAGAATATACCCACTACAACGTACTCCTATCTGATTTCTGATTGCTGTTCTTAGTACTCTTCCTTTTAGTGTCTAAAGTGATCTGCTTAAAGGGCAAAATGGATTATACCAGTTGCCTGCTTAAAAGCCAGCCACCAATGGCTTCCTACTGGATTTGAAATAAAACCCAAAGCCCTTTTTGTGGCCTACTAGGCCCAGAACAGTTTGGTTACTGCCTCCCTCTCCAACTGGATTTCAATTCACTTCCTCTTATGCTCACTACATGGATACCACCTTGTCCTTCTTTTAGTTCCACTAACACAGCAACCTTGTGTCTGGAACACTGTGCCCTGCAGCTTTACCTGCTCTGCCCATAGCTAAATCCTCACCCTGTAGGTTTCAACATTAATACAGACTCCCCAGAAAGGACTTTGATTATTCTATCTTACGTAGGTCCAGCTAACCCTGTTTGTTATCTACTACTATAGCACTTTGTTGGCTGACTAAATTACTTCTAACCCAATTGCCTGTTACTTTGTTTGTATGCTTATTTATTTTCATCTCCCCCACTGTAAACTCCGTGCAGGTGGGAATCATGGTTACCTTTTTCACTGTTACACCATTATGGTCTTGCAAAATGTCCGATACAGTCGGGACTCACTAATACAGTTAAATTAATAATTGTGTTAGTAAGTAAATAAAGAGTGGCATACTTTTACAAAGTTTCTCAGTCTGCTGCTAAATAACTGGCTCAGGTGGATTCCAAATTTGTAACCTTGACCTCATTAGCACCACATGCCAACTGATTGATTCTGAAGCATGATTTGGAGTCCCTGCAAAAGAAATGCTCTGGTAGCTTAGCTACAAAAACTCCCTTCTCCTCCTTGCTGTAGGAGTAAAAGGAGGGTGGAATCATGTGAGTGATGAAGGGTGGAACTGCTCAGAGCTGTGAAAGATACAGTGATAAGCTGTGTGTGCTGATAGTTCATTTAACTCATCACCTCCTTGAGTTGACAAAAAAAAAAGAAAAGGATTTGAAGTCTTCATAGCTGGTGAGTCACCTTCTCCTCCTTCAAACTGTCTGACAAAAAGAACACCAATTTCCTTGTAGATTTATGGCTTATAATCTTCCTCTTTTTCAGGCTGCAGAAGAACAGGCTATTCATAAGATTCTAGAGAATTTAAAGCCAATTAAATATTTTTTTTGAATACTTGAACAGTTCTCCCTGACCCAGGGTCTTCTAGGGATTATCAGATGTAAAAGGAAGGTAGAATTTAATTACAAATTTTCTAAGGGGTAACAATGTGCAAATGGAATACCGATAGTGCAAGTAATCTACATCTGCAAATGTAAAGTCAGAGGACCCCATATTTCAGGGAACAAAATCAGTCTTCTTTAGCAGGTAAAGAAAGCATCTGTAATAATGATCAAGTGCCTGCTGAGAATGAAAGCCTCTTGTCATGATTGCAGAAGGTGATGCTTGCTTTCCAGAAAGTCAATTTCCTCTCTCTCTCTCTCTCTCTCTCTCTCTGTGTGTGTTTGTCTCTTTGTCTCACTGCTCTCTTTCTGAATAATATCTTCTTCTAACAACCACTCCCGAAGGTGTGCAACTTCACAGGCTGTTGATGATATCATATTGCCTATACTAAACTGTTAGGCAGTTTTCCAAATAGTTAAAAAGTTAAAAATGTTTTAATTTTTTTTGTCCTTAAAAACTCCCTCAAACCACTATATTTTAAAGATGCAAGAGGAGATAGTGCTGAGCAATTCAGAAAGCAAAACGAAGCAAACCAAAACAAAACTTTGGGTCAGTGATGCCAGTTACTTAACACCCTCACCCTCAATGCAGAGCCGGCAGCTAACGTGCTTTTCCAGCTTCTTGGTGGTCTTAATTGGTTCCGGAGAAAGACTAACTGTCCATATACACGCAACCAGCTGATCACTCCAGCTATTATAGACTTTTTTCAGTAAATGAGTCCGAAGTGATTATGTCTACAGAGCCATCAGATTCACTGCATTCTATTTCTGACATAGAATTTAAAAAAAAATTTATAGGGAAAACAAATGTATTGACATTTACAAAAATCAGTTTAAAATTGAATGGGAATCATTGAATAAAATAAAGTGCTTAAAGTCACAGTTGCTATCATATTTGTTCTCACTTTCATTAAGGTTCTGAAATAACTTTTCTTTTTTTTTTTTTTCTCTTTTTTTTTTTTCTTTTGAGGTGGAGTCTCACACTGTTACCCAGGCTGGAGTGCAGTGGCACAATCTTGGCTCACTGCAACCTCCACCTCCCAGGTTCAAGTGATTCTCCTTGCCTCAGCCTCCCAAGTAGCTGGGATTACAGGCACCCACCACGACGCCCAGCTAAATTTTTTGTACTTTTAGTAGAGATGGGATTTCACTATGTTAGCCAGGCTGGTCTCGAACTCCTGACCTCATGATCCGCCCACCTCAGCCTCCCAAAGTGCTGGGATTACAGGTATGAGCCACCACACCCGGCCCTGAAATAACTTTTCTACAGTAAGTATTGAAGGAAATTAATCATATCTTTGCAAGGAATTTGATAGAGCATTTAGAAAGGAGAATTAGGCCAGGCGCGGTGGCTCACGCCTATAATCCCAGCACTTTGAGAGGCCGAGGTGGGCGGATCACTTGAGGTCAGGAGTTTGAGACCAGCGTGGCCAACATAGTGAAACCTCGTCTCCGCTAAAAAAACAAAAATTAGCCAGGTGTGGTGGTGCACACCTGTAGTCCTAGAAACTCGTGAGGCTGAGGCAGGAGAATTGCTTGAACCCAGGAGGCAGAGGTTGCTGTGAGCCAATATCGTGCCACTGCACTCCAGCCTAGGAGACAGAGTGAGAGAGACTGTCAAAAAAAAAAAAAAAAAAAAAAAAGAAGAAAGAATTAATGAGAATAATTTTTTCTATAATTAACCAAAGAGGTAAGTTCTAAAAAAGTATTTGTTTTTCCACCCCCAAATTTTGGCAACTATAAATAAATGAGCAAAGAGCGTTGCTTCATTATTATTCTTTTTGTTGATAAAGGTGGAAGAAGTAGTTGAAGCCAAATTCTCTGAGTGACTTAAAAAGATAATATTTTGTAGAGGTTGCAAAGGTTATGAAAGTGTCAGTTTTAATTTTTTAAATGAATCACACATCCAGAAGTTGATGCAGAAAATTAACCTCATCATGTATTTTATAAAGTTCTATGAGGAAAAATACATTGGTTACTTGTTACCAAAAATTTCCAACGAAAGTTTTATAAATCAGGAAAACCCTAGAGCGTATCATGAATTGTATGTATGAGTTAATCAGTGTCAAGAACTTTGAAGGGTATGAGAATTTAAACTAATTGCAGCTAACCAGTTCTGCTGCCAGTTTCATTGCTAGCAGAAGACACAAGACTCCAGATTAGAGACAAGTTATTATTCACATTGCAGAAAGCAGCACGAGGGTAGCATATTTGTATTGGTTCTTATTGCTCCCCACATTACATGGGGGTGATGCTGATGGATCCAGGTGTATGTTGCACATGCATATGTTTGCATCATACAACAAAACCAGAATCTTTTACAAAGGGCAAAAGGAAACATGTCCTTTTTCCTGGAAGGAGAAATTATCTTTACTACACCAAATGATAAGTAAATCTGCTCATTGCTCCTGATGAAGACACTACATTTTTCAAGATTGTTCACTGTACAGACATCTTTGAAAAGACAGTCTAGAGAAAAAGGGCAATTATTGCTTGAAACATGTTTTGAAACACCGGAGGCTTATGGAAAAGTTTCTCTCAATAATCAGGTGCAGGCTAATCTTAAAAATAACTATGGCCGGACGTGGTGGCTCACGGCTGTAATCCCAGCACTTTGGAAGGCCAAGGCAGGCAGATCACCTGAGGTCAGGAGTTCCAGACCAGCCTGCCCAACATGGCGAAACCCCATCTCTACTAAAAATACAAAAATTAGCCAGGCGTGGTGGTGGGCACCTGTAATTTCAGCTACTTGGGAGGCTGAGGCAAGAGAATTGCTTGAACCTGGGAGCAGAGGTTGCAGTGAGCCCAGATCATGCCATTGCACTCCAGCCTGGGTGACAGAGCGAGACTCTGTCTCCGAAAAAAAACAAAACAAAACAAAACAAAACAAAAAAAAACTATTTAGGTAACTTACTATTGTATTAAATGTAACATAGATTTTCCATGGACATTTTACCCCTTTTAAATCATATCTTTTTTTTATTTTTTATTTTTTTGAGATAGAGTCTTGCTCTGTTGCCCAGGCTGGAGTGCAGTGGCACCATCTTGGCTCACTGCAAGTTCCACCTCCTGGGTTCACGCCATTCTCCTGCCTCAGCCTCCTGAGTAGCTGGGACTACAGGTGCCCACCACCTAACCCAGCTAATTTTTTGTATATTTAGTAGAGATGGGGTTTCACGTGTTAGCCAGGATGGTCTCGATCTCCTGACCTTGTGTTCCGCCTGCCTTGGCCTCCCAAAGTGCTGGGATTACAGGTGTGAGCCACCATGCCCAGCCTTAAATCATATCTTAAGTGAATGATAAAGAGAGTCTCATTCCATGACTGTACCAGTAGTAAAAATAGGATTGTCCATTCCTAATAAATTCATTGTATTTTATTATTAACTTTTATTTGGTTCTAAACATCAAAGAAATGCATTGGATCAGTGGGTAAATAAATAGTTGTTATGATTACTCCAGTGTTTAGTACTGGGACAGTTTCCAGAATCTCTTGATAGTTCTTATAATCAAAAGACCTTTGATACCAGTGTGTTGATCTAAAAGACAGCTAATTTGCAGCCTCCCAGCATAACTTTTTTTAATAGGCCCTCCCATATAACCTATCTTAAGGTCAATTGATTCAGTACAACACCTAGATTGGGGTACAAATAACTGGAAGAAGCGTTATTAGCTAGGGGTCCCAATCCAGATGCCAAGAGAGGATTCTGGAACCTCATGCAAGAAAGAATTCAGGGTGAGTCCATAGATTAAAATGAAAGCAAGTTTATCAAGAGGCAGGAGAATCTCTTGAACCCAAGAGGCGGAGGTTGCAGTGAACCGAGATGGCACCACTGCACTCCAGCCTGGGCAACAGAGTGTGACTCTGTCTCAAAAAAGTAAAAATAAAAGAAAGTAAAGGAATAAAGAATGGTTACTCCACAGGCAGAGCAGCCACATGGGCTGCTCCACTGAGTATACTTATAGTTATTTCTTGATTTTATATGCTAAAAAAGAGATGGATTATTCATGAGTTTTCTGGGAAAGGAGCAGGGATTTCCCAGAACTCACGGTTCTTCCCGTTTTTAAACTATATAGGGTAACTTCCTGATGTTGCCATGGCATTTGTAAACTGCCATGTTGTTGGTAGGAGTGTCTCTTAGCATGCTAATGCATTATAATTAGCATATAATGAGCAGTGAGGACAACCAGACTTCTTTCTCATCACCATCTTGGTTTTGGTGGGTTTTGGCCAGCTTCTTAACCACATCCTGTTTTATCAGCAAGGTCTTTGTGCCAACCTCCCATCTCATCCTGTGACTAAGAATGCCTAACCTCCTGGGAATGCAGCCCAGCATATCTCAGCCTTATTTTACCCAGACCTTATTCAAGATGGAGGTGCTCTGGTTCAAATGCCTCTGACAAAAGGTGTCCTCAAGTGGCTGGCAATTTTGGAGGCCATCTCAAAAATTCTGCCTACCATACCGGCCATTTACAGCTTTCTGAAAGTGTAGACCTACCCCATTCTGCTTTTTATTTACATAGTTATCACTACATATTTACTTTCTTCTTTACTCATGAATTTTTTCCCTCTGTAGAAGGGAAAATTGTTCTTTTTAGCCCAGAGGTAAGACAGTGTGCAAGTGCTATGCTATCTACTCCCTGCACCCTAGATGCATAAATTTTAGCAAGTCAGCTACATCCCAGTAAAATTGCTAACAACATGTATCTATAAAACAGATAATGCTACCATCTGGACCCTATTACCAACATTTGAAATAACAATCCCAGGGACTATCCAATCCTGGGGACTATACCAACAGATCATAAGGCAAGGAAAAGTGGTTCCTTTTCATGAATTACTGTTAGATGAGCACACTTAAAAGAAACTATAAACACTGAGCCTCACAAAGTTCCCCTACTAACCTCCATCCCTTGAAGTCAGTCAAGGCAGAGTCCCCTAGAGCTGACAATTAAAGGGCAGACCATGGTTTTTCTCAGAGAAAACCATCTGTCCAGGGGTAAATTGACCTAAGCCTGTTGTTTAGACATCGTGGAAGTAATGGTAGCAACCAAAACATTTGCATAGATGAGGCTTCTCAACAGCCTCACAGACATAGAGAATTATAATGAAAGCAAGTCTCAGATAAATTTTTCCATGCATACATATGTATGAAATTTCATGAATCTGGGAAAAAACAGTTCATGCAATGTTTTCTGTAATCTTGGATGAAGTGTGAACTCTCTATTTTTGTGAGAGGTTCAATCTTACTTTGCATAAAATATCACTGGATGCTGGCTCCAATATTCTAAAGGTAGATCCTGTTACCCCTGTCGTCAGAAATCTCCAATTCAGTGGCTAGACACAAAACCATTTGGTGATCCCTGCTTGGGTCCCCTTCCTATGGTTACAGAGACTTATTCAAGTCTCATACTCTGTTCATGCAAGGTAGGTATTTTCTTAAAAAGTTTAGGTAATCCTCATATATTGAATGCTAGTTATATCCAGAGAGAATTCAGCTATAACTATGCTGATTAGTAAGACACTAATTTCACCAATGAAAATCCATTTTTAGAAAATTTATTAACATAATTATTAAAGCCTTTGGTGTTAGTCAAAGATAAAAATAATGGAAACACTTGTAGTTGCTTTGTCTGGAGTGTAGGCTTTCCAATATGTAACCAGTCCTACAATCTAATAGACTGTTGACCTATTAATTTCTGAATGAAGTAACTGACTGCATCTAAGGCCTAACTTTAACATACTCATGCACATTACACTCTCTAAACAAAAGTATTTTAAAATAAGTCACAGGTATCTTATAACTACTGTTTAGGCACCTTGTAGTCAAACAGGCTACTTTCATCTCTGAAATGGCTGAAAGGCCTAGTGCCTAGGGTCAAGTTCACCAGGGTGTACCACACAACTTTTTCAGTAATTTCCCTATCTCCCATTTTCCATCTGCCACAGACCTATAGGTAAGCCCTACTCACTTCAGCCCTCCTCATGTCTGGGAGACATCTTGCCCTTTTCCCTCCACCTGTTTTCAAGGCTTTTTTCTTTATTTGCTTCTGTATTCCAAGAGACTTTATTTGCACATAATGGAAGACAAGTGGCTTCCGAGGCAAGAAAAAAAAGGGTCCTAGATATTTTAATAGATAAGAGAAAGAAATGAAATACAACAAACAAAATAAAAACTAATAAATCAAATTATGTCAAAAAATAATTTTTTTATTGGAGAAGGAAGTTGAAATTGTACCTTTGGTTTTGGCAACTAACAATGTGTTATTTTCTTTCCTGACCAGGAGAGAAAATAACAACCTGTGCTAGGACTTGACCTGCATGCACCTGAACCAAAATGGAATCCAGGCAAAGAAAACAGGGCTGGGAAGTCACAATATTTTGAACTTTCTCATACTAGTATTGGTACAGTTTTCACAAGGAACTTTAGGAGAAGCCTCTGTGCTAACCCAGCAGAGTTATCCTCTCCCCATGTGTCCTCTCTACTTATTCATCATTACTATGCCAAAAGGACTATGTAGTCATACCTGAAAAATGTTTAGTTAATAAAGCTAGGTGTTCAATTTACAACAGGACCTCTAGGGAAAGACAAATGTAGCCTCCTCTTATCCATCCAACAGGCAAATTCTTACTAACTTTTTATGTCTCAACTTACATACTAATTCCTTGAAAAAGCCCTTTCTTACTTGCCTGGAACTTTTCTGCAGCCATGCTACTGCTGTAGCTACACATACTCCTTAGCATAGAAGAAACCTAAATGTCTTATAATTAATTGTTCATCTGTTGTTCAGATAAATGGTTTTTATCTTTGTATTCATAATCTCT
Organism: Pan troglodytes; assembly: GCF_028858775.2. Taxonomy (NCBI): domain Eukaryota; kingdom Metazoa; phylum Chordata; class Mammalia; order Primates; family Hominidae; genus Pan; species Pan troglodytes. The sequence continues at coordinate 178,667,551 of NC_072401.2, forward strand.
AGTTCAGTGTCTAGCACATACTATGCACTAGAAATGTGAGTTTAATGAACAATTGCTTGACTAACAGAAAAGTTCCATGACTCAATGGGAGAAGATGACTCAAAGGCAGATGAACATGCCTTTAGGGAATAGAAGAAAGAACAACTTTTCTTCTAAAACTGGTAATAAGAAATAATATAAAGCAGATAAAAATAAGATTATAGGTGTGGGCATAGAAAGTTAAAAAATAATTTACTCCTTTTTTTAATTGCAAAATAAAAGACACACTGGATGGAGGAAGGTATTAGGAATGGGTAGAAACTTTAGAAGTGTAGTATAGGTTTGGAATAGTTATTGAGAGAAATGAAAAAAGACACTGCTAAGAACACAAAAAGGAATTTCTCAATGACGTTGAGAACCTGACTGCAGCTGCATACCATTTATTTTAAAAATGACAATGCAACAGTATTCAACCGCTTAGGGCAGGCAAAAAGATACTGACCACTCAGTTAAATGAATATTGTTACAAGTAGATAAAAGATCACAACCTACATACTTAAAAATATGTTCATCAAATGATAATTTCCTACATTGTCTATTCAGAGTTCATGGGCAGCTTACAAGATAATGTAGGTAATTAATACTTAAGAGTTTCTCTAGTAACAGGCATCTAGTGCTCTATCAGAAGCCATGATTTTTGAAAAATATGTAAGGATAGCATGAGGGAGATCTAATAGTGAAACAGAAGACAGTCTACAGTGGTGGAGAAACTCTAGCTCCTAGAGAGGCGACTCCAAAGGATGGTATGCAAAACAGCTTTTGTCCTAAAAGTGATATGAATTGAAATTTTATAACAAATACTAGAGTTGGGTCATTATCACATTTATTTTTTATAAAACTTGATAAATACGGTGTTATTTTGCATAACTTTGGAATATTTCACTTTAGAAATGTGAAATTTTTATCAGGAAATAAAACATTTTCCACACCTCTTCATGCTAGAAAAATGTTATTGATAAGAGTTATAAATAGTTTTGTTTCTCTCTTTACCTAAGAAGGAAGTAACCAAGGAGAGTATTTTTAAAATTGCAAACAGCTGGATAATCAACACCAAGTTCCTATCTCTTGCGTAGGTTGCAAATTGAAAAATGAAATCTTGTCTTGTTTGCACACCCTTAAAAGAGGGTCTGAAAGTGATTTAGTTTCATCACTAAATATTTATGGAAATTGATTAAATGTTACCAGGGACTTACAGAGATATTAACAACCCCCAGAGCAAAACAAGATCTTTCTTCCGTTACTGTGTTCCAAGAAATTTGAAAATATGCTACATATGTTTTTTCTGGAACAGTAATTGAAGAAAGAATCAATCAATGAATTAAAAATTATTTTCCATAACCTGTCCTCTAACTATTTTCTTTATTTTAGCCTCATATTATCTACTACTGAGCTACATTTACAATATACACACTAGAGACTATCATTTTGGCAAATGCATAATATGTTTTATTTTACTAAGCAAGGTATTATGAAAGGAAAAACATTAAATCTCCTCTGTTTTTTATTAAGCATGTATTTCTCCATTCACAGTGTTTTACTCTGGACAAGAACTTAATAAAATGAGAAGTCCAAACTCATGTTTCTCTTTACTATAGAAAGTAATTTGTTGGCCTCATAGTTTAACCTGTCCAAGATAAAAAGAGAGTCTCCAGTAAATACTTCCACTTAATGATGTAAAATTTTTATTCACACAGAATTTCTAATCCATATATGTATACAAAATAATTACATGAAGGAAATGTGAGCAATTACTTCAATCAAATCCTTAAAAAAGAAGCATGATACTCACCTAACCAGCACAGTATACAATATCTTCCCAAATTGGAAAGCATTTTCATGCAGAATTAACAGAGGATGGCCCATTTCCATGCATCAGCAGCAGTCTTACACAACTATCCACACCCAAGCTCTCACACACTCACAGGGAAGGAACCATCTCTTTCCTTCCCTCATGTCACCCACAGTAGAACCATATCCCTTCTCCACTCTTTCTTAGCTTGCACAAAAATAATTCCCACCACCCACAGGTTGGCTCAGGGCCTCTGAGGAATGAGCAGTGACAAGATCAAAGAGCTCTTCCTCTTCTCACACCCACAGTTAATTGTCTACCTCCAAGATTCTAAACTTGAAGGCACGTCTCATAACACCCCAAAGGGGACGATCGCGTGAGAAGACAGCCTGCCAACTCACACAGTATTATGAACCCAAACAGACCAGAATAAAAAATACATACCCTTAATCAATCACTTATAACAATTAAAATGTGCTGTAGTTTCCTTTTTTCATAATGGCAGTCTGTCCAGTTTATCAGTGTAAATATATTTACATATTAAGAGGATCTTGGAATTTCTGCACTTGCTGAGTGACATAATCAACAGCAAGTAGGTAAGTTGCTAGGCCAAAAGACCAGAATTATACAGAATACGTGCTTTGTACTAAAATAATTGTTCTGATGGGGAAATTATAATTTATTCCCAAGTAATTGTATATCCTTGTAGTCAGAGGGCATAAGAGTTGTAGGTACACAATTTGAGCAGGGTTATGGTGATAATAGTAATAATTGCTAACATTTATCAGTGGTCATCTATGTGTTAGAAATGTACTGGATTATTTATATACATAATTCCTAATTAATAACATAAATAAGGTTACTAGCCTAGTAACTGACTGAGCTACCTTGTCTAGTGAATGGCCTGAACTAATATAACTGTATGTGTCTATTACTCTAAACCTCTGTGCTCATTCTTAGACCAGCAATCGTAAGTCTCAGGCCTTCATTACACATTTAAACCTTATAGAGAATCCCAAAGAGTTTTGTCTATGTGGGGGTGCATCTATCAATATATGTTAGGAATTTAAAATGAGAAAACTTTAAAATGTTTTGTACATTAAATCATTTTAAAGAAGAATACTAAATTTATTTCATGTTAACATAAGTAAAATATTTTATGAAAATAATGTTTTCCAAAACAAAAAAAAAAGGGAGAAGAATGGTACTGCTTTACATTTTTGTAAATCTCATTAATCTGTGGCTTAATAGAAGATAGGTATGCTCTGAAATGTGCTCTGTATTTGTTGTGTTTTGGTTGAAATGTAAGAAGAAACTATAGCCCTACACAGATACATAATAGAAAGATGAAAGAATATTTTAATAGCATTTTCAGGTAATTATGATATTATTATTGGATACCACACCAAACTCTACAAATAGTAGTTTCTCACAGATTAATTGTAATGTGTTCTCTGAAATTACATCAGTAAAAAGTGTACCCTGTTATATCAAAATGCTTTGGTCCATCTTTCACGTTGATAAATTTGTTGACACATAAATGCTTTTTAAATATCATGCATTAGTCATTGGGAAATTATTAGTTCAATGAATAACGCAGATAGTCCAAATGTTGACACTTCTTAATATAAGATTAAACATAATATGCTTTGATTCTTTTCTCTTTATCTTTTGTGTATATATTAGAGGTTTTATCCTTATGTTTACTATCTGGCTTACATAAAACACCAGATAGTTATATCATTATATTTTAAGCTGATAACACCCTAATTTCAATCACATAAAATACTCCGTACTTTTATTTTTCTAACCTTCCACTCTTAATGGTATTAATATCACACTTAACATGTTTCTATACTGTGTATACATCTAAAAGTTATTGTTGTTATAGCTAGTTATAATATTCTTGTCTTTTAACTTTTATATTAGTGTTAAAAGTGATTTACACATCAGCATTACAGTATTAGAGTATTTGACTATGTATTTCCCTTTACCAATAAATTTTATACTTGTACATGTTTTCATGTTGTCACTTACTGTCCTTTCATTTCAACTCAAAGAACTCCCTTTAGCACTTCTTATAAGACAGAGCTCTTCGTGATGAACTTCCTCACCCTTTGTTTTCTGGGATTATCTTTATCTACTCTTCATTTCTAAAGGGCAGCTTTGCTGGGTATAGTGTTGTTGGTTAGCTTATTCTTGAAAGGTTTTCTTCTTTCAGCACTTTGAATACATCATCCCACTGTCTCCTGGCTTGTAAGGTTTCTGTTGAGAAGTCCACTCATAGCCTAATGAAGATTCCCTAATATAAGTCTCTTTTTGCTTGTTATTTCAAGATTCTCTCTGACTTTTTGAAAATTCTATCATAATGTGTAGCTGAGCATTTTTCTTTGAGTTGATATTTCCTGGGATCCTTTGAGCTTCATGAATCTGGATGTCCATATTCCAGGCCCCTCTTGTTGAAAACTGGGAAGTTTTCAACCAGTAGTTCTTTAAATAAGCTTTCTGTTCCTGTTTTTTTTAATTCTCATTCTAGGATTATTATAATTTGCATATTTGTTAGCTTGAGGGTGTCCATAGGTATCATATGCTTTCTTTACTATTTTATATTCTTTTTTCTTTTTGTTACTTTAACTGGTCAATTTCATATGACCTGTCTTCAAGTTTAATAATTTTTTCTTCTACATAATCAGGTCTGCTGTCATAGTTCTCAACTGATTTTTTCAGTTTTGTCATTGTATTCTTCAGCTCCAGGATTTTTGTTTGGTTCTTTTTTATGCTTTCTACCCTATTTTTTAACTTTTCATTTTGTTCATGCCTTGTTTTCCTAAGTTTATTTAGTTGTCTTTCTATGTTTTATTGCATCTCATTGAGTCATTTTGAGATGACTATTTTGTATTTTTTTTCAGGCAGTTTATAGGTATTCATTTATTTGGGGTCAGTTACTGAAGCTTTATCATCAGGTTGCCATGTTTCCTGATTCTTCATTATCCATGTATACTTGTGCTGGTGTCTGTGCTTTTGAAGAAGTAAATACCTCTTCCAGTCAGTCTTTAAGACTGGATTAGGCAGATGAAGAGCTTCTCCTGTTGAGTTCCAAGCTGATTAGATTGCCTCCAGAATTACAGTTGAGTGGGAGTGAAGCTGGGCCATGTGGCTACTACTTGGTCCACAATGGAATTCATGGTTGATGAACTTATTACCGGGGGCTTGCTTGAGTGGGTATGGATCTTGTCTGGTCTCTCAATGGACTGGACTGCCTCAAGGCCTTTGATCAATAGATCTGGGATGAGGGTACACTTCAAGATCCACAGTCAGTGGACCAGTCACCAGGTGCATGGACACGTATGGCTTTGTCCAAATCCCTGGGAGAGCTGCCACTTGGTGTGTCCCTGGGAATGCAGTACTTGCCCTGGATTTCATCTGAGAGGAGCTAGAGACTGCTTCAGGGCCTGCAGCAGAGACCAAGGCCACAACTGAGAGGAGCTAGAGCTGAGTTACAGGGCTGTTTTAAGATTCACAGTAGGACTGAGGAGTACGGCGGGCCTCCCTGCAGAAGCATAGTTGGGTATACTTTCCTTTGGATATCTGTGCAGGCTGAACTGGTCTCAAACTGCAGCTGGCAGGGATTGGAGCCACATTATAGGGCCTCTTCAAAATATGCTACTTGACTGAGGCTGGCTAACCTACCTATAGGGGCATGGGTGTGTATGTTTCTCGGTGGGTCCCTGGGCAGGCAGGACTGCTCTCAGACCATAGCTGAAAGGGGCCAGAACTGAATTAGAAGGTCCTTTTAGGGTCCACAACTGGGAACAGGGTTGACAGGCCTGTTACCTGAGGGATGTGTGGGCATTACTCCTTCAGGTTCTTTGGTGGATGGTTCTGGTGGTAGAACCAAAGCCATATGGACAAACCCATTTCTGAGTCTGGTGAGCCTGCTGACTAGGTGCAGGTCTGCCCTCTTGAAATAGCCCTCCTAGTTATTGGGCTCCATTGGGGTTTCACAACCTTGAACCTGCATTTTTTATGACATCACTTTCTTTTCTTTTTTAAACTCAAGATTATTTTCATTTGAATTAAACATGGCAAAGTATTTAAATTCCTGGTGGTGTTAGGCCATAGGATGCTATATATTTGCTATCTGTGTGGTCCCAGTTGATATAATAAAAGAGGTAAAAGCTGGTAAAGGGTTGGTGCTCTATTTTTTTTTTTTTTTTTTTTTTTTTTTTTTTTTTGATGCATCAAGATGCACTTCCAATTCCCGGATTTACACAAATGCTCCAATTTTAGACAGACCTGTGCTGTTTAACATGGTAGTCAGTAGGTACAGGAGAACATTGAGCACTGAAATGTGGCTAGTCCGAATTTAAGATGTGCTGTAAGTGTAAAATACCCAAAAGATTTTGAAGACAAAAAATTATATAGAGTATCTCAGTAACATTTTATATTGATTATATATGTCAAAATGATCACATTTGGCATATATTGAGCAAAATAGGATATACTATTAATTTCACCTGATTCTTTTTACTTTTTAATGTAGCTGCTAAAAAACTTAAAACTTCATATGTGACTTGAATTTGGCTTGCATTGTATTTCTTTTTTCCTTTTTTTTTTTTTTTTTTTCTGAGATGGAGTCTTGCACTGCCACCCAGGCTTGAGTGCACTAGCATGATCTCGGCTCACTGCAACCTCCACCTCCTGGGTTCAAGCAATTCTCCTGCCTCAGCCTCCCAAGTAGCTGGATTTACAGGTGCCCATCACCATGCCCAGCTAATTTTTTGTATTTTTAGTAGAGACGGGGTTTCACTATGTTGGCCAGGCTGGTCTCAAACTCCTGACCTTGTGATCTGCCTGCCTTGGCTCCCCAAAGTGCTGGGATTACAGATGTGAGCCACTGCACCCGGCTTGCATTGTATTTCTCTTGAATAGTGTTGCTTTAGCCATTGGCAAGAATGAGACTAAATCAATTCCATATTAGCCTGGGACCATATTTTGTTTGATCATTTTTATTAACTCATACTACAGCTCTGTCACTTTATTTTTATGGAAGAATTTTACCATTGGTCACTGTAGATAGTGACCATGACTACATTACTTCCACTAGTGTGATTTATTTTTCCTTTTTTAAAAAAACTAAAAAAATACATATTTTTACTATTTTAACCCTCTATTTTTTTTTGAAGTAGAGTCTCTCACTTTGTTGTCCAGGCATGAGTTCAGTGGCATGATCATGTCTCACTGCAACCTCAACCACCCAGGCTCAAGCAATCCCCCTGCCTCCACCTCTCGAGTAGGTGGGACTACAGGTATGCAACACCATGCGCAGCTAAGTTTTAAATTTTTTGTAGAGATAGGGTCTTTTTATGTTGTCCAGTCTGGTCTTGAACTCCTGGGCTTAAGCGATCCTCCCCCATCAACCTCCCAAATTGCTGGGATTATGGGCATGATCCACTGTGCCCAGCCTTTGTTTTCTTAGGACATATACAATACACACACTCACACACACACACACACACACACCTTTCCAATAAGTTATAGTAGAGAAGAGAAAAAAAACAAAGAAACGTAATAACCAATGCCAGAAATTTCTGGTGACTATAGATTTCTTTTTCATTCAATCCATTCTAATTGGTCATAGAATATTTTTATCAAGAAATTTAATCATGACCTGAGTTTGTTTTATATCAAAGATTAGTAGAAATGACATATTTAGAAAACAAATTTTTATTTATATTTTTCCCTGTAACATACATTGTTTGAATAGGACACATATTCAAAATGTTTTCTGTTTCTGCACAGTAAAGTCTAAGAAAAGTGCTGGGAAATATATCCACCTTAGAAATCAATAAAAAGATGTATACCTTTTTCAAATGTGTACAATATATTCTGTCTTGTAAAGTTTTTTAAGACTATGTGAATAAAAAGGAATCATCTACCGGAAACCTTTAGCATAGTGCCAAAGTGCCTGATGGCATAGAAAGCACTTGAAAAAATTAAAAAATATATATCTTTCCTCAAAGTTTTTTATTTCTACATTTATCCATATCTGCTTTTTGATGTCAGGAAACTCTCTGCAATTCTCTCACTCTGCTTTTTTCTGGTTAATTTTTTTTCCTTACTCTCACACTGAAGTACAAGCAAACATTTGATCTTTGTGATAAACAGTCTCCTTTAATTCTACCCCTAAGCTCAGAGTTTCATGTTCCTATTCTCTGATGTGAGTTGTCCCTTAATAATGTGTCATAGTAACCATGAATATTTGTGTAATTAGCTTTTTAGAAGGAACACAAAAATCAAAGATGATCTAGAAAATTTGTTTTGTCATGCTTTGTAATGGCTAGAAAATGTTGTTTGGATGGCTGCAAATTGCATGATAAACTTTCAAGCATTTTTTAATTGTTTAAAAAAAAAACACGTGGCAAGTTTTAACATGTTGTCATTTTTTAACAGGATGTAAATTACATCAGTCACATTAACAAATGACCATATGGTCAGGACTTTAGAAGAACCAGACAGGAGCCAAAGACCCCCAGGCAGAGTGGCATAAAGGAAATCAGAGTTTGAATCTCAGAGATATTTAATAACTTCTGTATCTTATTATATGGTAAATTTGACAGACTTGGTAAGACACACTGACTTTCCTACATACTTAAGAAGTGAGTCCAGGCTGATGCATAGATACAGAAAAATAGCAGAAATTAAGACCAAGTTGAACAGGAAGCAATTGGCACCAGAAAATATGGGTAGGGCTAATACAAAGATAGAGTTGGAGAAAGTGTTTGTGGGTATTGAACATTTTTTGTAGTCTTTGTCCAAGATGGCTGAATAAGAACAGCTCTGGTCTGCAGCACCCAGCAAGATCGACGCAGAAGACTGGTGATTTCTGCATTTCCAACTGAGGTACCAGGTTCATCTCACTGGGACTGGTTGGACGGTGGGTGTAGCCCACAGAGGGTGAACCGAAGCAGGGTGGGGCGTCACCTCACCCGGGAAGTGCAAGGGGTCAAGGGATTTCCCTCTCCTAGCCATGTGAGGCTGTGACAGACTGTACCTGGAAAAATGGGACACTTTGCCCAAATGCTATGCTTTTCCCATGGTCTTAGCAACTGGCAGACCAGGAGATACTCTCCCATGCCTGGCTCAGTGGGTCCCATGCCCATGGAGGCTTGCTCACTGCTAGCACAGCAGTCTGAGATTGACCTGCAAGGCTGATGCTGGGTGTGGGGAGGGGCGTCCACTATTGCTGAGGCTTGAGTAGGTAAACAAAGCAGTCGGGAAGCTCGAACTAGGCAAAGCCCAGTGCAGCTCAGCAAGGCCTACTGCCTCTATAGACTCCACTGCTGTGGGCAGGGCATAGCTGAACAAAAGGCAGCAGAAACTTCTGCAGATTTAAACATCCCTGTCTGACAGCTTGGAAGAGAGCAGTGGTTCTCCCAGTACAGCATTTAAGCTCTGAGAACAGACAGACTGCCTCCTCAAGTGGGTCACTGACCCCCATGTAGCCTAACTGGGAGACACCTCCCAGTAGGGGCTGACAGACACCTCATACAGGAGGGTGCCTCTCTGGGACAAAGCTTCCAGGGGAAGGGTCAGGCAACGATATTTGCTGTTCTGTAATATTTGCTGTTCTGCAGCCTCCACTGGTGATACCTGGGCAAACGGGGTCTGCAGTGGACCTCCAGAAAACTCCAACAGACCTGCAGCTGAGGGACCTGAATGTTGGAAGGAAAACTAACAAACAGAAAGGAACAGCATCAACATCAACAAAACGGACATCCACACCAAAACCCCATCTGTAGGTCACAAACATCAAAGACCAAAGGTAGATAAAACCACAAAGATGGGGAGAAACCAGAGCAGAAAAGTTGAAAATTCAAAAAACCAGAGCACCTCTTCTCCAAAGGATTGCAGCTCCTCACCAGCAATGGAACAAAGCTGGATGGAGAATGACTTTGATGAGTTGACAGAAGTAGGCTTCAGAAGGTCGGTAATAACAAACTTCTCTGAGCTAAACGAGCATGTTCTAACCCATCACAAGGAAGCTAAAAGCCTTGAAAAAAGGTTAGACAAATGGCTAACTAGAATAAACAGTGTAAAGAAGACTTTAAATGACCTGATGGAGCTGAAAACCATGGCATGAGAACTTCGTGATGCATGCACAAGCTTCAATAGCTGATTCGATAAAGTGTAAGAAAGCATATCAGTGATTGAAGATCAAATTAATGAAATAAAGTGAGAAGACAAGTTTGGAGAAAAAAAGAGTAAAAAGAAATGAACAAAGCCTCCAAGAAATATGCGACTTTGTGAAAAGAACAAATCTACATTAGATTGGTATACCTGAAAGTGACAAGGAGAATGGAACCAAGTTAGAAAACACTTTTCAGAATATTATCGAGGAGAACTTCCCCAACCTAGCAAGGCAGACCAACATTCAAATTCAGGAAATACAGAGAACACCACAAAGATACTCCTCGAGAAGGGCAATTCCAAGACACATAATTGTCAGATTCACCAAGGTTGAAATGAAGGAAAAAATGTTAAGGGCAGCCAGAGAGAAAGGTCAGGTTACCTACAAAGGGAAGCCTATCAGACTAACAGCGGATCTCTTGGCAGAAACTCTACAAGCCAGAAGAGAGTGGGGACCAATATTCAACATTCTTAAAGAAAAGAATTGTTAACCCAGAATTTCACATCCAGCCAAACTAAGTTTCATAAGTGAAGGAGAAATAAAATCCTTTACAGACAAGCAAATGCTGAGAGATTCTGTCACCACCAGGCCTGCCTTACAAGAGTTCCTGAAGGAAGCACTAAACATGGAAAGGAACAACCGGTACCAGCCACTGCAAAAACATGCCAATTGGTAAAGACCATTGATGCTATGAAGAAACTGCATCAATTAATGGGCAAAATAAACAGCTGACATCTTAATGACAGATCAAATTCACACATAACAATATTAACTTTAAATGTAAATGGGCTAAATGCTCCAATTAAAAGACACAGACTGGCAAATTGGATAAAGAGTCAAGACCCATCAGTGTGCTGTATTCAGGAGACCCATCTCACATGCAGAGATACACATACACTCAAAATAAAGGGATGGAGGAAGATCTACCAAGCAAACGGAAAGCAAAAAAAAAGCAGAGGTTGCAATCCTAGTCTCTGATAAAATAGACTTAAAACCAACAAAGATCAAAAGAGACAAGGCCATTACATAATGGTAAAAGGATCAATTCAACGAGAAGAGCTAACTATCCTAAATATATATGCACCCAATACAGGAGCACCCATATTCATAAAGCAAGTCTTTAGAGACCTAAAAAGAGACTTAGACTCCTATACAATAATAATGGGAGACTTTAACACCCAACTATCAATATTAGACAGATCAACGAGACAGAAGGTTAACAAGGATATCCAGGACTTGAACACAGCTCTGCACCAAGCAGACCTAATAGACATCTACAGAACTCTCCACCCCAAGTCAACAGAATATACATTCTTCTCAGCACCACATCGCACTTATTTTAAAATTGACCACATAATTGGAAGTAAAGCACTCCTCAGCAAATGTAAAAGAACAGAAATCACAACAAGCTGTCTCTCAGACTACAGTGCAATCAAACTAGAACTCAAGATTAAGAAACTCACTGAAAACTCTGAAAACCACACAACTACATGGAAACTGAACAACCAGCTCCTGAATGACTACTGGGTAAATAACAAAATGAAGGCAGAAATAAAGATGTTTTTTGAAACCAATGAGAACAAAAACACAATGTACCAGAATCTCTGGGACACATATAAAGCAGTGTTAAGAGGGAAATTTATAGCACTAAATGCCCACAAGAGAAAGCAGGAAAGATCTAAAATCGATACCCTAACATCAAAATTAAAAGAACTAGGGAAGCAAGAGCAAACACATTCAAAAGCTAGCAGAAGGCAAGAAATAACTAAGATCAGAGCAGAACTGAAGGAGATAGAGACATCAAAAACCACTCAAAAAATCAATGAATCTAGGAGCTGGTTTTTTGAAAAGATCAACAAAATTGATAGACTGCTATCAAGACTCATAAAGAAGAAAAGAGAGAAGAATCAAATAGATGCAATAAAAAATGATAAAGGGGACATCACCACCAATCCTACAGAAATGCAAACTACCATCAGAGAATACTATAAACACCTCTATGCAAATAAACTAGAAAATCTAGAAGAAATGGATAAATTCCTGGACACATGCACCATCCCAAGACTAAACCAGGAAGAAGTTGAATCTCTAATAGACCAATAACAAGTTCTGAAATTGAGGCAATAATAATAGTCTACAAACCAAAAAAAGTCCGTGACCAGATGGATTCACAGCCGAATTCCACCAGAGGTACAAAGAGGAGCTGGTACCATTCCTTCTGAAAATATTCCAATCAATAGAAAAAGAGGGAATCCTCCCTAACTCATTTTATGAGGCCAGAATCATCCTGACACCAAAGCCTGGCAGATACACAACAAAAAAAGAGAATTTTAGACTAATATCCCTGATGAACATTGATGTGAAAATCCTCAATAAAATACTGGCAAACCAAATCCAGCAGCACAACAAAAAGCTTATCCATCACGATCAAGTTGGTTTCATCCCTGGGATGCAAAGCTGGTTTGACATACACAAATCAATAAATGTAATCCATCACATAAACAGATCCAACAACAAAAGCCACATTATTATCTCAATAGATGCAGAAAAGGCCTTCAATAAAATTCAACAACCCTTCATGCTAAAAACTCTCAATAAACTAGGTATTGATGGAACGTATCTCAAAATAATAAGAGCTATTTATGACAAACCCACGGCAGAGCTATTTATGACAAACCCACGGCCAATATCATACTGAATGGGCAAAACCTGGAAGCATTCCCTTTGAAAACTGGCACAAGACAAGGATGCCCTTGCTCACCACTCCTGTTCAACATAGTGTTGGAAGTTCTGACCAGAGCAATCAGGCAAGAGAAAAAAATAAAGATATTCAATTAGGAAAAGAGGAAGTCAAATTGTCCCTGTTTGCAGATGACATGATTGTATATTTAGAAAACCCCATCGTCTCGGCCCAAAATCTCCTTAAGCTGATAAGTAACTTCAGCAAAGTCTCAGGATACAAAATCAATGTGCGAAAATCACAAGCACACAAGCATTCCTATACACCAATAACAGACAAACAGAAAGCCAAATCATGAGTGAACTCCCGTTCAAAATTGCTACAAAGAGAATAAAATACCTGGGAATCCAACTTACAGGGGATGTGAAGGACCTCTTCAAGGAGAACTACAAACCACTGCTGAATGAAATAAAAGAGGACACAAACAAATGGAAGAACGTTCCATGCTCATGGATAGGAAGAATCAATATCATGAATATGGCCATACTGCCCAAGGTAATTGATAGATTCAATGCCATCTCCATCAAGCTACCAATTACTCTCTTCACAGAATTGGAAAAAACTACTTTAAAATTCATGTGGGACCAAAAAAGAGCCCACATTGCCAAGACAATCCTAAGCCAAAAGAACAAAGTTGGAGGCATCACGCTATCTGACTTCAAAGTATACTGCAAGGCTACAGTAACCAATACAGCATAGTACTGGTACCAAAAAACATATATAGACCAATGGAACAGAACAGAGTCCATAGAAATAACACCACACATCTACAACCATCTGATCTTTGACAAACCTGACAAAAGCAAGCAATGAGGAAAGGATTCCCTATTTAATAAATGGTGCTGGGAAAACTGGCTAGCCATATGTAGAAAGTTGAAACTGGATCCCTTCCTTACACCTTATACAAAAATTAATTCAAGATGGATTAAAGACTTAAATGTTAGACCTAAAACCATAAAACTCTACAAGAAAACCTAGGCAATTCCATTCAGGACATAGGCATGGGCGAGGACATAAAGACTAAAATACCAAAAGCAATGGCAACAAAAGTCAAAATAGACAAATAGAATCTAATTAAACTAAAGAGCTTCTGCATAGCAAAAGAAACTACCATCAGAGTGAACAGGCAACCTACAGAATGGGAGAAAATTTTTGCAATCTACTCATCTGAGAAAGGGCTAAGAATCTACAAAGAACTTAAACAAATTTACAAGAAAAAAACAACTTCATTGAAATGTGGGCAAAGGATATGAACAGACACGTCTCAAAAGAAGACATTTATTGCAGTCAACAGACACATTAAAAAGTGCTCATTATCACTGGTCATCAGAGAAATGCAAATCAAAACCACAATGAGATACCATCTCATGCCATTTAGAATGGTGATCATTAAAAAGTCAGGAAATAGCAGATGCTGGAGAGGATGTGGAGAAATAGGAATGCTTTTACACTGTGGATGGGAGTGTAAATTAGTTCAACCATTGTGGAAGACAGTGTTGTGATTCCTGAAGGATCTAGAACTAGAAATATCATTTGACCCAGCAATGTCATTACTGGGTATACATCCAAAGGATTATAAATCATGCTACTAAAAGGCACATGCACATGTATGTTTATTGCGGCACTACTCACAATAGCAGAGACTTGGAACCAACCCAAATGTCCATCAATGATAGACTGGATTAAGAAAATGTGGTGCATATACACCACGGAATACTATGCAGTCATAAAAAAGGATCAGTTCATGTCCTTTGCAGAGACATGGATGAAGCTGGAAACCATCATTCTCAGCAAACTATCACAAGGACAGAAAACCAAACACTGCATATTCTCACTCATAGGTGGGAATTGAACAATAAGAACACTTGGACACAGGGTGGGGAACATCACACATCAGGGCTTGTCAGGGGGTGGGAGACTTGGGGAGGGATAGCATTAGGAGAAATACCTAATGTAAATGAAGAGTTGATGGGTGCAGCAAACCAACATGGCACTTTTATACCTATGTAACAAACCTGCATGTTGTGCACATGTACTCTAGAACTTAAAGCATAACAAAGAAAGAGAAAGAAAGAGAGAGAGAGAGAGAAAGGAAAGAAAGAAAGAAAGAGAGAGAGAGAAAGAAAGAAAGAAAGAGAAAGAGAGAGAGAAAGAAAGAAAGAAAGAAAGAAAGAAAGAAAGAAAGAAAGAAAGAAAGAAAGAAAGAAAAGAAAGAAAGGAGGGAGGGAGGAAAGAAGGAAGAGAGAGAAAGAAAGAAAGAAAGAGAAAGAAAGAAAGAGAGAAAGAAGGGAGGGAGGGAAGGAAGGAAGGAAAGAAAGAGAGAGAGAGAAAGAAAGGAGGGAGGGAAGGAAGGAAGGAAGGAAGGAAGGAAAGAAAGAAAGAAAGAAAGAAAGAAAGAGAGAAAGAGAGAGAGAAAGAAGGGAGGGAAGGAGGGAAGGAGGGAGGGAGGGAAGGAAGGAAGGAAGGAAAGAAAGAAAAGAAAGACAAAAAGAAAGAAAGAAAAAAGAAGGAAAGAGAGAAAGAAAGAAAATTTTTTGTTGATTGGTACTTCATTATACAACATCACACCTTAAATTTAAGTTTTTTTGATG
This sequence comes from Pan troglodytes, assembly GCF_028858775.2. NCBI lineage: Eukaryota > Metazoa > Chordata > Mammalia > Primates > Hominidae > Pan > Pan troglodytes. The sequence continues at coordinate 178,682,901 of NC_072401.2, forward strand.
TTCTTTATGTCTTCTCAGAATATACTAGATTTCTCATTGTTCAACTTGGAAATAATGTATGTGTACATGTATTCCATATCACACACATTCCCACCTCTATATTAATCCCAGTTAGCGCTCAAAATAGTGCCAATCTGACATGCCTAGACATATTACTGTTTCCTCAATCTTATGCCATAAATATATGCATTCTTAACTGCTCGATGCTTTGAGAATTTTCTATGAGGACTCAACTCTGTGAAGTTTCTCAAAGCATTCCACAGATGAGAAACTGTCCAATATTAGAGGCATATATTTCAATTTGATTACTGTTTACCAAATGCTCACAGGAGCCTGGCTTTGTATGAGAACGTATTGCAAATGCCCCCACACTGCTGTGTATCATGTGTCTTTACCAAGCTTCAGGCACCAGGGGCTAGACAGACTTAGAAATCGTTCCTTATCAATTAGTCAAAGTGACTGTGAAGGCACTTTTATAATTTTGGTTCCTTACAACTTGATTCTTATAATGTTATGCCTTAAATTAAGAAGTATTTTTTCATAGAATAAACTTGAAAATGTGGCTCTAGATTATTTTTGTATGCCTTCATGTGCTGAAATTATAATATTACTTTATTTTTATTTTGGGAAATTATTTCTAAAATAATATTTTGCTTATTCAAAATAGACAAGTTTTAATTTGAAACATAACACAATAAATTAGAGAACTGTAATGGTGTCAAGCACCAAAAACATAATGAAAAAATGTGTCAAGACAAGTTATTCTTTAGACTATCAATTAGTTACATTCTTGATGATGTGCCTTCATTTTATTAATATCCTAGAAGTATTTTTATTTTAGTGATATAGAAAAAAATATAAACTTGCTTTTACCTAACTTCATTAGGAATACCTGTGACATTTGAGCTGATATTTAAGAATATATTATTAAAAATAATTTTACCTAGTTCTTTTCACTTTTTAATGTAGCTGCTAAAAAACTTAAAACTTTATATGTGGTTTTGAATTTGGCTTGCATTATATTTCTATTGAACAATGTTGCTTTAGCCATTGGCAAGAATGAGACTAAATCAACTCCATATTAGCCAGGGATTATAATTAGTTTGATCATCTTTATTAACTCATACTACAGTCCTGTCACTTTATTTTTATGACCAATTTTGCCATTGGTCACTGTAGATAGTGACCATGGCTACATTACTTCCACCAGTATAATTTCTTTTTCTTTTTTTTTAAACTAAATTTTTTAAAACTATTTTAACCCTCTTTTTTTTTTTTTTTTTTTTTTTTTTTTTTTGACAGAGTCTCACTTTATGGTCCAGGCATGAGGCAGTGGCATGCTCATGGCTCACCGCAACCTCAACTGCCCAGGCTCAAGCAATCCTCCTGCCTTGATCTCCTGAGTATCTGGGACTACAGGTATGGGCCACGATGCATAAATGACTAAAAGCTAAGTCATTTTCTACAAGTAACACCTGCAAAGCAGTTTGGAAAATTATTCAGTAATGAAATTTCATTGGACCTACAGAGATTTGTTTTAGCTACGTTCACCTTTAATTCGACCATTTAACAACTGCCCTTCCCAGTCATCTATCATCTAACTAATCTTTCTTACAAGAGGATCAAACAACAGTTGATTCCTATCACATTTCTCAGTTTTTCTTCCATCAACTTATACGTACACTCAGAGAAAACATTATTTGGGCCGGGTGCGGTGCCTCATGCCTGTAATCCCAGCACTTTGGGAGGCCAAGGCAGGCAGATCACGAGGTCAGGAATTCAAGACCAGCCTGGCCAATATGGTGAAACCCCGTCTCTACTAAAAATACAAAAAGTTAGCTGGGTGTGGTGGCGCGTGCCTGTAGTCCCAGCTACTTGGGCGGCCGAGGCAGAAGAATCACTTGAACCCAGGAGGCGGAGGTTGCAGTGAGCTGAGATTGCACCACTGCTCTCCAGCCTGGGTGACAGAGGGAGACTCCGTCTCAGAAAAAAAAAAAAAGAAGAAGAAGAAAAAGGAAACATGATTTGGAAGGAGTGATAACATATATTTCATACCTTACTTCTCAATGCTGAGCTCTCATTATAGTTTTAGTCTTTGGGAGAGTTTAAATCTTAACTGTTAGCTTTTAATGATTTAAAGAGATTGTTATGCAATTCGAAATATTATGACCAAGTATTATTATATTCTGCTGTGTAATAAACCACCTTAGAATTTGATAGCTTAAATCAAGTAAAATAGTTTACTTTGCTCATGAATGCACATTTTGGGCAGTGCTCTTTGATGACTCTATGTCTCTGTGCTGCATAGTGTCACCTGGAAAGGAGCTGAAGGATCCACTTCCAAAGTTGCTCAGAAGGAAATGACATTTCCTTCCCATGAGAGCCTCTCTATCTTTCTCCCAGCAGGGCAGATAGGTTTCAGAAATGAGTGTTCCAGGAGGCCTGGGTAGAAGCCATAAGTCTTCTTATGACCTGGCCTCAGACCCACTCCCTTCTATTGGTCAAACAAGTGGCTAAAGCCTGTCTGATCCCAGGAGAAGCAAATAAGAGCTCACCCTCTTAGTGGAAGGAGTAGCGAAGAATTTGTAGTTGTCTATAATCTACCCATAAGTTATTCTGATGTCATTATTTGCCCTTACATCACATGTGATATCAAAGACATTTTTGGCTATGGTAGTGTTTGTATTCCGTAAAATTCTCTGCTCTCTCTAATTGGACTTTGTCTTTAACTGCTCTGCAACTTCCCAGGTGTGAAGAAGCTCAGAGCATAATACACAGAAATGGATTTTCACTTAAGCCAGTCACAATCTGTATTGCCGTCTTCCACCATTCCGATACTAATTAAGTGGAAGGACAAATATTATCCAAAGGAGTCCATACCTGGATATTGTCATCAGGAAATCTTGGCACTAAGACAGAGAAGGATGGCAAGGGAATTGCAGCAGTCACCAATCTCTAATGTACTAGCATGTCCTCAAACTAGTCTGAAAGAGAGGTCGGTTTAGATAGCAAGAATATTCATCACACAGGAAAGGTAAACACCTTGGACACAAGCTTCCTCCAAATCCTGACTGACAGGCAGCCAGTCTCATGGGACAGGGGCGTGCTCAGGTCACATCAGAGACATATTTGAACACACATCATGGACAAATGCTCCAAAAAGAACTGTCCTGTCATCTCAGCCAGTTGACTTAACATTTAACAAGCCTATTGCCTTTAACAAGGTGATCTTTTAAACCATGTCCCGTAATTGACATGGCTTAAAAGATATTGACTCGGTATAAAAGATCTCCTTGTTAAGGCAGTAGACTTGTTAAAAGCTAAGTCAACTGGTTTACTTACATTACATCCAATATTGAGGTTTTTCACCCTGAGAAAAAAATTCTAAATTTATTTTTATATAGCTATTACTCAAAACCTGTTGTCTAGCCACGGTGAAAATCTCCTTTCTATGAGGAAATGTAGGCAACCCTGAAGCTCTCATAGGATTTCCCCTACAAGCTACATAAAAACGTATTTCCTCCTCTTTCTCCACTCAGCACCTTAAAGCAGAGAAGTTGCTAGGTTTCAGCTTCAGCCTTCTTTTCTCCCACTACTTGCTTTCCCTGAAGGGTTTCATTTATTCCAGAAACTTCAACTGTCACCTCTACATTGATGGCCTGAGAATCTGTATCTCAGTCTCCATCCTCTCTCTCATATCTTCCTGTGTCATAGTTTTTCATTTGAATTTCCCTTATCTAGTTAGTGTTTCTTAGCTTCTCAGAATCAGCAGGTCCAAAACTGAACTCAATGTTTCTTATCCCCTTCTCTTGAAAAACTATTTTTACTGTTGTGATTTTCCTGATGAGATTATGGGTATAACTATACCCACATGAGGTTCCTAATGGAAGAGATAGCATCCGGTGGCTCCTCCGTCTCTATCTACTTACATCCAATTGTCACCTGAGTTTAGTAATTTACCTCAGCAATTGCCTTAGGCTCAGTAGTCCTAATTCTCCAATAATTGCTACTTAGTGCCAATCTTCATAGCTCATGCTTGGCCCATTGTAATGTTCTTAACTACGTCTCCTCTCTCCTGACCTTTCTCATCCATCCTCAACACTGAAGGTGGCATTATCATGCTAATGTACACATCTTACTATATCAACCCCATTTCTTAAAATTCTTTCTCTGCAATGCCGATTACCTTAGCATACAGTCATCCCTTGATTCGGAGGATTAGTTACAGGACCCCTACAGGTACCAAAATCCATGGATGCTCAAGCCCCTTATATAAAATGGCATAGTATTTGCATAGAACCTACACACATTCTCCTGGATACTTTAACTCATCTCTAGATTATTTATAACATTGAATACAACATACATTCTATGTAAATACAGTTATGTGTCCTTCAATGACAGGGATACATTCTGGGAAATGCATCTTTAGGCAATTTTGAATTTGTGTGGACATGATACCATGTACTTACACAAACACTGGTGGTATAGCCTACTACACAACTAGACTACATGGTACTGCTTATTGCTACTAGGCTACAAATCTGTATACTTGTTACTGCACTGAATACTACAGGCAATTGTAACACAGTGATAAGTATTTGTGTATCTAAACATATATAAACAAAGAAAAGGTTAAGTAAAAATAAGCTACTATAAACTTATGGGACCACCATTGTACATGCGGTCTGTTGTTAACTGGAACATCATTATGTGACACATGACTGTAGTTATTATACTGTATTGTTGTGTTATTTTTGGTTTTTTTCCTAATATTTTTGATTCATGAAATCTAAGTCTGTGGAATCTGCAGATATTGAGGGCTGACTCTACCCAGCCATGATAGGGACCCGCGATACCTTTTAGCTTCATCATCATCTTACTCTTCCCTTCTCCGAAGCTCTGGCCAAAACAATCAACTCACAGCTCTCTTAAAGATACATACACTTTCACAATTGGGACTTTACACACTTTATCTCCTCATTAACGCAATGCCTTTCTTCCTGCCAACTCTAAAAACCCCCTCTCATCCCTAAAGACCAAACTCAAAATATAGTAGGCTTTATGAACCATGACTTGACAGATAGAATTAATCATTCCCGGTTCCTGTTCCCATGGTACTAAATAGCTCCACAATGGCACTAAATAATAGCTTCCATATATAAGCTTTTCCCACTAGATTAGACAAGGATAGTGTTTTATTAATTTTTGTATTCTTATATCATCATGAAAGACCTGACGTATAGTATGAACTAAGTGTTCATTGAATGAGTTAGAAAATAGCTTAGAGATGATTTAGTCCCACCTCTTTCCCAAAGTTTAAATATCATTTACTATATCCCTGGGAGACGTTTATTAGTCACCACACCAACACTACCAGGGTCAGATAGCCTCATACTTAGAACGATGTACCATTTCATTATTCAACCTAACATTTCAAATGTTTTTTATGTTAGGCTTAAATTTTGCCTCTGAATCTTCTATACCCTACTCCCATTAGTCCTATTTTTACCCTCTGAAAAAAACTTATAATAAAACAATTTTTTTATATGGCAACATTTCAATATTTGAAGATATCTGCTACACCATCCTTTGCTGTCTGTTCATAAATTTAACCATTTTTAAGCCCTGGGAGGGGGTTACATCTCCTTATATACATCTCCTTATGTATTTTAGTTTATTGAAATTTCCATATATATGTATATATTATTCAGTTCTTAAAGTGCAATGCCAGAAATAGACCCACTCTTCCAGTTGCAGTTATACCAGGGCACATACAGTAGAACTATGTTATGCTGATCCAAATGTTGCACTTCTTGTAATTTGGCTGCTGATTGTACACTTGCAAAACTTCTTATCTCTCTGTTTCTAGTCTCAATCTCCCTCAATCTTTCATAACTGATGTTGAGCCATAATAGAACCAACTATTTATTCTGGCCTTGACCTTTAAAGAATGCTGAGTTGCCCATCAATTTGTGTCAGTGTAAAGCTCATGTAAGAATTGAAGGCCAGTTTCCAAATCTCTTATTTACTCAGCCTAACTTGCAACTTACCTTACCATCATACTTGTTCTCATCACCTTACTATGCTTTCCCCTGGATTTTATATTGCTTCCATATCTACTTCAAGTCAAATTTCTTTTGATGGCCACTTTTCTAATGAGCTGAAAATAACTACCCTGTTACTGGTACCAATGCTATTTATCCATAGTAGATACTGAGCACTGAGCATTAGTTTTTGTTTTTGTTTTTGTTTTTTTGAGACGGAGTTTCACTCTTGTCGCCGAGGCTGGAGTGCAATGGCATGATCTCGGCTCACTGCAACCTCCGCCTCCGAGCTTCAAGCCTCAGCCTCCCGAGTAGCTGGGATTACAGGTGTGTGCCACCACGCCCAGCATGCCCACAATGGCACAATCTCGGCTCACTGCAACCTCCACCTCCCAGGTTCAAGCCTCAGCCTCCCAAGTAGCTGAGATTACAGGTTTGTGCCACCACACCAGCTAATTTTTGTATCATTAGTAGAGACATGGTTTCACCATGTTGGCTAGGCTGGTCTCGAACTCCTGACCTCAGGTGACCCATCTGCCTTGGCCTCCCAAAGTGCTGGGATTGCAGACGTGAGCCACCGCCCCTGGCCCGCATTAGATATTTTCTATGTGCTGGATCTTATGATAGGTACTTTAAATAAATTATCTGGATTTGAAAGGAAAATTTTTATAAGAGATACTTAATCAGAATTGAGGTAAACACCCTACTTAACATGTGAGAGTCCAGTCATGCCTTTTTTTTTGACAAATATTTATCTGTCTTTCATTGTTCTCCAGGATTCAGAACTCAAACTCTTCTTTATCTTCTAATTTATACTCCCTTTAATAAGCTACAGCCATTTAATCTGAAATCTTGCTTTCATTATTTGCTTCCTTGATAGGTAGAATTTACGTAATTTTTATATTTCCAGGTTTATTAATGCTGAACATGACTGCAACCTAACTCTATGTGCTGGGGAGTTAAGAGTTCCTGCGCCAAACATACATAACCTCTGTAGAACTCCCAAGAAGATTAGTCTATTGCGTTATAATATACCAAGAGCCCACCTAAAGAAGATAGTATCGCTGTGTAAGAGCAATTCGCATGCTTTTTCAAATTTAGGATAACAGTTGCATTAGGTTGTTTATTTCTTTCTATTTATTTCCTGACACTTCTTGTGTTGAAATTTGCTGCAGAATTAGTGTTGAGGGAAGGGCTAAGCTACAACACAGATTGTGGAATGTTGCAATGTAAAAATATTAGTTTTTAAAAAATATTTCTTTCATTTGTATATCACATACTTATTTTTATGTTTTATTTTTTCTTTATCTTTATTGTATTTATATTTTCTTTGTCAATATCTATTCACCTAAATGGATTTAAGACACTCTTTTGCTTATTTCTCTAGGTAAAATAGGCTACCCATTAATACATGGTGGTAATACATCCCAAGATTATTCAAACTCTACCAATTTCTATCCCTCTCTGCCTAACCCAAGTCATGCAAAGGGCTGCAAGTGAGACAGGGCAGGACACTTTAAGAAAAAAAAGAGCTAGTGTGGTTATGTATAGTGTAAACTTACGTAAGATTAAAACTTTGGCATAACCATTTCACTACGTGCCTTAAAACCTACAGGGAAGAGTTGAGACTTTAGGGAACTGGGAAGTAATGAAGCCTTTAAGCACAGGCAGTGAAATTCATATTTTAGAAGGATAGCTGGTGTTGTGACGTGAAAAAAATGCATCAGAGGCAAGACCAGAAATGAGTAGGCTGGCTAGAAATTGTTTCTAGTAATGTAGGTGGGAAATATTTTCTGAATTATAGTGGCGGTAGAGATAGATGGGGATACGTCTGATGGTTTCAAAGAAATGGGTTGGCTCCATGGGTCTTTGAATCAATCAATTACGTCTGTAGGGCAACAAAAAAGGCAGAAAGTGGACCCCTGATTTTATGCCTTAGGCAAAAAATACTATGAGAAATAGGGTATTAAATAGAAAACAAGTTTTGGAATGATTAATGATTCACATTTGTAAGTGACCGAAAGGAGACTCTTCAAGTCACTCTCCAAGGGTAGAGTTGGACACTTAATCTCAGTTCAGAAAAAAGTATTTAGAAAAAGATATAGATTTGGAGAAAATTCATGAAAGATTTTATGAACATGCACAAATTTTGCATTAGATACTGCTGAGAATTGGAGAAAGTGACACCTATAGAAACCCAGAGGCATTGCTAAGCTACATGGGGACGAAAGTGTGGACCATCAATCTATAGTGCCAGCAGTCAGTGCCATTGCATATGGCTTTTTGTCTCAAATGAAATTTGCAAAGAAGGGAATGTGGACTGTTACATTTATCCCAATGCGGGGCTTAGCCAGGCAGGTGTGACAAAAGGCAAAGGGGCATGGGAGTTGAAATTACGACACGAGAATATTGAGAGTGATGTTTCATGGAATGTAGAATAGAGAGGATAGCAAGTAAAGACAGGGGAGGATGGATTATTAGAGATAGTAGAAAGGTCACGAAAATGGAAATCTCAGTGAGCACGTAGAATGAACTGAGAGTCAGAGGTTGTGTTAAAAGGATAAACTGGAGCTTTAAATGTCGAGAGTGTAGCTGTTCTTGGTGAACACACGGTTTAGAACATTGCCATAGGAAGGGTTGCTGACAGGCAGCTGATATGAAAACACCTGGAATCCAGATAAAGCCATTGAAAGGCTATGGCTACTATTCAGGGCCCTAAGTTTTTGCAACTGAGCATAATTACTGGAAAGGCAATGGATGAAAATTATAAGATGAGGAAGAAGTGATGATTGACAAATAGGGGGATCACAAAAGAGCAGATTTTGGAGACTGGAGGGGGAAAGCTGTTAATATGTTTGCTCTTAATCTGAAAAAAAAAATCAATATTTGTCCAAAAGCTGCACTGGGGAGAGAGAAGAATGCTGAGCACTCCTTGGTTTTCAGCTCACCTCTTGGTCCTGAGATTCATAGCATAGGGGGGAACAAGCAGCTAACACTTGTAGGGACTACAGGGGACAATATTTCTTTAGAGTCAGCTAGGTTTCACTTACTGCCAAGAAGCAAATGATGTGTTGAGTTCTGAGAGTAAGGAGGTTGGGAAGTTATGTGACATTGGATGACCTTGGGGTTCTAGTGGGCAAAGGGTGCAAGCCCGGGAGAGAAGGATGTGGAGGGGCTTGTGTCAAGGGAAAGCACATTGCAGTACAGAGATGAAAGCAGAGGTAGTCACAAGGGCTTATGTTTTTTGTTTTGAAAAAAAGACACTTAAATATGTTGACGTCTTTGACGTCACGGTGTAGTTAGCTATCTTCAGGGTTTCTTTTACTCAAAATGCATAATCTGAATGGTTTGTGTTTCCGAGTAGTCTTGGGTTGGATAAAACAGCAGCCACTAGTGGAGAGGGGTGGTGGTGAGACAAGAAGGCAGAGAGCTCTCTGGAGGAAGACAATCAGAATTGGAATAAATTAGGCTTCTAAGACAGCTGCTAAGTAGTAGAGAAGGGATGTGAATCCATCTCAATTAAAAGCCATGTTATTCCCTTTATGTTTCACTGCACTGTCCTTCTCAAATTTTATAGACAAGAAATGTATATCCCACCAGCCCTACCTTAGAATAGGGGGAAAAATAATAAACTTGGATACAAACAACAAGAGACCAGAGACATCAAGATAGCAATCATGGATAGATCTGACAGTAGGAGTCGGCAATCTAATTATGGAAAACTGAGGCACAGAAGGAGGAAATCCTAACTCACAGGGATAGCCTTTGGCGGAAATATTGGGTTTCAAAAATCAGAAAATAAACAGCATTAATTTGATTCAAACTGTGACCTTGAGGTTAGGGAAACATTGGAACAGTGAGCCAGATATGCCTTTGGTTATGGTGGGGTGGAAAGCATATTTTACTTGGTATCTAAAATTAGCAGTTCAACTTCCAGGCCCTTCTTGCTGCCATATGTGTGATTCTGAGTGAATGACTTTATCTCTTTCAAGTTTCTCTGAACTGCAGCTTGCTTAACTATAGAACAAGGATCATGTTTGTTGCAAAATATGTCATGAAAAATAAATGAGAAGCTCCTTTTTCTCATTGTAAAAGTCAAATCTGTAAAATTTGACAAATTAGAGGTTCTACCCAACAGTGATATTTTCATCTTCTGGTTCTCATTTATTCCTCATGTACACAGTTGCTAGGTTAATCTCTTAGTTGAATATACACCTACCCTGATTCTTTCCATCCAGATTAAAGTCTTTCTTTGGTTTGATTCTCCAGGAGTCTCTAGCCTAGTGAGACCCTATCTTTCTAGCATCCTTTTCTATTTGTAAACATAAGTACTTTGTGCCAGCTGTCTTGGTTTATTTGCTATCTGTTAAGCACACCTGAACTTTCATCTCCAGTTCTTTTTATCACAGAAATTTTCTAGCAGGTAAAGATCTCAGACGACAAACTCAGCTTTCAGAAAGTTTAGCTTGATTATACCCGTATATAATTTTCTTGAGATTTTTATCCAGGCAGAGTTAGAAACTTGATCTCAGTCAAAATGTCTCTCCCAAAGCACACACATTTTCTCTAGTCCTTCTTTCCAAAGTTTGTGTGTGTGTGTGTGTGTGTGTGTGTGTGTGTGTGTGTGTGTTTTCTATTCAGGGTTTCATCTACTTTCCAAGGAAATTCATCTGGTTTGGGTAATCACCTATGCAAACCAGAACTCTCTGATCTCTCGTCTGTCTATCTGGAACTGGTCCTACATGATTCTTTACTATTTCATGCCACTGGGGGAACGTTAGAAGTTCAGTTCTACCAGGGCCCTGGGAACTCTATGCAGCCTTCTCAGGCCATCAGCCTCAACATTCCAAACCCTTTTTGCTCTGGGATTGTGTTATGTTCCCAGGAAATTTTTACAAATATAAGCACGGGGTTGTGCTGTTTTTAAATACTCTAAACACAGGATCATTTGTGAAAGGGACACTCCTTTCCCCAAGTGTCTACTCAAGTTTTGATTCCGACCTATATCCTTCACATTCCCCAATTTAGCATAATTTTATCAGAGCTGGTGGTTGACAACAGGAATGTTTTAAATTACTCCTCTCTTTCTTCTCACAAATGTATTCACTTGGATGTAAGTGCTAGATGTTCCTCTCAGGGCTAGAATTTTGAAGCACCCTCTCTTTTTGACGTTAAGCTATATTATGTTGTTTATGATGTTATGTTATGTTATCAAATCTCCATGAGATGGCTAAGCATGAAGTTAGAAATACAGCATTCATACTGAAATGGGCCATTCCATGTAGCAAACCCTAATGTGAGGATTTGCTTTGCTTTACGAGGGAAGTGGGAGGGAGTTGTTCTCAGTCCTTGTCGTGTGGTAGAGAAGTAAACATGGGTGAAGTGTGGTCAACAAGACATCAGGACTAGGATCATGCACTTATCAGAAGCATTAAGAGAACTGACAAAAAAAAAAAAAGAAAAAAACCTCCGACTTTTGGAGTGTTGGTTCCTTCTTTTGACTCTCAGTAAAAACACTGAAGAAAGAAATAGGATTAATTTAAAACAAGTCAATCTGAAAACATAAAGAAGAAAAAAGTACATGGCCCTCCTAATCCAAGTAATTTCTGTTTGTAAACAACAATCTGTAGTGTCTATAATATTTGTAATTTGAAATCTGGCAGGGTCGCCAAAGCCAAGTGCTCATCCCAAGCTGAAGTTCATGTGAACAGGAGCAGAAAGATAAGATGCTTACTTAAAAAAAAAAGATAATCCCGATGTCCCAGGTGTCTCTGAGGTACTTTCATTAAACATCCTTTGACAGATAATGATGGAAATCAATCTCACCCAGAAGATGTGCCTAGGACATAGCATGGGACAAGTGGCAGGTTACCAGCACCTCCCATTTGTTCTGAGCTAGATGCTGGGATTAAGTTAAAGTCTATTGAATGGGTAGCCAGGAGATGTGGCTTATGCACAGATGCTCATCGCTACAAGAGGAGAGAAATTTAAGCCTTTGGAACCTGGGGCTAAACTCAATTTCTGGCTCCATACACCAGTCCGTGGAATTTGCTAGAAGCAAACAGACCAAAGCTGACTACATTTTTAAGTGAGCTGGATTATCAAAGAAATTCCAAACTTGACTGAAACCAGCCAGTGGCTTCTTCATCCCTCTGACAAATCTTCAGATCCCAGAACCATTCCACTGAGACTGTAAGGTGGCACGTTACCTAGAAAGGAAATTGTCCCCTGAGGTGGCCATATAAGACAATAGACAAGGGAGATATTCCTAGAAAGTAACTTCCTGAGCAGTTGTTAAATCTCATCAAAGGATGGATTCCATTTCAAGGACAGGCTACTGCTAGGTTTTACTTAACAGCAGAATATGTTTTATGCTGTGGAACTATATGTTGTTTCCCTTTCCTTTTTAAAATGAGAATTTTCATTTATATTACTGTATTATTTCTCTATGATAATGTATTTGGAAAACTGGAGATGGAAAAATATATCTTTCAGCCACACATCACTGGACTGTATGTAGTTACAGCCAACTCAGTGAACAGGATGGCATGTCACCAAGAGATCATACATATGGACCAGAATGCGGCACATGACACCTTCTGATATCATCTTTGGGAAAGGCTGATGTTTTTCAACAGTTATAGGGGGTTTGAAATATATATATATATATATATATAAAAGAAAGTATGTGTGTATGCATGTGTGTGTGTGTGAGAGAGAGAGACAGAGAGAGAGAAGTTTGGGAAAACCAAAAGAGTGGATACTTGTGGTTATATACATTCCTTCCATTGTATATACCCAAGTGGTTTAGGATGATGTAGAGCCCACAATTCAGCCTCCTCCTAGCTCTAGGTTGATTTCAACCCTCTTGCTAGAGAAATGAATTGAGGAAATTCACAACTAAGTCAACAGTGCATAGTATCACCCTGGGTAAAGAGATTGGTTCAGAGACATGCTTGACTTAGTTTAGGCCAAAGTCTTCTGGACCAGAAGGCTCCCTATTCTTCTGGGAGAGCCAGGAGAGGCCATTGCACTTTCTCCTTTTGAATGTGTACATGAGAAACTTGGCCCTGCGTCAGCACGCATGAAACTGACACTGGGGAAGGAGGAGCACAGAGAAGGGGCGCCTTTTATTCTATCAGTAAGACATTGCAGCTCTGAAGATCGGCAACCTTCTATTTATGTGACCCCAATCAATTATCTTTATCATTTAAACTAAAGAGTTGGTTTTGTGTTAATTGTGACAGGAAAAGTCGCTGTTGTTATAATTACTTATATTATTATGAAACATATATTTCTATTTAGCCTCTCATGTGTTTCTTCTTTTTCACCCAATGAAAGTGCACTTTCCTTGAGATCTGAAGTTATGTCTTATATTTCTGGTTCTAGCATTGTTCCTAACACATAATAATGGCTTATGAATATTGGTTAACTGCATCATCAAAGTGTTTGACATGACTAGTTAAGTTTTGACTTCTGATATAGCCTGTTTTTACATGGTCTGAATTCTTCTAAAGGCAATACCTTTGAAAACAATCCTTTATTTCAGTCAAAGAGTGCTTTATATCTGACTCTAAGACGGGTGAATTTCAAAATACTTGGTTTTCTGGCCCATTTTTTTAAGGTAGTCTAATACTCTGTAGGCACTGTTTCCAGGCAGCTTCCTCAAAACCTTGACTCACTACCTTGCTGAATCTCCATGATGAATAGAACTCAATGTATTCCTTTACTGACAATGGATACACTATGACATCTGTACAATAAAAATCAGTCATTTATTATGGTATATACACACCATAGAATACTACACAGCTATGAAAAAAGAATGAAATCATGTCTTTTGCAGCAACATGCATGCATCTGGCGGACATTATCCAAAGCAAATAAACAAAGAAACAGAAAACCAAACACCACATGTTCTCACTTATAAGTAAGAGCTAAACCTTGGGTACACAAGGACACAAAGATGGGAACGATAGACACTCGGGACTTCAAAAGCAGGGAAGGTGGGTAGAGGCAAGGGTTGAAAAACTACCTCTCAATCAGGTAGGTTCACCACTTGGACAACAGAATCATTAGGAGCCCAAACCCAAGCATCACAGAATATACTCATACAATAAACCTGCACGTGTGTTCCTGGAATCTAAAATAAAATAAACATTTAAAATATAAAAATAAATCACAGAAAAAATCAATCCTTTAAGATAAAATTGTTTTTAATTTTATATGGTTTTTAAAAATTATGTAGGGATTCATACTTTTTTTTTAGGATTGCAGAACCTGAAAAAATATATTATGTGGCTAAATTAATCATTGCAAAAAAACCCCCAAATATTTAGAAAATTTTCTCTATGTGTAAATATTGATTTCAAACTTGTTTTGCTTCCTCCTGTGAAGCAAGAGCATATAGGGTCATGACCCAATTACAGAACATTTGATTGTCTCAGCTCAATTTCATAACTGCTCAAGAGAAATCCCTGAAGTAAAATTTATCATTATTTTCTGAAAGTTGTTTGAAAAAGACATGTTAAATAAAATAGTTTCATCATATCTTTTGGTTGTGCGTTTTTTGTGCCCCAAAACACAAATACTTAACCTCAGACCAGCCAAAATATCTCATAGAAAGTTTTAAAATAATGAATGCAATGAGGTAATTGAATCCCATCTAAATAAATGCTCATTGGATTGAAGTGTAATTTTCTTAAAATTACAGAGTCTGAAGTTTGCCAGTTTTCCTTAAACTCTTTCAAGGTTATTTTGTCTTTCCTATTTTTAGTCTACAATTTCACGGGGAGTTAGCATCTGTTATAATACAATGCTAGATCATTATAGGTTTTTAATATCACCTGTTTTCTACAGTTTTTCATGAATCCCTTGTTAATTTTCAAGACAGTTGACTCATCAGCCTAGAAGCTCCTGTCATCCTGGTATCTGAAGGGCACCAAATGGATGAGCATGAATGAGCTTCCATTTTTAGATTTTGTTATTCTTTTGCGTTTGTTGATTTTTAGTTTCTATATTATGAAGTTTTCTACTGGTATTATTTACTAGTGTACACAAATGGCCACCATTTACTGACATCATAACAAAATGGTTTTGAAACAAAATATTTTTGTAAATTCCTCTCTGGGACTTCTGATCCAGGGATGTTAAGCCATTAATAAATGTTTGTTTATTATAGCTTTTTTTAATTTAAGGGATGTTTTTCCATAGACTTCTGCTACCATAGAGGCATGATCAACACATAAATACTGATTTTCTGAAAACATGATCTCTCTGAGCACACTGCTTTATAGCATTCTTCCCTGTTACCCTCATCCCTTTTCTTCCCAAGTCCCTCTTGTTTTCCATTTACAGAAACAAATGAAAACCTATTCCAGAAGTTTTTGCAAAAAATAAAATGGCATAATGCTATATCATTTCCTTTGAAGAGTTGAAAATAGAAAGTCCACTTAAGTCAGGAATCAAGGAAGTCAGAGTGATTAGTGAATGAAATGACCTGGGAGTCCAAAAGACTAGATGATCATTTGCCAATCAATGCAGTGGTATTAAATATGTGTGTGATATCCATCTATTCTTTCAAGTTTTACTAATGTGAGCCAAGCACAGTTGTGACTACATGCCTGATAGACCAATAGACATACTGCCCCCGGTCACGTGGCTTACGTTATGATGTGGAGAATGCATGAAAAGTGCATAGACAGTTACAGCAGGATCAGGGAAATCAAGGACCTGGGAGAAACTATGTCAAGTGCAAGTGACCTCATTTTAGGGGTCAAGAAAGGCTTCTTATAAGGAAGAGACATCCTCCTTGAGAATCGAATAATGAGGAGGAAGTTGGCCATCTGGACATGGGTAGAGAAAGAGCACTCTAAAAGCAAGAGGGCAGGAGCCTGGGGGAACTGGAAGAAGTCCAATAGGGGAGTATCACAGAGCAAGTGTTCGGTGTGAGGTCATGGGAGCGAGAGAGTAATATGGTAGGGTATTCTGAATAAGCACAATAAGGCAGGATGGGTAAGCACAGGCAAGAAGTGGATGTTACAAAGAATGGGAGAGGAAACTGACTAGGGAAACAGAATCCCTGGTCAGCGCTGCAGGGAACATGAAGATGACAGGAACCATTCGTGACAACTTGGATCAAATAAAAGGATCAGGATCACATCCAAGAAAACACATGACACTCTTCCTGGTCTCTGTGGCAATTTCTGTTTTTGTTCGATTTCATGAGTATAGGACAGAGCCAGAAACAACCATTAAAAACAACAACAATGAAGTGTGAGTACTTTGCAACTATAACTCAACTTGGTCAGTTCTGTCCATGAATTTTGTTACTAAATTTACACTACTTCCAAAACCAATGAAACTTATGAAAACCTTAACAACTTAGTGGTTCTCAGAATCTTAGAATGATGGAGTTAAAACAAAAAATCAGCAAAGGGTTGAAAGGGTGACTATTCTTTCACAATACCAAAACACTCACATATTCATATGTTAATACATTTTGGTAACCATAGAAAAGTGAGAGAAAGAAAAAAAATTTGACCCTCTTTTCACTGCCATTTTGGAGTATTCCTCTGGACTATGTCCTTAATAACATAAGTATGCTCATGCTTTAAATATAAGGTTCTCAACTTATTTCTCTGAAGGGTATATCATACTTAGTTTTCCATGGTATTACAAATCTTTTATGTCTTAATGACCACTGAAAATATCACTTTCTAATACCAATGTACATATGTGAAAACCTACTTAACCATTTCCATAATGATGTGAATATTTTTAAAATTTTAAGTTACAATAAAAATTTTGGTTACATTACTTAACTGGTGGGTTGGTTTAATAAGTAAGATATGCTGATCATTGTGCTCAGTGTTGCATATACAATGATAGGTGAGAAACGATGATTGCTTACAGGGAGTCTGCTGTCTTCTCCGTCATAAAGTGTTTTCTACATTCAGAATGTTTACCCTACTAGGGATTTCTGAATGTGAAAAAAAATAAGCATAAATATAGTAAAGGCTTCCGGTAGTTATTACCAAATTAACTTCTTAAAGAGTATACCAATTCATAATTCCCCCCTTAAAAATATATAAAACAAACATATTTTTGTGTTATTTGATCCAGACTTTTAAATTACGACTAACATAAAACTAACTCAAACTAGGATTAAGTTAGAAAAGCAAAGTGGGAGCAGGAGGTTCAGGACATTGATTTAAGCTCCAGTAACTAAATAATAAAGGGCTATTGTTGGCTTCAGGTGTTGAGAGATCCAGGGGCTCAGACAAGAGCGTCTGGGCTCAGGTTTTTTCCATCTCACAGCTCTGATTTTTTCCTGATGGCTTCACTCAGGCAGGCTCTGTCTACTTGGGCATATAGATATTCTAAGTTCCATCCTCCAGATTTTTAGTCTAGCAAAGAGTGAGCACATTTCTCATTTCAATAACTTTAACAAATGTCCTAGAATTGACTTTCATTGGCATGGCTCGGTCCTTGTTAATCTTGGAACAAATCACTGTGCCATGAGATGAAATGATGAACCAACTGTGAACTGATGACTGATGAATCAGCTATGAAATACACTAATTGGCAAAGCCTGGATACCATGCTGCACTCAAAAGACAAGACTGAGTGCCTAGCAGGGGCAGTTTCCCAAAGGAAATAAGACCATTTACATAAGGAGAAAGAGCAATGGATACTGGAAGGGCAAAGACAATTGATATTCCCTTAAATTGGCAGTATCATGCTTTAAGCAGATGAGAAAACTAAACTCAAGAAGGTGAAATAACTCAGTGTCATCCTGCTAATTAGGCACTAAACTGAGAGTAAGACCCAAATCCATGTGCTCATACTTCAATGCTATTTGGATAATTCTATATTTCTTCTTTTCATTATCAAGAAATAATTGGCTACCTATTGTATATAGAGGTTTGCTCTTTATAGTAGCTGAAGATTTAGTTGGGTGAGACAAAAACAATATGCTAAGTGACACAAATCAATAAATAGCTAGAAGAAAAATATGAATTCGGTTGAGAGAAGCGTAGGAAAGCCTTGCAAATGAGGTGACCAACCTGGGTGAATCAAAAATTATATCATCTCTACTGCAACGAGCACATTTTGGGGGAAGCATTCCATCACACTCCAAAAAACATTTTCACCAATAAGGTTCATGTACCCTTTCTCCGACCATGAGGGGCATGTAGCTCTGGAAACCACGTGTGGCCTGTGTGTCTCTGAATGCGGAACCCAGGCTGAGTTGGTCAGAGGTGCACAGTCAAGTTCTGGGCCAGTCAAGTTCTCTTCCACAGGAACTCAGGGTTTCTGCAATCTCAGCGAGAAATCAGAACTCAGCTGAGGTCTGGCTATGAGCACAGGGTTTGGTGTTCAGAAAACAAGCAGGGTCAAGAGACTACCTGGTCCTTAATGAATTCTTAGATTCCTGCTGTCATCTCGGTTTGAGGTTCTTGTGAGGCACAGTCATTGTTCTGTGAGTTCAGCAAAATATCTCAATACCCCCTATATTTTACTGAACTTGTTTCATTCAGCTTCTAGTATTTGCTGCCCAAAGCAAATATTGAATGTGACATTAGTTCCGATATTCATCTTTCTTTCAATTTCTCTAAGAATTGAATCCTAATATTTCCTATTTTCCTTCACACATTTTAAAACCCTAGGTTCTGTCAACTCAGCTCAGATCTCTTTGCTTTCCTTCTTCCATAAGCTCAAGAAAATTTACAGTATAATAATTTTATGTACAGTTTTTTAAAAAATAGTTAAGTTTCAGCTAGGTTGTAAATGTCCTAAGAGAAGGAGTCACTGTTTCATGTTTCATGAGATTTTGCCTGTGTACCTAGAAAAAGATGCAGTTTATTGCTCATAAATAATAATGAGTCATTTTATTTCAAAGAAATTTTTCATAAGTGTTTTACATAAACGAGTCTTCCAATAACATAAATATTCATAATTAGCTAAGTCCTCATCTTCTTATGTATGAAACTACCACACACAATGACAAAAGCAATCGTGGTTTCCCAGGGAACACCCCTGAGCAGGGATTGTACAGCTGGGAATAAATCATTGGTTGGAGGTGCTCTATCTGTAGGAGAGTCAAGCGCAGCCAGGAGGGGAGTAAATCATTGGTCGGAGGTGCTCTATCTGTAGGAGAGTCAAGCGCAGCCAGGAGGAATCGCATTCTGCATTTCCACCATCTTCCCACCAAGCTTGTTTTATGGGTCAAATTGATTTAAATAAATTCCAAAGGCAGCCTTAATGAGCAAAAACTATCACCAAAAGGAAGCCACTAGGATGTAAGTGGTGTGAGAAGAGCATCAGTAAGTCTTTGCCTCAGCCACTAATATAGAAATTGTGTGGATATTGCACAGATGGGGAAATGGAGTCAACTCTTTTCCCAGTGCCCATCTTCTATGGCTTCCCCAAACTTATTCCCAATAAGGAATAAAGAGAATGAAAAACTAGGATGTGTTTACCTTTTTATTTAAATACTTACTGAGTAATAATTATGTGCCAGACATAGTACTAGGAAAATGAGATTGCAGTTGTGAAAAAGAAGCGCAGATTGTTTGATTTCACAAAACATATCCTCTATTCTAGAGGGAGATGCGAATGCATGAAAGGGGAACCCTGATATGGTGGAGTAAGTGCAGTGAAAGGAGAAGTGTTCTGGAAACATGAGGAAAACCATACAACCCAGGAAGCAGAGGAATTTTCCTGTAGAAAGTAACATCTCTGCTGGGAATATTCAGGTGAGGAAGATGAAGTGAGATGAAGAATGGGTCAAAAATGGAACCACATTCCCAAAGGCCCAGAGACCAGAGCGAGGTGCAGGAAGCTCAGTGCATCTGAAAGTTATCCAGGATGGCCAGAGCTCAAGTGTGAGGTGAGCGATCAAAAGAAATCAGACTGTCAAGAAAAGCTGGGACCAAATATTAAAGGGTAGTGAAGTGTGTTGTCAGACACACTACACTTCACAGTATACTTTATAGGAGAAATCTAAGGCAGGCAGGGACATAATCAGCATGCATTTCAGAAAGTTGACTGTCATAGTAAACGAGAGAATATATCAGAATGGGAAAAAACTCAAGGTGGAGAAGTTAGAAACTAGTTAAGAGACAGTATTACAGACATTAATCCAGGGTAACATCTGTAGAGGCCTGCACAAGACTCCCTGGGAGATGAAGCCCAGCGGATGTTGCATGTCAGGGTCTACGGAAGAACCTTATGCACCTTGTGAGCCCCCTGAGCAGTCAGCATACAGGTCGTTATACGTTTTTTTCAGTATCCCTACCTTGGATCAATTCACACAGGAAAATATGTCACTAGATTACAGCAGAGTCATGCTTTCCTCTTTCTTATGAGGTGCTCAGCTGAAACACGGACTTGGGGCAGTCAATTTCCCCTTTCCTTTCTCTCTCACTAAAAGAACCACGATTTGCTCAGGGAGTCTAATGTGTTCAAAAAGCTGCTTCCTGCCTATTTCCCTGCAATCTCTGTGGCCTCTGAGAGGTGAAGTCTACAGGGTGAAACTGCAAAGAGTAAGAAGAGGCAGATTCCACTCCACATGCTTGTTTCCTTTGCTCTCAGCTCTTCTTCCTGTCTGGAATGCAGACGTGTTGCCTGGAGACACAGCAGCCACCTTAAGGACCACAGAAACAAAAAGCCAAATGCCAAGGATGGTGCAAAAAGAAGAAAAGGGAAACTGAGTCCCTGAGACCTTAATGCAACTACTGATTTGTGCCAGTAAAATAAACCTTTGTTTACATCCTGGCAATTGGTTCCTTTAACATTCAGCTGAAAGCAGTCATAAGTAAACCAGCAGTTTTCCTTGTCACTTGACAGAGCCCTCTGGTATTCTTTTTTATTTTCCTTTTTTGTTGAAATAGTAAAATGAGTATTCTTTATAGGAACAAATAAATATCCACCTTGATCTTCCAAGCTGGCTTTCCTAGGCAGAGCTTTGTGAGGGAAATATTCACGGTGATATCCTCAGTCTTCTGTGAAGGTGGGATAATATATCTCCAAAAGAATTTGTTGTAATGTTTGGCTCTCTCTCTGTCCACTTACAGTTTTCCCAGCCATGAAGACAGAATCAAAGTAATTTGATTTATTCAGGGAAATAGACTCTCTCATTTCCATAGAATAATAGTGAAGAAAATAAAAGAAGATAAGACTTAACTCATCAATTAACTTTGACATTGTTCACTTGCCTGAACACGCCGTCTGTGTCAGGGAACTTGTCTTATCCTTGTTGTGTTATAAACCTTTCATGAAGCCTTTGGCTCCTCACCTACCTCATCCTAGCACAAAACAGTATGTTCTTCGCTCACTCATTTATTTACTCTTTCAATAAACACTAAGTGCCTATACTAATTGCTAACATTGTACTGCTCGTTAGATATTAAAGACAAACAAAATTCCCATCCTTGACTTCAAAGAAGGTGCAGCATGCCAGGAGGGGGGACATTTAACAACCAACAGCAAATGTCTTGGTGCTGTGAGTCAGGCCTTCACAGTGCAGTGGGGCAGCGTGGAGAAGTGGGTAGTTCTACTCTGAGATTAACAAAGTGTCCATAAAAGATGGAGTGCTTGAGCAAATATTGAGTAGATGCTGATACTCGACAAGGGAACAAGGGAAGTATCCATGCCAGGCACAGAAAGCAGTATCATCAAAGGCACATGGTAGAAAATGGAATATGGTACATGAGCTTGCAAAAAAATTATACAAAGAGAAGGTCAGAAGCTAAGGCATAGATAGACATGAGGAACTATGGCCATATAGAAAAGGGTGATATAGGCCAGGCACGGTGGCTCAGGCCTGTAATCCCAGCACTTTAGGAGGCCAAGACAGGCGGATCACCCGAGGTCAGGAGTTCAAGGTCAGCCTGACCAACATGGAGAAACCCCGTGTCTACTAAAAATACAAAAAATTAGGCAGGCATGGTGGTGCACGCCTGTAATTCCAGCTACTCGGGAGGCTGAGGCAGGAGAATCGCTTGAACTCAGGAGGCGGAGGTTGCGGTGAACCGAGATCAGGCCACTGCACTCCAGCCTGGGCAACAAGAGTGAAACTCTGTCTAAAAAAAAGAAAAGAAAAGGGTGATATAATCAAATATGAATCTGGGTTTTAGAAAGATCATTCTAGAGGCATTAAGATATCTCACCAGACTAAGAGAAATGATTGATTTTTGCCCTCCACATTTAAGATGAGATTCTTAATGTCCTAGGGTAGTAGTTATGCCTCTGAGATGACAATGAAGAACAAATGTTTAAAATACAAAGAACATAAGTAAAGAAACCTTAGTGATTGGAGATGGGAGATAAGAAAAAGGCCATTCCAAAGATTATCTAAATTTCCTTTTTGGGTGACTAGGCAAATCAGGATTCCATTTTCTGACACAGGAAATAGATTAAAAAGAAGTAGGTTTGAGGAAGAAAGATTTTCAATCTGGCTTTAGACTGAGCATCAATGTGGTCTAGCAGAAATGTACATTTTGGAAGAAGACAGAGTTGAGTTCAAACCCCAGGTGTGCTGTGTATTAGATCTGTGGCCTTGGTTCTCTCCTTTATGTCCCTGAGCCATGATTCCATCTGTAAAATATGGATCACAATTTCTTCCTTGCAGAAATGTTTTGTCTTACAATATGTACAAGATGCCTATTGGTGTCTCGTGAAATGGTGACTGCTACCATTCCAAACCTGGCAGGGGTACCTGTGTGAAATCCAGGTGAGATTCTCCACTGGCTGCTGCAGAGCTGAGATTCATTGGACCTCGATGCATATACACTCCTTTATTGAAGATGCCCAAAAATGTTGGTCACATTTCAGTTAATCTGATGAGAGGGAGGCAGTGAACCACAGAAAAGGATGAATGTCTTCAGTAAGGATGAGAAGAAAGGAAATATCTTTCTATCAATTGCTTTGTGCCAGGAAAATTTACACAAATATGTCATTTCAATCCTTTCAAACCCAGGGAAGTATATGATTTTATCTCAAATTTAACTAATAAGGAAACTGAAATTCAGGAATATTAAATGGCTTTCCCAAGGCCACACAGCCAGTAAGTCCCTATTAGGAATTGAGCCTTGATAGGCAGCAAAGCCAAGGTGATGTCACTACACGAGAGTTTGTGTGTTTCTTCCATGCTGTAGTCTTCCTTTCCCCAGGTAGATAGAGAAAGGGTCAAATCGCACAATGCTTTGGTTGTGCGCAGGACCATAATGGCCCCGGGCGTACAGGCTGGCGACTTACTGATACAAGCCTGGGGACGGAGCTCACGGAAAGCTCAGCGCTGAGTCACAGACATGACTTAGAAGTGCCAAACTTCATTTTAGAAGACCTGGGAGGGTCATATTTTTTTCTTGGAAAATAAATAAAGTAAGATTTAACAACACACTGTGTTTCCTTTATACAATAACAAATGCCCTGCAAGAAATATGTATTATCTCTATCACTCGGGGGAATTCAACGTAGAATTTGTCCCTGAGCTTTAGCAAGGGCTGTGAGAGGGATGCACACTGCCCTCTGCTGGGGGGTGTGTATAAGCACATGGCGTACAGTGCAGTCTTCATCAAAGGAGCTGTATTTTGTATGTTACTTAGAAAAGTAACAAAGGGTGACAATGTGTGTGAGCCACACAGTGTTTACAGATGCATCCCTAATGCATAGTGCATCCCCCTCACAGCTCATGTTAAAGCTCCAGGACAAATATATATACTGTGTGTGTGTGTGTATATATATATATATATATTTCCATATTTTCTCCTTATAATATCACAGATTGGCAAATGACAGCAATCTTCAGCTTTTGTTTAAAGATACAGAAAATCAAGATGGTCAATGAGACCTCCAAGGACATACAAATATTCACTCATCAGAGCAAGATGTAACTCACTTTAGCATTCTCTATAAAAGAGCAATTCATGATTATTAGAATGCACATGAATCACTTGGGAATTTGTTTAAAAAAAAATGGGCCTCATTCCCAATGACTCTGACCTAGTTACTTGAGTGAAGCCCACGAATTTGCATTTTTAACAAATGGCCACATATCTGAGGCAGGTCATTCACAGACCTTGTTCTGAATAAACACTGATCTACAATCCTCTTTATCTCCCAAAGTTTTTTATTAAAAGCTGACTTGCAGAAAACTTCAGATTTTCATTTTTCTTTCCATCTGTGTAACCCTAAACAATATTATTTAACCTCGTGTCCATCTCTTCATCTGTAAACACTATGTGTTGCTCATACAAATTCTTACCGTTTGTTACTTTTCTAAGTTTGTGAACAAAAATATGTAGCACTTATATATGGGTGCTCAGTTGATAATTCATTTCTCAAAGGCATTACTATTTTAAATTATAATAAAAAAATAGGCAAACTGCCGGTCAGGTCCTATTTTCCACAGGACACATACAGGAAAATAAGTCTTAGAGACTTAGTAACAGCTGGTAAGGGCAAAACCTTGCTTAAACTTGGACTTTCTAACTCAAATCCAATTCTCACTTTGCTGCAGACTCTGTCATCGGAAGCTTTTCTCAAAATTCTTACCCCATACGTTTTTAACTAAGAAATAAAGGCATACTGAGTTCTCTTAGTGCCCCAGGAAATGTTGCTTAAACTCAAGGGAAAACTCTGGAATATTTTCTCTGTTCTTCCTAGTAAACTACCTGACGTCTACTGGGTGCCCTATAGACATTGTCAGATTCATTGTGAGGCCATCTTGGGACCCACACTTTGACCAAAGTAAAACTGTTGCTCTAATTCTAATCAATCTCTCCCCAGTATGTAACTTGAGTGGGGATTCTCATGAGAGGATACATGTAAGAGTTTTCCTGGGTAGAAACATATTTATTTTTAGTTTGATATAGAATCCCAGAGATTACATTTGACCAAAACATTTCTATGACCTTTTCTCCGCATCATAAATCACAAAAATATAAAGATTATCCCTATATGATTGAATGCTAAGATAAATTAAGTTTTAAAGTATTTTTATGGATAGAGAAGTATTTGCTAACAATTCTGTTCTATACTTTTTCTGTTGAGAAAACACACTTCCTAGCCTTTTTAACTTCTACATCTCTGAAAACCTCAGGAAGAAAGTGTGTTAGAGGATATGAATATAAGAGAACTGTGGCTGAATTTTAAGAATTTCATGATCTCAAGCTCCTTCTTGCACAATTGAAATAGAAAATAAAGGATGGCTTTAACAGGGAAGGTATATTTGGCTGTGATTTAAAAAAAAAAAACAAATTAGATAAACTAGCAGTAGTTTGCCTGTTTGAAAAAAAGCAAGAATCTTTCCCAGGTTATTACTTTGGTTGTTACTTTTTCTCTTCAATAAGAGAGTAGACCAAATAAAAGTTTAATCTAAAAGTTACTAGCTCAGTCTAAACAAGGAGAGCAAGAAACTACATTCAAGCACAAACTTAACGTTAGATAATTACATTTCTTAAATCAAACTTTTGGCCAAAATGGAACTGTAGGCAAGCTTCTATTCCAAAAGCCATCCAAAACAATTCAAAATGCTCTAAGAATATAACAAGACACAGCAACAAGACAAATGATAGAAAGCATTTAAAAAAAAAAAAGTCCTCAAATTATAGTGTAAAATTCAGAATAAAAGAGTTGCCTCACTTAGAAAGCTTTTTTTAAAAACTCATATAAACACACACACACACACACACAGATACACAATCCATATCATCTACAGGACTGATGAATGGATAAATCTATTTAAAGATAAGCTACACACATATCTGACATAAATTGTACCATACTTTTCATTTCACTCAATACATTTCTAATGAAAGAAGAAACAGTCTGTGCTAAAATACAATCTATATTTTAATAATAACTGATCCAGGAGCACCTTTATATACTCTAATCTCAAGTGAAATAATCTCTAACATAATAGAAACTTGATTTCTACTTAAGTAATGTTGAGTTTCTTTTAAAAAATATTTTTTCTCTCTTAGGAGATTCTTTTGTCAACATTACACATATTTAGAGAGTGTTCTGTTCTCCAATAAAAAAAAAAAAACTTCTTCCAAAATAAATCCCTTCTTAGCCTTTTTCTTCAATGGCAGGGATCCAATATCTGTGGTAATTTTGCTCCTTATTATTATTTTTTGCCCAAACCCATCCATTTTCCATCCTTCCTTAATCTCTTCTGTGCCCAAGGTGACACATGGCACCCTGTAGACCCTGTGACCTCTCTAAACCACATGAAATCAGGGCTCATTCCTGCTGGTTCCAGCTGGTACACACAATTGGAGGCATCAGTACAGGACTCTGGAGCGCCGGAACGGAGGAATGTCAGCATATTTTCCCTGCTCCCTTCCTTCTGTGTTCCATTCCCTCCCTCCCTCTGGCCCCACTACTTGGTTCCAGTTTTCATTAGGCCCAGAGAAAATTAATTCCTCCATTTCTCCCTTTTTCCTTGGAGTCATAGAGGCTTCCATTGTTTCTTGCTTCTAAGATAGACCTTCCTCTGCAAGATAAGGAAGCAAGCAATTTGGGAAGTCCATCTGGTGCCAAGTATGTCTATTCCAACTCTGCATTTAGAAACTGGGAAAATATTCACATGGTGTTTCCAGTGGCTCACACTGCCTCAGTGAGATGGCTTTGGGTGCCAACTGCACTTCCCCCCAGACCTCCACAGTCACCTGTCCCTTTATCCCCTCACCACCAATGGGCCATGGTGATATGTTGAGCCAGCAGAAATTAATGTAAACGCAAAGCCAGCATTGAGAAACTTTTGGAGGATCTGGGTATTTGCCATTCCCCAATTCAAATTTATCCTGGTAAATACCTATTGTACCTCTAGTGAAGACATAGAAAAAAATTTAGAGCATATACTTGAGGTGCGCTATGGGACCCTGCCTCAAAGGAAGTGTCTCTTCCTCAATCAATGAACTCTGGATCCATGAACAGCCTGCATTCTAGGACCTGGGTGAAAGGCTGTGTATTACTACTATTGTGATCTTGGTATATTTCTGTCCACCATACTGGGATTTTCCCCCAACTATTTAGATCAAGCAATATCTTCTAGGCTGTCAACTGAGTATTATCAGATTCACCAAATCATAAGGCTGAACACAAGTGTAATATTCCGTTACTAAGTGGGAATGATGTGTCTGAGACAGGTCCCAAGCAAGTTCAGAATATGCATGTAAACTGCATGTGTCTAGACCCACCCTTGCTGTTTTGTGGTCTTTCTTCAACTCAAATCTGTGGCATAGTAGGAAATTCTTTATAACCAGTAGGACTAGATATCTGAAGAGAAAAAAATGAAGATATAGTGGGTTTTTTCAAGATTTTTATGCTAAAATTTGGATAGAATATAGTATAGTTTCATTTCAAAGTGACCTTAATAGATGGCTGCAAAATAATATGTTCCTGATAGCAACAATTGTGAGCATATAGCTGGTTGTCCACATTGGTTTGTAGAAAAAACATAATTTGAGGTATAGACTTTCCCTGCAAAATGAACACAGGGTAATAATTTGACCAGTTGAAAAGAATAAGATTGGTAAGGTTGAGAAGAATAAAGTGGTCTTTGGAAGGAGTATTGGGCTGCATCTCTTGGGATGAGCACATAGGGTATAGATATTTGTGTGTTCAAGAAATGCCCAGTAGGGGGCATCCACTGCCGAGCATGCTCTCAATAAGCAGGTGAACAAGAGACTTTGTGCCAACAGCAGAAAGTGGCTCAGAGCCTCGAGCGTGGCACAATTCCTTCAGGTGTTCAGGAACAATTGGTTGCTATCCAGCCATCTGGTGGAAGTTGATGACTTTGGCTTCCTTAGATTAGGGAGGACCAATAGTTTGCCCTTCTGGGAATAAAAACATGGCACCGAAACAGATTTGCTTTCGTTGTCTGCATAGCTTCTGCTAGCATCATGATCCGTTTAAGAGAATGCCTTATTCTCCATTTACTATTCCTCATAAGATTATTCTGATTCAGAATTTCACAAAAATATTTGCTTCCCATACCCACAACCTTGCACTTGAAAGACTTAGGGGCGCTAGTCCTAAGAGAGAAAACTTTCAAAAAGGGAATGAAGCCTTAGTCCTATTAATGTAGAAGCTGAGACTTCTTCCTGGTCATTTCCAATTCTTCTTGCTACTGCACAAACAGGCGGAGATCGATTCCTATTAATAACAGGAGGTTGGTTGCTGCTATACAATGTGGACAGAGAGTTCTATATCTGGAATCCAGGGTACTCTTCAGTATACCTCTTAATAGTCCCATGATCATTTAAAAAGTCAATGAAAGCTGTGACAAAACAGAACAGTCTTCTGAGAGAAAGACTAGTGGGGTTGGAAGAAAAACTACTTCAAGCAACAAAAGCTGATTAAAACTTAGCCTTGAGGCAAGGATCAAATCAAGGCTAAAGCTGTTTATTCCCATTATTAAAACCCTTTGAATGGATTAAAGTAGCACACAGTAAATCCTTTGAATTGGATAAAATAGCTCAGGGAAAAGAGATTAAAGGTGTGGATCTCCCACCTCAGCCTGATTGGCCTAGGGCCTGTAATTAAGTTGAGGGAGAGCAAGCATGGGGCAAGAGGCAAACAAATACTGTAAATCTGAGAAATATGTCTAAAAGGAATTCTGGATGTGGTTACCGGAACATGTAACGGACTAAGTCAAACATTTTAAAAGCTGCTAAGGTTTTAAGAGAGATTACTATTGAAGGAGTCATGAGCATGAGCCAAAAAATAAAAATAAAAACCCTATTCAAGAACCGAAATAACCCTCAGTCCTTAAGTTTCTGGCAGGCCAGGAACAGGCTGAGAAAGCCGCTGAACCTCCAATGACAACATAGCATCACAGTCTCATGTCCAATTCATATATGGCCAAGAAGAATAATAAAAAAGAGGGAGGAATAAACAACTGGAAAGAGTAGCCAAGGGCCATGGGAAAAAGTTAGGAGGGGGCCTTCTAGGAACATGAATTACTGTCTAAACAATCAACATTCTCCACTTTCCCAGAATAAGGGCCCCTCATGACATTTGTCTAGCATGATTTTAGAATATCTACAGACCAGCGACTTCTCAGTGTTTCCCATTTTTCTGATAGTGACAGTTGTCTGTCCCTGTTCTGCCATTGCACGCTGCGGTTGAAGGTGGACGATAACTTGTCTGTACATAGATCTGCAGACCAAGAGGGAGCGTGTCTGGATGAATAGTATTTGGCATCACTTGGATATCATGGGCATCAAAGCTAGTATATGTTTTGTTGTTGTTGGGGGGAGAGGGAGTGACCGAAAGTGCAGAGTGGTATAGTCATTAGTGCCGTTAATCAAATATTCCTTTTTTCTCCATTTGGGGCATGTGGGTCAGATTATACTTCCTGGCTAATTTGAAGTTGCTTTGACCAATGAAATATAAGCAGAATTCCATCTTTTCTGGATTGAAGTCGTTACACGATTTGCCACACCCTCTTTTTTTCTCTGCCATGATTAACAAGCAATATTCCATAGAATAAAAGTTCTATTGTCCTGAGTGAGGACAGTGCTGAGGGGAGCCTCAGCCAGATTGCACACGTGGTATGAGAGAGAAATAAATCGTTGTTTTAAGCCACTACGACTTTAAGTTATTCATTATCATCACATAACCTAGCCCATTCTTTGACTTATTTACTCAAATTCAATCATTATCAGACTTGGGAGAATCTGTTACTTCCATTCACCACATTATTTCTCACCCTTTTTAACCTCTCACCTTTTTCCTCCCCTCCATTGACAATGCTGGAAAATGCAACCTTTTCTTATCTAAAATAGCATGTTCTCCTTTAATTATTTTGTTATTTATTACTCTTAATCTATAATTTCTACTCAGCCATTTTACCCTGGCCACATTGATGTTAGTCCTGTAGAATGTTTCTAAATAAGCCATTTTTTACTAATGTAATAAAACTCAAACCTTTGAAAGAAGGTATGAATAAAATCTAGTTTGAACAATTCTGTGGATGAATACACATAGTTTAATGATACATGCGTGTTTTTAAAATCAGATTGGCTCTTTAAGAGTCATCAGCCTCAGGAAAACTCGCAGGGTGGGTGTCTTACATGTAAGTTTCTTCAGTCACACTTAAAATGCATGGAAAAGAAAGGCCATCACGAACGTATCACATCGTATTATAAAGAACAGAGAGTTCTAAGCTCTTCTTTTATTCGTAATTATCATTCTACTCTAACTCAACCCTGGAGCACCTTTGGAAATAAATCTCTGCCTTTCCATTTTTTTTTCTTTCTTTTTATAGGCAATTCATATTATGCAACTATAAAAATGAGCAGAGAGCCTTCAAACATGTGAGCAAACTACAAAAAGCAAGCAACCTTGGAATTGAGTTTCCTATTTCTTCAGGTACCAGGAGATAGAAGACACTGTATCAGGGAGATGTTCTCTGCTGTTTCTATAGGATGAGCCACAGGCCCAGATTTTGGGCAGTCTTTGAACTGATGCTTCTGGAGTCACTTCTACGTTCCAATACACGGTTTTATTTTATTTATTTATTTATTTTTGAGACGGAGTCTTGCTCTGTCACCAGGCTGGAGTGCAGTGACGCGATCTCGGCTCACTGCAACCTCTGCCTCCTGTGTTCAAGCAATTCCCCTGCCTCAGCCTCCAAGGTGGCTTGGATTACAGGCACAGGCCACCACGCCCAGCTAAATTTTTGTATTTTAGCAGAGGTGGGGTTTCACCATGTTGGCTGGGATGGTCTCGATCTCCTGACCTCGTGATTCACCTGCCTCGGTCTCCCAAAGTGTTGGGATTACAGGCGTGAGCCACAGCGCCCGGCCCCAGTACATAGTTTTAAAGGATAACAGGGGCCACCTGTCATAAGTCCACCAAACCAACCAGAGAACTGTGAAGACTCAACTGCCACTAAAGCTGCCAGCTGTCCCATCATTTCCAAAAAGACCAGTTTTGTAGTTCCAATTTCTGAGTGTATTAGAATATCCTGAAAACTTTTTAAAGAAATAAATTACCGGGTTTCTCATTTAACCTGATAAATAAGAATTTTTTTATGAACAAGTTTTTTACAAGATTCTTAGCAGGTAACTGGGCTTGTCTTACTATTTGGAAACCAGTGTTTTATTTAGTAGACACTAAAGTTTAGTATTTCCTAATTGGGCAGTGGGTTTGTCCAGATAGCCTTACACTAACTCAGCTTCCTCCTTTCCCTGCACATCTCAGAGACATCATTAAGGGAAATTTTCAAGGTTTCCCTTATGTATATGAATATTCCAAAACACCCGTAAATTTAGTTAATAATTTAGAAGTTCTGTTATGACCATGATGCTAACTGAAGACCCAGATTCTATTTTATAAAGTGTTGCTAAACTGGTTTATAGCAATAGTAATTCTCTCCTCATTTCAGGGAAACATGCTGCATATGAAAACCTCTTCAGTTTCACTCCATAACCTCAGACAACTTCCCCAGGCATAACTCCTTCCTTCTGCGGTAAGTAGCAGCCCTCTGTCATCATCATCACTATATTCTGTCCTTTAAACTGGCATTTGTTTTATGTTTCAATAATATTAATAGTCACATATTTATACTCTGATGTTAACTTTTAATTTTAACTTGCCATTATCTGATGGAGGTGAACTCCATTATTTTTAGTTTAAAATGTTTCTCAGTTTTCTAGAGACACACCATAAGAGGTATGTTGTGATCATCAAATGGTGAAGATTTATCCCAAGTACTTTAGCAGGATAGAATTCTAATCAAGCTTTGGATAATATACTAATGTGTTAGTGACTGTAATTAATTTTCCAATGACGCAAGATATATTTAAAATCTAATCATTGTTCTGATAATAGCATAATGTTGGCATTATTTTCAATCATCTTAAGTGTCCTGGGTTGGGGGTCAGGGAGGGTGAGGGAGGCCATACAGTCATCATTTGTCAACCAGAATCTTTCCTTTTTTATTGTTTTATAGGGGTAGAGTTGGGTCAGAATTGAGCTGAGACAAACTTGAGAAGTAAAGTAGGAACAATTTTGCCCTACTCTTCCTTTTCTGCCAATGCACATTTCTGCTCAGCCTGCTGCTTAAATGCTGCCTCCATTTGTGGTCTGATAATGGATTAAAGTGTTAGCCCTCTCAGGGCTATTTGTATTTTAATAATACAAAGTACCACATGATTTTAAGAACTGCAAGGCTAACATTCTAAAACTGTCTCACAGGAATGTGATTCTGCTTCCTTCCAATGCCTCTGATGCACAACCTCCTCTCCTCTCTCCTTAAAAAAAGACCTTGAAGCAGGTTATGGACTCCCCAGCCTTCCTGGAATCTAAGGTACATTTCCCTTTGTGGATGCTTACAGTGCAAGCCCGATTGGGTTCAAGAGTCAGGTGACTGTAGTTCATCAGCTGCTGAATATAATTACATGCTGATGTCTATCAGAAGAAAAGATAGTCAAGAGACATTTATGCCACCCTTAAATATATATATTATTAAAGGATATAAAAATAATTATTCCACTAGCATCACTTTGCAGTGTCAAGATATATAGAGAGACACAATTCATAATTTTACACTTAATTAATGCACAGTAATAAGCTAGTTTCTCCAAAATTGAATAACAGCCTGTGCTGAGTCTTCTGACAGGCTTTGGGCAATAAGCTTGAATGGCCTTGCTCTGATTAGTTTAAGACATGCTTGTGAGTGTCTTTTTTTTTGGCACAGATATGGGTGGTTTAACAGAGTATATAAATGTCAGGGAAGTCCTTTGGTTATGAGCAGTGAGTCACAAAATGATTATGGACATCATAGGTTATTTATTGTAGTTCTAGGACATTTTGGAACTATGATCATTAACATAATATAGTTGTGAATCTTTTTGGTTTTCTACATCTGAGGAATTAAATGGAAAAAGGCCATCGAAGAACTTTTCACTTTCATGCTTGACTACCTTAAAGAATCCTACATAAAATAAATCCAAATTTTATGGCTTACATTTTAGAGACAGTATTTTATGAAGATGCTTAACCACCAGGATTATAAGGACAGGCAGAGATATACAATCAAAAACCTTGGCTAGATTAAAAGGTAATAAAATCTTGAATGGTCTAGATTAAAAGGTAATAATGTTCACTACTAATTTTCAAGCATATTTAATGCCAAGCACTATAAGTACATTATCTCATTTCATCCATTTAAAACAAGCCACAAAAAAGGTACACATCTCCCCATTTTACAGTTGAAAACACTGAGGCTCATAAAGGCTTATTTGCATACTTTCAAGCGCCCACATTTCTAAATTCAAAGCTCATGCATTTCCCTCAGTGTCATGCTGCTACTCTAATTATAAAAGCAGTGTGGAAGGGACAACATGAATAATTTAATTTGACTCATGTGTCGGCTGTTTTCCAGCTAGTTACCATCTCTTTACTATGAACTTGATTAAACAAGCCAAGCTTGGCTTAAAATAATGCTCCTCAAGCAATTTGCATCTATCTTTAAGGTTGGCAGGGAAACTGACCTCTGCCAATCTGTTTTTGCTTATAACCATAAAACAAACAAGACCTTGGATAAAACCTAAAGGGAAGAAAAATGTTTTTATTATAACAATTAAGACTTATGCATGAGCTATTCATTAATGCCCTAAAAGTTGACTTTTTGGCATAGAAAAATACAATCAAAATTCCACAGACATCCCAAAACTTTTCTATCACACATTTAAAACAAAGGAACAAATGAGTTAGTAACTAAGTGAAGCAATCTCTACAGTATTAATACAGATTTTGATATATTTTAAAACTAACCTTTAACTTATTGAGCTTATGCATAGGTTATGTATCTTACTTCCTCATGGAGATATTAGAAGATTATTTTCTGAATGATTTTTTTTTTGCTTTGAGTTTCTTGGAATTAGAGGTGTTAAACATCCAATATCTTAACAATTTACCTATTTTTTAATAGAAAATTATTTTAGCAGTGTTTAGTAGTTCTCCTTGTAGATATTTCACTTTTTTGGTTAGATGTATTCCAAGGTTTTTTTTTTTTTTTGGTATGGCTATTGTAAAAGATTGCACTCCTGATTTGGCTCTCGGCTAGAACATTATTGGTATATAAAATGCTACTGATTTTTGTACATTGATGTTGAATCCTGAAACTTTATTGAAATCATTTATCAGCTCCAGAAGCCCTTTGGTGGAGTCCATAGGGTTTTTTAGATATAGAATCATATCATCAGTTTTAAGAGAAATAATTTGACTTCTTCTTTTCCTGTTTGGAAGACTTTTATTGCTTTCTCTTTCCTGATTGCTTTGGCTAGGACTTCCAGTACCGTGCTGAATAGGAGCAGTGATTGTCGGCATCCTTGTCTTGTTCCAGGTCTTAAGGGGAATGCTCCCAGCTTTTGCTCATTCAGTATAATATTGACTGTGGATTTGTCATAGCTGAAAGAAACATAGATGATACAAACAAATGGAACAACATTCGATGCTCATGGATTGGAAGAATTAATATTGTTTAAATGGCCACACTTCCCAAAGCAGTTTACAGATTAGTGTTTTCCCATCCAACTACTAATGCTGATTTTCACAGAATTAGAAAAAACTATTCTAAAATTCATATGAAACCAAAAAAAGCCCAAATAGCTAAAACAATCCTAAGCAAAAGGAACAAAGCCAGGGGCATCACACTACCTGACTTCAAACTATACTACAAGCCTACAGTAACCAGAGCAGCATGGTACTGGTATAAAAACAGACACGTGGCCAGGCGCAGTGGCTCATCATGCCTGTAATCCCAGCACTTTGGGAGGCCGAAGCAGGTGGATCACAAGGTCAGGAGATCGAGACCATCCTGGCTAACACGGTGAAACCCATCTCTACTAAAAACACAAAAAATTAGCCAGGCGTGGTGGTGGGTACCTGTAGTCCTAGCTAATCGGGAGGCTGAAGCAGAAGAATGGTGTGAACCTGGGAGGTGGAGCTTGCAGTGAGCCAAGATTGCACCACTGCACTCTAGCCTGGGCGACAGAGCAAGACTCTGTCCCAAAAAAAAAAAAAAAAAATGACATGTACACCAATGAAACAGGATAGAGGACCCAGAAATAAAGTCCCACAACTATAAGTATCTGATATTTGACAAAGTTGATAATAACAAATAGGACAAAGACTCCCTATTCAACAAATGCTGCAAGGACAACTGGCTAGTCACATGCAGAAGAATGAAACTGGGCTTATCTCACAATATACAAAAATTAATTCAAGATGGATTGAAGACTTAAATGTAATACCTCAAACTATAAGAATCCTAGAAGAAAACCTAGAAAACCATGCATGACAGGCCCCAGTGTGTGATGTTCCCCACCCTGTGTCCAAGTGTTCTTATTGAGGTTGAACATTTTTTTAAACACTTTCATAAATTTGTGTTTTCAGAAGAAATTCAGAATGGGAGCAAACCTTGCATCCCTAAATTTTGTACTTAGGGTAAACTAAATGAGGTGAAATTTAACAGAAAGTTTTACTATCCGGAAGAACCACTGGCATTTCCTCTCATAAATGTTTCTTGATCTAACTTTTATATTCACAGGAAGAAAGTTTTCATGTTGATTTACCTATCAGTTTGGACAGCTTCTAATTTTACATTTCAAATAAATGTTACCTCTTGCCTTGATCTTACTTCTCATATTCACATGGTCAATCTTCACCCTTGTCACCTATGTAACAACAATATAATCCATCATTCACCCTTTTCAGATGGGCGTTTCAATGACATCACATTCTCAAAGTGACCCCTTCTCTCAAACGAATTTTGTTTTGTGGTTTGTTTTTTTACAAACTACTGTCCAACATTCTCATTGCTTGAAAATATGGAGATAGCTATATGATGTTTGCAGCATGTAAAAGCACAGCAACTAACTTCTTCCTCTGATTCACCAAATGTACAGAAAACACTATATAAACATTTTAGGTTTAAAGATGTGGGGATCATAAAGTGAAAAGATATTGTTTTGAAGGTTTTACTTTATTTGAAGATTAAAGTGGTACAATTTAAAATATTATGTCTCTGTGAAGATAATAAATGATCATATATTAAATTTTCTATTATACATATAAGTATCATAAAAATAACTTTTAAAACTGTAGTTTTTAGAATCTACCAAGAACCAATGAATTCACATCAACATTAAGACATCTATTATAAAAAACATAATTTCAGATTTATTGCACATATATTATACATGCAAACATATTATAAATCGCACACATATATTACTCATAATAAATATATGCATGTATTAAAGGAGATTTATATACTTATATTAAAGAAAATTTTTATGTTTCCTTCCTGTACCAAAAATATAATTATTATATGCAACAATTCTTTTGAGATCTTCATAGTAGAGAGAGAAGAATGCTGTTTTGTATTAAATTTTGGTGCAATTTATGTAAAGAGAGTTGCAATGCATTGTTTTTTCAAGTAAGATGTTATTGTTCTCAGTATGTAAAATTATTTAGTCCCAGGTTGTCTGTTTGACACTAACTTCAAAAAATATGAAAGTGTGAGTTTTTATGTAAATTTACACAACTGAATAACTATATATATTTTACCATACTCTACAAAATAGTTGATATAAAAATAATATAACTTATTTATGGACAAAGAATCAATGAAATGTTATATGCAGATTGGACCCTGTAGATCAAAGTGCCCCAACTTATACCCTGCACAATAGTCCTCTCATCATATTCAATGATTCCAAACATAACCAACCCTCCTCACTATCATTCTCCCTTCACGGTATTTATTTCCATTTGAGTATATGTGAGGATAACAAAATAAGCAGAATATATCTCTGAGCATTCAAGACATCATGATTTGGTGAAAATAAATTAAAAATCACTGTACTAAATTAAAATAAATTTCAAGATGGGCCAGATGATGTTTGGGAACAGAACGAATACCGCAAAATTCACTCCTTTAAGTGTTTTCACAAGTGGAAAAATGTGGACCAAAATAATGATGCTATCTGAATTCTTTATGTTTTGATCTAGTTGGTGGGTTCATTGTCAATAAAAGAAACCTAAAACCACACCAAATGGCAAAATGTTAATACATAACTTCAAATTTGAGTGTTTAACATGTCTTAAATGCTGCTGTAATGCAGAAATCTTGGGAATTTTAAACAGACTTTTCTTTTGGTAACATATAGCTACTGGTTGCTTCGAAGCAAGACAAAATCCATAGTTCATTAGGCTAGATATAGGGCAATGTCAATGGGAACTGAGAAGACGACACTGAGACAAGAAGCATATTCTGGAAAAAAAGATAGGATATCTTAGACTATAGCACTTAATGCAATTTTACAAGAATTATCATAGGGTTCAGCTTTCTGTCAAATAGAAACTGAGCTCTCAGTTCAGGTCTTCTTGAAGAAATTATTCTCACTAAAATATATTTAAAATTCTTCTGACTTTGTCACAACACACAGAATGCTGATGAGAGAGATAACGTACCATGTTTTCTTCACACAGAGCACTTGCAATATGAATCTCTACAATGATTCCCAAGTTAAGGATTAAGGCACTCAACATTTTGCAAAGTATAATCAAGGAATCATTTTACATTAAAATAACAATGATTTAAATTGAACCTTAATATTCACATTTGCACAGACTAAGAGTTTTCTGTATCCAGAGTGACCACAACTAGGTAAACAATCCCCTTATATTACCAAGGCAAAAGTATAGAGTTCATGTGGCTGCAATGTCAAGACTGATTTCTCAAACCCAGCACTGTCACTTCCTAGCTGTGGGTAAGCCACTTCACTTTCCTGAGCCCCAGTTTCTTTCAAAATGGCATTTTAAAGAGCAACCTACCTCATTGTGTCATTTTGAGTATTAACTGATATTTTGTAAATCATTTAACACAGAGCCTAGGCAATAGGTAGTCTTCAAACATATTAAGTATTTCTATTTTTATTTTTAGTAGGGCTTAATTATTTCAGAATACAACAACATTTACAATACTGGGGGATTAATGAACTTATTAAACCTAATATAGTCGTTAAACAAGGTTATAACTATAATCACATCTTCTGGCACATACACTCTAACATTTTGTTCACCCTTTCTCAGTTGCTAGAACACTATTTGTCCCAAGTACATCCACTTAATTGATATTTATTAAAACAATAAATACAATATATTCAGTATTTTCTACTTATTTTTGACTAGAAAACAACACAAAAAAACAAATAAACAATCACACATTCTACGTAAACTTCCTTGGAGCCAATGCTAGGTAGGGAGGTGATATACTTTGTTCCACATTTTCATTCACTGTCCCCAGAACTCTCTCTCTTGATCTTGTCACCCTGGGGCTAGAAGAAAAAGAAGACTTACATCCAGAGAGAAGGGAAGGAAGGCAGTAAGAGAGGTCATCCTATAGTCACACCCACAGAAAGTGAAAAGATATTCGCAAACAATGCATCTGACAAAGGACAAATATCCAAAATCTACAATGGACTCAAACAAATCAGCAAGAAAAAAATACAAATAATTCCATCAGAAAGTGGGCAAAGGACATGAATAAACAATTTGCAAAAGAAGATAAACAACTGGCCAAGAAACATATGAAAAATACTCAACATCACTAATTATCAGGGAAATAAAAATTAAAACCAAAATGAGATACCACTTCACTCCTGCAAGAATGGCCATAATTAAAAAATCAAAAAATAATAGATGTTGGCATGGATGTAATGCAAAGGGAATACTTTTACACGGTGGGTGGGAATGTAAACTAGTACAACCAGTATGAAAAACAGTATGGAGATTCCTTAAAGAACTAAAAGTAGAACTACCATTTGATCCAGCAATCCCAATACTGGGTATCTACTCAAAAGAAAATAAGTCATTATATTAAAAAGACATAATTCACAACTGTAAAAAATATGACACCAGCCTAAATGTCCATCAACCAATGAATGGATGAAGAAAATGTGATATATATATATAGATAGATATAGATATATCTATCTATATATATAAATCACAGAATACTACTCAGCCATCAAAAGGAATTACATAATGGCATTCACAGCAACCTGGATCATTGCTCTAAATGAAGTAACTCAGGAATGGAAAACCGAATATCATATGTTCTCACTTATAAGTGGGAACTAAGCTATGAGGATGCTGTACTAGTCCATTCTCATGTTGCTATGAAGAATACCCAAGACTGGATAATTTATAAAGAAAAGAGGTTTAATTGACTCACAGTTCCGCATGGCTGGGGAGGCTTCAGGAAACTTACAATCATGGTGGAAGGGGAAGCAAATGAATCCTTCTTCACAAGATAGCAGGAGAGAGAACTGCCAAGCAAAGGGGGAAAAGTCCCTTATAGTGAGTGAGACTCACTCACTATCAGGAGAACAGCATGGGGGTAACCACCTCCATGAATCAATTACCTCCCACCAGGTCCCTCCCACAAAATGTGGGAATTATGGAAACTACAATTCAAGATGAGATTTGGGTGGTGACACAGCCAAACCATATCAGATGCAAAGGCATAAGAATGATATAAGGGACTTTAGGGGCTCACGGGGAAGGGTGTGAGGAGGGTGAGGGATAAAGGACTATATACTGGGTCCAGTGTTATGGAAACTCCAATTCAAGATGAGATTTGGGTGGTGACACAGCCAAATGATATCAGATGCAAAGGCGTAAGAATGATATAAGGGACTTTAGGGGCTCAGGGGGAAGGGTGTGAGGAGGGTGAGGGATAAACAACTATATACTGGGTCCAGTGTACACTGCTCAGATGATGGGTACACCAAAATCTCAGAAACTACCATTAAAGAATTTCTCCACGTAATCAAAAACCACCTGTTCCTCAAAAACTATTAAAATAAACAACAAAAAACCAAAATGCCTTATCTTGCATGTTGCAAATCTCTTAAACCTGAGCTTCTCTGGTCTGAGGTTCTTGTGATTGTTCAGAGTCCTCAGATGACAGTGATTTACAAAGAACAGCCTCTCTACTACACAGGTTTACAAAAGGGACATTAATGTGTTTTTATGTCCCACAAAGAAATTTCCCTGCTTAGAGTTATATTCCCTTTCAGGGCTATTCCCCCCGCTGTCCTAATGTCAAAGGAAACCTGTTCATCAGAAGAGCAAAAGAAAATAATTAGAGAATGATAAACCATAGTTCCTTTCATACTCAGTAGAAAGTGAAGAGACCAGTCTCAAAAGTACCAAGAATGTGAAGAATTTAAACTTCTGAAAGATGAACAGGGATCAGGGACAGGGCAAAACTGGAATTCTGAATGAAGAAAGAAGGAAATAATTAGAGGAACACACTGGAGAGATTTCAGACTTGAGGGCAAAACAAAAAAAAAAGATCAGGGACCTACAAAGAATGACTGAATCCAGTGTCATGGATGGGAAAAAGTAAACTGGAATAATATTACGAGAAAGTAAATCAGTGAGTCAAAAAATGGCTAAAGATAAAAGAAAAATAAAGGAAAAAGTAGATTAAAAAATAGAAATTAAAATCAGGAAAAAATTATCATATTCTTATATTTTACTTGACTTTCTTTGTAAAGGGGGGAAACTGAAATGAAACTATTCTTTATGAAAACCAAATAAGACATCAACATGCAATGATTAATATATGTAATCATAGCATGCTATGCTGACCCTGTCTCATCTATGGAGAAAATAGAATAAGCAGAAAAAAACACAAACCAACAACAGACTTCAAATACTCTGGCCTTTGAGAGACAGCTTCTATAAAATGTTGATTTCTTTTTTTCTTGGATGAGCTTGTGAGAAGAGGGAATTAAATCTCAGGTATCCATTTGCAGCTTATCTGTGGTAAAGGAGCGTACAACATCCAGAGGGCAGTGCTGTCGCGGGAAAGGAGCTGAAACTTGTTGACTGAGACACTGTGCCTCCTAAAGTCTGACCAACAAGTGACCAGGCACTCAGCCAGTCCAACAGATGGGCATTAGCCCTGAAAGCAATGTGACCATGTATGTTCATCAAGGTTGTCTTCTATAGAACAAAATTTTCACCCACAATTGTTCCAACAGCTGTTCACACTGAGCTTATGCACTTCCAGTTGGGAAGAAATGTCATTGCCCATTTGTCTTTGAGTGGGATAACCTCTCCACATGAAAAAAGAAATCACCATATAAAGGGGCCACTTAGCTGCAACAAAGGTAACTCTTAGGGCAGACGGAGCCATCCAAACCTCAAGAAGAGACCATTCTCTTGAGGTCACTTTCCAGATTGCTGAGAGAAAGGCATCTCAGATCTCTGGTACTCTGCCCTTCAACTCCCAAGGCACTTTGAGTTCTTTCCAGTAGTTTTTCATGTGTGTGTAACACAACTTTCACATGTAATTCTGATATTTTGTTTTACTTCAAATGTTGATACCCATAATAAGGAAATATTTTAGGGATCCCAAAGAAAAGTTTAGGACCAAATATTTAAATCACCTAAGATATCATTATTCCTCATGGGGACTGTAGTCCTCAGACCACACATTTTTCTATATTTACCTCAAACCAAGGGTAATGTAGGCATTGAGGTGAAAACCACTTATATATACGGGTATTCCAAAGCAAAACCAAACCAGAATAAGCTGGAATGATGAAAAAAAGAGAGATCAGAGGTGGATATGGGACTAAGTGATTTCAACATCTAAACTATTCAAAATATTTGATTCTTTCATTTAGCTTTCTTGTTTTTGAATATTGATTTACAGTTCCCCCCACTAAGGCCCTATGACTAACCTTGGAGTCCTCCTTCCGCCCTTACATGCAGTGAGTCTCCTGTCCTACCCCTGAATATATCTTGTTTCTGTCCCTTATCTTCATGGGTGCTGCCGTTAATATGTTTCAAGCCATCATAATCTAACCTGAATTATTGCAATAGCCTTTCTGCTGGTCCTCCTCACAATGGTGGCCTGGTAGATTTTAGTGATTTTTTTCTATATGCTACTGTGTCCTGAGTTGGTTCCTGCCGGTGAATTCGTGGTCTCACTGACTTCAAGAATGAAGCCGCGGACCTTTGAGGTGAATGTTAGAACTCTTAGAGATGCCAAGGACCTGGCTGGGCGCCATGGCTCACACCTGTAATCCCAGCACTTTGGGAGGCCAAGGCGAGAGGATCACAAGGTCAGGAGATCGGACCATCCTGGCTAATGCGGTGAAACCCCGTCTCTACTAAACTTACAAAAAAATTAGCCCGGCATGGTGGCCGGCGCCTGTAGTCCCAGCTGCTAGGGAGACTGAGGCAGGAGAATGGCGTGAACCCGGGAGGCAGAGCTTGCAGTGAGCCGAGATCACGCCACTGCACTCCAGCCTGGACAACAGAGCGAGACTCCGTCTTGGGGAGAAAAAAAAAGATGGCACAGACCCAAAGAGTGAGCAGTAGCAAGGTTTATTGTGAAGAGTGAAAGAACAAAGCTTCCACAGTGTGGAAGGGACCTGAGCAGGTTGCCACTACTGGCTGAGGTGGCCAACTTTTATTCCCTTATTTGCTCCCTTCCATGTTCTGTTTTTGTCCTGTCAGAGTGCCCTTTTCTCAATCCTCCCTGCAACTGGCTACTTTTAGGATCCTGCTGATTGGTACATTTTTCAGAGCACTAATTGGTGCATTTTACAATTCTCTTGCTAGCTACAGAGCGCTGATTGGTGCATTTTTACAGAGTGCTGATTGGTGCATTTTACAATCCTCTTATAAGACAGAAAAGTTCTTGAAGTCTCCACTTGACCCAGGAAGTTCAGCTGGCTTCACCTCTCACCACTATCTCCATAAACTTCTATTAGAATAGCCATAACATGAAATGTTTATTACTTTCTTGTTATTTCACCTATTCAGATTTTAAGCTCCTTTAAAGACAGAAATAGACTTTTGTGTTTATCAACAAAGACTCCAGTGTGCTGCCCATTACACAGCAACTCTCAGTAAATATTTACTGAATTCTCCATATGTTTCAAACTTTGACCCACCTGTTGGTTTATGCACATGCCTAGCCAAGCCGTTTCCCAAGTGTCAGGCTAAATAATTGCTTTTCCTCAGCCCTTCTCTTGTAACAATTCTATTTTTAAAAATACACCTATAATAATTACCATATAGCAAATTCAAGTGAGTGATAATTTGATAACTATATCATTATCTAATTTAATCTAAACAACAGACTATAAAGTAATCTACAGGTAATTGATGAGAAATTCTTCCCCCAAAGTCACGTAACTAGTAATTGATTAAACAAAGAGGGGTTTGACCAAAGCATGTCCCTATGACTGCAGCAGCCCTGTTCTCATCCATGCTGAAATTTACTATTTGATATCCAGAATCCCCAAAGAGTGAGTGTCTTGGACAAGAGCTGCATTTTATTTTCTGTATCACTTGTACCTGGTGTATCATCCATCATTTAGTACACATTCAGGTGAAACTTGCTTGTTGAAGAATAGATAAAAGAATGAACAAAAGTACCAACAGATTAATGGAATTTCTGTTACGAAAGAGGAAGAATAAAAGAATCTATAAGTTTTCTGGCTAATCCTTCCATCTGAATGAAGCTATAAAATTTAAGCAGTATTCAAACAGAAAAAGAATGCCTTCTTCTGAATACCAGTCTCCCTCTAAACCAAAACTTTTAACTTTCAGCAATCTGGAGGACATCATTCATGTAGTAATCTTAAACACTT
Organism: Pan troglodytes; assembly: GCF_028858775.2. Taxonomy (NCBI): domain Eukaryota; kingdom Metazoa; phylum Chordata; class Mammalia; order Primates; family Hominidae; genus Pan; species Pan troglodytes. Next base: position 178,726,666 of record NC_072401.2, read on the forward strand.
CATTTCTCCATTACATAGTCCATTTCTGAAACACGGACCTAAATTATAAAATCCATTTGCAAATCTTCTCTAGGATACTAGTGGACTGTTGGAAAATAACCACCAATGAGGACTTAAAATATGAATGGTATTAAATAAGGGAACATTCATGTTGAGTCAATTCTCTTGGACTTTGTTTGTTTTACAGACTATTATTTCACATTTCAACCCAAATAGAAAAGAATATTTATATTTCAATAAACATTCTTGCTTAAATTCAAAATCTTTGAAATATGTGGAATGTATTCCCCAAATTAGCACAGTATTCTGTGTCTTTGTGTAAAAAAGCATGCAAATTAATAAATTCAACAGTTTAGCAATAAAACTTTGGCGAAATCTTTGTGCAATATATTTGAAAATGAGTAATTCTGTAGGGTTTTCTATTTTATGAGCTTTAGTGATAATATGTAGAGTATCTGCATTACCTTCTACAGTTATTATTTCTTTTATAATTAGTAATGCTACTTCTGAGACAATTCTTAACATCCTGCTCTCTGGAGGCCAATAAGTATAGGCTTGACAGTTCTATCTAATTCAGAAGAATCCATCTTAATTATTTATTTATAAATGTCAATGCTATTAAACAGCAGGAAGAAGGGGAAGTAATATTATAGTCTTACCAATGCTAAAGAAATATTTAACACTAAATTACGAATTTAGGAGTAACTCATCAATATCTGTATTTTGGTTTTGCTATTAGGCATTTAAATATAAACATTTTCCTACTTTCAGTCAATCCAAATTATAGCAGAATATTTCTGATTAATAAGAATATTCGACCTTCTTTCCTAAAAGTATTTACATTGCCACTTTAGAATTAATAGTACTCTACACAATTTGGTTTGCTGGATCAGCCAGGACAGGTTAGGGTTTCCTACACTAACAAGCAACCCCAAAATCTTAGTAGATTAAAGTAACAGTTTAATTTTTATTTCTTATGATGTATTTCTAAAGTGTGTCATTAGAGGAACTCAGCTTATTGTGGCCTGTTAATGACACAAGATGACAGATGTCCTATCTTGATATGTCTTTCTGATCATAGTGGCAAGCAAAGAATAAAGTAGGAGGCAGTTCAATACTATAGTCTTGATATAATACATTTCACTTCTACACAGGAACCATTACTTAGAACTAATTGTAATTCTACCCACCTTCGAACATGGCTGAGAAAATTCTTCCATATATTAGGATGGAGAGGAGAACAAGATATAGACGAACATTAGAAGTTTCTATTACATTTGCAAGTGTCAACTTGAAGTCACTCTGTATTTTTTTTTTTACACATACAAATTGGAATTTCCGATTTGCAAGCACAGTTTTCTTTCATTGGTTTGCGTTTCAGATTTGGCCCCAGTGTAGATTTATTTTCAGGTTCTTAAGCCAAATACCTGTTCTTTTTTAAAAAATGATTACTATGTACTTTTTTATGTGTCTGACTCCGTCTTGTCACAAAATACATTTCCTGTTGTTCTGCATCATAGGTAAAATGTGCAATACTCCCATGGCTTGCTTTCTCAAATTTCTAGCTTCATATTAGGTACTGCACAAACAGATATCAGGAATTCCTAACAGCTATATAAAATTGACTGCTATAGGAGTCTTGAAATATCTACATTTACAACAATTAGAACATAGGATTAAAATTCCTACTTGATGTACCCCAATTGTTCTAATATTTATAATTACAAGAGATTCTTTGAAAAATTTGACACAATATTATTGTCACTTCTCTAAAATTATATAAGGATAGATTTTGGATCTTAATAAGATGTGTGTTTTCATATTTAGGATTCTAAGCCTTTAATAAGCTAGGAACATTTTAATCATTTGATTTTTGTGGCATTTCGATCTTTTTGTTTTGTTTTGGTTTTTGGTTTTTGTTTTGTTTTTGAGATAGAGTCTTACCTGTCGCCCCGGCTGGAGTGCAGTGGTGCAATCTTGGCTCACTGCAACCTCTGCTTCCCAGGTTCAAGCAATTCTCCTGCCTCAGCCTCCAGAGTAGCTGGGACTACAGGCATGTGCCATCACACTGGGCTAATTTTTTGTATTTTTAGTAGAGTCGGGGTTTCACTATGTTAGCCAGGATGGTCTTGATCTCCTGACCTTGTGATCCGCATGCCTCAGGCCTCCCAAAATGCTGGGATTACAGGCGTAAGCCACCTTGCCTGGTTCATTTTTGATATTTTTATGTTTTGAATGATTAGGTACACCGAGTATCGTTTTTGAAAAAGCCTATGAACTTACATAGTCAACCTAATTAACTGATCGTCCTAAGACTAAATTTCTCTACTTTATTTCCAATCATATTATCTTGAAGTACCTTTTTACATGTGACAATTTTTAAAATCTATATATTATTAAAGAATGAAGAGAATCTAGATATCACCTTTAGTTATAATTCATATGAGTAATATGACACAAAATCTCTGAAATATGCAAATGCATTTGTCAAACTAACACAGAACTCCATTTTTTTCTTTTTGTTTTAAAAAGTGGTCTGGTGGCCGGGTGCAGTGGCTCACACCTGTAATCTCAACAATTTTGGAGGCCGAGGCAGGCAGATCACCTGAGGTCAGGAGTTCGAGACCAGCCTGACCAACATGGAGAACACAAAAATTAGCAGGGCGTGGTGGCACACACCTGTAATCCCAGATAGTCAGGAGGCTGGGCAGGAGAATTGCTTGAACCTGGGAGGCGGAGGTTGCAGTGAGCCGAGATCGCACCATTGCACTCCAGCCTGGGCAACAAGAGCAAAACTCTGTCTCAAAAATAAAAAATAAAAAAAGTGGTCTGGTATATTCTTTTGTTGTTGTTGTTATTGGTATATAAAAAACTCAGTAAACATTGTCGTAAAAATTCATATAAATAAATTTTCTAAAAATATTTTTTATTTTAGTTCCAAGGATTTTGGAATAAGGGAGAAAAAATTCTGCATTCTAGAAAGCCTGACTGGTAGCAATGCACCAAAACTCATATGAAATGAAGGATTTCCCTGAGAAGATGACACAGCACATTCTGAGTCAACCTTTGAGACTTTTAAATCTTATTTTTGTCATAGCACACAGTGGCTAAAATGAATTGTATCTGAGTTGTTCATTTAAACAACTAAAATAGATAGATTGACCTGCAAATGGCTTTCTAGTCAACTGTGAAGGCAGGCTTTCATTAATATATATAGGCAGTAATTTAGCCTCTGCCTCATTAAATCACTAAGCAATGGTTTTACGTATCTTATAGAAAAACAGTCCAAGGTTTAGCTAGCCAAAGATGGAAGGTTGATTGTCCTAGCTTGTATCAACTCATCTAGTCCAGGACCTTGTATAATATGATGGTCATTTTAATGTCTGCTAGAAAAATTAATGAATCACTGGTAAAAACAAAAATCATTGTTTGCTCTTATTTTAACTGTGAACATTCAGATTTTGTGCTTGACCAATATGTACAACTAAGGAATTTTTCATTATAATTCTTAAAGTCCAGCTTCATAACACAGAAACAACTTTTTTTTTTTTGAGACAGAGTCTTGTTCCGTTGCCAGGCTGGAGTGCCGTGGCATGTTCTCGGCTCACTGCAACCTCCAACTCCCTGGTTCAAGAGACTCTCCTGCCTCAGCCTCCTGAGTAGCTGGGATTACAAGCACACACCACCAAACCCAGCTAATTTTTGTATTTTTAGTAGAGGCAGGGTTGCACCATGTTGGCCGGGATGGTCGACCTCGTGATCCGCCTGGCTTGGCCTCCCAAAGTGCTGGGATTACAGGAGTGAGTCACCGCACCTGGCCCAGAAACAACTTTTTATTAGATAACAGCATTGTCAGGATTATAAAGGAAATTTTAAATAAAGTGTGAAGGATTATAAAGAAAGATATTAAAACATTAAATCCTTCACAAGTAGAAAAATGTAAGCCAACTAAACATTTTGTGTTATTTTATAAAAATGAGCACAGTTAGGAATCAACATAAAAATCTCTGACATCAAATGCAAGCATCTTGGTAAGTATGCCTGTTGGTTTAATTGGTGCTTATTTATAAACAGAAAATTGAAATGTTCTTAGTCATTTCTTTATCACAACTAAAATCTTTCTTCTATTCTTTCCCCTCGTGCATCTACTTCTATTTTTATCGCTAATTTATTTGAACTGAGTATGTCGAGAAGTAATTCAAATATATACTTAAAGTATAATGAAAGTATTATAATGCTATATTAGCATGGTTATTTAACTAAAAAAATTGTATTTAAACTTTCTTTGCATTCTACTTCATTCATTTATGTGTGTTGGTGTGTGTCTGTGTGTGTGTGTAGGCATTTACTTTCACTTATTTACATATATTACTGTTTCTAACTGAGCAAAAGTAGGCAATGTTGATAAAATTCTGAAGATCTTCCAAGGATTTCTAATAAAATTATTTTCACTTAAAACAAATCATCTTTATTAGTTCCTGAACCTCCTCTGCATACCCATGAGCCTGATATAGAAAAGAGTTGAAAACCTAATCCTTGTTTACCATGACCATGAAGAAATGAACATTCTTAACACTGCATATTTCATTCGAGTTGCCTATAGCTTTTGCCCAAAAGACCAGTGGTCCTAATCATTTAAAGATAAGTGACTTATTTACTTTAAAATAATTTTTTAAAATAGTAAACAATTAAAAGTCAGAAGGATTATCAGCGCTAATTAGAAAAAGATTCATGTTCCATTGCTTGCTCAATGTTACAATATCATGGGGAGGAACATATTCCATTCAAACGATTTTTACTTAGCAATATTTTCATAAAATGTTTTGCATATTTATGCTATATATGTCTAGTCAATTTTCTTTCTCATATTGAATAAACCTATCTAATGTATCCATTGTTTTCTTGTTACAAAGATTATTACTATGAGGAATTTGTGCATAAAGCTTTCCCATATTTTATATTTTTTAAATGGCTTCTGAGAAATCAAACATTCCAAAGGATATAGATAGTAATTATAATCTATTGGGATTTTACTATGTGCCAGTATGTGAGACAAATATTTTTGACATTTTTAAATGTATATAAAACATTGTAAATTAAGTTCTAGTATCATATCAATTATAAAGGGAGAATTTAAAAATTAGAGAGATTTATGTGTTCAGAATCAAATTCCTAGCAAGAGGGAGTCAATAGTTAAAGTCATGTCTGATATTTTAGCACTAATTCTTAACCAATTCAATAGATACAGTGCTAATAGACAGTGACTAGAAGGAAGATGAGTAGCTTTCTTCCAGTTATGTTTCCATAAATGTCTTTTAATATATATTATACATTAATGGAAGCATAAATTTTGGTTATAATACTTTTCCAAAATCCACAGTTTTCTGAAATGTTAGGATATCTATCAATCTCTCCACTACTCACAGTAGTAGAACTTTACACCTAGCAACATTAAATAAAATGAAGTTCCCATCAAATAACCTTGAAGTTGTGAATAATACATGCACAATGAATTTATAGCGTTAAAAGTCAGGATGTGGTTACTCCCAGGGTTGGGTGATAATGACAGTGCACCCAGGCAGCTTGTGGAGAAATGGTAAAGTTTTATTTCTTGATGATGTTGGTATATAGTTGGTGAAGTCTGTCATGCTATACCATTATGATTCATGCATCTTTCTATATCTTTGTTATACTTCAGTTAAAATTTCCTTAAAAATTAGCAGATGCACAGCTGTTTATGTTTTAGCTTCTGGAAACAGCAGTTAATGCTGGAATGATTGATCTACATTTTTAATTCTGGAAATTCTAACCCCTTTCTTAATCTGTTGGACCAGAACTAGTCACTGCCTTAGTCGGACTCCCCAACATCTTTCTGTAAATGTACTTATTTTTTTCCTGTGATGATCCATTAATTCTGATCACGGTACTGGCATGTGTTAGAGGTAGCAAATTGAGAGAAGGAGTGCCAGAGGCTTTTGACTAAATTATGCTTCACATCTTTAGTTTTCATGAGTTAAATTTGGTTTTTACTCAACTGATGGTTAAATTTTAGTGGGGATTTAAATTTTAAAAGAGACACCTCCATGTAGTAAGTAACCATCAGTTAATAGGATAGGATGTCAACACTAATATAGTCACCCAGCTTATAACTACTTAGGTATACAGAAAACAAATACACGTGGTTGTCATTACAAGAGTTATTCAACAGATAAAGCAAATAATCATCCATTTCAATGTATATTTAAACACTATAAATACTGAAAGAAAAGGCTTATACCTAAATTAATTCATGAAGTAATACGTCTGGACTACCAACCCAGATATTTTCTCTTAAGAACAGAAAATTAAACTGTAGCAAGCTAGTATTATTGCAATGTGGAGTGGCCAGATTGGTTACAAAATCGAAAGGAAAGGCATTGATGACTACGCTTCAGTCTACACATTTATTATTTTAAAATTTACATTTGTTCATTCGATTGCACTCAGGTATAAAATCTATTTGTACCTATAATTACAATTATATAGCTATTTGATGAACAGACTGATAAGTTTGGCTTTAGCTATAAAGTCAGGCTTCTTAACATGTTTTCAGAGCATTCATGGGGCCACAGTATCTTGGTGTTGAACACATAAAGAAAATGTAAAAGAAGAAGGTGTAAAAGAAAAAAATTATAAGATAAATTTTGTCTAATTTTTACACCCCCTTTGTCTCATCTCTACAGCCCTGTTGATGTATGATTTTTCTCTCAACCCCTTCATTGCACTTGTGACAGGGGTGTCTCATTTATTCAGCCTGACATGCTCAATCTTTTGCAGAGGGAGCACGTGAGTGAGTGTGGGATCTGGCTGACTGCTTTGGGTGCTGGCAGGAGCAGGCTCCATGTGGGCCCTGTGGCAGTGCCCAGGTGAGGGTGCCTGTGACCTTGAAGTCCCAGAAGGCATGTTACAATGCTCTCTTAGCTCCGCCATCTGTGGACAGCGGTGTGTTATCAGATTAGTAGGCTCTTTGCATTGTTGCATGGGGCAGCTGCCCTCTGCCAGCAAGGGCAAAGGGCCAGTGTGACAGCCTTTTTTGGGTACCTGCACTCGGTAGGTCCCGAGCTCTTGTCCAGAGTCCAAGAAAAATGAGGTTGCACGGACACTTGAAGGATGGTGGAAGCGGAGAATTTTATTTAGTGGTGGAAATGGCTCTCAGCAGAGAGAGGAGCTAAGAGCAGGGGCAGGGTGGAGGCGGGTGGACAGGCAGGTAATCTTCCCTGAAGTCCAGCTATCCCCAGCCATCTCTTCCCTGTAGTCAAGTTGCCTCTCTGAAGTTAAGGAATCCCCTCCAAAATCCAGCTGTCCCTCTGAAGTCAAGTCACCTCTCTCTAGTCAAGCCACTTCTCTCTCTCTCTCTCCTTAGTGACTCTAGGGTCTTTTTAGGCACAGGATGCGGGGCAGGGTGAGCCATAGGTAGTTTTGGAAAAGGTAACATTCAATTGGTAAGAAGACATTCAGAAAGAATCAACTGGAAGAGAGCAGGCAAACCGGGATAGAAGTTCTCACTTTGGACCATGGGTTTCAGGCTTTTTGGCTCAAAGATGGGCTTTTGTCAGGGACCTGCCCCTGTCTGCCTATTATTTTTCTGCCTCCTGCCTCTACCACTGTCACTGGGCCTGAAATTTGGCATGTGTGCAATGACGCCTGATGTGTCTGATATGCTTCATGTAAGTAGTTCAGTTATGACCGATGTATATATACATTGGGGCATGGATGCAATAAGTGTAATAGGAGTGATTTCATAGCTATAAATTAGGATAAACTGAGAGGGATAATATCATTTATGAATAGATTAATATTTCCACAGAACTTCACTCTGCTGGAGTAAAAACACAGCCTTATATTATTATTAAAAATTCAGCCTCCTGAACAAAACCCAGAAGTCATGAGTTTGTTTGTATTATGGAATAGAATGAGATGTACTCTTTATTCTGATAATAATGTAAATATATATCTGCATATCCAAAAATGCATTTTTCAATCTTGAATCGTGGTCATAAATCATATTATTTTAATATTTCTATTTTGATATAATGTCTGGAGAAGGAAAAATAATACGAAATTAGAATTCACAACATTATGTTCAAATCTTTGGCAAAAAAAGAAAAAAGAATGAGGCACATCACTATCTTCAGTGAATACATTATTTGACCTTACTGGTTTGAGATTCTCTATACATTTCACAAAAAAAAAGGTTATGATTAAATATGATCTATTCTCTATATCTTAAAAGATTATGAACCAATAACAATTATTTTTAATATAAAAAGTGCCAATATAGTTAATTTTTGTGTCATGTATAACGACCATATATTTGTACAAAAAATAAAAAAAGACAGTAAAACAAAATATTGTGTGCATTTTAGCACACCATATATTATTTCATATGCTTTGCTTTTGTTACCCAGGCTAGAGTGCAAGGACACAATCTCAGCTCACTGCAACCTCCACCTCCCAGGTCCAAGCGATTCTCCTGCCTCAGCCTCCCAAGTAGCTGAGATTACAGGTGCACACCACCATGTCCAGTTAATTTTTGTATTTTTAGTAGAGACGGGTTTCACCATGTTGGCCAAGCTGGTCTTGAACTCCTGACCTCAAGTGATCTGCCCGCCTCGGCCTCCCAAAGTGCTGTGATTACAAGTGTGAGCCACTGTGCCCTGCTATTTCATATGCTTTCATATTAAATTTACATTAAGACTCAAACTTTATAGTTAAAGAAGCAGAAGACAGAGGAATACAAATGATCTAAACCTTCCAAAAGAATTTATGAACCTATAATAGATGCTATGTATAAAGCAACTTGGAGTTATTATTTATCTAAATTATGCAGATTTTGTTTTGGTAGGTTGTTAATGGGAACAAGTGTCAATTAGGCAAATACCTATCTTATTGCTTGGATAGTTAAGATCTGAATTGAATGTTATAATGTGCTGTACATTAGGTTAACCAATAGTAATGAAGCAGTACACCATTTTGGCTAAATTCTCTGGTTCAACAATTTCAATCACCCATGTAGAAATGTGCTCTTGATCTGACTGATCTGAGGGATCAAGTTGATAAATATTTGTTGATGACACCACTGCTACCTCCAAACCTCCAATAAACTTTGTGTAAGAACTGCCAATGATACCCAATTGCATCTTACTGACCTAAAAACCATCTATCTTAGCAAACATGTAATTTCCACTTTGTAAGCACTGTCAGCACTCACTGAAGCATTACCTACACACAATGACATTTGATGTCATGAATTCCTAGAACTAGGTATCCAAGGAGAAGCTCTAACAAGAAATTCAAGACTCTTTGCCAATTATAAATAGTAATGTAACATATTATATAATTAGTTACAGAATCAGAACGTGAGTTTCTCTCTGAATAGAGACTGGCTCTTGTCTTCGTACTCTATCATTGTGCCTGGAGCTTGTCAAGTATGCAATAAATAGTGGGTAAATTGAATTATTTCCCAGAATATTTGCAAGGAATCTAAATATATTACCATATAGCAATATATCAGTAGTCTTGACAAGCCACATTTGCATCCATTCAAATAACTGCTGCTTTTGGAATGTGTGCATTTTATTTGCGCCTCAGTTTTCTAATTTATTTTAAAAATCACTTGACCAGATAATTTTAAATATCCTTTCGATTATACCTTCTAAAATCATGCCACAAAGATATTTCCTTCATGATTCCTGTTTTTTTAATGCTATCACTGGTGCATTAAAATGACAATCTTATCTTAGATTCTTATTTATGGAGCAGGAAAATAAATGTATGGCAAGTTACCAAATAAATGACATTCCCAAGTTTGGAAATCAGCCAAACTTGCTTTTAATCCAAATTCTACTCAGAATGTATGGGGCACTAGGACTATATTTATATGATAAAAAAGAAGGGTCCTCTTTCTTGATTTGTTCCATGCCCTGTAGATCTGAAAAAGCCTGAAACATCATTTCTAATAAGTAATATTTCCTTCATAGTAAGTTTCCCAGAGTAATGGAATATACATATATATATATGTATATTCCATCTATATATAGGTACAGATATATGATATATGTATATGTAGATATAGATGTGAGTGTTTATTGTATGTGTGTATTTGTGTATGTGATACCCAACGGTGCTCATATAAGGAACGGAATATTGCAAAAAAACAGACATTAGTGAATAGATCATCTTGTGGTACAGAAGTCAAATATTTGAAGTCTGTTCCAGTATTCTTGTGGACAAGCTTTATGACCTTCAACAAGTCATCCTTATTTATTAGATACATTCTGATACACATAAGATGATAATATACTCTTTTTCCAAGGTTGCAAATTTCATTTCCCAAATGTTCTCATCAGTTTGTCTCAGACATTTTTTCTGAATCAGTCATATTACACCTCTCGACACTTCATAGACTGCTTGGTTAGGAGTGTAACCAGGCAAAGTCTGCAAGTGTGAAAAAACAATCAAGGGTGAGATGGGTTATGTTATCATGGTGGGATTAAAACATAATGGATTACAATTATTGAACTCCCCAGGTTTTTATTTTTAATTTTTATATTACTCCTTTCTAATATGAGTTGTGTACATTTGAATGTTACTATAATTATTTTTTGTTAAATTAAATACTTTCAGTGTTTAATTAAACCAAAAGTATTTAATTTAACCCCACAATATTATGATCCCATATTCTACACTACAGAATTTGTTGACCCACTTACTGCATTATGGCAGAGTTTTAATTTAGTTGCCTAAGTAATGTAAGTTAAACTTTCTTTTTTTTTTTTTTTTTTTTTTTTGAGGTGGAGTTTCACTCTTATCACCCAGGCTGGAGTGCAATGGCTCAGTCTTGGCTCACTGCAACCTCTGCCTCCTGGGTTCAAGCAATTCTGCCTTAGCCTCCCATGTAGCTGGGATTACAGGCGTGTGCCTCCACACCCGGCTAATTTTTGTATTTTTAGTAGGACGGTGTTTCACCGTGTTGGCCAGGCTGCTCCTGAGCTCCTGACCTCAGGTGATCCACCTGCCTCGGCCTCCCAAAGAGTTATCATTTTTAAATGAATAACCTAGAAAAATTATGGGTATAACTTTGTCTATGACAATTGAAAGTTCTACATTTAGCATCAAATTTAGGATTAACTTTTGACATGAGTGAAGCACTAAGTCTAGAGAACCATGTCGCGATGAAAAGACGGAAAAGCAAACACGGTAAGCAGCTCCTCTCCGGGGACCCAGAGTGTAACACAACAAGAGAAGTGAGTGAAGCAAAAAATCATAAATGCCTCTGAAATAAAAAGGCTAGAAATAGATACATTTTATTTTGCATCACCAAATATTGTTTCCTTTACATAAGTTTCATTGTTTGTGCCATCAACACAGGGGCTGTGTCTGTCACTTCTATGATGTGGTTATAAATGTGAATGACTCACCTCGGCCCAGTGACTGCAGAGGACTCCCTCCCATGGTGAGGCAAGGATATCAAATAATGCTTCCACCCATTGTGTGGGCACTGGGGGCAGTGCACAGTTCCTAAAGGTGAACTGTGCAAGTAGTTAACAGAAAGCTCTTTGATTTGTAAAATGAAGATAATAATATCTACTCATGTGACTTTATGAGATTTAAATGAATTAATATGTGTAAATCACTTAGAACAATGTCTGGCACGTAGCAAGCATCAGGTGATAATATTACTATTTTGTGACTGGGCAGGTCTTCTTCATGCTGACTGAGAAGTGTTCACTTTGATTCTAAAAGCAGTGGGCTATCACTAAAGATTCAAAAAGAAAAGAGTGATAGAATCAACTCGAAATTGTAGACATATCCCTCTGGCTATAATATATTGAAGAGGGCCAAATCTGGAGGCAGAAGGGTTAGGTGCCATTCGTACAATGCAGACATAAGATGAAAAAGACTTAAACTAGAATAATGGCAACAGAACTCAAGGTAGAGGAATAAATTGAGGACACAGTTATGAGAGATGAACAACAGAAATTGAAGTAAGATTTAGAGAGAGGGGGGATTCAATAACATTATGTCTTGGATAACCTATGCAGGGAAGACAGAATTGAGAATAAATCTGCATGGGGAAAAAATGTGTTTGCTTTTAAATTGAGTTTTGGATGCCTTCAGAGTTTTATACTACAGGAGACCAATAGGCAGGTGTTTTTTGGCAGATTTTAAGCTTGTGAAAGAAATCTGGCCTACAGCTATAGATGTGGAATTGTTTGGCATATAGACAGCGGTAGCAACCTTGACAGGGGATGAGATTGTCTCCAAGGGAGAATGCTTACCGTAAGAGCAGAAAATCACCCAGGGAAGACACCTAAGTAAAACCATCACGTAAGCAACAAGAAGATATTGAGAACAACCCAAAAGGAAACTGAGAAGGAGAAGATAGAGAAATTGGAGAAGAACAAGAAAAGTACATTGTCTCAGAAACCCAGCAGAGAGAAGTTTGATTCGCAGGAGGCGGTTTCAGTATGGCCAGTTACTAGGTGAATGCAACCATGAATTTAGAGAAAATGAAGACTGAGAATTGCCCTTTGGACTTAAGAAGCCTTGTGGGGAGCAGGGGTGTTCAGAGGAAGAATTAATACTACAATGTGTTCTAAGGGGAGGACGAAATGAGAAGGCAAAAACAGCAAGTAGAGAAGTTTCTCAAAAAGCTTGTATCTGAGTAGGAGAATGAGATGTGGCAGTGGTTAGAGTGGAATGCAGGGGCGTAGCCATTGAACTTTGCTCTCACAAACATCTCTCTCTTTCTTGGACACTTCTTCCATATTCATGTGTAAATGAGACAATTGATACAAAAAAAATCTATCTACCCATTATAAGTATTCAATAAAGATTAATTCCATCATTCACACAGTTTGATCTTGGAAACTCTGGCTGCCCCGAGAACTTTTTAGGGATCTGTGAAGTCAAAACTATATTCATAAAAATGCAAAAACATTATTTGTCTCTTTCACTCCTAATCTTACATGAGAGCAAAGTGAGTTTTTCACAGTCCATTTGAAGTGTGAGATGCAATAGGCTGAATGTAGAAGCAGACATAAAAATCTACCTGTCATCTTAGCCAGGGAGGCTTGCAAAGTGTAAAACAGTGTAAGTCTTCTCATTAAATATATTTATTCTGTAAAATCTAATTTTTATAAATAAAAAATGAGTTTACTATTGTCATTTCAAACAAATTTATGACTCATTTTTAATATTCTCCATTAAAAAAAAAAAAACCGTGTTTCTCTGTGTTGCCCAGGCTAAGGGCAATGATTATTCACAGGTGCAATAATAGCATACTATGCCTTGGACCCACGGGCTCCAGCCTCAGCCTCCTAAGTAGCTGGGTCCACAGGCATGTGCCCTCACTGGCAATATTCTTCATTTTAATTTCTCATATAGTAAATATAAAACAGAACAAAAAGTCTTTGAAATTCTCAATATTTTTTTTTTCGAGATGGAGTCTCGCTCTGTCGCTCAGGCTGGAGTGCAGTGGCACAATCTCTGCTCACTGCAAGCTCCACCTCCCAGGTTCAAGCCATTCTCCTGCCTCAGCCTCCAGAGTAGCTGGGACTACAGGCATCCGCCACCACGCCTGGCTAATTTTTTGGATTTTTAGTAGACAGGGCTTCACTGTGTTAGCCAGGATGGTCTTGATCTCCTGATCTCGTGATCTGCCCACCTCAGCCTCCCAAAGTGATGGGATTGCAGGGTGAGACACGGCACCCAGCCTGCTTAATTCTCAATAATTTTTAAGAGTATAAAGAAGTATGGAAACCAAAAGTTTGAGATCTTCCTGATTCGTTGGCACTAAAATTATTAGTTCCTATCATTAAGTGTTTCCTAAAACTGAGTATCCAGGTTTCTGTAAAGTAATAAGCAAAATAAAATTTGAACATAGACTTCAATCCTGAAAGAACTTTTTTCTATTTTTCTATAATATATGTATGCCTTACTACTGAATCTTCCATGTTTACTTATATTTCATGTCTACCAGATGAAATTAAAAATAGATGATGCTTTATAATTGGTGACAGCAAAATCTCTTCAAAATACTCTGGTATAGAGTGTTTGTTGGTATAGAGTGCAAATAGATTATTAAAGTATGTATTTATTGATTGATTGTAAATTTGTGAATAGAATATTGTTGGATGAAAGAATGGCACTTGATAAACCATAGAGAAGGACTGAAGTTCAGCAATTTCTTGTAATGCATCTGGACATTATTTCTTAAAACACTATAAAGTCTAATTTTACAGAATTGACTTGACAAGGAATATAACATTGTGATTAGGATGAAAATTGTTTCTGTCTCTATGTAAGTGAGCATTGATATGTTTTCATTTTAAACTTGGAAAAAATTGATTTTTTTCTTTCCCTATTTAAAATAAAATGCATTCCCCTTTCCTTTTCACATGGGCCTCAATTCTATATAGTGGTTCTTTGAAGACTAATTTTTTGGGGGATACCCTTTTCCCTATAACAAGGTCTAGCCATTTTGTCAATAAAATAATAATTCCCAATTAATTAGCATTTTTATGTTGATGGTCTCTAGGTACCTCGTAGAAAATTAGGATGCATTATGAAAACAATCATAAAACCTGTTTAATAATTGTTACAAATACAGTTTTTTACTATAGATGTTAGTAGTAAAATAATGAAAAATAGTAGCAAAATTTGGTGTAGTCTACTAATTCTTTTTACTTAAAAGTTGTTACTCTAAAAATCATTCTTTCTTGTTTTACACACACAAGTAAAGCAATATTTTCTAATTAAGAGTACATTTTTTTTTACTTGACATCTCCACTTGGATAGCTAATTGGAGTTTTAAACTTCACATGACCTAAGAAAAACAAATTAGTTTGTTCTCTGGCTATTCTCATCCACATGATTGCTTACGCTAAAACCTACAAAATATCTTGATTCCTGTTTTTTTTTTCCCCCAAAATTTAATTCATCAGAAACTACTGTCCACTCTACCTTCAAAATACACTGTCATCCCAATCCCAGACACCATCACTTTTTTGTATTTCAATGGCTTCCTAGTTGTAATCTTTGCTGTCACTATTTACTCATTTTGCAAAACATAAATTATCACCCCTCCTTTCTGATTTAAAATAGTTCAGCTGCATCCCAGTTGCATGTAAAAGCCAAACTCCAAACAACGGTTTGTTGGGCCTCCCAAAAGCCCTTGCCTCCTGCTCTAAGTTAATTTCCCACTAACTGTGTCTTCATCTTATTGACTACGCTCCAGCCATTATGGCCTTCTTTTGTATCTTTATTCCTGAATTCTGGAATTCTTTGTTACTTTTGTCTGAAATTTCTGTTCTCAGCTCTCTACTTGGCACTGTCTTTCTCCTGTCTCCACTTTAATGTTACTTCCTCAAAGAGGCTTTCCCCGGTTCTCAATATGAAGTAATCTCAGTCACAGATATTCTCTAATTTTTCATTTGTTTTCTTCATAATTTTAAACATTACTTGAAATTATCTTGTCCATTTTTGTTTCACTTACAATTTCCCCTCTATAATAGAGTACAATATCTGAGAGTATAGGCCTTGTCTGTTTTATTTACCATTGAACCCGTGGCCTAAAATAGTGCCAGACATACAGTACACAATAAATATTTGCTGAGTTAACAACAGATAAAAAGAATAAATGTTTTTATTTATATAATATGTCAAAGAATCAAGAAAAACATGATATAAAGTTGTTTTATGTGCATGAATGTTATGTTGAATTTTGCAATTTAGTAAACCACCCGGCTAGCATTTCAACATTTTTAGAAATTAGTGAATTGACATGATAAACCAAATAAGCAACATAATAAGTTAAATAACAAGTATGTTAGTAAATTGATTTGGCTATCTTTTTCCTCTTTAAGATGCAAATGAAACTTACAGAAAAAAATAACCAATATGACTTTCTGATACTGGAGATCATTCTAATCAAACACATTTCAAAGATAAGAAAGAATTATCCTCTGAGATTATTTTGATGCACCTAGATAAAATTACAGATGTAATTGCCTATCTAATAATTTATGATAACTACTTATATACAAGTTTTGGCTATTCTTTATATTAAACTCATATTTTTTTCAGTGAATTTTATTGACAACAGAAAAGGATGATAGGCTGGATGTGGTGGCTCACACCTCTAATTCCAGCACTTTGGGAGGCCAAGGCGGGAGGATCACTTGAGGTCAGGAGTTCAAGACCAGCCTGGCCAACATGACAAAACCCTGTCTCTACTTATAATACAAAAAAATTAGCCAGGCATGGTGGTGCACACCTGTAGTCCTGGCTACTTGGGAGGCTGAGCCAGGAGAATTGCTTGAACCCGGGAGGTAGAGGTTGCAGTGAGCTGAGATCATGCCACTGCACTCCAGCCTGGGTGACAGAGCAAGACTCTGTCTCAAAAATACGTACATAAATGAATCAATAAAATATAAAGGATGATAAAATGATTATGAACTGTCACTACAGAGTTTAAGCTTACACTGTGTATACTATGTATACACATACTATATAATATATAATATATATACTATATATACACTATATAATATATAATACTATATAATATATATAATATATATAATTATATGTATATAATTATATATAATATATATTATATATTATATAATGTATATAATATATAATACTATATAATATATATAATATAGTAATATATATACTATATAATATTATATATTATAGTATATATAATTATATAGTATATAGTATATAGTATATATATTATAATATACATATTATATAGTATAATACATATACTATATACTATATAATATATAATATGGTTCCATGAAGACCAAGAAACTAGGAGTAAGGTAACTTAGGTTCTCATTCTAGTCTCACTACTGTGATTTACTAGCAAATTTAACATATATGGATAATAAACGTAGATATAGAAATAACTGCATATAACCTATATAGTGCTTACTCCTAGGGAATAGAACTACTAGGGGTGGGTTAAAAATAGCAATGTGAATAAAAGACTTTCATTATTTATTGATATGATGTATACTATTTATTTTTATTTCAACAATTATGTATTTTGTTGGAAAGAAATGAGAAAAAGGTTAAGTCCAGATTATTTTAATGTGGCTTCTTATTTAAATTATATTATAAACCAGAAGGTAGACTGTGATAAATTGAAGCTGCATAAAATCAATCCTAAAGAAACCACTAAAATAACCACTCAATTTGCCAACCAAGGAGATAAAGTAGATTTATGACAAATATTTTTTCAATCCAAAAGAATGCAGACAAAAATGAAAAGGGGAGGAAACAGATGGGAAAATAGAAAACAAATAGCAAAATGGCAGACACAAACCTAACAATATCAATAATCAAATTAAATTTAAATGGGTTAAACAACCCAATTAGAAGTCAGAGATTGTCAGAGTGAACAAAAAAGTAAGACTCAGCTATATGTTGCCTGCAATAAAAGCACTTTTAATGTAAAGACACAAATAGATTAACAGGAAAATAGTGAAAAAAAAGTATAGCATTCTAACAAAAGTCAAAAGAAAGCTGAGATGGCTGCAATTAGTTTTTTGTTATGAGTAATACAGATATTAACACTCATCTAGACTTTTTTGTTGACATACGTTTTACTTATATTAAATAAATACCTAGGAGTGGAAAATTTCTATATTATAGATCTTACCTCTAGAAATTAATAGAGAAAAAAGCAAATTAAATTCAGAAGAAGAGGAAAGAAAATAATAAAGATTAATGTGGTCATTAGTGAACTAGAACACAGAAAAGCAATAGAGAAAAAAATCAATAAAACCAAAAGCTGTTTTTTAGCAATTTAAAAAAAGTTGATGGATTTCTAGGGATACTGGTCTTGAAACAAAAAGAGAAGACACAAGTTACCAATAAAAGAAAAGGCATCACTTCAAATACTAAAGATATTAAATAGATAGGAATAAAATATTATCAACAACTCTATATCAAAATTCAACTATTTATACAAAATGAAAACTTTTCTTGAAAGACACAAATTATGAAAGCTCACTCAAGAGTATACTAACCTGAGCAGAACCCCCACAGAATCCATAATTTTGATAGATTTTACCCAATATTTAATTAAAAAGTAATACGACTGAATAAAACTCTTCCACAAAAATAAAACAGAGACACTACTTTGCAATTTCCTTTATGAAGCCAGAATTACTCTGATACCAACACCAAAGACGAATACATATAAAAACATACGTAGATATAAAGACATATATATATATATATATAAAGACATATATATATACACACTAATATTTCACGAATGGGTAACTATGCAGTTTGAAGATCAGAATCAAAAAGTGCTCATCTAAAGTAACTTAGAAGATATTGGGCTCTGGAAATTGACTAGATACCCAAAAAGTATATTTTATAATGATAAATACACTACTGAAAAGGATGCTGACTTTTTCATGAAATGTGAGTAGTAAAAAGTAATATTTATAAATTAACATTTATAAAATGTGTGATTTTAAGTATGTATATTCAATTGTCACAAATTATAGGAGGACATTTGATGATTTAGTTTGTCTCTCTAAATACTAATTTCATCAAGTCAGCTGATTTCAAGTTTCATAAAGATAATGGGAATATTCCCTTATTCTCTCGATAACCTTATACTTAACAATACATCATATTTCTCTTAGTTATGCAGATGAACAAATTCTCTCTGGGCATAACTGTGTGTTAACAATGTCCTATAATCTTTACCAAATCTGTGCCTCAGCATCAGAGTTCAAGTACATATTTGAGATGCATTTTATCCTAGCTAGAAAATCTAATATGTCTTAAATGGATCGATATAAAGAAACATAAAATGCTAAACTCAAGTGTTTAGTGTTTCTGCAGACATTATTAATGACTGGATCACATTAGCATAATCAGTTATTCTCAGTTTTCAGCCTTAAATTTTTCTTTAAACCATGATCATATTCATACCTTACAAGAGTGCCAGACACATGGTAGTTTGCCAATCCACTATTCAGTTGAGTTAAATCATCTTTTTAAATCACCAAACACTTTACTCAGACTTTCATTTCCATCACTATAAAATATCTGAACTCAGACCAAATCAACAACATTTAGATAATCTATTAGTGCCTATTGCAAGGTCCAATTTAAAGCTGTACATATAATTAATATATATCAATTAATCTTCACAACAAATCTAAAAGGTAGATACTATCATCCCATATTACGGATGAGGAAATTGAGGCACAGTATTTAAGCAGCTTGCCTGGAGTCACGCAGCCTGTAAACAGTGCACTCTGACGCTAGAGCTCACACAGCCATAGTCACGAGGCATATAGCCTGCTGGCTAGAGCGGCTCAGCACCTACCTGTTCCCTGACAGCCAGGCAGCCAAAGTGCCTCACATTCTATCTTGGTATACTTGTAAAGTGCCCATGTCCTGGGCCTTCAGGGTAGCTTACAAACAGACAAATGTCAACTCTGAGAAAGTGAGAGAACACCTTTAAGTGTATGTACTTGCTGAAATACTCCTAGATGTCGAGGCCCAAAAGACATATCCCCTGTCTGTTTCTCATATTCTATTGTATTTGAGTCAGCAAAAATGTATAGTATACAAGGGCAAAGAGTATTGTAACAAAATTTTCACACTTGCATTTTAAGTGTAAAAAGTCTACATTGCCTGAGACAAGAATTCTAAACTAGTCCCAATGAGATTTCATGGTGATAAAGCTGACACAATGTCCAAATCTGCATTTCCAGAACAGCTCCTCCTCAGCACAACGCATGCATATATTACTTCCAAATCAGTACACAAGTTTAACATTAGTCTTACATTAATAGAGATCTGACTGATTCTGTCATTTGTTCTGCAAATTGCAAATCAGCCTTAACTAACAAAATATTCATTATTAATATTAGTAAAAAAATACCCTGGCTCTGTACAATCATTTATTAGACACTGTGTGCTCATATCTTTACATCTGAAGGTCAGTAAAAATTTTACATAAGGGAGCAGGAGAAAAAAATGGAATAAAGTCCCTCTATATAGAACGTTAGCACACTGTAGTTGCTTTTCTCTTTTAATAGCTAAAGGGAGAAAAAGAAATTTTAGGTAAAGTCTTATTGAGCTAAGAAGAAGGAATTCAATAGAATATCAAAAGACGAGGTATTTTATGTGCCAATTTTATTTCTAAAATTAAAATTACACAACCCTCCTCACCCACACACATATTCATATACACAGACATATTCCTTGTATGCAAAGATTATAAAACAGATGGCAAAATTAGAACTTAAAATATCGAATAAGTTAACAGTAAATTATAGTATAAAAGTTTCCCCAAGCTAGTTAATATTTACATGTTAAATGATTAAGATAAATTCTTTGAGTAAGGGGATCATGGAACTGGGATGATAATAGAAGACAACATTATTAAACATTTCATGTCAAGCCTGAAAAATATTGAACGTAATTATTTACCTCAAGATCAAATGCCAAGCAAATGAAGCTTCTATGGAAAGAAAATATTCAGCCTTCCTTACCTGAGAAAATGGTCATGTTTTAGAAAACAAGATTACAATTTTTCTTTTTTTACATTAATGTACACTTCTTTATTTCAATAATTGCATAATACAAAATCAGGAATGTTATGGCCCTACCTCTTTGGAATATGTATTTTTCTAATGGAATAGAATAGTATTATTTGTATTTCATGTTCTTTAATAAACTAGTACAATAGTCTTCATATTAAAATTGAAGAGATTTGTTATTTTATTTTCATGTATTTTATATTTTTGTAGTCATGATCAAAAGATAATTTTTATTATTTTCTAAAATTCTAAATAACTGTTTTGGGAGGTATATGTATTTTGCATCTAGCATCTTTACTGACTGTCTTATTAACTCTTACAGCTTTCTTGTTTTATTTTAATATCTCTAAATGATGGTAGCATCTCCTGTTTATATCTTTTTTAAAAAATCATTCTGTATTTACCAGTTTTTCCAAAATATTTTTTACTTTAAGAGAGTCACTTTAATGTTTGCTATTAAATGTGATATTCAACTATTCGGCTTTTGGGCTAAAATATTCTTTTCATGTTAAGAAATTATATTTCATCTAAATTCATCCAGGTTTACGAAGAGTTTTTAATAGATGAAAACATGGTGAATTTTTCTCGTGTCCTCTTGAAACTACTTGAAGTGATTTTGATTTTTCTCCTTTGATCCACTCCATGCAGTATTTGATTAATAGGTACCCTGAGATTATACTTTTGAGAGTTCTTAAATAAGACAAAATGTATTTTTCTTAATTTCTGAAATGGATTGAATAACATTTTATTGGGGAACTTTGTGTCCATTTTCATGTTATACTGGTCAGAAATTTTCTTTTTTATGTTGCTGTGAATTTTTGTAATCAGTCTGAAGATAATTCTGTAAATAAATGAACTGAGTTCCTAGTTAGTCTCCAGATTCATATACCTGGTCTTTCTTCTTCATCAGTGCATGGAACTACTCCAGTCCAGTGTGTCCGCGATCTGATTAGTAAATAAACCCCTTTCATCTTTCCTGTATTTGAGCTTTGTATATTGTTTGACAGTATGGAAAACCTTTTACTTTTTGATTCTTGATTTCCTCTAGACTCTCTTTTCTTCTTTGGGAATTTTTGTGAATTTACATTAAAAGTCTGTTTTGTCTGCCAACCCCTTAAATATGAATTTCTCCCAAAGCACAGTCCAGCACAAATTCTAATACTACTTGTTCTCCCTGGGCAATCTCATCCAATCCCATAACCTCAATTTTTGGTGGTATCTCTATATTTCTATATCTGTGTCTCTAAAATGTCTTCCCCCTGGGTTCCCATTCTGCATATAGAACTTCACCACGAACATCTTTACTGACAAATTCCAGGGCATTCAAAACTCAGAAGATTCTTCCTACTATTCCTCTTTTGATGTCTCTCATCTCCCATCCACTCTATTTTCCAAGGCTGAAACCTGAGTTCACTTCCTTCATCTTGTTTAACCCAAGCAAATCCAGTTGGTGACCAAACCATTTGACTTCCATCTTACGAACATTTCTAACTTCTGTCTTTTCCGCTCCATGTCTACTACCACTAAGAATCCAAATTCTTTTTCTTCAAATTTACTAGACTTTCCTATCGTTTTCTATCAAGTCTTCTTTTCTCCAATGCTCTCATGCCCGATGTATACTTCTTATTTTCACAATAATAATTTGTCTAAAATTCTACTTTGACCATATCATCCACTAATATATAATACTTAATCCCTTAAAGAGTTCCCAGTAACTCACAAGTAAAAGTTCAATTCGAAGTGGTTTGCAAAAATACATATTGTAAGAGAAAACAAATGGAAGTAATCATGTCATGAGTAAAATAATAATTCAAAAATTTTATAATTTAGAGGAAAATTAATTCATACAGATGCAGAGACAGTATTCAAATTTGGCTGTAAGCTTCCAAGCAGCCAAAAGAATATTATATATAATATTGAGACCTTTTTAAATAAAATTAATTTTTTCTTAGAAGAAGTAGTTTTCGGCCAGGCGTGGTGGCTCACGCCTGTAATCCCAGCAATTTGGGAGGCCGAGGCTGGCTGATCACAAGGTCAAGAGATCGAGACCATCCTGGCCAACACGGTGAAACCCCGTCTGTACTAAAAATACAAAAAAAAATTAGCTGGGCATGGTGGCGGGCACCTGTAGTCCCTAGCTCAGGAGGCTGAGGCAGGAGAATGGTGTGAACCCGCCAGGCAGAGCTTGCAGTGAGCCGAGATCACATCACTGCACTCCAGCCTGGGCGACAGAGCGAGACTCCGTCTCAGAAAAAAAAAAAAAAAAAGTAGTAGTTTTCTTGAGGTTCTTTACTTTTTTTTTTTTTTTTTTGTCTTTTTTGGTGACAGGGTCTTGCTCTGTCTCCCAGACTGGAGTGCAGTGGCATGATCTTGGCTCACTGCAGTCCTGACGTCCCAGGCTCAAGTGATCCTCCCAACCAGGGCACAGCTCAGTTTTTGTATTTTTCATAGAGATGGGGTTCTGCTGTGTTGTTCAGGTTTACATTTTTTTATTTTTAATTTTTGTGGGCACATAGTAGGTGTATATGTTTATGGGGTACATGAGATATTTAGCTACAGGCATACAATGCATAATAATGACAACAGGTAAATGGGGTATCCATCACCTCAAGCATCTAACCTTTCTTTGTGTTACAAACAATCCAATTGTACTCTTTTAGTTACTTTTTAATGTACAATAAATTATTATTGACTGTAGTCATCCCATTGTGCTATCAAATGTACTGTATCCAAAGAGAAATTTCTCTCATGAGTCCACACAAAGCCAAAGTTATGTTATATAATGGTCAATGTTTTCAAAATAGCTCCACAATAAAATGCAATGTTTGGTATGACATAATGTCAATGTGAAATTCTCTAAGAATAAATGATCTCAGAAGGAGCCAAGGCAATGTAGTTCAAGTACTTGGCATTTTGGTTCTCTGATGAGCCAGTTTAATGCAGGGATAAAATGTAATGTTTTCAGAATATTCTGTAGGACATTGTATATATCCTGCAAGCAATGCTCAATGAAAGTTATCAAACTTTTATTAAGATTTAGACAGCTGCAAATATGGGGTTATACTTTCCAGCAACTGCCTGCAGTACAAAGTTTTTATGGTTTTAATTAAGGATGGAGTTATTGTCCTTGATGTTGAACTTGAAAGGGTGGTAAGATTTAAAAGGACACACGTTCTTTTTTTTAATTAGGAAGACAAATTGACTTGTATCTGAACAGATTACTTTTTAATTCCCTACAGAATGTATCAAAGTGAGTACCTGCAGACAAGGTCAATATTTTCCTCAGAAAATAGTTTGGGGTTATTCCAACATTATAATTAGTAAATTGGAAAAAAGCCATAATATACAAAATATGAAAAATAGAAACAAGAAAGGCATAAATGTAATACCTTACAGAAGTAATTAATGATGACAGGCATGTAGGTTCTAAAAATTTTCATGTATTCTCCATCACTTTCTTATTTTTCTACTGAAGTATTTTCTTTTTTGCTTCAAAATCTCTAAAATTCAACACTTCTAATCCATGTGTTTTTCTCTCTCCCATTACCTTCCAAGATCAGTACATTGAATTTACAACAGGTCATCAACTTTCTTGCAGGCATGACAGATGTGAGTAAGCTCACAGACATTAAACTCCCTATTTCATGGTTCACAAAAAGTTATTTCTATCTTCTTAAAAAACAGCTAATGGCAAGACAAACATGCTGCTACCAGGCCATGCTGTGATGTAGTCAATAAATTTATTTACATAAACTTTGCTAATTGCCTTTATAGCAATGGCCAAACCATTAAGAGGTTGCCTCATCTGCTGGGAGACTATTGAGGAACCTTAGGTTTATACCTTTCTAGGAAGAAAAAGGAAACACCATTCCTTTAGAAAATTTGCCTTAGTTTCCAGCGTGATGGTGTAGATGATTTCTGACTTAGTGCATATTGATTATTAGAATGACCAAAATCCCAAAGTAGCTTTGCTACTCTAAGCTAAAAATAATGCTCCCAAATGCAATGTAAAGATTACGTCTATACTCATGAAGTGAAAGCTATATATTAAATTTGAAAGAATACCCAATGTTGTTACTATATTTAATGTTTGGAAAATAAGTTCTTAGATTATGTTTTAGACTGAAAAACAAGGTTTCCAGCACACAGACTGAAAATATCACTCACTTATTGTCCTAGATCATCCTGCTATTTCTATGTCAAAGGCTTGATATGAGACTTAGTATCTAAATAGTACTATTTTACCAACCATATCAACTAGCTTGTTTTAAAAGTTGTTTATTTTCTAAGTCATTGATGAGAGCTATAGTCTTGTGTTAAAATTTTTAAAGAGTATACCTCACAAGACACACTCTGTGCTACTAGCCCTTTAAACAAAGTTCATTCCATATGACAGAAATAAATAATGGGTTTGCAAATTACACCATCCAATTGGTCTCCTGCACATTTGGCTTTGTGTCCTTGGAGTGATTTTCAGCATCATTAAGTGAAAAGCCCATCATTTCCCAAGTAACAAGGGATGAAGCACATACAGAGATTGACTTGGCGTGTGTTACATAAACTTTCTGTTTTAGATTTGAAGAATTTACATAACACCGAAACAAAACAACACCCTGCAAACATATTTGTACAGTCAGTTAAATTTCTCTACAGTCCCATTCTATAGTCAGCCCTGCCAAGGTTACTCTGGCTGTTAAATTTTATGACATAATTTTTTAATACAGTAATATTTTTCACTTAATTTTTTAAATTTATTGATGATACTGAGAATTTTTCTCCTGCATAATAGATGCCTATCTGAAACTTGGGAAGACAGAAAATTATTTAACATATTAGAAACTATTTGTACAATTGTTTTGATAATCAGTAAGTTTTGAAATAGCTACAACTCTCCTAGTCCAAAATTAATTCCAATAAAATTATATGAAGGCATTATTTTCATATGTGAATCTTATTTTTTTATATATACCACATTATATAGGCTGCTATATATAGAAATATATGTATATATATGCATATATATGTACATACATACATACATAAACATATATGTGTGTATATATACATATTCATAACTTTTTCCTTGGAGTTACTCGAATATTTGACACTCAATCCAACAAAAAATATATTTAAATAAAATTTTGAATTATATATTTTGTTACTGGAATATTGAAGGATGCCTCGACCTGTATTGACCTATTTGAAGTCTCTCCCTGTATTGACGTATCTGAAGTAATATAAAATTAGGTTTTTTTTATTTCAGACTAGTATTTTAAAGTCAAATGCACCATTCCTAATATGGTGACACTTTAAGCTTTAGTAATTGAAATAATTAAAAAATCATCAGGAAGATTGTGTACCCTGTGGGAAGGAAAAATGGAACACATTGTCAAATGCTTGAGGGTATTTCCTCCTTCTGCTTTATGCAGATCAATTTCTCCCTTGCAAAATTATTTTTAAAACAAATAGTTGAAATATACCAAATATACTAAGGGCCTTTCCTTTCCAGAGCTGACAGGTCAGAGAAGTCAAGACAAAATCTAATCAGCCACAAAAACCTCAAAGTGGGCCAGAGGGAGAATGTGGTCACACTTCTTCCCTTGCTTATTTGGACACCAGCGAACACACAAGGCACTTAGATTGATACTATTTTTTGCAGAGTCATAGCAAAGACAATAGGGCTGCCTGTGACAATAATCCAGAACAGATGATCATTTCTTGGCATACAGTTAGCACAGGAGGGCTCTGCCTGAGGTACCAGCCTTGTTTTATGTCATGTTAATTCTCACTTACGCATAGCACAAATTACTAACATAAAGCAAAGCAGTGCTTTTCATATTTTTTCCTTTGAATCACATCAAAAATTAAAACTATTATCCACAACTGCTCCCACGCGTTTTCACAGATCAGCTCCTCCAGAGCTATGGCATTTGCCCCTTTGCACTCGGAACAGCTAATCTTATCATTTAGTCCTTCAGTATGAGAAAGATATGCAACTGGCCTGAACACTGTTGGTGGATATGGTGAGATACAGCCACAGAGGCAGAGTACCAGATGTGGCCCTTTTTTTTTTTTTTTTCCAGTAAGATCTTATGGGGTGTAACTTCCCTTCACCTCTTTCTGCCTGGCTTGTGCTTGTGGGTGGCCTTTGTTTCTATGGTTGAAAGCTAAGGGATGGTGGGATCCAACTGTATCACATCTGATTCAGGTTGGCATTTGTGGCAGTAACAACATTCTAGATTGTTCAGCTTCCCACAAGCTATTCTTAGTGAATTTCCAAAGGTTAGTGAAAAAACAAACAACTCTCCTTCTCTTTTTTCTCCTCTGATGCCAGGGAAACTCGCAATAAGTCAAAAGATCTTACTTTAGAGTCTGGATCAGTTTCCAAACAACCTGGAGGGTTCATCAGGGATTCTATACTGTACTTTTTAAACCATTTATTTGGAAAGTTTGCTAAAATCTACTATCACTGGAAATCTGAGTCTCAGCCCCTCAGCCCACTAAACTGTACTCACATATAGAGTAGAAGGTTGGGTACATATCTATATAATGAAATGTGTTGGTATCAAAAGAATATAATATAATGAAAGTATTCTCATTTCCTATAAACATCCTACAAAATTTTTTCTAAAACATACTTTCCTTCGTTATGTTCAAAAGCACTCTTTGATTTTGTAAACATTTGTTACCCAGGTTATAAAGAGCAGGAAATGTTTGTCAAGACAGTTTATTAGCTAACTTGAAATCATTGAAAATAAGTTTATGACTAATTTCATTTAAAAAGCTGAAAAGCTAAATCTTCATTAGTTCACAGTTGTTTTTTAATTGATCTTCATGGCCCAATATAGTTAAAATAAAAGACTACTAGAAAGCCTATGGGGTTTGAATTTATGTAATTCTAGTCAAAATTAGCAAGCTTATTTTGGTTTTATTTTATTTTCTGATTTACATTATGCAGGAATGCTAGTGGTCTGGGACAATTTTAAGGGCCATCACAAATTTTTATGAAATATTTAATGAAATGGGACCAGTTCAGTATTGTTAATGTTTACAAACAAAAATTAGGTCTTATTAGAAGATAATCAAAAATTATAACTGATTTAGAAAATTAGTGAAAGTTTATATTCACTGCTAGCTGCCTATTCAAAAGCTATAACTCACATATTAGTTCTAAAGTTCGAACCAAGCATAATGTTCAGATAAATGTTTGTTTCCATGTCAATGACTTCTCTAACAAAAGATGCCTGCCTGAGAAAATAAGGCCAATATTAAACAATTAAATTAAACAATAAGGCCATTATTTGCATTTGTTTGCCTGACTATGAAGGTGGGTCATGGATATCTGGTTCATCAAATAGTGTTCTTCCAGTACTGCAGACACTGCCAGTATGGATTATGTGAACTTCCACTACTTTATCTGTATATTTAGGCTCTTCTTTGTCTACAATTTGGAGAACTTTAAGCCTTGAATTTCAATCTCACCCCATTTCAACCAATTCATTTGCTCAACCAATATTTATTCAGCATATATTCCAGACACTCTTCTAGGTACTGGGTATAAAGCAATGAACAAGAACACACAAATGGGATTCCCTAAGGAATTCCTTTTCTTAAGGAGCTTACAATTAATTGAGAAGAGATGGACTTACAACAGTTAATACATAGAGGACCTCAGGTAATCAGAAGTGTACACCTGGTGGTGTGACAGAGAGTGACTGATGTTAAGGCAGACAAAATTAGATAATGTGGTCAGGAAAAGTCTCTGAACAGAAGCCAATTTGAGATCAATCCCCCAAAATTACCGACATGGGGAGAGAGCTTTCCTAGCAGTGAGAATGCAAGGACAATGGTTGGGAGGTAAGAATGAGCTTCGCCTGACTAGAGATGGAGCAGTAAATGGGGGCTAGAGCAAGACATGAGC
This sequence comes from Pan troglodytes, assembly GCF_028858775.2. NCBI lineage: Eukaryota > Metazoa > Chordata > Mammalia > Primates > Hominidae > Pan > Pan troglodytes. The sequence continues at coordinate 178,755,223 of NC_072401.2, forward strand.
TTGGAGACAGGCAAGGACCAGCTGTGTAAGGCCTTACAAATTATAGTGAAGAGTTCCGATTTGAGTGTCCAGTAAGGCAGTGATGTGTTTCAATGTACATTATTAGCAGTCACTTTGTAATCCACCTTGCAGACTACTCTAAATTATTTTCTAAAAAATATTTCCTACATCGTCCACCTATTTAAAGTCTCAACTGTCTTTTTGGTATCATCAAGAAAATGACAGTATTTACAGACAATATTCTTGGCTTTCTACAGTGCAGAGGCAATGAACTTCTCAAATCATACCAAGCAAAACTTCCCTCCATATACTCTGTGCTTCATCCAAACTCTTCCGGTCAGGGTCCCCCAAACTTATCATTTTCTTTCCTGCCTTCATATGTCTGTACATCATCTTTCCCCTGAACCCATCCATCCATTATTTCTACTTCCTCAAGCTCTTCCCATTCAGTTCCTACAAACTGAATGTGTATATACCTGGCCAAGGTAATTTCTAAATAAGTTGTTTTCTCCTTTACCACTCATTTGGCACTTCATGAAGTGTGTCTTTTACATTTTAATACATAGGACCAAATAAACCAGCTGAAAGTTTGCTGAGATCAGCCAGTGATTTTCAATTTCTTTTCCTTCTCCCATCGCTAGCACATAATCTTTTTGTTTGTTTGTTTTTGAGACCGTGTCTCGCTCTGTCCCCCAGGCTGGAATGCAGTGGAGCGATCCTGGCTCACTGCAACCTCTGCCTCCTGGGTTCAAGCGATTCTCCTGCCTCAGCCTCCTGAGTAGCTGGGATTACAGGCACATGCCACCACGCCTGGCTAGTTTTTGTATTTTTAGTAGAGATGGGGTTTCACCAGGTTGGTCAGGCTGGTTTTGAACTCCTGACCTCATGATCTGCCCATCTCAGCCTCCCAAAGTGCTGAGATTACAGGCGTGAGCCACCCTGCCTGGCCGCACATAATCTTTAATACATCCTGTAATCCCAGCTATTCAAGAAGCTAAGCTGGTAGGATCTTTTGAGGCCAGGAATTCAAGACCAGCTTAGTCAACGGTGAGATAACCATCTCCACACACACACACAAGATTAGTCAGGCAGAATGGCATATGCCTATAGTCCTAACTACTCGTGAGGCTGAGGCAGGAGGATCTCTTATGCCCAGGAGTTGAAGGCTACAGTGAGCTATGATACACTCCAAGCTGGGCGATGGAGTGAGATTTGGTCTAATAATAATAATAATAAAATCTAAATACAATGAATGCTCACGAATGCTTGATAAAATATTGATGTCACTCACCTGGGTTCAATATGTACTTCTTGTGTGTGTGTGCTAAACTTTGAAGCACCTTTCTAAGATGACTTGTTGATTTGGGATATGGTCCAAATCAAAATAGAATTAAAAAAAAAAAATCTGTATTGGAACTTAGCCAATGGCCTTGATCTCCCTGACATCATTCTCTAGATTTCTATCTAACAATCCTGGATACTCAGTGTTTTTTTTTTTACGGAAGAACAATACCCATCAAGGCCTCTGTGAATGTGTCTGAGATAGTTTCACCTCGAGTCAAAGAATTTTGCAAATGAGTGGGATGAGTCCACTTCTTTCAGGCTGTCTCTTTGGAACACAAAGCAACCACTTGCTGGAGTTTAAAAATAAATTAACATGGTCAGCCATGGCCTTTCCCAGCACTTTTCATTAAGCTTAAGTCAATGAAATAGATTCAATTAGCTTGTTTTATTTTGAAAATAAACTTAAAAAAAAGTCTTCAACATTGATGGCTCTATTTCTCATGGAGTACAAAAAAAAAAAAGTCAATTTTGCTGAGCTATAGAAACAAGAAGTATACACTTCAAATAGACCCAGATACCACAGAAATGTAAACTATCTGGCACTAAATATTGAACTGACAGTAGCTGAGTTTTTTCATTTTCAATTTTAAAGCACTTATTAGTGTATAATCTGTTGCCCATTATTGTAGCATTCACCTGGAAAAACTATGGTGATATTTGGACACTGAATAAATATACACATTGTTTACTTAAGTAAAATTTTTATCAACAGTATTTAGACTATGTAAATAGAAACCATCCTAGAAAACAAAAATACCTTCAAACTAATTATGTGCTTCCATAGAAGGTCAACATCATTCTATTTAGTGTACGTGCTTCTATTATCTAATCTCAAAAAAATAGCTTGAAATATAAACTTTCAGAAAAGGATCCTGAGCCACAGTATTTTTTTTAAAATACAAGAACACATACACTCATGTGAAAAAAATTCTTGTTCCATACCCTGATTTGTTTTTTAATATTTTTAGTCATTGCTTTAAAAAAAAAAAAAGATTAAACATAAACTAAAGCAGGTGAGAAAGAAATGGGTTTATGTTCCTATCTGGGACTGGGACCTGTTTTATGTTACTAGAAATTGTTTCTACATGAAGGTAAATGAAAGAAAAATCTATTCTTTCATCACTAAGTAATCACTAATATTTTTTTCAAGCTCATCATTAGAAACAAGATGATGAAGTGGTCAAATTTAACTCAACTGAAAAATAACAGCTTCTAAATCTTTCCTTAGTGCTCACCTTACTTAGATCTTCTGAAGAAACTTAGGCCAAATGGGAGAATTTTTTTTTTTTTTTTTTTTTTTTTGCTGGAAATCAAGCTTCCCCATCCAGATGTGAAATTTACATTTATGAGAATGCAAAGCCAAAAGCAGTTTATAAAAAGTTTAATACCATAAAGAAATTTTTTAAAATGTGCATTTACTGTCTCTTTTGGCTGCACTGTATGGCATTTTAGGAGATACAGATTTTAACATGGAAATTGGTTTGGATGCTCTTGCCTCCGTGATTAAAACAGATGGCTAGTATACGTATGGCTTTCTCAGACTTAACCCCCATACCTCCCTCGCATCACTATATGTACTAATCTAATTTTTAGCAAGAATGTGGAAGGATTCCATAGGAAGTTTTAAACTCAGAAAATGAATCTGTAATTATCTCAGCTGGTGAACACAGGTATGAATCATGAAGTAAATTTCTAACTGCAGAGAAATACCCTTTGTACTCAAAATTCCTTAAGTGGAGCGAAAACATTTCCTACTTATATACATACATACATACGTACATACAGATATATACATATGTATACGACGAGTTAAAGGCTTGCAGTATTGAGATATTAAAACTCCCTAAAAAGAGCAGCTACATTTCATATTATCCCACAAAGTTTCAGGTTTTAGAAAATTAATAAAAACATAAGTAGTTATACATACTTAATAAAAATGTAAGTAGTAATACATATATACACACATACATATATACGCATATACGTATATGTATGTGTATATATAGTATATGTATATATATATAACTACTTATGTTCTTATTAATCTTCTAAAAACTGAAACTTTGTGGGATAATATGAAATGTAGCTGCTCTTTTTAGGGAGTTTTAATATCTCATACTACAAGCCTTTAACCTGTCATCTATAATCATTTGTATGTGTTTGGATTAACATAATTCTTTATAACTTCCATATCCCAGATGTAACCAAAAATAAAAATATAACGTTAGAGGTCAAAGCAAAATTTTTATTCTAATGTTATTCACACACTTTAAAAATTAACTCCATATTGTAAATGTCTCAGTAAAATCAAATACTTTCTCATTTTTTATTTCCTAGAAGAGAAAACGAAAAACCTCAAAATATTATTTGGATTTTCTGCATAGAGGGCTAAATTATTTGGAAGCATATTAAGATTTAAGTAAATTGGGATGTGGCATCAGCAAAATGGCAGAGTAGGAGATCCTAGCCTTTGCCACCCAACAAAAAAACAATTAGATCACTACGCACAAATGAAAATAGCTCTGGGATAGCTTAGAAGTACAGTTCATATAAGAAGCTGCAGCAATTCAGTTGTGGCGGGGAACAAAAACAGAATAAGGTCATGGAAAGGATAGGAAGAACACTTTCATTATTCCATCCCCTACGCTGGCACAGCTTGGTACCAAGTGTCCTGCAAGTCCCCCTGTGGGGGAAAAGGAGAACAGGGTGAGCAAGCAGCTTCCCCAGACTTTGGAAGCCCTACCAAAAAAACCTGCTTTGGTTTTAACCACATGCAGATTACTGGAGAGATCAGCATAGCAGAGATGTCTGTAGATGCCTAGTAACAAAGAGTAAAAGCCATAAGTGTCAGCCACATGACAGATGCCATAGTGGCCTCCAGTTACCTGCTCTGCAAAGGACTCCAACAGCTTTCACTAGTGAGGACCTCAACAGTACATCCTTGTAGCTGCCATATACTACCTGTCACAGCTTTCACCTTTAAGACTCCAAAGATTTTGTCTTTGCTGAACCCAGCCACAACCCACCATATCATCCTTTCACTTTCAGCCTATGTGTATCATTGTATCTAAAATGAGTCCCATGGCGGGAGGGGGGAGGGATAGCATTAGGATATATACCTAATGTTAAATGACGAGTTAATGGGTGCAGCACACCAACATGGCACATGTATACATATGTAACAAACCTGCACATTCTGCACATGTACCCTAAAACTTAAAGTATAATAAAAAAAGAAAATGAAAAAAATAAATAAATAAAATGAGTCCCATAGCTAACATGTCACTGGATCTTTATTTTTTATCGATTTAGTAACTTTATAGAGAAGTAAAAGTATAGCGTTTTTGTATGCAATGGAAATTTAAGTGTTTGTGAGCTTAATAGGCTATTATAACTATAATATATTTTGTGTCAGCCTCATGGTAACCACAAATCAGAAATCTTCAGTAGATGTACAAAAGATAAAGCAAGAGGAATCAAAGTATATCACTACAGAATATCATCAAATCACAAAGAAAGACAGCAAAAGAGGAAGAAATGAAATAATGAATATAGAAAACAGCCAGAAATCAATGAACAAAATGGCAATAGTAAATCCTTACCTACCAACAACTACTTTAAATGTGAAGGAATTAAATTCTACAGTCAAAAGATATACAGTGTCTGAATGGATTAAATGAAAACAAAACCCAATTAAATGCAACCTACAAGCGACTCCTTCATCTTTAAAAACACACATAGGGTTAAAGGAATGGCAAAAAAATTTACCATACATATGAAAACCAAAATAACACAGAGATAGCTATACTTACGTCAGATAAAAACAGGCTTTAAATTGAAAACTGTCACAAGAGACAGCAAAAGCCATTGTATCATGAGAAAGGAATCAATTCATTGAGAGGATACAATTGTAAACATATATGAACCCAATATTGGAGCAAATATTAACATATATAAAGGGAAAAATTAACAGAAATGTAAAAAAGTAAGGCATTTCCATACTCCACTTTTTACAATGGATATTCAGACAGAAAATCATTTAGAAAACATTGGACTTGACCAAATAGAGCAAAGACACATGTACAGAACTTTCCACCCAACAGCAGCAGGATGTGCATTCTTCTCAAGTACACATGCAACATTCTCTGGAATAGATCATATGTTAGGCCACAAAATAAGTCTAAACAAATTTAACAAAAGTGAAATCATATTGAACATCTTTCTAAACACAATGATGTGAACCAGAAATCAATAACAGGAGAAAACTGAAAAATTCACAAATCCGTGGAAATTAAACAACATGCCTCTGAACGACCAATAGATCTAAGAAGAAATTCAAGAGGAAATTTAAGAATATCTTGAGACAAATGAAAACGGGAACACAGCATCCCAAACTTAAGGGATTCAACAAAAGTAGTTTAAAGAGGGAATTTTATAGTGATAAACATCTACATGAAGAAAAAAGTGAAAAGGTCAGAGCAGAAATAAATAGAGACTAAAAAAATAGAAAAGATCAATGAAACTAAGAGTTTCTTTTTGCAAAGGTAAATAAACTTGATAAAACTTTAACTAGTTTAAGAAGAAATTGAAGCCTTTTAATAAATAGAATTAGAAAGAATAGACATTATAACTGATATCCCAGAAATACAAAGGATCATAAAAGACTAGAACAAACTAGTATATGTCAACAAATTAGATAACCTACAAGAAAAAGATAAATTCCTACAATTATACAACCTGATAAAACTGAATCAAGAAGAAACAGAAAGCCTGAACAAACCAATAACAAGTAGGAAGATTAAATCTCTTCTCAAAAATCTCCTATCAAAGTAAAGTCCAGGACCTGATGTCTTCACTAAAGAATTTTATAAAACATTTAAAGAATTATTCTCAGCAAACTAACACAAGAACAGAAAACCAAACACCGCATGTTCTCACTCATAAGTGGGAGTTGAACAATGAGTACACACGGACATAGGGAGGGGAACATCACACACCGGGGCCTGTCGGGGGGTGCGGAGTGGAGGGAGGGATAACATTAGGAGAAATACCTAATGTAGATGACGGGTTGATGGGTGCAGCAAACCACCATGGCACATGTATACCTATGTAAAAAACCTGCACGTTCTGTACATGTACTGCAGAACTTAAAGTATAATAATAATAAAAAAGAATTACAACCAACCTTTCTCTAACTCTTCCAAAAAATTGTAGCAAAGGAAACACCACCAAATTTATTTTACAACGCCAACATTAACATGATACCAAAGTCAGGCAAGGACACTATAAGAAAAGTAAGCTACAGGCCACTATTACTGATGAACATGCAAAAATCCTGAGTAAAATACTAGCAAACCAAATTCAACAGGACAGTAAAAAGATCACACAGCATGATCACATGGCAATTATTTCTGGAATTCAAGAATGGCTCAACATACATAAATCAATAAATGTGATATGCCACATTAAAGAATGAAGGATAAATATATAATTATCTCAATAAATGCAGAAAAGGTATTTGACAAAATTTAACGTGTTCATGATAAAAACTCTCAACAACTCTCAACATATCTCCCTGTTGCTGACTTCCATATATCATTCAACAAGTCTAGTTGCTTCTACATCCAAATAGTGTTTCATGCTTTAACTTCTTTCCATCTATCATTTCTCACATTGATATCTGCCTCAGCCCTTGAATTGCTCTCTCTGCCTCCAGTCTTGAGTCTCCATGAAGCCACTCAGCGTACTCTCAAATTTTACCATCCCACTGTAAAATTGTTCAGTAGCTACCCATCATCCCCATGTTAAAGTCCAAATCCCTTAATATCACTTTTAAAATCCTCTACAGTCTAACAAACTGAGTATTTATTTAGGCTTATATGCAACCTCTTTCCTTCCTATTTAAAAAATATAGCAAAAGCTAACATATTTTTGTTCTTTGAATGGACTTTCCATTCTGTCATTCCTTTCACCACCCTCTCCTTAGCATATGAATTGCTTATGGATTGGGTAAGCATTTTGCTTACTTGACACAGAATCACATATCCTCTAGCTATCCGTGCTGTTTATTTTCCTCTTTATATTATCAACTCTACTCATCCTTCAGTCTCCATCTATCACATACACAGAAAATCTTTCCTTAAGTCTTTGAGATTGAGATCCTCTGCTATCTGTATTTAAAATGAATGCATTCCTGTAGAATCATATTTTGTCAAATTTTATTTTCTGAATTTTTACCTGTCTTCCTTTAATAATTGACTCTTCTCTGAGACCAGGTTCTGTAGTTGCCTTATTTACATTTATCCAATGTTTAACAAATTACATATATATACTAGATAATATATACCTTGAAAGAAGGAATATGTGATTGAATGAATGAATAAATTTCTTAGAACTTGAAAGAGAGAATATTGTTTATTGGTAAATCAAAAGTCTGAAAACAGCCACGCACAGTGGCTCATGCCTGTAATCCCAGCATTTTGGGAGGCCGAAGCAGGTGAATTTGAGCTCAGGGGTTGAAGACCAGCCTGGGCAACATGGTGACATCCTGTCTTTATCAAAAATACAAAAATATATATATATAGCCAGGCATGATGGTGTGCACCTGTGGACCCTGCTACTGGGGAAGCTGAGGTGGGAGGACTGTTTAAGCCCAGGAGCAGAGGTTGCAGTAAGCCGAGATTGTGCTACTACATCCCAGGCTGGGTGACATAGTAAGACCCTGTCTCATTTAAAAATAAAAATAAAATTTTAAAAGTTTGAAAATAATATCTTTTCTAAAATTCTTATAGGTAAAAACAAATTATAAAAATTAGGCCAGAATCAAAATATGATTAAATTTTTAAAAGAATCCCCTTGCATCCTTAAAGAAGATAAAAGATAAGCAGTAACTCTTGAAAAAATATTTTTTAAAAACATTGTTTTCTTAGCATATTATTGTTTTCATTTACTTATTTAACAAATATTTATTGAGTGCGTACTATTACCCAGGCACTATGCCATCTCTTTGATAAACAACATAATTAGAATGTTTTGCATGTGTTCCATTAGATGATTTAATTTTAAAGTTAGAAACCGTGTGATTTTAAAAATCAGCTCAGCACATAGCTAACATGAAATATAAACAAGATCTTACATGATGAAAAGAATAGCTAAAAACTACTGCCTTGTATATTTAGAAAAGAAAATTACATGGTAGAAAGACCCAAAGGAATAGCTACCTTGATTTAACACTGCTGGAACTTTCAGCATTTGGCTCATGACCAGTAGAGCACATTGGTATTGTAAGGCCAGGCATTGAAAAGAACACTAAGATTCGCTTGCTACCTTCCTTACATAAGCCAGAATCCATGTACTGTATATGAGTCCACAAAAATAATAAAGGTGTGGTGACCCAAGAGCAATGCTTACATAATTATCTCCAGTTGTCATCAAAGTTTTAATTTAAAGATTGGAAAAAATGGAAAATGCTGGTCTCTATAATCTGAGAAAGAACTAGAAGGGACAATGACACATTTTTCTTTTATGGACTTATGTTTTATGGACTTATGACATTACATGAAGGATTTATTGTTAGAATCTATATATATGCAGATCACATACAGTTTCATATATAATTATATAAAATGTAAGAGGATGGCAATTAGTCTCATATTAATATTCAAAGTGCTAACAGTTAACACCATATCATTTTATTAAAAGCAAGAAATTCCTATTATTTTCCATTCAAAAGAAATAAAATATTTCCCTACTATAGTTACTCATTTGGAAGATATGTGAAAACTGGCAGTCACTTGGCTTTTGAAGGAATGAAACTTTGAAAGGGTTCAGATGAATTGTTCTAAATGTAGATTTTAATTGGTTCCTTCATTCCCCGTGACCTATAAAATACTCAGAGAAGCTTCAAACAAAATGTGTTTTCTCCCCACCCTGATCCTTGCCATTGGCACAGGCTGCTTATTTTCTTATGTTTCAAATTATCTGAGTTAACGTGACTGGCTTTGTTTAGCAATGACTTCACATAACTGGGCCTTTTATCAGGCATTTTTATATACCGGCACTATTCATGTTATTATCAAAGACTGAAAAACAACATTTTTTGTAAAAGCTGAGCAAAACACCAAAGAGTATGATGGCAACAATAATATATTTATCATGAGATGCTGGTAAGAAGAGTTAAACAAACCGAAAAATAAATGATCTAGCAACCAGAGGCTGGAGTGAGGGTGGACAGGGAAAGGGGAAATGTTGGTCAAAGGGTGCCAAGTTTCAGTGAGATGGGAGGAACAGGCTCTGGTGATCTATTGCACAGAATGGTGACTCTAGCTAGTAATAATGTATTGTATATTTCAAAACAGATAAAAGAAAGGATTTTAAGTTTCTCACCACAAACGAATGTTAACTCTTTGAGGTGATGGATACGTTAACTAGCCTGATTTGATCATTTCACAATACATGTATACATGACATTGTACCCCATAAATATATTCAATTATTATTTGTCAATCAAAAATAAAATAAAACTTAAAAATAAAATTCTCATCCTAAAAAGAATTTTAAGGCTAAACATGAGCTTTCAAAGAACATTTTTGGAAAGTACGTGTGAATAAATATTTTCAGGGCTAGTTTCTTTTCATTAGTACATGTTAAGCATTTCTCTTCTACAATGTGTTTAATATCTACACATTATTATATCATAATTATGAGCCATAATTTTTATATCCATCTGCCACTGATATTTTATTTTCAGTATTCTATCTTTAATCATGAACCTTACTTTTTGTATGCACTTCTGATTATTTCCATGGAACACATTCACTGAGTTGTAATTGTTGGGTCACAGGGAACTGCTCTGTCATTTGAAATCTGGGAAGCAGGAACCATATTGTAATGCGCCTCATTTATAAACAGGACCACCATGCCATCTGCAGATGGCACTATGTGAGCACCTGACTAAGGTGGGCCAGGTGCTCTTCACGGTTTTTAACTTTGAGCCTAAAAAGCTGGTTTTATGGGCCTTCCTAATCATATTCATCTTTTAGTAGTTGACCCCTTCCTCTGGCTTCTTAAGAAGTTAATGAATTTAAAAATCAATACTAAAAATGTTTAAGGTCATAAATATCTTCTACTTGCTTTACAAAGGAAGAAAAAACACCCTGGCCTCACGAAGGCTTTAGTCCTACTTAAATTCATTCACACTTTGTAGGATTATTTCATATTATTGAGGTGGGATATTGAATTATTAATTTAGCAATTTGTGTTTTCAGATCATGAATTATGTTAATTTCCATTTCAGTGAATGTTAGAGTATTTGACCAGATTGTGATGTTGCCTACTTTGTATAAAATATTCTTTTCCATGAATACATTGAGAAATTAATTAGAACATAGATTGTTTGGCTCAACAAATCAGAATTAAGTGCAGGGTAAAAAAATGGGTTTTTATTTCTAGATTATAGAATAAATACATATATTTACCTTACTTTCCTCCTGAAAGCATACTAAGTTGGCTATTAAAAATATACAAATGCGTAAGAAAAAATAGGTAGTGATACCACGGTAGTCCACTCATTTTCTTCTTTAAAGTCAGCATACTCATCCGAAACTGTCACAGATACCTGCTGCTCATTGGCTCATAGCCATGTCTATCATAAGGAAGCAGATTCTCAAATAAGATTGTGGCTATAAATCAATGAACAGCAGTCTGGCAATAAGAATTCTGTGACCAGTGGTGAATGGGGAATAGATGGCCCATGACATGCAATAATAATACAATTGTTAAAACTTTCATCATCAGTTAGTCAGGATGGGTAATAGTGGAAAGGAAGTACATGAGTTTATGCAATATTTTTCTTGAAAAGTATGAGGGAATATATTATTGAATTGGGTGGCTGTGACTAAGTGCCATAAATTCAATGAAGAGAGCCAATGACAGGCCCAGAATGATTAATCAGCAATTAAGGGCAAAATCTGAAAGCCAAAGGAGTTCCTTGGCAGCATTTAGTAAAACTCTAATCTCCTATAAATGGAAAGAAGACAGAAAGGAGGAATGGGCTCAAGACTAAATCATAAGAGTAGAGGAGATTCAGACAATGTTAAAGGCTGCAATTTTTACAACAAGGTCAGATATTTGAAAGGACTCACAAGATTCCATGGAGCACATTCATGTAAGACTTTTAATACAGGCAAATGATACAGTACGTTAGGAGAAAGAGAATGTAAAAAAGCATCAATATCTGAAAGTCTTCCAGGCATAGCTACCTAGGGCCCTTATTCACAGAAGGGTGTGCTTTGTCTTTGGACTGAACTTCCAAGGTTTATTGCAAGTAAATTTGGTTTGGAAAGACCTTCATAAGAGTTTCCAGCAGAGTTCTGTATTCCCCTAAATTCACCTAGCTAAATTTGGCTGCAGAACCAGTGATGCTACATATAAGGTATCAATAAACAACCCAGCCTGGGTACCACTTGCGGTATTCTAAATTTTAAACTAAATGTTATAAATTATGAGTTAGCCCACTACCCTTATATGGCAATGAGTCAGATACTTCCATGTGCCCCTGGAGATAAGCACAGAACGGTCATAGTTCATCTGTAAAATTATTCTATGCTACAAAATACGTAGCTCCAGTGAGTTTCCTAGGCCAAATTCAGATTTCTAACAAGAAAGAAATGAGACACTGACACTTGGGAGGTGAAAATCTGGGTAGATTCATTTGAAACCCTGGAACTCCAGATGCCCCTAGTTCTACTGGTCTGGCAGTGGCCTACTTCTTCTTAGAAAATAGTAGCCACCTCCAGCCTAAAGATCATGGAGAGGTCTTCATGAAGCAGATGCCTTATGAGACAAAGTCCCTTTTCCTGGAGTCAACCCTCTTCTTCCTTCCTGACAACCAGATCAATAATAAGAGTCAAATACCAGCACAGCCCAACTGGGGAATAAGACTGGCAGAGGTAGGATAGTATCACTCTCGGGAACAATATCCCAAGGAAGATAGATTTAAAGGAGGAATGCAGAACATAAAGTTGAGAAAATGAGAGTCTGTCATTATGGGAGCCCTCTGCTAGCATACATGATTTAGCCCTCTGACAGTCCAGGAGATGGTGCTAACACACTATTTAGATGGCTCATGGAAGCTTGAAATAAGTTACAGCCTATACAGTTAGTCAAATAAAAATGCCAAAATTGACAGGAAAGGTATAATTGAAAGGGATCAGAAGGCTCAAGTAGGCACTCTGATAAACCATACAAGGCTGGAAAACCCACCAGCCATCTGTTTCTTACAAGACATGAAAGACACTCCATTTACCAAAGAAGAGTGTCCTAATGAAAGGGGTACTAACATTGTTCAGAAGATAGTGATGGCTGTCTTCTGCAGGCTAAAGCTGACAAAAAGAGGTGCTACAACAGAACTGAATCGTAAAAATACAATGGAGATTGCAGGACAATGGAATGATAAAGGTCCAACACTTAACCATCAGTGGCAAGACTAATGCAATCTTCACAACAGCAGAAAAACCTGAATGGCAGGCCCATCAGAGGGCCATGGAGATGGTTAATAGGACAGAGTGTTCCTACAGGCAAGAGAGAGGAAAACCAATGAGTGTTTTAAATTTAAAGAATCAGAAGAAATCCCAAATGGATAAACAAGAGGGTGTGGACACTCACCACAATAAACGTCATGATCCCACCCCAATTTCCTAAACTAGCTCTCAGACCTGAAACCCAACCACTGAAGAAACAGTTTCGTTCCTATAAAGAAGGACCCTGAAATGCCAAAGCAAGTGTATTCAGTAGTAAACTACCTAGTCCATCCCCAAAGGAATACATAGCCATTTTCTTTGGTAACAGTGAACTGGAAAGGGGGAAATAACTAGGTTTTTTGTTTTTTTTTTTTTGAGGATGCTTGGACACAGGATCTGAGTTGGCACAGATATTCAGGGTTCCAAAGTGATAATATGTGCAATGTGGGGACTAGAAAACAAATGGAGTCTTCACCTAGATCCAGGTACCAGTGAAGCTACTAGGTCCATTATTCCACCTGATGAACATTTCTCTAGCATTCTAATGTATAATTAGCATAAACACACATGGCAGTTGATGGGACCTTCATCAAAAGTTCTTGACCTATAAGACAGAGGTAGTTTCAGTTTTCAAATTCAGTTTTCAATTGAAGACTGAAACTACCTCTGTCTTGAGCCAAGAGATTAAAAAACAAACAAACAAAGCAAAACAAAGTAGAGTACATGCCAGAGGGAATGGCAGAGATTACTGTCACCCTCAGTAACTAAAAAAATGCAGGGGTGGCCACTATAATATCCCATCTAATTTATCAGTCTGACCCTGAAAAGTGTAAATATTTTTTAAAAAGGGATCATTCTTTCTTTTAAAAATATCTACAAAAACCTATAACTTCTAGCTATGGACACTGATGGCCATCCTCCCCATTCTGGTATTTAGGGGCTTTCTGCCTGAGGGCAGTTTCCCATCCACTGGCCACAAAATGAAATCTAACACTTTACAGCACCCATACATACAGGTTCTATTTAGGCTTCCCACTCCCTGCAGGTGTCTATTGAGGAAATAGGTCCAGCTATGAAATAACAGAGATAAACCAAGTCAGGTCCTCTTAATTGTCAAAAAAGTTCTTCATTCTTAAATGTTACAGAAAAAAAACATTCTCACCAGTCATAGAAGAAATCCAACTGCAAGAAGAAGACCAATATAAATAAATAGTGCTAACTAGCCCTAAAGAAAACAATAAAGATTCATGAAACATATAAAATATATAAAATAATCTTACCAGTATCTTCAGAAAGTTTGGAGAAAATATTGAATTCCCAGGATGCTGTGAAAACAGTCATTAGAGAATGTGTTAGACAGAGAATGCTGTAGATAATTATGACCTTCTTTTTTGTTTTTTTGTTTTTGAGATGGAGTCTCACTCTGTCACCAAGGCCACAGTGCAGTGGTGCAATCTTGGCTCACTGCAACGTCTGCCTTTTGGGTTCAAGCAAATCTCCTGCCTCCCGAGTAGCTGGGATTCCAGGCACGTGCCACCATGCCCAGCTAATTTTTGCATTTTTAGTAGAGACAGGGTTTTGCCATGTTGGCCAGGCTGGTCTCCAACTCCTGACCTCAGGTGATCCACTGCCTCGGCCTCCCAAAGTGCTGGGATTACAGATGTGAGCCACCATGCCTGGCTGATAATTGACTTTCAGTGTCTATCTTCCATATCTTTAGTAACAAAAAATTGATTTTTAGATTAACACGCTTCTTTGCAGCTAAACTATTATGCTTCTCAGCATTCCACGAAACTAATGGGAAATTATGTTACTAAATTCTGACCAGTGAGATTGTATTAGTCTGTTTTCACACTGCTTATAAAGGTATACCTGAGACTGGGCAATTTATAAAGGAAAGAGGTTTAATGAAGAACTCACAGTTCCACATGGCTGGGGAAGCCTCACAATCATGGTGGAAAGTAAGGAGGAGCAAGTCATATCTTATGTAGATGGCAGCAGGCAAAGAGAGAGCTTGTGCAGAGAAACTCCCACTTTTAAAACCATCAGATCTTGTGGGACTCATTTACCATCACAAGAACAGCACAGGAAAGACCCACCCCCATGATTCAATCATCTCCCACCGAGTCCCTCTCATAACACGTGGGAATTATGGGAGCTACAAGATGAAATTTGAGTGAGGACACAGAGCCAAACCAAATCACTCTACATCTGGCCCCTCCCAAATATCATATCATCACATTTCAAAACCAATCATGCCTTCCCAACAGTCCCCCAAAGTCTTAACTCATTTCAGTATTAACTGAAAAGTGCACAGTCCAAAGTCTCATCTTAGACAAGGCAAGTCCCTTGTGCCTATGAGCCTGTAAAATCAAAACCAAGTTAGTTACTTCCTAGATACAATGGAATTACAGGCACTGGATACATACAGCCATTCTGAATGGGAGACATTGGCCAAAACAAAGGGGCTACAGGCCCCATGTAAGTTTGATATCCAGCAGGGCAATAAAATCTTAAAGTTCCAGAATCATCTCCTTTGAACCAAGTCTCACATCCAGGTCACACTGATGCAAGAGGTAGGTTCCCATGGTCTTGGGCAGCTCCACCCCTGTGGCTTTGCAGGGTACAGACTTCCTCCTGGCTGCTTTCACAGGTGGGCATTGAGTGCCCTGGGCATCCAGCTGTATCCATACATCCCCTGAAATCTAGGCAGAGGTTTCCAAACCCCAATTCTTGATTTCTGTGCACTAGCAGGCTCAACACCATGTGGAAGCTGCCAAGGTTTGGGGCTTGCACCTTTTGAAGCCATAGCCCAAGCTCCACATTGGCCCCTTTCAGCCACGGCTGGAACAACTGGGACTCAGGGCGCCAAGTCCCTTGGCTGCACACAGCATGGGGACCCTGGGCTCAACCCACAAAACCACATTTTCCTCTTAGGCCTCTGGGCCTGTGATGGAAGAGGCTGTCATGAAGACCTCTGACATTCCCTGGAGATATTTTTACCATTGTCTTAGGAATTAACATTCGGCTACTCGTTACTTAGGCAAATTTCTGCAGCTGGCTTGAATTTCTCCTCAGAAAATGGGATTTTTCTTTTCTGTCTCATTGTCAGGAGGCAAATTTTTGGAATTTTTATGCTCTGCTTCCCTTATAAAACTGAATGCCTTTAACAGCACCCAAGTCACATCTTGAATGCTTTGCTGCAGAATTTCTTCTGCCAGATACCCTAAATCATCTCTCTCAAGTTCAAAGTTCCACAAATCTCTAGGGCAGGGGCAAAATGCCATCAATCTCTTTGCTAAAACATATCAAGAGTCACCTGTGCTCCAGTTCCCAACAAGTTCCTCATCTCACTCTGAGACCACCTCTGCCTGGACCTTATTGTCCATATCACTATCAGGCTTTTGGTCAAAACCATTCTACAAGTCTCTAGGAAGTTCCAAACCTACCCACATTTTCCTGTCTTCTTCTGAGCCCTCCAAACTGTTCCAACCCTTGACTGTTAACCCAGTTCCAAAGTCAATTCCACATTTTCAGGTATCTTTTCAGCAGTGCCCCATTATGACAAGAACAGCACAGGAAAGACCTGCCCCCATGATTCAATCATCTCCCACCAGGTCCCTACCACAGCCCGTGGGAATTATGGGAGCTACAAGATGAGATTTGGGTGGGGACACAGAGCCAAACCATATCAGAGATGTAACTAAAACTTTCATATAGAACTTTCCAAAAGTCTCTTAAATAAAAAGTAAAATAAGTCTTATTTCCTCTCCTGTTCATTTTGGTGTGAATACAGTCATCATATCTGAAACTCATGTAGGCATCCTGAACCATGAGGCCTGCATTAAAAATGGCAAGTTGTAAGACAGAGTTTGACTCCCTAATGACCGCAGACCTGCAAGCGTCCTCAGATTTAGGTATGTGTAAAAAAAAAGAAACTTGTCCTGTATACAATATATCTGGTAATAATTTTACTTTCAATGGCAAAATATGCAATTATTTTTGCACCAACCTAATAGTAAACATAAGCCAATATAATTCTTTTTATTTTTTTAAGAGACAGAGTCTGTCATCCAGGCTGGAGTGCAGTGGTGCAATCATAGCTTTCTACAGCCTTAAACTTCTGGCCTCAAGTGATCTTCTTTCCTCGGCCTCTTATGTAGCTGAGACTACAGGTGCTCCACCACACCTAGCTGTTTTTTTTTTTTTTTATTTTTATAGAGATGAGATCTTGCTATGTTGCCCAGGCTGGTATCAAATTCTGGTCTCAAGCAATCCTCCTGCCTCAGGCTCTCATAATTTATAAAAGAAATTAATAACCCTTTTGGAAATTAAAAACATAAATAGAAAAACAAAAAAAAATTGGATCAGGAGGGTTAGAACATAAAGGAGGAAATTGTCTGTGATGTAAAGCACAGTCAACAAAAGGGACAGAACATCTCAGAAAAGAAATGTCAAAGAAAAAAATCCAGGAGTGCTAACATTTGGATAAGAGAAAAATATTAAGAAGAAATTATTTTGGAGAATAAGAAAAAATTATCAGGCCTGACTTTGTATTGGAAGGTTGATCCTATAAATTCTAAGCTGAATATTGGTAAGAAGACACCAAGAAATTTTAGAACCTAAAATTTTTTAGGCCTCCAAGCCTCTAGATGGAAGAACTCACTTGCAGACTCAAGGCGCCAGCTGCCATTAACCTTGTCATCAGCAACACCAAACCATTCCCTTACAACTTCAGAGTTCTAAGGGAAATTAATTTTATTTGAGCATCTGATACTCTATCAAAATCTCAGTGGAATGTGGAAGCAAAATAAATGCATTTTAAAACACACAGGAATCATAAAATTTAACTTCCCATTATAAATAACTTACTTTACAGAATACTCTAGCAAAATGACAGAGAAAACAAAAAAAATTTTTTAAAGACGTTGTATTAATGAAAGAGGGACACAGTGATGGAAAGTTCCAGCATGGCAGTCATAGAGTATAAGGGGAGGAATCTTGTTTTCCCATGGTTTGGAAGTAGGGGTTCCAAGGAAGTAAAATAAATGTATGTCAAAGGAAGCTACAGGAAATGACATTTGTCACACTAAGAGATGGTGTAATCCAAAGATATAAGAAAGACACAAGTAGAAACTACAGGAGCGCCAAAAGCCATATAAGAAAATCATGGTACAAATATAAAGCTAATTAAAACATGATATAATTGTAAGAATGATAATTTGAAGGAATTAAGAGAATTATTTTGAGCTTGATGTAGGCAACACGGCAGTTACGGCATCAGACTTTAAATAAAGAAAATATAATCCCAGGCCATTACTTACGTGTCTGTAGTTCCTGACTCATAACTCCCATAGCCCTTGTTCTTTCTCCCCAGGGCAGGCCATAGAAACTGAAAATATAACCTCACATTCACCTACCTATCTGTCTTGGAGCTGGCCACAAACCAATGCTCTGACCTACTTTATCTGACCATAGGTCATAAGACCCACATTTCAGAAAGGGTCCTGTACCATATACTGGAGGAAGGAATGCCACATGGAGAGGACAGGAAGGATCTAAACAGACAGGCCTTGCTGGGGTTCCCCCCACCCACCCCAGTCTATTAGTGTTAGATCCTATCCTTTTTGCCTAATCACATTTCTACATGGTTGCCCACGCTTCAATCCCACCTATTTAATGAAGTCTCCACAAAAGGCTATTTATTTTCTCACTGCTGATAAAGACAAACCGGAGACTGGGCAATTTACAAAAGAAAGAGGTTTAATGGAGAACTCACAGTTCCACATGGCTGGGGAAGCCTCACAATCATGGCAGAAGGCAAGGAGGAGCAAGCCATATCTTACCTGGATGGCAGCAGGCAAAGATAGAGCTTGAACAGGAAGACTCCTGTTTTTAAAAAACCCTCAGATCTCGTGAGATTCATTCACTATCACCAGAACAGCGCAGGAAAGACCCACCCCCATAATTCAATCACCTCCCACCAGGTTCCTCCCACAACATGTGGGAATTGTGGCAGTTACAATTCAAGATGAGATTTGGGTGAGGACACAGCCAAAGCATATCAACGGGTATGAAGAGCTTCCAGATAGCTGAACACATGGAGGTTTCTGGAGAGTGGTATACTCAGAGAGGGCACAGAAACTCCACGCCTCTTCTCCCATACCTCACTCTAGGCACCTCTTCATCTGTATCATTGGTAATATCCTTTATCATAAATGTGGTTCCCTGAGTTCTGTGAGCTGCTCTAGCAAATTAATCATACCCAAGGAGGGGATCATGGGAACCCCAATTTATAGCTGGTTGGTCAGAAGCACGAGTCACAACCTAGGACTTACAACTGGCATAGAAAATGGGGGCAGTCTTGTGGGACTGAGCCCTCACCCTGTGGGATCTGACTCTCTCTCCAGGTAGACAGTGTCAGAATTGAGTTGGAGGACACCCAGCTGGTGTCTGCTGTAGAGATGATGGCTTGCCTGCTTATTGGTGGGGAGAAGTCCCCACACATTTGGTCACAGAGGTCTTCTGTGTTGATTGCTATGGGGTGAGAGCAGAGGAAAAACAGTTTGTGTGTATTTCCACTCACCCAACTTGTATCTGAAGAGAGGAACATTTACATTGGCATAGTCATTTAAATGCTATCTTACTGGTTTTTCACTTTATAAATTAACCTATAGATAAGGCATGAAGACAGTTATAAGGAATAACTGATATAATCTAGGAGGTATTTTGCAGGAAGAGAAGAACCCAGGCAGGCTGTGGCTAGAATAGGGAAATATGGAGATAGGATCTAAATAAATTGAAATAAAAATGTAGACGTTTTAATATATTTTCAAAAATTACTATAATAAAGAAAGGTAAAATAATAACATAACTATCTAATGTGTTCACCTGCAGGGAAAGGAAGCAAAAGTACAGTGGTATGAAATGAGATATAGCCTTCTTTTCTCTATCAGGGAATCAGATGTTTTTGAACGTACGTGAGCGTCAAATGATCACATAAACTCATTCTTGGGATTTTTAAATAATTGCATAAAATTCTTGAAATAACTTATAACTGCTTGTGTTTAAAATATTTTCATGACATCAACAAATTTGAGCAAACATTCTGAGTAAAGATAATTAATTGTACTTGAAATGTCAGACTGAGACCCAGGGTCAAATTTGCAAAATTTTTTTAAAAAGTAATTATTCTCTAGTGCCATAAAATATTTAGTTTGAATATTGCTAAAATCTATGTTATGTCTATTACGTTAACAACTATGATGATAACTGGGATTTTCCTAGTGAGGAACTAAAAGTCCTTTAGGTGTTCCTTAATTCATAACTATATATATTTTTAAATGCCCGTTTGGGATCAGAGAGATTAAAAGATGCTCCGACATGTTTATATGAGACTGTGCATAGGTAGCTGGAATCTATTCAAAGTAGTTGAGTGTTTCTTGGAGATTATATTCTAGCTCTTTCCCTTCCCAACTGTGTGACCTTGGGCAACCACTTAATCTTCCTTCATCTCAATTTGATCCCCTTTAAAATGAGAATAATATCAGTTCATACTTGACAGTGATTATGACAGTATAAGAAATGAATTAACATAAAATTATTCAAGAATTCTTGACACATAATAAGCATTCAATAGATGTTAGTTATGATCACCATCCTAAAGAAAGAAGGAATGAGGCTTCATGAGCCTAGCCTAAGAACAAAGCAGACATATGGAGGGCAGTAGTTCTGAGTCTTGGCTACTACTTTAACCAGCAGGAAAACTAGTCCTCTGGATGGATGCAAGTGTGTTTCAAAGAGGTAGATAGGTAGAGGTACAGGTAGAAGTGGAGAGAGAGGGAGGGAGAGAAAGAGAAATAATTTTAAAATTAAGATTTTTTTAAAATTCTTAAAACAATGGGATACAAATAATATTGGTTTGTATCATAGACAAAAAGAAAAAAGTAGTTCTCCATCCCTGCTGACCCATTTCAATTTTACTTTGCACCGTTATACAAATTGGCACAAGGAAGCTCCAGATAATGGCAATGAACTGCTGTGGTCATTACCGCAAGACAAGAGATATTCTAATGCCTGACAGCGCAGTTTGAAATGGCTGTGACGCCCAGCAAGTGGGACTGCCTTGTGTAGCACAATAATGAGAGCACCAGAGGCTAGACGGCTGCTTTGTCTTTCTCAATCCATTCGTTGGTCCCTGGCTATTCTAAAACAAATACACTCTTTTCATTGAGACTCTCTGTGGCAACTGATGCTCCAAAATATAATCACTGCTTCAGAAACTAAATGTTTGAATTTCTCCTAAATTGACAGTTTTCCAAGTCCCCAAATTGGTTCAGGAGACATACAGGGAGAAAATGTTGTTTTATTTCATATGGGTTTACTAAATTCCCTCTTTAACATGAGTTAAAATCTATAGTATCCAATGTAACCTATGTTCTAATATCAGATAAGTCCCAAAAAAATCTACACTACAGGAAGAAAAAATTTTCTAAAATATTTCTATTTCTCTAAATGACATTTCTTTAGATTTAATTTTATAGATAATGGTTCTAAATACTTAAGAACTGTCAGAAACTTCAGCTTGCTGCTATGTTACTTTAATCCAAATACACTTTCCTTCAAGGCAGAAGTTTAAATGGAATGTAACGGTAAGCTCAAATGCATTTTCTTTATCAAGAAAACTAAGAATAAAGTAGCTTGGATTTGGGTTACTTTCCAGACTAGAGAGTCTGTATTTATGTAAAATGCCAGCATTTAAAAATAAAATCCCAAATGTCCCTTTTCAATTAAATCCTAACTAAAATGCAAATTACCTAAACATTGGGACTACAAAATGTTCTCATCTTACCTGCCTTCAGAATTTCAATATAAGTGTTTCTTGCATTCAAAAACCACTGGGAGGTGTTTATTGAATACTTCAAAAATATTTTTCTTAATAATATAAAGGAAATAATGGGTTTAAGATATTTCAAAGCCAACAACTTTAGTCCATTTCTTCCTACGCCAAACCCCTTCTGATTGTATTTTTAGCAAATTTTTTAATCTCTTTCTATATAATACAGATAAATTTTATCATAAAATATATTTTTAGGTAATAAACTTTGAGAAAAATTTCAACAATATCTCTAAGCAAGGAGCTAGATTTCTTGATTAGATAGAAACCAGCATTTTGTTAATATTTGGGATAAATTCTTTAGGCTAAAAGTGATCATTTCTCTTTTAAGTTTTTTCACCACATTACCAAGTCAGCCATGCACAACTAGAATAGTGCTATTACAGGGAAAATTAGATTTAAATAGAACAGGATTCCCTTCTAATTCATGTGTAATCTTTGGAGAGTTTAAGAATTGGTAACATTCTGTTTGTGCAATCTTTTGGGAAAGGTTCCTGCCCTACTTAAGTTTCAACAGATTGTAGCCATGCAGAAACAAGCTTTGACTCCCCTGTCTCTGGGCAACCAAAGAGCTGACCATCTGGACTCCTGGTTTGATAAAGACTTTTAGGGAGCCAGAAAAAATCCTGGCAGCAAAAGAACATACCTCAAATGGAACTCAGAAAAATCCTCAAAGACATGTTACATTCCAACATTGTTTTATAAACAACTTGGTCTTTTTACATGCACACACACTCACACACACACGTACAAAACTTAAATTTAAATTTAAAATTCCAATAGGACGTTTTGAATTCAATACTTAAGGATGATGATTTGTGTGACCATATAATTTATTGATCTAATCAGGATAATTTTTAAGTATGAAAGGAATAACTATTAATTAGGACACTAGGAATAACATAAGCCAGAACAATCTCTGACAAATCAGATGGTGCAGTCACCCTAACTATAATGAAAGGAGAATTGAGAGATGTTCTCCTGGCTAAATAAATCCATGAAATAAAATTCATGGCTGACAAATGAATTTAGTCATAGCTGCATTTTTATGATATTACCTCTAAAAATAACATTCCAATGTTCAGCCTAGCTATGATCCAAAAAAATTATCTATCATAAATGTTGGCCAATTGTCCTATTCTGAAAATGGCCTCAAGAGAAAATCATTTGCCAATAGATTATTTGGACACTGCCTTCTGTGGTAGAACCAAATTCTTGACAAATGAATGATCACAACTATAATTTCTATTGCGTGAACTCCATATATCAAAAAGGGAAGTATTACCTCTACAGAATTGAAAACTGATTTAAACTCGATATTTTAAAAGAACAATTATTCTTGAGCAATTCTTCAAAAGTATTGAGTTATTAATTTGGAATTTGGTCTGACTTCTATAAAAGACTTGGATAAATACAAAAGTGACTTTTCAGTATTCCACTAAAAAAATTTCCTACAAAGAGGAAGCTGAAATTGTTCAGGAAGGGAATGGAATGAGGTCTTTACTTTGTGAAGAAGTGGAAGTGTCCTGACCAAGAAAGGGAATGAATCCTCAGAGACTGAAGGAGAGGAAAGTGACAGAATCCAAGGGTTCTTGAACTCAATTGCCCTCTTGCTGGCCATGATCAGAAAGGAGAGCGCAGCAATGCTGACTGAGATCGGAGGAATCATTGCCACAGTGTTACAACCCTTGGAAAATTCCCAGTGGTCAAGTTAACATGAAGGAATTGGAAATCATTTCTTTCCCTGCACGAATAGAAGGTCTAGGCTGAGGGAATCTTGTGCTCAGTCATCCATCCATCTTCTAAGTCTACAGTTTACTCCAATCATTGCTAGCAGCAAAAGAGCACTTTACTTTGGTCACATTGGGTATCTCCTGCTATTTTCTCATCTGTGCTGGGACACGAAGCCTTTTGGCACTCATTAATGTATAAATCTAAAAGTTTGAGAGTTAAGAAATGATGGGGCAACATTTGAGAAATAGAAGACGGAAGTCAGTGGATAAAGAATTCATCTTTCATATCTCAAGTTGATAATTCTAATGCAAACTTTAAATAACTCCTCAGAAATCCAATTGGGGGTGGTGGCTCATGCCTGTAATCCCATCACTTTGGGAGGCCAAGGTGGTCAGATCACTTGAGGTCAGGAGTTTGAGACCAGCCTGGCCAACATGGTAAAACCCTGTCTCTACTAAAAATACAAAAATTAGCTGGGTGTGGTGGAATGTACCTATAATCTCAGCTACTTGGGAGACTGAGGCAGGAGAATCACTTGAACCTGGGAGGCAGAGGTTGCAGTGAGACAAGGTCAAGCCACTGCACTCCAGCCTAGGTGACAGAGTGAGACTCTATCTCAAAAAAAAAAAAAAAGAAAAAGAAAAGAAAAAGAAATTCAAGACTGAAATTCACTTATACGCAAGAGAGAACAAATCAAAATGTACCTGGAATTGTACCCTCCTTCTCCACTGCACCCTTCCCAGGACCCAACACTTTTTCTCTGGTATAACTTATCCTTCCTCCTGCCTCTCCGTGAAAGAAAATCTGTATGCAAAAATTTGAATGACAGTTGAGTTCTCATCAGAAACCACCGAGACAAGAAAAAAGTAGTATGACATTTTTCAAGTGCTGAAAGAAAAGGCGTGCAAACCCAGAATTCTATATCCAGCAAAATCATCTTTCAGTGATGAAGGGGAAATCAAGACATTCTCAATTGTGGGAAATCTAACAGAATTTTTTGCCAGCAGACCAACCCTAAATGAATGGCTAAGCTATTTTTTGAAATAGAAAACAAATGATAAAGGAAACAATCTTTGAAAACCAAAAATAAAAAAAAAATAGAAAGAGTAAAAGTATAGTTAATACAATAGATTTTCCTTTTCCTGTTGAGTTTTTAACATATGTTTGAGGGTTGAAACAAAAATTATAACACTTCCTGGTGTGGGCGGGTGTCAATGAGGTGTAAGAAATATTTAAGACATTTATACTAAAAATGGAGGGTAAAAGGATTTTGTAAAAGGAGGTAAGATTTTCATACTTTACTCAAACTGGTACAGCCATTCTGGGACATAATTTGGCCGTTTCTTAAAACACTAAACATACATAACGTATTACACAGCAATCACACTCCTGAGTATTTATTCTAGAGAAATGAAAATTTATGCCCACATAAAAACTTTTATACCAATGTTCATGGCAGCTTTAGTTGTAATAGCCACAAATGGAACCATCAAGAATGTCCTACAATAGGTGAATGGTTAAACATACTGTAGTACCTTCATACCCACCCTGTAATACTACACAGCAGTTAAAAAAAATGAAGTATTGATATGTGCAACAAATGGGATGGCTATCAAGGGCATTTTGCTGAGTGGAGGGAAAAAGCAAATCTCAAAAGATCATATACAATATGATTCAATAATATTTTCAAAATAATAAAGTTTTAGAGAGGGAAAATAAATTAATAGTTGCTAGGGGATTAAGGATGGTGATAGGAAGGAGGAAGGGGAAAAGTGTAACTATGGGGAGGTTGCACGGGGAATATTTTTGTGATGAAATTATTGTGTATCTTCATTGAGGTGGCTATTACATAAATCTACGTATGATAAAAATGGAATAAAACTAGGTACACACATTATACCAACATCAATCTCCTGGGTTTTCTATTGTACTGTAGTTACTTAAGATGTAACCATTGGGCAAAACGGGTTGAAGAGGGGAAGGCCTCTCTGTACCATCCTTACAACTTCTTGTAAATCTTTATTTCAAAATAAAAATTTAAATAGAAAAATCAGAAAGAGGGCTCACTGTGGCAACTTCTTGTTAAACTTTCTGTGTAGCAACTCATAAGTGCTCACTTTTCCTTTTGTCAGCTGTTGACTTCTTTGTTCGTGAGTCAGTATCTTTCATAATGACCTATTTCTCTCTGGAGTATTTCTTTACACAATTTATATTCTTTCTGATGCTTAGTGCCTATATCTGCAATAAAAATTTTTCTTTTTTTCAACTTTTAACTCTTTTTAGGAGATGAATATTCTGCTCATTTGTGTCTTTCAGCATAATCTTTTTTTCAATATGTGAGTTAATATAGAAAAGCCTCTGAAACCAATTTTCCTAACAATACTAGGCCACTTGCTTCTTTTCAAAATTGCTTCAATAAAACCTCAATTTAAAAGGTACTTTATTGTTTCAATAAATTTGAATAGCATAACAAAAATATTTTAAAATTATTTTTCCAATATATCCATATATTCTACATACATGTGAATCAATAATATATGCAGACACATATATGCACACTCACGTGAATTAATATAGCCTGTAGAGAAAAATATAGTTCATTAATACTGAGGAAATACAAAGCAAAAGTTTTATCAGGATAATTATTTCAATCAAAAGTTTATCTTAATTGAAAAGTACACTCAAACAGCATGCCAGTATTAGACACATAATCAAGCTAGTTGTTCAGGGAAGAAAACAAGATAAATTATTAGTTATAACTCTAACATGTCAAAGTCTTATTTCAAAGAAATTGACTCTACAATTAGTTCTATATTTAACTTCCTGTCAAAACCAAAATCAAATCCCAGAAAAATTAAATCTCTAAAGCCCCCCTAACCTTTCTCATCATTTTTTAAATTGTCAGAATATCACTGAAAATGTTACTTTTCTTTGGGACAGTCCCAGGTTCACTAAATAGAACTCCATACATTAATCATAATGACAGCAACTTCAGTTGACGGTAGGGAAGTTCTAATACAGTCATCTCAAAATACTGTTCACTCTTTTACGTTTTTTTTTCTTCAACTGTCTGGTCAGTAGAGATAAATGATACTAATTTTAAATATTTGGAGTGATATATTGTCTCTAGGGTTGTTTTGGAAATCTTGATGCCCCTAAATATTGATGCCCTTGGAGGTAATTTGACTACTCTGAAATGTTATTATACTCAAGAAAAATAAGACCTTGAAAATATATCTTACCTGAATGGGTAAAAATCTTTCAACAATGAGAATAGAGTTAACTAAATTATGAAAACAGATATATTCATGAAGAAAAAAATACAGAAGAATGGGAAACCAAAAACCATTCTAATAAAAATAAATGAAGACGGAGTGCAGCACAATATCTCATAGAAAGGAATTTGGCTAATCATCACTATTAAAATGGATATACCTCTATCCGAAAGGTGGAGTGGACTAAATAAAGGAAAATGATATATATATATTTTTTTAAATGGTGCTTTGTAGCAGTAAAACAAATCAGTTCTTTCTATTATAAACTTCCTGATTCAAATCAAAAGAAAATATAGTAGGCTGGAATTTAAATAGCACAATATTACCTAGAAGTTTAAACCCACACAAAGTTTGCCATATTCAAGGCAAATATTGGGAAGATAAAAATAAGCAGAAAGCTGTTACTACATTTAAATTGCCAGATACCTAGTTATCTGATTAATGAAGAAAACAAAAACACATGTAATTGTAGAATTTGTGTAATTTCTCTGACCTTTTACCACCCATATCCATCAAATTAATAGTTTTTCTCTTTATGTTAAGCTGTGTAAACAAATCCAAGTTCACTTCTCTTTCACATATTTTGCAGGTAAGTGTGAGAGTTTTAATTTATTCATACAGAAAATACTCTAAAGCTCAAAATATATCTATAAGGCATTCAATTTTGGTTCTACGTGCTTAGCCTGATTTGTCATTTCTAAAGGAATGCTTAACTTGGGAATTTTCTGGTTTAAGCTACAGACATGTTTATTCAGGTTTTTGCTTGTCTGTTTAGGGTATTGTAAGGTTCCTGGGAAGATTTGTATATATAAACTTATTTGCTGTGCACTTAGGAAAGATGAATGAACTGAGAGATAGATCCCTTTGGATCTTGTCTTTTTTCTTCCTCTCCTTTCTCTCCCTTTTGTCTACCCCTCTCCCTCTCTCCACTTCCCTCTCTCTCACTCTCTCTTCCTCCACCTTCTTTCTTTCTCCTGCTCCCTCCCTCCCTCTCTTTCCTCTCCATTTTGAAATAAGAAGGATTCATGGCAACCTGCACAGGATAGAATGAAACAGATCTGAGTCAAGAGGAGAATCTCTGAGGATAATTTCTTCAAACAGGTAAGGAAGAATAAGAATAAACTTCTCTTAAGTTCACCGCTATCAGCAAATTGCACACATAGATTCTTCAACATTTCCAGGCAGAGGAGGCCTACCATCGGGGGAAGACCAGGAGAGCAGATGCCTACCCACCCCCGGTACAAGCAGAGCAGGGGCCTGTTAAAGTCCAGGTTAGGACAGGGAAACTCAGATCAACTTTCCACATTCTTGGATCCCAAGCTCTGTACACTAACTCTCAACAAGAACATTCAGAAATCATAAACACTAGTCATTTTCCCTGTAAATGTCCTGCATCTATCAAAATAGAAAGTGAATAATACGATAAAATATTTGTTATTTGTAACACATGCTGAACAGTTTAAAAATATTATTCAATTTTATTCAAATTATCCCCATGGTACATAGTTTTTTCAAGTAGTTTTAAAGAAATCCATTTGCATTCCAGTTTCTTAACCTCTTTCAAAAGTTCAAACCTCTTTCAAAATGTGAACTCCCCATCATTGACTCTGTGACCTCCCTCTTCTCGTATTATCTTCATTTTTCTCACTGCTCTCCAGTCACATTGTCCCGCATGTTGCTTCTCCAACATGCTAGACATGATCACACCTTAGCGTCTATCTATAGGCTGCTTTCTCTGCTTGAAACTCCCTTCCCCAGGAAGCATCTCTATCTGTTCAAATGTCACATACTCAATAAAGTTTAAGACTCTTTTTAAAAATATAATTTATAAAAATATAATTATCCTCCCTGACAGCACAGTTTTGAACCCCCCACCTTGCTCTTCTCTATTTTTTCCTATTTCTATTTCATTTACCATTTTATTCTATATGTTACAATTATCACATTTATTAGATCTGGTTTTTTTAAATAACTTTCTGTCTTATTCAGTTTAATGTAAGCTCTGTGAGAAAAGGGTCTTTATATCTTTTACTCACTAATTATCTCCAGTTTCCAGAATAATTCATGCTGCAGAGTAGGCATTATTTAATAAAGATTTGCTGAAACTATGAGTGAATGAATGAGTGACTCGCTCACTTATAGTAAATCTTACTCAAAATACTGGCATACATGTTGAGAAAGAAAATGACTCTCAATCAGAAGCTTATCTATTAAAATTTAAGTTGTTCAAATTCACTATTTTTAATAAAACTAAAGGAAGGACATTAGAAAAAAAATTTAGAAGCCATTCCAAAGAGTGTAGGAATATAAAGACTTTCCAAATTGTTTTAGATTGTGCATGAGCAAAAAATTTTAAGACAAGAGCCTAGAAAGAGATTCTGGAAGATACTGGCAGATTGCTCCACAAATCCATTACGTCTCTTTTTTTGAGGATGTAGCATGACAATATTTTATCCATCTTCTTTTATAGTTAGGTGTGGCCATGTGACTAAGTCCCAGCCAATAGAATGTGGGAGACACTGATAGGCATAACTTCCAGACCTAGTCCTTTAAAAATCCCTCACTTGTGCTTTTCCATGCTCTGTCTCATTTCCTGGCTTGATAGAAATGTGCATGATAACTCAGGAAGCCACATGTTGAATACTGTGGCACCACAAGATAAAACAAGCCTGGATCCTGGAACCACTGCTTGGAGGGGGTTGCCTGCCATCGTGAATACACATTGGACTTTATATAAATACGAAGTATACTTCTCTTGTTTTAAATTACTGAGAATTTGTGGTTCATGTATTATGGTAGCTAGTATTACCTTAAGTAATAGAAGAATGTTCCCACTATGTTAAATAGAAAAAATATTTTCTTCCACAGACTAAAATTGAAGCATGGTTAAACATGCAGAATTTAGGTGGAAGTCTGGGATCTCAGAAGATACAAAAGAAGCTTTCCCTTGCACTGCAAGATCACATATGGCAAAGGCTTCAATAAATATTTCTAATGGGCCTACTCTCTTCCTTATAACTCATCTGACATTTTTGTGATACAAGGGAGAACAGTTGAATTGTTTGAAAAACTTGCCTCAGAAAGGGTGAGACAGAAAGCTCACTGGTGAATTGAAAAGGTTTTCATTGTACCGTTATGGGACTGTTTTTAAGACTCTATGTTCCTTGTAAAATTCATTCTTGAATCAGATTTGATTTTTAGCAAACAATTTCTTACCTAATCTCAACCTCCAGACTTTAATATTCTAACAATTACATAACTCCATTGCATTAAAAAGTTCTCAATAGTTATTTTTTTAGTTTTGATAAGTTTTAACAAGACAAAAAGCTGACAAGTCTTAAATTTTGTAAAAGGAGATTTCGAAAAGGAGACTCCAAAAATAATGCATTTAAAATCTAATGTATATGGTGCCTCAGAAGAGTTTCAAACAAATGAATAGTCTTCTAAGAAGTTATAAATTCATGTCCGGGATAGAAATATCTGTGAATCACTAAATTATTTCTCTCATATTTGCTGGTGTAAAACTAGGGAATAGCCAAGCAGCTTACATTATCAACTGCTTATGAGGATGCTAAAATGATATACTTAACTGATATTTCCATCTAGAGGCACTGTATAATTTTGTCACCAAAAATAACTATAGACTCAAGAATATAAGGAGGAATATTTTATATAGTGGCATACAAAGTTATGACATTTATCTGTCATTTTCCCATATTATTTATCCTCAAAAGAGTTTGTTTCTTTACATCATGTGGAAGGATAATTGGTCCCATAAAGAAGTAATTATTTATATCAACAAGGTAATAATAAAAGAGAATGGCTCATAATCTACTGGACGTTGCAGGGCCTGTGATGTCTCTTTCCTTCTAGTCACTTTCAAAAGCTCAAATACCAACACCTTTGTAACTTCCTCCTTTTCCCCCATATACATAGTCAATTCTTCTTTTGTACTCCCTCAGATGTTAATTTGTACATTGATATTCACATTTACATTACTGTATTATAATTACCTACTTACGTTTATGACCTGTCTGATCAATTTTAAATTAGCATTTTCTTCTCCCTTGTGTCTCGGTACATTGTATGCCGACATAGAGCAGATTCTCAATGGATGTTTGTTAAAGGATGCATTTTATTTCCTCAGTAAAACCATTTTATGTCATTAGACAAATTCAAGTACACAGTTAGATTCCAGAAACTATAGTCTACCATATAATTAAAGATATTTCTGCTATTTTATGTCATTGAACAAATTCAAGTGTACAATTAGATTTCAAAAATTATACTCTCCCATGTAATTAAAGGTATTTCTGAAAAAAAATGCTTATTCATGAAGGACAGTGTTTTTATAAAATTTGATATCTAATGTCTGATGTTTAATAGCTGTGGAATAAAAGAATGCTAAAAGTCATACTGAATGCCTGAAAAAATGAGTCAGTAGTTGGGACCAGAACCAACCAAAAGATCCACAGAGTAGAGGTGATAAGAAGGTGTCTTGAGATTTTAGAATCAATAGCAAAAGCCAGTAGTATCCATAGCCATGGAATTAAGCAAAAACAACGGACAGGAGAAGAAAAATTTATTCAGTGATGAAAAGAACATTGAAACCAAAGGGAAGGAACAAGTGACTCATCACAAAAGTGTACCACTATTAAAGGTAAGAGAATAGACCTGCTGTGGAGAGAATTAGAAACTGGTTGCTAATGTGCCTACATATTGAGAAAAACATTCTAGTTCCTATCTTCCTAAATTTCAATCACATCCTTAGAATAAAATTCTATTATCTAAGCTGACCTAAGTTTACTTCTGTTCCTCAAAACCTGAAAGACCCTAACAAAATATAGTGGTATAACGAATGACTTAATTCAATTGTGTCTTTTCTACCTACATCCACAAACAAGTACCAAACATCATTTTTTTTTTTCAGGAAAATAATCCTCTTATTTTTCATTACATTCTATTGCAGTTAGGACACCACACAAGTTTTACTTCCCCTTTCCTCTGACAATCCACATCTTGTTGCCACGGTCTGATCATTCTACTTCTGTTACACATCTCAAAATAGTGTCATGATCTTCATTCCTACTAGTTTACATATTGTTCATACTCACTTAAGTCTTCCTAATTGATCTCACTACATTTCTTTATTTCTATGTGTTTTTGTGATGGTAAATATCAACCTTTCATTGCCACGTTTAAGTCTCCTTCAAGCATTTCCTGTAGAACCAGTCTAGTGGTGACTAATTTCCTTAGCATTCACTTGTCTGGGAAAGACTTTATCTTTCCTTCATTTATGAAACTTATTCTGGTGGAATATACAATTCTTGACTTAAAGTTTTGCTTTTTCTTTTTTTTAGTTCATCACTTTGAAAAATGACACCCAATTTTCTTCTGGCCTGTGAGGTTTCTGCTGAAAAGTCAGCTGTTCATCTGATGGGGTTGTAAAAAGCAGTATAGGTGACTAGATGTTTTTCTCTTGCTAATTTTAAAATTCTTTCTTTAACTTTGACGTTAGACATTCTGAATATAATATGCCATGATGTAGTCCTTTTTGCAGTGTATTTTCGTGGGGATCATTGGATCTTCTGGATCTGGATGGCTAACTCTGTTGATAGACTTGGGAAGTTGTCATCAATTATTTTCTTAAACAGATTTTCTATACTTTTTGATACCTCCTCCCCCTTGGGAGTACTGATCATTCATAAATTTGCTCATTTTATGTAGTCCCAGACATCTCAAAGGCTTTATTCATTCTTTTTAATTATTTTTGTCTCATTTTAAAATTATTTTAAAAGACCTGTCTTCATGTTTTGAGATTCTTTCTTTTACTTCATCTAACCTATTATTGAAGCTTTCAGATGTATTTTATATTTCCTTCAATGAATTATTTTAGTTTCAGAATCTCTGCTTTTTTTAAAAAAGTATCTTTCTTCTTGGTAAATTTCTCATTCACATTCTGAATTGAGATTCTGATTTCTTTAGTTTGTTTTCAGATTTTTCTTGAATCTCACTAAGCTTTAAAATCAGTATTTTGAATCTTTTATTTGGCATTTCAAGGAATTCTTTTTGATTGGGGTCTATTGCTAGACAATCTTTGTGGTCCTTTAGTGGTGTCATATTTCCCTGCTTCTTCATGTTTCCTGTGTCCTTCCATTGATATCTGCACATCTGGTGTAACATTCGCTTGTTCCAATTTTTTGAAATTGCTTTTGTAGGAGATAATTTTTTTTTCCTGAAGATGTATGTATGCTGTGGGTTAAGATACTTTTGCTTTGATTTTGGGTGTCTGTGGTAGTGTTATCTTTGTATGACTTCTTCAGCAGTACAAAGGTGCAGTGGTATCTGTGATTTCCTTGGTAGCTTAGGGCACAGTTACTAGTTGAGGTTTTGGTGAAGTTTTGCTGGGGACTTGGACACCAGCTAAGCCAGTCTTTGGGCCCTGGTGGTGACGGCAGTAGGGTGAGTTTGCCTGTTTTTAGGCCCCAGAGCAACTTACACTGGCTCTGATGTTAGTCGGTTAAAGAGGGCTGATTCTTGGGACTCTGGGTGGCTTTCTTAGAAGCTAGTAGTGGGAGCGGTAGGCCAGATGGGTGTGTGGGTTCTCAGATGCCTGGGCAACTGGTTCATTGTGGGTGATGGCAAGAGCAGCAGTAGAGCAGCCCACTGGGATACAAGTGGCCCATGTTGGTGTAGCTGGAAGCTGAGGTGTGTTAAGTGGGCTAGTCTGTAGTCCCACAGTCATGAGTAGCAAGAGTGGTGGGTATTGTCCTAAGTGTGCTTCGGAGAGTTTGCTCCTCCCTTTCCCTCCCCAGTTAGGTGGCAGCTGCAGCTCTGTTACCTCAAACTCAGCCTGAGGGTGAGGCACAGCCCAGTGTTAAATTTTCAAAATGGTGCCAGCTGTGGGCTAGAAACCAGAAAGGATGGTGCCCATCTCAGGCAAGCAGCACAGGCAAGAAACTTTGGAGAATATGATCTGCTCACATCTCCATCTCAACAGCAGTCCACAGGAGATTGCAAGGGACCCTCCTTGGGTGCATAGGAGCACCCAATCTCAACCTCCCTTCTCCCTTTTTGAAGCCTCACAAAAGCAGCAGCTGCCATGTCTGGAGATCCCCGGTATCCATCCCTCAAAATGATGCCTAGCTGAGGCTGCTAGAACAAAGGCTCAAATACCTGTGAGATTACATGTACATTCCCTTTGTGGAGCAATGTCTCTGAACAACCTTTAGCTAGCTCCATATGTCAGGCCTAAAGACCTCATGGGTTGAGGGTTTCTCCTGTAGCCAAGACTGTGGAACCTTGGGGGTTTCTCCATTACTGTTTCCCTGCCTCCAGGAGCCATTTTCCTGCTCTCAGTCAGTCCCTGGCCAGGCAGGCTTCCTTGAACACTCTTCTTTCTTACTCTTGGGCTTCCTGTCTCTTCTCTAGTGAATCCTAGGATTCCCTTCTAGACAATCTGTTTAAAATGTGAGTATCTATTAATTATTCTGGTTCCTCTCCACAGAGGAGGTACATACTACTTGCATCTAGTCAGCCATCTTGATCCCTCTCCCTGCACTTATTCTTTCTCTGTTCTAATCCTAAAATAGCTTTAAGAAAAAGTAATTGATAATAAAAGTGGCTGAATACAACATATACATAAGTAAATAAGATAGGTCTGTGGAAAAGGTCTCCAATTCATTACAGAATAAATAAATCTGAATGGAGTAAATCATGATGAGTTTATATATATTTTCAAGTCCATAAACTAAGGTTTCTGAGAGGAAAGTTGTGGATGAAATGGATTCTACTGAGACAATGATATGAGGTCAAAGGAAACCTGACACTGAAAAATACTGAAAGGTAGAACATCATCATTGTTAATATACATACTTCTACCAGATTTGTTATGCTGAATAATAGCAATTTTGTTACCTTTAAATTAAATTTAAAATTCAATTTTAAACAGAGCAATTTAAAATAATTTAATCAAAGGTTGCATGGTGGTGGGCAATTGGGAATTGAGGCCAGCAGATGACAAGTGTCATCTGAGAAGACCAAAGCTAAATGCTTCTGGGTTTTTGAGGGCCCATAACATCGTTCAGTCTTTCCTGTCAGAGAATAGAAACCGCTGGCTCCATGAGAATCCACCAGGAGAAACGTGGGTGGCAATGGAGAGCAAGGACTCAGGATCACTCTCAGACCATTCTGCTCACTGATCCAGAAATGTACAATATGCCAGGCCTTAAATATGTTAAATATGTTGTAATGAACAAAACAAATATTCTTATTCCCATAAAATTTAAAATTTTGTGAAGGGAGGAAGAATTAAAAGTATGTCAAGAAAAAATAAATTATTCACAAACTTTGATAAGTGCTACAAGAAGAATAAAGGGGGTGCTGAAGGAGGGCATAATGGGGGCAGCCACTCTCATACAGGCAGCTAGGAAGGACCTTTGAATAAGGGTCCTGAATAATGAGCAGAAGTCAGCCATGTGAAATGAAGATAATTGTATTCTGGGTGGAGGAAACAGTCTTTTCCTAAGGCTATGGGGGAGAAACCTGATTCCAGTGAGTTGAGAAGTTGAACAAGGTGAGCAATCTGCCCAGACCTTACATAAGAAGGAATATGGAGAAATAAGTGGGCAGATTGGTATGGTTCCTTGTGGTCATCATCATCATTGGTTGGAAGGGATAGAAACAATATTTATAGAGTGGAGAGAAGGAAACCACAGAAAGACTTGACCCATGGAGGGTTTATGATTTGATTTTGACAACGTCAGACTCAGAAAAACCTCTCACTCCTCAGGGACTAGATGAGTGCATTAGCGTCTCCCTCTCTAGGCCAGCTTCAGGTTTCCAGCTGTACCAACCTTCTTGGGTTTCCATCATTGGCTGGATCAGGGGCTTGTCCTTTGTCGTTCTGTACCCTGTTGTTCTTTGTCCCCTGTACACCTCTTATTTACTTTAACTATAATATTTTCTAATTATTTTTCTCTGGGAAGTTTTCATTAGAATTTGCCTTTCATTTCCCCTATTATATCAAATCTGCATTTTAAAGATTTTTATGCTAATTTATTATTTATCACATGGATTAAGAATGAAAAAGATTTAACTCTTGAGTAAGTGATGGGGAAGAAATAGAAAAGAAAGAAGAAAGTAGAGAGAAAGAAGGTGAGATAAAAGCTACCAGCCCGAATATCAGGAAAAATCAGGTCGTGTCTACAGTGGCTGAGCACTGGTCATGTGTAAAAAGCAAGAGTATGATTCTGAGCTGTGATATTTGGTGTAAATATAGTTTCTATTTTATGGAAGAAAAGTTTTTAAACTACTTCTGTAAGGACATTTACCTAGCGTACCTAAAAGCTAAATGGATATCATGTTTGATATTTTAAATTTTTTTTCTTGGTAAATACACTAGAATATGTCCATGCCATTTAAAAAAATAATGAAATCTGAGTTGTAAGAAAGGAAGTAAGTGTTGATGGGGATATAAGTTGGGAAACTGTCAAAAGCCAGCTGATTTAAAAGAATGAGAGACCATATAGTATATTTCATCATCTTCAAGCAGACTTACAAGTAAATCCCCAAAGATATAAAATTCGATTACCATGTTAGAGGTGCCAGAGGTAGATAATATGATCCTTATAATAAATAAGTTTACACTAACACATAAAATAAAAAAGACTGAACAAAGCAATAAATATAGAAAAAGTCATGCCAATTTAACCTTCTGGGAGCAGTTACAGGAGAGACTGCTGAAATAGAAAACAGTAGTAGTTACATTTTAATGATTAAAGAAATATGTTTTATTTTAAAAGTCATTTGTTATATTAATGTACAGATATCTTTAAATTTCTTTAGAAATTTT
Organism: Pan troglodytes; assembly: GCF_028858775.2. Taxonomy (NCBI): domain Eukaryota; kingdom Metazoa; phylum Chordata; class Mammalia; order Primates; family Hominidae; genus Pan; species Pan troglodytes. Next base: position 178,791,844 of record NC_072401.2, read on the forward strand.
CCAGCTCAAGAGAAAAATCTTAAAGGAATTTAATATACCGTAATTTACTTTACAATGTCATCATTCTTTTAAGATCTTTTCATATATAATTGTGTAAGAACTCACTTAGGATTCTAAGAAGGATGCTTACAATCAGCATACAAGTTCTTATGTTCTCTTGATAGTCCTGGGTGAAAATATTTCCGTAACCTTAGCCAAAAAAAGGCATGCATGCATGACACCTCCATGGCTCTTTGAGATTGGTATTCTTTTGCACAGTACCAAAGTGTTTCTAATTATAGATTTGAGGATATAAGTATTTTAATTTAAAAATTGAAGCTGATGAGGAGGTTCCAAGATGGCCGAATAGGAACAGCTCCAGTCTACAGCTCCCAGGGTGAGCAGCGCAGAAGAGGGGTGATTTCTGCATTTCCAACTGAGGTACCGGGTTCATCTCATTGTGGCTTGTCGGACAGTGGGTGCAGCCCACTGACCGTGAGCCAAAGCAGAGCAGGGCATCGCCTCACCCAGGAAGCGCAAGGGGTTGGGGAATTCCCTTTTCTAGACAAGGGAAGCCATGACCAACAGTACCTGGAAAATCAGGACACTCCCACCCTAATATTGCACTTTTCCAAAGGTCTTAGCAAACGACACACCAAGAGATTATATCCTGCGCCTGGCTCGGAGGGTCCCATGCCCACAGAGCCTCACTCACTGCTAGCACAGCAGTCTGAGATCAAACTGCAAGGCGGCAGCGAGGCTGGGGGAGGGGCGTCCACCATTGCTGAGGCTTGAGTAGGTAAACAAAGCGGCCTGGAAGCTCAAACTGGGTGGAGCCCACCGCAGCTCAAGGAGGCCTGCCTGCCTCTGCAGCCATAAAAAAGGATGAGTTCATGTCCTTTGTAGGCACATGGATGAAGCTGGAAACCATCATTCTGAGCAAACTACCACAAAGACAGAAAACCAAACACCGCATGATTTCACTCATAGGTGGGAATTGAAAAATGAGAACACATGGACACAGGAAGGGGAACATCACACACCATGGCCTGTCATGGGGTGGAGGGCTAGGGAAGGAATAGCATTAGGAGATATACCTAATGTAAATGAGAGTTAATGGGTGCAGCACACCAACATGGCACATGTATACATATGTAACAAACATGCACGTTGTGCACATGTACCCTAGAACTTAAAGTATAATAAAAATAAATAAATAAATAAATAAAAGTTGAAGCTGACAGAAAAAGAATTTTTTTTGAAAAGAAGATGGAATTAAAAACATTTCCTGTGTCTTTGAAAGTTGTATCTCATAAAATATCTGCATTGCCATGATTTATTTTTGTCAAAGGCATTTGAATACATATGATTAGAAATAATTCAAAGATTAATATTTATCATTTTAAGTGCTAATTTTAAAGCTAATTAATAGTCTTATTCAAGTCTAAATAATAGTCACATTTTAGAAACAGAACAGAGACCTCAGAAATAACACCACACATCTACAGCCATCTGATTTTCGACAAACCTGACAAAAACAAGCAATGGGGAAAAGATTTCCTATTGAATAAATGGTACTGGGAAAATGGCTAGTCATATGCAGAAAACTGAAACTGGACTCCTTCCTTACACCTTATACAAAAATTAACTCAATATGAATTAAAATCTTAAATGTAAAATCAAAAACCATAAAAACTCTAGAAGAACACCTAGGCAATACCATTCAGGACATAGGCATGGGCAAAGACTTCATAACAAAAATGCCAAAAGCAATTGCAGCAAAAGCAATTGACAAATGGGATCTAATTAAACTAAAGAGCTTCTGCACAGCACACACACACACACACACACACATACATACACACATACACACACACACACAAACTATCATCAGAGTAAACAGGCTAACTACAGAATGGGAGAAAATTTTTGCTATCTACCTATCTGACAAAGGTCTAATATCCAGAATCCACGAGGAACTTAAATTTGCAAGAAGAAAAAACACATCAAAAAGTGGGCAAAGGATATAAACAGACATTCCTCAAAAGAAGACATTTATGTGGCCAAAAAACATGAAAAAAAGCTCAACATCACTGATTATTAGAGAAATGCAAATCAAAACCACAGTGAGAAACCATCTCATACCAGTCAGAATGGTGATTATTAAAAAGTCAAGAAACAATAGATGCTGGTGAGGCTATAGAGAAATAGGAACAGTTTTACACTGTTGGTGGGAATGTAAATTAGTTCAACCATCATGAAAGACAGTATGGTGATTCCTCAAGGATCTAGAACCAGAAATACCATTTGACCCAGCAATCCCATTACTGGGTATATACCCAAAGGAATATAAATCATTCTACTATAAAGACACATGCACATGTATGTTTATTGCAGCACTATTTACAATAGCAAAGACTTGGAACCAACCCAAATGACCATCAGTGATAGACTGGGTAAATAAAATGTGGTACATATACACCATGGAATACTATGCAGCCATAAAAAAGAATGAGATCATTTCCTTTACAGGGGACATGGATGAAGCTGGAAGCCATCATCCTCAGCAAACTAACACAGGAATGGAAATCCAGACACCACATGCTCTCGCTCATAAGTGGGAGTTGAACAATGAGAACACATGAACACAGGGATGGGAACAACACACACTGGGGCCTTTTGGGGGATGGGTGATGAGGGGAGGAAACCTAGATGATGGGTCAATAGGTGCAGCAAACCACCCTAGCACACATATACCTATGTAACAAATCTGCATGTTCTGCACATGTATCCTGGAACTTAAAGTAAAATAAGAAAAAACAGTCACATTTTAAGTGCTAATTAACAGTCTAATTAAATGAATTTCTAAATCATTCATTTAATAAGGCTATTAATTGTATACTTGTTTTCATACTTATTGTTATCGTCAATTAAACAACACCATACTTCTGAATCAAAAATACTGCAAGCATTTCCCTTAACTTTTTCTAAATGACATAGAATTTCTTTTTGTTTTTTTACCCTATTCCTGGAAAGCAGGATAAATGACACAGAATTTCTTGATTAACCAGGTCAATAGGCGCAGAAAAGCTGGAGAAGAGGTCATGGGTAAGGTAAATAGCAATTAAAATAAAATTAGTGAAAATGTGACATAAAGTATATTTAGTAAGATACTTTCAACCAGGCACAGTGGCTTACGCCTTTAATCCCATGATTTTGGGAGGCCAAGGCAGGTGGCTCACTTCAGCCCAGGAGTTTGAGACTAGACTGCGCAACATAGTGACATCTCTACAAAACATACAAAAATTAGCCAGGCATGGTAGGTTGCACCTGTGGTTCCAGCTCCTGGGGAGACTTAGGTGGAGGGATTGCTTGAGCCCAAGAGGCATAGGTTGCAGTTAGCCAAAATCACAGCACTGCACTCCAGCCTAGGTGACAGTGCAAGACCCTGTCTCAAAAAAATAAAAAATATAAAAATAAAAAACTTCAGATAAAATTATATCTAGTATTGAGATTAAATGTAATACTATGTATTATGTTTCTTTTGCGAGGTAAACTCCTTTTCACTGATACAACAGTAATTTTTTTGTCTTGCAAAGTTCTCTACCAATTTTAAAACCTCTTGATAGAAGCACCATATAAAAGCAATTTACTAATATTATTTTCATTAAACTATTTACCAGAGATCTATACTATTATTTGAACAGCTATAATCAAATAGAAGTTTCAAACTTATCAATGTGTAGGTTTAGATGGGACACCAGAGCTAAGATGGCAGATAGGAGGCAAGACTAGCTTGCAGATCCCACTTGGATGGACAGAGCAGAGTGTGGAGACCCATATCATGAACTTTTGCTTCAAGAAGTACTGCAGGAACATACCAGGAAAACCAAGATAATCCATAGACCCTTTGAAAGAACTGGATCACCACTGCAGGCTCCTTGAGACATGGAAAAACTGTGAGTCTGCCAGCTTTCTCGTGGGGAGGCTCATGGTCTGAGGAAAGCTCTCAGCCATGGCCACCGGTTGCCTGGAAATAGACTTGGTTCTGTTGAAGGGGCATGGTGGGAGTGAGAACAGCCTTTACGACTGCCAGCTGCATGAGAGAAGGGTGAGGTCTGTGACTGCCGGCTTTCCCCCACTTCCCTGGTGACCTCTATGGCTCAGAGAGGGCAGCCATAATCACCCTGAGAATATACCTCCATTGGAGTGGGACCACACCCCCGTGCCCCACAGCAGCTGCAACAACCCCCACCTAATGAGAGGCTGAGCTCAGACACACCTAATCCTGCCCCCACCTGGTGATCTTTCTTTACCCACCCTGGTAGCCAAAGACAAAGGTCATAATCTCTTGGAAGCTCTATGGCCCTGCCCACCACCTGAGAAACTTGAATACCTAACCAGGTGTCCCTAAGGCAAGTTTGCATCCTCCCTATAGGACCACAGCTGATGTACTCTTGAAAGCACTACCTCCTGGCTGGAGGCCAACCAACACAAAACCAGTGCACTAAACAAAAACACAACCAAGAACCCTCACAGAGTCCACTTCACTCTCCCGCTACCTCCACCGGAGCAGATGCTAGTATCCATGGCTAGAAGACCTGAAGACAGATCACATCACAGGACTCTTTTGCAAACACTCCCCAGTACCAGTCCAGAGCGTGGTAGCTCTGCTGGTTGGCTAGACCTGGAAGAGCAAAAATAATCACTACAGTTCCTAAGGCAAAGGGGAGAACACCACACCCAGGGAGCACCCCATGGAACAAAAGAATCTGAACAGCAGCCCTTGAATCCCCTTGAATCCCAGATCTTCCCTCTAACATAGTCTACCCAAATGAGAAGGAACCAGAAAAACAACTCTGGTAAATGACAAAATGAGGTTCTTTAACACCCCAAAAGATCATACCAGTTCACCCGCAATGGATCCAAACCAAGATGAAATCTCTGAATTGCCAGAAAAAGAATTCAGAAGGTCAATTATGAAGCTAATCAAGGAGGCATCAAAGAAAGGTGAAGTTCAACTTAAAGAAATCAAAACCCTAATACAGGATATGAAAGGAAAATTCTTCAGTGAAATAGATAACATAAATAAAAAACAATCACAACTTCTGGAATCAAAGACACTCTTAGAAAAATGCAAAATGCACTGGAAGGTCTCAACAAAAATAGAATTGAATAAGCAGAAGAAAGAACTTCGGAGCTCAAAGACAAGGCTTTTCAATTAACCCAATCCATCAAAGACAAAGAAAAAAAGAATTGAAAAAATGAACAAAGCCTCCAAGAAGTTAGGGGCTATGTTAAATGTCCAAACCTAAGAATGATTGGTATTCTCAAAGAATAAGAGAAATATAAAAGTTTGGAAAACACTTGAGGGAATAATCGAGGAAAACTTCTCCAGCCTTGCTAGAGATCTAGACATCCAAATACAAGAAGCTCAAAGAACACCTGGGAAATTCATTGCAAAAAGATCATCGCCTAGGTACATAGTCATTAGTTTATCTAAAGTCAAGACTAAGGAAAGAATCTTAAGACCTGTGATGCAAAAGTATTTGGTAATCTATAAAGGAAAACCTATCAGATTAACAGCAGATTTCTCAGCAGAAAACCTGCAAGCCAGAAGGGATTGGGGTCCTATTTTTAACCTCCTTAAACAAAACAATTATTAGCCAAGAATTTTCTATCCAGTAAAACTAAGCTTCATAAATGAGGGAAAGATACAGTCTTTCCTAGACAAACAAATGCTGAGAGAATTTGCCACTACCAAGCCAGCACTATAAGAACTGCTCAAAGGAGCTCTAACTCTTGAAACAAATCCCCAAAATATACCGAAATAGAACCTCCTTAAAGCATAAATTGTGTATGTTTAAAGGAAGTTTGCCTGTTTATTTCAGACATTTTAATGAGTTTCATGCAAATTGAATAAAACCATCATTACCATATAATAGATATTTTAAAAACTGATTTTTCATTTTTTACTTTATTATGTGTAAAGGACATACATGTAATACAATATATGCTTCTTACAGTCATACATTGATTAACAATGGGAATATGTTCTGAGAAATGCATCCTTTGGCAATTTGGTTGTGTGAACATCATTGAGTGTACTCACACAAACTTAGATAAGACAGCCTACTACGTACCCAGGCTATATGTAGAAAAGCAATTGTTTATTAGTGAAGTGCTTTTAGCCTATTGCTTCTAGACTACAAACCTGTACAGCATGTTACTGAACTCAATGCTATAGGCAGTTTTAACACAATGGGAAGTATTTGTATATCTAAACATATTTAAACTAGAAAATGAACAGCAAAAATATGATATGAAAGATAAAAGTAGCATATACCTGTACAGGGCACCTACCATAAATGAAGCTTGCAGGACTAGAAGTTGTTCTGAGTGAGTCAGTGAGTGAGTGGTGAGTGAATGTGAAGGCCTAGGACATTACTGTAGACTTTATAAACACTCTACACTTAGGCTACACTACATTTAAAAAATACATGTTTTTCAATAATAGATTACTGTAAATGTTTTACTTCATACACATATTTTTAACTTTTTGACTGTTTTGTAATAACACTCAAAAAACAAACACATTATACAGCTGTACAAAAATACTTTCCTTCTTTATATCCTCATCCTATAAGCATTTTTCTATTTTAAAAATTCATTTATCTTTTACTTTCTAAACTATTTTGTTAAAAACACAGACACAAACATACAAGTTAGCCTAGGCCTACACAGGGTCAGGATTATCAGTATCACTGTCTTCCACCTTCACACCTTGTTCACTATAAGGACTTTAGGGGAAATACCACACACGAGGCTGTCATCTCCTCTGATAACAACGCCTTCTTCTGGAATACCTCCTGAATGATCTGCCTGGGGCTGTTCCACAGTAAACTTTTAAAAAATATATCAGTAGAAAGAGTTCACTCTAAAATAATGGTAAAAAGTATAGTAAATACATAAACCAGCAACACAGTGTTTATTATCAAGTATTATGTACTATTCATAATCTCATGTGCTATACTTTCATACAACTTGTAGCACAGTAAATTTATACAAGCATTACCATTTACATGTAAGTAATGCATCACAGCACCATGTTAAAATGTCTATGACATCAGCAAGTAATAGGAATTTTCAAGCTCCATTATAATATTATGGCATCATCATTGTATATATATCATTGATCAAAATTTCATCATGCAGCGTATGACTGTATAATTAAATGTATAATATATAACAATAAAATGTATATCATTCATATGTACAGATACTTTTTTTTTAAAGCATGAATATTTTGCCCCCTTGGCCTGAATTTATATATTATTGCTAGGGATGTACATTTGGGAAATAAGAGTACATCTCTCAGCCTCAAATTTCTTATTTTCTCATAAATAAAATGTTATAACTATGAAAACAAAATATATCTCTCCAATGGATAAAAACATTAATTGTAATATCTCTAATACTTATACTCTTAATCTATATAGCATATAGAAATATTGATCAGTTTCCCAATAATGCTGCATATTGTGAGATGTTAATTGGTGATCTAAGAAAAAAAATTCATCGTCAAATAGATTTGGAAATTATTGAAAGACTGATCCATTCACAAAATTGTGAGTAATTTGAATAAGTAACATATGGGCTATGATCCTGTGAGGGAATTATTTCTTAAAAACAAATAAAACTTTTACAACTGAAAACTACTACACAAAATGAAGTAAAATTTAAAATGTATTGAATAGGATCAGTATCAAAATGGAGATATCAGAGTAAAACAGAAAAAAACTGAAGAACCAAGAGAAACAATAGTTTTAAAGAATGTGTACAGAACCATAAGACCCTGTGCATAGCCCAGAAAAATCTAAAATTTGAATAATTTCAGTCTCTGAAAAAGAGAAGTGTGAGTGCAGAAATAACGGCTAAAAAATTCTTAAATTTGGTGAAGGTATATGATGTGGTTTGGATCTGTGTCTCCATTCAAATGTCATCTTGAATTGAACTCCCATAATTCCCACATGTTATGGGAGGGACCTGGTGGGAGATAAGTGAATCATGGGGGTGGTTTCCTCCATACTGTTCTTGTGGTAGTGAATAAGTCTTACGAGTTTTGATGGTTTTATCAGGGATTTCCACTTTTACATATTCCTCATTCTCTCTTTGCCTGCTGCCATCCACATAAGATGTGATTTGCTCCTCCTTGCCTTTGGCCATGATTGTGAGGCTTCCCCAGCCACATGGAACTGTAAGTCCAATTAAACCTCTTTCTTTTATAAATTGCCCAGTCTCAGGTATGTATTTATCAGCAGCATGAAATTGAACTAATATGTAAATCGGTACCAGTAGAGTGGGGTGCTGCTGAAAAGATACCTGAAAATGTGGAAGCAACTTTGGAACTGGGTAACAGGCAGAGGTTGGAACAATTTGGAGGGCTCAGAAAACAGGAAAATGTGCGTAAGTTTGGAACTTCCTAGACACTTGTTGAATGACTTTTCCCAAAATGCTGATAGCAATATGGACAATAAAATCCAGGCTGAGGTGGTCTCAGATGGAAATGAGGAACTTATTGGGAACTGGAGCAAAGGTGGCTCGTGTTATGTTTTAGCAAAGAGACTGGTAATGGTAACATTTTTCCCCTGCCCTAGAGATTTGTAGAACTTTGAACTTGACAGGCATGATTTAGGGTATCTGGCAGAAGAAATTTCTAAGCAGCAAAGCATTCAAGAGGTGACTTGGGTGCTGTTAAAGGCATTCAGTTTTATAAGAGAAGCAAAGCATAAAAGTTCAGAAAATTTGCAGTCTGACAATACAATAGAAAAGAAAAACCCATATTCTGAGGAGAAATTCAAGCAGGCTGCAGAAATTTGTCTAAGTAATAAGGAGCTGAAGTTAATCCCCAAGACAATAGGGAAAATGTCTCCAGGGCATGTCTGAGGTCTTCACGCAGCCCCTCCCATCACAGGCCCAGAGGCCTAGGAGAAAATGTTTTTGTGGGTGAGGCCCAGGATCCCTGTGCTGTGTGCAGCCTAGGGACTTGGTGCCCTGCGTCCCAGCCACTCCAGCTGTGGCTGAAAGGGGCTAGTGTAGAGCTTGGGCCTTGGCTTCAGATGGTGCAAGCTCCAAGCCTTGGTAGCTTCCACATGGCATTAAGCCTGTGAGTGCACAGAAGTCAAGAATTTGGGTTTGGGAGCCTCTATCTAGATGATTTCAGATGTATGGAAACACCTAGATACCCAGGCAGAAGTTTGCTGCAGGGGCAGGGCTTTCATGGAGAACTTCTGATAGGGTAGTGCGGAAGGGAAATGTGGGGTCGAAGCCCCCAAACAGAGTCCCTGCTGGGGCATCTCCTAGTGGAGCTGTGAGAATAGGGCCACTGTCCTCCAGACCCCAGAATGGTAGATCCACCTACAGCTTGCACCACGCACCTGGAAGAGCTGCAGACACTCAATGGAAGCCTGTGAAAGTAGCCAGGAGAGAGGCTGAATATACTCTGCAAAGCCACAGGGGTGGAACTGCCCAAGACCATGGGAATCCACCTCTTGCATCAACATGACTGGGATGTGAGACACGGAGTCAAAGGAGATCATTTTGGAGCTTTAAGATTGACTGCCTCTCTGGATTTTGGAATTTCATGGGCCCTGTAGCCCCTTTGTTTTGGCCAATGTCTCCCATTTGGAAGAGTTGTATTTACCCAATGTCTGTACCCCCATTATATCTAGGAAATAATTAACTTGCTTTTGATTTTACATGCTCATAGGCAGAAGGGACTTGCTTTGTCTCAGATGAAACTTTGGACTGTGGACTTTTGAGTTAATGCTGAAATGAGCTAAGACTTTGGGGAACTGTTGGGAAGGCATGATTGGTTTAGAAATGTGAGGACATGACATTTGGCAGCGGCCAGGGGCAGAATGATATGGTTTGGTTCTGTGTCTCCACCCAAATCTCATCTTGAGTTGTACTCACATAATTCCCACGTGTTGTGTGAGGGACCTGGTGGTGGATAATTGAATCATGGGGGCGGTTTCCTCCATACTGTTCTTGTGGCACTGAATAAGTCTCAAAAGATTTGATGGTTTCATCAGGGGTTTCTGTTTTTGTGTCTTCCTCATTGTCTCTTTGCCTGCTGCCATCCATGTAGGACATTAGTTGCTTCTGCTTGCCTTTGGCCATGATTGTGAGGCTTCCTCAGCCACACAGAACTGTAAGTCCAAATAAACCTCCTTTTTTATAAATTGCCCAGTCTCAGGTATGTCTTATCAGCAGCAGGAAAACAGACTAATACAGTATACTTACAGATTTAAGAAGTTCAGTAAAACTCAAATGGGATAAATGCACAAAAAATCCATACCCAGATGCATCACAATCAAATGGCCAAAAACTAAAAACAAAGAAAAAACACTTGAAAGCAACTCTTGAAAATATTATGTTACATATTGAGGATCAAGAATTCACATGTTTTGGGATTTATTGGAAAAGATAGAGGTGAGAAAACAGTAGAAAATATTTCTAAAGAGCTGAAAGTAAAGAACTCTTGACCCAGAATTCTAAATCCAGTGAAAATATTTTTCAGGAATAAAGGAAAAAAATAAAACATTCTCAAATGAAAGGAAACTAAGAGAATTTGTCACCCATTATATCCCATTAAAAATCTATATCAAAAGGAAACAAATAATAAAATGGTAGACAGAAATACAAACATATCAATAATTACATTAGCTGTGCATAGTCTAAAAATTAAAATACAGAAATTATCAAGTTGAATTAAATTTTTTAAAGACTCAATTTTGTGCCAGTTACAAGAAATCTATTATAAATATAATCAGATAAATAAATTAAAAGTAAAAAGATGAAAAATGACATACCATTTAATCATTAACCAAAAGAAAACTGTAGTAGCTATATTAATATCAAATGAAGTTAATTTCAGAGCATGAAAAATTGTCCAGATTAAAAATATTAAAAGGGCTAATTCACTGATAATAAACAAACTATTCTAAATGTGTCTTCATGTAACAATGAGCCTCCAAAGTACATGAAGAAAACCTGCTAGACCTGAAAGGAAATAAAAAAGACATATCTACAATTATAGTTAGAGACTTTAGCATTCCTCTCTTAGTAACTGATATAAAAGAAAATCAGCAAGGATATAAAAAATTCTTAAACTGGACTTCAGTAAAATAAAAGCCTTTTGCTCTTCAAAAGACATTGTTAAGAGAATGCAAAGAGCAGCTATAGACTGATTAGCGACTATTGCAAATCACATACTTAACAAAAGGCTTGCATCCAGAGTATAAAAATAATTTTCAAAACTCAGCAATAAAAAAGCAAACAACCCAATGTCTTTTAATGGGAAAAAGATTGAACAAATACTTCACAAAAATGTCAAGTAAGTACACGCAAAGATGCTCAATATTCTTTGTCACAATGATTAACCATAGTAACAGTTGCTACAGGTTCTTAAACATGAAATCATGTTCAGTTGGCTAAATGTTTAAATACTAAAATAAAATACCTAAATACCAGAAATGGCTCAATGGCTTGCAATCAAATTTTCACAATTTTCCTTTCATTTTATGTTGTAAAAAGGTAGAAATAATATAAATATTTTAGAGTCAAAGTTTTAAAGTAAAAATATGTGGAATATTATATCATTGTGCTCCTATTTTTATATATGTTAGTTGTTTACATATTACCATCTCCTGAAACAGAGTAGCAAATAAAGTGTAAGTTGCATTTTCCTCTATTTTATTGACTAAAGAAAGTATGCTTTTATAATAAAGGGTATATGAAATCCAAAGGCTGAGACTTCTAATAGTTTCCAAGTGTTTTTCATTTTTTTTTTCTATTTAGATATACAGTTCATTTTTATTAGTGGAAATTCATTCTCAAAGTTGAACTTGGTTTAGGTCTTAGCAAATCATTTTTCAATTCTAACAACCAGTGTTGTGATATTATGCAGAAAAAGATACTCTCATACATTTCTAGGTGGAGTGTATATTAGTTTAAAAAATTCTAGCAGGTAATCTTCAATATTCAAAATAATCTGAAAATAAAAGAATCACCTTTTCTTTAGTATATAACATTTTATTAATTATTAACTAATATTGACTGCATCCTAGGCACTTTGCAAATACATGATATTCATTATTTTTATGAATCGTCTTAAAAACTTTGTATAGTAGGTAATATTTTGTTATATCTATCTTATCTATGAGAAAATTGAGGCTTGCAGAATCTTGTACAAGGTCATACAATTAGCATAAATAGAGCCATGAGTAGCTAATTATAGAGAGTAAATTAGCATTGTGCCTCTCTAAGAGTAAATGCTTATTAAATTGTCTCTTTAAAAAAATTTTCAAGTGACTATGTTTATAATCACCTCTTTAAAATTACTACTAAAATCCTATTTATATGGATAAAATTGAGGAAAATGCTTGGAGGTATCTCTTGACAGCATTATGGTGAGAGCCAATGTCCCAAAAGGATCATATTTAAGACAAATCTGTTGATTGGCCTCAGAAGATCTATGATGAATACAGAAGCAGTCCAGGGGCAAGGAAGAAAGGAAGCCTTAATTAGAAGGAAGAGAATCAAATTCCTGAGCTCTGGCCAAGAACAGAGATTGGCTAATACTATGTGTTATGTAATGTAATACCAAGTATTAATACAATGGTTACAAGATCATTTGATCCTTTGTTAAAAATGAAGAAATTAGTTATGTATCTTCCTTTTATGCATACATTTATTTTGTCCTTCTACTCATCTACTCATTTTTTTCTTTTTGTTTTTTTTTTCTTTCAGATGGAGTCTCACTGTGTTGCCCAGGCTGGAGTGTAGTGGAGCAATCTTAGCTCACTGCAACCTCCCACTCTGAGGTTCAAGTGGTCCTCCCACCTCAACCTCCCGAGTAGCTGGGATTACAGGTGCAGGCCACCATGCCTAGCCAACTTTTATATTTTTAGTAGAGACAGGGTTTCACCATGTTGGCCAGGCTGGTCTCAAACTCCAGATCTCAAGTGATCCACCCACCTCAGCCTCCCAAAGTGCTGGGATTACAGGCATGAGCCACAGTGCCCTGCCTATTTTTTCTAAATTAAAAATACATACTGAAACCATATGTGTTTGCTGAAAAGCTATTCATTTTATTAACTTAACACCTATACTGCCTTATTTTCTAGGTTTTCAATTTATAGGTCATCATAATCCCTAAATTTTGCCTTCATGTAACAGGAGATACAGAGAAAACATCCAAATCTACTCATAATTATTTTAATGCATTCATCTCATTCTGTATCTTTACTATTACAAATGAGTGTAATGGAAGAAGAACTAGCTGGCTAATATCTAATTAAAGTGGCATAAACAGTAACTTTAGAATCCCCTCTGCTTTGTTGCACTGCTGCTCCCCAGGTACCTTTGGTGACCTCTCATCCATAGACCATAGGTCATTGATTTGTAATAACTATCATTAATTTAAAAGACCGGAGCTTCGTTTCTTAATTTCTTTTAGAATGAATGTCCTGATGTTAATTGCCTTACTGCTTTGCAGTAGGTTAAATTTTCTTTCCTTTCAAAAGATGGCAAAAGTAAAGTTTCACCCTAGCAAAAAAGTTATCTTTAGCCGAAATAACTGGCATGATCTGTTAAATATGTTTTAAACCTATCTTGTTATTGCTGGTTAGTTTGTCATTAATCATTAAGTTTATAGAATATATCAACAAAATATGAAAAAAACTCCTTCTTTTAAGAGTGTGTGACATAGAAATATGTCTTCAGGGATTTCCTTCTATGTTATTTTTCAATTCCTTTGCCAAATAGGAAAATGATGAAATCTCACTATGAGTTTTAAGAGTTGTCAAATATAAACATTTAATTGGATTTAAAGTAAATGTATGGGAAAAGCATATAATATGAAAAATAAGTTGGAGCGGCAATTTTCATGAGATAAAGCAGACTTCAAGACAAGATTATTACCAGAGATAAAAAGAAGCATGTTGTAATCATAGAGGTACCCAACAATAAGGTTTAAAATACATGAAAAATAGGAAATTGAGACAATTCCACAATTGTAGTAGTATGTTTTAATTCTGTTATCTCAGAAACCTATACAAAATGAGCAAAGTCTTACATGATTGGAAAAGTCTGATTTTGTCTAATAAAAATTTTTAGCATCTTTATTGAGACATAATTCACATGCCATAGATTTCATTCTTTTAAAGTGTACAATTCAATAGTTTTTAGCATATCCAGTTTTGCAGCCATCACCGAAATTTAAATTTAGAAATATATTAATAACATTAAAAAGAAACCCTATTATATGTTTATTCCCTAATCCCCTCAGTCTCAGGCAATCATAAATCTTTCTGTCTCTAAAGCTTTGCCTATTCTGGACATTTCATATAAATGGAAGAATTATAATACATAAAATAACGTATTTCAGTTTCCTCTATGTTGTAGCATGTATTTGTATTTCATTTCTATTTATTGCTAAATAAAATCGCCCCCCAAAAAACCTACAGTTAACTTTATTTTTAAAGGTGAAACACTAGGTCCTGCCACCAGCCCCACCCATGCATGAACAATGCCCACACACTCCCCTGGTAACAGGCCCACTGATCTGAAATCCAACTATGAACTCTGAAGCAGACCTGTAACTCAGCTCCATTTCTGCTCTAGCATAAACTGGGAGCAGTCTTGCTCACTTAATTAAGGGGCCCAGTAAGGGACATACCTTTCCATGCCTCCAGTAGCAGGCCTGTCCACCTAAGACCAGATTGCAGATACTGAAGCAGCTCTGTGATTAAGTTCCAGCACCACTCTACTGCAGTCTGGGGGACATTCCATCAACCCAAAAACCCAGCAAGAGAAGGCCTTTACCTTCTGAAAACAGTCTGTAAAGACTGCAAAAGGCATTTACCCCTCCAGATGCATAGACACAAGGATCATGAAGAAACAGGCAAACATGACACCACCAAAGGAAATGACCCTTTAAAAAAATGTAGATTCATTAACTGCTTGACAAAGAATTTTAAGCATCTTAAGCTCAATTAGCTACAAGAGAACAAAAATGGACACATAAACAAAATCAGAAAAAACAATACATGAACAGAATGAAAAGTTTAATTAAAAAAATAGAAACCATTAGAAAGAATTAAATGACAATCCAGAGCTGAAGAATATGATGAATTAACCGAAAAAGTGATAAAGAGCTACAACAGTAAACATGATAATACAGGAAAAAAAACAAAAAACTGGTGATCTCAAAGACATGTTATTTGAAATTAGCCAGTTAGAGAAACAAAATGAAAAGAGAATGAAAGAGTGAAGAAAAGCATATACGACTTGTGGAACACCATCAAGTGTACAAATATACAAATTATGAGATTTCCAGAAGAAAAAGAGAAAGGAAAACAGACAGAAAGCTTAAAGAAGTACTGGTTGAAAATTTCCCAAATCTTGAGAGGAATATGAACATCTAGATTTATGAAGCTTAAGGGATCCCAGGCATGATTAACCCAATGAAGAATACTCAGGGACATATTATAATTAAATTGTTGAAAGTTAAACGCAAAAAAAGAATAATGAAAGCCATAAGAAAAAAAAAGGTTCATTATATACAAGGGAACTCAATACCATCAATGGACTTCTTTAGAGTAACCTTGCAAAGCAAGAGGGAGTTAGATGATACAGTCAGATGCTGAAAGAAAAAAAAGAATACTTACCCAGCAAAACTGTCTTTTTAGAATGAAAGAGAGATAAAGACTTTCCCAGAGAAACAAAAACTGAGGAAGTGCATCACTACTAGACCTGCCTCGCAAGAAATGCTGAACAAATTTCTACAAGTTTAAACAAAAAGATGCTGAACAACAACATGAAAGCATAATAAAGTATAAATCTCACTGGTAAAGGTAATTGTAATCACAAACACAGAATACTATAACCCATATTAAAGGAAGAAAGTAGTCAGAATAATTACAAATACAGAAATTTGTTAATGACAATACAACATGGAAAGAAGTTATTATGTCATTAATTACATAAAGTTTGTTGGGGGGAGTGAAGTCTAGTGTTTATGTGATTGATGTGAAGTTATTTCAGCTTAAGACATGTGGCTATGTAAATAAAATGTTCAATGTGAGCCCCATAGTAACCACGCACAAAAAATATACATCAGGTAGACAAAAGATAAAGAGAAAAGAATCAAAGCACACCAATACAAGAAATTATCAAACCGCAAAGAAATACAAGAAGAGAGGAACAAGAGAAATATAAAACAGACAAAAAACAATTTAAACAGTGGCCAAAGGCAATCCTTACTATCCAAAAATTACTAGAAATATAAATGAACTATACTTTTTAATCAAAAGGCATAGGAGTGGCGGAATGGATTTTTTAAAAAAAGAAAAAAAACAAGGCCCAAATATATATTGTCTTCAAGAAACTAAAAGTGAAGAGATGAAAAAAGATATTACATGCAAATTGTAACCAAAAGAGAGCAGAGTGGTTATACTCATATCAGGCAAAACAGACTTTAAGTCAAAAACTATCACAAGAGACAAAGAAGTTAATTATATAATCATAAAATGGTCAGTTCAAAAGGAAGATATAATAATTATAAACATATATGCACCCAAGATAAAAGCACCAAAATATATAAAGCAAACATTGGTAGATCTGAAGGTATAAACAAACATTAGCAAAATAAGAGTAGAAGACCCCACCCTGTACAACAGATGGATCAACTACACAGAAAATCTATAAGAAAACCACAGAAACAAAGAACACTGCAGACTAAATAGAGCTAACACACATACAGAAATTCTACCTTGTGGCAGCAGAATACACATTCTTCTAACGTACACATGGCACACTCCCCGGTATAGATCAAATGTTAGTTTATAAAACAAGTCTTAACATATTTAAAAATGTCAATATTGGCCAGGCTCACACTTGTAATCCCAGCACTTTGGGAGGCCGAGGCGGGCGGAGCACGAGGTCAGGGGTTCAAGACCAGCCTGGCCAACGTGGTGAAACCCCATCTCTACTAAAAATACAAAAATTAGCTGGGCATGGTGGCAGACACCTGTAATCCCAGCTACTAGGGAGGCTGAGGCAGGAGAATTGCTTAAGCCCGAGAGGTGGAGGTTGCAGTGAGCCACGATTGTACCACTGCCCTCCAGCCGGGGTGACAGAGCGAGACTCTGTCTTAAAAAAAAAAAAAAAGTCAATATCACTCCAAGTATCTTTTCCAACCACAAAAAATAAAACCTAAATCAGTAACAATAAGAAAACAGAAAAATTCACAAATACATACAAACTGAATAACAGACTCTTAAACAATCATTGGGTCAAACAGAAAACCAAAAGAGAATTCTAAAAACATTTTGAGACAAATGAAAATAAAAACACAACATACCAAAACTTACGGGATACAGCAAAAGCAGCACTTTTTCCAATGAAAAAAAAACGGCCAACAGGAATATGGAAAGATGCTCAAAATCACTAATCAGCAGTGAAATTCAAATCAAAATCATTAACAGATATCACCTCACACCTATTTAAAAGGCTATTATCAGAAAGACAAAAGATAGCACACTTTGGAAAGGGTATGAACAGGGAATGCTTATACATTGTTGGTAATAAAAAAGTAAATTTTTATAGCCATTATGGAAAACACTATGGAAGCTCCTATTTAAAAAAAGAGAATTACCATATGATTCAGCAAGCCCTCTTCTGGTATTAAATCAGTATCTTGATTTAAAAATATTAAATCAGTATCCTGCAGAAATATGTACATGACCATGTTCACTGAAGCATTATTCATAATAGCCAAGATAGAAAAACAACCTAAATTTTCACTGACAGATGAGTAGACACAATACACACATGTATACATATACACACACACACACACAATGGAATATTATTCAACTGTTTAAAAAAAGAAAATCCTGCCTATGCAACAACATGGATGAAACTTGAGAATATTATGCTAAGTGAAGTAATCCAGAAACAGAAAGAAAAATAGTGCGTGATCTCACATGTATTCAGAATATAAAATATTAGAACTCATAGAAGCACAGAGTCAATGGTAGTTGCTAGGTATTGGAGGTAGGGAAAATGAGGAAATGTCAAAGGACACAAAACTTCAGTTATGCAAGATGAATAAATTCTGAGGATCAAATGTATAGCACAGCAACTACAGTCAACCATACTGTATTGTATACTTGAAATCTATTAAGAGGGTAGATCTTAAGAGTTCTTGGCCGGCATGGTGTCTCAGGCCTGTATTCCAGCACTTTGGGAGGCTGAGGCAGGCAGATCACTTGAGGCCAGGAGTTTGAGACCAGCCTAGCCAACATGACAAAACCCTGTCTCTAGTAAAAAATACAAAAATTATCCAGGCATGGGGGTGTACACCTATAATCCCAGTTACTGGGGAGGCTGAGGCACAGGAATTGTTTGAGCCCAGGAGGCGGAGGTTGCAGTGAGCAGAGAAGGTCCACTGCACTTCCAGCCTGGAAGACAGAGTGAGACTTTATCTCAAAAATTAAAAAAATAAAAAATAAAAATTAAAAAAAGTGAGCTCTTAACACATACAGAGAAAAAGGTAACTATGTCAAGGGAGGAATATGTTAAGTAGCCAGATTTTGGTAATCATTTAACAATGTATACTTATGTCAAACCAACAAATTGTATCCCTTAAGTATATACAATTTCTATTCGTAAATTATACCCCAATAAGGTGAGAAGAAAAAATAAATATAAACATGACATTGGGAATATCATTTATAACTATAAGGGATACAAAGTTTGGAGGTAGGAATAAGCGGGAGAAAATCTGTTTGATTTTAGATATTGCTACTTTTTTAAAAGGCTGAATGGTATCCTATGGTATAAAGAAGCCATAATTTAAATATTGCCCAATTGTTGAATATTTTTCTTATCTCCATTTTTTCCATCATAATGAATACTTTACTAAATGCCCCTGAGCATACAGTCTATTTTGTATTTTTTCTATCATAATAAATAATTTAATAACTGCCCTTGAGCATACAGTCTTGATTATTTCACAATCATTTCTGTAAAAGAGATATTTAAAGTGTTATATCTGGAATAAAAGTCCAGACCATTTATTTTTACTTTCACAGACAAAAACTGCTTCACAAATGTATAGTCCCAACAGAAATATAGAAACATATATTTTTCTCTCACTTTAACCGATAATATATAGTGTTTATATTTTTAATTTTGTCCCAATACAGCTACCTTTGTTCATCTTTTTCTTTACTCTTAATTCAAATTCTGGAATTTCAATCACAAAGAATTTATTTCACAATTATAGAATCTCTGTTATCTTCTAATGCTTTTTAAAGTCTATTGTTTTTCAGTTGATTCTATTCAATTCCCTAGATAGACAATCATATCATCTGCAAATAAGGACAGTTACATCCTGTCTCCCAATATTGTATCTACCTAAAATGTGTATAATAATACTTAGATTCCAAGGATCATCAGGACTGGTAAATTGTAGTTTGTGGCATAGTTGTGATGTTTGTTTTCAATTTCATGTTGAAATGTAATACCCAATGTTGAAATGTGATCCCCAGTGTTGAAGGTGGGGCCTGATAGGAGGGGTCTGGGTCATGGGGGCAGATCCCTCATGAATAAGCTGGTGTCCCCCCAGTGGTAATGAGTAAGTTCTCACACTACTAGGTCATGCGAGAGCTGGTTTTTAAAAGAAGCCTGGCACCTGCTCCTCTCTCTTTTGCTCCCCCTTCACTTTTTGCCATGAGTAGAAGCTTCCTGAGGCCTCACCAGAAGCCAAGCAGATGCTCATGCCATGCTTGTACAGCCAGCAAAACCAGGAGCCAAATAAACCTCTTTTCTTAATAAATTACTCAACCTCAAATATTTCTTAATAGCAACACAAAACAGATTAATACACGTATATTAAAGTAACTGATAACTGTAAAGTACTACATAGATGTCAAGTACTACATTTTTTTAGCATCACCTTAATAGAAGGCACTTAATAAACATGTGGAAAACCATATTAAACAGGAATTATTTGTAGAAGAAACTAAAACTTTTTTCATAAAAAAAATTTGGCAATTATAAAAAATTTCAATTAGAATATGAAATATTCTCATACTAAATATATATATTAAAATAATTTATATTTATATTTTATCAAGTAATCAATGATATTTAATAGCATTCTGACTAGAGATACAAGTCTATTTTCCTCATATTTATTTTGATGTACAGTGAAAGATAAGGGCAATTAAACTTAAGAAAAAGTCATATTTAACAAAACACAATTGCCCCTGAATTGGCACCTTTCTTAGAATATGGCTTTTTAGGGCCGGGTGCGGTGGCTCATGCCTGTAATCCCAGCACTTTGGGAGGCTGAGGTGGGCGGATCACAAGGCCAGGAGATCGAGACCATCCTGGCTAACACGGTGAAACCCCATCTTTACCAAAAATACAACGTCTTTACTAAAAATACAAAAAATTAGCCGGGCGTGGTGACGGGCGCCTGTAGTCCCAGCTACTAGAGAGGCTGAGGCAGGAGAGTGGCGTGAACCCGAGAGGCGGAGCTTGCAGTGAGCCGAGCTAGCACCACTGCACTCCAGCCTCGGCGACAGAGCAAGACTCTGTCTCAAAAAATAAAAAAATAAAAAAATAATTAGAAGAATGTGGCTTTTTAGTTTTTGAAGGTTATTATCACATTATTATCAGTGTTTACATAAATCTAAATCAAAATGAAATATTTATGGCAAATAAATACTCCCTAAGAGTTGCTGCTGTCAAGTTCCTGGGAGCAAACTAAGAGATGCTGCAGGTGATAACCAGTGTTTCATTAGCAAATGTGAACATTTGCTCTTTATTGAGGACTGAGTGAGATGTATGAATAGAAGATCAATAGATTCAATGTTTTATGAAGTATCATCTTTAGAGCCAAGTCCACAGAGTATCACAAGAACATGTAAATTCAAAGTTTCCCATGCTGAAAATGATTTCTTAGTCTCAATCTTATCATCTTTAAAATAGAAGTAACACTTGTCAACACGTGATTGCAGTTTACATCACTTATCAGAGCTGCACTTGCGTCTGGCAGAATATCATAAATATTTCACATCCTATCTGCAAATAAAATGGGACAGGGGCCTGAAATAAAGTTAATTCAAAACATGCTTAATTTCAAATTTGATTAATAGAAGGAAGATAATTGTTACATTAATTTTAATAAATATGTTAAAAAGATAAGTGTTAATACAGATAGGAGGAATTTTCCTCTTAAGCTCTAACATCAATATTCCTCAAATTTAAAAATGATAAATTTTTCTATTTTTATTACATCCTTTGATAAGGAATATTCATATACATAAGGACTTATATAATGTTGAAACTATACCAAATTTGGATACTAAGTATCAAATAGCAATAGTAATGCTTTTGTTTCTTCAGAGGGATTAAAGTGTTCATTTTAAGCCTAAGCAAATAAGAGTTGAGATTTTAATATATCTCATTTAAAAAAATAAAGAAGCAGAGAATATGATTATTAAGGTATATAGAATTGAACTTCATGATTGAATCATCTGACCTAATCAGCATATGGAGAACACTGCATGCCTAGTGCAGATTGCATATTCTTTACAAATATACAGAAAACAGCTACCAAATTACACAATATGCGGGCCCCTAAAGCAAGTCTCATCAAATTTCAAAAACAAAATTACAGACCATATTTTTTGACCAAGGCATTATTAAACTAGAATTCAAGACTGGAAAAATTATTGAAATTTTTCCAAATATTTTGAAATTATGAAACAGAAATAATCAATGGGTCAAAGAAAAGCTCACAATGTAAATTAGAAACTGCTTGAAAATTAGTTATATTGGAAATACAGTATAAAAGATTGTGGGAGAAATCTAAAGATGTACTTTAACAGAAATTTATAGTTTAAGTGCATATGTTAAGGAAAAAGAAAGAGGAGAGTGACATCAGCAAGATGGCAAAATATAAACATTTTACTCTTTTTTTAAAATCTCTGCCCCAATCTACTTTATTTTGATGATTCAAATGACATCTTTTTATATTGCAAATCTATTAGCATAGACTTACAATTACTTTTTATAATTTTGTTATAAAAATTATTATAGAAAGCTCCAGATCCTCCTCCCACAGAGACACATAATTAACAACAATATGTGAGCCTATCTGAGAAATTCAAAAACAAGTAAGAGGTTCTTGCAACCCATAGAAGAATGAAGCAATCTGCATCAAAACCCAGTAGGAAAATTTGTAGCATTCTCTTACCAGAGCCTATGGCATGATTCGGAGAAAACCACCAACTCCCCATTCCTCGCTAGGAAAGGGAAACAGTAGAATGTGTATACAACATTGTGATTTGGGAGGCTTCCTGGGAATTGTTTTCTGTTTTGCCTGAATCTAACTACTGGCAGTAACAGGTGTGCCACATTGTAGCCACTTAGAACAAATGCAATCAACCTGCCCCAGAGTCTGCAGTAACGCATGCAGACACTAGTTGAAGCTCCAATACCATGGCTTACTATGGCACCAGAGACATTGCATGTATCACAAACTCCAGGGAAAACTCCTGAGTAGAAACAGGCAAACATCCTCAATTAGGAGATTACAAACACAAGCCCAAAGAGGACATATCATCAGAAAAGATTTGAGAAGTCTCCAGAATCTCTAGGTGGGCTGATTTTTAAAAATTCTCCCTATACAAATCCAGATTACAAAGTCTGGAAAAGGTGGCTGATTATTTAAATGATAAAGTCCAAACAAAAGATAACAAGACATAAAATGAAATAGGAAAACATGTCCCAGTCAAAGAAACAAATTAAAAAGAGACTCCTTATGTACATGGGGGCTTTTATTATCAGCAGATTTTTCTGCAGAAACCTTATAGATGAGAAGGGAATAAGATGATTTATACAAAGCACTGAAAGAAAGAAAAAACCTGTCAACCAAAATTAGTATATCTAGCAAAACCACCCATCAAAAACAAAGGATAAATTAAGACTTTCCCACGTAAAAGCTGAGGGAGTTCATCACCACTAGACCTTCCCTATAAGAAATGCTGAAGGGAATAATTTAAGTTGAAGTGAGAGAATAATAAACAGCAACACAAAACCACATGAAAATATAAAATTCTCTGGTGACAGCATACATATAGGCAAATATAGAATCCTGTAGTATTACAATGTAAGCATGTAAACTTTTAAATCAAGTGTAGAATTTTAAAAAACAAAATTATAAAAAGTAATAGTAAGTCTATGCTAATAGATACGCAATATAAAAAGATGTCATTTGAGTCATCAATAAAATAAAGTGGATGGGGCAAAGATAAAAAAAGTCAAGTTTTTATATGTGATTAAAATTATTATCCATTTAAAATAGATTGTTACAACTTTAAGATTCTTTATACAATTGCAATGATAACCACGAAGAAAATATCTACTGAATATTCACAAAGAAAAATCAGAAGAGAAATCAAATGTGTCACCACAAAAATTAAACAAAACATAAGTTAAGGCAGCAAGGAAGAAAAGGAAGAACAAAAAGCTACAAGACATGCAAGACAAAAGCACAATGCCAATGGTATTTCCTATCAGTAATTACTTTAAATGCTGATGAATTAAATGTCCCAATTTAAAATCATAAATTGGATGAATGGATAAAATATCTTCAACCAAGATCCAGCTATATACTGTCTACAAGGGACTCAGTCTAGACCCTGGAATGTACACATTGGTTAAAAGTGAAAGAATGAAAAAGGATAGTTCATGCAAATAGGAACCTAAAAAGAGCCATATTTACAATAGAGAAAATAAACTTTAAGATAAAAACTGTCACAGGAGCCAAAGAAAAACATTATATTAATATAATGAAAAAAGCTAAATTCATCAGTAAGATATAATTAATAATTATAAATATATATACACCTAACATTAGAACTTCCAAATATGTGAAGCAAACACTGGCAAAACTGAAGGAAGAAATAGACAGCAACATAATAATAATAATATGAGACTTCAGTACACTTTCAGTTGTGGATAGAACAAGGAGACAGAACATCATGAGGGACACAGAGAACATGAACAATACTGCGGAGCACTTGGACCTAACAGACGTAAAGAGAACACTCCACAGGCCGGGCGCGGTGGCTCGCACCTGTAATCCCAGCACTTTGGGAGGCCAAGGCGGGCGGATCACGAGGTCAGGAGATCGAGACCATCCTGGCTAACACAAACCCCGTCTCTACTAAAAATACAAAAATTAGCCGGGCGCAGTGGCTGGCGCCTGTAGTCCCAGCTACTCTGGAGGCTGAAGCAGGAGAATGGCCTGAACTCAGGAGGCGGAGCTTGCAGTGAGCCAAGATGGCGCCACTGCACTGCAGCCTGGGCAACAGAGGAGACACCGTCTCAAAAAAAAAAAAGAAAGAAAGAAAAAAAAAAGAACACTCTGTAAACAACAGCAGAACACACATTCTTCTCTAGAGCCCATGGAACACTCTTCAGGATACACCAATGTTACACACAAAACAAGTCCTTAAAAATTTAAGATTTAAATTATACAAAAATATCTTCTCTGACAACAATGAAATAAAACTAGAAATCAATAGCAGAAGAAAAACAGAAAAATCCACAAATATGTACAAATTAAATAATACACTCTCCTACAAACAATAGATGAAAGAAAAAAATCAAAAGAAAATTTAGAAACTGTAGAGACAAATGAAAATTAAAAAGATGGGATGCAGCAAAAGCAGTACTAAGAAGGAAGTTTATAGCAATAAAAACTCATAGCAATAAAATACTTACAGCAATAAAAATATTTACTTACATTAAAAAATAAAAAATATCTAAAATCAATAACCTAACTTATAACCTAAGCAACTAGAAAAAGAAGAATGAGCTAAACTCAAAGTCAGCAGAAGGAAGTTTAAAATAATAATTAAAACAGGTATAAATGAAATAGAAAATAGGAAAACAATTTTAAAATAAAACCAATTGTTGGTTTTTTGAAAAAATAAATAAAACCCTTAGGTAGACTTCAGTGAGAAAAAAAAGACGACTCAAATAAATTAAAACCATAAATGAAAAAAGAGACATTACAACTAATGTCATAGAAATAAAAATGATTATGAGAATACTATCCACAATTATATGCCAACAAATCAGATGAATTAGATAAAATGGATAAATTTCTAAAAGCATACAGTCTACCAAGACTGAATCATTAATAAAAAATATGGAGAGAGCTGGTAATCTCAGCACTTTGGGAGGCCGAGGTGGGCGGATCACAAGGTCAGGAGTTTGAGACTAGCCTGGCCAACAAAATGAAAAAGAGATATCACCTCAAACCCACTAGAATGGCCACTATCCAAAGAACCAAAATTAACAATCATTGGTGAAGCTGCAGAGAAATTAGAACCCCTGCACACTGTTGGTGGGAATGTAAGTTTCTATAGCCATTATGGAAAACAGTATAGAGGTTCTTCAAAAAATTAAAAAGAGAATTACCACATGATCCAGCAATCCTACTTCTAGATACATACCAAAAAGAATTCAAAGCATGATCTGTAAGAAATTTTGCACTCCCATGTTCATTGCAGCATTATCTACAATAGCCAAGAGGTGAAGGAAACCCAAATGTCCATTAACAGATGAATAAAGAAAGAAAATGTGGTAAACACACACAGTGGAATATCATTAAGCCTTAAAGAGGGAAATCTTATACATGCTACAACATGGATAATTGAGGACTTTATGCTAAGTAAAATAAGCCAGTCACAAAAGAACCAATTCTGTATGATTCCATTCATACGTAGTATACAAAGTAGTCAAAATAACGGAACCAGCATGAAAGAAATCCATTCGGCAAGGGCTGGAAAGAAGGGAGAGGAGGAAATAGTGTATAGTAGATTTAGAATTTCAGTGTTGTAACATAAAAAAATTCTAGAGATCTGTTGCCCAACAAAATCAATATACTTAACACTGCTGACATGTACACTTAAAAATGATTACAATGGTTAAATTTAAAAATTATGTCCTTTTTGCCACAATTTAAGAAAAGAAGAAGAAAGATAAAAAATCCATGATTTAAGCTTACTTCTAAAGAAGATTGAAAAAATGGCAAGTTAAGCTCAAAGAATATTTACAAAAGAAAATATAAAAAATAATAAAAGAATGAAATAGAAGAAATACATGAGAGATAAAATAAATTCAACAGGGGTCAGAGCCAAGATGGTTGAATAAATGCAGCCAGGAGGAACACTTCTAACCAAAAGACTGGGACATTGGGAAGACTGGCATATTTCAAGCAGATCTTTGGAAGATTGAGAGTGAATGGCGAGAGAATGCAGACACTGGGCTGAAGGAGGAGGAAGCTGGGATACATGCACAAGGCTGCTGAGCACTGGGACTCATTTCTAGACACCAGTGGCTCCTGGGGAAGAGATGAGTTGAACAGGTGAGGATTGGAATGCTCTGGCCATGGATCTCTGGAATCCTAGATGGAGTAGACCACAAGACCACTGTGGACACTTGAGCTGGCAGAGAGAGCTGCTTAGAAAGGTAGCAGAGGCAGGACTTCAGCCAGCGTGGAGCTCAGAGGGTTTGGCACAGGAATGGCAGCAGTAAAGCATGGCCACGGATGCCCCGCCCCCCCAAGGCTCAACATGCTCCACTAGGTGGCTTTAGTCTTTGGGTAACTATTGGACTAGGACAGAGCAGAGGAGTCTCGCCCATGGGATCTGAGAGCCCCCTTTCTGCTAGCCTCTTCTGGGACACCAACCTGAAAATACTCGCTTGCAGTACAGCCTCAGGTGCCCAACCAGAGTTCTTCCTAGGAACCCTCATGATAACTTCTTCACCAGCAGACCACGCCTAGCTGTCGAAGGATCAAGCAGACCCGTCTATACCAAAACGCACCCAACCACCCACAGCTACCCCCTACAGAAGGCTCCCCATTTTGCCAGCATGAACTCACCCACGCGCCCTCCTCCCATGACTTTGCTGGTGTGTATGCTTGGGCAGATCTTCTTCCCCTACCCCAATGGCATGTGTGCTCGACACCTTGATGCCCCGCCTTGCAGGTGCAAGTACATCCTGCCACCCCACCTCTGCTGACACATGGACACCCTGCCATGCCACTGTCATCAGCATAAGGGCACAGATGTTATCTGGCCCATCAGATAAAGCCAGGCACCTGATACTAGCCGCCAGGGCTGGAGCATGCAGCCCAGGAATGTTGAGGTGAACAATGATCTCTTGAAATCTTCCAGAAAGGAAGCCAGTCAACAGAATACAACTTATGCCACAATCAAACCTTCAAGGGTGTCAAAGAAGATAAGAGGAAAAAAAAAGTCTAAAGGATAGCAATTTAAAAGATTAAGGAGCATCAGCCCATGCCAGATGAGAAAGAACCAGCACAATAACCCTGGCAACTCAAAAGCCCAGAGTGTCTTCTTGCATCCAAATGACCACACGAGTTTCTCAGTAATGCTTCTTAACTATTTCAGGCTGAAATGACAGACATAGAATTCAGATTATGGATAGGAACAAAGATTATTGAGATTCAGAAGAAAGCCAAAACTCAAAGAGATCTAAGGAATAAAATAAAATAATAGAGCAGTGGAAAGATGAAATAGCCATTTTAAGACAAAACCAAACTGATCTGATAGAGCTGAAAAACTCACTACAAGAATTTTATAACACAATGACAAGTGTTAATAGCAGAATAGACCAAGCTGAAAAAAGAATCTTGGACCTTGAAGACTGGTTCTTTGAATTAAGTCAGTCAGACAAAAATAAAGAAAAAAGCATAAAAAAGAATGAACCAAACCCCGGAGAAACATGCAATTATGTTTAAAAATCAAATCTGTGACTCATTGACATCCCTGAAAAAGAGGGAGAAAAAGTATACAACTTGGAAACATATTTGAGGATATCACCCAAGAAAATTTACCCAAACTTGCTATAAAAGCCAACATTTGAATTCAGGAAATTCAGAGAACTCCTGTGAGATATATACAAGATGACAATCCCCAAGACACATAATCATCAGATTCTCTAAGATTGACATAAAAGAAAAAATATTAAAGGCAGTTAGTGAGAAGGGGCAGGTCACCTACAAAGGGAACCCCATCAGCAGACCTTTCAGCAGAAATGCTGCAAGCCAGAAGAGACTGGGGATCTAAATGAGCATTCTTAAAGAATCACACTTAGAGGAACTAGAAAAACAAGAAGAAACCAACCCCAACAATAGCAGAAGAAATAACCACAATCAGAGCTGAACTGAAAGAAATTGAGACGCAAAAAAAATACAAAAGATCAACAAAACCAGAAGTTGTTTCTTTGAAAGAAAAATAAGATTGATAGACTGCCAGCTGGACTAATAAAGAAAAAAAGAGGGACGATCCAAATAAACACAATCAGAAATGACAAAGAAGACATTACCACTGACCCCACAGAAATACAAAAAAACCTCAGAGACTATTACAAAGACTTATATTGACACAAATGAGAAAACCCAGAAGAAATGGAAACATACCACCTCCCAAGACTGCACTAGGAAGACACTGTATCCCTGAAGAGATCAATAATGAGTTCTGCAATTGAATCAGTAATAACAAGCCTACCAGCTGAAAAAAGACCTGGACCAAACAAATTCACAGTGGAATTCTATCAGATGTATAAAGAGCTGATTCCATTTCTTGTTTCTAATAAAACTATTCCAAAAAATCAAGAAGGAGGGACACCTCCCTAACTCACCCTATGAGGCCAGCACATTGTGATACCAAAATCTGGCAGAGACACAACAAAAAAATGAGAAAAATTCAGGCCAATATCCTTGATGAACATAGATGCAAAAATCCTCAACCACATACTAGTAAACCAAATCCAGCTGCACATAAAAAAGCTAATTCACCACAATCAAGTAGGCTTTATCTCTGGGATGAGAGATTGGTTCAACATATGCAAATCAATAAATGTGATTAATCACAGAAACAGAACTAAAAACTAAAACGACATGATCATCTCAATAGATACATAAAAGGCTTTCAATAAAATTCAACATCCCTTTATGTTAAAAACTCTCAAACTAGGCATTGAGTTAACATATTTCAAATAATAAGGGCTGTCTATGAAAAACCCATGGTCAACATCATACTGAATGGGCAAAAGCTGGAAGCATTCCCCTTGAGAACTGGAACAACACAAGGATTCCCACTCTCACCATTCCTATTCAATATAGTACTGGAAATCATAACCAGAGCAACCAGGCAAGTGAAAAACATAAAAGGCATCCAAATAAGAGAGGAAGTAAAATTATCCTCATTTGCAGATCATATAATTTTATGGCTAGAAAACTCCATAGTCTCTACCTCAAAACTGGATCTGATAAACAACTTAAGCAAAGTTTCAGGATACAAGATCAGTCCATTTCTGTGTACTAAGAATATCCAGGCTGATTGCCAACTCAAGAACCAATCTCATTCTCAATAGCCACAAAAAGAATAAAATACTTAGGAACACAGCTGACCAGGGAGGTGAATGATTTCTACAACAATAATTACAAAACACTGCTGAAAGAAATCAGAGATGACATAAACAAATGGGAAGACATTCCACGATCATGGATAGGAAGAATCAATATTGTTAAAATGGTCATACTGCCCAAAGCAACCTACAGTTTCAATGCTATTCCTGTCAAACTACCATGAGATTCTTCATATAATTGCAAAAAAAAAAAATCTGAAATTCATACGAAACAAAAAAAGAGTCTAAATATCCAAAGCAAAAAGAACAAAGATACAGGCGTCACATTACCCAACTTCAAATTTTATTACATGGCTACAGTACCCAAAACAGCATGGTACTGGTAGCAAAACAGACATACAAACCAATGGAACAGAATAGAGAGCCTAGAAATAAATCCACACACCCATGTACAACCATAACATCTTCAACAAAGTTGGCAAAAACAAGCAATGGAAAAAGGACCCCCTGTTTGAAAAATTATGCTGAGATAATTGGCCGGCCCATATGCAGAAGATTGAAAGTGGACTCCTTCCTGTCACCATATACAAAAATCATCTCAAGATGGATTAAAGACTTAAATGTAAGATCTAAAACTATAAAGACCCTAGGAGAAAACCTAGGAAACACCATTTCAGACATAGGCGCTGGCAAAGATTTCAGGATGAAGACGCCAAAAGCATTTGTAACAAAAATTGACAAATGGGACGTAATCAAGCTAAAGAGCCTCTGAACATCAAAAGAAACTATCAACAGAGTAAAGAGACAACCTACTGAATAGGAGAAAATGTTTGAAAACTGTGCATCTAACAAAGGTCTAATGTCTAGAATCTATAAGAAACAAACAAATTAACAGGCAAAAAACAAACATCCCCTTAATAAGTGGGCAAAGGACATGAACAGATGCTTTTCAAAAGAAGACAAACACACAGCCAGTAAGCACATGAAAAAATGTTCAATATCACTAATGAGCAGAGAAATGCAAATCAAAACCACAATGAGATACCATCTCACACTAGTCACAGTGACTATTACAAAAAGGTCAAAAAGTAACAGATACTGGCACAGTTGCAAAGAAAAGGGAACACATATATACCGCTGGTGGGAATATAAATTAGTTCAACCATTGTGAGAAGCAGTTTGGTGATTTCTCAAAGAACTTAGAACAGGCCGGATGCAGTGGCTCACACCTGTAATACCAGCACTTTGGGAGGCTGAGGTGGGCAGATCACGATGTCAAGAGACTGAGACCATTCTGGCCAACATTGTGAAACTCCATCTCTACTAAAAATACAAAAATTAGCTGGGCGTGGCGGTGCACGCCTGTAGTCCCAGCTACTTGAGAGGCTGAGGCAGGAGAATCACTTGAACCCAGGAGGCAGAGGTTGCAGTGAGCCGAGATCGCGCCACTGCACCCCAGCCTGGGGACAGAGCAAGACTCCATCAAAAAAAAAAAAAAAAAAAACTACCATTTAACTGGTAATCTCATTATTGGTGATATACCCAAAGGGATATAAATTGTTCTACCAAAAAGACATGCATGTATATGTTCATTACAGCACTATTCACAATAGCAAAGACATGGAATCAACCTAAACGTCCATCAACGGTAGACTGGATAAAGAAAATGTGGTACACCCATGGAATACTACACAGCCATAAAAAGGATAAGATTATGTCCTTTGCAGCAACACGGATGCAGCCGAAGGCCATTATCCTAAGTGAACTAATGTAGGAACAGAAAACCAAATACCACATGTTCTCACTCATTAAGTGGGAGCTAAACCTTGAGTATACATGGACACAAAGGTGGGAAGAATAGAAACTGGGGCCTACTTACAGAGTAGAGGATGGGAGGAGAGTGAGGGTGGAAAAACTCCTTTTGGGAATTATGCTTATTACCTGTGTGATGAAATAATCTGTACACCAAACTCCCACAAGATCCAATTTACCTACGTGACAAATGTGTGCATGCACCCCTGAAACTAAAATAAAAGTTAAAAAATAATGATAATAAAGTCAACAGTTGGTCCTTTGTAAAGACTAGTAAAATCTATAAATTTCTAGAAAAATGATAGAAAAAAAGAGAAAACAAAATCATTAATATCAAGAATGAAGAAAAAAAAGACATCACTATAAATCTTAGAGATGTTAAAAATACAAGGAGGTCCACACAAAAACCTACACATGGATGCTTATAGCAGCTTTATTCATAGTTGCCAAACCTCGAAAACAAGATGTCCCTTGATAAGTGAATGGATGTGGTGCATCCAGGCAATGGAAGCATTAAACAGGGGAGCTATTTAACCCACAAGAATAGCTGGAGAAACTTTGAATGCTCATTACTAAGTGAAAGAAGCCAAATTTAAACCACCACACACAGTCTATGATTCCACCTATATGACATTCTAGAAAAGGCAAAGCTTTGGAGACAGTAAAAAGATCAGTGGTTTCCAGGGATTAGGTAGAGAATGGGATGAATAGGCAGAGGACAGAATATTTTCAGGGCAGTGGAACTATTTTGTATGATATTATAAGGATGGGTGTAGATCATTATACATATGTAAAAGACCATAGATTATACAGAACCAAGAGTGAACCCTAATGCAAACTTGGACTTTGAATGATAATGACGTGTTAATGTAGGTTCATTGATTGTAATAATTGTACCACTAAAGTGTGAGATGTGGGAAGTTGTGCATTTATGTAGGAGGGGCTATATGGAAACTCCCTGTACTTTCCACGCAATTTTGCAGTGAACTCAAAACTCTAAAAAATGAAATCTACTAAAAAACATATCTAGACAAGGTGTGGTGGCATGCACCTGTAGTCACAGCTCCTGGGGAAGCTGCAGGAGTATGGCCTGAGCCCAGGAGTTCAAGGCTGCAGTGAGCCATGATTATGCCACTGCACTCCAGCCTGGGTGACAGAGCGAGACCCCAACTCAAAACAAACAAACAAAAAAACTAAAAACAGCATATAGCTTGTTGGGGGAGGGTGGGCATGGGAGAGCATCCGGGAAAAGAGTTGATGCATGCTGGTCTTAATACCTAGGTGATGGGATGATCTGTGCAGCAAACCACCATGGCACACGCTTACCTATGTAACAAACTTGCACGTCCTGCACATGTATCCCTGAACTTAATTTAAAAAATTAATTAATTTTTAAAAACAGCATATAATAAGGAATCATGAAAATGTAGATAAAATAATTAAATTTCTTGAAAATCTTTTACCAAAACTAGCAACAAAAATATCATTTATTTGTACTAAATGTATTAAAGTAATTCAAACCATAATTAAAGAACAAGCTATGGCCAATCCGATAAAATATATGGAAGACCTCTACACAGAAAACTATAACAATTACTGAGTGAAATTTTAAGTCTTAATAGAGAGCTAAACCAAGTTAATGATTAAGGAGATTCAATATTTAAAAATGTCAGTTCTCTTCTAATGTTCTCTTGATTCAATTTATTTCTAATCAAAATCCTTACATGTATTCTGTGATAAGCTGATTTTAAAACTTATATGGAAAGTCAAAGAACTAAGAATGACTAAATGAGTCATGAAGAAGAGCAAAGTTAGAGAATTTCCCTATCTGATATCAAGACATAAACTCACTGTAATAAGACAGTGTGATATTAGGACAAGGTTTGAGAGAAATGTGTTATTGGAAAATAGCAGAGAGTTCATAAACAAATCCACACATATATGGCCACCAGCCTTATCATCTATGTAGTACAGCATGGCAGTGGGGAAAGGATGCCTTTTCTTTTTTCAATAAATGGTACTGGATAAGCTGGATATTATTAAATGGGAAAAAGGAAGTAAACTTGGCCCCCATTTTGCATCATATTCTCAAAACACAATTCCAGGTGAATTTAATTTTAAATGTGCGAGGTAAACTACTAAAGTTTTAGATGAAACTATAAAACACCTTTGTGACTTTGGGACTTGTAAAGATTTTTTAAACTGAACACAGCTACTAACCATTTAAAAAAAACCCTATTCAACTTTGTTAAAATTATGACTCTCTAGGCTCACCAAAAGACATCATTAAGAGAGTGAAAAGGTAAAGAGGAATCTACATACATAAATTTATAAATATATACTTGTATGTATCAAGACATATGTATCTCCAAAATTATAAAGAACATCTATAAAGACCATCTAATAGACAATTGGACAAAGACATGATGAAAAGCTACTTCACAGAAGAGTATATTCAAATGGGCAAACGTGCCCATTTCAATCATTAGGGAAATGCAAATTAAAACCACAATGAAATACTACCATGTACTTGTGAGAATATTAGTATGAAACACACACACATGACAAAAGCAAAAGTGAGTAAGGATTTGGAGCAACTAAATATCTTGTATATTGCTGTTGGGAATCTAAATTGATAAAACTTATTGGGAAACTCATTTAGGTTTTATACTAGCTCTAAGTACGACGTGGAAATTTTACTCTTAGTAAATACCCAAATAAGCGTATGTATACTCATACCAGCTTTATTTGTGCTAGCCATTTAAATGAATGCTAAACCTAGCCTAAATAACTCAAGATGATAGAAATCAGAATATTGATGATTTTGGGGAGAGTGCATAATATCAGGGAGGGACATGAGAGAAATCCCCGTGATGCTGATAATTTTCTATATCTTCTGCTGAGTGATGTTTATGCTAGTGTATTTACCTAATAGTTAATTTTAGATCTATATATCTTATGCGATTATACTTTAATAATAAAAATCGATGCCCCCCCCAACAAAATGAGATAGCAACTTAAAACTGTCCTTAAGGAATAACAGTTTTACTTATCATCAATACTTGGTAGAATACCAGCTGGTTCTAAACTCTAAACCCTTAGGGCTACATATAAAAGAGACCTAATTTTAAAACAGTTTATAGACTAATTAGTAAATTATATAAATTCCAATTTATGTGTTCGAAGAGTTTATTCTTTGTTGTACCTCATCAACATGCAAAAATATAGCATTTTCATCATTTACTTTTATTGACCCGTTTGCCTCTTATGTCCATAATATCAACATAGTCATATGAATGCATTACATTTACAAATATTTATATGCAGTTAATACCTAATAGAATTCAGAAAAGTCTGACATTTTTAAAAACTTGTAAATGGTGTGAAGAAATTAATTTTGAAATTCCCATTTTCATCACTACCCAGCTACTGAACTGGGAAAAAATTTATTATTTCTAGGTTGTAGACACAAGAGTGGTTTGAGCTTGGGCTTGTCACTTAATCTCTTTGTTGGGAGGTAAGTTATCAGAAATCAATAGCCTATTTTAGACAGTCACCGAGGTTGGTTCTAATTCTGACACACTAACTTAAATGTAAATTCAAAAGGATTCCCTGAAAGAGAGCATCTCAATCAGTCTTTTTATTGCTGCCTGATATGGGGAATGCCTCATTTCCTCCATAATTTTCTTGAATGATTAAATTAGGAATTAATTGAGGATAGGTGATTATTTCCAGCTTGCCCAGCATCAAATATATTGACTTTTCTTTGATTGGGCAAGTTTTACTTAGTACCCTCCAAGCCACAGTTAATAAACCATCACTTACATTTTCCCAGACATATTAATCACATGACAGATGTTTGCTGCCTAAAGAGACACCAACTTATAAAGGATAGATGTAAATAGAAGAGTTAATTAGGCCTAACAATCAACCTCTTAGATTTTTATGAAAGTGTGAACTCAATGCCACAATTTGGCATGACTTGTGTTTTAACCATATTTGATTAAGGCAAGTTTTAAAATCTTCCTTGGAAAGGACAAACTAGCCCATTTTATATTTTAAATTATTTAAATTATATTTTTCTCATGTTTTTTAGAAATGAATTATTTTCAAAGTATAATTTGACATAAATAAACAAAATTTTTTGTGTGTTTTTTTGAGATGGAGTCTCACTCTGTGACCCAGGCTAGAGTGCGGTGGAGTGATCTTGGCTCACTGCGACCTCTGCCCCTTGTGTTCTAGTGATTCTCCTGCCTCAGCCTCCTGAGTAGCTGGGATTACAGGCACGTGCCACCATGCCTGGCTAATTTTTTTACATTTTTAGTAGAGATGGGGTTTCATCATGTTGGCCTGGCTGGTCTTGAACTCCTGACCTCAAGTGATCCACCCGCCTCGGCCTCCCAAAGTGCTAAGATTACAGGCATGAGCAACTGCTCCCAGCCAACAAAATATGTTAATATCAAATGTGGCATAAATTTAAACAAAGGGAATATGTAATTGTTTCAGTCAGGCTGTTTCAACAAAATACCATAGATTGTGTGGCTTAAACAAGAGATTATTTTGCACAGTTCTGGAGGCTGGGAAGTCCAAGACCAAGGAGTGAGCCCATTGTTTTCTAGCTGGGGGGAGAGGAAGCAACCTGATCTCTCTCTTCTTCTTACAGTGACACTAATTCCATAATGGGAGCTTTACTCTCATGGCCTCATTTAAACCTATTTACCTCCCAAAGGCCCCACCTCCAAATCATTACTTTCAGGCTTAGGACTTCAATATATGAATTTTGGAGAGACACAAACATACAGTTTACAATAGTAATTTTACAAAGAAAGGGACAAGAGTATTCTAGGCAAATAAAACTGTACACAGAAAATCACAAGGAGTATAGGAAAGTAAGTTACAAATTTCATCACAACAGAATAAGCAAGGCATGTAATGAGAGATCAAACTGAAAAGGCAGAGTTTGATCACACCATAGAGATTTTTATGATACATGGAGGCAATATTTTCTTCTCAGCAATGAGTGTTCATGAAAGATCAAGAGAAGGGTGACAAATCAAAGCATTACTTTAGGAAATTTTAATCCAAAAGAATGCTTGGAATGTAGCAATGGAAGATTTTTCCAAAGAGTATATAAAAATGCCTAGCATATATTAGGACCCCAAAACTATTTGTAAAATATTGAATATACATAATATTTTACAGGAGTATAATATTTTAACTTTGAAGGGATATATATCCCTATATATATATATAGGGATATATGTATATATGTATAAAGGGATATATATATATATATATATATATATATATATATCCCTTTAAAGTTACCTCAATTCCTTTTTGTGAATGAAGAATAAAACTTCTGTGTAATGAAAACATCTACATATTCTTTCTTCCTGGAATAGTTTCACCCACTTAAAGACCTCATCACAATCCACAACTACAAACACACCACACACACAAAGCCCCTTCCGACACACATTGTTCTTTATTTTAAGATTTTCAGCCTCCCAGAAAGAAAAAATTGTGATTTCTTTTCTAATAACATTGGGAGCTTATTCACAATAACCAAGATATGGAAAACAAACAAAACTAAGCATAAATTAGGGTGTCCTTACTAAAATCAGACAAAGTAGTCAGAACATTTTATAACAATAATTAACAATGTGTATGCATTCAATATCAGAGCATCAAAATACATAAAGTACAAACTGATAAAACTGAAAAAGGAAATAGACATATCCATAATTATGGTTGGATATTTCAATATTCTTGTATCAGAAATGTATAGAATAAGAAGACAGAAAATGAGTAGAAATATAGACTATAGACAAGAACAATATTATCAACCAACTTTATCTAATTGATATTTATGGAACACTCCACTCAACAACCATGGAAAATACAGAATGATATACAGAATTATTTTTAAGTGCATGTCAAATATCCACCAAGACAAGTCACAGGACCATAAAACAAGTCTTAAAAAAGTTAAAAAGATCAAAGTAATACCAAAAAAATTTTCTGATCACAATGCAATAAATTAGAAATCAGTAATAGATAGCTATCTGACAAATATTCAATGTTGACAAATGAAACAACACATTTCCAAAGACCTATGGATCAAAGACAAAGTCATAAGAAAAATCATAATATAGTTTTAAATGCATGAAGAGAAAAATAAAACATCAAAATTTAAGATGCAGTCAAGACACCAAAAGAGGCAAATAAGGATACAGGGCTAAAGTTAGGGATATAACCTTCTTCTCCAACTGGTGTGAAAGAGAAAAAAATTAAGCCCACATAAGGCAAAAGGAAGGAAGTAATACATGAAACACAAAATGAAGGAAAACTAGAAAAAAAATCAATGAAATCAAAAGATTTTTATAAATTATATCAGTGAAATTGATACACCTCTAGCTAGATTGAACAAGAACACAAGGAGATAATAAATATTACTAAAAAAAGACAAGCTATAAAATTGGAGAAAATATTCACAAACTATGCATCTGACAACAGCCAAGAATCTGTAAGGAACTTAAACAATTCAACAAGCAAAAAAATGAATAACCCCATTAAAAAGTAGGCAAAAGAGGCCAGGTGTGGTGGCTCATGCCTGTAATCCCAGTACTTTGGGAGGCCAAAGTTGGAGAATCACCTGAAACCAGAAGTTTAAGACCAGCCATGGTAACGTAGCCAGACCCCAACTCTACCAAAAGAAAAAGGAAAAAAAAAAGTGGGGGAAAAGACATGAACAAACACTTCTCAAAAGAATATATTGTAAGTGGCCAATAAACATATGAAAAGATACTCAACATCACTTATCATCAGAGAAATTCAAATCAAAACTACAGTGAGTCAAAATCAAAATCACACCAGTCAAAATGGGAGATGCTGGTGAGGTTGTGCAAAAAAGGGAATGCTTATACACTGTTGGAGAGGGGAGTAAATTAGTTCTTCCACTATGGAAATCAGTTTGGTGATGTCTCAAAGAACTTAAAACGGGGCTACCATTTGACCCAGCAGTCCCATTACTGGGCATATAGCCAAAGGAAAATAAATCATTCCACCAAAAAGACACATGCCACTCATACGGTCATAGCAGCACTATTCACAATAGCAAAGACATGGAATCAACCTAGGTGCCCAACAATGATGGTGGATTGGAGAAAGAAAATGTGGTACATATATGCCCTAGAATACTATACAGCCATAAAAAAGAACAAAATCATGTTCTTTGTATCAACATGGATGCAGCTAAAGGCCATTATTCTAAGCAAATTAATGCAGTAACAGAAAACGAAATACTGCATATTCTCACTTATAAGTGAGAGCTACATCTTTGGTACTCATGGGTGTAAAGATGGAAACAATAGACACTGGAGACTACTAGAAGGGGAGGGTGGGTGGGAGAAAAAATGTTGAAAAATAGTTAAAAAACTATTGGATATTATGATCATTACATAGGTGATGGGATTTTTACATCTACATTCATAAGGAATATTGATCTGTAACTTTCTATTTTATAATATCGTTTGTTTTTTCTTTTCTTTTTTTAATCAAAGTACTGTTGGCCTCATACAATGAGTTGGGAGGAATTTGCTTCTCTTGTACTTGCTGAAATAATTTATATAAAATTAGTGGCTGGGCACAGTGGCCCATGCCTGTAATCCCAACACTTTGGGAGCCCAAAGCAATGATATTACAATATAAAAAGCTACAGAACAATATCCTTCATTAATGTAGATATGAAAAGTCCCATCACCTCCAGGTAGTGAGCATAGCATCTAATAGTTATTCAACTATTTTTAGCCCTTTTCCCCTTCTTCCCTCCTCCCTCTAGAAGTCCCAAGTGTCTGTTGTTCATATTCCAAACCTCAGTATCACGCAATATACCCATGTAACAAACCTGCACATGTACTCTCGAAACTAAAAGTTGAAATTATTTTAATAAATAAATGTTACTAAAGCCAAGATGAAACAAATATCATAACTGCAGGTGCTGCATATATATTAAAGCAATAATAAAAGAATATTTTGAAAGCTTAATGCTAAAACATAATTTAGATGAAATTGACAA
Organism: Pan troglodytes; assembly: GCF_028858775.2. Lineage (NCBI taxonomy): Eukaryota > Metazoa > Chordata > Mammalia > Primates > Hominidae > Pan > Pan troglodytes. The sequence continues at coordinate 178,831,271 of NC_072401.2, forward strand.
ATGCCTTTAAAGACAAAAATTACAAGCTACTCAAGAAAAATAGAAAAGTCTGATTAGTTATATATTTATTGAGGAAATTAAATGTATAATCACCAAAACATTTTATGCAAAGAAAACTTCTGGCCCTGATAAATTATACATCAGTGAATTATACACTATGAAGAAATGATACTAATATAAGGAAGGAATTATACTAATTTTGTTGTTTTTTTTTTTTTTTCCAGACAGGGTCTTGCTATATTGCCTAGGCTGGAATGCAGTGGCATGATCATAGCTCACTGCAGCCTCAAACTTCTGGGCTCAAGTGATACTCTCGTCTCAGCCTCCTGAGTAGCTGGGACTCCATGTGCACACCATTATGCCTGGCTAATGTCTTAAACTTTCTGTAGAAACAGAGTGTCACTATGTTTCTCAGGCTGGTCTCAAGCAATCCTCTTGTCTTGGTCTTTCAAAGTGCTGGCATTACAAATGTGAGCCACAGTGCACATTCACTAGTTTTATATAAATTATTTCAGCAACTTCAAGAAAAGTAAACACTTCCCAACTCATTGTATAAGGCCAACATTACCCCCATTAAAAAAATAAGATGACAGGGTGCAGTGGCTCTTGCCTGTAATTCCAACACTTTGAGAGGCTGAGGTGGGAGGATCACTTGAGCCCATGAGTTTAAGACCAGCCTGGGCAACATAACATGACCTTGGCTCTATAAAAAATACGAAAATTAGCTGGGAGTAATGGTGCACACCTGTGGTCCCAATTATTCGGAAGGCTGAGGTGGGAGGATTGCTTTGAGTCCAGGAAGTTGAGGCTACAGTGAGCCAGGTTTGCACCACTGCACTCCAGCTTGGACAACATAGTGAGACCCTGTCTAAAAAACTAAAATAAAATAAAAATAAATGATAAAACAACAAACAATGATATTACAAAGCAAAAAGCTATAGATCAATACCCTTCATAAACGTAAACATATACATCTTTAATAAAGTATGAAAAATAGGATCCAGCAACATGAAAATCTTAATGTATCATTACTAGTTAGGGTCTACCCCAGATATGTAAGATTGGTTTAGCATTCAAAATAAGTTAATGCAATTTAGTGCATTAACACAACAAAGTAAGAAATCATATGATATTCTCATAGATGCAGAAAAAAAAGCATATGACAAAATTTAACATAACTAATGATTTTTTTTTTTTTGATATGGTGTCTTGCCCTTGTCACCCAGGCTGGAGAGCAGTAGTGCGATCTTGGCTCACTGCAACCTCCGCCTCCTGGGTTCAAGCAATTCTCCTGCCTCAGCCTCCTGAGTAGCTGGGATTATAGGTGCCCGCCACCACACCTGGCTAATTTTTGTAGTTTTAGTAGAGATGGGGGTTTCACCATGTTGGCCAGGCTGGTCTCAAACTCCTGATATCAAGTGATCCGCCCGCCTTGGCCTCCCAAAGTGCTGGGATTACAGGCGTGAGCCACCGCACCCGGCCATGATTTTTAAATATCCCAGAAAATTATAAATAGAAACGTACTCCTTGACCTGATAGAGGACACTTAAGAAAAATTTACAGTAACATACTAAAAAGTGAAAGACTGGATGCTTTCCCTTTAGGATTGGTAGCAAGACAAGAATCTCTAGTTAAATATGATCTCCCCATCTACACCTACTTTCACCACTTCCATTTAACATTGTATTGGAGATCCTAGCCAATGCAACAAGGCAAAAAAAAAAAATTTAAATAAAATAAAGAGCATACAGATTGAAAAAAAAAAAAAAGAACAAAAGCTCACAACCCTGTATGTAGAAATCCTAAGAAGTCTACAAAAAGCCACTACAAACAGTTTTAAAAAATTAGTTCAGCAAATTCATAGGATATAAGGATAATACAAAAATCAAAAATCAATTGCCTTTTAATATACTAGCATTTACTGTAAAACTACAATAATATAGTCAATGTTGTATTATTGTATGAATAGAAATGCAGCTTAAACAAACAGACTGAGACATGCATATGTAGCCAATTGATTTTTGACAAAGTTGTGAGTTACTTCAACAGAGAAGTACCTTTCAGCAACTGATATCCATTTGGAAAAACAATGAACCTCAACTATTATCACATATTTTGTACCAAAATTAACTTGAAGTTAATCATAGACACTAATATAAAGGCAAAAACTTTTAAACGTGTATAAGAAAACACAGAGAAAATTTTCACAATCTAATATTTCTTAAATGAGACCCCAAAAGCCCAAATAAAAGGAAAAAAATGATAAATTAGAATCGGTCAAAATAAAAAATTTCCGTTGCTGAAATAAAATACCAACAAAATGAAACAAGTTTTCTTCCACATGTAGGAAAATAATATTTACTAAAAACATATCTGACAAAGGATTGAACTTCAACATATAAACAACCCTTACAAATCAACAAGGGAAAAACAATCTCACAAATGATTTCAATGGATCCTTACAGAAAATAGGTATATCAATGGCCAATAAGCACATGAACAAATATTTAACATCATTAATCTTTAGGCAAATGCAAAGTGAAACCGTCATGTGATGCCAAAACACACACATTAGAATGACTAAAAGAAAACTTAAGAGATGGTAATAAAATTAAAGTTAAAAAGATTTACGGTATTTGGGTTCTCCAGAGCATAAAAGCATTTACTATAAGGAATTGGCTCACCCAATTAGGGTGGCTGAGAAGTTCCAAGATCTGCTGTTGGCAAGCTGGAGACCTTGGAGAGCCAGTGGTATAGTTCCAGTCTGAGTTTGAAGGAATGACAACCAGGAAAGCCAATTGTATAAGTTTTAGTCCAAAAGGCAGCAGGTTTGAGATCCAAGAAGAGCTGATGTTTTAGATTGAACCCAAAGGCAGAAAAAGACCAGTGTTTCATCTCAGGCAGTCAGGCAGAAGTTCTCTCCTACAGGGAGGTCAGCCTTTTGGGTCTGTTCAGGCCTTCAACTGATTGGATAAGGCCCACCTACATTAAGCAGGGCAATCTTCTTTACTCAGTCTACTGATTCAAATGTTAACCTCATCTAAAACACCCTCACAGATACACTCAGAATAATGTTTAACCAAATATGTTGGCACCCCAGTCAATTCGACATATAAAACTAACCGTCACACTTACCATACCAAGCCTCTTTGTTGAAGGAAATGTACAAACCTGTTGGGAAGAAGTTTGGTAATTTCTTATAAAGTTTTAATGCACTTACTTTATGACCTAGTAATTAAATCCCTAGGTATTTATCAGAGAAATAAAAACCTGTGACCACTCAAATACCTGTGCATAAGTGATCTTTATTAATAGTAATTGTTAATTATTGTTAATAAAGATTATTTATTGTTATTTTATTTTATTTTAAATTCTGGGATACATGTGCAGGTTTGTTACATAGGTGAATGTGTGCCATGGTGTTTCGCTGCACCTATCAACCTATCAACTAGTTATTAAGCCACACATGCATTAGCTATTTAAGTTTATTGTTAATAAAAATTATTTATGTACAATAAATTCAAATCTTTATTGTTTAGAAATTTGTGCAAAGAACACAGCAGCCCATAGAATTACTTGTACATAAATTATTTTTATTCATAATTGCTAAAAACTGGAAACAACCCTAGTATTTATCAATAGACAAATGGCCTAAAAATGTGGTACATTCATAAAATGGAATATTTCTCAGCAATAAAAAGAAAGAAATGAACTACTCATACATGCAACAACACAAATATCAAAAATACACCAAGTGAAATAAAAAGGCCTGTACAAAAGACCACATACTATAGAATCGCATTTATATGAATCTCTAGAAAGACAAATATAATCTATAGTGATAGTAAACAGCAAGAGTTGTCTTTGCTTTGGGCTGGAATGGAAAAAATTTTTTAGAAAAGCTTGTAGGAAATTTTGTCAGAGTGATGGAAATGTTTTATATCTCGATTGTTGTAGTGGTTACCCAGGTGTATAAATTTGTAAAAACTGTATGGACAGAATATTTATGTCCCCCCTACCAATTTATATGTTGAAATCCTAGCCCCCAATGTGTTAGTATTAGGAAGCAGAGCCTTTGGGAGGGAATTAGGTCATGGGCATGGGATTAATGTCTCTAATAAAAGAGACCCCAGAAACTTCTCTTGCTCTTTTTCCACTATGTGAAGATAGAATGAGAGGTCAGCAATCTGCAACTAGAAGAAAGCCCTCACCTGACCATGCTGACACCCTAATTTCAGATGTTCAGCCTCTAGAACTATGAGAAATAAATTTCTGTTGTTTATAAATCACACAATCTATTGATGGTATTGGTACTTTATTATGGCAGCCAGAACTAAGACATTCATCAAATTTTACATTTAAAATAGATATTTTGTTATATGTAAAATTTCTCTCAATAAATTTGATTTAGGGAAACTAGGAATACACAATAATGTCGGAATTTCAGACTGATCAAATATTAAATTGTAAATTAAATTGATAAATGTTAAATTGTTAACAAAACCTGGAAATTTAAGAATAACTACTAGTAACAAATAAAAGTGACTACAATTTATTGAGTACTTATTAGCGGTAAGATACTCTGCTAAACACTTGAATACATTATTTTATTTTATCTTTTAAAATTAACCCAAAGGTTAATACTCTTAATCCCATTTTACAGATGAGGAAACTAATACCTAGTGAGTCTACATTCCTAGACAGCATTCATGTTATCACATTCAACTGAGTGGCAAAGCTAGGTCCTCGTTCCAGCCATGAGTAACTCAAACTACTCCATTATATTTTACTACAATTTTCATTACATTTCTAGAGGAATAAGAATAGGACCATCTAGAAAAAAATCTTAGATGGATTTTATATTTAGAAATAACAGTGTGCAATTGAGAAACTAGATTACATTTCACATACTTTTAGTATTGCTTAAGCATTGCTAAGAGTTTGGAATCCTTTGCTAAACATTTGCTTTATGTCTCAGCTGACACAAGTAGATGAGAAATAAACAACACAAAGCAGCATTGTAGTACAAGCTCTGGACCCCAGACTTCCAAAGGAAAGTGATTTACCAACAGCTCATTAATGTAGCCCACCGTGGAGCAGAATATATATAGTTGAATGGTTTCCATGCCACTGATGCTCATTTGGTTTCAGGGTATCAATCTGAACTACAATGAACCTGAAGTTAAAGTTGGACTGCTTCAGTAGCTCAACTCCAGTTGATTCAGAGTTATTCAGTGGTGCCTCTGTGGGGTCATGAACTGAACTAAACCCAAAGGCCTGAATTCCTTTGTTAACCCTGAAACCACCCCAACTTCCTTATATTCCTTCAGATCAGTGAATTATCCAGAACAAAGTTTGACCTTCAAAGTTGTTTGGAACAAATCTGAGTTCAAAATTAAGCAGAACCTTGCTACTTTTTTTTCTAACTTCTAATAGAATATGTTTGTATAGTCATTTGTTACTCATTCAGAAAACTGGGAAATATTTAACTTTTGTTCTCCCAATTCCATTGCCATATTCCAAATACAAAAAATGTTATAATTCTAAGATTAATTATCTCAATGAGGAAATGTTAGAATCTATTTAAGGATAAAGTCATATTCCATGAAGAACATATATTACCTGTCATAAATTAGCTTTTGACAAAAGGAATTTAGGCCTGTGTTACCAAATACTCATTTATAAACACAGTAAAACATGAGTTTTACAGAATATCTTTAGATTTCTATGGGGAAAAATCATTTCCTCTTCAGAAAAATACTGGCTAGAATTTACATGGAAAACCGCCCTTTTGAAACATTAGTATATTTGGATCCAGCATATGATACGAAGAAAATTATTATTTGAGACCTTTTAACATGGAAGTGCCTGCCCAGTGGCTCAGACCTTACTCCTTTTCTCTTCTCGTGTATACTCACATATCTACTCTCTGTATATACTCACTTTATTCTCTGTGTATACTCACTTTGTCTACTCTATGTGTGTACTCACTTATGTATTCTCTGTGTATACTCATTTATCTATTCTCATGTCCATAGACAGACAGTCATCACTCTCATTTTGTGGCCCTCCTGAATTGTACATTCAACTGTTCTTTCAACCTCTCCACTAGGATTTCCAACTAGACATGATCTCACCAACTCTACCCAAACATATTCATCTGTACTCTTCCCCATCTTACTCAATTGCAACTCTGTTCTTCCAGGCAAGTATGCCAAAACTCTTGGAATCATCTTTAACTCCTTACTTTTTCTCAAACCTCCATCCAAAGCGTCAGCAAAATCTTTTGGCTCTACCTTCAAAATATATCCATAGTTGAACTGTTTGTCACCAAGTCCACTGCTATACCCTGATTCAAGCCACCATCTTCCATCTGCTCTTCCTGCTTCTATTCAAGTCCCACCACAACAATCTAGTCTACACAGAGCAACCATCTTGATCCACTTAAAGATCATCTCACTTTTCAACTCTATCTGCTGAAACCATGCAATGGCTCAACCAGGGTCATTTACCAAAGAAGTCGATGCAATGACCATGGCCTACAAGACCTACCTTGTCTACTTGTCCTCCTATTATCTCTTTGGACATATCTTCTACCTCTCTCCCCGCCTGGCCACATTGCTTCATCCTTTGCTATTTCTCAGAAACTCCAGACAGATTTCTGCTTTCAACTTTTGCACTAGCTATTTATTTTGTGGAAAATTCTTGCTCTAAATATCTAAATAGGTACCATTATCACTTGTCTCAAGTCCTTCCCCAAATGCCACCTATTTTGTGAGGTCTAAGCTGATCATTTATTAAAACTTCAAACCAAATTCCCCTGACACACCTCATTCCCATTACCCTGCTGCATTTTTCTTTACCATGCATCTCCTCTGAAACACCATGCAATTTACTAATTTATTATATTTGTTGTGTTTTATTGGTCTCCCTACACTAGAAAGTAAGTTCCACAAGATGAGGAATTTTTATTTCTTTTTGTCTCTGGTATCTCCAGTGAGCTGAGGGCAGCGCTTTATACAAAATATGCATCTTGTTGAACAATTGAACATATAAACTATAAGACAGGAAATTTCTACCCATTCATTCAGCCAATATATTGAATGCCTACTGTGTGCCAGTCCGTGTACTAGCATTAGGATATAGTAGACAGAAGAGATACATGGTACCTACTCAAGGGGCTCACAGTCTGTTGGGAAGACCATCAGATGCTCCAGTCCCTTATATAAAACAGCATAGTATTTTTATAAAACCTATGCACACCCTCCTGTATACTTTAAATCATCTCGAGATTACTTACAATACCTAATTCAATGTAAATGCTGTGTAAATAGTTTTTTCAAATAGTTTCCTTCTATGGTTGATTGAATCCATAGATGAGGAACCCAACAAATACGAAGTATGTGCAAAGTTTGTAAAGTGACAAAGATTTTAAAATGACCAGAGTTTTTGGAGCATAATGAATGGATGGGAGAACAGAGCCAGACAAGGTTAAAGAAGTTAGCATGGACTAGATCATGCCCAGCTTTGTTGTCTGTGAGAGGGTTTTAAATTTATCCTAGGTGCACACTCTCTCTCTCTCTCACACACACACACATACAAAGATGCTAAAGAGAGTTAAATGCAATAATGATGTGATGCCATTTTGGGATTTGCACTGTCATTCTGCCTATTGTATATGGAATGACGTTAAAAGAGAACAGAAGTAGAGGCAGGAAAACCAGTCAGAGTGCAATGACATTATTTTCACCGAGGGATGACAGGATGACATACAAATATGACCTGGGTGGCGACTGTTGAGAAGGAAACATAAAGTATATTTTTAAATTAGGTGGTCAAGCTGGTGACGGATTAGATATAGAAACAGATATGACTTCCCAGTTTCTATCATAAGCAAATGAATGGATAAGAAATAGGTATTAAGATAATAAATCACTAACTGACTTTATGGGAAGATTGGGATTAAGAAGCAAATGATGAAAAAAAAAAATTAAGTCCATTGTTCAAATTTATTTAGGTTCACTTTTGTAATCATTCTATATTTTATATACTGTGCCCCAAATTGCCCTGGAAGGCTCTACAAGAATGCTCATGTCTCACAATTTTGTACAGAATGAACAAAGGGCTGGATATTTCCACGCATAGCAAATCTGTTACGTGGTGTCCATTATGACTAATTCTGAATATCATATTTTTTGTTTCTTATACCAGTGAATGTGTAGAGTCAGTCTTCCTCAATTCTCATATTAATGACCCCATTTTGGAAAAATTTAAATCTGCTTAATTCCCCTTTATTTCAACAGTGAGTTGTGATTTTCCTGGGCGGGGAGTAGGTGAGACCAGGTGAGGAACCAGGATTCGGCCAATAGCAAAGCTTGGGAAGGTATGCAGATACCCTGAGTCCTGATAGAATAAAACCAAGAGCAGAATGTGGATGGTAAATGAATTGTCAAGATGCAAAGCCTAAGTATATAACAAGAGTATTCTAGAATTCCAAACTTGGCAATAGACACAATAAGAAACATTAATGCAAGTATACAGCTATGAAAAGTCCACACACAACAGAAAAGTCATAGGCAGAAGTGATGTTCAAGAGTTCAGATGTATAGGAGTTCTGAGGTTTCCACCTCAAAGTTTAAGCCAGTTTTGGAAAAATAGATTGAGAAGAACACGGAGCTTGGGAAACCAGTATTGCAAAGAGGTCCATACAATAAAGTAGACTGTCGGATGTGAGGGCGATTTGGCTGTGACATCTGTTACCCCACTGATCGCCAGGGTTGATTCAGCCGATCTGGCTCCGTGTGTGTCCCTCCTGAAGCTCACACTCGGCTGAAGAGGACCAACATCCCCAATAGAGGAGGACCAGTCTTCAGTCAAGGGTATATGAGTAGCCGAGCTTCCCTGCCAGAACCTCCAAACAAGCTCTCAATAGAGTGTCATTGCACAGCAATTTCATCTGGTCTAGTTTTTAGTACTCTTTCTGGATTACTGGCTGAGGATTAAGAAACATGGACCAGATGAAGTCAATTAAGTCCAAAGGCAAGAAAATATAGGAACTGTTGATTACAGTGAAGAATGGTTTCTTTGATGAGCTTTCACCTACATCCCCTTCCCACTCAAATGACTTTCTGTTGCCTATGTTCCACCATTAAGTTTGACAACCCACTGAGGGATTAGACTGATAATTTAATGACAGTCTTTTAGAGTTCTAAGACTGTACCAATTGAATATGTAATATCTTATTTGCTCTTTTTCTTACCTGTATTCATAAAAGTTAATCTCAAAGAACAATCACTTTGTTCTAGGCCTTAAAATAGTCATTAGTGAGAAACTGGTAAACATGTAATAAATCCTTCTATTGAAAAAGAATAGCAAAACTGTAAGTTTCCATTTCAGATTCTAAATATCTATTTTTCTTGACTCTGCATGCTACTAAATCACAATATCTAAGGCACAGTACCATTAAAAAAAGGATCATATCTCAAATAAGCTTGTATATATTAAAACGCTGCATTATCACTGTGCTAAATGAGATAAGATCTTTTTTTTTTCATATCTCTGGTTAGAAGTAGGCAGAATCTTCTGTGAATTCCAGAGAACATTACACAATACCAGATACCATGAGCATGCTCCAAAGCCAAGTGGGAATGATGTCTGGAATTTAGGGTCCTGCCAGTTTTGCACATCTTGAAGCAATATGGTTCATGGCAACGTAGAGGTTAGCTGTCACAATTCTCAAGTGCCAATTCAGTGTGCAAACGAATACTGTTTTCACACATACTCCATTCTGTCCCCAGTGTCTGAATAGAGCCCTTATATATGCTGGGCATATTGTCAATGTGTATTCCTATGTTTCAGACATTGCTTGTAAGGTAGGAATACATGTATTTTAATATAATAGTATTCCTGATTTTATTTAATAATTTATATGCTCATTTGTTACAAGGGTATGAAATAATACTAAGATTAAGCAAAAGAATTCAGGTAAAGGAGAATCAATTAGAAGAGTAAGATAAAGCTAGGAATGAGTGCAGCACAGAATGCAAACCCCTGGAGCCCAGTACTCTGAAAGTTCTGAGGAGGGCCACAAACTTGGCTTTGGATTTTCTGAAAGCTCATGAGCATACAAGAGCATAATCAGTTGCATTACTGGTAGTATTCATAAAATAAAAACAAACAGTAACCAAGATTAGGTCAACTATTCCTGGTACTGAGTCAGGAGGGACAATTTGCCCTTAAGTCCTCACAGACATCACACTGCATAATGCAGTAAACCATGTTCCTGATAATATCCCCACAAGAATCACATTCACAAGACTATGAGCCCATCTCTCTCCACTTGGGCCCATTCCAATCTTTTCTCCATTCTCTACTCAATACTATCATTCTAAGCTAAAACCTAATGATGTTGCCCTGATTCTTAAATTCTGTAAGTGGTTTTCCATTGCTTTTGGAAACCCAAAATCCATAAGGTTATATATAAGGCTCCATATGTTCCAGTCCTGTATGCCTCTCCAAACTGCATTAGAACGGACTCCTCAGTTGGAGTTGTGTTTCTTTTTCATGGACTCTCAGAGAACCAGGTATCTTTGCTCCAGAATAGTCATTTAAGTTCATAATTCTACATTCACTGGTGTGATTACTTAAGTAATGTCTGCTTCTATACCATTAGCTCCAGGAGACTTAATTCCTTGTCTACTTTTGTTTACAGTTATTTTTGCCATCAACAAGCATATTTCTGACTCAATAAAAACGTGAATGAATCAATAGATTAATAAAAAAATGCAAGAAGTGAATTTTTTATTCTTTAAAACCAAGGAATAGTATCAAATAAAAGTGCAGTTTGGTGTGGGGAGTTACAATTAAAGGCAATTCAAACACATCATTCTATGATTTCCTACCTTGAGGATAGATTTTAGTACTGTCAAACCATCCTCTGGAACTATTTTAATCTTGACCAAATTTTAATAAGTTGAGCAACTGGGAGTTTAGAATATATTCTTCACATGTACCTATTAATTATAGAATATTCGATTCTGACAATCACCCATTCTGGATAACATCCAGGACTCTAGATTGACTCATTGAGACACATCTCTATGTAAAGCCACTTTGATGTAAATGTGCCATCTGTAACACGGAGGTGGGGTGTGTAGAGTGAAATTAAGTTTCCCTGAAAAGGAGCCTATGAGGTTATGTGTCTAAAGTTATTTAAGAAGATAACACATACAGGCAATAACAAGCAGTAATTATTCAAACGACAGAAGTCCACTTCCAGCCACATTGTTGCAATTCCTTTTAGAAGTAAGGTTTTATCCATTGAAAATCTCAATTTACATTAACTGAAGTGTGTGTTACAGAAATCTAATGGCAAAGTTAACATTGATACTTTTTCACTAACTGAAAATTTACCCCAAAATTATAGTCCCATATTTGGTTTCAACCACAAAAATGCCTTTTCCTGGAAAGCCCATCAACTTTTCTCAAGTGTTTGTGAATTATTATTATTATAAGAAAAAAATGTTAACATTTGTAACATTTTGCCAGTCTTGGAGGCTTGAGAAAACTCCAAAAACATTTGCAATCATTTTGAGTTAATTTAAAAAGTCAAGATAAGGCTCAAAAAAAGAAGAAAGTACTTCATGCATTGCACACAGTAGGGATTCAATGAAAGAATTCTGAGGTTAATTGAATGACTGTGTGCTGTTTCTTAATGTTATATTGTAGAGAAATTAAAGATATCTTAACATATGAAGTGTAATAGAGTTAGCAAAATGTTAATACCTTACAATGGACTACATAAACTCACATTAGAGAGAGAAATCTATCTAGAAAATGTAACTTCATTACAGATTATCAAGGTTTCTGCATGATTCTATAAAAAAGAGGAAAAATTAGTATTATATTATCACAAGCTTTCTGATGAAAAATGAGGTATAGATAGAGAATAAAAAGAAAAGAAAAAGAGGCAATAGAAAAAATGTTTAAGATGAATTTGACTTTTGCCAAGAGCTAAAAATGGAGACACACAAACTTCCTGTGTTCTTTTTACTGTGTTTACATGCAATAGAGCCACTTTAGAAATGTTTACCACTCCAGTGTGGATGTTGTAAGGGAAAGAAAAGGAAGGGAAGGAAGGGAAGGGAGGAAAGAAAAGAAAGAAAGGAAAGAAAGAAAGAAAAGAGAAAGAAAAAGAAAGAAAGAAAGAAAGAAAGAAAGAAAGAAAGAAAGAAAGAAAGAAAGAAAGTTTCCCTTGCCTGTGTTGTCTTCTTTTTTACTCTGTACCTTTTGTATCTGTCTCTGCCTATATTCCTAAGAATCATGATCTTTCTCCCTCAAACTAATAGACAGTGGATAGGAAAGGAGATCTCAAGGGTGCCCAGATAGTGGATAGGGAAGGAGAGCTCAAGGGTGCCCAGAGTCCTGCTCTGCAACTCAACTCTGCTGCCTGTGTGCCAGAAACTGTGCATTACTCTTCTTGCAAGTTAACAAGCTAGCCTGTTACTGTTTCATAGATGCTAGTGGAAGACATGAGACTCCTGAGCCAGTAACAAAAGATTTTTATTACTCAATGCAAAAGCATTTGTCAGAGCTTCACGCTGGTTTGCACTGGTTTCTTTCTCCCCTCCACCTCTGCCCCATTCTACAGAACAATACCTAGGCTCATACCTTCCCTAATCAATGATCATCCCCAGCTCAAGAAACAGTCAGTGAGCTGCATTCCAAAACGGGAACGCTGAACTTTTCTAGTAAGAGGAGGCAAGCCTGCTCTATAGATGGAGGGAGAAATTCTCTCATTCCTCAAAGCTGCTCATTACAAATACCACCATGAGAGATGGTCCAGGTAGAGAGTAGCCAGGACCTTGCATTCCTTGCAGACTCATTCAGAGACACTCAGGGTCAAGGGAGATCATGCACCCAACACTGTGACTAAGTCCCAGTCCTTCTATCAACATGGCTAAGCCACCCTTCAGGTCCTACCTCAGGCTCTGAATCCACACTGCCTGGGTGTGAATCCCAGTATCACTGCTTATTAACTGTGTGACATCGTGCAAGGTACTTAACCACTTTGTGCTTTGGTTTCTCTGTCAATAAGTGGGATCATAATAAAGCCACATCCTAGGATTAAATGAGTTAATGCATATATTGCATTTAGAACAGTGCCTGACCATAGTAAGCGATCTTTCTGTTTCAGTTCTTATTTTGATTACCATTTTCCAGTTATCTTTTGGATAACTTCATATTTTCTCATTTAAATTCCTCAATCGGGGTTTCATGAGAAAATTAAATTCTAATGGCCAAAGACGTACATTGTAAGCAATGACTTAATTTCTCATGTATACATCTACAATGGTACTAAGCTTCATACCATCCTTGGAAGAACTGAGAACATAGTGACTTGAATTGCTTTCACTGTTCTATATTTCAAATTAGGTATCGCAGTTTAAAAAGGCAATTATTGGCTGGTCGGGCACAGTGGCTCATGCCTGTAATCCCAGCACTTTGGAAGGCTGAGGCAGGCGGATCACCTGAGGTCAGCAGTTTGAGACCAGCCTGGTCAACATTGTGAAACCCCATCTCTACTAAAAATACAAAAATCAGCCAGGCATGGTGGTGGGTACCTGTAATCCCAGCTACTCGGAGGCTGAGAAAGGAGAATCGCTTGAACCTGGGAGGCGGAGGTTGCAGTGAGCCAAGACTGTGCCATTGCACTATAGCCTGGGTGACAAGAGTGAAACTCCATCTCAAAAAAAAAAAAAAAAAAGACAATTATCTTTTGCCACTAATGGAGAGAGCATTTCACTTCAGGTTATGTCATATGTCATTGGCCAGCCGTGGGGCTCATATCTTCCCTAATCAATGACCATCCCCAGCTCAAGAAACAGTCAGTGCTATTTGCCCCAGCAGTCTATCTTGTTCACCAATGTGCTGCCAGGGCCTAGCACCAAGTCTGATACCAGTAGATACAGAGAAGTGATTTATTGAATCAATCAATGAAGGGTATAGCAAGGACCATCACTGCTAGCTTATCCCTCCTCCCCAACTCTATCTTTACTTGGGCTTGACTAATTATAACATGAATGATTTTAAAGGACAGCTCATTTCTCTATTTGGTTTTGGTCTGCAAAAAGTAAAATAGAGAGCTTAGGAAGTTATGTGAGAATACATGTGTTCCCTAAGATAAAAATTTTATAATACTCTTTGCTAATTTTTGCAACATGGCAAAATTAAGGTAGTTTAGACATATCTGTAAGATTATGAGAAATGTTCTAGGTGTATTGCTTTCTGATGACAAAAATGAGAAAACCTAGGGAAACACAGAGTTGACAGATCCTAGATGATTTTCTTTTAATACATTATGTCTCAAATAGAATTTCAGGAAGTCCTGGTTCATATTCAATTCAGGTTTACATATTCTGACATGAGACCCATGTGCTTAAATATGAGGCTGTCAGAAGGCAGAATTATATCTATTGTATGTGGTTTGGCACTTGACAAATTATTGGTCCTGGGAGCCGTCCCACTTCCATATGAGGCTGACCACAGGCTGCTTGAAAATAAAATATTTTCTCAAAAAGGATATTTTTAAAATATTTGAACTCTGGCAAACAACAATTGTGAGCCTCACATTCTGATTTATATAAGGAATAATAAATTATGGCTTGAAAAACGTTAGGACATTTTGTATCAACAATTTTTGCAGATAATATATTCAAATTCTTAAGCAAATCAAAACAAAGAACTCTTAGCATTTGTGAGCTCAGTGCTGAGCTAGTGGGCATGTGGAAAGTTCAGTGTATATGATCTGCCTTCAAGAAACTTTGAAATTCTCCATTGTGTTCTCAGACATCTGGCTCCTGCAATCTTTTGACTAGAAACTATACCTCTTCGGAAAGAAGGTTTACTTTGAATGTATACTGTATTTTAAAAAGACAGCAGCCTGTAATCTCAGCACTTTGGGAGACCAAGGCAAGTGGATCACCTGAGGTCAGGAGTTTGAGATGAGCCTGGCCAAGATGGTGAAACCCTGTCTTTACTAAAAATACAAAAATTAGCCGGGCATGCCGGTGCGCATCTGTAGTCCCAGCTACTTGGGAGGCTGAGGCAGGAGAATGACTTGAACCTGGGAAGCGGAGGTTGCAATGAGCCGAGTTTGGGCCACTGCACTCCAGTCTGGGAGACTGAGCAAGACTCCATCTCAAAAAAAAAAAAAAAAAAAAAAAAAAAGAGCAAATCCAGTCAGCAAGCTAACTAATCAGATGTTTCAAAATAGCCAAATAAGTTGCTCCTTAATGTTATTTTGGAATTTTATTTAATTCCTATGTAATTTAATTGTACACCCAAACTATGTTTCTTCAGTACATTTCTGAAATTAGTTATGATAATTTTATGATTTTTTTTCACAAGTTAATTTTAATTTTCCAAGTCCCTATAAAGTCTCGAACTGTTTTGGCTTGATTGTCATCTTTTAAATTACTTTATATAGATACATACTGCAAACTAAAACTGAACTGCCATATGATTGAACTTTTCTCCTACCTGGAAATGCCCCCTGACCAAAAACATTGTCCTATCAGTGTGCTTGTATATAACTAAAAGGTCCATTACATACCAGTACTTAAAAAAAAAATTTCCATGAACCCACGGATGAAATGCTTTCTCCAAAGCTCTCATAACATTAAGGGAAAAGAAACTGGACTAATTTGCTATTGTTCACACAGTGCTTCTTAAAAAGAAGAATGTGAGCTTCTAAATGCTACAGGTAGGAGGCCCCACTACAAAGCCCTCTCTAGATGTGGCAAATGGAATTTCCATGGCCCAACTGCCTTCATTCACACTGTTACTACCATAGTCACTTCCTACCAGTAGAAAGATAGTGTTACCTTATTTGTTGCTAAAAGTTCTCAGAAGCTTATTTATATGCATATTTCAATTCAACATAAAAACACAAACAATAAAAACATAAAGACAGCAATCTGCATTGCACTCCTAAATCTGCTCTTCTTTTCTAGAGTGTATTAAAAATTCGAGTGGGATTAAAATGTAAAGATTATTTATCCCATTGTCTTTCAAATAAGGAAATTTAAACTAACAAAGATTGTAACTTGCCCAAGATTAAAACCAGAAATAGATTAAAATGCATTTGTTAAATTAATAAAAAAGCAAGGTGATGTGTATTCACCAGATTGTTCACTTTTCCTGATATTTAAATATTGTGAACTTCAAAGTACATTTCTTTGACACTTTTCAAAATATAATAGTTTTTCCAAGAGGTTACTAATACATTAGACTATCTGACATCCTGCCTGCCTCCCTCCCCCTCCCTCCCTCCCTCCCTTCCTTCTTCCAACAATGGGCTGTGAAAATATCGCAGGCACTGCATTTGTCACTAGAAATTAACCAAAAAAGGCAGGGGGTAAGAAATATTTTGGGCCTCAAAAAGAGAGCAGGCAGCTATCCAAAGTGCTAAGATTTTCTGCACTAAAAGGTAAAGTTGCAATTAATTTTCTCTATCACACAAATTTTATAGGTTCTTCGGTTCAAAAGGAAATTATACATCAAGGTAGGTGCTTTCCTTTTACTATATATGGTAGTTGGTTTTTACTGCAAAAAAAATTAATATGAAAGTAGAAGAGTAATGGAAAACACTTTATAGCTGACTTTGCACAGCCATTATATCACAATTTGATTAATGCACCTAGTTAACATTTAACTGTCTTAAGAGAAATATTTTTCTTGTTTACAGCACACATTTTTTCCTTCCCCAAGCTTAATTTAATGGGAAAACTCCCACTGATATAATTGTTAATGCTTGAGAATTTTTGTTTCTGTTCACAAAGCATGATATACATTTTTATGTGCGATGTACTATATGTGTTGAAGCAGCAATAACATTTCTCATAGCCTTGCAAAAATAAAACCTAAACTACTGTGGTGATTTCAACAGCAAAAAATCCTAGATTTAATTAATAGCAAAGAGCTACTCTTCCAAAGATTAAGTGAAGATTTTTATTTAAATCCAACTCAGCAAAGAAAATTGGGTTCTTAATTGTTATTCGGTATCTGTCTTGTAGATTCAAAATGACTTCATTTTATTATCTGGTAGCAAAATTTTACTAAAAGCAATTTTCTGATTGACTTGCATTCTGACATATGAATCATTAAAAAATAAAAGTTAATTAATCAGACTTTATTGTAACCAGCACTCTGCACATTGCAATCTCTAACAGCAACATCTATGTGTGAAGATGGTTCCTGCAGACTATTCTAAATAGGTTATCTGGATTCAGCTTGGAGTTAAATATGCATAAGCAGCACACTACTTAATCAGAAATAAAGATTTCTTTTTGTAATTAAAACAAAGATTTAGAATGGATGAAAATGTTCTTCACAAACTCAAATTTATGAATTATAATTGCCCCAAAAAGGATTTATTTCTTGAGACATAGCTGCAGACTTTATCGTCCTAAGAACACTGTCATTCATTTTAAAAATTCACACCTGCTATCAACTGAAATTAACTCATATTTACTAAGTACCTTTTTATATAAGGTTTTCTTTTTGTCCTCAGAAGATACAACCTGAATTAATGTTAATATATGTTCTTGGTAGGATGCATAGGTTTCTGCAGATATGTATTTCAAAGTTTCATCAAACATTTTTTTCCTTTGTTCCCAAGTTTTTAATTTAGAATATATCTCAGAAAAATGAAATTATATTTGAGAATGAATTGATATTATTTCCATGGGGATAAGACAATTATATAGCATATCTGAATCACTAAGTCCTTAAATTTTTTATTTAGAATGAGGTGATACATTAGCCAATTGATAATATATATAACTTTGATCTATATGTTTACATTGGATAAAATATATTTGCAAATTGAGTTAAGTGACAAATGTAATTGCTACCATTTACAATAAAGTAGACATGTTAGATATCTTCCTTATCTAATTTTATTTCTAACTTCATAGTTAAAATTTGTGAGCCAGAAAGTGGAGACACCAAGGTTAATGATTAATCTCTCCAGTACTAAACTAATTCTGTTGTTAACAGGGTGAACTTGGAAACATCCTAGTAGGAAACACCAATGCTTGTGAAAGGAAGAACAGACCTGAGTAAACATGTGGAGATGAAAGTGTGTTTTTTTGCTTTCTTAGAGGTGAATCCATAAGCTCCACAAGCCCTTGTGTAGCTTGTCGAAGAAGGCTTTTCAGAGTATGCCACAACCAAGTTGCTGAGTGCTGAGTAATTACAGGGAGTGCAATATAACCATGTAAGGAAGATGCTGGAAGGCATCGTGGACACAGAGAAGCATTTCCTGGCTGGGAGTGGTGGGGTGCGAGTGTCAGGAGTGAGGCTGAAATTAGCATTAACTCAAAGTTGGATGACTGGTGATTAGGGAGTAGGTTAAAAAACCAGTTTTATTGTTAAGGATGATCTCTAAAGATGGACACTGAGATACTCGAGAAGGAAAGAAAAGAGCTTTTATCGGAGGATTGTGAGCCCTTTCAAATTATTAGGCCCAGAGAGACATTAAACTGAGACAGCAGTCACATCCTACTCCCCACTGTCAGCTATGTATTCATCTATTGAAACTGCTTGCCATTGCCACAGATAGAGATGCATTAACCTAATAATGCTCCCGGGACACTATGTCCCACACCCCATAGCTTAACAACAATGCATAGCCAATCAAGAATCAGTGTGATTTCTTCAAACCAATAAGCATTCCTGACAGAACTTTGTATCAGCTAACTCCCTATCCCTTTATTAGAATTAAAAACCTGCCTATAATAAAAGCCAAATAGAGCTCACATCCAAGGTTACTTGGAGCTGAGTTTTCCAGGCAGCTGTCCTCACTTTGGCTCAAGTAAACTCTTTAAATCACATTTTGTGCTTCAGCCTCTTCCTTTTAGGTCAACATTTATTACCTGAGTAGTGTTCTCTAAGAACTCCCAGCTCCAGTGAGTAATTTTAACATGTCCCACGTGGTCGTCCCGCTATCTTGAGTGAGGCTTTTCCTGCCTCCCACCATCTCACGCTGAGGCTTCCCTTTCATTATTAGGAGACAGGAGATGTCTGGAGTCCTGAATCTTTATAAGTAGTCTGTTGTGCAATGTGTGAAAAGGACCGCTGGGTAGAGTCTCGCTGGATACAAAAGAGCATCAGTCTAACTGGAAAGATTAATGAACTGCCTCCTGCCAATGTGTCCGGAATTGGTGGGTTCTTGGTCTCACTGACTTCAAGAATGAAGCCGCGGACCCTCGTGGTGAGTGTTACAGCTCTTAAGGTGGCGCGTCTGCAGTTTGTTCCTTCTGATGTGTTCGGAGTTTCTTCCTTCTGGTGGGTTCCTGGGTCTCACTGGCTCAGGAGTGAAGCTGTAGACCTTCGCGGTGTTAACAGCTCTTAAGGTGGCGCGTCTGCAGTTTGTTCCTTCTGATGTGTTCGGAGTTTCTTCCTTCTGGTGGGTTCCTGGGTCTCACTGGCTCAGGAGTGAAGCTGTAGACCTTCGCGGTGAGTGTTAACAGCTCTTAAGGTGGCGCGTCTGGAGTTGTTCATTCCTTCCGGTGGGCTCGTGGTCTTGCTGGCTTCAGGAATGAAGCTGCAGACTTTCGCAGTGAGTGTTACAGCTCATGAAAGCAGTGTGGACCCAACCAGTGAGCAGTCGCAAGATTTATTGCAAAGGCAGAAAGAACAATGCTTCCACAGTGTAGAAGGGGACCCGAGCGGGTTGCTGCTGCTGGCTCGGGCAGCCTGCTTTTAGTCTCTTATCTGGCCCCACCCACATCCTGCTGATTGGTAGAGCCCAGTGGTCTGTTTTGACAGAGCGCTGATTGGTGCGTTTACAATCCCTGAGCTAGACACAAAGGTTCTCCACGTCCCCACCAGATTAGCTAGATACACAGTGTGGACATAAAGGTTCTCCAAGGCCCCACCAGAGTAGCTAGATACAGAGTGTCTATTGGTGCATTCACAAACCCTGAGCTAGACACAGGGTGCTGATTGGTGTGTTTACAAACCTTGAGCTAGATACAGAGTGCCAATTGGTGTATTTACAATCCTTGAGCTAGATATAAAGGTTCTCCAAGGCCCCACCAGACTCAGGAGCCCAGCTGGCTTCACCCAGTGGATCCCGCACCTGGGCTGCAGGTGGAGCTGCCTGCCAGTCCCGCGGCATCCGCCTGCACTCCTCAGCCCTTGGGTGGTCGATGGGACTGGGCGCAGTGGAGCAGGGGGTGGCGCTCGTCGAGGAGGCTCGGGCCGCACAGGAGCCCACGGAGTGGGTGGGAGGCTCAGGCATAGCGGGCTGCAGGTCCCAAGCCCTGCCCCGCGGGAAGGCAGCTAAGGCCCGGCGAGAAATCGAGCGCAGCGCCGGTAGGCTGGCACTGCTGGGGGACCCAGTACACCCTCCGCAGCCGCTGGCCCGGGTGCTAAGCCCCTCATTGCTCGGGGCTGGCGGGGCCGGCCAGCTGCTCCGAGTGCAGGGCCCGCCAAGCCCACGCCCACCCGGAACTCCAGCTGGCCCGCAAGCGCCGCGCGCAGCGGTTCCCGCTCGCGCCTCTCCCCCGACACCTCCCTGCAAGCTGAGGGAGCCGGCTCCGGCCTTGGCCAGCCCAGAACGGGGCTCCCACAGTGCAGCAGTGGGCTGAAGGGCTCCTCAAATGCCGCCAAAGTGGGAGCCCAGGCAGAGGAGGTGCGGAGAGCGAGCGAGGGCTGTGAGGACTGCCGGCACGCTGTCACCTCTCACCAACAAGTGGCCTTCAAGTGATAACGAAAAGGACTATTCTGTGGCGCTCCCTCAGCCTCCAGCATCTCCGGGGCACAGGTGATGGATAATCCTGAGTTCAGAGAAGCTCTAGCTCCACAACTCAAAGCTCCTGTCCACACCGGCATTCCGCTGTGCTCTCTCCCTGTGCCCTGATGTAGAAGATCCTTTCTTCTAAGTTCCCTTTGCATTATAATTGAGTACTTATTAAAAAGGCAAATTTGGCCCAGTGCGGTGGCTCACGCCTGTAATCCCAGCACTTTGGGAGGCTGAGGAGATCACTTGAGGCCAGGAGTTTGAGACCAGGCTGGCCAAGAAGGCAAAACGTTGTCTCTACTAAACATACAAAAAATTAGCCAGGCGTGGTGGTATGCACCTGTAATCCCAGTTACTCGGGAGGCTGAGGCA
This sequence comes from Pan troglodytes, assembly GCF_028858775.2. NCBI lineage: Eukaryota > Metazoa > Chordata > Mammalia > Primates > Hominidae > Pan > Pan troglodytes. The sequence goes on from NC_072401.2 coordinate 178,852,452, forward strand.
CGAGAATTACTTGAGCCTGGGAGACACAGGTTGCAGTGAGCCAAGATTGCACCACTGCACTCCAGCCTGAGTGACTGGGCCAGATTCTGTCTCAAAAAAAAAAAACAGCAAATTTCTCAGGCCTAAATAAATTGGTTTCTCTGGAGACTTGCATTTTTTGAAAATCCCTCGTTATTTTTATGCATGCTTAATTTAGAGAACCAAGGTAATAAAAAATATAGAGAGTATTTACAATGGATATCCACCCATTTTGGGATATCCATCAAGTATTGGGGAGAAAAAAATTAAATATGAGGATTTAAGTAATAATTCTTCCAAAAGGTTATATTTAGTTAAACACACGACTTGACGAATTATTTTTGTTAGAAGTTCAAAATTCATTCCTATGGTTAGTCTGTTTTTTAAAAATACACTCTTCTAAGTGTCTCCATCATTCTCACCTGAATTCTTCTTAAACACACAGCTCATTGGGTTCCTATATCTTTAATTCAGTAGACCTGGAGTGTAACAAAGAAATCTGCATTTCAACAAGTTCCCCGGTTTAATACCTTAAATCTCTAGAAAGTTTGCAAATCTCTTGTTAAAGGAGAGAGAACTTCATGTGAGTTCTATTTCATCCTAACTATTGGCTTCCAGTCAGAACTATTTGAGTTCAGTTTCTTCATCTGTAAATTAGCTTAATAATATCTTTCTTAAACTGTTATTATGAAGATTTAAATGCAGGTACAATACAGAGGGATACTTAGCAGACAATAAAAAGCTAAAATAATATTAAATTGTTGATAGAACAAAGTTCATGAGAGATGAGTGTGTAACCAAGAAATGAAAGCGAGGGTCCGGAGGCTGGCTCTGTTCTTTGTCATGCTCGGTGACCAAGTGGGAAGACTGTGTCCTCTGATGCCGATCCTTGTGTACGCCTGAATTACACATCATGACACAAACAGAAAGTTACACAACTCAATTTCCTTTTTAGCTTTCTAATGTGAGGTGCTCGCTCTATCCCCCTTTCTGTCTGCCTCACTCCATTGGTTAATGTTTTAAATTCTGTGTTATAACCTGAAGCAGTGATGAAGTGCACAGGATACAAGGAAAGCAAATACTTCTAAAGGGTGTTTTTTGCTTGGCAAATCAAACAGGAGATTTTCCCTAGAGTATTCTAAGTTAGGTGAAACTGAGGGTGCATACTCCATAAAATCCTAGGAGTTGGTAAGAAAGAAGGAAAGTATAGAGAAATATCTTCTTTATTTTGTCCCCAACTTGCAGTGTAAATGGATTCTATTTGTATTGTATTCTATTATTTTCTTTTAATTCCTGAAATAAACTCTATAATTTGGTATTTATTTTAGCATTTTTAATTATATGTTCTTATGCTTTATGTACCTCTGGATATTGTCATAAATCATTTTTGTAACTAGGCGGAAAATCAATCTGTTGTCTGCCTGAAGGAGAAGTGAACATTGCTCTTTAATATTCGGAGTTTTTAAAAATCATATTTCTTTATTTATATTAATCAGACGAATCCTCTTTGAGCTTCATCTGCCTAGCCAGCAAAAGTTCAATCTTGGGACTGGGCACAGTGACTCATGCCTGTAATCCCAGCACTTTGAGAGGCCAAGGTAGGTGGATCATTTGAGGTCAGCAGTTCAAGACCAGCCTGGCCAATATGGCAAAGCCCCATCTCTAATAAAAATACAAAAAATTAGCCAGGTGTAGTGGCTGAGGCAGGAGAATCACTTGAACCTGAGAGGCGATGGTTACAGTGAGCCAAGATCATGCCACCAAACTCCAGCCTGGGTGGCAGAGTGAGACTCCATCTCAAAAAAAAATAATCATCATCTTCATGGTTTTGGATGTGGAGCAGGGAGCGGAGGAATATCCTCGGTAGCCATATCCAACTACAGGTCCAACAAAGAGTCTCAGGATTTTAGACAATCTGGAACATTTCAGAAAGAACCCTCTGAATTTAAGATCACATTGGTCTGTTGGTAACTAAATTGATAATTATCTAACCAGCAAGGTCAAGGTCATTAGCATTGCTTTTTGCAGGCCAAATATGGACATAGGAATTTATTCAGAGGGTACATACTCCATGCCTGGCTTTCTGTCTTCCTAGGCTCATTTCTATTTGAGTTCTACCTTATCCCCAGGACACTAGAAGAGAGTAGGGCACTTGCATCCTCTACTTGAATACTACAAAGCTTTCTGGGTTCTTAACAACTTCAGGAATTTCCCTCGCTTGCCCTCCTCTTTAGTTAAGTCTACTTCCTTAATCTATGCATGAGCATTCACTCTCTCCATCACTGGCACTGTGAATGACACCTCACTTTCAGAGACTGGTATTTGTTTCCTGGAATGAGTAGGGAAAGCAGTGGTTAAGAACATAGGGTAATTTTTTTCCTTAACAGTTGTATTTTTACATAATCTAGTTCTGTACTTGTAAGGTAGGTCAGCTAGCAACAAATTATCTGAGTTTTTGTTTATTTGTTTGTTTTACTGATAATGTCTTTATTTTGTCTTCGGTTTTGAAAGATAATATTGCTGGTTATAGATATCCTTGGTTGACTTTCAGCCCTATGAATATGTTATCCAACTGTCTCTGGCCTTCATTGTTTCTGATGAAAAGTCAGTAGTCAATCTTACTGGGATTCCCTTGAAAATGGTGAGTCTTTTTCTTGCAGGTTTCAAGATTTTTCTCTTTGCCTTGCCATCAACATGTTAATTGTGATGTGTCTTGGTGTTAATCTCTTTCTGTTTATCATATTTGGAGTTCACTGAGCTTCCTGTATTTGCAAATGTTTTTCATCAATTTGGAGATGTTTCCAGCTATGATTTCTTCAAATGATTTTTCTGCCTTGCCTCTCTTTTTTTCTTTCTTCTTCTTCTAGTTTTCTCAGTATGCTTTTATTGGTACACTTAATTATGTCCCACATTTGTCTGAGGCTCAGTTTATTTTTCTTCATTGTTTTTTCTCTGTTGTTCAGACTGCCAAATCTCTATTGATTCATTTTCATGCTCACTTATTTCATCTTCTGCCCATTTAACTTGTTTATTATACATCTAAACTCCAGAATTTTCATTTGGTTCTTTTTTATCTCTCTTTGTTGATATTCTCTATTTGATTAGTCATTGCCAACATGTTTCCTTTAGTTCTGTAGACTTAGTATCCTCTAGTTCTCTGAGTAAATGTATAATGGCTATTTTGAAATGTTTGCCTGCTAAGTCCAACATCTTGGGCCCTTCAAAAAGCACCTTCTATTGCATGATGTTTTTCTCTCCTTTTTTTATGCATCACACTTCCTTTTTATTTGCATATCTGATAATATTTTGTTGAAAATGGGACATTATATATAATGCAACATCTGTAGAATTGATTCCTCCATCCTTGGAAGTTGATGTTATTATTCACTTGTGAATTTATTTGCTTAAGAGGTTTTTTTTTAATTTTTAATTTTTGTGGGTACGTAGTAGGTGTATACATTTATCAGGTACATGAAATGTTTTGATACAGGCATACATTGTGAAATAAACACATCATAGAGAATGGGGTATCCATTCCCCCAAGCATTTATCCTTTGAGTTACAATCAAATTACATTCTTTAAGTTATTTTAAAATGTACTATTATTAACTATAATCACCCTGTTTTGCTATCAAATAGTAGGTCTTATTCATTCATTCTATTTTTTTGTACCCATTAACTATCTCTACCTCCCCTGCAGCCATGACTACCCTTCCCAGCCTCTGGTAACCATCCTTCTACTCTCTATGTCCATGAGTACAGTTGTTTTAATTTTTAGATCCCACAAATGAATGAGAACATGCAGTGTTTGTCTTCTTTCTGTGCCTGGCTTATTTCACTTAGCATAATGATCTCCAGGTCTTTCATGTTGTTGAAAATGACTGGATCTCATTACTTTTTATGGCTGAATAGTACTCCATTGTGTATATATATCACATTTTCTTTATCCATTAACCTGTTGCTGGACTCTTAGATTGCTTCCAAATCTTAGCTATTGTAAACAGTGCTGCAATAAACAAAGGAGTGCAGATATATCTTCAATATACTGATTTACTTTCTTGTGTCTATATACCCATCAGTGGGATTGCTGGATCATATGGTGGCTTAGCTTTTAGTTTTTTTGAGGAACCTCCAAACTGTTCTCCATAGTGCTTGTGCTAATTTGCATTCCCACCAACAGTGTACAAAGGTTCCCTTTTCTCCATATCCTTGCCAGCATTTGTTATTGCCTATCTTTTGGATAAAAGCCATTTTAACTGGGGTGAGATAATATCTAACTGTAGTTTTTATTTGCATTTCTCTGGTGACCAATGATGTTGAACACCTTTTCATATGCCTGTTTTCCATGTATATGTCTTCCTTTGAGAAATGTCTATTCAGATCTTTTGCCTGTATTTTGAAAACATTATTAGTTTGCTTTTTTTTTTCCTATAGAGTTGTTTGAGCCCCTTATATAGTCTGGTTATTAATCCCTTGTCAAATGGGTAGTTTGCAAATATTCTCCCATTCCGTGGGTTGTCTCTTTATTTTGTTGATTGCCTTCTTTTCTCTGCAGAAGCTTTTTAACTTGATGTGATACCATTTCTTCATTTTTGCTTTGGGGTATTACTCTAGAAATTTTTGCACAGACTAATGTCCTGGAGATTTTCCCCAGTGTTTTCTTGTAGTAGTTTCATAGTGTGAAGTGTTGGATTTCAGTCTTTCATCCATTTTTATCTTATTTTTTATATGGTGAGAGATAGGGGTCTAGTTTCATTATTCTGCATATGGATGTCCAGTTTTCCCAGGACTATTTATTGAAAAGACTGTCTTTTTCCCAGTGTATGTTCTTGGCACCTTTGTCAAAAATGAGTTCACTGTAGGTGTGTAGATTTGTTTCCGGGTTCTCTATTCTATTCCATTTGTCTATGTGTCTACTTTAATCAAGAACCATCCTGTTTTGGTTACTATACCTCTGCAATATAATTTAATGTCAGGTAATGTAATTCATTCAGTTTTGTTCTTTTTGCTTAGGATAGCTTTGGCTATCCTGCATCTTTTGTGGTTACATATAAATTTTAGAGTTTTTTTTGTATTTCTGGGAAGAATGTCATTGGTATTTTAACAGGGATTGCATTGAATCTGTAGATTGTTTGGGGTAGTATGGATATTTTAACAATATTAATTCTTCCAGTCCATAAACATGAAATAATTTTCATTTTTGGTGTCAGGAATTTATTTGTTTGATTAGTACCTATTTCTATTTCTCCTATAAAATTTGGCTTCCAATGCCCCCACTCAGATATTTTTTCTTATTTTTAATCTTTTAGCCTATCTACTTAGGGGTCAACCTTAGGTCAGCATAAGCCAATTGTTTGTCAAAGATTGAGCTTAATCATTTTGGCCCGTTAGAGTATTACCCTTCACCATTGGATCGATGTATATTAGATCATTCTTGCTTTACGTTAAAGAAATACCCAATACTGGATAATTTATAAAGAAAAGAGTTTTAGTTGGCTCATGGTTCTGCAGGCTGTACATGACACATAATGCTAGCATCAGCTTAGCTTCTGTGGAGGCCTCAGGAAGCTTGTAATCATGACAGAAAGTGAAGGGGAAGCAGGCACATCACGTGGCCAGAGCAAGAGCAAGAGAGCGAGAAGGGAGGTACTACACAGTTTTAAGTGACCATATCTCATGAGAACTCACTCTCTTATGAGGACAGTGACTGAGAGGGATGGTGCTAAACCATTCATGAGAAATCCACCCCCGTTTTCCAATAACCTCCTGTATTAGTCAGAGTTCTTTTAGAGGGACAGAAAGAATAGGATATATATAAAGGGGAATTTATTAAGTATTAATTCACATAATCACAAGGTCCCACAATAGGCTATCTGTAGGCTGAGGAGCAAGGAGAGCCAGTCCAAGTCCCAGAACTGAAGAACTTGGAATCTGATGTTCAAGGACAGGAAGCATCCAGCACAGGAGAAAGATGTAGGCTGGGAGGCTAGGCCTCTCTCTCCTTTTCATGTTTTTCTGCTTGCTTTATATTTGATGGAAGCTGATCATATTGTGCCCACCAGATTAAGGGTGGATCTGCCTTTCCCAGCCCACTGACTCAAACGTTAATGTCTTGGCAATACCCACACAGACACACCCAGGATTAATACTTTGTATCCCTCAATCCAATCAAGTTGACACTCACTATTAACCATCATGCCTCCCATCAGGTCCCACCTCCAACATTGAGGGTAACATTTCAATATGAGATTTGGGCTGGGACACGCAACCAAACTATATCAGGTGTATGGCTTAGAAGCTGCTATGATAGTTCATGAAGTTTATATTTTTGCCTCATGTTCAACCAGGAACCGGTAGCTTGGCTTTCCCTGCTCCAGCACTCTTGAGAGGGTGCAGCAGTGGACATGCATACGGTCTTCTACACTGCCAGGGAAGCATGTGATTTCATCTTTAACCCTTACTTCCTATCATTTGCCGCTGGGTCAGAGGACTTTATGGTTCAATCAGTGGTTGCTCAGTTTAGATCCTTAGTGCCAGTACAGTGTCAGTCCTATTCTAGGAATATCCCTAGCAAATATATGAAGATGTCTAAACAAAGGTAGATGATTTGTCCCAGTATCTGAGAGGTGTAAAAGATGAATGCACATGCACAGATACCTGGATCTGGTCATGGATGGTAGATGAGATTGGGAGTTACAATTCTGATAAAGCTGCCACAGCATAGGATGTATATTACTCAGCTTTCTCCAGAGAAACAGAATCAAAAGGATGTGTGAAGACAATAGATAGATAGATAGATAGATAGATAGATAGATAGATAGATAGATAGATAGAAATTCATTATAAGGAATTGGCTTATGTGATTGTGGGGTTGACCAGTCCCAAGCTCTGCAGGGTGAGTTAGCAAGCTGTGGACCTGGAGAGCTGATAGTGTAGTTCCATTCTGAAGACCAGCATGCTCAACACCCAGGAAGGGTCAATGTTACAGTTCAAGATTGAAGGCAGGAAAAGTCTGATGTTCCAGTTCAAGAGAAGTCAGGCAGAAAGAATTCTTACTCAGAGGAGAGTAAGCTTTTTTGTTGTGTTCAGGCTTTCAACTGATTGATTGAGGTCCCCCGCTCCATTAGGTAGGGCAATCTGCTTTATTCAGTCTACCAATTTAAGTGCTAATCTCATCCAAAAACTCCCTTATGGAAGCACCCAGTATGACCTTTGCCCAAATGTCTTGGTACCCTATGGCTCAGTAAAAAATGACACATAACATTAAGCATCACAGGAAGGAAAGAAACAATTCCAGCAGAAGGATGCTTATGAATGTCATCAGCGGGTCAGGTAGAAGTGGCAAGCAAATCTTACATGCAAACACCAACACCTAGGGGAGCTATACAAAAGTGCACTTTTCATTAATGTGATCCTCAGTATGATGTCCATGTTCAAGGAATGTAAAAGTAATAACAGCCAACCAATGAGACAATTATAACTTCAGCAAGTTAAGTAAAGAGGTATTAATGTTTGCCCTTTTCCTTTGTTTTCCCCCACTCAAAAATACAAGAGGAGATAGCACACAGTAAGAATGGGAAAACAATGAGCAAAATTCAGGCCATAATAGCTCTGGTTTTGAGATGTTAGAAAGGCTGTAGAGAGTTAGAAAGAGTCAATTGGGGTCAATTGACTCTTCTATCTGTCTCTTTGAATTTTACATTTGGCAGTAGCTTTAGGCCAATAAACTCAACTTGCTTCACACCAAACTATGCATGTGGTGCTTGGTTAATGCCACACTTACCACCAGGAACTTGAAGGGAATCCAGGCCCAGTACCCCAATCTCTCCTCCTCCAATGTACAATTGCCTAGAATATTTAACTCCATATATATTTAACTTTTCCGATTTGTGTATCACACTTTTGTTTTGGAAAATTGGCAACCAACAGGAATGCAACCTCTTAACTGGGAGCAAGAAGTTCTGCCTTTTACTTCTAGTTATATTGCTTGGGAAAAAAGCTGTTTAACCTTCTTGGCCTCGTAATCCTCATCTTTAAAGATTAAGATTTGTCTAGGTCAATTATTCTTAAATTTTCTGAGTCATGAACTACTGGAAAAATCATTTAAGCTTTTATCATTATGTTCTCAGAAAGCTGTAGACCTTCACACAAAAATTATGCTGAGACATACAAATTGGATAATATTTTGCATATTAGATAACTTATGGACTCTTGGAAGATGGTCCAGATTAAGAGTCTTTAAACAATCTGCTAGTTTTTTCTTGTCTCCAGTTTTTTACAAAATGTTTAACTTTTGAATCAATCAAATAGTTTTCTTGGAGAAAGTTTTCCATATAATGTACAAATTGAATAACAGGCATAGGATAAAAGAGTATGAAGAAGATGATTGGCATTAATCTTGAGTTTTGAGGTTTTCATAGTTTAAGAATTATTGTAAAATAAAAATTGTTTCCAAGGATCTTGTAGATCAGCAGCTCGTGAATATAAATAGGATAGAGAAAATGTTTTCTGCTTTGCAGGCCATACAGTCTCTGCTCTGACTACTCAGCTCTGCCACCATATCATGAAAGCAACCGCAGAAAATATGTAAATAAATGAGCATGGCTGTATTCCAGTAAAACTTTATTTACAAAAACAATTAGCAGATGGGGTTTAACCCATAGATTGCTAGTCTGTTTTAGATGACCAAAGTTATCTTTAAACTTTTCATTTAATTTTGCCTAATATGCTTGTTAACATTTTGCCCTAAAATTGAAGCATAACAACATTTATAGACTAATTTATTTTTTGTCCTAACATTGAGGTAGAACAATATCTGTAATCTAAATTCATTATCTTCATTATACAAGTTTATATTCAGGAAAACATGTACAAAGTATTTTTCATGTAAAATATACTGTGCTTTTTAGATATGTGAATGCTATAGATCTCAAGAATTTAGTAATCCTAAACTCTGTACTATTACCCTCTAATTTATTCCATTCTCAGCTTCATAAAAGTACATTATGAACTTTGCTTGAAAAACTTTGTTTTGAAGCAAAGTTATCCATTTCCATGGATAAAAGACTTATAAATTGAATCAAAATTGTAAATACACAGTATCAAAAATCTTGCCAACCGTCACTATATCTGCATTGGAGCTAATCGCATCAATCCAAGAAGTTATTTATTCTGTATTTGTGCCTTATTTTAATAAAGTTATTTATTCATAAATCTCTCCATTATGTATAGAAGCTTAATTTTCATAATTCTCCCTTTAAGGACCATTCCATTTTTCTGAGAGTAAAGATTAATAAAAACAAATTAAATTATTTTGATTTTCAGAGGAAATCAGATTTGGAACTCCAAAGTGGTACATGAGAAACCCACAAGATTCATTTTCAAGGCTTATGAGTTGATATCCTTTTTATATAGTACCTTTACAACATCAATTAATTACTTTTTTTTCATTCTTCCTTTGAGATAAAGATTTTGAATGATAATTGAAATTCAGGTCAAGTTATGGCCAAGGAAAGCTTAATCCTTCTTTGTCTTTTATGTAGTCCTTTGTGGTAGCCATTTAAATAATATCTTATGTAAGGTGACTTGGATGAGAAAAAATACTTTAGGCTCACAGAAATTTTATATTCCAGATATAAATTTCTTTTTTTCCAGATCTCACAAATCTGCTGAGATGTTTCTACTAATTCTTTTTTCTTTTTCTCCTTCAAGAATTTAAACTGTTACTTCCCTGGATGTTCCTTCAAAGCCTTAAATTTTGCAATAAATCATCTCTCTCCCTTTTTGTCTCCACTTTCTATTTTTTTCTCTTTTTGTTGCATTTTACACTTCCATTGGTCTCTGCAATATTGATTAGAAATAAGAAGTAAACAAAAACTAATACAACTTCTGGAGAAATGTATTGGTCTGCAGTCTGACTTTTCTGTTTGCTTTATTGTCTCTTTTGTAAATAATCCTAATATTTCTTCCTTCTTTTTAGATTGAGCTAAGTCAATTTTTAAAAATTTTTCCAGTCTGTTAAAGCTCATTACTAGATTTTTGAAATTAGCATTTTTTATATATTCTACTAGAAAGTATTTCTTATTGACTATGTGATCTGTCTGTTTCAAATGCAGATAACCTGACATTTGTCTTTATCCCAGTAGAACTATTCATATCTAGATAGCCAAGGTACAATCAATGACAATGTCCTCACAGATTTAGGGTACATTTTTAATATTAAATATGATTTGACCTCTCTTAATCATCACAGTGGCACAGGCATCTTTAACACTCTAATTGTTCAAAAGAACTGGCACACCAAGTCATACCAGATTTTATTCCACTTTATCCTTGTTCTTTTAGAAGAGCTTCTCTACTAGCTGGGCATGGTGGCTCATGCCTGCAATCCCAGCACTTTGGGAAGCTGAGGTAGGTGGTCTAGGTCCCATCGTTCAAAGCACAGAAAGCCAATTACCAAGACAACAAGGATTGCCAAGGAAGAAGGCTTTTTATTTAGCTGACATCAGCCAGGGAGATGGAAGCCAAACATAAAATCCATCTTCCCCAACCTACTAAAATTGGGGGCTTAGATAGTGCAAAAGGAATGTAGCTACATGTGGGAAGGAATTGGGGGTGGGGTTAAGGAAGAAATTGTGACTGATGAGGGGTCTGGCATCTCATTGTCTGGATGAGGTGATCTGATGAGTTTCACTTCCTTGCTGGGAGGGGTAGTTTCCTGAAAACAGAACTTAGATAAGGCAAATGTAACTTTAAAGTTATAAGACCAAGGAGGTGCTTGAGCCCAGGAGTTCAAGCCTGCAGCGAGCTATGATCAAGCCTGGGCAACACAGCAAGACCCTGTCTCTAAAAAGAATTTAAAAAGAACAGGGAGGGTCATTTTCTATGTTTATTCAAAAAGCTGTAAATATTAGTTCTAAGGGACAGTTAGGCTTTTCACTTTCTCCATTTTACAGATAACATTGCTGAAGCCAAGTGGTTAAGTAATTTTCCCAAAGTCAGTACACAGAGGATCTATGATTCAAGCCCTCATAGGTCTGCCTTTAATATATCATGTTGTTTCTAATAGAGCATGTATCTGTCTTCTTAAGGAGAAATATATTGCCTCTATATAACCATTTAGGAGAAAGGTCTAAATACCTTTCTTAAACACAAATTTTGGGGGGCTTTAAAATAAATATTGCTATTTTTGTCTTTTTCACAATTTTCCCACCTCTCCCTACCCCCATAAAAAGCCAACACAAATAAACTTACAGCTTTGAGATGTATTTATTTTTTAATCTAAGAAGTACTTATTGAGCACCTATCTGTAAAAGATGCTATAGAAGATGTTGAGAAAATATAAAATACAGTCTCTGACTTGAAAACATTGTTTTCATTTGCTACATCCTCCCTCATTAACTGGCCACTTTCTCATCTTTAAAACAAGCAAAATCATAGTACCTACTTCATTTACTTTTTCTGAAGATTAAAGAAAATGACCATTTAATGAGGTTATCCCAGTGCCTGGTAATTGCATGATTAACAAATCATACAAAAATTACTAGTTCATCATAACTACTAAGCAACCGTAATTCCTTAAGTAGCCTTCATATGACTTGATTTCAAGTTGTTTACTATTCTAGTTGTAGACATTTTCTTTCTAATTGTCTATGTTTTTAGTGAAGTATATCAATCAGAAAAATTTTAATAATATACATTTGGTTTGTCCTACCAAAGGTAGATAGTTGTTCTCAAACTTAAAGTTGCAAAGTGCATAAAAATTACTCTGGAGCTTGTTAAAAATGCAAATAATTATAAAAATCTTTCTAGAGTTTCTGAAGCAATAGGTACATGGTGTGGAGTGCAGTAATCTGCATGTTTATGAACATGTCCTGAGAACTGCACTTCGAAAAATGCTCAAGCTGGGTGTGGCGGCTCACATCTGTAATCCCAACACTTTGGGAGACCAAGACAGGAGGATCACTTCAGCTCAAGAGTTCAAGACCAACCTGTACAATAGGGAAAAACCTTGTCTCTACAAAAAATACCAAAATTAATTGGGCATGGTGGTGCATGCCTGTGGTCCCAGCTACTTGGGAGGCTGAGGTGGGAGAATCACTTGAGCCCAGGAGGTTGAGGCTTCGGTGAGCCAAGATCATAACACTGCACTCTGGCCTGGGCAACAAAGTGAGACCCTGTCTCAAAAAAAAGAAAAAAGAAAAGAAAAAAGGAAAAGAAATGAAAAAGACTTAATAAAACTATCATCTCTCTTGTTTAGGTGTTTTACCTTCTCTTAATGCAGCTTAGAGAACATCAGAAGTTTTGAAAATCAGATCACCCTGATGGCTGCTTGCATTTACTGTAAGTAAAAACACCAGAATGTTCTCCTTAGCAGAATATAGGTAGCTTTCTTTTTTTTTTTTTAATTAAAAAAAAAAAAGGGTCTCACTCTGTCACCCAGGCTGGAGTGCAGTGGTACAATCATAGCTCACTGCAGCCTCAATCTCCCGGACTGGAGCGATCCTCCCACCTCAGCCTCCCGAGTAGCTGGGACTACAGGTGTGTGCCACCATGCCTGGCTAATTTTTTTTATTTTTCATAGAGACAGGGTTTCCTATGTTGTGCAGGCTGATCTTGAATTCCTGGGCTCAAGAAATCCTCCTGCCTAAGCCTCCAAAAGTGCTGGGATTACAGGTGTGAACCACCACACCTGCCATTAAATTTTTTAATTTTTAATTTTTCCCCCATCTCTTAAAACTATCACAAGGGTAGCCTTCTTCATCCAGGTCTTTCATTGTCCTAGTTTGGAGAAGAAGGACATATTCCCCAAGTGGAGGGCACTTTCAGGACACATGAGATCTTAACAGCCTGAGGAGATGAACAATCTAAACAAAACTAAGAAATAAGTCAAGACAAGAGACTTCTGGTTTAGCCCAGGTCTATTTGTAAGCCTGTTTTTCATCTCGTAGCTTAATGGCTGAGCTTTGTCAAGGTTCCGTTTGGTCTCTATTCATTTAATCTGTGCTTTTAATTAAATTAATTGATTAAAAACATTTAATCCACCCATCTTATCAGATAGTTATTATTGTTCTCCCCCATTTTAATGATGAGGAAACTAAGGTACAGAAAGGTGAAGTGACTTTACCAAGGTCACACAGCTAATAAATAATGGAACTAGGCCGGGCACGGTGGCTCACGCCTGTAATCCCAGCACTTTGGGAAGCTGAAGCGAGCAGATCACGAGGTCAGGAGTTTGAGACCAGCCTGGCCAACATGGTAAAACCCCGTCTCTACTAAAAATACAAAAATTAGCTGGGCGTGGTGGCAGGCACCTGTAATCCCAGCTACTCTGGAGGCTGATGCAGGAGAATTGCTTGAAACCAGAATTCAGAGGTTGCAGCGAGCTGAGATGGCACCTCTGCACTCCAGCCTGGGCAACAAGAGCAAAACTCTGTCTCAAAAAAATAAAAATAAAAAATAATGGAACTGTATTTGAACCCGGGCAGTCTGGCTTCAATGTGTATGTTCACAACTGCTGTGTCATATTGCCTGCCTGAGGATCAATAGATGCCACACTGAAAAATGACAAATGTGACACTTCTTTCAGTTTAAATACAGATGGGGTATGAGCTCTCCTTTTCCTCTTTGGTAAACCTTAGAGTTTTAGGTGCCATGCTTAGATAAACTTATATGTTAGTTTTAAAAAAATACACACATACAATGAACTAGATAATGGTCTTTTGCTTTAACTAGGCTTAAAATGAAATAAAATTATCCTCTTTTTTAAAAAAATTACAGAGGCCGCAATACATAACGCTGATCTTACAGAGCTGTTTTGAGAATCAAATTAGATAATTTATATGAAAGCTCCTATAATGGTTTTAGCATAGAATAGATGCTTAATAAATTGTATTTGCTTTATTTTTGAAATTGCAGATGTTTTACTATAATACCCTGTTAGGAAAGAGCTGCTTACATTTAAGAATGAGGGAGAAAATCAGCTTTTTACTCTAAAGTTGGTTGGTAAACATCATTACAACTAAAAGCCTGCATTGGTATAATAGTGCAAGCCTCTCATTTGTTGCTCTGCCTGCATCCCCATCACAGTGCCTGGGTCATAGAATTTGACTGAGTATAAGTGACTAAGCATAGTATTTGTGATACCAAACAAAATTACAAATTAATTAACATTTTATAACAATCGGTTACAAAAGCTGAAAAGAAAGTTCAAACAAAAAAGGAGAAGAAAGGTATACACCTATTGAATTCCTAATGTGTGCTATAAAATATACCAGGTGTTTTCTCAAATGTAATTTTATTTATGCTTTATATAACAACTCTTATAAATGTTGTTAGTGAGCACTAACTTGAGCTTTTTCTAGGATTCAGAAATAAGGAAAACCGCATTGTCCTTTACAGATAAAGTATGAACCACCACATAAAGACTGACAGCAGAACACTCACAATCATCTATTTGACGTCTAGGACTGAACCAATGCAAAGAGAGGGTGTGGGAATGAGAAGCAGTGTTGGGCAGACCCAAAGAGTACAGTAATAACTTCTACTGATCGGGCACTTGCCCTATTGCTCTATGCCAAGCAGTGTACTAAGCACTTTTCTTTATTTTTCTGACACTGTGAGACAGAGATAGATTTGGAGCCCGACCATAGGCCTGTCTGACTTTGATGTCTATACTACTGGGATCACAAAAGCAAATGTCACCAGTTCCTGACCTACCAGTGTCTGGTAGAACTCTTTTGACAATAAAGAGTTCTAATGAACATTTGTCACTTTTTTTTCTTCAAACTTTTATTTTAAGTTCAGGGGTATATGTGCAGGTTTGTTACATTGGTAAATTGTGTGTCTTGAAGATTTGGTGTGCAGATCATTTCATCACCCAGGTAATAATCATAGTACCCGATAGGTAGTTTTTCTATACTCACTCTCCTACCACCCTCCACCCTGAAGTAGGCCTTAGTCTACTGCATGACAACATGTGGTATTTGATTTTCAGTCCCTGCATTAGTTTGCTTAGAATAATGGCCTCCAGCTGCATCCATGTTACTACAAAAGACATGACCACATTCCTTTTCATGGCTGTGTAATATTCCATGGTGTGTGTATACCATATTTTCTTTATCCAGTCCACTGTTGATGGGCATTTCAGTTAATTCCATGTCTCTGCTACCGTGAATAGTGCTGCAATGAACACACACATGCATTTATCTTTATGGTAGAATGATTTCTAGTCTTTTGGGTATATACCCAATAATAGGATTGTTGGGTCAAATGATAATTCTGTTTTAAGTTCTTTGAGAAATCTCCAAACTGTTTTCCACAGTGGCTGAATGAGTTTACATTCCCCTAGCAGTGTGTAAGCATTCCCTTTTCTCTGCAACCTTGCCAGCATCTGTTATTTTTTGACTTTTTAATAACGGCCCTTCTGACTGATGTGAGATGATATCCCATTGTGATTTGGATTTGCATTTCTCTAATGATTAGTAATGTTGAACATTTTTTAGATGCTTATTGGCAGCATGTATGTCTTCTTTTGAGAAGTGTCTGTTTGTGTCTTTTGCCCATTTTTAATAGGGTTGTTTTTTGCTTGTTGATTTGTTTAAGTTCCTTATAGATTCTGGATATTAGATCTTTGTCAGATGCATGATTTTCAAAAAATTTTTCCCATTCTGTAGGTTATCTGTTTATGTTTACCATATTGATAGTTTCTTTTGCTGTGCAGAAATTCTTTAATTAGGTCCCATTTGTCAATTGTTTTTGTTATAATTGCTTTTTGGTTCTTCATTATGAAATATTTGTCAGAACTTATGTCCAAAATGGTATTTCTTAGGTTTTCTCCTAGAGTTTTTATAGTTTCAGGTTTTACATTTAAGTCTTTAATCTATCTTGAGTTGCTTTTTGTATATGGTGAAAGGAAGAAGACCAGTTTCAATCTTCTACATAAGGCTAGCCAATTATCCCAGCTTGATTTATTGAATGAATCTTTTCCCCATTGCTTGTTATTGTGAACTTTATCAATGATGAGATGATTGTAGGTGTGTGGCTTTATTTATGGGCTCTCTATTCTGTTCCATTGGTCTAATGTGTCTGTTTTATTACAAGTACCATGCTGTTTTGGTTACTGTAGCCTTGTGGTATAGTTTGAAATCAGGTACTGTGATGCCTCTGGCTTTGTTCTTTTTGCTTAGGATTGCTTTGGCTATTTGGGCTCTCTTTTGATTACATATGAATTTTAAAATAGCTTTTTCTAATTCTGTGATAAATTTTCTGGTTAGTTTGATAGGAAAAGCATTAAATCTGTACATTGTTTTAGGTAGTATTTTAACAATATTGATTCTTCCTATCCATAAGCATGGAATGTCATTCCATTTGTTGGTGTTGTCTCTGATTTCTTTCAGAAGCATGTTGTAATTCTCCTTGTAGAGATCTTTCACCTTCCTGGTTAGCTGTATTCCTCGGTATTTTATTCTTTTTGTGGCTATTGTAAATGGGATTGCATTCTGGATTGGGTCTCAATTTGGATGCTGTTGGTATATAGAAATACTACTAATTTTTATACATTGATTTTGTATCCTGAGACTTTGCTGAAGTTGTTTATGAGATCTAGGAACTGAGGTGTTTCCAGTCTTCTTGCCACAACAGTCTAATGGAGAATGCTGGGAAAAGCACTTCATCAGGGTGGCGGCAGCAAGCTCTGAACTCATTCACATGTGCCATCAATAGTAGCAGCACAACCCATTTGACACATTTTTTTTTTTTTGGCTACTTAATATTTATCTTTTTCCATGATTGGATAGCTACATAATATGTGTCTTGGTAGAAGGCCAAGCCAATTTGATACTCATCAGACCTGGAATTCAGAGTTAAGGATGCTGAGAAGCAGAGGCTACATAGCTGCTACATCCCATCTAGTTTTTAGTTACCACACTGTGGGCAGTGCACTGGTAGCTCTAGAGACCCAGGCCAACTTTCACTACAGGAAGCAATATTCTGTTCACCATGTTCCCTAGCACAGCTCTGACACAGCCTCACGTTATTCCTCTTCACTTTCTGCTCCTGGCTCCCCCAAACTTCTCATGATCCCATGAGTCAGCTAACAGCCTTTCAATTAGTTATTTTTCTGCTTACATGAGAACACTGACTGACACAAACATCATAGTCAACCTACATAGTCAAAGGAGTCTCTCTGGGGATAGGTGAATGGAGCTGTCTAAGCCTCATCCATCTAAAACTTCATCATACAACTCTATCTCTTGCTTATCCCCAGGAAAATTTTAAATCATGATTTGGTTTCAGTCCTTTGAAAAAGAGTAAGTCAGTCATGCCAACATGAAAATTCCCATTCACCAGAATGACTCTGCTTCTCAAGTTAATGCATTTGACTTCTGGCTTTCTGACATCAGTGTCAGGAGTTTCGTTGATGTGAATCTACTTTTGAAAACTAGATTCAACCTTATGTGCTAACAACTCATGTGACTGAGGGTCAGAAAAAAGGGATGTTGGTAAATTCCCAAATTCACTACCATTTGGGAAAAAACTGGCTGTCTTTCAACAATTATTAGCTCAGCCTTGCCTTCAAACTTTTCCTTCATGTAGGTGAATAGAAACAGAGTAAGTAGAAAAAACATCTGGTAATGTAACTGTCAAGCAACAACAATGGGAAGTTTCAGAATCCATCATTTGCCTATGACCTAACTGTCAGAAATTTACAAAGTCATTAATAATATGAGAAAATTCCAAGATCAATACTTAATTTAAAACGCAAGAGAGCAGATAAGATGATAAATCTTTAAATTCCATCTGAAGGTGCAGGAAAATGGTTAGAACAGAGGAGGACTCTCCAGGTGGATTACAAGGCAAGGGGGATCTGAGGGGAGATGCTCAGAGACAGAGATCAACCCAAGGTTCTCAAAGAGCCATGCATGAAGAGAGAAAAGAACTCCAGCTCACAGGAGTAAATAAGGGAGGTAATACAGGGAAAATATCATAAACTTTTATCAGTCCCCAAAAATGTGTTATATAGGTGCACAAAATCCACTGAGAGCCAGTGGACAGCTGAGACAGAAACCGTGCATCAGGAAATCCTGGCAATGAGAGGACCAAGTTTGGAGCTTTGGGACAAAACTATTGGGCAATGAGGTTTTAAGCAAATGGAAGAGAAGGCGAGTTTGTAGCTTCCATCAGTCTCAATCACACTGTGTAAAATTTGAGGCTGCTTCATATCGTGCGTAGTCCCAATGCCTCAAATCCCTCTTGAAAGCATGATTTAATATCTACCAGAAATTTTTATTCAAATTTATTGAAAATATGTGACATTTGGACTACTTCTGTTTAAATAGTCTTGAAATTTGGGGTACAGTAAAAACCTCAGTTTGTTCAACTTCCAGTGCAACCAATCACACTGAGAATGTAAAGTCTCAGGCCCTCAAATAAGATTTCATATATCCAGCTGTCTGACTGTAAATGCCAACTAAAAATCATTTTGTAGCTTCTCTTTTGTCCATGTTAAAAAGATATCAAGGACTTAATTTTTTACCTGCATTTCTGCTATCAAATTAGTTATTCTAACCCATCTCAGAATCTGACAAATTCTTAGGTTCAGTGCAAAATTTCTCTTGCCTATTGTGTTTCGTTATTTGAAACAACCTACCAAGACAGACCAGTATTTTATATCAATGGCTTTAAAAAGCATATGACAATGTGCTTATATAGCATTGTCACACAATTTTAAGACATCATCTATCTTTAAGAATCATTCTTCTAAATCTGCACTGATGCTCTCAGGTCATTGTAAAACATACATTTTCAGATTCACAGCATTTTAAAAGCTTCCAAGAGTTAAAGCTTTGAAAGCTTTTAAAATGGTTTATTGATCTAAAGTGCCAGTTGAGAAGGTCTAATTTATGTTTCCCAGTTATAATAGTATTGTCTATAGTAATCTATATTCTTCTATCTGTAGTAATCTATATGCTTTTGAAGTTTGACAAGTTTATTTTCCACTATACTTATACCACTCCACTTATTCCATCATTTCCCAGGTATTCTATCATAGCTAAAACCCAAAAAATAAGTAAAAGGTGGAAGAGTCACCGTGTATACAAAAGTATAATGATTTCTTTCATTCTTTATTTCAACTAAGGTAGATGACATAAATTTCCCATTCAAACATGGCATCAATAGGAGACTTCATTGACTACAATGAATCAAGGTTTTCTAAAACCTTCAATAGCTAATTTACACTGAGTTAGCTGTACATGAAGGATGGAATTGAATTTGAGTAAGTTATTTTATTTTTTAAAAATTTAACAAATGAAAACTAATTGTACTTCATTATTCCCAGGAGGCAAAGAACTATCAAGGTACAATTTAATGACGATGAATTCTACCCCCAAGAGAAACATTAGCCCTATGGATTTACTTCTCAGTATTTTCATTACTCCATATGCATTATATATGCATTTAAAAATTTATATACATTTTTATGTCATTTAAGCAAAATATAACTTGACAATAGGAAATACCTCTTGAGAATTACTGTCCCAGCCATATAAAGAGGGTAAAGATAAAAATCAACGACAATGCAGATCTTGCAATACAATCATAAATATGATTTCAAAGTTAAATTTTATGCTTTTTCCAGACCATGTTTGTTAGAAATTTACTAGAACACTCTTCTGGAACCTCTTTCCTACAGTTGTGTAAGTTGGATAGCATTAACAACTTTAAGAGAGAACTTTGTCACTCATTTGACGAAGAACAAGCAATATATTCATGAAATATAAGGCACTAGTGCTAAAACAGTGATCATTTATGTGGCATTTTATGCTTTCTTTATGTTTTCTTTATAACACATATCACAATTTTCATTTCTTTCATGTGTGCTTTCCTAGTGGTCATTTGCCTTACCTTTCCTTTGATGATTAGTTCCATGAGATCATGCTGATTTTGCTCACTACTATGGTACATACTGCCAGATGGTAGCTGACACAGACTAGGCTCCCTTTAATACCTATTGAATGAATGGGTAAAAAGAAGCATATATTTGTCAGACATGTTTCTCATGGGTCTGTTGTGAGAGTCAGTCCATTTGAACTTGAACACCTCTGGGATATACAAAGAAAGAAAAATAATGAGACAACAAAGGATTTGGGGTTTAATATTTTGTTATGTCACACAGCTGTATGGTAAATTTGGAGAGTATGCTGCTCCCCAAACTTGCTCCTGACACATGGTGACTATTTCCACCGTTATTTCTTACACCCAAAAAATAAATAGAGCTGTAGATGCCGCAAAAGAGTCATTCTGTTGTTGATATGAACAATAAAATGAAAAATAGGAACTAGATTACAACCAGAATACGGTCAAATGGTTTGTTTTGTGATAAAATTGAGTCATTATCCTTACTTATCATTCTCACCACAAACCCCCCAAAATTAATATTTCAGCTACTGTTATTTATTAAAATACTAATCACTGACATAATTTTTAATTAAACATCATGGCATTAAACCATGCCTGCAGAGCACCATTCTACTAATCCTGCATGTGTCCTTAGCAAAGAAATTCCAGCTGCCACTATTTGATCAGTTAGCACTGGCACTGAGATCCAGTTTTCACTGTTCTGGTCACTCTCCATCTTCTTACATAATTGCCAGGTTTGAGAGGTCATGTTCTTCCTACTATAGTAAAAGAGCTGGAATAATTCACAAATACAATGCAGTGGTAAACTAAAATGCATTTCAACATTGTTGGAAGGCATATAGAAAGTATGTAAGGAATTTTGCAGAAATAAATTTTACAATATTTTTCGTAGCGTGGAAATTGAATCAATGTTAATGTTTATAATATTCTTGACTAACACATATTGTATATTAATCTTGAAATGCATAAATAGTTTTTGTGAATCATAAAGAAAACTATAAGAAAAGATATAGCTCAATGGTAATTACTTCTTTAGTAAAACGTTTTAGGAGGAAAACTATGTAAGTGTAATCAATAATGCGGTGACTTTTTACCTGGAATTTTAACAGGATTCCAAAGTAAGCATACAGAAAAAGCACTACAGGTAAAATTTATTCAGTACCCAATTCAAAGGAAAATAATTACAGTAAACTATTTTAAACCTCACATTTTCAAGATGTCATAATGTGGTTAGCTTTTTTTTTTTTCTTGAGACAGAGTTGCGTTCTGTCCCCCAGGCTGGAGTGCAGTGGCACGATCTTGGCTCACTGCAGCCTCTGCCTCCCGGGTTCAAGCAATTCTCCTGCATCAGCCTCCCAAGTAGCTGGGATTACAGGCGCCCACCACCACACCTGGCTAATTTTTGTACTTTTGGTAGAGACGGGGTTTTGCCACATTGGCCAGGATGGTCTCGACCTCCTGACCTCAGATCCACCCACCTCGGCCTCCCACAGTGCTGGGATTACAGGGTGAGCCACCATGCCCGGCTAAACCTGATGTTTTCAAGATGTCATCATGTGGTTAGCTTTTTTTTTTTTAAGACCTCTACTGTATTGATGAATCACAAAACTTTGTAATATAATGGAGAGGAACCAGGAAACTATTTTGCACCACACAAAACCTCAACAGTTATCTCCATTACTCACTAATTGAATCATTCATTCTAGTGTGTATTTATTGAATTCATAACATTCAAAGAGTTTAAAATAAGTAGCATGTTTTACTTTTACAGAAGATAATGTTCCAAATTGGCAACAATTTTGGTAGTAATAAATAATCATCAATTGTAGGATATTAAGCAGAGCCTTTTGAAAAATATAAATTACATTTAATCAACCTTTTTAAAGAAAAAGTGACATTTCAACAAGTGACAGTGTAATTGATTATTTTACAATAGTATTTTATTTTTCTATTTATTTATTTGTTTTTTATTTTTTGAGATAGGATCTCACTCTGTCGCCAGGATGGAGTACAGAGGTATGATCTTGGCTCACTGAGGCCTTGATCTCCTGGGCTCAATCAGTCCTCCTACCTCAGCCACCCAAGTAGCTGGGATCACAGGTGTGCGCCACCATGCCAGCTAATTTTTAAATGTTTGTGGAGATGGAGTCTCCCTATGTTTCCCAGGGGAAAAAATTGAAATATCAGTCCCAAATCAACATGTCCTGTGTTCTGTGATAGTAGTTCCTGTCTGAGAATTTTAAGGGGACATGGACTTGAGAGGTTTAAAAACGGAAGCTACTCACCAAGCATTATCTTAAATTCCTGGGCTCAAGTGATTCTCCCACCTCGGCCTCCCAAAGTGCTGGGATTACAGGCATGAGCCACCACACCCAGCCCAACAGTTTATTTATTTTTTTAAATGCTTTCATCATTAAGTGTTCTTTTTCTGCTGAAAATAATATATCACTACTTTCAAACTCTTATATTCATATTTGAAACTTGGAAACAGAATTTCTTCTCCTCTGAAAAACCTCTCCAAGATCTCTCAACACCTAGCACCCAAGTTGTGTTTCCTAAATGCTATTCTTCAATGAAAGGTGGCTTTGAACCTAAACTTAAAAATGTTAAAACCAACTTCTGATTACTTTTCAAAAACATTGACTGATTTCAGAGAAAGATAAATTAATTAACTCAATTTCATTGAAAAAATCTACATAATCACAATTGAGATTGAAGATCAGGCATCATTTTTCTTTCCTTTTCTTTTAGAGATAGGGTCTCACTCAGTCACCCAGGAGTGGCGCAACCTTGGCTCTCTGCAACCTCAAACTCGTGGGCTCAAGCAATCTTCTTGTCTCAGCCTCCCAAGTAGTTGGGATTACAGATGCATACCACTGCACCCAGCTAATTTTGTTAAATTATTTTTTATGGAGATGGGGGTCTCACTGTATTGCCCAGGCTGGTATCAAACTCTAGGCCTCAAATGATCCTTCCACTTCGGCCTCCCAAAGTGCTTGGATTACAGGTATGAGCCACCACACTTGGCCAAGAATAATTTTTCATAAATCATTTTATTTAAATATCTGTATTTTCCAATATTATTATATTAAATAAGATAGACATTAAAAGCAAATATTGAAAAAAATTAAATTAAAAAATAGATTCAAATTTTCAAAATAATGAAATATATTCAATCATGTTGCACTCACTAAAAATGTTAGTACATTATGCTAGTGAAAGCAATGGTGTTTTTGCATTGTTAATAAAAAATAAAATTATTTTATATTTATCTCATCTTTCTGAAGTTACATATATGTTCAAACTTTATGTGAAAGTTCGAATATATATATAATATATTATGACTACATGTAGTTAATGTGTTATAAATAACTATCCATATATGTGAATGCCTATGTTGAGGCTTAGAAAACGATACCCCAAAGTATGGTGCTTTGCTGTGCTGAGCACTTTGAACTAAAAAAAATTAAAAGGCCTTAGAAGCAGCCTCAGAACCAATGACTGTCTAACCTTTATTTCTCCCCCTAAGTGCAGGATGGAACACTGTCTCTGAAGTTCCCTTATCTGTAGCTCTTTCAGAAGGAACATAATTGCCTTGAATCCCCTTCCTGAGATTTCATTAACCAGAGCATTAAACTCACGTGGTAGGAGGGAAGACTAAGGAATGTTACCACACCTGTCCCATTCCATTTCCAAAGAGAACCATTTACAAACTATTGTCTGTTCTTTGGGCTCAATCAACTCTCCTAAAGATTATTTACTACCTCTCAAAATTGCCTCCATTACCCCATCTCCCTCTGCTCTATGAAGAGGGTGCTATTTAAATTCTACCCATTTAGCCCTTCTTTGAGTCTCATATTTCACATGGCTCCCATACACACTTGCCCATTTACAAATTTGTATGCTTTTTCTGTTAATGTATTGTCAGTTTATTTCAGCAAACTCAAACCTTCAGAGAGGAAGTGAAAAATCCCTTTTTTCCTATACTTGTTCAAAAATGTTGTACTGATAAGAATGAGGAATCAAAAAAATGGAAATATCAGTCCCAAATCAACATTTCCTGTGTTCTGTGATAGTAGTTCCCGTCTGAGAGTTTTAAGGGGACATGAACAGGTTTGAAAATGGAAGCTACTCACCAAGCTTTATTACCCTTATCTTCACGCATTAGCAGAAACTTGTTTTTGTGGGCTGCTTGTAATTGTCAGTTTATTATCAAGTCAATGTGGGATGCTTTGTGATGTAATTTAGAGCAGAGAAAAGTAAGAACTAGCAGTTGCCTAGAACGGGGACCTCAGCCATTTTTTATCATTCAACCTCTCCATCTATGTGATGAGACAACTCCTTGACAAAGGAATTAACAGACACTGAGAAAGATTTTTTTGTGCCTCCTGGCAGAGTAAAAATCCAACTCAGAGTAGTAAAAAACCTGTATACTCCATGCCTGAAGTTATGAAGATCTGGAAACTGCAGATGGATCTGAGGGGACAATGAAATAAGAATTCTTTCACAGGAGCACTGGAGAAGCAAAGATCCTAGGAAGATAGCTATGCTAACTTGTCTAGAGAGGATAAAGAGCATCTGTATACCTCTGCCTCCCACCCCAGCCTTAAGAGACTTAGAGGCTTTAGGAACAAGACAACTAAAAAAGGGCATGTCACCTGATTTTCTGACACTCTCTTTAAACTAAAAATAAAATCCCAAGCCCCCCAATTCACCAAACAGACCCCCTCTTGGCCAAGGAGACCCAAGAGAAATCTGAAAAACTGAGTTCTTAGCCATCACAGGAAGATTGAACACGCCTTGTTACATGCCATCCCTGCTAGCGTTTAGACAAAATTGAGTAGCATTAGTGTTAAAATAGAGATCATAAGGCTGACAAAACAGACTCTTTGTAACACTAAGATACCAGCTTATAAACAAGACCCTGAGTCCATGCAAGGCCAAGGGTTAAGTCATGCCTGTAGGTCATTAATCTTACTACATGACATCCTAACCTTAAATTAAAACCTTCCGGCCAGGAGCAGTGGCTCATGCCTGTAATCCCAGCACTTCGGGAGGCCAAGGCAGGTGGATCATGAGGTCAAGAGATCGAGACCATCCTGGCCAACATGGTGAAACCCTGTGTCTACCAAAAATATAAAAAATTAGCTAGGTGTGGTGGCACGCACCTGTAATCCCAGCTACTCGGGAGGCTGAGGCAGGAGAATTGCTTGAACCCAGGAGGCGGAGGTTGCAGTGAGCTGAGATCGTGCCACTGCACTCAAGCCTGGGTGACAGAGTGAGACTCCCTCTCAAAAAAAACCTTCCTTTCTGCTGATTACAAGTTTTAAACAGAGGTTTACTTCTTTAACCAATTGCAAATAAGAGAATCTCTGAATCCACTTATCACCTGTAAGCCCCTCATTTCAAGATATCTTGCCTTCTCAGGCCAAACCAACATATACTTCCCGTGTGTTGATTTATGTCTTTGCCTGTAATAACTCTTGTCCCTTTAAAATTCATAGAACCAAACTGGAATCCAACTGCCTAAGGCACACTTTCTCAGGACCTCTTGAGACCATTTTCCCTGGGCATGGTCACTCATATTGGCTCAGAATAAACCTTTTTAAAATATTTTAGAGTTTGATGGGTTTTTTGTTGTTGTTAATACCCCACTCCCTCTTTTTCCTTTGCAAACTTAAAATGCTTTTTGACTTCGGAAAATTAACAAGACTCTTAAAACAAATATTTAATCTTTGTGCAGCTGAGGCAAACAAGGTAATATCCAAGACAGATAGAGGAAGGAAATGGCTTTTCCCTCTGATCATAGGAAGTGTGAGGAAAAGCAGGAATGAGCAAAAGCAGATCCAGCAGAAAACCCATGGGCTCTATCATCCTGACCACTCTCCCAAGTGAAGAGCTTGATTTACATCCTGAGGGACTGGGGAGAGGGAGAGGGAGAAGAAAGAAAGAAGAAGAAGAAGAGGAAGAGGAAGAAGAAGAAGAGGAAGAGGAAGAAGAAAGAGGAGGAAGAGGAGGTAGATGATGCCACCTATTACTCAAGTTATATAATGATGACCCAGTGACATGAAATTAAATTGTTACCAAATGCCAGGGGTTTGGTCTAGATCCCATTGCTCACCATACAGAATGCCAATGCCTGATACAAGAAGTATTGCCAGGAAAGAAGACTTTATTTGTGAGCTGCAGTCAAGAAGAACAGGAGATAAGTCTCAAATCCATTTCCTTGACCCACTAAAATTTGGGGATTATATAGCAGAGAAGGGATGTCACTACATGCAGGAATACAGGAATGAGGGAGGGGTAAGGGAGCAATCACGATGGGTAAGAGACCTTAGATCTCATGGTCTGGATATGGTGATCTGGTGAGTTTCAGTCCCTTGCGTGAGGGTCTGTTTCCTGAGGAAGCCACTCAGATGAGACACATATAAGTTTCAAGTTTTAAGAGCGGGAGGGTTAATTTCTACCTTTATTCAAAAACCCATAAATATTTCAAAGGGACAACTGGGCCTTTCAAAAAGACTGGAGCAATTTAGTCAATTCGCTCAACAATTCTAATCTACCCCAACAGCAATCTAGAATAGAAATGAGCAAACTGTAGCCCGCAGATAGTTTGGGTGGGCAAACTGCATCAAACACAAAAACTTTATCTCAGTACTAAAGATCAGATTCCTGTTGCTTCATAAAAGTTCAAAAATATTAACCATTAATTTTTAATTAAAACCAGTGTGAATGTTCTCACCAACACTATTCTAGTCAATTGCATAGGCTGTACATATTTTTTAAATGTGTATTCTCTTATGGGACTGCGTAAAATTATTTTTATTTTGAGAGGAGAAGTTTTGTTTTATAATTTTTTTTATTTTTCCTGAATTAGCATTTATTAAAAAGAGAGAAAAGTTGCTCAGCTTCTACGTACCACGCTCAAATAAAAGGAATCAGGGCTCCTTGGAGAAATGGCAGATTCCATTGTTGGATGGGGAGAATATAAGTCAAGCCTGAGTCATCTTCTGGTGTCAGAAATAAGGAAGTGCTCAAAAACGTATGGAAGCTGTCCAAGGAAGAGAAGCTAACTGGAAAGAGCTCCAATGGCCAAAGTAGGAACAACCTGAAAAACAAACAGATGACATTATTGAGTTAGTACTTCTAGAATATAATAAATATCCATGAGTCCATATTGATATAAACACATAATTGAGTGAAAAATAAATGAGGAGAAGGGATAACTCTTCCTCATAGAAAAAAAATTAATAAGTGTAGAAGTGGGTGAAGTACTAAATCACCACTGGGCGAATATGACAGTAATAATTGTTGAAGACAAGAGCCACTGACAAATGCTGAAAAAGGGTAGGCAAAGATTTGAGGAGAAACAGGGTATTACAATAGTCTCATAAATCTTCCCCAAAATTGTGATCAATTATGAAGATAAAATAGCAATTTTATAGTGGATAAATCCAGCACATACTATCCTATTTATGTGATTATTCATGTGATTATAGTTGGTATTACCAGTAATAAGACATCAAGGTCATGTACCCCCTGAGAAGGACCCAGTGTCACTTCTGTGTTATTTTTGGTAAAAATACATAACAAAAATCTAGTCATGAGAAAACATCAGAGGCATTTTACAAAGTAATTCAAACTCACTGTCTCTCACTAAAAGGATCAAGGTCACAAGACAAAGACACAATGACAAACCGTCACAGATTAGAGGAAACTAAGGAGGTATCACAACTAAGTGCAATGGAGGAACCTGGGTTAAATTCAGGAGAAGAAAAAGAACATTAGGGGAAATACTGGTAAAATCCTAATAAGATCTATTGTTCAAAAATATGGTATCAATCTTAATGCCTTGGTTTTTGATCATTGTACAATGGCTATGTCAGTTGCTCACATTAGGGAAATATGAGAACTCTGAGCAATTTGCACTTTTTCTGTAAGCCTAAAATTATTTCAAAATAAAAAGGGATTTGTCTTTTGTTTGTTTGTTTGTTTTAATGGTGCCCATCACTTGTTTAGCATTGATAGCCAATCTATGTGAAGGGAATTGACAGTGATGAAAATCAATTCTATTAAGTACTGTGGAGAGAACAGATAAATGAAGAGCACTTCAAAAAGTGATTTAGCAAAACAATGAATAAATTGTAAATTGTATGTATGGGTCGACAGCTGAAGTGCTTCAAGAATGCTCTCAACAGAAGAATAAATGTTGACCATTTTACTGGAACAGTAGACACAAAACCATCCATGTGTATATAATGATGAAATAATTAATAAAGGTAGCTAATGTTTATTGAATCTTACTCGCAAGGCACATAAAATCTCCCGAAAAGCTGACGAGTTAAATATATTTTTTGACCTCTTCACACAGTCAAATAGCTTCCACAGGGTTATACAGATAATAAGAAGCTGAGCTGTGATTTTAACTCAGGCTGATGAAGCTCCAAGCCAATACACTTGACCACTAGGCTACATGATATACCTTTGATCTCTGAGCTTTAAGTTTATTCTGTGGCAGAAATGCTAGGTTTGCATTTTACCACTTTCCATTGCTCCTAATGAAGAGCAGTAGGCATCCATGACTAGAGAAAGAGCTCCCGTTAGTGATTGTAAAACAGTTTTTTTCTCTTTGAAAAGCAGAAAATGATCACAACCTTGAGTTCACAGTTACCACTCTCTAACCCTTTCAGCTAAATTGGCCAGACAACTCTAATGTCACAGGTGTGCTGTGACAGCAACTTCATCCAACTGAGCAATAGGCCCTCTCCACAAGTTAAGCTCAGTCTAATATTAGAGGGTGCCATGCTCAACCAATCAATACAAGCAGAGGAATAAGTCCTAGCCAATTTAGTGGCCATTCAGCTGATTGTAGTTTGCCTTTTGTAATTTTGTTATTTTGGGCTTTGTTTTATATATATAAAAACTTTAGAATGGCCCTAATTTTCGAGTCCCTGGAATTTCAAAAAGAGCATGGAAGGTTTCCAAAAATGCAGCCTAGAATTGCAATCTTAGTGTTGTGCTTTAACATATAAGCACATTCATTAATGAGAAATTTGAAGGAAATAAATGTCTGGTTCTCATCTCTACAGAAACAGCACAAAAAAGTTTTAATAAATGCTATATTTAATATAAAATAATTATGTCTTGTTCTACTGCTGTTATCAACATTAGTCTTCTTCATAGGTAAACTTGCAAAATATGCCATTAATGTGTTGAATGATAATATCTTTTTAAATCTAAACATCTGACTTTTTTCCAAATTCATAAAATGAAAAATCAGAGGGGTTTTCCAGTCTATAAAATGTGGGAGAAGGAAGAAATTAACACAAGTGCTTAGCCACAAGCCCTCTGAACATTCCTAACCCACTGGACTAGAAAATCTTAAGAGGGCTGACTTCTAAGATATGCAGTACCTAGTGGTGAGGGCCAGCCCGGAGAAGTCATAAGAATACTAAGCCAAGTGTTAATTCCCTAATCATCCCACTATTTCAAGCTCTGGTGGAGGGAATAGAGAAGGGTCATTTCTGACCATTGAGGGACTTTTTTCTAGTAGTTTCTGCCAAAGCTCGAAATAGCAGTCACATGATTTCTGGTCAAAATGATGAACTTGTGTGAACCTCAAAAACACTGAAAGTTCATCTCAGTTTGGTGATCTAACTGGAAGTAATTTTTAAATAAGAAAATATTTTTAAGTCCATGGAAAAACACTAAACTCATTATTGTTTCATTTCTCTTTTATAAAAAATGTGATATATGAAAAACTGAGGGTCTGCTTTAATTTGACAATAATATATTTTCTTCAGCTTTGATTTGAACTGTTCTAAAGATCTGTACACCTGGGACTCAAGAATCTCCGATTCAATGCTAATTAGCTGAATGCTACGGGCAAGTCATTTAACATCTTTGGCCTTTGGTCTGTGTCTGCAAAATGAGAGTGTGCAAATAAATTCTAATGCACAGTTTAGTCACCAAAAAAAATTCTAAATTTAAATTTTGTATTTGCAGAAAATAGACATTGACCATTGACATTTTAGTGTTGATGCGGATGAGTTCTTTTAAAGTTTCATAAGTTTTGAACTACAGCTTTTTTTTGTTTTCTCTTAAGTGGTTAGAAAAATAATTCTACAGATGACTTAAAATGGTGTCAGTTCATCCACATCAATAATTGCTGAAAGAAAAGCAACTTTCAATATTAAGTTGAAAATTGGAAGCTGTAGGTCATATTGACTGCTTTACTTTTCTCTAATGATTCTGTTTTGTACTATGTTGTATGTATAAAAAGACCTTTTTCTAAAAGTCTCTCTTGAGTACTAAACACACGGTTGTTGAAGCTTTATCATGAGGCTCTCAAGAAAAAGAGGGTAGAGGAGTATTTTATTTATAATTGAATCACAAAGTGTTATGCACATTTGTAAAGGATGCCTTCTAAAAATCTGTTTTGCTCTTAATATTTATTAAACTCATCCACACATAAAACTCCTTGCCTTTCTTTCTTATCCGTGTCTATTTCTTCTTATAATTCCCTATCCTAATGGCTATGAAAACACAGGCATATGACTGGAAATAAATCTTTAAATAAAGAAAGAAAAGTCACTCAAAGGAGAATGGAGATTAATAGACAGTATAGTCGGTTTCCTGTTTGGAATAGCCTCAGCGAGTTTCTTTTCCCTCCTATTCTCTCCTGAAAAATGGAACCACAAAAGACCACTAAGCCTCAGTGAACATTCTTTATGTTTTTTCCATGTAAAATAAATAATAAATTTTTGATGCCCATTAGCTTTAATAGAGGGCAGAACTTTACTTCTACTGATCATAATTCTTTTACTTTTAAGTGAGAATTTGGACTGACTATACCATATGTGAACATTGACACAGATGCTGCCCGATGATAATCACATCAAGGTTCACTGTAGTCATTCTGGCTCTGAAAAGTCTATTAGAGTGATGGCCATTCCCACTTTGATATCTAAATGTATTTTCAAATTCAATCAATGTAGGCCGGGCATGGTGGCTCACACCTGTAATCCCAGCACTTTGGGAGGCTGAGATGGGTGGATTACTTGACGTCAGGAGTTCAAGACCAGTGTGGCCAACATGGTGAAACCCCATCTCTACTAAAAATACAAAAACATTAGCTGGGCGTGGTGGTGCACATGTGTGGTCCCAGCTATTTGGGAGGCTGAGGCAGGAGAATTGCTTGAACCCAGGAGACGGAGGTTGTAGTGAGCCGAGATCACACCACTGTACTCCAGCCTGGGCAATAGAGTGAGACTCCATCTCAAAACACACACACACACACACACACACACACACACACACACACACAAAAATCAATCTATAACTAGATGTATGCTTTTCCCTACAAAATAACTCATATCTTTTGACTCCCCCAATAATGTTGATTCCACTACTACTCTTTAAATCAACCAGGTGGTTAAACATGGTGTCATCTTTGATTTCTGCCTTTCCCCAACATCTCAAAGCCTGCTCATCAAGCCCTATGGCTTTCCTCATGATACCTGCATCTCTTCACCATATTTCTTCTTCTCCAGCCACTGTGTGAATTCAAAACCAAATCACCGCTGAGTTCCTGGCACACTAATTTATTTACCTATTCATGTAGTAATGCCAGTAAAATTAAGCAGTCAGAGCAAAATAAGGAAAAAGTAACGACTATGTTATCTGCAGAGATATAAAGAGAGGTAGGGGAGGGATGGAGATTTTAAATGATGGATGTAGAGATTAAATACAGGTAGGGATGGGTTAGGGACACAGATATGGTGCAAATACAGATTCCGGTGGAGGGATTTTCAACAACTTGGTACCTACAAAATTGTAGCAGTATATTTGATAAAAGACATCTTTATTTTTTCAAAGAAAACATTAATAAGTAAGCTTGAAGATTCCTGGAAAAGGGATATTCAGATTTAAATAGGATCCCAAGGTCTTCTGGAAGGGAAGAGATCAAAACTCAACATTTCCCAAAAGTTTTTATGCAAATTGGGATGGACAGAGAAGGCCCAACCAGGACCCAGTGGTGAAGAAGCAATAAAGTGAAGGGCAACAAATTCCTAAGATAAAATCCCGGTGAGAATCAAAGAGTCAGGTAACAGTGGTGGTCCCTGAACCTGGACGTGGTCATTATAAGAAGCTGTCTGTCTGAGTCTATGGTGCATCCACTCTGGCCCCAACTCAGACCTGTGAGCTGCAGATTATAACCACAGAAAGTAGGTGGTGGTGGAGTCAGAAAATGCTACCCCAAAGTGAAGGCCTCAGAAGCAAAGTTTCTCTTTGACTTTCTTCTGCCCTCCTGTCTCACTCTCATTCTGCCCTGAGGCAAGACACAGAAAATAGAATTTCTCTTCCCCAGGGTAGATCATACAAAACAGAACCCTTTTTCCCCAAAGGCAGCCATAAAGTGAAAAATATTACTCTAATTTTCCTCACCTTTCTGTGTCACAGCTGGCCATAACGAAATTCTCAGCCTGGGCAACATATCAAGAACCCACTTCAACAAAAAATAGAAAATAAAAATAAATTAAGCAGGTGTGGTGGTGCGTGCTGGTAGTCCTGGCTACTTAGGAGGCAGAGGCAGGAGGATGGCTTAAGCCCTGGAGTTCAAGGCTGCAGTGAGCCATGATTATTCCATTGCACTCTCATCTGGGTGATGGAGCGAGACCCTTTCTCTAAAAAACAAAAAAACCCCTATAATCCCAGCACTTTGGGAGACCAAGGTGGACAGATCATCTGAGGTCAGGAGTTCAAGACCAACCTGGCCAACATGGTGAAACCCCATCTCTACTAAAAATAGAAAAATTAGCCAGGTGTGGTGGTGTACGTCTGTAGTCCCAGGTACTTAGGAGGCTGAGGCAAGAGAGTCATTTGAACCTGGGAGGCGGAGGTTGCAGTGAGCCGAGATCGCGCCTCTGCACTCCAGCCTGGGTGACAGAGCGAGACTCCGTCTCAAAAAAAAAAAAAAAAAAGAAAGAAAGAAAGAAAAATTATTTGACTTACTTTGTCGATTATGAGTCATAAAACCCCCATTCCAGAAGGGTCAGGCCCCAAAACTCCAGGAAGAATCCAAACCGATGGGCCTTGCTGGGCTTCCCCCTCATTCCACTGCTATAAGATTAGATCCTTTTTGGCCAGACACAGTGATTCACGCCTGTAATCCCAGTGTGTCCGGAATTGGTGGGTTCTTGGTCTCACTGACTTCAAGAATGAAGCCGCGAACCCTCGCAGTGAGTGTTACAGTTCTTAAAGGCAGCGTGTCCGGAGTTTGTTCCTTCTGATGTTCGGATGTGTTCGGAGTTTCTTCCTTCTGGTGGGTTCGTGGTCTCGCTGGCTCAGGAGTGAAGCTGCGGATCTTCGAGGTGAGTGTTACAGCTCTTAAGGTGGAGCGTCTGGAGTTGTTCATTCCTCCCGGTGGGCTCGCTGGCTTCAGGAGTGAAGCTGCAGACCTTCGCAGTGAGTGTTACAGCTCATAAATGCAGTGTGGACCCAAAGAGTGAGCAGCAGCAAGATTTATTGCAAAGACCGAAAGAACAAAGCTTCCACAGTGTGGAAGGGGACCCCAGCGGGTTGCCGCTGCTGGCTCGGGCAGCCTGCTTTTATTCTCTTAACTGGCCCCACCAAGGTCCTGCTGATTGGTAGAGCCCAGTGGTCTGTTTTGACAGGGCGCTGATTGGTGCGTTTACAATCCCTGAGCTAGACACAAAGGTTCTCCACGTCCCCACCAGATTAGCTAGATACACAGTGTGGACACAAAGGTTCTCCAAGTCCCCACCAGAGTAGCTAGATACAGAGTGTTAATTGGTGCATTCACACACCCTGAGCTAGACACAGGGTGCTGATTGGTGTGTTTACAAACCTTGAGCTAGATACAGAGTGCCCATTGGTGTATTTACAATCCCTGAGCTAGACATAAAGGTTCTCCACGTCCCCACCAGACTCAGGAGCCCAGCTGGCTTCACCCAGTGGATCCTGCGCCAGGGCTGCAGGTGGAGCTGCCTGCCAGTCCCACGCCGTGTGCCCGCACTCCTCAGCCCTTGGGTGGTCGATGGGACTGGGCACTGTGGAGCAGGGGGTGGCACTCGTCGGGGAGGTTCGGGCTGCACAGGAGCCCACTGGAGGTGTGGGGAGGCTGAGGCATGGCGGGCTGCAGGTCCCGAGCCCTTCCCTGCCCTGCGGGAAGGCAGCTAAGGCCCGGCGAGAAATTGAGCACAGCAGCTGCTGACCCAGGTACTAAGCCCCTCACTGCCCTGGGCCGGGGGAGCCGGCGGGCCGCTCCGAGTGCGGGGTCCGCTGAGCCCACGCCCACCCGAACTCAAGCTGGCCCGCAAGCACCGTGCGCAGCCCCGGTTCCCACCCACGCCTCTCCCTCCACATCTCCCTGCAAGCTGAGAGAGCCGGCTCTGGCCTTGGCCAGCCCAGTAAGGGGCTCCCACAATGCAGCGGTGGGCTGAAGGGCTCCTCAAGTGCCGTCAAAGTGGGAGCCCAGGCAGAGGAGGCGCTGAGAGCAAGTGAGGGCTGTGAGGACTGCCAGCACGCTGTCACCTCTCACCAGCACTTTGGGAGTCTGAGGCGGGAGGATCACCTGAGGTCAGGAGTTCGAGACCAGCCTGGCCAATATGGTGAAACCCCATCTCTACTAAAAAAAAAAAAAAAAATATATATATATATATATATATATATATATATAAATTAGGTGGGTGTGGAGGATCAAAATATATATATAAATATATATTATATATAAATATATATATTATATATTATATATATATATAAATTAGGTGGGTGTGGAGGATCCAAAGTGTGAAGGATCACAAGATGTGTGACAAAAAATGCATTCAGCAAGGACTGGTAAAGTGCTGGAAACCCCAAGGGACGTGAGTTATATTTCATGGAACTGAGTCTAGGATTTGGAAATTATTTTGCAATTATTTATTGTTGGTCTCGAGAGTGTATGTTTCATGTATTTCTTCCTTTTTACCCAGAATGTAATTTTGCTTGGTGGTGACCATGTGAGAAAAATAGCACTGTGGGAAGCGTTCTTGTGCAGTTTTCACTGTAATCCGATCAATACAATAAACAGTTTGAAAGCTATTCATCATACAAAAATAAACAACTATTAGGTAGCTGTTGGTCCAATGCTCATAAACATGAACAATTTACACAAGAAAGAAAGTATACTAACAGGAAAAAAAAAAGCCATAGACAAATAACAAATTATCTCCTAAGAAAATGTTTTATTTCCGATCCGCCCCCTACCCCCAACGCACATTATATTAAAGCATCAGGAAAAATGGCAGTGAACCAATCATCATGAATGACTAAAATACAAATTAAAACCTGGGTTAATCATGGGGAAAAATCAGGTAAAAATTAAAGCAGGATTATACTTGGGTTTTCACTGGCAGGGTATTCTAGGATGGAATTATGTATCGGTCACCAATAAGTAGCTCTGGCATGTTCACCCCGTGTTTGCCACCTGAATGTTGTTTGCCCCAGACTCACATTTATCATTTTCATGCTTTGATATCAGAAACTGGGAAGTCATACTTGACTCTTATTTTTTTCTTGCTCTATCTCACTCAAGCATCACTTCTAATTTGGCCTCCCTACTATTTCTTACACGTGTTTCTGCTTTTCTGTATCTCCTATCACTTGACTGGTTCACGTTCCATTGTATTTTACTTCAATGGCCTCCTTTGATTCTATCTAGCATATTATCTTCCCTAATTCATTTTGAAACAGCCAAACATCTCCCCAGTAAAATACAAATGTGCGGCCGGGCGCAGTGGCTCACGCCTGTTATCCCAGCACTTTGGGAGGCCGAGGCGGGCGGATCATGAGGTCAGGAGATCCAGACCATCCTGGCTAACACGGTGAAACCCCGTATCTACTAAAAATACAAAAAAAATCAGCCGGGCGTGGTGGCGGACGCCTGTAGTCCCAGCTACTCGGGAGGCTGAGGCAGGAGAATGGCGGGAACCCGGGAGCCTGAGCTTGCAGTGAGCCGAGATCGCGCCACTGCACTCCAGCCTGGGTGACACAGCGAGACTCCGTCTCAAAAATAATATTAATAAAAAAAAAATTAAAAAAATACAAATGTGCAAATGTCAGAGTACCCTTGTTTATGACACTGAAACGACACATGTATAACACTTCCGTGATCTGGTCCATGTCATTGTCTCTTGCTACTCTATCTCAGACATTAATTTACCAACTTAAAAATACTTGGGCACCTATGTGCCAGGCGTTGTGCCATACATTATAGCATCTTCAGAATTTAACATAGTGTTTTCAGCATAAGAAGAACTCAATAAATATTCTACCCTCTAAATATTTCTTGAAGGGACTGTTTCCATTCCATGCACGCTAATACCACTCAGCCCAAGTCAGGGTCTTATTGGGATACTCAACAGCTTCCTAATTCTAACACCTGACTCTAATCTAATCTCTACTTCCTATGGCCAGAGGGATTAAAATTAAAATTCTGGTCATGTTATTTCCAAACCTAAAATTTTGCAAAGGGTCCCCAATGAATCTATGACAAATTGTAAAATCCTAACCTGATTCATAAGTCCTTACATGTACCTTCCTTCAGGCTTACTCTTAGTCTCTCTTTCTCCCTCTCTACATTCCATTGCTTCCCTTTCTGTTTTCTTGTTAAATCCTACTTATCCATCAGGTCTCAATTTAAACACCAATTTCTTTGTGTGACAGTCCCTGGCCCCCTTGACTAGGTTAAATTATTTTTCTCTGCATTACCGTGGCATCACTTCGTGGAGCTCATCACACTTGTAATTACTTGCTTAATGTCTGTAACTTCCTCAGAGACAGTTTCCC
The DNA here is from genome assembly GCF_028858775.2 of Pan troglodytes. Taxonomy (NCBI): domain Eukaryota; kingdom Metazoa; phylum Chordata; class Mammalia; order Primates; family Hominidae; genus Pan; species Pan troglodytes. The sequence continues at coordinate 178,889,241 of NC_072401.2, forward strand.
TAATCCCCTTGATAAGGGGAAGTATAGGTATCAAGCACTCTCAGAGGTCACTGTATTTCTCTTTAGCATACATCACAGCTCAATAATTGTTTTGTTGAGTTGAATTTCAGATACATCTCCAGTCCTCAGGGAAGTTTGAGGCTTGGCTGTACCAGTACCTCTGTTACTACTAGAAAATTCTTTCTCATTGTTTAAGTCTCAGCTCTCCTGTCAGCAACCCCAGGAGCCTTTGCTCATCGAACTTCACATCACTCCCAAGCTGAATTCGATCTCTCTCCTCCATACTCACATCCTACCTTATGTACATTTCTGCCATTGTACTTGCCAGAATCTACTTCAGTTATCTGTTTACGGGTCTGTCTTCCTGGAAAGTAGTTTCCTTGAGATAAGGGATGATATCTTATGTTTTGCATTCCATACATAATAAATATTTCTTGAATGAATGCATGAGTGAGTACATGTAAAATAGGAATTAGATGACCTCTTGCTGCCAAGTAATATGCATCCTGTAACAGGAATGAGGGCCATCCCAGCGGCAGTGCTGTGTGGACTGACGGACAGGGCCTTCATGGACTCACACCCTAGGCTTTGACATTTTGTGGATATAACCCTGACTAGACTGAAATTGTTTTTGAGTCCCTTAGAAAATGAGTTACCAAAAGAGCATTTAAACTGAATGATAAAATAGAAATAAAATTATATTCATTTCAATCATAAATCTGTACAATGAGAATTGTATTCCCTAGATATATACATAAATACATACCAATATGGATATAGAAACAGATATACATATAGGTATAGGTATAGTGGTGGTACAATAATAACCCCCAAAGATGTTCACATCCTAGTCTTTTGTGCTTTATATGGTAAAAGGGACCTGCAGATATGATTGTAGTGAGGATTGTTTTGCAGATATGATTGTAGTGAGGATTGTTTTGCAGATATGATTGTAGTGAGGATTGTTTTGCAGATATGATTATGGTAAGGTTCATGAGATGGGTAGGTTTTCCTGGGTCTTCTAGGTGGGCCCAATATAATCACAAGGGGCCCTGTGAGCAAGAGGCAAGAATGTCAGAGTCAGGGAGAGATCTGAAGATGCAACACTGCTAGCTTTCAAAATGGAGGAAGGGACCAGGAGCAAAGGAAGGCAAGTGCTTCTATGAACTTCAGAACACAAGGGAGTAGATTTTCCCTGAGAACCTCCAGAAAGAACACAACTTTGCTTATAACTTCATCTTGGCCCAGTGAGACTTCTGACCTATAGAACTGTAAGATGATAAAGTTGTTTTGTTTTAAGCTGGTAAGTTTGTTGTAATTTGTTACACCAGCAACAGCAAGCGTATACGTACATGTATATGTCAATGCATGTGTATTTGTATATGTGTATATGGTGCATATTTGCTAGTACTCCAATACCATTGCCTTTACATTGCTTAAGAACCTAGAGGCAGGTGCCAGGCACAGTGGCTCATACCCGTAATCCCAGTACTTTAGGAGGCAGAGGCAGAAGGATCGCTTGAGCCAAGGAGTTCAAGACCAGCCTAGGCAGTACAGTGTGAGACTCCATCTCTACAAAAAATAAAAAATTAACCAGGTGTAGTTGTGTGTACCTTTAGTCCCAGCTACTCAGGAGGCTGAGGTGGGAGGATCACTTGAACCCAGGATGTCAAGCCTGCAGTTAGCCATGGTTGTGTCACGGCACTCTAGTTTGGGTGACAGAGTGAGACTTTGTCTCAAAAAAATAAAAAGGTCTAGAGTAAGAGACAGACAACAGTACACGTGTCATCATATACTTAGACCTGTGGTAGGTGCTAAGAAAAACCATAGTGACTAATGAGAATATTGAACATCCACCATGCTTTCCTTGTCAAGAGAATTAGGAATTACATTTGCATGCACACACACTTTTCCCACTAGTCCAAAGTTACAGACACAGAGCTGGTCATCTGTTTCTATTTCATGAGGTTGATTTTGTATCATTTATATACATTCAATAAATAATTGTTTGAAGAGAAGTAAGAGCACAGGAATTTTTGAATATGCCACTTTACTTGCAAATATATTTTACTTATGTTCACATTGCCAAGGCAGAACTAGAGAGTTTTCAATCATGTTTCTAAAAGAAACTACTTCTGGGCGCAATGGCAATTTCAGCACTTTGAGAGGCCGAGACGGGTGGATCACATGAGGCCAGGAGTTCCAGACCTGCCTGACCAACATAGTGAAACCCTGTCTCTACTAAAAATACAAAAAAATTGGCTGGGCATGGTGGCATGTGCCTGTGGTCCCAGCTACTTGGGAGGCTAAGGCATAAGAATCGCTTGAACCCAGGAGGTGGAGGTTGCAGTGAGCTGAGATCACAACACTGCACTCCAGCCTGGGAGACAGAGGGAGAATCTGACTCAAAAAATAAATAAATAAATAAATAGTAAAGAAAAGAAACTAATAGAGATTGTAAAAATAAACATTTGAGCCTAGTAGAATCTTAAAAGAGTTTATCAATTTGGAATATTTCAATATCTATTATGAGACATCCCCAAGTCCCCATATATTGCTCTGTCAGAATATTACGCTAATTAGCACAGTTAATCTCCTTTCCGTCCAAGACATTTTATTTTTAATTAGTTAAAATATTTGTTATTTCTCATAGAAGAATTAAAAATAAACTCCTTTATATATTTTAAGGTAACATTGTTTCAAAAACAATAATAGTTACATAGGTAAGTATTTCTTCATTAAATCTAAAATACCATGATTACTTTTGTTGTCAGAAATAAAACCATCCCCCTTGCTGACAACCAGTCACATTTCTTCCAGGGAAAGACTACCCACAATCCTGCAGAATTACACAGTGTGTATTAAATATAACACAGATAATTAACTCAGAGAACTGACAGTCATTTGTTGGCATCCTCAAATAAAAACTGTAGCATACCTCTCACAATCCCAACCATTCTGCACTATTTTATCATGTGTTGCGAGTTCTTGTTGCTTTTATTGGCATAATTAATTACTTGTATAACTGGAAATGTGCAGAAAACATACATGAACCATTCATCAGAACTTGCATCACACATTACTTTTTAATACACTCATTCAGGAGATATGTAGTGAAGACCACAGAAGACAGATACTGGAAGAGTTTTTTGTTTTTTCACAGTTTGCTCAAAAAAGAAACTAGAGCATTTGAAATGATGGTCTTTTAAAATATGTTAACATTATAGGTCAGAAAGTCTGAGGCTAATCTTTTATCTCCTGCAAGGGTTTTGTGATTAAAGGAGACATAACTACTTGATATTTTTTTCTGGTCTTATAAGATTGGGTTTATATTCCCAAATAATATCGAGGAAGAAACAGCCTTTAAAAGATTTAATCTAGAGAAGTAAATCAAAGAACTGAAGTTCAACTTAAATGGTCGATTGAATTTGAGATATCTAAGTCTAATCTTAATTCTGGTGTAGATCTCTTAAGGACAAGACCATATAAGTATTCTTAAATGTTATACAATATCTATGTTTAGTGACTATATTCACTAGAATTGTAAAGATTCAAGATATTCTCATAATATTTAAAACAAATTTTTAAAAATATAACTTTCTATAGTGGCAGAATAGATTATCCAAAGATGTTATATTCTATTAAATTATTTCCTAAATATTAATAGATGGTATGCAAAAATGTATTCTGTGTCAAATATGCCTGGAAAATCTTGATAGAAAATATTGATTTTTTTTCACTGCAGGACTTATTAGAGTCTTGAAATGTTAATGAGTATAGTGAATTTCCAAGAAAAGAAAAGATATAACATGCAGTGCTTCATCAGCTAGGATACTCAGTCCTAGTTCTCTTGACTCTATAATCCTGCCTTCTGCAACAGGTAAAGGGTTCTAAGTTGAAATGATGCTGCGTCCAAGTACAGCCAAATTCTCTAAAACAATCTGAGAGTTACATTCTCATGTCTTACCAGGAATTCTAGGTACAGAGAATACTTGTTGGAATCGAGTTATGGATCCTAACTGAAATTAACTTCAGTTATTTATGGACCTACAGAGCATTCATTCATCCTATGTGGGATTGACTCCTCATTTTTGGGGGTGTCCTTCTGTTTTAATTACCCCTTATGTGCCCCATCAGGGAGGGAGGAGTTCCTGTCATATGGTTATGGGGAGGGCCAAATACACGACAACCAACACTGGTTGGACAAACTCAACAATTGTGCATGAGCTCACAGCCTGTGTGGGAGGGCACTCCATGCCATGCAGGACCACATGGGGGCTGAGCTTGAGAGCAGAGGGAACAGCAAGGGACTGGGGGAGGCAGATTTTGCAGTATCAAGAAGATGAGGTGCCCCTTGGTTCCCACAAGAGTATGCGATTGGCTTGTTTGAATAATTTTGCAGGCTGGCAAAGAACTGAAACCCACTACTCAGGGATAAGCAGGAGCTGTGCCTGGGCCCCTTGGTAAGAAGGGTTGCTTGGCTAGGCCCTTATCTGCAGAGCAGAGTCAGAAAGGAAACTTGCAGTTAGGCTATTCAAGGCCCACCTGGCAACACACGTCAAGGCAACACATAACACTGAATCTTGATGTGGGCCTTCCACCACATTCCCTTTCATCCACACCCAGTGCAGGTGGTTGGATAAGGCTTATCCAACCCCTAGAACCAGACGAGGACGGGTGGCCTTGGTGTAAATGTCTTAAAGCCCTCACCCACAGAGATTAGTTCAGGAATAAATTTGTCAGCCAATTCATGCCAATTAAAGCCAAACTGAGAATTTTGTAAGGGTACTATAGGAAACAGATATGCTATTTTCTGATGAAGCAACTGCTGTCAGTGAGAGTGATGTGAGCCTGGTGTTCTGAAGGACCTGATGCAGAGCCTGAAAATGAAGCCACCATGTGAAAAGCAGGGCCTAGAAATGGACACGGAAATAGAACCAGGTCAGCTGACCTTGCTAAATCTGTATCCAGTCATCCCTGAAACCTCTCTACATCTGGACTTTCCAGGCATGTAAAACATTCCTTTTCCATTTCTGATTAAGCTGATTTGAATTGAATTTTGTCACCTACCATTTTAGTAGTTCCTACTGATATGTGAACTAAACTGAGTTAATGCCTGCACACCTATAATGAATGGTTTTGCATGAGGACCACTTCACCACGTTACTTCTGGCAATATTTTAGAGAAACCCTGCAGTTTCCTCACTCATAACCTGAACTAAATTATGGTTCCCTTTCCACATCACCTCATTAGATATCTCTTTAAATAACGTTATTGCTATACAAGCTAAAGCAGCATTACCACTACTACAAAATAAACAATCTTTGATGGCCACCCGCACAGAAAAATAAGAACATAATGAGAAAGAAATGAAGGATAACTACCGTGGCATGAGTCCCTTTTAGAAGATAGTAGTCGATTTGATCAATTCATAGTCAATCCACAAATCTCTATCATAACTTAAATAAATATCATAAAAACTTTTAAAACACCCTCAGCTCAATACTATGAAATGAGAAATGATTTTTCAAACTCTGAGCAGGCAGGTGGCACTTTTTGTTCATAAAGAAGAAGCACATGTGGTACAGGGAAGGACAAATAAAATGTGATGACTGTTGCTCAACAAATAACTTGGAAACACAAGTAAATCAAATGTTAGAACTTGTATTTCCAACTTTGAATGTTTTCTTAAAGAAAACATGAGCAGAATTATCAACAACATCTACACACTCTTTGGTATATTCACCCAGATAAATCCTGCAACTCCCAGCCACTCCGCAGTGACTTGAAGCAGCAGAACTACTCTTAACATTTACACTTGCTTGATAAGAAGATGTTGAAATACTCACAAGTACACTTACTAAATAAAAGAAATGGCAGTGCTCACCGGCTACCTCCAAATGTTGACAAGGGACACAGAGGTAAATGTGGCAGATGCTTTCAAAATGCTAAGTTGTACATGAAAGAAAATGAAGCCAGATTTCTAGTGTTTCTTTATGCATCTTGATCTACATTGGCTTATCTATCAGAAATACAGTTTATAAATATAAAAGAAAAAATATGCTGTCAGAAAGCAATTAATAGAGATTAATCTGAATTTAGAAAGTAACAGTATCAGACGACAAGGAACCTTAAGGCCTGACTTAGTCATTCCTTAATATTTTACTCTGGTGATTACGAGCACTGAATCAGTAACTTATGAAATATATTGATCTGCTAATTTTGTCATTTCCTTGATGAATGTGAGAGAATTTCAAAGGGAGATTATGAAGGCACTCACTTATACTTTGTCAATGTACCAGAAGGTTTTCAATAAATGCAGTGTATAGCCAGGTGCAGTGGCTTATGCCTGTAATCCCAGCACTTTGGGAGGCCAAGGCAGGAGGATCACTTGAGCTCAGGAGTTTGAGACCAGCCTGGGCAACATAGTGAGACCTTGTCTCTTCTAAAAATTAAAAAAAAAATTGTTTTAAGATAGCCAGGCATTGTGGTATGAACCTGTAGTCCTAGCTACTCACAGGCTGAGGTGGAAGGATTATTTGTGCCTGAAGGTCAAGGCTGCAGTGAGCTATGATGGTACCACTGCAGTCTAGCCTGGGTAAAAGACCACGGCCCTGCCTCAAAAGAAAATATAAATAAATAAAAATAAAATAAAATATATATACATATATATATATACACAGCACATAAAACTTTTAAAATACATTTTAAGTATTAGAAGCCTAATTCATTAATAGCACTATAGAGAGAGGAGTGAAATTTTTCAAGTACTGTTTATAGGTGCAAGCTATGTAATTAATGTAATCTAAAAGCTATAAAATGGGAAGATGAATGGGAACTATTCAAAATGTACCCTTGTTTGGCCTGTAACTTCATTTCTCTCCCTTCATGCATTTGAGCTCACAGAAGGTGGAGGTTATACAGGCTTGGAGTGAAGAACTGTGATGAGGAAATCCCTACTGATTCCCTTTAACACTCATTTACAACCAAAAGTCTCTGAATAGTTATTTTTTTTTCTTCACAGAATGAGAGTTTCATAATATATAAAAGCCCTTTTTTCTTTCTTTTTTTTTTAATTGAGTAAAAGTGCTAGCCCATGATGTTAGCCAGTAATTCAGTTGGTATGTTTGAAAAAAATCCTCTGACTTCACAAACTTGTAAGCCAGTATTTATAAGATAATATGTAAAGTGAAAATGCGCCTGTTGTATGAAAGCTAACTGACTTGTCTCAAGTATAGAGCTGATTGGAAGGTACTGTTTATTGGTTGAATTGCTATATTATATTAAAACCTATACTGTATAAAAGTCACCATTTAATAGTAACACTACATTCTTTCAATTTTCTAGAAACAATTCAACTTTATATTTTTGTTACAAATAAGATGTTTGCACTCAATTTTTATATCAGTATTGCTGTTGGATTAACTATTACATTTTTCTCAAGTAAGGCTATTGTAAACCTGGGATCAGATCCAGCAGTCTTTCTGTGTTTAAATCTAGAACAACATTACTGTGATACAAATGAATGGCTTCCACCTAGATTAATTATGTTTGAGCTGCAAATGAATGCATATGCTGTATCTATGAATTTGCAAATACAAAGCAGGGGCTCCCTCTGCATAGCCATGTGTGCATTGCTTTTGTCTCTGGGATTTTTTAATATGGATAATAAAGCCTAATCCTCTTTAAAATCAGGAGAAGATAATTGGAATATGAGGCTAACCACATGTAATGCAATGATATTATTTCCTAACTACTCATAACTTTGAAATAATAGTAGTAATAGCAGTAATAAATGTGTTTTTTATGAAACAGTCTACTATTAGGCCACAATTTAAAACTTATAAAAATATTAAATATTATAATTGCAAGTGAAAAATTATAGCAAAGTTCCTAAACTGAGGACACATTGAAAATATCACAAACTAAGCAATCTTTTTTTTTTGAAACAAGGTGCTGCTTGACCTCATGTGCTCAAGCAATCCCACCTCAGCCTCCCAAGTAGCTAGGATTAAAGGCACAAGCCACTGTCCCTGGCTAATTTTTGTGTGTGTATGATTGTTTTGTAGAGACAGAGTCTTGCTATGTTGCCTAGACTGATCTCAAACTCCTGGCATCAAGCAAACCTCCTTCCTTGGCCTCCCGAAGTACCAGGAATACATGTTTGGGCCACCATGCCTGGCCAGTTGTGCAATCTTCTTGTTACATTTGGGCCATTGAAGAGATAAAATGCAAAAAGAATTCTGAATGTGTGTCCTAAGAATGAGAAGAGTATATATTAATTACGTCAGATATCTACTGTCAGCACCAAATAGCTGACTTCTGCACATGAATCAACCAATAGCCTAGCTCTGCATGTGCTCATCCTCAACTCCAATGACAGGTACTTTGTCTTCATTTCCACAGCCCATCCCAGGATTCTGCCTCCAAGCTGCTGCATCAAATCTCTCCTGAGTTTCTAGCCCACCTCCTTGCCCTGTGGATTTCAAACTCAAGACTGCAGTATCAGTTCCCAACTTAGTTTCCAGCCTGCTGGTCCACCGTACAGATTTCAAACTTCTAATACTCCACAATCACAGAAGCCAGGTCCTTAAGGTGTGTGTGTGTGTGTGTGTGTGTGTGTGTGTGTGTGTGTTAGTCTCATCAGGCTGCCAATACAAATACCATAGATTGGGTGGCTTAAATAATTGAAATTTATTTTCACATAGATTTGGAGACTGGAAAGTCCAATATCAAAGCTCTGGAAGAGGTCAATTCTTGGCGAGGGTTCTCTTCCTGGCTTGCACATGGCACCTTCTCACTGTCTCATCACAAGGAGGAGAGAGAGCAGCCTCTCTGGTGTTCCGTCTTGGAAGAGCTCTTAATCCCATCAAGAGGACTCCACCTTCACGACCTCATCTAAACCTAATTACCTACCAAAGGACCCAACTGCAAATACCACCACATAGAAGGTTAGGGCATCAACATCTGAATTGAGGGAAGTGGACACAATCTAGTCCATAGCACAGCATCTCTCTCCCCGCCTCTCTCTCTAGATGAACAGGCAGATAGATAGATACATCAATATCCTATTGTTTCTGTTTCTCTGGAGAACCCTGAACCCTACATCTCTTGCACTTTATCATCTCTGAAATCCAAATTCCGTAATGGCATCCTCTGACCAAATCAGTCCTTCAAAGTCATTCACTTTTTTTTTTTTTTTTTTTTTTTTTGAGACGGAGTCTTGCTCTGTAGCCCAGGCTGGAGTGCAGTGGCGCCATCTCAGCTCACTGCAACCTTCACCTCCCGGGTTCAAGCAATTCTCCTGACTCAACCTCCCAAGGAGCTGAGATTACAGGCGTGTGCCACCACGCCCAGCTAATTTTTTGTATTTTTAGTAGAGATGGAGTTTCACCGTGTTAGCCGAGGTGGTCTGGATCTCCTGACCTTGTGATCCACCCGCCTCGGCCTCCCAAAGTGCTGGATTACAGGCGTGAGCCACCGCGCCCGGCTTCATTCACTTTCTTACTGCCATTCCAGCTGCTCTTCATCTTCAGCGAGACCTCCAATCCCTAGGCCACTTTACTTTGTGCAAAATGATCAACTGCCATCCAGCTTCAGTCCACCTTCAGCTGGGTACTCAATGCTGCCATTGTCACTTTCTCAGAAGTTACTCCAGATTTTCACCTCACTCTTCAAATCACTAAAGTCATCAATGGCTTTCATTTTGCCCAACCAATCAGTACTTTTCTGTTCTCATTTTAAGATTTTTTTGCCTTTTTACTCTATTGATTACCCTGTGTCCCTTCACATTACATTTGCAATAAATATATTTTAAACAGTAGGTGAAGATTACTTTTACTACAATATGTGTGCTACAAGAATGCCATGGCACTCCATGGCCACTTATCTTACTTGGCACTCCAGTGACTACCACAGTTTCTGGTCAGTAGCAGATGGTTAATAAAATCTTGTTGAATGAATAAGCCCTCTCATGAAGAAACATTCTATGTAGATTGACAATGACAGTCAAATGACAGGGTGAGAGAAAGGGATTTTTATTAATGTACAAAGTGGAGGAAATGCTGAGGCCAAAGTATTTACTTAAGGGTAATTCTGCCTCCTTTTATCTTCAATAAGTGGCAGCAAAGAGTTCATTCAGCCTTTACGAAAGATGAAGTAGAGATGCCAAACACTCCGTTCCATCCTACAAATTGAGCAAAGGATCCATAAACTTTCGTGTAGAATGAATCTTGTAATAAAAGTAACCATCTCATATTTTTAAAAATCCATTCTCAGCATGCGTGATGTCTAGAGACACAGCCCGCTTAGTGGGAGACTTGACAGGAAACAGCAGATCTCAATTGTAGTTCTGATTCTGGCTAATTTGCTGTGCTTTCTAAGAGAAGTTCGTTAACTTTCTTAGAATTCAGTTTCATTACTTGTGAAAATATTGGATTTGATTATTTCGAAGGTCTCTTTGAGCTCTAAATTTCTATGCTAGTCTGATGAGATTTAAATTTTTTAAACCCTTACTTGTTACTCATTCTTTAAAAATGTAAAAATTACCATACAGCACTTTTTCTTGCCAAAAAAAGTTTCTTTGTCAGCATTTCAAGATGCTTAGACATAAACCTTTATACATCCTAATGCAAAAAACTGCTAATTTTTCAGTCACTTAAATCTTTCTAGTCTTCATAAAGACTAGGCTGTATTATTTATTATTTTAGTGGGACTAGTGATGAATAATGTAAACTAAGTCTTTAGAGTTGTGATGCATTTTACCTAAGTTTTTCTTCTTAAATTGGATGTTACAGGGATTTATGCTAGATTATTATATGAAACTAAAACAATGCAAATACAGGTATATAACATCTATTAGCACCTTGTATTTATAAAAAACTTACTGGCCGGGCGTAGTGACTCATGCCTGTAATCCCAGCACTTTGGGAGGCCGAGGCGGGCGGATCACAAGATCAGGAGATCAAGACCATCCTGGCTAACACGGTGAAACCCCGTCTCTACTAAAAATACAAAAATTAGTTGGGTGTGGTGGCACGCACCTGTAGTCCCAGCTACTCAGGAGGCTGAGGCAGGAGAATCGCTTGAACCCAGCAGGCAGAGGTTGCAGTGAGCCGAGATCATGCCACTGCACTCCAGCCTGGGTGACAGAGCAAGACTCCGTCTCAAAAAAAAAAAAAAAAAAAAAAACTCATTTTGAGAATAATGTCCATTCACTCTACAATTTTAATCTTCTAAATTGAGGATTAACATTACAACCACAATGAATACATGGTGCATTTCAGCACTGCGTTTCCTTTCAGATCTAAAAGTTGCACACTATAAAAAACAATCCCAATACAAAAAAGAATTCTAAACCTTCATAGACAGAAAGTTATTATAAGCAATATTTAATAGTTATATTTTACAAGTATGTTGAAATTAAATTTTAAAAGTCAGAACAGAATATCAAATGTCACATTTCATAATCTTGATTCAACTCTCTTAGTCCCTTTTCCCCCATTTGTCAAATGAAGGGCTTAGATTCATTGATTTGAGAAAAAATATAACTCCATGAGGAGAGGAGGGTAATTAATAAATGACATGGAATTTAAGCTAGACCTGAAATGCATAGGGTTGTCACAGGAGAAGAGAGAGAGGCAGGACTCCCAGGCAGAAAGTCCAGCTCAGATGTATCCTGATTCATTTCTTCACTACCCACTCCAAAAAGCGTTGACCAGGCCTTCAGCAAGGTAGCTTGACCAGTCCCTGTGTTCATATTTTGCAGAGAGCATTGCCTAAAAAGAGCACATATTTTGGTAGCTGTATCTCAATCAACCTGCAGGGATGCGCCAGGGACAAGTCAGGGAAATAAATACACCAATTTCACTTTTCTCCCACCCTCTGATCTTCTGTTGCTTTGGGTGAAACCAAACAGGAAGCAGAGGGCTGGGGAGTTGCTCAGTCATGGACACAGACAGGGTGGAGAAGGGGAGAAAAGAGACCTGGGGGGACAACAGGAGACAGCATCACAGAACAGGGTGAAAATGCAAAATTAGCCTTGTTTGTTTAGGACGTGCAAATAAATAAACAAAAACATTGTTTAAAAAGTAAAAGCAATAGTCATTCATCAAAAACTGGCGGAATCTTGGTGTACAACTCCCCACTGCTAAATTTGAATGGCAAAAAAAGACCAGAAAACAAAAACTGGCAGAACCAAAATAAACTAGATAGAAATGAAAAGTATAAAATTAAAGAAAATTAAAAACTGGCATAACTGACATAAGAATAGGTAAAAATCCTGAAAATAAAAAATATAATCAATGAAATGTTTAAATCTTAATAGACTAGACAAACTATCATAACACAGAGATTTTTATAAGTTGAAAGAAAGTAATAAGAAATTCACACCGATGGATTCATAGAGCGAAAAATAGATTACAATCATGTGAGAAGAGTTAAGAGGCACAAAAGATGGATTATAAAGAAATGGCATGTATCTAATTACATATTCTGAAGAAGAGATTAACGAGAATGGTTAAGACCTAACTTTTAAAGAGGTAATAACTCAGGATGTTACAGAATCTAAAGAAAAAAACAGGAGTCCTCACATTCAAAGTACAGTATGAACAATGTTCATATACTTCCATGAAACAGGAACAATTAGAAAATGGAATTTGTAAAAATAGCCTTTAAAGTAGTATTAAAAAGTCAAGTATGTGGAAATAAATCTAATGAATGTATAAGGACTGCATGAGAAAATATATAATACATTATTACTGAGAGAAATCAAAGAGCACCTAAATAAAAGGAAGAGCACGCCATTGTATCATTTCTATTGCCACAATAATGTTGCATCAGAAACCACCAAAAGCTCTGTGGCTTCAAAGGGCGTGCATTCATTTAGCTAATTTCCCACACTGGTTATTTAGTCAGACGAGTTCTTCTGGGCCAGACGGAAGTCACCTGCATATCTGGAGGTTGGCTGGCTGTAAACTGGGGTGGGGATTCACATACTTGAAGGTCAGGAGGCTGCCTGTTGAGATGACTTGGTTCTGCTCTAGGAGTTTTTTATATCTCTTCACTGGACTAGCTTGAGCATGTTCTAATCATAAAGGGAAAGGAACAACAAGATAAACAGAAATGCAGAAGTGCTTTTCAATCTTCTGCAGCAAGTTTGCTAATATCCCAGTAAACGAAGCAATTTACCACACTAACTCTCCAAAGGAGCTGCCAAGGTACGTGGCAAAGAGTGTGACTGCAGGGAGTTGGTGTCATTAATGTCATCAACCTGCCACAACCATGATTGTGGACTAGAGGACTCAAATTGTAAAAGATGTCAATTCCCCCAACTCCACGATGCTGTAGGCTCATCTTTTATTTCCCCTGCCACAGCCCCAGATCAGCCACTTCTCCAACGAACCCAGAGAATGGATTTGTAAAATTATTTTTCAGTATCTATTGCATGAGTACTTTACATAGAGTGGAATATATAAGTATACATGTAATGTTTGACCTCACCAAAAAGTCTCAACAAATTTCAAAGAATCAATACCAAAGAAAACATGTTTACTGATGAAAATCAATACAGTATTGGGATTTTTGAAAAGTAAAATTTTTTTCCAGCAATACTTACTAAGGAGAAATACACCAAGTTATTATTATGAATAAAGGAAATATAACTACAGATACAGTAAGTTTTTTTAATGTAAGTGAATGCTAGGAACACCTTTATGGAAATATATTTGAAAACCTAAAAACAGTTATAATTTTCCAGAAAATATATAAATGACTGGGTTTTTTTTCTGTATGAAATTGAAAAGGTGAATGTACAATAGTCATTAGCAACACTGAAGGTAATCAAAACTTTCGCCTTGTTCCCCCCTAAAATCATAAATAATTTATAATCTATACCAACTGTTTTAGGGAATCAAAAAAAGAGTGAAAGATCCTTCACAAATACTATTCGGCCAATATTAACTTGATATGCAAACTACACAAAGACAACATAAAAACAGGAAATACTTTAGACAAAACTCCTTTGTGAACATAAATGGAGAAATTCTAAATAAAATATTAGTAAATTAAGTTCAATACAGTATATTTTTATTTTTAAAAAATCCATGATTACTAATAGGCTATACACAATCAAATTTGACAATAAAAGATTAACATATGACTCAATAACATCCTAATAAACTAATAGAAACATAATTTGAAAAATAAGATTATATTAACCATAATAGTCAATACATCAGAGTATCTAATAGAGATGCACCAAATTCATATTTTGGCCAAAGGCCAAGTGCCCAAGTGTTAAAATCAATACACGACCACAGTTGAGACAAAGCCAAATATGATTACCATGATGAACTTCTAGAACGCAATCTGAATAACTCTAAAACCTCATAAAAGATATAAATTTCATTATAACTTTATTATTTAAAATATTTTCCCCCAGGTAATAACAGGGATGAAAAAACTGTAAAAAATAATTTTTAAAATGTTTGTTGTCAAATTTATTTTTTATTTCATAATGCAAGAAAAATTATTTCTTCACACTTTCAGCTGCTAGATTAGGTTGCTTGTACAATTGTAGTTTAAGGGGAAACATTCAGGTCCTAAAGGTGGTTAAGTATGTAAAAATTGGAGTTCCTAAGTTCATTTCTTCAGTTTTTTAAATACTGTGCACTGAACAATTACACAAAGATTAAAATTATCATTTGATCTATAGCATTCTGTCTTATAGTATTTAAATTGTGTGAACATTTGTTGGTTCAAAAGTATTGACATTAATTCTTTAATAGCTAACATGCTCTCTGTTAATATTCTAAATTTATTTCAAATTCAAATTTAATTTCCAAATACATTTTTCTACATATCTAACTATTTGAAAGTTTATAATACCTTATTCATGACACTAACATTTTACAGTCATTATTAATTACTATAGCATTGTACTCTTGCAGTAACTTAAAAATGTTTTACTTCAAAGTAACACAGCAGTTTACCACAAAAAGAATGTGAGAATTTTTACTCTAACATCTAGAATGTTTACATATACTTGAAAATGAATATTCAGATATTCAGAATAAATACATAACATGTCTTATTTGTACTACTGATGTGTAACTTTATTTATATATGAAAGAAACCTTTGAGGTCACAGAAGTATTGATCATACTCAAGTTCAAGTATGCCAGAAATTATATCGAAGGTGGCTTTAAGTTATTTTGTCTTCTAAAAACCAAGGTTGAAGCCTCACTGAATAGCTGCTTTGGCCAAATATCAAAGCCAAACAAAATCTCCATGCAACTCTAATAACTAGAAATAAATTTAACAGGAATTGTCATCATAACTTGTTGAGTTATGAGGTAATTAAGGACATGAATAGATAGAAATAAATCTTGCTCATGGATGAAAAGTTACAATATTAGGAAAATATAATTCTTTCCAAATTATTCATAATTTCAATTCAATTTCAGGCAAAATTCTAAAGAAGGCTTTCATAGAACTTGACAGTCTTACCCTAAAATTTACATGGGGAATCGATGACGCAAAAATAAGTTTAAAAAAACATAAGAAAGACCACAATGGGAGGCCATCTTGAGGAAAGGAAATCTTTTTCTAATTTGGAACCATGGTACCACATGAGTTTGCCATCATTCTATGAGTTTTGTCCTAACAGATATCGAGCCTTAGTAGACAAAGATAAATTAGACCAATGCAATTGAATACAGAAGGAAACTTGATATATGACAGAGGAGGCATGAAAAATAAGTGAAGAGTATGTTTTCCAATAAGTGTTATCAGGAGAATGTAGTAAAAGTATGTAATGAAAATAAAATTAAGATTTTATACATGATAAAAATATAAATAGAATGGATCTACACTCCATTCTAAGTTAAGTAAATTCAACACCTAATCTACAAAGCTTTGAAAAGAAAATACAGTGGAATATCTTTATGACTGCAAGGTTGAGAAAGATTTCTTAAATAGGATCCAAAAAGCTCAAAACATTGAAGAGAAGATTGATGAATTTAAATACATGAAATTTTTAACTCTTCAAGTTGATACCATTCACAAGTAAAAAGACTAGCCACCAATTGGAGAAGTTACTGGCAATTCATGTAACTAACAAGTGAATTAGATACAATAATATATAAAGAATTCCTACTAATTAATAAGAAAATAGGCAAAAAAAGAAATTTTAAAAGGATATAAATAATCCAGTGATGAAACCAAATGCTCAATAAATGTATGAAAAGATAATTTCATTTTTAAGTAGGGAAATGAAAAAGAATGCAATAGTGAAAAACATATCCATCAGATTAATAAAACTTAAAAATATTTTATAATATCATTGACAAGGTTGTGGAAAAATAGAAAACTTGCACACTTTGATGAAAAGATAAATTTATTAAAAATACCCTGGAGGGAAATAGAGCAATGTCCCAGTGAAGCTGTAGATACGCACAACATTTAAACTTCCAGGTGCATACTCTCCTAGAGAAACGGAGCACACGTGCATAAGCAGACAGATGGTGGGATATTAACATATGGTGTTTGTAATGTGAAACATTGGACACAGGCCTAACAGCTCATCAAAAAAAAAAAATGGATAATGAACTGTGGTGTACTCCATCAACAGCTTAATACACAGCACTTAAAAGGAATGAATCAGGGATCTACGCATTAACTGGTGAAAACTCAAAATAGAATACTGAGCAAATAAATGCAAATTAAATAATAATACATATATTCTCATCATATTTTTATAAACACTGAAAATATACAAAATGTTACATTATATTTATGGATAAATTATACAGTAATAATACAAATGTATATGTGAAATTAATAAATGCTCTAATGATATGAATGTATCAGGATATGAATGGAGGGAAGGAAGGTAACTAGGGTAGAGTAGCCAAGGTACTACAATACTTTCTGTAATATTTTATGACTTTAGGCTGAGCATGGTGGCTCATACCTGTAATACCAGCACTTTGGGAGGCTGAGGCAGGTGGCTCACTTGGAGCCCAGGAATTTGAGACCAGCCTGGGAAACGTAGTGAAACCCTGTCTCTACAAAAAATACAAAACATTAGCGTGGCATGGTGGTGTGCACTTGTAGTCCCAGCTACTTGGGAGGCTGAAGTGGGAGGATCACTCAAGCCTGGGACATCAAGGCTGCAGTGAGCCATGATCACAGCACTGCACTCCAGCAGGGTGACAGAGTGAGACACTCTCTCAAAAACAAAAGGAGTTGTTACAGTAAACACTACATGGTTTTCCTCCTACACGTCTGTAAAATGTCACCTTTGATTAATAAGCAAGGATACAAGGGAGTAACACTTAGCTGCATTTAAACCAATCAGTAAAAGAAGAGATAAAGTCATTTCCATTTTGCTGCGTTCAGAAAATAATTTTCCTACCAAAAATAAGACTCTTGTCTAGAACAATACTAACCTGGACAAAATGTGGCTGATGGCTTCACGAATCTAATAGCAAAGATTAGAGATTCCTTTGAAATTGATAAATTATCAAATTTATGTATGATGCTTCTACATTTATGTTTAGGTAAAAATTGTAAGACTTTTTTTAGAGAAAACCAAGGGTTAAAATTGAGTTATTCTATAGAAACATATTATTTTAAAAAATAACTTGTAATCATTTAAATAGCCAAATCACAACGATTTTAATTTACAAAATTATTTATCTTGTAAGTAACTATGATTATTTTCCCTAGACTTCCAACTGCACTTTCAACTAGATGTTCAGATATTAGCTAGTGCCAACATTTCATATTTATAAAATCGCATGCACTCTGTTGCCATTTAGCGTAGTGAATACCCATTTGTAAACAAAGTGGTGATACATTATGATAGCCAAAGGGCAAAGCTTTACCTGAACAGAGATTCATCATCTTTTAATGCAGCACAGCTTGCTACTTGCAATATCATCAAGCACTCTGACACGTTCTTGTCAGAGATTGATGACCTAAACAATTACTGAAACTTAATAACAGCGTTAACAACTGCAGGTCGATCTCACACACCACAAAATAGTGCTTGTGTTTTTCTCCATGCTTATTTTTAGCCAAGTTATATCAAATTTTGACCAGAGAAAATGTTGGACCAAGTTACAATTTTTTATTATTCCATATTAGTACTCACAGACGGCATAGAAGTTGCTGTATTAGCAGCACCATAGCAAAAATAATTCACTTGCAAAGCAACTACAAAACATTATGCAACAATTCATTAATGGGTTTATCCAGGTAGCTTTACATTGACTCTGTGACACATGGAAAGCACTAAATGGAAATCTAGAGAGAAAATAATATGATGCTGGCCAGTATGTTTTAATGGTAATTATGTCCAAAAAGTTTATGAAATATTTTATTCATGCCACTGGTAACATATACCTATGAGATAACTGTATCAAAAAAGATGATTTTCTGGTTGTCTTTTTCTTTTTCCAGAAAATGTTTTGTTTCCTATTATCAATTTGATAGTTTGATGAAAGCATATTTTGCTGGAAGGTACCTCTACTTGAACTAAAAAAAAAAAAGTCCATGTATATTTTATGTCGCTGATTTCAATAATTTCACTGAGAAGTATTAGAAGTAATGGTGTGACTCCTACGAACCAAGCATTATTAGTTAAAGACACAACTTCTGCAATGCTCCAGAAGCAACAGAACTGTAAACACCATGGTTGATTCACACTCAGTTCATAACTTACTATTTTTATCCTTTGTCAGAGCTCTGTGCATGTACATAAAATTCAAGAGCACAATTGAATAAAATACAAATCACTGAGTGACTATTTAAAATTTAAATTTTGTTGTGAGCATTATCAACAAAGGCGGGCCATTAAAAAGGTTATTTCTTTACCGGTGAATTAATGATACAAGGACAACCAGTGTAAACTATTCTGCAGACAGGCCAATAATGAAAACATAGCTAAAGCAGTAAAGCTTGCCAACTACTGATGAGACTCAGGAGAAATTTCTTAACAGATGTTTCCCTGAGCAAATATATACTTTGCCTACTCTGATTATGATGGCCTCGAGAATTCGTGATTTGATTCAACACTCAGCTACTCTTCAGCAGCCTCATAAAAATATGATTCGTACAAAGGATATATTCTATATTTTCCCTTCCTAAGAACCAATATCTAACATATTTATAGTTCTCAGTCCCATATGGTGAAGCAGTGGTCCAACAGCACTGTTTATAACACTACAATTAAGGTTGTGTCAGCATTTTATTATGAAAGGAAGGAGGCGAAGCCTTTTTGGATTTTTTTGTGTTTTCATTTTATAAGCGTCCCTTAGTTGAGTGCCCACTGACTGCAATAATCTGCTTTGACCTTTCATTTGCTTCCTGCTAAGATTTTTTTGTTTTGTTTTTGTTTTTGTTTTGAGACGGAGTCTCGCTCTGTCGCCCAGGCTGGAGAGCAGTGGTGCGATCCGGGCTACTGCAACCTCCGCCTCCCAGGTTCCAGCGATTCTCCCACCTCAGCCTCTGGAGTAGCTGGGACTACAGGCGCCCGCCACCATGCCCGGCTAATTTTTGTATTTTTAGTAAAGACGGGGTTTCACCATGTTGGCCAGGCTGGTCTCCATCTCCTGAGCTCAGGTGATTGGCCCAACTCGGCCTCCCAAAGTGCTAGGATTACAGGCGTGAGCCACCGCACCTGGCCGAAAGAGAAAAAAAAAAAAAAAAAGCAAAGCAAAACAAAAAAACAGGAAATTGTTCCTGATAGATACTTTAACCTTGCAGGTTCATGTCTAATCACTATTATATTCTGAAGACTTCTTTCTTTCTTCTTCTTTTTTTTTTTTTTTTTTTTTGTGAGGCAAAGTCTTACTCTGTTTTCCAGGCTAGAGTGCAGAGTGCAGTGGCGCAGTCTCGGCTCCCTGCAACCTCCGCCTCCCAAGTTCAAGTGATTCTCCTGCCTCAGCCTCCCAAATAGCTAGGATTACAGGTATGCACCATGATGCCCAGCTAATTTTTTGTATTTTTAGTAGAGACGGGGTCTCACCATGTTGGCCAGCCTGGTCTCGAACACCTGACCTCAAGTGATCTGCCTGCCTCAGTCTCCCAAAGGGCTGGGATTACAGGCATGAGCCACTGTAGCCAGCCAAGACTTCTTTCTAGAAGGAACATGAGCAGGAAAATATTGGGGAGGTTTGTGATAGCAATAAATGTATACAGAGAAGAGTGAGGGGGTCACAATTGTTGAGTCTCATTATAATGCCTATCGTGGGCATCTCTGCATTTTTACTAATATCTATTTGTGTGTATTAAAGCCCTAGTAGTTTTAATCCTTTCTTTCTAAAACTCTTCCATTGTCTAATTTTGTGTGCAATGAGAAATATTAAAATATGCACTTACTAGTTGTGGGACTTTGGGCAATTTGTTTAATTGCGCCTCAACCTCAAATTGCCTGAGTATTGAATGTAGATAGTAAGAATATCTACTTCATCAGACTGCACGGAAATTAATCATGCATGTGTTCATGCTCAGTGCCTGGCATAGGATTTTCACCCATATCCTCTCCATCCTTACCTACTATGGCTCCATTTGAGTTACCACCAAGGTCTCCCCATTCTGCAGCGGCCTGGCTTAAAGTGCGGGTATCGAACTCTCTACCCAAAGCCAATCCTTTTTAAACATTCTAAACTGTTCTTTTTTCTTTGTATTCTAACACAAGCTACAAATTAACCAAATCACGGTTAATTTGATGAATACATTATCCTCTAAGATTAATAAATTACCCTCTAGGCTCTATGAAGGGGAAAGACCAAGTCTATTTTACTGACACGGTGCCTCATGCCTGGCATAGAGGTATGTGTTTCATAAAATATTAGTCTTTAGCTATCAAATAGTTACGACATTATGCACAGTTACACAACTACTTAAATGAGAATAATTCATCTTTGAAACTGTAAATTCAATTTCTGATAAGGCTTGTAAGTGAAGAAAACAAACTTATTCTGATTTTTTTTATCTTAACAGCTTTTACATGAATCATATTAGAACTAACACTCCACTTTCTTTTTCTTCTTTTTTTAATGCAGAGACAGTGTCTCTCTATGTTGCCCAGGCTGGTCTTGAACTCCTAAGCTTAAGCAATGCTGCTGCCTCAGCCTCCCAAAGTGCTGGGATTGCAGGTGTGAGCCGCCGTGCCCAGCCAATACTCACACTAAAACTGAGAGACATGTACTGTTACTATCAAGATGTACTAATCAAGTTGCCTAAACACAGGGAATGGCAGAAAACCTAAAATCCGAGAAACCTTGAGCCAAAGAAGAATTCAGCACACCTCTCTACACTGCCTTGTCATAGCTTGGATGTGTTACTAAATGCCTTTTATTGCTAAACCAAAATTGTCCCCACCCCTGCTCACTCCTAATTTATATCTGCAGGATCTCCAACACTACAGTGGCATCTCTTTTCCAGCTCTTTTTAAAAGAATAATTGCGTTTGCATAATTAAAAAGAAGAGGTATCTGGCTGACTAATATTTTCCACTTATATTTTGAATATTATGCATTTTTAGGTCACCTAAAAATATGAGCCAACA
The DNA here is from genome assembly GCF_028858775.2 of Pan troglodytes. NCBI lineage: Eukaryota > Metazoa > Chordata > Mammalia > Primates > Hominidae > Pan > Pan troglodytes. The sequence goes on from NC_072401.2 coordinate 178,910,818, forward strand.
ATTTCTTGTACAATTTACTGAGAGTCCAGTGATGATTTGCCTGTACCCAAAATTTATCAATGGCAAATAACCAACGGAACAACCTTTCACCAGAATGTTGCAATCACTAGCACATATTCTAGGCTTTATTAATCAGGTATTTTTTTTCATTTGTATTCTCAAATTTGACAGGCAACAGATTCAATAATATAACCTCTAGAAAACTAGCATTAGTACATTGTTATCCCAGAATCTAAATATTTCATTGTGTCCTGATAGACAAGAACATTCAGGTCTTTCAAGTCAAGGATTTCCCTCTTACCAAGAGATAATTCACATGTGCCATCCTCCCTTACCAATTGTAACATTCTCAGAGGTGGAAAGCTGCCAGAGTCATTAACCGGCTCTGCATTATGCCATTTCTCTTGCTGTCTAACCTGTCACCTCCATGCCTTCTGCAGTCTTTTCTCTCCTTCAGGTTCGCTCTCAGACATACCTATCAGTAACTGGTGCCTCGCCTTCCTCCCGCCGCCTAACAGGCTGCTATTCTGCCATCGCCCTCCTGGGAGCGCTGCTGGACCGTGAGCCCGCTCTGGATGTTTCCCGCTGAGTTCCTGCCAATCTCCAACCAGCCCAGGTTGGAGCTGTTAGAGCAACAGTGTCTGCTTTTAACCAGTGCCATAGGCCATGGATTTTACTTCTGATTCTAAACGACAGCTTGTTTATATGAGATACAAACGTTGGGCACCCTAAAGGTAGCTAAGTTCTTTTTTCTAGATGGTAGTTTTGCAAAGAACATACATTATCAATGCAAACCTATTAGTCTTAGCTCTTCGTTATACAGGACAAAGTAAGCCTCCTTTTTGATTAAATTTTATTAAAACGTTGTCGCTTTTTTGCCTTTTAATTCATAATATTTTAAATACACATGAAATAGTAAACAGTTTATTAATTCTATCATATAATTATGTATTAATAAAAGTTTACATCTGCATTTCACTGCATGAGAAGTCCTCATAGTAAATATTGTCCTAAATATCTAAATACATGTTTTTTAACATTTACATAGCCAATGAGCATTGTGTAGCTTTAAAAAGGTTCCTTTTGATAACTTCCATCAGCGATACTGTGAAGCACTTAATAGTGTCTCTGTCACGTCTTTTCCTTTTCTTCCTAGTAACACACAGTTTCTAAATTTGCTTCTTTTACATATCATATTTATTTACAGTAAAACATTTTAATTTTAAATACTTTTAAATGTAAATATGGTTTCTGTTGTCCACATGGTATCTGTGATACAAATGAGCTAGTTGAAGTAATCAAGAAAACATCTGTTAAAAGAATAAATATTCTTTCATAAATGTGCTATGTATTATCATGACTATCTATTGCTATGGAAGTGCAAAAAGCAGACTAACATTTCCAAAACATAAATAGGATAATGTCACATCCTTGCTAAAATCTTCCAGTGACTTCCTATTGAAATTAAAACAGTGTGTAAAATTTTGCATGGTTTACATTGTGGACGTGATATGCCCCTCTGACCCCACTCTCCAGCCTCTTCTTGCTGTGTCCTGCGTTCCTTTTCCCTGCCCTGCACCCAACTCCTAAGCTCTCACTGCGATGCACTTCCTCCAGTTCCTTCAACAGTATAAGGCTGCATGCACCTGCTCTGCCTCGGCCTTGCACAGTTTCCTTTATCTAGAATGCCTTCCCCGCCCTTTCTTGGCCAACCACTCCCCTCCTTTCAGGTCTCAGCTTAAATGTCATTTCATCAGAGTCCCATTCTGACTTTCCCTCCACTGCCGTCTCTCATAACACCCTCTGCTGCTCTGTCACAGCACCTGTCACATTTGTGGGATTTGGTAGGCATTTGTGTGAGTAGATGTCTCTCATTTCCACTAAAGTTGAAGTGGGGACCATAGCTTACTGTAAAAATTTGGCTTGTAGACAATGGCTAATTAGGCTCATAGTGGCCCTCTGCTAACTTTTTGGCTCTATTTTTCTCATATGTAAAGTGTGATGATGGTTCAGTGAGTATATATACATGTTGTTTTTATATATACATTTTTATATATGACATATATACACATAGTGTATATCTTTGGAAACATTACGTTTAGTAATTTTTATCAATGATACTGTGAAACACTTCATGGTGCCTATCACATATCTTTTCACATACTGTGTGTATATAATATGTATATGAGAATATATATAAATATACATGCATCACTTATAAAAGGTCCATAGTAATTATTATGCAAGTGCTTACTTACATGGTATTTTGTTCATTACCAAATGTCCAATGGCTACCACATAGTAACCTTCAAAAAGTATCATTATCTGAATTTGTGAGTGAAAATATTTTCCTTGTCCTTATAGGAAATTAGATACCAAACATTTCCAGTCTACTGGGACAAACATCTTAATTTTCTTGAGAGTTGTGGAATAAGAATAGCAGTGAGAACAAGTGGAATGGGGAATGCAGAGGACAGACCTTTGAAATCCGTTTCCGTTCTCCCTTGCCATTCTCTTCTAAACTTCAGGGTTCAAGGCAAATCTGGTATATAATCAGGTTATGATCTATGATGGCTATTTAATGCGCTTATTTATCAAATATCTTTTGAGTACCCACTATGTTCTAGGCGTGATTCTGTCAGAGATATAAAAGAGAATGAAACCCACAAAAATTCCTGCCTTTGCAGAACACGCCTTCAGTAACAGTGGAAATTGAATGAGACACCTTTAGCTTATTCCCATCACTTTGTGGATTTCTAAAGTAAATGTGATGGAATATCTTGAAACCCCTCCCTGGAAAATTTCAGACCTATTTAGTTGAGGCTCCTAAAGGACTCTGGAACTTCAGAGCTGAGGTCTGGAAGTACAGTCATAGAGGATCTAACTGAATTAATGAAGCATTTCCCAAAGCGTACACTGTACTGTTGGGTGTTACTCAAAATGCACAGTCCATGGACAAGTACGAAGAACAATGGTTTAAAAAAGAAGCTTTTTGATCATTATTATTACAGGTTTTCTTGCTTTGTTGTGATTCACTTTATGTTAACTCTGGGACTTTCTCACTAACATATCTATTTAAATACCAGTTCAGTCTTTTCCTACTGTGTGCACTTGGGCAAATTACTAAACCTTCCTCTGTTTCAGTTTCCCCATCTATAAAATGGGAATTATAACAGTTTTTCCTCATAAAATTATTCAGGATTGTATGAGTCCATACATGTAAATTGTTTAGTACAGAACTTGGCACATGGTAAGTACTTAATAAATGTTAATTTTATTATTATTATTTGTTTATTCATATTTATTTATTTATTTGTTGGAGACAGGATCTCTTGCTCTGTAGCCTAAGCTGGAGTGCAGTGGTGCAATCGTAGGTCACTGCAGTCTTGAGCCCCTGAGCTCAAGCAATCCTCCCGCTTCAGCCTCCTGAGTATCTGGGACTACAGGTGCATGCTGTCATATCCAGCTAATTTTTAAATTTTTTGTAGAGACAAGGTCTCACTCTGCTATCCGTGCTTAAACTCCTGGCCTCAAGTGATCCTCCTGTCTTGGCCTCCCAAAGTTCTGGGATTACAGGTTTAAGCCACAGTCCCTGGCCAACATTTGTTAGATGTGTCCTGATTACACTGATAAAGTCTTTATTACAGAAGTTGATTTCTATAGAATATCCTTGAGAGATATTGAACTTCATCAGGACATTAAACTTTCTGAAAAAGCCAATGAGGTCCATTCTGGCAACTTCAAAAAGGAAGCCTAGGACAAAAGATTCAGTCAAATCAGCCTTTGTAAGGAAGGCAAGTGGGAGAGAATCAGTCACCCACACTACAGCAGAGTGTGAGGGCCACTATAGTAACAGGAAAATCCTGCTCTAATCCAGACAAACACAATGACATTATAGTAAAATGTACTTGCACATATTATGTGGCAAATGTCGGCACAGGCTGTCTACATTTAAGTCTAAGGGATCTAATATTACCCATAAGATCTCTTATGGGTAATATTCCAAAAGTTGTGAATATAAAAATATAAATGCAGATAGAATCTTTACAGTGAATGTCATTAACCCATAACGTGGTTTCTATATATAATTAATGAATTTAAAGTGAATACTCCACATCTATATGACATTTAAAGCAATTATTCTCGTCTCCTTCCCAAGGAACTCATTTAAATTCCTTACTCCCAAATCTCCATCCTATGAACTTTAACTTCCAAATGAGCCACCAAGTATAACATAAAAATTTTGCAGGTTGCTATGGCTTGAATGTTTGTTCCCTCCAAAACTCATGTTAAAATTCAATTGCTATTGTAAGAGTTTTATGATGTAGGACCTTCAAGAAGTGATTAGGCCATGAAGCCTCCACTCTTAGAGGTGGGATCAGTGCCTTTATAAAAGAAAGAATATGGCCCCCTCTTACTCTCTTGCACTCTCTTGCCTTTCTGCCACCTGCCATGACATGACACAGCAAGAAGGCCCTTGCCAGAAGCCAGTTCCTCAATCTTGGACTTTCCAGTCTCCAGGATCATAAGCCAATGATGATTTTATTAATTATAAATTACCCAATCTCAGGTATTCTGTTATAGCAGCACAAATGGACTAAAACACAGACAGAAAAGATGTAGATAAAGTTTTATGTCTTTCATTTTCTTATTTGCTGTACCAAATCATTATAATAGCCAGTGCAGATGAGAAAAAAGAATCAAAGGTGTAAATGAGTTTGAGAATAGAAGTCAGATAAGGAATCCAGAATCCAGAACCACAAACATTAGGAATCAAAACAAGAGAAGTAAGAATACAAAAGCAATAGAGATGAAGGCTTGGTTATGTGTTTTTATAGGGTTTGGAAAAGACAGCACAGATTGATAGCTTGTGCCTGCTTTAACTTGTCATACACCCTGTCTTTCCCTATGTTGTCTGGGGTATATAAGTCCCCCTGTAAACTTGTGCTTAGGCTCTGCCAACACTACGACATCTCAGACCAACCTTAGGGATTCATAACCAAAGATGAACTACATCCTATCTGAATAAGGAAGAACATTACAGGGCTGTGGCTGGAAATATTCAAACCTCTCTATGATCAGTTATTGACAGTGATTTCTTTCTCCTGCTCTTCTATATTCTTTACACGTATTAGAAGCTTATGAGTAGATCTTTGGGATATTTGTGAGTCTTGTCAAATCATTGCACTACCTTTGCTGAAGCATTTTTCTCCATTGCTAATTTCAAAAGCAAAATCAGGCGATTGAAAGAAATAAAGGCGATTTGAATAGGAAGAGAGGAAGTCAAACTTTCCCAGTTTGCAGATGATATGATCCTATATCTAGAAAACTCCATTGTCTCAGCCCAAAAGCTTCTTAAGCTGATAAGCAACTTCGGCAAAGTCTCAGGATACAAACTCGATGTGCAAATGTTTAGCTCTTTTGGTTCTCAAGTTCTTTTGTCCCAGAAATGCAAATTATAGTTATGTACCCCTTAGATCTAAATTCTACTGCAACAAAAACCAGATACCTCTTCTGGTTCATTATAACAATATTTTGTATCTGTCATATTCTGTAACTGTAGTTGGGGTCAGATGGTTGTTAGTTTTGTGATATCATTGGAAGTACTACCTATTTTCAATAAATCAGACAATATGTGAAATAACATTTAAAACTTTGCACCATATTCTATTAAGGTTATCACTTCTGAAGATTAATATATATTGTTCAGAGAGATTTGGGAATGGAGTGAATCTCCGAGATGCTCCATCAGATGTGAAGATGTATTCTCCCTGTGAAGCCATTGTTATTCATGACCCCACACATGCTTACAAAAGCAGTTAGAGGACTTCACCTTGAAAAGGTGTTCTTAAGTGCCAACTGTTCTTACACAAAAGGCCAGACAAGAGTTGAAAACTCGACTCTAATATGTAGCCACTTTATTTTCCTTATTGCCTAGATGGAAGAGATTCTTCTCTCATTAATGCTTGAGGAATAAATATTTTTTAGGCAAGAATTAAAGGGGCTAAAATATTAAATAATAAAAAACTTGCAAGCATAAGTTAAAATATAAAATTTAACAAAATAATTTACTACACAATGAAAACCTCTAAATAAGATATCAGAAAGGTATTTTTTAAAAACAGCTTCTTCTCTTATCTTAGCCTTTTCCCCTTTAATTGACTTCTTTTTCAAGTAATCAGTAAGTCCTTGCTTGGAAGAGATAAACAAGTATAAATAAAACAAACACAATGCAAGTTAGTTTATGTATATACACTTTTGAATCAGATAGCATTGCCAGCCAATTGAGCTTTCTCCTGTGGTTTCTGTGGGGTCGATATTTTTCATGCTGTGTATGTGCATTTATCTTCCAGTTGATCTTCCATAATAAAATGAATCCCCCAAAGCTTCAAAGCCAATTAGCTTAGAGTTATATTTTTCATTTTTTCCTTATGAACTTCTTCTTCATTGAAAATACAGTACTGATAAAAACAACAAAATACAAAAAGGGGAAAGAGATATGCTTACACCAGAATCTATATTAACAAATCTGTCATATCAGCCATTCTGTTGCTTAGCAGTCATGAGTAGGTCACGTGGCCAGCATCCTCAGTTTGGCCCAGTTTTCTCAAAGAGAAGACATGATGCTTTCTTACTCGGAGTGAACTGGGTCTTCCATACCATCCTGTTAAAAAAGTCAGCTAGATCTTGCTGTCTAAAATACAGATATATTAATAAGTCATATACAATTATTGATTAATTGACGATAATATAAGGCTTTATTAGAAAAGAAAAATGCATTACCATAATGTGTACAACTCAATATCAAAATCCCTTTGGACATGAACTAGCTGCCATTTATTTTCATGATTTAAGAACATTAAACAAAAGAGGACAATAAGTATCATAAACTTCATTCTGGGGGAATCAGAATCATCCTCTTTATGAGTTTTATGAGGTATGATATATAAATACACATTATGAGAATTGAGCCAAATGTTTACTGCTTACAACTCTCATTAACAACAGATCTGTCCATAGGTTTCCTTGTTCCTGATCTAAACGTGGCAGTTCTCACTGTTGGGCCCTGTTAAATATTGTCGACTAGTTTGTTCAACCTAGATTCCAACGCATCTCTAACTGAGATCTGGGGAAACTAAACAACGTTTATCTATTGCTCTAGGGTCCTTGATACACATCAGATTCCTCAGATTAAATGCATTTGAGTGAGATGTGGAAAGTGAAAGTCAAGCCAAAACCATTTTCTTGTCTTTTTTTGATGTTTTTTCTAAAAAGAATATGGAAATTTGAAGATTTTCTGCTTCAATCATTGAATGTCTTTTTCTTTGCTTCTTTTGCTTTCACAGGAAGTTCTATCAGAGGCAGCAGTGGCATCAGCCTCGGATTCCTCATCCTGCGTCACAGACACTCTCAAGCGCAGCAGCTGTCTCAGTAGAGCAGGTCCCCTGTGGATCTTGATTGAAGAAGTCATTTCTGGTGGCGCAACTACAATCTATCCTTCCAGTATTCCTTAATGGAAGCCTACAATTTTCTGTGTGTCTTTTGTTTGTCTTTTATATTTTCTCTTTTTTAAATATTCTTTTTTTCCCTTTTTTTTTTTTTTGAGACGGAACCTCGCTCTGTTACCCAGGCTGGAGTGCAGTGGCGCAATCTCAGCTCACTGCAACCTCCATCTCCCAGGTTCAAGCAATTCTCCTGCCTCAGCACCCCCAGTAGCTGGGATTACAGGCACGTGCCACCATGCCCAGCTAGTTTTTGTATTTTTAGTAGAGACAGGATTTTGCCATGTTGGCCAGGCCAGTCTCGAACTCCTGACCTCAGATGATCCACCCACCTCAGCTTCCCAAAGTGTTGGGATTACAGGCATGAGCCACTGCACCCTGCCTTTTTATACTTGCATTTTAAGTTCAGGGGTACATGTGCAGGTTTGTTACATAGGTAAACATGTGTCACGGGGGTTTTTGAACAGATTATTTCATTACCCAGGTTTATTCTATGTATTTATTATTATTGTTATTATTTTAGATGGAGTCTTACTCTGTTGCCCAGGCTGGAGTGCAGTGGCTTGATGTGGGCTCACTACAACCTCTGCCTCCCAGGTTCAAGTGATTCTCCTGTCTCAGCCTCCCGAGTAGCTGGGATTACAGGCACCCACCACCATGCCTGGCTAATTTGTGTATTTTTAGTAGAGACAGGGTTTCATCATGTTGGCCAGGCTGGTCACGAACATCACTCAGGTATTAAGTCTAATACTCGTTAGTTATTCTTCCTGATCCTCTCCCTCTTCCCACCCTGCATCCTCTGAAAGGCCCCAGTTTGTGTTGCTCCCCTCTAAGTGTCCATGTGTTCTCATAAATTAGCTCCCACTTACAAGTGAGAACATGCAGTGTTTGGTTTTGTGCTCCTGCATTATTTTGCTAAGATTAATGGCCTCCAGCTCCATCCATGTCCCTGCAAAGGACATGATCTTGTTCTTTTTATGGCTGCATAGTATTCCATGGTGTATATGTACCACATTTTCTTTATCCAGTCTACCACTGATGGACATTTAGGTTGACTCTGTCTCTGCTATTATGAATAGTGCTGCAGTGAACATATGCTTGCATGTGTCTTGGTAATAGAATGATTGATTTATATTCCTTTGGGTATCTACCCAGAAATGGGATTGCTGAGTCAAATGGTATTTCTGTCTTTAGGTCTTTGAGGAATCGCCACACGTCTTCCACAATGGTTGAACTAATTTACACACCCACCAACAGTGTTTAAACATTCCTTTTTCTCCACAAACTTGCCAGCATCTGTTACTTTTTGACTTTTTAATAACAGTCATTCTGACCCATTCCAAGCCACTCTGACTGGTGTGAGATAGTATCTCATTGTGGTTTTGATTCACATTTCTCTAATGATCAGTGATGCTGAGCTTTTTCTCATATGATTGTTGGCCACATGTATGTCTTCTTTTGAAAAGTGTCTTTTCATGTCCTTTGCCCACTTTTTAATGCGGTTGTTTTAATGGGGTTTTTTGTTTAAGTTCCTTATAGAGCTGAACATCAGATCTTTGTTGGATGCATAGTTGGCAAAATTTTCTCCCATTCTGTAGGTTGTGTATTTATTCTGTTGATAGTTTCTTTTGCTGTGCAGAAGCTCTTTAGTTTAATTAGATACTATTGGTCAATTTTTGCTTTTGTTGCAATTGATTTTGGCATCTTTGTCATGAAATCTTTGCCCATGCCTCTCTCCTGAATGGTACTGCCTAGGTTGCCTTTTAGGGTTTTTATAGTTTGGGGTTTATGTTTAATTCTTTAATCCATCACTAGTTAGTTTTTGTATACAGTGTAAAGAAGGGGTCCAGTTTCAATCTTCTGCATATGGCTAGCCAGTTATTGAACCACCACTTATGAATAGGGAATCCATTCCCCTTTTCTTGTTTTTGTCAGGTTTCTCAAAGAACAGATAGTTGTACGTGTGGGGCCTTATTTCTGGGTTCTCTACTCTGTTTTACTAGTCTATGTGTCTGTTCTTGTACCAGTACCATGCTGTTTTGATTACTGTGGCCCTGCAGTATAGTTTGAAGTTAAATAGCATAATGCCTCCAGCTTTGCTCTTTTTGCTTAGGATTGCCTTGGCTATTTTAGCTCTTTTTTGATTCTATATGAATTTTAAAATAGTTTTTTCTAGTTCTGTGAAGAATGTCAATGGTAATTTAATGTGAATAGCATTGACTCTATAAATTGCTTTGGGCAGTATGGGCACTTTAATGATATTGATTTTTCCTATCCATGAACATGGAATATTTCTCCATTTGTTTGTGTCATCTCTGATTACTTTGAGCAGTGGTTTGTACTTCCCCTTTTAGAGATCTTTCATCTCCCTAGTTAGCTGTATTCCTAGGTATTTTATTCTTTTCATGGCGATTGTGAAAGGGTTGGTTCCTGAATTGGCTCTTGGCTTAACTGTCGTTGGTGTATAGGAGTGTTAGCAATTTTTGCACATCGAGTTTGTATCCTGAGACTTTGCCGAAGTTGCTTATCAGCTTAAGAAGCTTTTGGGCTGAGACAATGGAGTTTTCTAGATATAGGATCATATCATCTGCAAACAGGGAAAGTTTGACTTCCTCTCTTCCTATTCAAATCCCCTTTATTTCTTTCAATCGCCTGATTGCACTGGCCGTAACTTCCAATACTAGGTTGAATCAAGTGGTGAGAGAGGGCACTCTTGTCCTGTGCCAGATTACAAGGGGAATGCTTCCAGTTTCTGCCCATTCAGTATGATACTGGCTGTGGGTTTGTCATATATGGCTCTTATTATTTTGAGGTACGTTCCTTCAATGACTAGTTTATTGAGAGTTTTTAACATGAAGGGATGTTAAATTTTATCACAAGTCTTTTCTGCATCTATTGAGATAATCTTGTTGTTTTTGTCTTTAGTTCTGTTTATGTAATGAATCACATCTATTGATTTGTTTGTTGATTGTGTGTTGAACCAACCTTGCCTCCCAGGGATGAAGGCTACTTGATTGTGGTGGATAAGCTTTTTGATGTGTTGCTAGATTCAGTTTGCCAGTATTTTGTTGAGGATTTTTGTATTAATATTCATCTAGGATATTGGCCTGAAGTTTTCTTTTCTTTTCTTTTTTTGTATCTCTGTCAGGTATTGGGTTTGACAGTAGACCCTGTTTTTACATTGAGTTCTGACTGATACAGTAGGATTAGAAGCAGTTGTACTTGAGAGATGGGAATTTGGGAGTGACTGTGAGACCTGTTTTGTGAAAAAAGGATGATCCCTGTGTCATTCAAAAATGGAAAATGTGTGGCCCATGACACAGAGCCAATCATAGGATCACCTTCAGTCACTTGAAATAAAGTGCCTACTGAAGGGAAGGTTTTGAAATGAAATGACCATTGTGATAGAGCATCCAGGAGAGTAAAAAGAATACAGAACTCTGGCTATTTCTCATTATATTGGGCAATTTTTAAATAAAAAAAGACAGGCTCTGGGCTTTCAATTCTTAGTTCAACACATGGTTACAAGGTTGGGAAACATCTATCATGATCTCCTGCTGTCACATAACCAACATAGCCAGAAATCAGACACAGAGTTTGATGTCCATAATTTGCTTATCACAACAAAAACTGAATGCAAAGCCTTTCCATGCCTCTTACATCAAAGCTGGAGTATTTCCCAACAGAAAGTGGAATCCTGATGAGGAACATTTTGGTGGATTCTGTTGAACCTGACCACCCTGCATCCCTAAAGACCAGTGAATATCTCTTCACCCACAGAAACGGTTCTTTCTCCCCTTTGTGATGGAACAAGCCCTGGTTTGTTTGGAGACCCTGGCCACAACTGCACCTCATAGACACTACACCTATGACAAGAGTTAGATCCCAGCTTGTCCTAGGGAAACAAACAGAATCTGACATGGAAAGAGTTATGTTTCATATCAAATAGATCCATGATTTTGCTTATATATATATATATATATATATATGTTAGCTGGAAGCTGAAGGATATGTGTGAGAATGGGTTCTAACAAGGATAGACAAGGGAAAAAGAAATATAGATCAGACAAAATGTATCAATATAGGTATACCTACCAGAGATTATAGACTCAATGTGCCAGCTGAAGCTTCTCACTGTGGTATAAAATGTTGACTTGGTTAGTTGCCTGCAACCTGGACTAAATGGTGTTCTGCACAAAATGAAGGTGACATGCCTAACCTTATTTAGTATAATACAGAAAAGGGAATTTTAAGACTTAGATAAAAATGGAATGGGTTTATTTTATGTACTAAATTACTCAATCTATAGAAATTTATCCTGAGGTGCCTCAGAGGACCCTTCATTTACCTAGGCAATTTAAAAATAAATTGGTAAACAAAATAATTAAAGACAGAAATATGGACCAGGCCTAGTGGCTCATGCCTGTAATCCCAACAATTGAAGAGGCCATGCAGGTGGATCATTTGAGACAAGGAGTTCAAGACCAGCCTGGGCGACACAGTGAGACACTAATAAGATATTAGCTGGGTGTGGGGTTTGCACTTGTAGTCCTAGCTATTTCGGAGGCTGAGATGGAAGGATCGCTTGACCTAGGCTTTTGAGGATGCGGTGAGCTGAGATCGCACCACTGCACTACAGACTGGGTGACAGAGTGACACCGTGCCTCAAAAAAAGAAAAAATAAAATACAAGACAGAAATATGTAATAAACCACTAGGGGGAAAATAGAAAACTATGAGTTTATACCAAAATAAATATCTCTATGTGTACTTATATGCAAAATACTTATACCTAGATATACAAAATACATAAATAAATAAAGTAAATAAATAAGAAGATAGGGGCTTTTGTTTCAGAAGAACACCAACTGCTGAATGATAAACATCAGAGGGATGGTGGAGTTGGAAAAAGGTCATCATTTTTGCAGTCATTACAGTAAAGATTGAGACAGGCAGAAATCATCAACTGATGCTAAAACTAGGAGGATAAATGTTTAAAAGAGGCAAAATATTTGCGTGATCTTAAATTGTTTTTCTACAGATTATTAATTGCAATGTGATAAATAGTAACTATATGGTGTACAAATCAAATGCCTTGACCAGATGATAAGGATGCAAATAGACATTGTGTGACTCTCGATTTGATACCCTGAGAAGGACATCAAATCACAATATCCCTTATGTAGTATCCCAGTTGGGAAGACATGACTGAAATCTAAACATGGGTAAACATCAAACTCAAAATGAGCAACATGCAGTTTTATTTTTTGAAAATGTGGGAGAGGACTGTATTCTGCATATAAAGGAGGCAAAGAAAGGCTTTAGACATCTTCCAAATTACATGAATCTAAAAAGACATAATTAAGTGCAGTACCTACGCCTAGACTACATTTTATAATGGAAGACAAATTCAATGAAGGATGTAACTGGGTTGCTTGATAAAATAGAATGTAGATGATAGATTAAAATACGAGTTAGTATTACATTTACTGAAGCTGATAACCACACAGTTGTTACACAAGGATACATTTTTTCTTAAGAAATAAGTACTTAGTGAGAAAGTACCAGGAGGTATGCATCTTATACTCAGATGCTGAGGCAGAGACAGGGTCTCTATGATAAAGCAAATGGAGCAACATGTTAAGAAGTGAATCTGGGTAAAGGCTGTACCATTGTTCTTTGTATACGCCTATTTTTGCAACTTTGCTATAAGTTTGAAATTATTTTCAAATAAATTAAAAATATATGTTAATACAAATATACATACAACATCTTGAAAGGTACCATACTGGATATCCTGAGTAGGTCAGCAAGGAAGGTGGAAAAGGCTGTCCTTGACATAGGCTTAATGACTTCAGTGAAGACAACTGGGTCCCAGAGTGGAGAAGACTAAATGGCAGCACTTAACTGCTAGAAACAAGATACTCATGATTACAGAAATAGGCAGCAGAGACAGAAAGGTCATCAGAATAATTTTTCCCATAGGGATCTTTGGTAGTTACTAATTAACCATGGTGTCTCTTGGACGAAAATAGTTAGGCAGGCTACTAGAGTCCTATTAGATCTGAATTTAGAGACTCTAGTGTTGTAAGCAGAAGTCTGATTTTGCCATCATAAAAGAGTAAAAGACTCTGTCTTCTAATTATTAGACATAAACTACTTCTCAAATTTACCCTCAAATACAGAGTAAAACAGATTCCTTAAGGAAACACTTTTTGATATTGCCAAATCTTTTCTCTGGTCTCCCTGCAAAGGACGCAGGGCCCCTTACCATGGGCCTGAAAAAGGAAATGCCCAGGCCTTTCAGGGATTACTGAGCTTGGACTAATGCACGGGGTCGTAAGGTCCCCAGTATATTGCATATCTGTCTTCTCTGCCCAAGTTTAGAGTCATTTGAGATATAGACAATAGACATTAAAGAACATTTTTCATATCAATTAATATAATTGGAGAATTGTTGTCGGATATGGTCAAGTAGGTTAGGGAACTCATCATTCCAGGTTCCCAACCCCAGAAATACCTGGGTGGCAGCATAACCTCCCCTCAAGCACATATGTTATTACATTACAGTGGTCTAATTAACAGCCCGATTGGAGTCTATTACTTCAGTTGTCTAAAGGTTTTGAGACAGCCAGGTGGGAACGGCTCCCTGGCAAACTCCATCTGGCCTGAGCACGGGTGAAGCCACAGAAGTTCACGCTATTTGCAGTGGAAAGGAGCCTGGCCCTTTCTCTTTGGAACCTGGGATTCAAAATGCGAGGTAGGAAGCTCACCATCAGGGACTCTGGCTTTGCAGAGGGTCCCTGTTTTCCCTTTTATCCCTTTTCATCCAATAAAACCCTGCCTTACTCACCCTTCAATTGTCTGCAGACCTAAATTTCCATGACCATGTGGCAAGGACCCTGTCTTTAGCTGAACTAAGGAAAAGTCTTGCAACATTTTGAGACTAAATTCAAGTGACTATTTTATGACCTGCTTGGCCACTTGGCCTTTTAACTATGAATTGCTGAGTAAATAAATTGTCCAGACATGGCATGATAGCCATTCGAATGGCTCACTGAATTTTTTTAAAAAGAGCTACAGAATTGATATTAAAGCAACAAATGGGCACTATTTACCTATGGAAGGCTGCAAATTCTGTTTCATTTTTGGGCCAGGGAATACATGAGGAGCTATGAATCATGTTAAAGATATAAAGGGATTACTGATAAGGCCTAAATTTTTTTCAACCTAACAGCTGTGCAGAAAAATTTTCATAATGCTTGCATTTAATTACATAAAGAGTGGTACAGTCTCTTTCACTTTATCTCAGTAATGAAGGCTTGATTCTGAAGATAATCCAGGGTCTTTCCCTGTCAAGGCCAGCATGTGGGTAACAGTGAATTCAATTCCCACTCTTCACTATCCTTAGACGATAAAACAAGAATAATTTTTCACATGCATTATAAAGATGAAAAATAGTACCGTAGGGTGTATTTTCTTTAATGTACTCTAAAAATATAGAGAGGTAGCATGATAGACAGATGTATAAAAGAAAAAAAAAATTAGCCTCTGAGCCATTTCTAGAGTTCACTGTAACACCATTCAACAAAAATTAAAGAATATGAAAGAGTCCTTTCCTTAAAAAAAGGAAACAGTAGTTTGTTAAATTTTCTAGTACTGAAGCTTCTTTGTGTGGGATTTAGCCACAGCCTCTGATGGCTTGCGAGATTACTAGTTTTATGGAAATAATTAGGAAGCCCAGCTCTGCCTTGTAAACTAGGAGTCTTGAGGTTAATTAAAGTAAAATGAATGCTGCATATATAAGAACCACCAATAAAGCTTGACAGTCAGGTATGTAGAATTCTGTCATCTGCTGAGAATACAGACAAAGAAAGCCAGCATCATAAATTAACTGGGAATATGTTTAGACTTTTTATAATAATCTTCAATCAACCTTGACATCAGACACATTATGTCGATGGTATATAGTTGTATACTACACTGATTTTATTCACAGTATATAGACATTTCCAAAATATTTCTATGGATTCCTAATATATGGTGAATATTTTTCTCTATTTTTTTAAAAGAGAGATTGATGTAAAATTTTTTGCACAGGCTCACTGATTTCATTAAAGATGTCAAAGGTCAGCTAATTTAGTTGGCCACCTCTAACGAAAATTATATTTCATAAATGGCTTATTTCCAAAAATCATTCAAAAACATGGTAGTGCTACCCCCAAAACAGTGCAAACATCCTATCTCTGGGAAGGAACGAGAGTCAGGAGACTTGGGTTTAGAGCCAGAATCTGCCTCTTCAAAGGAGAGTGAACTGAGCAAGTCTCCTAAACTTTCTGAGCCCGTTTTTAAAATATGAAATAGATACAAAAAGCAGTAGCTTGTTGACTTCATGAAGTTTTTATGAGGATAAAATAAGAAATACAAATGCATTTTCTACTGTAAAGCACTATGTACATGTTAGAAATTTATTAAAGAAAACATATTCCCTTTTTTTAAAAATAAGTAAGTTTTCTATTAATTTGTTATATGGAAGCAGCTTTGTTGGAGGCAAGGAGTTGTCTCTTTACAAATGCTGGAAGTTATAGCCCTCTGCCAGACAGTTCAAAGTTCACAATAATGAACAGACAGAATAACACATGAGATTTCATAGACAAACTAACCTAAAGTAGAAAGTAACGTAAGTCAGAGATGCATGAGTGTATGAAATGTCCATAGAAAGTGCTATTTGTGCCATATATAGATAGGTAAGACATGGACACAACCGAAAAAAATATAATCTCAATCATAGTTATTTGAAAGATTTCAGAAAATATTTAATCAAATTAAATGAATATTAGTTTGCAGCAGAGTTTTAATAGTTAACATAGCTAACCTAGAGTAAATAGAAGTCTAAAGAATATTAATTCTGCATTTAAGTGCCCTGGGAAGTTTCCTATATGGCAGTGAAAATGCAATATACCATTCTGGGATGTCAAAATGCAGAAATAAGGTAAAATAATATTACACTAGCATTGTGTATCTATCCATTCTGAAATAAGCATTGAGGGAGGAATGTGAGGGTTTAAGAGTATGAACTTTACAGCATGGATTTGTAACATCACTATTGACAGATCACAAGCATTATTTTCCTTAATTCCTAGTCTAGTATATTCTAACCAATATCTACTTAAGTGAAGCACATACATTCTATGTTTATACTGTGAAAACACATACAATTTAAAAGCTGTTGGAACCCTCAAAACTCTTTAAGCCTTGAGAGAAATGTGACTGTGATGTGAATCACATAGAATGTAGTTACAACTTCTGCTTCTTAGATTGTAGAATAACTCTCTCATTGCTCTTGCGTTGTAAATGACTAGGAGAAACCAGAGACCACATCTCTTCCCCTTCTAATCACTGACTTTTGTTATAGATTAACTGCCTCCTTTACTGTCCTGTACCTCATTCAGACCAGATCATGCAAAAGACCTCGTGACTGTCACATGTTCAATGTGGAAATTAAATATACCTTTCCTGAAAGAAAAAGACCAGCTCAACCAATCAGATCTTTGTAACCATGCATTAAGCCTTATATACAAAGATGTTGAAATTCTGTTAAGCTTCCCTAAATGTTATCTATATAGATGACCTCCAAAATTCCACATTTTGGAAAGCTGATTTCCGTTTTTTGGAATCCTTGCTTCCCAGATGGCCATCCTCAAGCTTAGTGCTTGAATAAACTCTACAATTAATAATGTTTTCTGAATCTCATCATTTATGGTTGTCAATAGTGAACACACAAATGCATAAGCACACCCACACACACTTCTTAATAAATAAGAGAATTAATTTGATTTTTCACAGTTGAATTCACTCTGCTCTCCAAGTGGTTACCTTTCTCATATAAATTTGAACCAAAATGGCTATGTCCAAGATAGTGTAGTACCAGGTTACATTAATCCCTTTCTGGATAATACTATAACCAATTAGGACTCCAAGTAATTTGAGAGTTTCTCATTAAAAAAAAACTTCAATAATTTCATTGAGCTCATTATAATAGATCTAAAAACTGAATGAATCAGTATATTTTAGCAGAAAGCATCAGCATACAGAATTAACAATAGCCTGAAGCATAAAGACATGATTTTTTTTATCATATTACAAATGTAATGACCCAATGGGTTCACCTTGCCCACTGCCTAGACAGAGCCAATTTATCAAGACAGGGGAATTGCAATAAAGAAAGAGTAATTCATGCAGAGCCAGCTGTGCAGGAAACTGGAGTCTTATTATTACTCAAATCAGTCTCCCCGAGGGTTCGGAGGATCAGGGTTTTTAAGGACAACTTAGTGGGCGGGGGGAAGCCAATGAGACAGGTGTGCTGATTGGTCAAGTCAGAGATGCTTCTTGTGCTTAGTCAGTTCCTAGGTGGGGGCCACAAGATCAGATGAGCCAGTTTATCAATTTTGGTGGTGCCAGCTGATCCATCAGTTGCAGGGTCTGCAAAATATCTCAAGCATTGATCTTACAAGCAGGTTAAGGAGGGTCAGAATCTTGTAGCCTCCAGCTGCATGACTCTTAAACCATAATTTCTAATCTTGTGGCTAATATGTTCAACCTACAATGGCAGTCTAGTCCCCAGGCAAGAAGGGGATTTGCCTTGGTAAAGGCCTGTTATCATCTTTGTTTTAAACTATAAACTAAGTTCTTCCAGAAGTTAGTTCAGCCTATGCCCAGGAAAGAATAAGGATAGCTTGGAGATTAGAAGCAAGATGCAGTTGGTTAGGTCAAATCTCTTTCACTGTCTTAGTTACAATTTCGCAATGGTGGTTTGACAAGCAGGCTAGAGATAGGTGGTTATGATATAGAAGGGCTGGGCTCCCAGCTAAACCCCAACCTTAAGCCTGGAACCGCAGCCCTAAGTGAAAATAGCTGACTCCATTTTTCTGCCAAAATGTTTTTTTTGTTTGTTTTTTTTTTTTTTTGGTCTGCCTTACCCCTATCCTGTGCCCATAAAAAGTCTTCAGCTGGCAGAGCAACACAAGCAGCTGAGCATCAGGGATACAAGTGGCTGAGCATCGAGCATGGAAGTAGCTGAGAAACAAGCAGAGAAGCAACTGAGCTTCAGAGACTACAGATAGATGCAGCTAACTTCAGATGGTGCAGCTTCACGGAAAGATCACCTTCTTCCCACACCATCCCCTTTCCAACTCTCTATTCTGCTGAGAGCCACTTCCAACACCCAATAAAATCCTCTGCATACACTACCCTTCAAGCCATTCATGTGACCTGATTCTTCCTGGACACTGGACGAGAACCTGGGTGCTGAGAGGGCAGGGGCTGGGACACTGCTGTGGGGTCTGCACAGAGCCTGCTCCTGCCAGAGAGGAGCAACCAGCCGGTTCCAGCATTCATTTGCTTTGGTCCCACACTCACTTGCTTGCATGCTGCCCCTTGCAAGGAGTGGCCAGCAGCAGACTGAGTGAAATGAGCCATCCAGTTCCCACCCATGAAGGGGGTCAAGGTCAAGGGAACAATCTCATCTCAGTTGTAGAGTCAATTCAACAGCACAACAGTGGCAGAATGTTAGCTCAACATCACTTTGAATCGTTTTGGCTTTCTTTCTTGGTCAAAAGAGGACTGCCAAAGAGGCAAAACACAACCTCACATAACTAAATCCCAAGCAAGAAAGAACTGTTGAAAGAAAATCCTTAGACAAATATAATTTAACAGAGTTTAATTGAGCAAAGAACAAGTCATGAATTGGGCATCCTCCTGAGCCAGAGTAGACTCAGAGAGTCCAGCACAAGCATGTGGTGACATAAGACTTATGGACAGAATGAAAGTGACCTACAGAAAATGGAAGTGAGGTACAGAAACAGCCAGGTGGGTTACAGCTCAGCATTTGCCTTATTTAAAAATGGTTTAAACAGTTGGCCCCCTATGATTGGCCAAAACTCAGTGATGGGCACAAGAGTAGATTTGAGACCATTTACACTTCTATTTAGGTTATAGTTCACTATGTACAGAGAAAGCTTTAGGCTGAATTTAAAATATGTAAAGAGGCAACTTTAGGCTAAACTTCATTTAACAGAATGGAGTGGAAGCAAACACATATATTCCTTTATATATGTTTGCCTTTAAAAGAGGAGTAAAATCCTTCTCAGAAATCTACCTGGTCATTTCCCCTTAGGTTTCATCTTCCAGAACTGAGTCACATGCCTACCCTAGACAAATCACTAGGAAAGACAAATGAGATTGCCAAAACTGGCTTTGACCTGCCATGTTTCATCCATAGAAGTTCTTTTGTCAACCAAACATAATGGGGATTCTGTTAACAAGAGAGAAAGGGAATGACTTTGAACAGGCAATTAGCAGAGTCCACCTCCAGGGATAGCCTCACTCCAAGACTGGTCTGAGCTCTGACTGAAGTGTATGTAAAAACAAGAGTATATTTAAGAATAAAGATGGGTCTGCAAACATTTTTCTGTAAAGGGCCAGATAGCAAATATTTTAGGCTTTTCAGGCTATGTAATCTCTGTTACATATTCTTCTTTGTTATTTTTACAGCACGTTAAAAAAATGTGCAAAACACTCTTAGCTTTCCTGGCATATAAAAACTGGTCATGGACCAGATTTGACCCTACTGTGCCAGCACCTAGACAGACACATGATATAATCATTGCCTTTCATGCAGTTAGTTAACAAAAATTTGTGGAGTGTCTAATATGGTCAGTCACCAAACTAAGTGTTGGGGATGCAGACCTGACCAACGTAGAGTGTATTCCCTGAAAAAGCTCATAATGTAGTGGTATCTCCTGCCTCCCCACCCAAGAAAAGCCAAAATGTAAGCCTACCTTTCATTTTTATGCAGTAAATATCCTAAACTGTTTTTTCTGCAAGTGTGGTATATAATTTTACAGATATAGATTTTTAAATAGTACAAAGTTATTTACAAAGTTATTAAGCTGAGAAAATCACAAGTTTCTAAAAAGTTACACATATTTGAGGCATGTATGTCCTACCTACAAGGAATATATATGAAGGATACAAAGTAGCCAAAACAGTATAAAAATACCCTACGATATTGATGTAATTTCTAGCCCTGGTACTATTTCCTCTGTCAAAAAAACACACAACAAATATATATATGTGTATATATATATATATATTATATGTATTATGTATAAATATAATATAAGTATAAATATGCTATTTATACATATATGTATATATAATACATAATATATGTATTATATCTTATAAAATACATATCCTGAAACCTAATATCATGAGTTTTAAAACAGTAGTTGTCAAAAGAAAAAAATTTGTATACTAAACATAATGGAACCCAAGATTGTCTGCTGTAAGTAAATTTCATCCAATTCTTAATGTAAGAGATTAACATTTTATTACAGGAATTTCAGCAATTTTAGAGGAATTTTGTAAAATCAGTATGGAAAATAGACATTCTTTAGGAAAAAAAAAAAGCATTTAATCAGAATCAGTCTGACTGTGTCAGTGTTTGAGGAGTATTTGAGCCTGATTTAAAAAGTCTTTACCAGTCTTACCTAGAATACCTCCTTGTACTTAAGAGATATTCTCAATCCACTGCCTTGAGGCCATCAGAGGATCATTCAGTTGCTTGTTCTTTTCTTCTTTTTCATGTTGACTAAAGAGGCACACTAAGCAGTCCCTCTAAGCAAAACAAAACAAAACAACAAAAAATAATCACCAACGCATTTCTGAAAAAGAATCAAACTGTCCTTTGGAAAACTGAAATTGCACTTGGGAACTGCGTGTTTCTGTCTTTAAATGTAGTCAACAAAATTGTTTGTCTCTTGGAAATGGTTTGTTTGTGATAAGTGAGCTTTCTTTCTGTAGATGAAGTCCCCAGAGTAAGTTTCTGTCACCAACATTTCCCTTTCTTGGACTTGAGAAATTACAGTCTGCAGATAACATACTTGCCTAAGCAGCAGAAAAATGTTCCTGACTTCATGGAACTTCTGAACAGCTTTGGGAAATAGTATTCCATGAAACTCCCTGGGGAATGCCCCAGAATGTTTATGGGGACCCTAATCCTTTGCAGATGCACATTAAAATTTGCAGCAGGTTTCTCAACGGGCCTTTCTGGTGTTTTTGTGCTGAGGAAGTTTAAGTCTGTCTTTGGTTCTAAATACCAAAAAGTGCTAAAGTATGAAGTATTTATCATAAAATCTTCTGAACAAACATGATTTGATAGATCGGCTCTAAAAACATGTACAACTTTAATAGAAGCAGCAGGCCGGATCATTGAAAATATTAGGGCTCTCCAGTCAAAAGATCTGGTTTAAATCTAACTGCTGTTGCTTATCATCTCTGTGACCTTGTACAATAATCCTTAATTCATCTTTCTTTCCTCATCTGTCTAATAGAAATAATGTGAGCATCAAATGTGATAGTACTTTCATTCATTCTGTGATTAAGTGAATATTTGTTGAATCAGGCATTATGTGTCAGGCTCTAAACTGAAAAGGAGCAGAGACCCCCTCTTAGGGGCCTGCACCTCTCCACACCCAAGCATGGAAATAAAGGGAAATCTTGAGTTCTTTCAAGGGAAATTCCAGGTGCCTAGCCAGCCCTGAGAAATAAATAAGCAACTTGAAAAGCAAGAAAGTAATAGTAGCCCAAAACAACAGCCAAGAAAGCTTCAATCATGGGATGTTTGATTCTCCTGCAGAAACTAAAGATAACAACACAGGTCTCTGAGTTGTTTTTCAGAAACTCAGACCCCCACCAAACGAACTTGCTGGCATGTAGACCTCAGATAACGAGGAACTGAAGTCTGAACTCTGACCACTGTTCTTTGTTTCACATTTCATTCTGAGGCGCCAGGAGGGAGTCACATCCAGGAGCCAAGCTAACATTCAAATCTGCTGACCCCAAATTTTTACACAAGGTTTATCTTACTTATCTAATTGCAAATTAGAAAATCTTTGAATCTATTTATGACACGTAAGCCCTCTGTCCCTTAAAGTTATCTGTCTTCTTAAGGCCAAAACCAATGCAAATGTATTGACATACCATGTTGCCTATAACTTCTGCTTTCCTGAAATTTACCCCTGCCTTTAAAAACTCTCACCTGCAATCCATCAACGAGGCTGTGACTTAAGCGTGAACTGTCTGGTCCTCATTGCTTGCTGCCCTACAAATAAACACCTTCCTTTCTACTGATGCAAACTGTGGTGTAGATATCTGGTCTTACTGTGCTGGACAAGAGGACCCCAGTTTGGTTCTGTAACAGGACTAGCTGCTGGGATACACAATAGGAAGACAGCCATAGTCCAGTCTTATGAAAATAGAAGTGCCTGGGAAACTGTAATCTATACATGCTGGTTACCGTGATAAGAAAAATGATGTAATGGGCTGGGCACAGTGGCTCACACCTATAACCCCAGCACTTTGGGAGACCGAGGCAGGTGAATCACGAGGTCAGGAGTTCAAGACCAGCCTGGCTAAGATGGTGAAACCCTGTCTGTACTAAAAATACAAAAATTAGCCAGGTGTGGTGGCACATGCCTGTAGTCCCAACTTCTTGGGAGGCTGAGGCAGGAGAATTGCTTGAACCTGGGAGGAGATTGCAGTGAGCCAGATCACGCCACTGCACTCCAGCCTGGAGACAGAGCGAGACTCCATCTCAAAAAAAAAAAAAAAAAAAAAAAGAGAAGCATGATGTAATGATGTAATGTATTTGAGGTGCATAGCAATAACCAATTCCATTTCTAGTAATAAATACAAATAAAAATCACAACTTGACATTGAAGCGATTAAAAGAAAAGTGCATATCCACACCAGTTTAGAGTTTTTCTTTAATATATGAGGTCTCTCATATAAAGTAAAATTCCAAGAGGTAATAGAGAAATCAACGTGGCTTCTCCTGCCAGACTGATCATTCCTTCCCAGTTTTGGTTACTGACTATATCACTGAAAAGTCAGTGAAGACACTGCTCTTACTAGCGGTGAAATTTGGATATGGCTTAAAAAGCTGCAATTCAATAAAGCATTAAATTAGATTGCTGATGAAGTATATTCAAGGAAACAATTTACCAATATTTATTAATCATATGTCAAATTAAAAAAATATGTTTCTACCAAAAAATTTAAGGACATCTTTCATCTACTAAAGAAAGAGTGAAGATATTTTTAAACTAATTTTAATGCATAGATTATTTTTCAAAAAACATGGGTAAATACTACAGAATCCATTATCAAAACTAAACTTCATACTTTAAAAACTACCATAGAATTTCAGAATTGAATTTGACCTTAAAGGTCACTTTTTAGAAAGCATAATAGAATTGAATTTAGAAAAGAAAAAAAGAAAGGGAAATAAAAGAAGAAAAAAGTAAAATTTTTGCATAAATACTCCTAGCTTTTTAGCTTTCTTTCTTTTTTTTTTTTTTCTTTTTGAGACAGGGCCTCTTTCTGTCATCCAGGCTAGAGTACAGTGGTATGATCATGGCTCACTGCAGCCTCAACCTCCTGGGCTCAATAGATTCTCCCACCTCAGACTCCTGAAAAGCTGGGACTATAGGTGCACACCACTATGCCTGAATAATTTTAAAATATTTTGTAGAGACAGGGTCCCACTGTGCTGTCAAGGCAGATTTTGAACTCCTGGCCTCAAGTGATCCTCCTGCCTCAGCTTCCCAAAGTGCTGAGATTACAGGCATGAGCCACTGTGCCTGGCCACACGTAGCTGCTTAATGGCAAACTAGGGTTCTGAACATGATCACGTTAATCCAAGTCATTTCTTCTATAAATGGCTCCTTTTGGTTTATAAATAAATAACATAACATAAAAAAGAATATAAAAAACATGACTGCAATGAAATAACCTGCTGAAAAGCTTTGAAATTAGTAAGGAATACCAATAAAAATACTTTTTTGTTTCCATTATAACAGAAACAAAACATTTGTTAACAACTTCATTTGTTAGTTGGTTCAATACTTTTATTTTTAATAACTACTAGTATTAATCTCTGTACATACCAAAATAAATAAGGCACATCACTGATCTTTTAGGATCACCCAACGTGGAAAGAGATAAGCACAAAATCAGACAGTATAAAAAAGGATAATAAGGACTTCATTGCCTTTAGAAACCATTACAAAGTCAGAGGAATAGCAAAACCCATGAATCATGCTCTGTATGCTACCAGTGTATACTGTGGAGAAAGGAAGAGCTGGGATTAGCTGGGCAACCCCTGCTTACAGCTGGTGAAACTGGATTAGTTTAGCATGGGCAGTAGGCGAAGAGGAATGGAGTAGATTCAAGGATGATAATACTAATTTCCTTGTCATAACATGGAAATAATGCCTATCTCATTAGGGGGTTATAAAGAATAAAAAAGGGGCCAGGAGCAGTGGCTCACACCTGTAATCCCAGCACTTTGGGAAGCCAAGACAGGCAGCTCACTTGAGGCCAGGAGTTCAGACCAGCCTGGATGGCATGGTGAAACCCTGTCTCTACTAAAAATACAAAAATTAGCAGGTGTGGTGGCACAGGCCTGTAGTCCTAGCTAGCTATTCAGGAGGCTGAGGCACAAAAATCACTTGAACCCAGGAGGCGGAGGTTTCAGTGAGCTGAGGTCACACCACTGCATTCCAACCTAGGCAACAGAGTGAGGCTCTGTCTCAAAATAAATAAATAAATAATAATTAAAAAGGAAGTGATACAGACAGGAGTCAGGGAAATACTAGGTAGAAAAGGTCCACTCTCAAACCTGGACCTACGGCCCTAAATGAGAACATGCATTCCTATTTTCCCACCCAAATATTGCCTTTTCCAAAACCACCCTGGCCCATCATGATCCCCATCCTGTACCATAAAAACCCCAAGCTCCACTGGCAGAAGAGCAGAGCAGAGTGGCAACGAAGGAGAGAAGAGAAGAAGCAACTGGATGTTGGAGAAAAGCAGCTTTACTTCAGAGGAATGGCTTGATGGAGGGACTTTGGAGAAGAGTTCAACTGGGGACTGCCAAACTCCAGGGGAAGACTATCTTCCCAATCCATCCCCTTTCCAGCTCCCCTTCCCACTGAGAGTCACTTCCATGCTCAATTAAAATCCTCCGTATACATCACCCTTCAATTTGTTCGTGTGACCTGATTCTTCCTTGACATGAGACAAGAAATTGGGTACTAAGAGGGCAGGGTATAAAAGGATGTCACTCCGACCCTTCACTGAGCTGGTCTGTGGTTGGCAAATGCTAAAAGAGCACTGATTGTAACACATGCCCTCTGGGGTTCCAGGAGTCACAGACACCCCCTCTCAGACAGCAGAGCTAAAAGAGCATTGTAACACACATGGACGCTGCCACAGGGCCCGCAGAGAACCTGCTAATGCCAGACAGGAGTGACCAGTCAGTTCCAGCGTTCATTTGCCCTGGTTCCCGCACCTGCTCACCTCCATGCTCCCCCTCCTATAAGGGGTTCAGTGCTGCGGGCTGAGTAGATGAGCCACCCCTTCATGAGTCCTGTGAAGGGGTCAAAGGAACTATCCCATCTCAGAAGCATAACAATGGCAGCATTAATAAAATACTTACAGTAATTCTAATACATGGAGAACTCCCAAAAACAAGAATTCAGATAGAGGGCATCAATGGCTGGCACACATCCTCCACAGCAGGCTTACCCAAGCTCAACTCATCAGTTTTACAATAAAAAACACCAACCCCTTTTTACATGGCTAAATTGTTGGATCCATTTAGAGCATTATAGTAGAATTTTAAAATACTATTTACTAATTGTTTGTATTATTTCATGCATACTCCTTATTTAATCTTTATTCTATAAGGGGAGAACTCTTGTCCTGTCTTAGAGGGTTTAGAGAGGTTGAGTAATCTTCCCCAAATTACACAATTCAAGAGTAAGTGTGGCCAGAATTCAAACTAAGGAGTCTGACTCCAAAGGCCATATCAGTCTAATTCAGTGTTTGACAAACAAAAGCCCACAGTCAAATCTTGCCCACTACTTATTTCCATGCCACTAATTTTCTAATTTTTTTTTTAGATGAAGTTTTGCTCTTGTTGCCCATGCTAAAGTGCAATGGCGCGATCTTGGCTCACCACAACCTCTGCCTCCCAGGTTCAAGTGATTCTCCTGCCTCAGCCTCCCGAGTAGCTGGGGATTACAGGCATGTGCCACCACACCCAGCTAATTTTGTACTTTTAGTAGGACGGGGTTTCTCCATGTTGGTCAGGCTGGTCTCAAATTCCTGACCTCAGGTGATCCGCCCGCCTCGGCCTCCCAACCTGCTGAGATTACAGGCGTGAACCACGGCCCCCAGCCTCAGCCACTCTTATTAAGCATTGAATAACTAAAATTAGTGTATTTTAATAAGACAAAAGACTGCATCTATGCAAAACTTACATTGCAACACAATCATTTCTATGACAACTAACGCTGTTTCAAACCCAGTAAAGTAAAGCTCCTTTATACACATTACATACTGTTGTTTTTTGTATTCTGGTTTTTGTGTTTGTTTTTTGATACCAAGTCTTGCTCTGTTGCCCAGGCTGGAGTGCAGTGGTACGATCTTGGCTCACTGCAATCTCCATCTCCCAGGTTCAAGTGATTCTCATGCCTCAGACCCTTGAGTAGCTGGGATTACAGGCAGACACCACTGTGCCCAGCTAATTTTTGTATTTTTAGTAAAGAAAAGGTTTCACTCTGCTGACCAGGCTGGTCTTGAACTCCTGACCTCAAGTGATCTGCACACTTCAGCTTCCCAAAGTCCTGGAATTACAGGTGTGAGCCACTGTGCCCAAGCTGTACACGTCACATACTGTTAAAAGACAAAACAAAACACAAGATCTCCATTCCCACAAAAAATTTGCAATGAATATGTTTTTCAAGTTCAAACTATAGTTCCAGCTGCATTTTTCAGATCTTAATTAAAGGAAAAACAAGACAAAACAAAAATCCTCCATATTTCAAAATTCACTTAACTGTGCAATTGAGGAGCTTTCACTTAGCTTTCCTGCGGGAGTTGCTGGTATGCAATTGAATGGTACACCAAAATCAAATATCAAGAGGAAAATCTGATAGAATTCTGTTTGCCTTTGAGCTAGTGAATGTGCTCAGTTAAAATCGTATGCTCACATATTGATATCAGTATTTGGCAAAACCTATCTGTGTGAGAACATATTTTCACAGATAAAATACATGAAATTTCATTATGGATCAACATTAACAGATGAGTTTACAATTGATTTTGATGATAGCAAAAACTAATTTTGAACGCCAGTTAAGCGAAATATTATCCCCCCATTCTTATCATTCATAGACTTGTATGTTTAAATTGTTTAAGCATTTGTTTGTTTGTTTACTTATTTCTTTACTGAGATAGGGTCTCACCCTGTCACTCAGGCTGGAGTGCAGTTGCACAATCATAGCTAATTGCAGCCTGGATCTCCCAGGCTTAAGCAGTCCTCCTGCCTCAGCCTCCACATAGCTAGGACTACAGGCATGCACCATCATGCTGGGCTAATTTTTTTTTTTATTTTTTACTTTTTGTAAAGTCAGGGTCTTGCTATTTTGTCCAGCCGACCTTAAACTCCTGGCCTTAAGTGATACTTCTGCCTTGGCCTCCCAAAGTGCTGGGATTACAGGTGTGAGCCGCTGTACCAGCCTGTATTTTCTTTTAATGAACTTGTCATTATTATATTTTGAATTTCAACAATAAAAAATTTGTAGACATTTGTTTTCTCTCTTCTTATATAAATAGCTACATAATATCCTCAATTTTGCCTCATGGCCTACAAAACTTTAAATGTTTACTGTCTGACCCTTTATAATAAAATGGTTGCTAACCTCTATTTTAATTCCAACAAATGTTCATTTAATGTCATTTGTCTTCCAAAGTTATCTGCTAAATATTTGTACCTTCACAGTAATTTCCAATGTCACTCCACTTGTCTCCAAAATATTTTGGTAAAAATTGAAGAGTATGAAAAAATTGTTTTTCTGAACTTCCTATTATTCTCTAAAACGCTAATATGGTCTGGCTTTGTGTTTCCCCCAAATGTCATCTTGAATTGTAATCTGAATTGTAATCCCCACGTGTTGGGGAAGGGACCTTGTGGGAGGTGATTAGATTATGGGGACGTCTCCCCCGTGCTGTTCTTGTGATAGTGTGTGAGTTCTCACAAGATCAGACGGTTTTCTAAGGGGCTTTTCCCCACTTCACTCCTCATTTCTCTCACTTGCCACCATGTAAGATGTGCCTATGTCACCTTCCACTGTGATTATTAGTTTCCTGAGGCCTCCATAGCCATGTGGAAATGACTCAGTTAAACCTCTTTTCTTTATAAATTACCCAGTCTTGGGTATGCCTTCGTAGCAGCATGAAAACAGACTAATACGAACCCCTTCACCTCTTGCTGGCTCATTTCCTCCCATCCTGTGCCCCACGCCCCCTTTACAGATCCCCAGTGTTTTCGTGATACCTACTCATTGTGAATTGTCCTCTCTCCCTAAGCCTTTCATTGGAATCAAAATTTTCCCTCCTCTTTTCCTGACTCTATCACAAATATCATTTCAGTACTTATCTGTCCTCAAGTTAACACCATTCAGTGTAGGCAGGGGTTTGCATCCCCAAAAGTGAGAGTCCTGGCTGATCCTGACAGATCTACTAATTGAAGGAAGTTTCCAGATGGCAGAGTGAACCCATGGATGTTGACCATATTCTTTTCAACTTAAGAAACAACTATTGGTGAGCAAGTGGACCATGGGCTGCTGGCTCCTGAGGTTTGAGGAGGGGAGTCCTTGAATGGAGGTAACGTGTAAGGCAAAGATTATGAAAAGGATCAACGACACACATTCCAACATCTATGGCCAAGGCAAGCCATTCAAAGGCAGTAATGGCGTCCCCAGGAGCACGCAGGGTACGGAGGTGACTTCTCTCAGAATGACTTCTGAAGTGGTCCCACTCAGGCTAGCTTCCGAGCATCTTTCTCCCTTCCAGTCACTTCCTAACATGAGGGCAAGGATTTCCAAAGTTTTGGCCAAATAGATCAACTGTGTTTGTTTACTTATTTCTATGTATAAACTATCTTCTCAGCAAGCCCCCCATTATGTATGAGCTACATACATGTTGACTAATAAAAAGAGCTTGTCATATAATGTAGTTTTCAACTATATGCTTTATTAATTACAGTCTCATGACCAGAATCAGTGGTAAAAAGGATAAGATTGCTTTACCCCAGAATACTTTAAACACACATGCTCATATTCTTTTTTTTCTTTTCTTTTCTTTTTTTTTTTTTTTTTTTTTGAGATGGAGTCTCGCTCTGTCACCAGGCTGGAGTGCAATGGCCAATATGGGCTCACTGCAACCTCCGCCTCTCGGGTTCAAACGATTCTCCTGCCTCAGCCTCCTGAGCAGCTGGGACTACAGGCAAATGCCACCATGCCCAGCTAATTATTGTATTTTTAGTAGAGGCAGGGTTTCACTATGTTGGCCAGGATGGTCCTGATCTCTTGACTTCGTGATCCACCTGCCTCAGCCTCCCAAAGTGCTGGGATTACAGGCATGAGCCACCATGCCCAGTACATGCTCATATTTATATAATTATACTCAACCTAAGCCTCTTGTTTTTCTTTGTCCTTTTTTGATTCCACAGTTTTCCTCACCCAGGCCGGCCCACAGTACTGCCTTTTTCTGTGCCCAAACTAGGCTTGTATGTCTGGCTCCTTGTCCTACCTATTATTCTGATTGATATAGGCAGGCTGAATGAGTGAGGCTACCTGCTTCATTATCTACTCAACTCTTTATTGATGATAATTCTAATGCTTGATGGTTTTCTTTCAGATGGGTAAAAACCATATCACGAGTCTGTGATTTAAAAATATACAAAGAACTTGATGTTCAATGTCCATGTATTTTATAGACAGTTATTGCTGTTTTACTATTTCTTTACATATTTCATTCTGTGTTTTCTTTCCTTGTCTTTTAAAGTGAGTCTGCTTTCCTTCACTTGATCTATTTATTTCAAAAGCACTTTGAGATGTTTTTCTACTTAATTTTAGTCTCCCTCAGATTAAATTACACAGCTGACCTTTTTTTTTCTACTAGCCATATAATTGCAGGGAAGTACATGTGCCAAAATATTACATTACTAAATATTTGTTATTACCTAAGTCAATGCCTGAATGTCAAGATGGTATGAGGCCAATGAGAAAAGCTTAGAAAACCTACAAATATGAGGTGGATTTCATGTTACGCAGTAGGAAATGTGTATTAAAGGCCAGAGAGTATGGGATAAGAAGGAGAAGAGATTAATGCAACGTATTTGGGTTTTAGTTGTTAACATAAAACATAAATACTTTCAATGACTGGGACTAGTTAAAAGAAAGATCAGCTTCTGTACAATAGATTCTATAAAGAAAAAGAACATACACAAATGATATTCTAGATTCCCTTGTAAAATTGTAATAAAGTTGAAATGATTATGGATGTAACTGTTAGAAATAAGGAAAACTGTGGCACCTATGAAATAGAAGTCACAATTATATTCAACAGCAATCACAATTTGAAAATTTTCAGGTTCTTAGTGAATTGTTATTTAAGTGAGTGGGAACATCAAGCTTTAAGAAGTAGAGACTGAGAAAATAAGCATGTTACCAAAAAAAAAAAAAAAGGCCATCTGCAATTGTGAAACACAGAAGGAAGATTGAAGATTCTAAAACAAACTCAGGAAATGTGCAGTTAGTAGCACTCAGAAATAATGCAAGAGGAGAATAAGGCTGATGTGAATGAGAATGAAAATTATGAAAGTGCTTGAACAAAAATAAGAAAGCATGTACCAAATAAAGCACCACACTAGAAATTGCTACTAAAGCAAAGAGCTAAGAGCAAGAATAAACTATTAGAAAAACTATCATTATGATGGAGAACTAACTTATAAAGTGAGTAAGCACAACAAAGTTGTAAACATGTTCAGGGCAAATAAACCATGTTGAACAAGAATATAGCGTAATTTTAGTTCTGCTGTATTAAAAGAACATAGTACATAATATACTTTGAAGAAAATAAAATACCTTCTTCGTGAATTCTGCTAGACTTTTTAAGTCCCTTCATTTACCTTGTGAAAGGACCTATTCTTGTTCATGCACAGTAACAGCTGATGGCGATAAAAGGTATGAGTTCTTTAGAATACTCTATGTTTAGCCAGGTTCACGCATGAGGGTTGGGTTTTACGATCTTTTGCTGAAATACCGGAACATTTATTACAGGATAGTATACTGTCGTTGAAAGATAATTAGATTAGGACCCAGGCTCAAGTTCAGTTTTAATGTTTTATCAGCTGTGTGACTTTGGACAACTCACTTCTTTTTCTTTTTCTTTTTTTGAGAGTGGGCCTCATGCTGTCACCCAGGCTGGAGTGCAGTGTTGCAATCATAGCTTACTGTAATGTCAAACTCCCAGGCTCAAGCTATTCTCCCACCTCAGCCTGCTGAGTAGCTAGAACTACAGAGCGCATGGGACTGTGCCCAGCTTCTTTCCTTTTTTTTTTTTTTTTTTTGTTTGTTTGTTTGTTTGTAGAGACAGGGTCTGGCTATGTTGCCCAGCAATTCTCCCACCTAGGGCCTCCCAAAGTGCTGGAATTATAAGCATAAACCACCACGCCCAGCCTGGGCAAATAATCTAATCTCTTTTAGCATCAGCTGCTTCATCTACAAAGTGTTTGTACTAATTATTCCTTCAGACAGATACCTTAAGATTTAAATATAAAGCAATTTTGTACTATTCCCAGGACTGATGCATGGTGACTCTCTCTTTTTCCTTCAAATCTTGATGGTTCTGGCAAAGCTTGAACTCAGCAACGTCATCGCTGAGCTATATAATAAAGAAAAGAATACCTACAAATAGGCGTGTTGAGTAAATCCATTAACGATGAAAACACATAGCCAAAAAGTGGTATACCACTTTTTCATCAGATTCCTTAAGGGGATGTTCACAGTGTAAAAGGCTTTAACTTTAGGTAGCTGACGGCAGTGGACAGTATTGCTTGCAATCAGAGATAAGCTCAGTGTGAACAAAACATCTAATGATTTGGAAGCAGAAATAGAACAGTAAACATTATGCAGAGTATAGTGCCATGCTCCCTGTAGGCACTCAAAAAAAAAATAATCCATGGTGATTATGACAATGATGAACAGAACCAGGTCCCACAATCAGTGTGTAGGGCCATTAACAAAAAGTCATGCACTTAGGAGGGGGAGGCTGCTGCCTTTGTGGCATTTACTGAGTATATTTCCACTCACTGGGTTACAGGGCAGTGATGAGAGAAGTGTAGGGCTTTGAGAAGACAGGAAATGGCTTGTTTTGTGACCCAAGTAAAATGTCGACAGCCTGTCATAAAACCATTTTCAATTTCTGGCCTGCAACCTTATTTACATTTTTTTTCTTAAAGATAATTTTTTTTTTCTTAGAGATACTAAATAATTTTAGGAAAAAATGTCTTCTACAAGTTATTTTTATCAGAAAGCCAGAGCATAGTTTATTTAAAGACATAGTTTGAAAGTTGCTTTAACTATCTGAGGGAAGGCCAGGAAAGGCTCTATTTTCAAATAAGGACCTGACCAGAAGAAAGTGGGGAAAAGGCTGAATAAAGAAATAAATGGAACTAAAAGAATCAAGAGGTGCTTCTTTGCATTTTGTAATTTTTCTACAGTGAGCATATCGCAGAAACTTGTCACTTGTCACTATCTCTTCTCCCCTTCTTCCTGGATAATAGAACTCCAATTTGTTGGAGGTTATTATCAACGTTCCAAGCTTAATGTGTAATATGTAAATATATTCACTTTCACAAATCCCTTTGCAGCTAAGGGAAGCTATGTTGCCAGTTTTGGCTAATAAGATACAGACAGACATGCTAGCGCCAGCATCCTTCTCAAGATAAGACAGAGTCTTGTGGGAAAGGGTTACATACCTATCCCTTTCTTTCTGCCTGGAATGGGAATAGAAGGCCTGGAGAGGTGGCAGCCATCTTGCAAACATGAGCACTGTCTTAATCCATTAGGACTGCTATAACAAAATATGCCAGACTGAGCAATTTATAAACCACAGAAATGTATTGCTCACAATTCTGGAGGCTGGGAAGTCTGAGATCAACCACCAGCAGACTCCATGTGTGGTGAGGACCCATTCCTCATCAATGGCACCTTCTACGAGTTCTCACATGGCAGAAGGGCAAACAGCCTCCCTCAGGCCTCTTTTACAATGGCACCAAGCCCATTTATAAGGGCAGAGCCCTCATGAGCTAATCACCTCCCAAAGGCCTCACCTGTTAATGCTATCACGTTGGAGATAAAATTCAAACATAAAAATGTTGGGGGGTACACAAACATTCAAACCATAACAGGCACAAAGGCAGCAACACCCTGAGGAGGGCAGAGTAGAGAAATAAAAGGAGTTTGAATCCTTGATAATTTTGCAGAGCTTCAGTGATAACAGCCCTGGACTACCTATCTCTACCCCAAAGTGTTCATGAGAAAAATTAACACTTTCTGTGTTTAAGCTACTATTCATCAGGATTTTTATAGCTCAAAACCAAACATAATATTATGTCCAGTAAAGGCCTATTTCATTTTTGTGCTTTGCTTTATTGTGCTTCAAAGATAATGCATTATTCTTCTTTTTCTTCTTTTTTTGGAGACCAGGTCTGACTCTGTCACTCAGGCTGGATTGCAGTGGTACAATCATAGCTTACTGAAGCCTCAAACTCCTGGGCTAAGGTGATCCTCCTGACTCAGCCTCTGGACTAGCTGAAACTACAGACATGCACCACCATGCCTGGATAAATATTGCGTTTTTTTACAAATTGAAGGTTGGTAGCAACCCTGCATTAAAGCAAATCTATAAATGCCATTTTTCCAACAGCATGTGCTCAATTTATGTCACATTTTCGTACTTCTAACAATATTTCAAACTTTCTTGTGATTATTATATCTGTTATGGTGATCGGTGACCAGTGATCTTCGAAGTCACTACTGTAATTGTTTCAGGGCTCCACAAATTGTGCACATATAAGACAATAAACTTAATAAATGTTGTGTGTGTTCTGACTGCTCCACCCACTGGCCATTCCCCCGTCTCTCTCCCTCTCCTTGGGTTTTCCAATTCCTTAAGAAAAAACAATATCGAAATTAGGCAAATAAATAACCCTGCAATGGCCTCTAAGTGTTCAAGTGAAAGAGTCACATGCCTCTCATCTTAAATCAAAAGCTAGAAATGATTAAGCTTAGTGAGAAAGGCATGTTGAAAACAGCAATAGGCCAAAAGCTAGGCCTCTTGCACCAAATAGTTAGATATGTGAATGCAAATGAAAAGTTCTTGAAGGAAATTAAAAATACTACTCTAGTGAACACACAAATGATAAGAAAGCAAAACAGCTTTATTGCTGATTCGGAGAAAGTTTTGAGTGGTCTGAATAGATCAAACCAGCCGCAATATTCCCTTAAATCAAAGTCTAAACATGAGCAAGACCCTAAGTCAACTTTGTGAAGGCTGAGAAAGGTAAAGAAACTGCAGAAGAAAAGTTGGAAGCTAGTGAAGGTTGTTGGTTCATGAGGGCTGAGAAAAGAGGCCATCTCCATAACATAACAGTGCAAGGTGAAGCAGCAAGTGCTGATGGAGAAGCTACTGCAGGTTATCCAGAAGATCTAGCTAAAATAATCGGTGAAAGTGACTACACTAAACAACCGATTTTCAATGTAAATGAAATAGCCTTCTATTGCTATCTAGGACTTTCATAGCTAGAGAGAAGTTAAGGCCTGGCTTCAAAGTTTCAAGTGTCAGGCTGGCTGTCTTGGAAAAAGAAAATGTAGATGACAGCACATCTGTTTACAGCATGATTTACTCAGTATTTTCAGCCAACTGGTTTGTTTTGTTTTGTTTTTGAGATGGAATCTCACTCTGTTGTCCAGGCTGGAGTGCAGTGGTGCAATCTCGGCTCACTGCAACCTCCACCTCCCGGGTACAAGTGATACTCCTGACTCAGCCTCCCGAGTAGCTGGGACTACAGGCATGTGCCACTACGCCTGGCTAATTTTTTGTATTTTTAGTAGAGACAGGTATTCACCGTGTTGACCAGGCTGGTCTTGAACTCCTGACCTCAGGTGATCCACCCTCCTCAGCCTCCCAAAGTGCTGGGATGACAGGCATGAGCCACCGCACCTGGCCTCAGCCCACTTTTGAGACCCACTGTTGAGGAAAAAAAAAAAAAAGATTCCTACTGCTTTTGAACGATATACCTGGTCACCTAAGAGCTCTGATGGAGATGTACTAGGAAGTGAATGTTGTTTTCATGCCTGCTAATGCAGCATTCATTCTGTAGCCCACGGATCAGGAAATAAATTTAAATTTGAAGTCCTACTATTTAAGAAAAATATTTTATAAGGCTACAGCTGCAATAGACAGTAATTCCTCTGATGGATCTGAAAGGAGACAATTGAAAACCTTCTAGAAAGGATTCACCACTTTAGATACATTAAGAATTTTCATGTTTCATGGGAGTTGGTCAAAATATCAGCATAACAGCAGTTTGGAAGAAGTTGATTCCAACCCTCATGGATGACTTTGAGGAGTTCCAGACTTCAATGTAGAAATTAACTGCAGATATGGTGGAAATAGCAAGAGAGAACTAGAATTAGAAATGGAGCTTGAAGGTGTGACTGAATTGCTGCAGTCTCATAATAAAACTTGAACAGATGAGAAGTTACTTTTTATGAATCAGCAAAGAAAGTTTTTGCTTTGTGGTTTTTGGGGTTTTTTTAGACAGATTCTCTCTGCCACCCAGGCTGGAGCGCAGCGGCGGGATCTTGGCTTACTGCAGCCTCCACCTCCTGGGTTCAAGTAATTGATTCTCCTATCTCAGTTTCCTGGGTAGCTGGGCTACGGGCGTCTGCCACCACACCTGTCTAATTTAGTACTTTTAGTAGAGATGGGGCTTCAGCATGTTGGCCTGGCTGGTCTCGAACTCCTGACCTCAAGTGATCCACCCGCCTCAGCCTCCCAAAGTGCTGGGATTACAGGCATAAGCCACTTTGCCAGGCCAGAAAGTGGTTTCTTGAGATAAAAATAACACCTGGTGAAGATGCTGTACTCACTGTTCAAATACCAGGATTTAGAATATTAACATAACTTTATTCTAAGTTATTTAGAATAACTTAGTTGGTAAAGCAGCAGTGGGGGTTTGACAGGATGGCCTCCAGTTTTTAAAGAAATTCTGCTGTAGGTGAAATGCTGTCAGCTTTGCATGCTACACAGAAATATTTTGTGAGAGTCCACTGATGTGACAAAATTTATTTTTGTCCTATTTTAAGAAATTGCCACAACCACCCCAACTTTCAGCAACTCCACCCTGATCAATCAGTGGCTATCAATACTGGGGCGAGATCCTCCAAGAGCAACAAGCAGATTACAGCTTGCTGAAGGGTCAGATGATTGTTAGAGTTCTTTAGCAATAAAGTATTTAAAAATTAAGGTATGTACATTTTTTAAAAAACAGGATGTGATTACACATTTAATAGACGACAGTATAGTGTAAACATAACATTTATATGCCCTGGAAAACCAAAAAATTCTTGTGCCTTGCTTCATTACTATATTGGCTTATTTCAGTGGTCCAGAAACGATCCTGCAATATCTCCGAAGTATGCCTGTATACGTTATTGGTGGAATTGTTTTGAAGTTTAAAATATAAGAGGCTTGGACCTAATTTAGGATAAGCCCTAACAGGAGTTTTACTTTGTCAAAATTATGGTAAAAAGAGTCTGTCTAGGAGGAAAACAACAAAGTAAAGTTCAAGGACCCCAGGAATCCACCCTTCCTCATTCTACAGGTGACTCAATCTGAGGCC
The DNA here is from genome assembly GCF_028858775.2 of Pan troglodytes. Classification (NCBI taxonomy): domain Eukaryota; kingdom Metazoa; phylum Chordata; class Mammalia; order Primates; family Hominidae; genus Pan; species Pan troglodytes. Next base: position 178,948,206 of record NC_072401.2, read on the forward strand.
AAAATCTACTTACAACATATAGTGTTGCCCACTCAGGCAGATTGCTTTCAAGACCCTTGGTCTTTTAGAGTCAAAATAATTCTACCTGAACCTAACAGGTGAAAGACAATCTGAGATACCAGAGTTAGAAAATAAAGAGGCATCTGTATCAAGTATCCAGTGGAATTAAGACTCAGTTCCTCCCTGTGGCGGAGTGCTGAGACTCAAGTTCTGCAATTCCAGTCCTAACTTGATTAAGCCTCAATCCTGCCTTATCTGCTCATCTTGCCTTGAATTTCGTCCTGGAAAAGTCTGCACTGACAGCTGGCAATCACCACTAGCCTCGATTCTGCCAGTTTCTTGGCCTAACTATCTGCCTGCTCAACCACTTAACCACTTAAACCTGGCTGTCCCTGTGTGGCTTCAAGCTCCTGTTAAGTAGGCCCAGTGTTCTCCTATCCACAGCCTTAATGTCTCTCTATCTTATCCAGCTGAATGAGAAGAAATTACAGGGGAGTCAAGGCAACACAATGCCTTCGCTGATCAATATGGAAAAGGGCAAATTAAGAGCCTTTTAAAATTTAGGCAGACTTTCTGTAAACTGTGTAAAATTATCACAAGGCTTAATGCTGAAGAGCCTCAAGTAGCATTTGCAGAGTGTGTTTCTTGAAATAAATTTCAGTGATGGAATAGATTTGGGAAGCAGTGTTCCATACTTTCCCCCTTGGAAGTCCACAATGAGCACTAGTGGATGAAGGTCCTTAGAAGTCCACACAGAGGAAACCACTTTATTTTTTAAAACTTTAACCCAATGCTTCATAAAAATACTTTTTTTGTATTATTTTCAAATATTCCGTGGAACACAATTTGAAAAGTGCATGAGGACAAAGTTTTACAATAATCGATGGGAAGATATCTTTTGGTTTCAAGCTGGAGTCCAGTAGACTTAACTCTACAGTATATTCAATAAATAATGTCTGAACTGGATTAAAGTAACTAGTAATAAAAATCCTGAATTTGACAAGAGACATTTGTTTCCTTAAACTTTAGACATTAAGGTTTAAGTAAAAAATATGTATTTGATTCTAGTTAGCTAAATATCACTTTTTATTGTCAATATTCAGAAAAATCCATGGTTAGAAAATCTGATTTTTAGAAGAAAAAAATACAGATTGTTAGTTTGATGTCTATGACCAATGTTCCTCTGTAACCTGGTGACACTGTTCTAATAGTAGCAAAAGTAGCTAGGAAGAAAATGTCAGCTTTTTAAAGACCAAAGCTACACATTAAATTGAAAAAAAAAAGGAATGTTATTATACTAGTATTATTTATCAGCATATACACATGCACATAAACACATATATATGCACATACATATACATATTCATGTGTACACATATCTCGATATTTGCTAGACATTTGCATACACATATAAACACTTGGGGTCATTTATTTGATTTATTCTCATCATCAGGAGAGTTTTTAAATGGATGTGAAAAGAAAGCTATAGAATGAGAAATACAAATCTGAAATACTAAATAAAAGTGTCAGGAAGTTTAAGATTCATGGATTATGTATGAATCATAGGGTGGGGAAGAATTGATATTTTCAGGCCAAATGTTAATGAAAGGTGTTCTAGTACATAAAACAATTTAAGGCTATATTTATCAAACCTCTTTAATTCATGTTTATAGACATGAATTAAACTCTTCTTAGAGTTGGAGATGAGAGGACCTGAAAAATCCTTTGTCCAAACCTGATTTCATGAATAATGAACCTGAGACCGCAAAACACAGATGGCTTGTCCTTAGGTGAGAATGCATCAACAGCTAAACTAAAACCAAAACCATGTTTCCTAATTCTCAATCAGGTTTCTTTATCACCAGATAGATAAAAGTTGGTGGATTTTTCAAGCTCAGAACTGCTCTCCTGTCATGCAATACATCGCATGTATTGGCATCCATCCGGGCCCTTTGGGTCACCCCTGTGGGACTGGAGAACAAGGTGAATAGACATAAATATGTTGATAAGGTTGAGTCTCATTGTCTCCTGCCAGACTCTATAAAACAGTAACATGCTAGATAATAGTTTATAACTAGGGTAAAATAAAATCCTAAGCCTGACACAGACCTCATAGAAAAATGTGGGAAATTATTACCTCCTTTTTTATTTTATGTGAAACTATATGTAAGATTTGCATTCTTTCTTACTTTTTTTTTTTTTTGAAGTCGCAAGACTTAATAGAGTGAAATCTATTAAAGAGAGGGGACCCAAAGAGGGTGGCCGTTGCCGGCTCGAATGCATGGGTTTATATCCCAATCATTGTCCCTCCCGCTGTGCTCTCAGGCGATAGATGTTTGGCTATTTCTTTACCTCCTGTTTTTGCCTAATTAGCATTTTAGTGAGCTCTCTTTACTACCTGACTGGTCGGGTGTGAGCTAAGTTGCAAGCCCCATGTTTAAAGGTGGATGTGGTCACCTTCCCAGCTAGGCTTAGGGATTCTTAGTTGGCCTAGGAAATCCATCTTTCTTTCTTAAATGTTTGACAGAATTAGCTTTCTTTCTTAAATGTTTGACAGAATTCATAAAGCCATTTAAGACTCAAGCTTTGGCCAGTTGTGGTGGCTGACACCTGTAATCTCAGCACTTTTGAAGGCTGAGGCAGGAGGATTGCTTGAGCCCCAGAGTTCAAGACCAGCCTTGCAACAGAGTGAGATTTCATCTCTTAAAAAAATTAGCCAGATGCGGTGGCATACTCCTGTAGTCCCAACTACTTGGGAGATTGGGGTGAGAGGATCACTTCACTTTGGCCCAGGAGGTTGAAGCTGCAATGAGCTGAGATCATGCTATTGCAGTTCAGCACAAGCAACAGAGCAAGACCCTATCTCAAAAAAAAAAAAAAAGACTCAGGTTTTATTTGTGGAAAGACTGTAAGGATAAATTCAACTCAGTTATTATGGGGCTATTTAGATTTTCTATTGCATCAGTTTTGATAACTGGTGTTTTTCAAGGAGTTTGTCTATTTTATCTTAAATTGTCATACATATTGGCAAAAAGTTCATAATATTCCACTATTATCCTTTTAATATACATATTATTTGAGCAAAAATTCCTATTTTTTCAGAAAGTTGTAGTTTTTATTTTCTTTTTGACTTTTTTGAACTTACCAATCTAGCTGTAGTTTTATCCGTTTTATTCATCTTTTCAGAGAACCAGCTTTTGGCTTTGTCAATTTTCTCCCTCGCTTGTTTTATATTTCTTATTTCCACCCTTATCTTTATTGTTTTTGTGTCCTTTTATATATTTGGGTTTAAATGCTTGCCTTTTTCTACCTTCTTAAGAAAGCAGAAATTTAGAGTGATCTTAAATCGTTTTGCTTATTCAATTTTAGAATTTTTATTTTAAGTCCTGCTTTAGCAATATCCCTCAAATTTTCATAGGCTGTATTTTTGTTATAATTACACTCAAATTAAGGTTTTATTTAATTGTAATTGTTTTCTTTGACCCATCTGATATTTAAAAGGCAGTTCTTTACTTTTCAAATGTTTTGGCTTTTCTAAATAGCTTGTGTTAATTTCTAATTTAAGTCTGTTATCAGTTAACATAGTTTATAATATCAAGACTTTTGTATGTTTTATTTTCCAAGATATGGTTTATCCTGGAGGTTGTACTATATGCCTTGATAAAAGGTGTTCATATGTCCATTGGACTGGTCTATATCTGTCATTAGTTCCACCAGCTTTTACTTTAGGTATTTTTGTATTAACGTAGTACGTCTTTAGGTTTAACTCTCAGGGCAGCCGTATGAAGAATGACGTCATACTTACTTTTGATTTCTTACCCAGTGTTGCCAGTCTAACACACCTTCTTAGCCTTTCTGCATACATGAATAATTAAGGTTTTGTTCTGGTTCTGAAGCACTGTGAAAGAATAAACTCTTCATCAACAAGCTCTCAGGATGTCATTATTTCCTGAGAACGTAAGCTCTGTGCACTAAAGCTATTTTACACAAAATCTACTTCTAATTAAGCAAGATAAGGAAAGAAGGTATTGTGTAAAAAGCAACTAACAATCAGGATGTCACAGGCGTCTGCCAAAAATCAGAATGGATGCTGTTAAATATCTTGAAGTAATATGTGGTGGAACATGCTGATTGGCCACTCAATACCCTTTCCCTCTTTTGTGTTTACTAAAAGAATCCTATTTCTGTTTTTTTTAAAAGGACCCTCATTTTATTTTTATTAGCGATGCAACAAAAACCAAAACAAAAACCCACACCTGTTTCTCCGGTTCTGTTTCAGCAAAGGCTACCCATATATGGTTTGGTCAATGAAATTAGCTGAACTCTGCCAGGAATTCCTGTGCTGATTTGTCTCCGTGACATGGGCGCCTGCCCTTCCACCTCATAACTTTCTTATTCTTCCTGCCTGGAATAGAGAAAGGAGATTAGTGATGGAGAATAACACCTGGCAACCAGGAAGTCATCATGAGGAGGACGGAGCAAAAGATGAATTACGTCTAGGATGTTGACGACCTCATGAAGCCACTATACCAATCTCATTGACCTATATCCAGACTTTGTATGTGAGAAAAAGAAACCCCTACATGGTTAAGCCAACAAAGTTGTGTCTCTGTTATAGTCAGCGGAACATAATCTCTAACTAATACCAAAAAAGAAAGGAAATTCATGACTCTGTCAGAAGCCAAATTCAAACTTCTGCGTGACTTACATTTGTCCGTTTTCCCCTCTTCTAGAATAGTTTCTCTGAAGAATACTCTTTAAAGGTTACTATGTTATCATGCAAAGAATTCAGTGCGGACTTTCCCCCATTATGCAGCATTTTGGTAATCAGAAATCATCTGAGTAGTGTTTCCCTTTCTTTGAAATAGCACTACTTTTTCTAAAATGAGACGTGAAGTCCAGGCTATCCTGAAGAACATTGTTGACTGCCCTTTTGTAAAACAATTCAACTTCTTACATAGTTTGAAAGACATTCCCAAGGCGAAATTTCTACAAAATTATTTTCATATCTGGAATCTCTGCAAATATGTTTTCTGTAACTGCCTTGGCCTTTTCTGTCTGAGCTAAAGTTATGCTTAACACTTTTCTTAAGGAGAGTTTTAAATTTGCAGCGCTAATCCCTTTCACATTAGCACGCAACCTCAGCATCAAGTTCTAACATGCATGTGCTGAGGAATTAATCAAAACCTTTTATAATCAAGCTGTCACATAAATGTCTACTGATGCAAACTTCCACATGTAAGATAGACAGTAATTCCAGCATTTAGGATATGGCTCTGGATGCCCTAGTGCAGCATTAATAAATAAAAGAATGGGCTATTTTTCAGCTTTGCTAATCTAAATTAGAATATTTTGCAAAGGTGAGTGCTTATCCCTGAAGGACTATAAAACGTGTCCGTGTACGTGCACACACACACACACACACATACACACACACCTCCCTTAGCATTTTCCAATTGCTTCACGAATGAAACCAGTGGAAGAGAAAAAAACTAGGTGTCAGTATTTAGCAAGTAAGCAAAAAGTCTTGAATTTTAAACGCTGCATAGGTTTAGAACTGATAAACCGTTCAAGTCTAATAGATAAAAAATTCAAAATAGAACCTATTGTGGCTTAATCAGTAGTTCAAATTCGTTACAGGCCAATAATAATTAGATCAAAAATGCCAAGGAATCGTTGTTGAGGCTTAATGGTTAAACTATGAACCCCATCTGCATAAGATGAACAATTTCTAAATATCGTTCTTACCTTTTTTAAAAAATGGATTCCAAGACATCTACACATTTTATACATCTGAGTTTTTCTGCTGATTTTGGTGGTTGACTAAAACTTTGGGCCAGAAGTGAGTGATCTTTTATTTGGCTGCTGAAACTGACTTTCTGTTCCATAGGAATATAAATCCATTTTAGTGCATTATAACTACTGTGTTCTCATTAAGACATTATACAATAGACTGGATTCAGTCACCCCCTGAAAGTTGTACTTGTGCTGTTACATAGGTAGGGACAAATATACATATAGCTGACAAGTTATCTCCCAAGTGTGTAAATATGATTGAGAAGGCTAGAGTGTGCCCAACTGTCTTAAACAAGCTCACGATATTTATATCTGACCTTTAGTTAATGATATAACCTGCTTCTATATGGTCTGTCAAGCTCAGGATTGAGTATTTTGCTTAAACTTTGCACACCTTTGATTACTTCATGCTAGCAAAGTCCATCTGTTGCTGTCATTGCACAGCTATCAATTTCAGTGTTACCTTGCTTCAACTCATGCCTTAAAACAATCAAGCTGACTTGGAATGTCCACAGAGTAGATAATGTGGCATAAAGACATCATTCAAGCATTTCTGTTTTTTAAAACTCCAGGTCCATTCTTAGGCACAAGACTTTTTCTGTTCCCGCTTCTGCTTTGTGGCAGCCAGGACTTAACTTAGTGTCTGTTCTACCTCTCAGCTGCCACCTCCTGCTCTGTCCCTTGCTTCCATTTCTCCAAATGGCTTGCTGTCCCTAAAAACAGGCACGCAGGTTGTTTATTCTTAAGAGTTTTCCAGCTATTCATGATGTGAACTGGCGATCACTAAAAATAGCAACAAGGAATCTGCATGCAAAATGATTTCAAAACTCTTGGTCCTTGGTCTAAAATAATAGTCTCTGCCTGTGATGAAATCTAGTAATATTTCTGTTCTCAGCTTTTGTTTCTTGAGAGGAATTCCTTACTAAACACTTCCTCCACATTCAGACTCTATCAATGCAGATAATAGTGGCCCCTTTGCCTCAAGTAGAAATTCTGATTATTAAAGAATGATTAGGCCAGGCACAGTGGCTCATAATCCCAGCACTTTGAGAGGCTGAGACAGGATTGCCTGAGCCCAGAAGTTTGAGATCAGCCTCAAAAACACAGTGAGACCCCATCCACAATTTTTTTTCAATTAGCCAGGCATTGTGGCATGTAGCATCAGCTACTCAGGGGGCTGATCATAGTTCAATGCAGCTTCAAACTCTCTGGCTCAAGCAATCCTCCCACCTCAGGACTAAGGTGAGGTGAGCCTGAGAGTTTGAGACTGTATTGAACTATGATTGTGTCGCTGCACTCCAGCCTGGGTGACAGAGCAAGGCCCTGTCTCAAAATAAAAATAAAAACAATTTTTTAATTTCTTAAAATTTTTTTGAAAAGAATGATTAGCTTGATATTTCTTCTCCCTGGAACAAATGCAGTCCTCATTAGCAATCTAATTTTTACAGTAATCGCCTTCTGGAATCTCATCCTTGTTTGTCTTTCAATTTGCCCATCAAAACATAGCTTATGTTGACATAGTTATTTTGATTTTTTGCATTAATAATCTGACAGGAATTTGGGGGGAAACTGTCTTCCAAAATGGTTGGCAACCAAAACAACATCAAATGAGGCCAATATACAAAAGTGCTAATGTTCTTAATCCCTTCCAAAACAGCCAAATACCATGAATTTAAAAATTCTGCTGTGAAGCTTTAAAGTTCACTATCTTATGATGAATTACAGAAAATATTTAACTGACTAAATCAGCTTCCTCTGGAGAATACCATAACACAGCCTTGGCCTCCCTCCTTTTCACCCTTGCTAATTAAATACCTGATACTTAGTTGAAGTGGGGCCTTTTAAAGTTTGATAAATGAAACTTTAAAAAGCAGATAATCTACATCTTAAAAAAGCTCTTCCAGAAAAAGAAAAGAGGCCTGCAATGCTGGCTCATGCCTGTAATCCCAGCACCCTGGGAGGCCAAGGCAGGCGGATCACCTGAGGTCAGGAGTTTGAGACCAGCCTGGCCAACATGGTGAAACCTCGTCTCTATTAAAAATACAAAAAATTAGCCGGGCATGGTGGCAGGTGCCTGTAATCCCAGCTACTCAGGAGGCTGAGGCAGGAGAATCACTTGAATCCAGGAGGTGGAGGTTGCAGTGAACTGAGATTGCGCCATTGCACTCCGGCCTGGGCAACAAGAGTGAAACTTCATCTCAAAAAAAAAAAAAAAAAACAGAAAAAGAAAAAAGAGATTGTACCTGTCACTTTATATCACTAGTACCCTGATATTAAAATTGGATAAGGACAATATAAAAGAAAAAGAAAAATAGTTCACTTCTAAACAGATAGGAAAATACTAAATAAAATATTAGCCAAATAAATTCAAAATGTATTAAGAATAATACAGTGTGAATAGGTAGGGTTTATTCTAGGAATGCTAGAAACATTTCCTGATCAAAGCTCTATCATGTAATTCATTATAGTAGTAGGCTAAAGAAGAACAATTAATTATCTCAGTAGACGTAGATAAAGCATTTAATACAATTTTACTCTTATTTAATACAAAACAAAAGAAAAACTAGGAAAACTGGGAGCAAATGAGACGTCCTTTACTTGGCTTATGATCTGTTTCTATCCACAGAATACTTTTGGCACCAAATGTGTGGGGTTTGTTCCCACACATTGTGTGATTCTCCAGACACCAACTGGGAGTTCAACAATTCAATTCCATTTTGACACTAACTACCTAGAGTTAGAGCAGATCCCACAGTTTAAGGGCTCAGTCCCTCAAGACTGCCCCCAACTCCAGAAGCCAGTTGCAAGTCCCAGGCCTCCTGTACTTTCTGATGGCTATACATTAAGCATTCCCATGACCTCCTCCTAACGTTTGATAGCTTTCTAGAAGGGCTCACAGAACTCAGGAAGGCAGGTAACTCACATTTACTGGTTTATTATAAAGGGCACAGCTCAGAGTAAGGTACTGGGGGAGGGGTGCAGAGAGGCTTCACACACTCTCCTGACACCACTCCCTCAGGGCCTGGATGTGTTCACCAGTCCAGAAGCTCATCAAATCTCTGTTGTTCAAGAGTTTTCATGGAGCCTAATCTCATTTCCATGACCCTTTCCAAAGGTCAGTGGGTGAGGCCAAAGGTTCTAGCCCTCTAACCCTCACCTTAGTCCTTCTGGTGACCAGCCCCAACCCGAGGCTACTTGGGGACTCATCCTAAGTCACTTAGAACAATTTATAGTAAACAAAAAGTATTTGATTTTTTAAGAAAAAGCAAAAAAAGTTTGTGCTTACCGAAGAAATTTTGAACTCAACAAGACAAAGATACCGTATATCTCAACTACAGTTCAACATACTACTGAAGGCCCTGGCCAACAAAGCAAGACAAAGAAAATAATTACTGACCTTAAGAATTGGACGGCTGGGCACTGTGGCTTATGCCTATAATCCCAGCACTCTGGAGGCCAAAGCGGGTGGAACACCTGAGGTCAGGCGTTCAAGACCAGCCTGGCCAACATGGTGAAATGCTGTCTTTACTAAAAATACAAAAATTAGCCTGCTGTGGTGGTGCACACCTGTAATTCCAGCTACTAGGGAGGCTGAGGCAGGAGAATCACTTGAACCTGGGAGAAGGAGGTTGCAGTGAGCCGAGATGGCACCATTGCACTCCAGCCTGGGTGACAGAGTGAGACCCTGCTTCAAAAAAAAAGGAATTGGAAAGGAAAAGATGAGATTGCCATTGTTTGTAGATGCTAAGATGATCTCTACATAGAAAATCCAAGAGAAAGACCAAATTAGTGTATCTAATAAAAGAGTTAAGTAAAATTTCTAGATACAAGATAAACTTTAAAAATTAATAGTATTTTTCCACACCACTAGTCTCAAAATATTAGTTCCTCTAAAAATTAATACATAAAACTTTTAGGCTTGGTGTGGTGGCTCATACCTATAATTCTAGTGCTTTGTGAGACTGAGGCAGGAAGATCACATGAAGCCAGGAGTTTGAGACCAGCCTGGGCAACATCTCAAGATCCTGTCTCTACAAAAATAATAATAATAATAAATTAAATAAAATAAAAATAAAACTTTGAAAAATATACAATCCTTATTTTTAAAAAGCAAGCCAGCCTGGGCATGGTAGTTCATGCTTGTAATCCCAGTACTTTGGGAAGCCAAGTTGAGTGGATCACTTGAGGTCAGGAGTTCAAGACCAGCCTGGCCAACATGGTAAAACTCTGTCTCTATAAAAATACAAAAATTAGCTGGATGTGGTGGTAAATGCCTATAATCCCAGCTATTCCAAGGCTAAGGAAGGAGAATCACTTGAATCTGGGAGGCAGAGGTTGCAGTGAGCTGAGATTGCACCACTGCACTCCAGCCTGGGTGACAGAGTAAGACTCTGTCTTAAAAAGAAAAAAAAAATTAAAAAGCAAGCCAACTCATTTTATGAGCCTATTATGACCCTGATATTTATTTATTTATTAGCTACAATTATCTACTTCACATGCAATATAATGCAGAGGCTAAGAGTAAAACTACCTTTGCAAGAATTATAACAGTGAGAAAAATCTAACCTAACTGACTCCATCTTGCTTCTAACCTCACAAGCTAATTGCTCTCACTCATTTCTGGGTGTAGGCCAAGGTAACTATGGAAGAAATGTAGTTTACAGTTTAACTTTGAAGCAAGGATGATAATAGTCCCTCCCAAAACTGACCCCCTCTGGGGACAGAAACTGCCTTTGGAAGAACACTGAAAGGCTACAGGGTTAGGGTTATGGGAGGGACCTGAATTCTGCAAAGATGTGGACATATTTAAATAAAAAGCAGCTATCGCTCCCTAGCTTGCTTTTCTATAATTCCTTACTGTTCAGGAGTCATGTAGCTAGATGTCACTAGGTTTGTAACTTCTCCAATTGCTCCTATAGATAACATTACTATTGATTGGTTTTTGAGATATTTTTCAGACTTTTACATTCAGTCAGACCAAGTGATGCCACCTGGACCCATGATTCATACCCAGAAACTGACTCAGCACAAGAAGACAATTTGGATGCTCTGATGATTTCATCCCCAACCAATCAGCAGCACCCGTTCCCTAGCCCCTTGCCTACCAAATTATCCTTAAAAACCCTAGGCTCCAAGTTGTTGGTGAGGCAAATATGAGAAACATCTCCCATCCTTCTGCTCAACTGCCTTGCAATAATTAAACTCTTTCTCTGCTGCAACACTGCTGTCTCAATACATTGGCTTTATCTGTGCAGTGGGCAAGAAGAAACCATTGGGGGTGTAACAAGAACAAGATTGCCTAGACTCAAATCTTGGTTGTGTCATTGTCTGTATGAATTTAGGCAAGTTACATATCCCTTCTCAGCCTCAGCTTTCTTATATGTAAAATGAGAACAATAATAATACTTATCACTTGGGATGCTGCAAGGATTAAGTGAATCATACTTGAAAAGCACTTAAATATTCATAGTACAAAGTCAGTGCCTCATAAATATTATATATTATTATAAGTATAGAGCTAAGTTATTAATCCATTAGGAACTACTTGCCTTAAAATTAAAATATTTTTAAAAATAAAAAAATTTAAATATACAGAAATGCTAATATGTTTTTCTCTTCCCCAATTGAGTGTTCACATTTCACATTGCAATCAAGTGCCTTACACAATAAAAAAAATTAAAAATACAACAGAAAATATGCCACTCAATATATCAATCTATGAAATAACTAGGAATTAAGCCAATAAAGAAAGCACACCACCTTCACAGAGAAACTTATAAAATTAATAAACTTAATCCAATGAGAGCTTAATAAAAGAAGACACATTAACATTGTAAAGCTATTAATTTTTTCTTAAACTTACCTATAAATTTAATGTATTTATAATTAAAATCTCAGATTAATTTCAGGAGGAATATGAAACTGACTCTAAATATAACCTGGAAGTTTAAACACTCATAGAAAGCTAATATAATTTTGAAAAGAAAGACTAAAAGTGGGAACTCACTTTCCAAGATGTGAAGACATATTATAATACCACCGTAACAAAAATAGTATTGAAGTGGGGCAAGAACAGATAGACCAACAAAACTAAAGAGGAAGAACAAACAGACATATATAACTGTGAATTCTGCATATAACGATGGCATCATAGATAAAAGACCTAAATGTAAACATAAAAGTTTTAATCAAAGTCTTTTAGGTTTCCTGCATAAGAAACCATTCCAAAGTCTCAGTGGCTTCCAAAAATAAACTTTTTTTTTTTTTTGAGATGGAGTCTTATTTATTTATTTATTTATTTAAGTCAGAGTCTCAAGTCTCACTCTGTCGCCCAGGCTGGAGTGCAGTGGCTCAATCCCGGCTCACTGCAACCTCTGCCTCCTGGGTTCAAGTGATTCTCCTGCCTCAGGCTCCTGAGTAGCTGGGATTACAGGTGCCCACCACCACGCCCAGCTAATTTTTGTATTTTTAGTAGAGACAGTGTTTCACCAGATTAGCCAGGCTGGTCTCGAATTCCTGACCTCAAGTGATCCACCCTCCTGGGCTTCCCAAAGTTCTGGGATTACAGGAGTGAGCCACCATGCCTGGCCTAAAAATAAACATTTTATTTCTCACTCACAAATTTATGATCAGATAAAAGAACACATTCAATTGACTAAGGTAGTCAAATGGCCTGACAACGGTGTGGTGAAATCTTCTCCTCTAGAGAAAGACACATCAATGATAGCATTAATAAAACTGCTGTGAGGAAGCAAGCGAATACTGGAAACAATGATCAGTTTAGCATAATAAAACTATAAAGTTTATTAAAACTGTGTATGAGGACATTTTTATGACATTGGTATAACCTTGGATTTGGGGGGAAAGAACAAATCACGGTATAAAATGTTGATAAATCTGAATAAATCAAACGTAAAAATGTATGTTCAGATAGAAAAAAATAGCTAATATATGATGGAGGAGGAAAATAAATTAGCATTATACAAGAGGTTATTTTCTACAGTACGACAAAAACTCATATGATTCAGTAGCTTATATACTTGAAGAGAGCGGGAATTATTATTACTATTATTTTCTGTATTGATGGCTATTTTAGCTCCAGTGCTACGATAAGTGCCCGGCAATATTGTTACTCCTTACTGTTAAACCTCCTTACTGTGTATCCTGTTTCAGGATTTGCTTCTGATCTATTCCTCTCTAAACCAGATATATTAGTTTCCTATTGCTGCTGTAACAAATTATCACAAATTCAGTGGGTTACAACACAACAAATTTTTTCTCTTATTGTCCTGGAGGTCAAAAGCTCAACATCAGCCTCACTGGCCTGGAGTCAAAGAATCAGTAGGGCTGGTTCCCTCTGGAGGCAACAGGGGAGAATCGGTTTCCTTGCCCTTTCTGGCTTGCTGAGGTCATCAGTGTTCCTTGGATGATGGCTTCTTCACCCTTCTTCAAAGGCATCAGCATAGCATCACCGCCCTCCTTCACTAACTCTGCTTCTGTTTTCTGTCAGCTTTTCTGTCTGTGACCCTCCTGCCTGCCTTTTATGAGGACCCTTTTGATTACGTTGAGCCCACCAGGACAATGCAGGATAATCCCCCATCTCAAAATCTGTAATTTAATCACACATGCAGAGTCCTTGTGTCATGTGAGGAAACATATTTACAGGTTCCAGAAATTAGGACTTGAACACTTTTTGGAGGCCCCTCTTCTGTCTACCACCCCAGGGTTTCTCAAACTTGGCACAATTGACATGTTTGCCTGGATAATTCCTCGTTACGGTGGCTTGTCCTCTGCACTGTAAGATATTTAGCAGCATCCCTGCCGTGTGCTCCTTAGACATCAGTAGCACATCCCCTTCCCCTAGTTGTGACCAAATGTCACCTGAGGGGCAGTATTGCCTCTGGCTGACACCCACTGCTTTATCCTGTTCTAGTGATCTTTTTAAAAAGCAAATCCAATCATGTCACTTTCCTGCATAGAATTGTGTGTTGCCTATTATTTTCAAAACAATATTCACATTTCTTAATATATCATAATAGATTACTCACAGTAGGGCTCTGCTCATTTCTCTTGGTTATTTCTCTGTCTTGCTGATTTTTCTGACTGCCTTCTCTTTCCATCCTCTTGTCCTCCACATATTCTTGCAGTTCCCCTGAATGTGAGGTTCCCTCACACCTCCTGGCTTTGTAACATCTCTTCCTCCATCCACCTAGAAAACACCTTCTATTCTTCATCTGATGAACTTTTACTTACTTCTCTTTAGGAGCCAGCTTAGATGTCTGAGAATCTAGGTCACTTTCTCATGTACACTCTGAGCACGTTACCTCAATTAGAGAGCTAGTGTTTATTTCCTCTTTTCCCTGCACTAGGCTGTGAGTTGTTTAGATCTCTGACCACTATCTGTCTTGAAGGGTTTAACCCTCTTCCTGGAACATATTAGTTGTACAATAATCGTTTTTGGAATGATGGAGTAAATGGTGGATTTCATGCCTCAACTTGAATATACTCTCTGGTGGCTGAAACTGAGGAAGAATGTTGCTCCAAAATATTAACGGGTGATAACTTGCTTTTCTATTTTAAAATAGAAAAGAAATTAATTCTCCCATTCTCTTGCATGGAAAGAACCCCTCAAACGGAAATTATTTTGTATTTAGTCACTATTTAGTTATTATTTTTTCCAAAATTAAGGCTCATGCTCAGAAGCTATTTTTCTTAATATGTTTGAGTTTTTAAAAATTGGAAAAAATATCTCTTCCACCAAGAATTTGGCAAAAGAAAGCTAGAATTAAACACCGCAATAATAAATTTCACAACACTATGAAAAGGCTAGGTATGTCAGAGCTCTTTCCTGTATCAGGAGGGCATGGTTGATTTTGCAATTTAGGTTTTTACTTTGCAGGCAGAAAACTGTCACCTGGGCACTTCCAGCCTTCACTATGTAACAAAAAAACTGATTTGCAAAGTCCCAACATTTGGCGTATGCTCCAAACAATAAAAGTGTCAAAATGGTTTCTGTTGCTGTGCATTTTATTATTCTTCTGATAGTTGAATGTTAAAGTTTCTCTTAATGTTTAGAAACTGGAGACTCTTTAGTAAATACCACTGAAAACACCTGCATATAATGCTTGCTAATGAGGTTTCCTCACTTCAAAGCTCAAATTAAGAGGGTGCTGAGAGAGGATGGATGCTGTCTCTGTACCTTTTAAATATGTTCAGGTAATTTATGTAAAGCACCAAAATTAAAGACATTTCCCCCATGCTATACTTTTATCACTCCAGTTAAAAATCTGCCCACAGACACTATAAGAAGGATATAAACAAAGTTTTGCTATCTAAAATATGTCAAAACATAATATGCTAAAATAAGACTTTTGGATTGTGGTTAGTTCCCATATAAGGCTGACTAAAATGTTTTCTTTTCCTTTAAAACACTTTTCTTAAGGTTGTTACTAAACATATTTGGTTGAGTGCCAGTGTCACATAATTGATGCTGCTGAAAATATTTGGTTAAGACTACAGCTTGCCTGGTTGAATCCTAACTCTGTAACCTTGAGAAAGTGGCTTCACCGCTCTATGCCTCAGAGCTTTGATTTGTAAAATGAGGGTAACAATAATAGTTCCAACCTCAGAAGGCTACTGTGAGGACTAAGAGCCAATATTTAGGCCACGTGGCATGACTCATGCCTATAATCCCAGGACTTTGGCAGGCCAAGGCGGGAGGATCACTTGAGGCCAGGAGTTCAAGACCAGCCTGGGCAATATAGCAAGACCCTATCTCTAAAATATATATATATTTTAAATTAGCAAGACATGGTGGCGAGTGCCTTTAGTCCCAGCCGCTCAGGAAGCTGAGGCAGGAGGATCACTTGAGCCCAGGAGTTCAAGGCTGCAGTGAAATATGATTGCGTCACCGCACTTCAGCCTAGGTGGCAAAGTGAGACCCTGTCTCTAAAAGAATAAAAATAAATTAAAAAGAGTCAATATTTGCAAAACACTCCAAACCTTTCCTGGTACATGAAAGCACTAAGTAAGCATCTGGGATTATTATTAGAGAAAACAGAGGAATTTTGTACTAAGGACTCTTCAAAGTGTTGAGAACTCAGTATTGTGCAGGGAACTCTACCCACCTACTATCAGCAACTGTGAGATCCATCTATTCCTTAATAACAATAAGCAAATAAGGGACCCAAACCACAGCTCTTCATAGCCTAAAATGCAGCCCTGGATTTTGGTTAGTAAATGTATTAAATACTTCTGTACTAAATCTGGGTTTCAAATTCAGTAAGAAGTTTTGTGAATTTGTGGGTTTGGGATCCCTACACTTGCTGAAAAATTGCATTGGCTGCATATTATCCCAGGAAAATGAGTTCTATTTTCCTTGATTTGTGTTCTTGACAACATAGTACCTAGGAATTTTTGCAGTGTCATCTACCATTACTTACCTACCTGACACTTCTGCTTTAATCACTGTGCCCAAAGTACATCACATATTTTTCCATATTCCCCTTGCTTAGAATTCCCTTAATTGACTTTTCTACTTCCCTAGGGCCCCCACTTCTGATGGGAACCCTCTTAGCTTCCATCTCTTCTCTGATCATATTTGCTAGATTACATTGCTTCTGAGTGATCAGTTCCTTCAATGAATTCTCCTAGTATCTGTATCATTTTTTGTACATAGCATGAGATCTCTTTTCCTTTTATTACATTTTTTTAATGCCTGTTTCTCTAACCATATTGTAATGTCTTTGTGTACAAAGACTCCTCTATGTCACGATGTACCTCAGGGCCTGGCTCTGTGCCCCAGACAAAGCAAGCATGAAGTATATTTTTTTTATTAATAAAATCATTGGAAGTAAAATTTGTATTATTTTTAGCTCCCATCCATCTCCTTTTGGCAAATTGTTACCCCTTTCAATGCTTTTTCCACTAGTATTATGTATTTATGTGCTGTATATTGCCTATTTGAGGTCTTGAAGAAAGCTATCTTTCCCAGTGTTTTGGAAATTTTTATTTCATCAACACTTACCTGTGTTGTTAGTGAAAAAAGTGCTGATCCAGGAGCAAAAAAATGTAGGTTATCTTAATAACGACTAACCCGAAATGAAACTGCTTCTTCATCTGTAAAATACTAAAGCTAATATCCTCCCTGACTACTATACAGGGTTATCGTGAAGACAAATACATACAAAATACAGTCATGTGTTGTGTGACAATATTTTGATAAACAATGGACCGCATACACTGTGGTGGTCCCATAAGATTGTAATGGAGCTATTGCCTAGTGATGTCATCGTAGCTATCCTAACATCATAGTGTAATGCATTACTCATGTTTGTAGTGATAAACAAACCTACTGCACTGCTGTCGTATAAATAATTATGTACAGTACATAATATTTGATAATAATTGGCTGGTATAAACAAACCTACTGCACTGCTGTCATATAAACAATTATGTACAGTACATAATATTCGATAATAATTGACTATGTTCCTGCTTTTTATATACAATATACTGCGCATTTTATTATTATTTTAGAGTTTACCCCTTGTCCTTATTAAAAAAAGAAAAAAAGGTTAACCATGAAACAGTCTCAGGCAAGCCCTTCAGGAGGTATTCCAGAAGGCATTGCTGTAAGAGATGACAGCTCCATGCATGTCGTTGCCCCTGAAGACCTTCCAGTGGGACAAGATGTGGGGGTGGAAGACAGTGATATTGATGATCCTGACCCTGTGTAGGCCTAGGCTAATGTGTGTGTTTGTGTCTTCATTTTTTCAAAAAGTTTAAAAGTAAAAAAAAAAAATTTTTAAATAGAAGTTATAGAATAACGATATAAAGAAAATAGTTTTGTACAGCTGTACAATGTGGTTATGTTTTAAGCTAAGTGTTATTACAAAAGAGTCAAAAAGTTTAAAAAGTTTATAAAGTAAAAAAGTTACAGTAAGCTAAGGTTAATTTATTACTGAAGAAAGAAAAATACTTTTTATAAATGTAGTGTAGCCTAAGTGTACTGTGTTTATAAAGTCTCCAGTTGTGTATAGCAATATCCTAGGCCTTCGCACTCACCCACCACTCACTCACTGACTCACCCAGAGCAACTTCCAGTCCTCTAAGCTCCATTCATAAAAAGTGTCCTATGGAGGTGTACCATTTTAAAATCTTTTACACTGTATTTTTACTGTACCTTTTCTATGTTTAGATATGTTAAGAAACACAAATATGGCCGGGCATGGTGGCTCAAGCCTGTAATCCCAGCACTTTGAGAGGCCGAGGCGGGTGGATCATGAGGTCAGGAGATTGAGACCATCCTGGCTAACACGGTGAAACCCCATCTCTACTAATAATACAAAAAAATTAGCCAGGTGTGGTGGCGGGCGCCTGTAGTCCCAGCTACTTGGGTGGCTGAGGCAGGAGAATGGTGTGAACCTGGGAGGTGGAGGTTGCAGTGAGCTGAGATCACACCACTGCACTCCAGCCTGGGCAACAGAGCAAGACTCTGTCTCAAAAAAAAAATAAAGAAACACAAATACTTACCATTGTGTTATAATTGCTCACAGTATTCAATACAGTAACATGCTGTACAGGTTTAGTAGCCTAGAAGCAATAGTCTATACCACATAGCCTAGCTGTGCAGTAGGCTGTCCCATCTATGTTGGTAAAATTGCACTCCATGATGTTCACACAATGTCAAAACTGCCTAATGACAAATTTCTCAGAATGCATCCCATCACTGAGTGACGCATGACTGTAATGTACACAAATGACTGCACATCCGGTTGGTCTAATGCCCTCGGGAATACATCAAGATTACTGGCTTGTTGCTCTAATTACTGGCATGTCACAGGTTAACGTAATGTATTACTAATTTTCCATAACATTTATTTTAGAAGAGACCCTTGAAAACATCAAATCTCAATTCAAAAGAATGATATTAAAGGCCCCTGGGAACAGATGGTCCAATTTTTCAACCTTAAGTTAATAATAATAATTCAATTAAACAAATATTTGTTGAATATCTATTATATACAAAAAAAGCATCCTGGCTGCTATGGAAAGTATAAAGATGAGATCTCTTCTGTCTTTAAGGAATGAGGGTCTAGTCTAGAAGACCAAAATGTACAAAATGTACACAAATTACTTTGCCACAAGGTAAGTTTGGTAAGTTCTTTGGAAGAACTAAAGTCAGAAGATATGAGGTTAATTCTGACTGTATCAATAAGGGTTTTTAGAGGATATCCATACAACTGGGGCTTAAAAGTTGGGAGAACTTGGCCAGGCACGTTGGCTTACACCTATAACCCCAGCACTTTGGGCGGCTGAGGTGGGCGGATCATGAGGTCAAGAGATCGAGATCATGGTGGCCAACATGGTGAAACCATCTCTACTAAAAATACAAAAATTAGCTGGGCATGGTGGTGTGTGCCTGTAGTCCCAGCTACTCGGGAGGCTGAGGCAGGAGAATTGCTTGAACCCGGGAGGCAGAGGTTGCAGTGCATGTTGGTGCATGCCTGTAGTCCCAGCTACTCGGGAGGCTGAGGCAGGAGAACTGCTTGAACCTGGGAGATGGAGGTTGCAGTGAGCCAAGATTGCACCACTGCACTCCAGCCTGGGTGACAGAGTGAGACTCCATGTCAAAAAAAAAAAAAAATTGGGAGAACTTCAGTAAACTGGGAAAAAGAGGAGGTATTAAAAACGTGAGAATAGGCCGGGCACGGTGGCTCATGCCTGTAATCCCATCACTTTGGGAGGTTGAGGTGGGCGGATCACCTAAGGTCAAAAGTTTGAGACAAGCCTAGCCAACATGGCAAAACCTGGTCTCTACTAAAAATACAAAAATTAGCTGGGGGTGGTGTTGGGTGCCTGTAATCCCAGCTACTCGGGAGGCTGAGGCAGGAGAGTTGCTTGAACCCAGGAGGTGGGGGTTACAGTGAGCTGAGATCACGCCACTGCACTCCAGCCTGGGAGACAGAGCTAGACTCTGTCTTGGAAAAAAGAAAAGGTGAGAATAATAGCATGAGCCAAAAAACAAAAGGTACAAAATATATTCTGGGAATAAGTACAATTTATCTTAATTTCGTAGAGTATTCATAGTTTTCAAAGTGCTTTCGCATAAGCTATGTTGTGTATGGAAATTAGAGCAATCATATGCAGGTGTATAGAAAAAGTATTATTTATTGTCCATATGAAGAAAGTGAGTTTTGGAAAATATAAATGACATATATATATATGGTTATCAAATAGCACAATTTAATAGATTTAGCAAATTTACTAAAATTAGTAAATTGGACTTAAGAAGAACTTGTGAAGGTTCCTCTGGTAAGAGTGCACAAGAGAAAATTCAAGGAGGATAGCAGTTAGCAGGATCCTGACATAGTCCAGCTGAAACGTAGCAAGGGTCTGCACTAGGGTAGGCTTGCTTGCAATGTTGTGCGCTCTTTTTACAGACAATGTAGATACATGGCGTATGCGAGTTTGCTTTTGATTGGATGTAAGAAGCGAGATCAAAGAGATATACCAAAGGACTCAGAGGTTAGTCACATATAAACAAAATCTGGGCCGGGTGCAGTGGCTCATGCCTGTAATCCCAGCACTTTGAGAGGCAAGGCGGGTGGATCCCTTGAAGTCAGGAGTTCAAAACCAGTCTGGCCAACATGGTGAAACGCCGTCTTTACTAAAAATACAAAAGTTAGCCAGGCGTGGTGGTAGGTGCCTGTAATCCCAGCTACTTCGGAGGCTGAGGCAAGAGAATTGCTTGAACCCAGGAGGTGGAGGTTGCAGTGAGCCAAGGTCAGGCCACTGCACTCCAGCCAACAAAACAAAACAAAATCTGACTCCGCCTTTCAGTCACGCCAGTGAAATCTCTTAATGCCTTCAGTGTCAGTCCCCAACTCTTACTAATTAAAGATCGTATTTGACCCAAATGTGCACAGTACACAACACCTTAAAGAGAAATGAGGTGAATCAGATAAATGAACAGGTTGATATTTTTAAAATTTGTCCAGAAGCTCTTTGATATCCCTCCTTTCAAATCACAGCTTAATTCCCCTCCCTATGTGAATGCACTGTATTTAATGACTGGCTTCTAATGAATGGGATAAGAAGTAAGTTACCATAGTAAACTAAGTAATAAAGGGTGACTAAGTAATAAAGGGCATTGCAGCTTTCTCCTTGACTTCTCTCTTGGATCACACTCTCAGCTGCCATGTCATTAGAAGAGTCGAGCCGCACTATAGAGACACAAGAGGTGAGAAACTGAGGCCTCCTGCCGACAGCCATGCAAGTGACTCATCTCGGAAGTGGATCTTTTAGCTGCAAAAAGCCTTTAGGGCACTTTAGCCCTGGATAATATTTTAACTGTAACCTCTTGAGAAATGCTGAGCCAGGATGACCCTGGCTAGCTAGACTATTGCCAAATTCCTGACCCACAGAAACTTTGAAATAACAAATGGGATAATTGATGAGGTAACAATAAATAACTAGTACAACGCTGAAAGAGGAGAAGGTATATAGGACTTTTCTCCATCAAAGGACAGAGATTATTGAATTGAACAAGGGAGTAAAGTACAAATAGTCCTGAAATTGATCCAGCCAACTTTTGATCACTAATCTCTCCCTGCAAAGAGAAAGATTTAATACTTTTCAAAATTTCAAAGTCAAGTCTTCAGTATATTCAAATTCAACTCTCTAGTATACAGATGCTCCTCAACTTACGATGGGGTTACGTCCTGATAAACCCGTTGTAAACTGAAAATACAGTAAGTCGAAAATGCCTTTAATACATCTAACACGCCAAACATCATAGCTTCACGAGGCCCTCCTTAAATGTGTTCAGAACACTTACATTAGCCTACAGTTGGGAAAAATCACCTAACACAAAGCATATTTTATAATAAAGTGTTGAATAATTTATTGACTACTGTACTGAAAATTAAAAACAGAATGGCTGTATGAGTACTCAAAGTCCAGTTTCTACCGTGTGTCACTTTTGCACCATCATACAGTCAAAACACTGTTACGCTGAGGCATCCTAAGTCAGCAACCACCTGTGTATATGCTCTTCTGGTTTAACTGCAGTGCAGTGCTATGCTTATGAAATCACTTAGAAATTGACATTCTGTTTTAATGTGTAGTATTTCAGTTTTCAAAAAAGAATACACTTTATAATTTACAAAACTATATGGAGTCATAAACTTCATAGATTTATATATATGCATGCATCTTTGGTTAGGGTTGTGGGTAAATTTGAAAAGCTACGCATTACCCTCAAATTTATATAAACCTCTACCTTTAACAAAGTAATTTCATATAGCTTTCATCTTGGGGCGTCCCCTTACAAAATGGATGCATGGACTTAGGTAGGGCTCACTTAACTATCTAATAATGGAGTTTTTAAATATAGACACTAGAATATATTCTGCTGTTTGTTCCAAAAACCCTCTTCTTCGTTTCTCTTATCCCACCCACGTCCAAATATAGCATGCCAAAAACAAGATTGTCTGTGACATATCTGTCCTGTCACAGACAAGCACGGATTAAGAGGACCAGATCAGAAAATGTGTGTATACTAAGTAGCTCAAAGACAAAGGTAAAACTTTAACGCAAAGAAAATACATTCAGAGCTTTCCAAGTCCCAATTTCTTCTGCTTTTACAGTTCAGCCTAGTTAGTTGTCCTCCACGCCCCCCGCCCCACGCGCGTTTGCGTTTTCTTAATAAACCCACAGCAAGACCTAGGGCGGGAGTGAACCACAGCGCATGCGCCGTAGGGAGCGACCTCAACAGCTAGGGTGCTGTTTGGGCGGGGCCTGGGCGGGGCCAGACGCGCGCGAGATTTGAATTTCCTCTGCGTGCCGTCAGTGCCCGCGCAGCGTTGAGTTGCACAGCGGTATTCTCACCAGGCCCTGCAATCGGTGGGCCACAGTGCCGGCCACAGAGATGGTGGAAGGACCAGGCTGTACTCTGAATGGAGAGAAGATTCGCGCGCGGGTGCTCCCGGGCCAGGCGGTGACCAGCGTGCGGGGAAGCGCTCTGCGGAGTCTGCAGGGCCGCGCCTTGCGGCTCGCAGCCTCCACGGCTGTGGTCTCCCCGCAGGTGAGCTACTCCTGTAACAGGCCATGCAGTCAACAGGGGGGAAATGGAATAAAGACCCCATCAGGGTTCCAGGATTTAAAGTGTCATCTCTTTGCTCTGGCCCAGGTTTCCTGGGGTCCCACCTTTCACAGAGTTTATCGTCACTTTACTGTAGGGAGAAGTCGGTCCTAGCGCGCCTGCGCAGGAGAGGAGGGCTAGCGTTCTGGGCTCACGCTGCCTGAGCAAGATGCCATAGGGGAATCCAGTGAAGGTGTTTTATCCGAGTCACCTTAGTTAACTTCTTTATGATACCCACATGGTTTCCCATGTCTACAGCTGCATTTTTTACTATTGATATTATCAAATCTCTGCTACCTCTGATATGTTTTCTTCGTCCCATTTTAAGCTTTTAGCATAAAATTCTACTTTCTTGCTTGCCTAATCTGCAATTTGTAAGTATATCACAACTAGTATATAATTCTAAAACTACACGTAGAAAATTTAGCACTAACTTCTCACTCAACTTCATATTGCCATCTAATTAAGGAGCAATGAAACCCAGTTCTGGTTCCCTTAAGTGAATTTATTTCTTTTTAAAGTAAACTAGCACAGCTTCTTGCCACTCAGGCATTCATTGCAGACGATGTGGTATTCATTTGGCCAGAACTTGTACTAAAAATATTCTGATTAAGGCATCATGTTTTAAAAGCCCTTTAGATGTGTGGATGATTGTTATTTCATGCCTACATGCAATATTGCACTGTATTTCAATTTCTTCTGCAAAGCTTCTTTATAGCCTTTGGTCCTGGAAGAAAAAGTTACCTGCTATGAAATTAGCATACTTACAACTTGAAAGAAATGAGGTTCTAAGTCTAAAAAAATATATTTTCAAACTTGGGAAAAAATAAGTTTTACATCTCCTTCCAATTGCCCTTTTGTTTATTTTGACTTGATATGCCAGTAAGTACTCTGTACCTATTTTTTTTTATTATTGTTATAGTGTTTCTAAAATCGTTTCAGGGTACCACAGAGATGGATTTTAGATGGTTTCTTAAGAATATTAATATTTATGAAAATTACTCATTCAATAAAATTTTGAATACTCAAGACACCTGGGGAGCAAAAACAAATACTTCCTCTTTTGGAGCCTATACTTCAGTTGGGAAGACACAAAGACATTCATTAAATAATCACCTAAAGAAATATGAAGTAGTAAGTTCTGTGAAGGAGAGATACACGATTCTTTAAGGACTTGTAGGAAGACCTGGGAAGACTTCCCAGGGAAGTAGCAAAGCTGAGGTGTGGGCCGGGTGCAGTTGCTCATGCCTGTAATCCCAGCACTTTGGGATGCTGAGGTGGGCAGATCGCCTGAGGTTGGGAGTTCAACACCAGCCTGACCAATATGGAGAAATTCCATCCCTACAAAAATAAAAAATTAGTCAGGCATGGTGGTGCATGCCTGTAATCCCAGCTACTCAGGAGGCTAAGGCAGGAGAATCGCTTGAATCCAGGAGGTGGAGGTTGCAGTGAGCTGAGGCTGCGTTATTGCACTCCCGCCTGGGCAATAAGAGCGAAACTCTGTCTCAAAAAAAAAAAAAAAAAAAAAAAAAAGCTGAGGTGTGCAGGGTGAGTAGAAGCTATGCAGCTCAGGGATTGGAAAAGGAAAAAGACTGAAAGAAAGCCAGAGTAGACACTGCCCTCTCATTTAGGAGTCGACTGCAGAAATCCAGGTGACAAATTTGGGGTCAAGTGCTGGTGGTGGAGATGAAGACAAGAGAATCACTATGATGGGAGGGCTAAGCAATGGATATGACATGAATATACTTAGGGATATCGTCATTTACATCATTCAACCACAACGTATTTTGTGTTAGGTTTTATGCTAGCTCCTGCGGATACAAAGTTGAGTAGGATATGCTTTCTGCTGTGAGAGTCCAACCTAATGTTTTAAATAAATATCACCTCATTGGTATTTAGGAAAAATAGCTTAAACATTTCCTTTTAAATTTTGTTGTGATTATCTCTGATGGTATGGCATGAGATGCTTTTACATTTCATTCAGTCATGAAAAAGGATAACCCTATGCTAAAGGATTAACCTGATTCTACAGATGAGGCAGATGAGGCTCAGAGTGACTTTAAGTAAGTTTGCCCAAGATCACATGTCTAGTAAGGGGCTAAACCAGGGTTTGATTTTTCTTTAAAACTCCAAAGCCTACCCTCTTAACCATGCCATAGCTCCTCTCAGCCATAAAAGATTCAGTAGGATCTTTATTGCTTTTTTAGCATACAACGGTAAGAACACCATAATGCGCAGTATGTAGTAGTGGTTATTTATTAAATAGAAAAGTGCAATCTTGGATTTTTGGCTGTGTCTACCACCATTTTTAGTTTTGTTCGGTTGAGTCAATTCTCTTATATCTATTCTGATAATTCTCTTCTAACAGCTTCTATGGCCATGTTTGGATTGCACAAAAGAGTGCAGCCTGATAATATAATACAAATGCTTCAGTAATGGTTAGGCAATTATTAACATCACTTGGCAGCAATATTCAATAAGTTATACCCCACACATAAAAAGCCTGGCATTTAAAGGTATTATTTTTGATACCTTGATAGAAAGAGGCATTAAAAATTGGAATAGGTCTTTGTGGTTAGTATCAGGAATCTGGTTCTATGGACACTGGATTTTAAAATCAATATGGAAGGAATACATTCTTTGAGGCTGTTGGTAAACTTCTAAATAATTTACTATGGCTTCATTTTCTGGGACTTTGATCTGAAAAAAAAACATAATTATAACCTTTTGTACACATGAAGAGTCTTTTGCATTTTAGAGGGATCCATAGTAAATTTCATTAAAACATGGTAGGTTGTCACAAACCTCTGGCAAGATCATTACTGTAACAGATGATCCCATGTCTCCTAGGCATTTATGCCAAAGAGTTAAAGCTATTTAAATGTTTCTGCTACTGGCTTGAAATGATTAGTTTTCACAAGGCAGCATTTAAAAATAATTTAATAACTGCATACTGCATTCTTTACAGTGCAGTAAACATGGAAAAAGTTACTAATGAGAGCTAAAGAAATATTTAATGGGCATTCAAAATAAAATATTTAAACCTCAGATAATCATACCAAAAAACAAACCAAAAAACACTACTTCAGTAGTTATTGCCATAATGGACTGTTACTGTGTCATATAGCATTCCTCTTTGTTACAGTATAAAGTTTATAGAGAACACACTTGAATGCATGTCTGCCTGTGACAACTGATCCTCATTTTGAGAAAACCTAGCCATAGAAGATCCCAGCATCTGCTAGTCATGGATGTACTATATTATTTTTCTGAGTCGTGATCCACTGTCTTGTCAGCATAAAATTGTGCAACAGTGTAAGCAAATTGCATAAAACTCTGCTGGAGATTGTGGAAACTTATGGTAAGAAACAATATTGGAATATAAATGAACATATCTGGTTAATGAGCTCTGAAGAGTCAATCCTTTGATTTTAATTGTTGGGTGGATACAATATTTTAGTGAAATCATATTTAATCTGCATGTGTTTTCAATCTCACAAAACAGGATATGAAACAGTTTATAAGCATTCATTTTATTTGAAACATGGTCTGATTATTTCCATCACTCCTTAAAATTTGATACATGTATTTAATATGCCAGCTATTTATCGTTATATATGCTTCACAGTGTCAGGAACTGAGGAGACATTTAATAAAAGTTGAATGGATGGAGAAGAACAAGGTTTTGAATAGTGCAAAATGATTAAAGATTTAGAAATAAATTCCATTTGGACTCTTTCATTATGAGAATGTGTATATTTTGTTGTGCATGTTATATGGAAATTCCTACTACCAGAATATAAACCAGGTAGTAAATTTTCCTTCTTCAAAGTGGGGGAAAAAAATCATGGCTCATTTTGTTGCCATTATTTAAAGAAATGAGCTAATCTACAGAGATTCATTTTCCAGCAAAATGAGGCTCATTTCTTTAAGCATCTGAAGGGGATTTCTAAATAATTTAGAGAACATGCATTATATACTTCCTTACCTTCTTAAATGGATACTAATAATGATTTCTCCGTAATGACTCAAGATCATCATTATTGGTATCCAGAATCCTATGGAATCATGAAACAAGGGATAACAAAGAACAGAAACATTCTTACAAAGGAGGAAAAAGGGGAGGTGATTTTCCATGGCCATTGTAGCTTTTTATCCAAGATGAACATATTCGGCATGCTGCAGAGAAGAGAGCATCTGATCATCTTGATTTTGAATTCCCATTTTTTTGTTACTTCCTCGTCTGGAGATGCTTATTGTCGCATCTTAGCTTATTTGGTCAGGATTAAATTAAGCAGCATGTAAAATTCTTAGCTTAGTACCTAGCAAAATAAACATCCTGGGAATTGTTCCTTTTTCTTCTGGATCAGAGCTTTCTCACCAGACCCATTTATCTGAGGAACACCCTATTTTTATGAAGGGTTTGTAATCATTTGGTGCCTTCAGATAAGGTACAAAGTCTTTAGTCTGAGTAAGTGCTTGAAGGTCCTGCACTTAGAAAATTGTAGAAATGAATGGGCCTGAGGACCTCTATTTTGTTGTTTAGAAATCACTTTAAAATTATATTCTTTGATGACTTCGATTGGTATTTAAGAGATTTCTGATTAAAAAGTGTTGTTGTAGGCCGGGCGCGGTGGCTCACACCTGTAATTCCAGCACTTTGGGAGGCTGAGGCGGGCAGATCACGAGGTCAGGAGATTGAGACCATTCTGGCTAACACAGTGAAACCCCGTATCCACTAAAAATACAAAAAATTAGCTGGGCGTGGTGGTGGACGCCTGTAGTCCCAGCTACTCGGGAGGCTGAGGCAGGAGAATGGCGTGAACCCAGGAGGTGGAGCTTGCAGTGAGCCGAGATCGCGCCACTCCACTCGAGCCTGGGCAACAGAGCGAGACTCCGTCTCAAAAAAAAAAAAAAAATGTGTTGTTGTATTGGGGGGAAAAGTGTGTGAGGAAAAGAGGAGAGAGTATGAAAGTAAATATGGTATTTTCTTCTCTATAGGGAAAATACTTAACT
This sequence comes from Pan troglodytes, assembly GCF_028858775.2. Lineage (NCBI taxonomy): Eukaryota > Metazoa > Chordata > Mammalia > Primates > Hominidae > Pan > Pan troglodytes. The sequence goes on from NC_072401.2 coordinate 178,976,164, forward strand.
GCACTAGGGTTGAAACATTTATCTATGGAAAAGTCTTATTCTGCTCTAAAAAGTTTATCTTCCTTGTCCATCCATGGATAGGCAGGATAAATGGTAATCAGCACAATAAAACATGTGCTGTCTCTGAAAATACATGTTGTTTTGAAGATTTCATATTATTAAGCCACTTGAAAATGGGAAGGTGAACCCTTCTCAATCATACTTAAACTTGTGTCAAAGGAGATTTTCGTCTTTATTTCAGAAAAAACTAAAAAGGATGAAATGTTCAAATAATACAGTAATGGATTATAAGGGTCAACATGAGAAAGTCAAGTGTATATTGGACAATTGCGTATAGTTATAGCAAAGATAACAGGCTTATGGAAATTAGTTTTTGAATTTGGGCAGCAAAAGCTTGTAGAGAGCAGTGATAACCCTAGATTCTATGGTAGGACAAGTGAATATCTTATAAATCTTAGGTTTATTGCAAAAACCTTGCCCAGTTTGTACACAATAGCTCTTAAAACAAGTAGAACAAACCATTACCAGTATACCAGAATTTTACCTTAAGATGGAGTTTTAAAAGAACAGTGAAAGATATATCCAGGTGCTTGCAATGGCCAATCGTAAGTTGAAAATTTTATTTTATCCCAAGTATATTATCCAGAGCTGATTATTTTAGAAATGATAGAGTACCAGGAATCCGCTGACTTGGGTAAACCATCTGCATGATAGACAACTGAATAAAAAAATCTTGATGTGTCATTTCAAAACCAAAATTAAGCACCGTACTACCACCTGTCCACAGAAGGTGCATTTAAAGACACCCAGCGAATGCCAGAAACCATGCATAGTATGGAACCCTATATATGCTATCTTTTTTCCTATACATACAACCTATGTTAGTTTAATTTATAAATTAGGTACAGTAGGAGATTAATAGCAATAACGAATAATAGAACAGTGATGACATACTGTAATAAAAGTTAATGTGGTATCTCTCTCTCTCAAAATATCTTATGGTACTGTACCATGAGTAACTGAAACTACAGAAAGTGAAACCTTGGATAGGGGAGAACTACCGTATTGGATTAGATCTTTTTAGAGCAACAATTAAATGCTAAGTAAACTTGTCAAATAAAAACCAGGCATTCTAGGGCTGGTTGCTAAACACAGAGGAACTCCTCCCTAAACCTTCCCATATGGTTCATTTAATTTTATGGGAAATTCTGGTAAGTGGAGTATTTTACTTCCGTTATAGCTTTTAGTAGTCATGAGAATTTGGTCCTGCTATGTTTAAATCTCACTCCATTGCAGGTAATTAGAAAATAAGATATTGGGATGTTAATGAATTTTAAAAGGAGATTAAGTAGATGGTAGAGTAGAAGATTTTGCCAAGATATCTTGGGAAAAGTCAAGCAGGATGGGGATGGTGGGAGGGGAAGAAGTGAATGTTATTTTAAAGCCACACTTGGTTTTCAGAGCTAAAGGAGGAGGCATCTGTTTAATCCCACAAATGTTCACTGAACCTCAGGCATTGTGTAAAGCCATCAAGGATATTAGCTAAACTTGTTAGTGTCCCCAGCGAGCTTATAGACAGGGGAGAAATGCAAGTCACAGACAAGTAATAATTCAGTATAGTAAGTACTATGACAGTGGTTTAGAAAATACTATGCGAAATTTGGCAGGTAGAAAGCCTCAAGATTATCCTACTGTCCAGGTGGGGAAACCCTCGGCCCAGAGAGAATTACAGACTATATATGTGAGCAAGGAAGAGGTTTTACTAACATTGCATTTTAATACCCAAATACCATCGGGTATTAAAAAAGGAATTCTTAAACGTATTCAAGCCAAGGTCATATAGCATCTGTACCTAGAAGAGTTTCTGCTGCACTGAAGTCATTTGATATTTTTAGGTTAATGTTTTTCTATAAGTTAATATCTACCGTGAATTCCTTCACTTGCTCTTCTGTCAACATGTATGTTACAATATTAACATTCATCAGGCGATAAACATCTTTTTTCAACATTGGTAATTTCAGAGTTTTCATTTTTTAAAGATCATATTGTATATTGTTTTTAGTTGCAGAGACTAGGGTGAAACACCAGTAGAGCAAATAAGACGTGTATTACACCTTTAAGACTTTAGTTGGAGGTTCTCTTTGAAGCTCTGTCAGCTAGGACAACATATTTCAATTTCCATTGACAGCCATGTGAAGATATATAATGGTCTCATGCATTTTAAGTATATTGGGGGCTTTGTATTTTTGACTCCTTTTCCTTTCACAACAGAGTTTATTTACAAGGGAACGTATGACCTTTTTTCTTGTTAATAAGTGGCGCAGTAAACATAAGGTTTGAAGAACTAGCCACCAAAACTTTGTTTTGCTAAATGGCCACATCATTTTCCACGGTTAGAACTTTTTTTTTTTTTTTTTTTTTTTTGAGATGGAGTCTTGCTCTGTCACCCAGGCTGCAGTGCTGTTGAGAGATCAGCTCACTGCAGCCTCCACCTCCTGGGTTCAAGCGATTCTCCTGCCTCAGCCCCCCAAATAGCTGGGATTACAGGCATGCACCACTAGACCTGGTTAATTTTTGTGTTTTTAGTAGAGTTTTCGTCATGTTGGTCAGTCTGGTCTCAAACTCCTGACCTCAGGTGATCCTCCTGCCTCGGCCTCCCAAAGTGCTGGAATTACAGGCATGAGCCACCGTGCCTGGCCACCATGGTTAGAACTTGCTAAAATCTCTGATAGATGACAGTAGATTTGCAGATATAGATGTCTGCTCCAGGATAACCTTTGATGCCTTGAGGCATAAATCCTGGAAATAATAAAAACTTCTTTCAAAAAAACCTATCCCTCAGCATTGGTTATGAGGGACGTTTCAGCCGTTCTTTTCATAAACTGTACATGGAACCATATTCCCCACAGTGCAGGTTCTATAGAATCTTGAGGCAGGATCTTATAGGCTCATTTACCACATAGGAATTCCCTGGGGGAAAATCTCTGGTAGAAATCAGGATGGCTAGTTTTGAGTCTCTTCCTAATAAATATTATTAGGAGTCCTAAGCATTTTAATATTGGGGTAAAAAGAAGTTGAGGTTTCCATTAAGAACCCTTACTTTTGTCAGTTTTTTCCTGTTTGTTTTTTCAATTGATCTCACCTGAAATGTATGTCATATGGTGGTTTGAGGTTAAATGATACAAAAAATTTTACACATTATTTCTGTAAGTATTTTGGTTTGCCAATTACAACAAAACTCAATGGGGCAGTACTGCTGAATTAGATTTGGGGGTTTTGATAATGGGGCAGTTGTCTTCATGGAGTAGAAAACTTCCCCAGGAAATTGGCAGAGTTTTCAGAACTGATAGAGTAAAATCAGAAAATCTATCTACTACTCTTCCTCTTGTTCTCTGGGCCGTGGCATACAAGGGCCTTTGCTCTGTCATTCCTTTTGCCTGGATCATGACTCACTTATTTAAAACTTGCCCAAATTTCAATTCCTTGATGAAATTATGACTGCTCCTTTAAAATTGCAACCCATTGCACCCTCCCCCAATCTTGATCTCTCCTTTTCATCTCCATCTCTTTTCCGAATGTTCTAACATACTGTGTTATTGTGTTTATTGCCTACTCTTTTTCTACTCTTTTTCCTTACTAGAACATAAACTCCATGAGGGCAGCTGGTTTTAGTTGTTTTATTTATGGATGCATCCCAAGCATCTAGAACAAGGCCTGACACATAGTGGAAGGTCAGTAAACTTTTCTAAAATGAGTTTATCCAGGTAAACAGCCATTTTTAATGGGGAGGAGGATCATCTTTCCAGATGCCATGTGCCACTTTTGTTGTAGACAAAGCCAGGTGAATAACATGAACTGTTATAGGTGTTGGCTTTTGGAGTTTTTAACTAAATGGTGTAAGTTCTTGTCAAAGCTGTTAACTTGGTGATGTGAGCAGACTTCACATGAGACATTTGGGACTCGTGTACTGTCTTATTAGGTGTTGTGACAGCACTGTCTATTTCAAGGTTACTTCTCTGTCTCTTTGCTAGTAGCCATTATAAAACCTGGTAAAGTCAGAACTAAGCAGAAGAAAGAAGGTCCAGGTAGGGAGAAGACAAGTAGTGAGTGCAGGCCAGTCAGATGGTTTCCCATCTTGGAAGAAGGGAAGAGAGCCAGTCAGGTGCACTGAGAAGCAGTGATATGGTAGCTGACATAGGATTTCATAATTGGCCAATCGGACATTAGATAGATGTTGAGTTTCAGCTTTAACTTTTTTAAATTTCTTATTTTTAATTACAGTAGGCTTTTGGGGGAACAAGTGGTGTTTGGTTACAAGGATAAGTTCTTTAGTGGTGATTTCCGAGATTTTGGTGCCCCTATCACCTGGGCAATGCACACTATACCCAATGTGCAGTCTTTTATCCCTCACGCCCCTCTGTCCCTCCCCGCAAGTCCCCAAAGTCTAATGTGTCATTCTTATGCCTTTGCATCAGATGTAACTTATAAAACTTAAAGGGGTAAAGGAGATTAAAGCACAGGAGTGGCAGTAGTAGCAAATTCTTTCCTACCGAAGAAGCAGGGAACGCTACTACATAGAGAGAGAAGGGTGTGTGTGTGTGTGTGTGTGTGTGTGTGTGTGTATGTAAAATGGGATAACATTCATCACCTGGCCTCTGCTGGGAGCTCTAAGAAAAGCTAGAAAATTTCACAGGGTATGGCTAAAACAAGTTGCTAGTAAAGAATATTGGAAAAAGATAAGAGATTGTTGACATTGGAGTGGTGGGGAAACAAGGCTCTGACCGTTGACTTATAAATGTGGGTTTAAAATGTTAGTAAGAACTTAAATCTGAGATCCTGAAAATGTACAACCTAATCTATATTGAGACAAAGATCTATATCTGCTTTGTATATCATCATCTTAAAAGTGTCCTGGCAAGTTTATAAGAACTTTTTACATACTGATTGGTTGTCATGGAAACCTACCTTAAAACCCACTATTGTAATCTATACTTGGCCTGAAGTGTATGTATATAAGTGACTTAAAGTCTCGTGTTAGGGAGAAAAGCATCAAGATTCTTGGTGTTTCTCAATTCAGGGCTCTAAAAGATTGACTTATATAAAAAGAAGGCAAATGTGTTTTTTCCTCACTGAGTACTCAAGCCTGCCTTCCCAGTGCTTGATAATTATTGATAGGTACTAGAGTTCATCCCAGAAAGGGCAACCAAAGACTGAGCTTTGAGGACATGGTGGCATATACCTACAGTCTCCAACAGGTTCTTTTTTTGTGATTTGTGCAGAACAGGAAGTGACTGCTGTCTTTTTTTGTTTGTTTTTTTGAGACGGAGTCTCGCTCTGTCTCCCAGGCTGGAGTGCAGTGGCGTGATCTCGGCTCACTGCAAGCTCCACCTCCCGGGTTCACGCCATTCTCCTGACTCAGCCTCCCGAGTAGCTGGGGCTACAGGCGCCCGCCACCATGCCCGGCTAATTTTTTTTGTATTTTTAGTAGAGACAGGGTTTCACGGTGGTCTCGATCTCCTGACCTCGTGATCCTCCCGCCTCGGCCTCCCAAAGTGCTGAGATTACAGGCGTGAGCCACCGCGCCGGGCCTGCTGTCATTTTTAATTACTCCTGTGCATTTAATTTATCTGTCATTCTAAGCCAGTGATTGATTCTCCAGTTCTTAAACAAGGGAGGGATAGATAAAGCCAGTCGCCTGAACTTCAGGCAGTTGGAAAATTCTGGCATTGACTGTAGCTATTTCAACCTTGAATGGGTTTAGTGGAAGAATAGTGTCTGTCTCTTTTTTTTTCTTTATCTCCCTGTTATCTCTCTTTGAGCTAAGTACTGTGATTGTATCTTAACAAAGACCAATTTAGTGAAATAAAGAATAGAGTGGACATGTCATCTTAAGCATTTAGAATGACAAATGTCTGTAAAACCAAAAGTTTGAGAATCACTGAACAATATCATTTCACTCTAAATTGAGGAAAAATTGTGACTTGTTTCTAGACTCTGTATCTAAAGCTGTTTTATAATTATATCTTGACATTTCCCCACTCCCACTGCCCACCAAGGTTTCATTCAGAATCTTCTGAGGATCCTTAGGCCCATTTGAGAAAAACACAAAAGAAGTTAGAGGTAAACGAGGATATTACCTTAGACTGAGTTAATGCGTAGATGTAATTCTGTGTACCCTATTTTATCTTATATAATAATTATGCATGTCTTAAGTTTTACATTTTTATTACATTTTGAGTTTAAATTAAATAAGCTTTATAAAACATATATAAATAATAAAAAAAGACATAAGAAACACCAGTATACATAATGCTCAGTTTAAGAAAAAGGGCATTACTAAAATCTAAACCAAACGCCCTTTCTTTTCTTCTCCCACAGAAGAACCTACATTTTATATTTTTGTTTTCTGTTTAATTCATGTTTATAATTTCCTCGAATATCTTACAGGATTCTGCCTATATGTTGTCATTCTAACAATATATTGCTTGGTTTTGGAAGGCTGATGGGGGAAAGGGAATATGAGTTTATTTTTTCTTTATTCTTAACATTGTGCTTGGAATAGGACAGGTCTCAAATTAGATTCCCCTACTCAGGGGCCCGCAGGTTTTTATCTCTGATCTCCTGCACCCTCACAAGATGTGAAAATTGAAGCTCTCATTCCTTAGTTTCATGTGAAAATTGAAGCTCTCATTCCTTAGTTTCAATCAATGCTCTTAGGATAGATGCTGGCTTCACAGCTCTCCCTACTACCTCTCAGGGTTCTCTCCCGCTTTTAGTTTCTGACCTTTTATTATTTCATACTAGCTTAAAAGTTCATCGGTGAAGTTAAAAATATTTTGTTTTCATATTTTATCATCTGTCATTTGTAGCTGTTTTTATCTGACCACTCTTTCAGGGAACTTGGCTATATACTTCTGGAAATGGAAGAACCTATATTCCAGTTTTTAGTTTTAGAACATTCGTGTTGTATTCCTATGCTTTCTTTTCATATGCGCAGAGCTATATGGTCCTGGAAGAAACTTTATTTTGATTGTCTACCAATTACTTTTTTTCACTTAATTTTTTTGGCCTCTCTCTCTTTAAATGACTGCATAGTGATTTGACAAAATGTATGTAAACAGCCGATTACATTACATGACTTGTTGGAGATTATTCTTCTCATTGGAATGCACCTGGGCATGAAGTAATATAAACACATTTAAGAATTAAATAATGATTTTGCTTAGAGTTTGTGTGTGTGTGTGCTTATGTGTGTACATGTATTTTCCACTAGGCTGCTGCGCTGAATAATAATGATTCCAGCCAGAATGTCTTGAGCCTGTTTAATGGATATGTTTACAGTGGCGTGGAAACTTTGGGGAAGGAGCTCTTTATGTACTTTGGACCAAAAGCCTTACGGTAAGATAAGCCTGTAGGATACATCTTATCTCTCTATATTTAAAGATGCGTAGAAGGCTAGATGGAGTTTGCCGGGTGTCACATTTAATCATATAGGAAGTACTGTGTTTTTAAGAGAGCTCCAATATGAGAGGTTGTGATTCTATCATGGAAATCAATAAACAGCAGAAGAATAAATTCTGATGTCATCATCACTTGGAAGACAGTCATTTTACAGGGCTTCCCAAGATGTATTAGAGCAACACATCTGTTTTGCTAGTCCCCAAGCTTCCTATACCACAAGTCTCTCCTTGTTTTTACCGAATGCTTATTGTATTCAGTGACATTGGTTACTTTATATTTGTGACAGGCCCTAGTTTGGTTTAAATGTATCACTTGATCTTTAAATATTTTTCTGGCTTCCTGCTTTCTCTGAAGCCTTGAATGGAATTTGGAAATTTACTTAGAGAATGTAAAAACTTTCCAGAGAAATAACAGGTTCTCCATTGTTTCACAGTTCCCATGGAAATTCATGGCTAATATACTGGCAGAGAAGGACTAGCAACCTACTCCCTTTGTTGACTTAAAGATAAAAAAGTCAAAATATATGTAATTGTGATGCATGATCACATATTTAATTTTTGCAGGAAAACGAAAGCGGCCTTTGAGTTAATATGTCTACCCAATCTCATTCTGTCTTTTCTGAGTTTAGCCTAAGCTTTTGCCAACTGTAAAAATTGATACTGCTTCCTCAAATCGTTTTTAGTGCTGTTTAAAGATACTGACCACAGTTATCACCTTTTTCTTAAAAGAAAAGACCCGTTCCTGGACCCCAGGCTAACCAAAGGTGAATAATTGTCACAAAGAGATGATACTAGATGCTTGTTCTTTATTGCATCTCATCTACCACATATTTAGAGTAATCCAGGGTTTATGTAATTGCTTTTCCTTTGAGGTGTTCTCTTTTCATTGTCAGCAGCTGCTGTCCTTGGACAACATTGTCACTTCATGGTTTTGCTTAGTCTGGAATTGGTAACATCAGCGTATGCCTAGTTGTTCATGCAGTAATGATATATTGCAGGTTACACTGCTGCTGTAGTAGACTGATGTGATGGAAAACTCGTAGCTCTGGATAGAGTAGTACACAATGGGATCTATGCACGATAGTTGAAAACATTGATATGTTATTGATTCTCTGGTGTTAGGTACAGATTTATTTCTGTAAGATGAGAGGGGGTTTTTATCAGGTGCTCTCCACCAGACTGATAAGAGGGAAGTCATTTCTCAGCACACGGCTGTCAGTAAGTGTTCCATGAAGTTGTAAACAAGGACAATCACTTCTTCAAACTCATTGAACTAGTGCCCTCCCTGGAGAGTACCTATGTCAGTATATGGGTGGGAAAAATGCAGTGGCTTGCTTCCTTTCAGTTTCCTGCAGCCATAACAACTATTGGACGTAACAATTCAAGGTCAATGGCAGATCTGCTGTTGGAATCTGAACCTAAAATCATTTGCTCCTCTTTTCACAATGTAACAGAAGTTCAAAAAATGTACTTCCAACCTGTGCTTCTTAGAGGAATGGATAACTCTCTCAAAGAAATGTGATCTTTTTGTGAGGCTGCAGGTCTGTGCACCTGCAATAGAAATGTAGTCTTCATTTTTGACTTCTGCCTCCCACCCACCTGGCTCGTCTGCATTTGATAGAGCATATAGCAGGAAACACTTTTAAAGGTTGCTCACAGTTTTCCCTTGATACCCAACTTTTCACAAGCAAAATTGCCCGCAGAGTTTAGTCATAAAGTGTGTGCATCTCACAGGTCGGGCCATGAATCTCCTGGGATTCATTTGTTAATGAAAGTAGAATACAAGCATAGCCCTCTAAAAGAATCTGCCCTGTAAAAATCCACACATCAGAAAGATACAAATTAGAGATTGATTACTTCTCTACCTACTAAGTGGTATATTCAGGTGCTCCTGATAGTGCCAAGGAATACTAAAAATTATTTGATACACATTTATTTTAGGAGCACTATTGTGGTGTTATGTGTGATTAATACCTGTACAACTTCTGAACACTTTCCAGTAACTCTTCAACTAAAACAACACAAACGTCACTTGAAGTTTTTGCTACAAATGTAACAAGTACTCAGTAGAGAAAACTGAAAAATAATGAAAATAAGTGTAAAGTAATACATTCTCAATCCCACTACCAGGTGTAATCTTTATTAACTTTGGATGCATACATTGCCACATTGCCAGTATAGTGTGTGCGAATGTTTATATGCATGTTCACCCAGCTGCACTCACACTTAAGCTATCATTTTAATCAAAATGGACATAGCTGTTGCATTTTGGACTAAAATTTAAAAAACAGATAGATAGATAGATAAATAAATATATTTTTCCAAGACCATTTTCTGTTTCCAGTTTGTGATTTACATGACTCTGGCTTTTGAAGTTATATGTGCTCAGAGACCAGAAACTATATCTGAGATATTTTGGAGGCTTTGCCATTTTAGAAATGCCTTATGCATGATTGATTTTATAATTTATTGGGGTTTAAGTATGAACCTCAAATCAGTTATGCAAGAGATAATATAATGATTCTTTTTAGTTTGCTGAAATGTCTTTATTGAATCCATCATATATTACTTATGAAAGAGTTTTACAGCTTCAACATAGTTTCTGTACTATCATATAACATGTTAGGAGAAATAGAAGTGTACTTTTACTCTGTATAATACTTTAAGATTCATTCATATTGTTTGAAGTATCAGTGATACTTTCTTTTCTTTTACTAAGTAGTCTCCCATTGTATGAACATACCATATTTTGTTAATTCATTCATCAGATGATGGACATTTGGATTGTTTCAAGTTTTTAATATTGTGAATAAAATTGCTATGAATATTCACATACATATGACATATATGTGTGGACATACATTTTCATTTCTCTTGGATAAATTACCAAATGACTTAGAAATTCTAAGTCATTTGGTAAGCATATGTTTGACTTTAAGAGGAATTGCCAAACTGTTCTTAAAAGTGGTGGTACCATTTTACATTCTCACCAGCAGAGTATGAGGATTTCAGTTACTCAGCATCTTTGCCAGCACCTGGTATTGTCAGTCGTGTTAATTTCTGCTATTCTAATAGGTGTACAGTGTATCTCACTATGATTTTAATTTTCTTCTCCCTACTAACTAATGATATCTGATGCAATATGCGTATTTCCTGTTTGTGTATTTTATAGGGTGATGTGTCTATTAATGTTTTCCTTTTTTATTGGATATATTTTTGTATTATTGAGTTATAGTATTCTGCATATATTCTAGATGTCAGTCATTTATCAGATACATGTTTTGCAAGTATTTTCTCCCAATCTATGGCTTTTCTCTTCATTTTCTTAACCATATCTCTTCAAGATTAAAAACTTTTAAGTTTGATGAAACCTAATTTATCAAAATTTTTTTTCATGGTTCATTCATACTTTTTGTGACCAGTCTAAGAAACATCTGCCTAATGCAAATTAATCAACATTTCCTTGTTTGTTTTCTTCTGGAAGTTTTATTGAGTTAGCTCTTCTGTTTAGGATTATGATCTATTTTGAGTTCTTTTTTGTATATGGTACAAGGCAGGAGCTGAACTTTGTCTTTTTGCATGTGTATTTTCCAGCACCATTGTTGACAAGATTATCCTTTCTCCATTGAATTTCTTTGTAACTTTGTTGAAAATTAGTTGACCATATATGTATGGGTCTATTTCTGAACTCTGCATTCAGAAGAATATCAGATAAAGTGATATTCTTTTATCATTTTTCGTGTCTGTCCTTTCACCAATAATACACTGTCTTAATTAAAGTAGCTTTAAAGTCAGTTTAAATTAAGTAGTGTCAGTCGTCTGACTTTATTCTTTTTTTTTTTCAAAATTGTTTTTGTTGTTTTAGTTATCTTTCTACATTTTAGACTTAGCTTGTTGATTTCTACAGAGTTCTTTCTGGCGTTTTGATTGGCCTTGTGTTGGATCTATAGATCAATTAGGTGATAATTCACATGCTAACATTATTGTCTCCCACTCCATGAACACAGTATATATTAATATGTACTTAGATCTTCCTTCATTTCTTTATCAGTATTTTGTAATTTTCAGCTTCAGACCTATTTTATATTTGTAACTAAGTGGGTTTTTTTGGAGCTATTGTAAAGGGTACTTTTTTAAAATTTGAATTTCTAATTGTTCATTTGCAGTGTATGGAAATACAATTTTTGTGTGTATATTGACCTTGTATCCTGCAACCTTGCTGATATGATCTGGCTCTGTGTCCCCACCCAGATTTCATCTTGAATTGTAATTCCCAAGTGTCGAGGTGTGGGGGGGCATGTAATCCCCTTGTGTCAAGGGAAAGAGGCGACTGGATCATGGGGGCAGTTTCCCCCATGCTGTTCTTGTGATAGTGAGTGAGTTCTCACTAGATCTCTTGGTTTTATAAGGGGCTCTTCCCCCTTCTCTTTCTCTTCTCTCTCCTGCTGCCATCTGAAGAAGGTCCTTGCTTCCCTTTCACCTTCCACCATGATTGTAAGTTTCCTGAGACCTCCCAAACCATGTGGAACTGCAAGTCAATTAAGCCTCTTTCCTTTATAAATTATCCAGTCTCAGGGAAGTTCTTTACAGCAGTGTAAAAACAGACTAATACACTTGCTAAACTCGTTATAGTTCTAGTCGCTTTTTCTTGTATACTTTTAATATTTTCTATGTAGATAATCATATCATCTGTGAATTAAAGCAGTTTTATTTTTTCCTTTCTGATCTATACGACTTTTTTAAAAAAAATTTACTTCAAGTTCTAGGATACATGTGCAGAACATGCAGGTTTGTTACATAGGTATACATGTGCCATGGTGGTTTGCTGCACCCATCAACCTGTCATCTAGGTTTTAAGCCTCGCATGCATTAAGTGTTTGTCCTAATGCTCTCCCTCTCCTTGTCCCCCACACCCTATATGCCTTTTATTTCTTTTTCTTGTTTTATTGCACTGGCCAGGACCCCCAGCATGATGTTGAGTAGTAGTGGTGAGAGCAAATAAGTTTGCCTTGTTGTCTGTGATATTAGCTTTATTTTCTTTTATTAAATCAAAAAATTTCCCTTTTATTTCTAATTTGTTGAATTTTTCAAGTATTTTTTCTGCATCTATTGAGATCATCATATTGCCTTTCTTACTTCATTTGTTTATGTGTGGAATTCTATATTGATTGATTTTTAAATTTTGAATGAGCCTTGCATTCCTGGAATATACTCCACTTTGTCATGATGGATTATCCTTTCTATATGTTTCTGGATTCGATTAGTTAATATTTTATTGAGGACTTTTGCTTGTGTCTTCATAAGAGATATTGCACTATGGTGTTATTTTTCTGTTACTGCCTTTGTCTAATTTTGGTATTAGGGTAATGATGGCCTCCAACTGAGTTTTATCTGATATTCCAGAAACATTTGTGTAGATTTGTTATTGGTATAACATCAACTGGTCTGATGTGTTTGGAGTTCCAGAAAGGAAAGAGAAAAAAACAAAAGACATTTTTAAAAGAAGTAATGGCCAAGAATTGTGCAGGATTAACAAAGCTATGGAACAAGGTGACATAATCTAACATTCTTGTAACTGTCATCCTAGAAGAAAGAAAGAACAGAACAGAAGACATCTTTGGATTTAAATGGCCAAGAATTTTCTTAACAAACCACAGATCCAAGAAGCTAAAAGAGCCTCAAACCAAACCAAATGTCCCTCACGCGTACCTAGCCAATGTGCTAAAAACCAAAGATGAAGAGAAAGTGCTGGAAGCAGAGAAAAAGAAACATTACATATTAATACAAAGGAACAAAGCTAAGAAATACATTTACAGAAATTATGTAAGACAGAAGACAACAGAGCAACGTTTGCTGAAAGAAAAACCTCTCAACTCAGAATTCTAAACCCATCTAATATATCTATTAAAAATGAAAGTATAATAAAGACTTTTTCGAAAAAAAGAAGCTAAGAGAATGTAGTAGCAGGAGACCTTCAGTGCAAGAAAAGTTAAAGTCTGTCCAGCATAAGGGATATAATAACAGACAGAAATCTGAACTACAGAAAGAAAAAACTGGGAATGGGAAACTTGGAAGTAAATATAAAAGATGTTTTTCTGTTATGTTCTATATCTAAAGCAAGCATAATAACAATTTATTGTGGACTTTATAACATATGTCAGAGTAAAATGCATTGCAACAATAGTACAAATGAGATAGGAAAATGATGGTACACTAATGTTGTTGCAATATACGTTTTGCATATCATTTGAAGATATGCATATCATTTGAAGATATCACTGAGATAACTTGTATCTCAGTGATATACGTTTTGCATATCATTTGAAGATTTGCATATCGTTTGAATATATCACTGAGATAACTTGTATCACAGTGTAAGATGTGTATTATAAAACCTAGAGCAACTACTAAAAAAAATTCAAAAAGTGGTAAAAGTAATAAGCTGCTATGGAGATAAAATAGAAGTTTTAAAAATGCTCAATCCAAAAGAATGCATTAAAAGATGAACAAAGAACAGATGGAACAAATAGAAAACAATAGTAATACAGTATATTTAAATCAAAGCATAAAAATAATCATATTAAATATAAATAATCTAACCATCCCAATTATTTGTCAGAAATTAATTGAATAAAAACACAAGACCCAACTATAATGTGCCTATAAGAAAACCACTTAAAATATAATGATGCAGGTTAAAATAAAAGGATGGAAACAGAAATACTATGGAAACACTTATCAAAAGAAAGCTGGAGTAGCTAGAATAAAATCAAAGTAGATTTCAGATCAAGGAATATTACTGAGGGTAAAGAAGGACATTAAACAAAGATTAAGGGGTTAATTCATCAAGAAAATGTAGTAATCCTAATAGAAATTCAAAAGATGTAAAGCAAGAACTGCTAGAATGGAAAGGGCAAAGAGAAACTAATATTGTTGAATAATTCAACACTCTCTTGTCAGTAACTGATAGAACAAGTGGGCAAAAATCAGCAAGGATAAAAGACCTGAGCAACACTATCAACCACCTTGACCTAATTGACAAGTAGAGAACATTCCACCCAACAACACATGCTTTTCAAGTGCACGTGGAACACTTAGCAAGATTGACCAGATTATGGACAGCAAAATGAGTCTTAACAAATTTAAAAGTATTGATATCATGGAAGAATCCTCTCTGACTACAACAGAATTAAACTAGAAATTATTGAGATACCTAGAAAAATCTTTTTTTTTTTTTTCTTTTTCAAATGGAGTCTTGCTCTTTCACCCAGACTGGAGTACAGTGGAGGGATCTCTGCTCATTGCAGCCTCTACCTCCCGGGTTCAAGTCATTCTCCTGCCTCAGCTTCTTGAGTAGCTGGGATTACAGACGCCTGCTACCATGCCTGGCTAATTCTTATATTTTTAGTGGAGACGACGTTTCACCACGTTGGCCAGGCTGGTCTCAAACTCCTGACCTCAGGTCATCCACCCGCCTTGGCCTCCCAAAGTGCTGGGATTACAGGCGTGAGCCACTGCGCCCAGATGAAAAATTTTAAGTATTTGGAAATCAATGTGCTTCTAAACTCACCTGTCAAATAAATCACAAAGGAAGTTAGAACATATTTTGAATTGAATGAAAATGAAAACACCAGATCAAAATTTGTAGGAGACAGCTAAAGCAATGCTTGAGGGAATGTTCTGGCATTAAATGTTTTTTATAAATGAATAAAATTCTCTAAGATTTAAGCTTCCATATAAAAAACCAGAAGAATAAGAGCTAATTAAACCCAAAACAGACAGAAGGACGGAAATAATGAAGATAAGAACAGAAATCAATGGAATTTAAAAATGAAAGCAATAGAGAAAAAAAAAATCAATGAAGCAAATAATTGGTCCTTTGAAAAGCATAATAAAAATGAATGACACCAAAAATTGGTTCTTTGAAAAATGTAATAAAAATGATAAACTTTTAGCTCAATGCAGTCCAATATAAACATGGGAGACATATATATAATTTAAAATCTTCCAATAGCTGCATTAACCAAAGCAAAAAGAAATCAATTTTAATAATGTATTTTATTAACCTATACAAAATATTTCAACATATAAACAATATAAACAATTATTGATAAGCTATGTAACTTTTTTATACTAAGTCTTCAAAATCTACTGTGTATTTTATAATTAGAGTACACATTAATTTGAACTAATAACATTTCCAGTGCTCACTTGCCACATGTGGGTAGTGGCTGCCATATTGGACAATACAGCTCACATATAAACACTATGAGGAATGACAAAGGGAACATTACTGCAGATCCTCAAGTTGTTATTTGAATAGAAATAGGACACTATATATTACCTAACAAATTTATGTCCATGAATTCAACAACTAAAATAAATGGACAGATTCCTTGAAAGACACAAATTATCAAAACATACTCTAGAAAAGTAAAAATATGAGTTATTTTCTATGTTTTAAATAAGTTGAGTTGATAGTTTAAAACTTCTCAAGAAAGAAAACCCCAGGCATATTTAAGGAACATGTTCTGTTTTATCTTTTTCATCCTTTTTTCTCTTTCTTAGGTTTGGATAATTTCTATTAATCTATATTCAGGTTCACTTATTCTTTCCTCTGCTCTGTGTGGTCTGCTGGTCTGCTCATTGAAGAAATGTCTTCTCCCTGCTATCATGTATTTTGGTTTCTCTGCTGAAATATCACACCTGTTCATGTGCCTTTATACTAGATCCTTACATATGTTAAATCATTAACATATTAATAACTAATATATAATATAAAATTTGATTAAGAATCAATATTTTAAGTTTAAAATTAATTTAACATTACTTTTAAATCACCTGTCTCATAGATATGACATCTGGTGCATCTTTGGGTCTGGCTCTGTTGACTGCTTTATCTCTTGATATATTTATCTCTTGATACTTTTTTAATCTTTGTGTGTATATATGTGTCTTATCATTTTTTTGAATCCTAGATATTGTCTATAGAAGACAAAAAGCTAAATCCCAGACACCATGTATAGACAAATAAGAGCTAAATAATATTTAAGCTCAGAAACAGTCATGCCTCTTCTGTCAGTCATTAGTGTCAGGGATTGAGTGAGTCTAGTAAAGTAGTTGACCTTCGTTTGAGTTTTGCTTTGTTTGGGTTGGCTTCAGTGCACCAACAACTTCAAAACTCCAGCTGCTACTGCTACTTTATGCCTTGTGTGTGGTCTGGTTTGGCAGTGGATGGTTTCTCTGTGTTGCTGCTCGACTCTCAGCTTTCAGCACATCTTGCATATTCATGTCACAGAGAAAGTCTCTCCATGTTCTTACCTCTCCACCATGTAGACTGCTGTCGCTTGTGACTCAGTGGGAGGCTTATGATGGGGATAGTGGGGATATTTACTTCTGGATTAGCCTGGAACTTGGGCAGGCCTTTGTGTATGTAGAACCCAAGGTCGCAGTTTTCTTAGGGTTACTGTCCCTTGCCCTCCTATGGCAGCCCAACTCTGCCTTGCACCTGTGGGTGTACTTGGGTCAGAGACCTTCCTACCTCTTTTCTGGTGGAAGCAGATTTCTCTTTGTATCATCACAGTATTTTGTGCCAAAGCCGATTTTCTGTTTCAACTCTAGGGACAGATGGCTTTTGCTTCTACCTCACCTTCAACAGGCCAGGGTACCTTTGCCTGGGCTGGGTGGCCGAAGGGTTTCCGCTGCTGTCCTGTGGCAGGCTGCTTATGGTTGTTATTCAGTATAAGACATATTGTTTGGGCAGAGGAAGTTTCCTGTTCCTCCCTCAAGGACAGATATGACCTTTGTTTCTACCTCTCCCTTGGCCCCAGCAGCTTAAAGACTTTTTAAGACTTGGACTTCATCTCAAAGAATTGTTCAAGAAGCAGACAGAGTTTCATGAAGACAGGTGTCATGCCACCAAGAGCAGCTCTTTCAGGTCTCTTGCTGTCACTCACATCTTTCACATGGGCCCACGAGTTTGCATTCTCCTTGTGTCTGGGGCTCCGGGGATTCTAAACTGTCACACCAGCCCACATTCAGTATGTAAAAGTTTGTTGAAAAATTTGCAGTTTTCTGCTTTCCCATTTTTATAGTAGCCTTCTCTTCCTCTTGTGCTCTGCCACAGGTGAAACAATTTGTGTATTCTGACTTTACTTTCCATGGCGGGGCTTGTCACATTTTGGAATTTAGCTTACCTGGTTGCGTTGCAATCTCATGTCTCTGATGGGCTTAAGAAAATGTATGATTTTGTAGATAATGTGATTTTTTTTCTCCTTGTTGGAGTGGTAGCTATGTTCACTTTCAGCCTTCTGCATCCTAAGTAGTAGCAGAACTCCTGTTTTTTTTTTAGCATTGTTAAAACCATATCTTTTTACATTCTTTTTTTTTTTAAATTCCCAGCATAGGTTTTACAACTATTATATTCTACATTTTCCACTCTTTATTACCCTTAGGACACTTCTGACCACTTGAAAATTTTTATAGGCAGTTGCCTTATTTGCAAAATGTAGTTGTCATTAATGTGAAACTGTGACAGTACTGCTTTGTTTATGCTATTTGTGCTTGCTTAAGGATGTTCAGATTATTCTGACAGTGATAGCTTGGAGAATACGGCTGATTCTTAAAACAGGATCAGGGCTTATTTACTAGTTTCTTTAGGAAGATATTTCTAATGAGAGGAATTTTCTTACTATTAATTGAATTTTTAGTTTGGGCACATTTTCATATTAGAACTTGGTTGCAAGTGACAGAAGCCCAACTCAAGCAAGTTCAATAATTATTTATTATCTTTTGTTGACTTTGGCACCAAAAACTTCTTTAAAATTTAAAAAAGCATATGAAGTATCTTACAAAACCTGAAGAGAATACAGGAAGGCTTCAAGGAGAACTAAAGCAAGCAAAGACTAAAAGCTGTTAGGATTCCTCTTCATTTCTTCACTCTGCTCCTCACCGAAATCTTCTATAGTCTTCCTCTTTGCAGGGAGACCTTCCTTTGCTTTGCTGGTGCTCACATTGGGAATCATTCCCATAGACAGCTCTCATATGAGATCTCTTAACGCTAACAGGATCTCCTTGGGTCCTACGTCTTTAAATTCATCAGAAAAATTGACGAATCCGCTTGGATACTGATGGATCTAGCTTGGGACAGGTGTCCATTTCTGAATCAACTGTATCAAAGGCACAGGATCTGAGAAAACGACGGAGACCTGTTCAGGTTAAGCCTAATGCCCACCCTTGGACCAGGCAACTGTGGTTGGCAGGTAGACTTCCATTATGCAGAGTGAATTGTCTCGGGTAACCTTTTGGGTTGGTAGAAGGAGCTTGAGATAGAAATAAGGATCTGATAAAAGTTTCCTAAACTAATTAATTATGAGGAATCCTGAAAAGCAAATGAAACCCTAAAAATGTCGTTTCTTTATGTAATATGGGCCTATGTCCTGGTTTAAAAAAAAAAATAATCAGTATCAATTGTTGTCGCAGTATAGATGTTTACTGTGCCTCAAATATTTTCATGATACTGATACATTTTTTATAGTTTAAGATCAAAGGTACTTAGTAATAAACCCATGAGATGTGTTGGTTTATTGGGGCTCAGTTATAATATCTATTTAATAAAACAAAATAAATAAAAATTTAAAAAAACATTTTATGTACTTTTTTCCTAAAAATGAATTGATTTATAAGACAGAGCCATACTTATTTGATCTAAGGTTCTTGCTGGGGCTACTCCTGCATTTGAATTGGGTCTTAACCTTTGAGATTTTTTATGTGGATGTGGTTTCATTATAGAAAGTGATTTAGAATCCACTTTATGAGCCATGCAGCTGAAAAGATTTTAGATATGATGGCTTCTGGGCATGACAGTTGTACACCTTTCACTGGGGTTGAACTTCCGTAAGTTAAATTATGGAGTACTTACAGGCACACATTTTTCCTGTCAAGAACTATGGGGCATGTAAAATGCATTTATGATTGATAGTAGGGCACACAGAGTTTAAAACCCACATTTTTAAAGTTAGACTGGTTAACCTTGTACAATACTATAACATGGTGCTCCACAATTAGAAGCACAGAGCAGTAGCATTCGCTGCCAAAAGAGCCATATTTATGAACTCAACAAAGCTATGAGGAGAAGGATTTGAAAGGCGGATCACAGTATTTCATCTTGAGAATCATTTTTGATCTTCATCATCAGAGGTCTTACAGAACTACTTTTTTTAAAAAACTGGACATGCTAATCAATCCTATAAAATCTGAAAGGTTACGAATTTTTCATCACTGCCTTGTGGCTTTCAAGTTAACCTTAAATATTTATAAATCTCCTCTTCCCAATACATATAGAGGTAAAAGAAAACGAAAAGAATTGAGGACAATAGCATTTTGACTTGTTCTCTCTTTTTTTTTGATACGTAAGATTTTGCAAAAATAAAAAAAATTATTTCATTGCCTAGTGCAAAACAAGGGGGGAAAAGAGCATTTTAAACTGTAGATATTATTTTGCAATAGGTAATTATTTCCAATCCATTGTGGTTAGAAATAAGGAATTTGAATATTAGTGGCTTTGTAGAATTTATGAAAACACAAACTATAGGCAACTTAAACTTAGCCTTATCTCATCCCAAGCCTTTGAATCTGAGAAAATGCCAAGAGATGCTAGACTGTTCCGTGAATAAAAGATACTTCATCTGACAAGAAAAGAGGAGCAGGGGTGTATTTTCTTGGGCTTATTGTTGGTACCATATTATTTCTTTGAGAAGTTATTTTACTTTTGAGTTGAAAAACTGATTGTCATGTCTTCTATCTTTATAAGGATACAAAGTCATGAGAGAAAAATATATAATAATCTTACCACTGGTTTCTGCCCTTTAAAAGTGTCTATCCTGACTAACATTTGTTTGCTTATAATCCAAAAAAAAATGATAGTACAGGAAAAAAGCTTGATAAATGATATACTTTCTGCCACTCAAAAATGGGTTTGATTTTGTTTCAGGATTCATTTCGGAATGAAAGGCTTCATCATGATTAATCCACTTGAGTATAAATATAAAAATGGAGCTTCTCCTGTTTTGGAAGTGCAGCTCACCAAAGATTTGATTTGTTTCTTTGACTCATCAGTAGAACTCAGGTAAAAAAAATTAAATAAAAGTACTTACGCTGCAATACTGCAGAGCTTGGTTTGGGATGTCACACGTGTAACTAAAGAAACAAATAAACAAACAGTTTGTAATTGATGAAACCTCATTTTAAAGAAGTCTTCAGATAATATAATTTGTAAGGTCTTTATTGTTTGCATATGTAACTCTTATACCCTGATTAACATAAAGGGCTTATAGCAAAGCTCATTTTAAAAGACACTTTGTGAAATTATAACCAGACTTATGATTAATGCGTTTTATATTCCTTTCTATAGAAACTCAATGGAAAGCCAACAGAGAATAAGAGTGATGAAAGAATTAGATGTATGTTCATCTGAATTTAGTTTCTTGAGAGCAGAAAGTGAAGTTAAAAAACAGAAAGGCCGGATGCTAGGTGATGTGCTAATGGATCAGAACGTATTGCCTGGAGTAGGGAACATCATCAAAAATGAAGCTCTCTTTGACAGTGGTCTCCACCCAGCTGTTAAAGTAAGTTTTAACTATTTTTTAAATTATCTGTTGATTTTTCAGTACTGTGAAGGAACCAACGTGAAAGCCTTAACTCTGCATTTCAGTAACACAGTCTCATCAGACTTCAGGTGTCCCGCTTCCCATTTCTACCCAGGTCAATTTCTCGTTGCAGCCGGCTCCTACCACCGCACTTGCACTTACAGTTGCCTTGTGCACACGCTCCCACTCCACATTTCACTCTATCAGTCTTCCTTAACTTGCCCTGCTTTTTGTTCTCTCCATACCAGGTATCCCTTTCAAACATAACATATTTACTTATTATACTGATTGTTTAAAAGCTGTCTCCTTCTGCTAGAACACAGTCTCAAAAGGAAACAAGGCTTTTGTTCACTGAAGTATCCCAACATCTAGAACGTGACCTGTGGTGTATGGTAGGCATTAGATATTAATATTTGTGGAATATGTGAATGAACTAACTCACAACTTATTTTCTCTCTCTGGCATATTAAGTACATGTTCTGCACACGCTTGTGTATTCCTGATTACAGCTGTTGGTGACATTAGAAGCTGCTGTTGTGGAAGGATAGCAATGGAAGGCAGGCAGCAGGGACCAAGGAATAAGTGATCAGTGAGGAAATGAAAGCAAAATGTAGAGCCCTTGTTCACATAGGCCGGAGTGAAGGGAAAATATTGGCCTGCTAGAGGGGATTCCAGGGCAAGACATGAGTTTGTTATTTTATTTTTTTTCTTGTTCTACAACTGCAGAGACTTGAACTTATTTATATGTTGCAAAAAAAAAAAAAAAAGTGGTTAAAGGGCAGAGGTTAAAATTGTAGAAAAGGGAATGGTGATGAATATAGCAATGTTCTAAGAGGGTAAGAGAGGTGAGAACCCTAACCCAGGTAGAATACATACATTTTAGTTTCTAGGGAAGACCTCTACATTAGGGCTTTTATCAAGACCTGTTGCCACTAACTAAATTAATTTTTAGCTCTTTTAGCTGAATTATTTTTTACATAATTGACTCTATTAACTAAATTATCTTTTACATAAACCCAGGTTATTTTTTTACTTTGTGTAGATACTTACTAGATAGTTTTAGTAATACCCAAATCAGTAGGAATGAAGCTTTAAAAGAAGCCAGTTAATGATAGGTCTAGATTAGATTCTGCTTTTTGATACTTGGAACAAGTGAGTTCAGTATGGAAATAATGAAACAGAACTTTAACAAGAGTGAGCTTTTTAAAAATCACTTAGACCTCTACGAAAGTTGTTTTTGAAAAAAAGAGAACCCAGGGTATTGTTGTTATCTGTGATGCACTGAGAATTTACTTTTTATCTCTGCATCCAGCCATCCATCCATCTAGGAAAAGATCATTTACCCATAATGCCTGGGGGTTTAAAAATTAATGACATTGGCCAGGCACGGTGGTTCATGCCTGTAATCCCAGCACTTTGGGAGGCTGACGCGGGCAGATCACGAGATCAAGAGGTGAGACCATCCTGGCCAACATGGTGAAACCCTGTCTCTACTAAAAACACAAAAATGAGGTGGGTGTAGTGGCACATGCCTGTAGTCCCAGCTCCTGGAGAGGCTGAGGCAGGACAATAGCTTAAGCCCGGGAGGCGGAGGTTGCAGTGAGCAGAGATCACGCCACTGCACTGCAGTCTGGCAACAGAGCGAGACTCTGTCTCTCTCTCTCTCACACACACACACACACACACACAAATTTCTGAAATTTAGCTATTAGCTTCTTAAAAGCACGTGCACAATTACTGAAAAAGTACAGTTTAACTTTTCAAGATGTGACTTAATATAGTATGTAAGATTTGGAAAGTAATAAATGTTTTGGATGTATGTAAGTTTTAAAGTTTAAGTGAGCAACTGAGGAATATGTATAATACTCTCATGATGACTATGTTGATTAGATTTTCACTTCTATAGTCACTGATAAGTGATTTTCTTTGTACATGTATGTGTCTGTTTATATGCAGCTTCCCTCAGTATACACAGGGGATCAGTTGCAGTACTCCTGCCTATACCAAATCCATACATACTGAAGTCCTGCAGTTGGCCCTAGGGACACTGCTACACAAAAAGTCAGCCCTACACACATGCAGGCTTCACATCTCACAAATACTATATTTTTCATTCACGTTTGATTGAAAAAAATCTACATGTACGTGGACCTGCTCAGTTCAAACCTGTGTCGTTGAAGGGTCAGCTGTACATATAGATATTCACACACAGGCAACAAGCATGAGGCATCAGATGGTTTCTTTTGGGATTACCATTGACAGCACATGTGCCAAATAATAATTCTGCAAGGGTAACACTGAGATTTATGTTAGGCTGTGTCAGAAAAAAATTCTTCAGTAAGGTCTGTGTCTGAGCTCTTCCATGTGTTAATAAGTACTTTGATATTAATGCATGTATAGAAATGCGTATCTTTTCTAAAGCTCGATAGTGACCTTGGTGGTCATCTACTCCTGTGCCCTTCCCTTCTTTCTGTTTTATATTGTTCTTGGTAATTTTTTTTTTGAGTCCAGCAAGACTTCTCAAGGTGTCTGATAGACAATGCTGAGACTTTGAAGATGTCTAATACAGAATAAATATTCAATAAATGCTTGAATTTACAATTAAAATGTATAAATAGGCATCATATTTTGTCAGTAATATTATCAGTTCAAAATAAAACTACTGTTAATGGTACTAAATAGATCCGTAAGAAATAGAGCTCTAGAAGATATGCATATACGATTGACTCTTGAACAACACAGGAATTGGGGTGCTAACCCCCCCCATTGAAAATCTATATACAATTTTTGACTCTTCAAAAACGTAACTACTAATAGCCTACTGTTGATCAGAAGCCTTACTGATAACATAGTTCACACATATTCTGTATGTTTTATGTGTTACATATGTATTATTACAATAAAGTAAGCTTGAGAAAAGAAATTGTTATTAAGAATATGGTAAGAGCCAGGTGTGATGGTCTGCGCCTGTAATCCCAGCTACCTGGGAGGCTGAGGCGGAAGGACGGCTGATCCCAGGAGTTTGAAGCTGCAGTGAGCTATGATGATGCCGCTGCACTCCAGCCTGGGCAATAGAGTGAGACCCTGTCTCTAAAAAAACAGAAGAATATCATAAGGATTATATTTACTACTCATTAAGTGGAAGTCGGTCGTCATAAAGATATTCCTCCTCATCATCATTACATTGAATAGATTGAGGAGGAAGAGGAGGGGTTGGTCTTGCTGTCTCAGGGATGGCAGAGGCAGAAAAAAATCTGCATATAAGTGGACCCTCCCAGTTCAAACCCATGTTGTTCAAAGGTCAGCTGTATTCAAAATCTATTTACAGTTCTCTTTCACGGAATTGGCAAGGCGTATTATTTCTTACAGTAATGAGCAAGTCATGAAACTAGGCTCTGCTGTTTTTTCCACTTTAAGGTTTGTCAATTAACAGATGAACAGATCCATCACCTCATGAAAATGATACGTGATTTCAGCATTCTCTTTTACAGGGTAAGAGCAAAATTTTTCAACTGTGTAAAATGTAAAATGTCAGTGGTTTCCTTTTGGAGTGCACCAAAAAATGTGAAAGCTGTATATAGCCATCTAGTGGAAAGAGCATGGAGGTACATTAAGGGAGAGTGACATTATGTGGGTCATAGGTCAGTTCAAACTCGTCTAACTATAATCATATTCAATTATCTTTATACCAAGTTAGGAGCAGCCATGTTGGCATTTCACAGACTCTTTTTCTATTTTTGGATACATAAAATATAGAAAGTCTAGAGAGGCTGACCTACAGTAACACTTTCAGATAACCTTAGTTCCATCAGGCTTTGCCACTGACTATAGACCTTGGTTCAATCAAGCTTTGCCACTTACTACTATCTGTGTGGTTTAGATTCTTTGGATAACTTTATTTAAGTTTAGTTTCTTCATCTGTAAAATGGGATAATAATGTTTCTCTGTCTACCACAGTTTTGAGAAGGAAGGACTTGCTGACTTGTAAATGTGGAAAGTTATATACTATATGCATATATAGAATTCAATAAACACATCTTTTAAACAAAGTAATGCAAATATGTCTTTTCTTTCTTCACAGTCCATTTTCTGTATCCAAAATTTTCATTTTTACTATGTTCAGAAAGTCAGGTATTGTAGTATTCTTTATCAATTGGCCTAAAATGTGAATGAGCCTCTTGCTCTGCAGATCTGTCTTGAGTAACTATGGCTATTTTTAAATTGCATTTGCTTCCTTCTTCCTCCAGAAAAAGATGACCATAGAAAACTGCCCATTTCCACCCAGATTAAATTGGGTCTTTCAATACTTTCCTTAAATTAATATAAATTGTGTAATTTTCAGCTCATACATGGTGAGCCATATTTCTGGGCTTTTAAATTTTCACAGTGCTGATGGAAACTCAAGATATTTTCTTTGTAGGAGCCTTAAATATTTGTGAGTGGAATAAAACTGACCAAATATATCAAAATATCTTTTGAAGTAGAATTTATACCAAAATGGAATATATTCTCTGCTAGGATGGTATTTGAATGTTTATTTTCTTTCTTTCTTTTTTTATTAATGAATCTCTAAGGTTAAAAAGGAAAAAAAATCCTTTTTCAGGTCAACAAAGAAAATGCTCTTATTAAATTTTGTCCCCTAGAATTAAGTTTTTTGGTTGTTGAAACTGAGTGAGCAGTTTCAGTCTTCTAAAAATAATCAGATTTCAAGCTAATCTAGCCTTTTTCTTTTAACTATATAATTATGGTTAATTTAAAAAGCCTTAAAAGTGTAAAAGACATTTTTAAATATAGAACTTTTGCATGTCATTTAGATAAGAGGATAAAGCTATGCAAAGAGCAATTTTGAATACTAATGTCATTAAATAATGACTTATTTCACACAAATTTTATTTGACAGATATTACCAAATCTTGTCAATACCTTTTTCTCTGATGAAAGAAAAGATTATATTGACATATGTACAAACATATGTAAATTTTTAACAGATGATTTTCAGAGGTGACTTTCGAGAATGTGTCTTTGGCTCCTTGGCAGCACTGTTTTGTGGATAACAGAATTTTTTTTTTTTTTTTTTTTTTTAGTGCCGTAAAGCAGGACTTGCTCTCTCTAAACACTATAAGGTTTACAAGCGTCCTAATTGTGGTCAGTGCCACTGCAGAATAACTGTGTGCCGCTTTGGGGACAATAACAGAATGACATATTTCTGTCCTCACTGTCAAAAAGAAAATCCTCAACATGTTGACATATGGTAAGATATTTAATTTAAAGGGATACCATTTGCCCTAACCATCTAACTAAAAGGCTAATAATCAGAGAATATAACTGAATAACTGTCAGGCTCTTCAGAAGAGAACGTGACTCAAAAGTATTTTAGTCCTTGAAAGGAAATAGTAAATAATGTCACCAAAGAACCTGAGGGGGCCAAAGATGATTTATGGACCAGTTCTGAATTTAGGTGGAAAATCTCTGGCTCAGGGAATAATATCTAGCCTTTACCTTTAACCTAGTTTGTAAAGTGAGTACCAGGAGATGTCAATAATTGGAAAAAATGCAACTACCTTCAAAAGTCTCTGCTTCACTTAGAAATAATATTATAAAACAAAAGCAAGATCTTTTTACAGATTGTATGTCTTGTTGGTGAAATAATAGACCACTTACTAAACTCATGTGTAGTAGTTCTGCCAGTTGCTGAGTATGTCTCTTCCAATGATACATTCCAGAACTGGAGAAATAACTGCAGGATAGGTTTGAGGACTTACTGTGAGAAGTATTTGGGCTAAAACTCCATTGATCACCTGACCAGACTGGTGGTGGATCACAGTGATATTTTTGTCTCCTGGAATTAGTGTCAGTTCAGAGCCAGTGTCCAATAATCCTTGAAAAGTCTGATTATTTTCTTTTCCCCAATGTACAGTTACCTTGGTAACAGGCCATAGGACCTTTTGGGGGAAATCTAAGAGAAAGATTATGCAGTAGAAAGCAGCTGCATAGCAGTATATGTGATTATAAGATTATGTAGTATAAAGCAGCTGCATAGCAGTATGTGTGATTATAAGATTATGTAGTACAAAGCAGCTGCATAGCAGTATATGTGATTATAAGCCAGTAGTACCAGTATGACATGAAGCACAAAAAATGCTGCATGGGTTCAGGGATATTAGAGGTTTCTATGTGCAGGAAGGTTGGGAAGATCTCAAAGAAAGCGTCATTTGAGTGGAGCTCCTTGTTCCACTCTTTCCCCCCTTCTCCCTACTGTACTTGACTAGACTTAAAAAAAGTATCATTTGAAATTTACCTTAAAAAATAGAATTTTGATTAAACGATAAAGCAAACAGTATTTAATTGGAAAAAAGGAGCATGGCCACAAACCTTGACTCATTAATAAACATGGCATGGTGGAGGGATGATGAGAATACTGGCCAACCCCAACAGAGGCTCCACGTTGTGGAATAATAAAAGCTAGTTTTACAGGGAGAGTGGGATCAAATGGTGGGGGTCATTAGTAGTTTGGAGAATGGTTAAGGTCTTTCCTAAATTAGCACATTAAGGACTTTTAGTTGATTGTAGCATAGTTAACATGGAAAACGAAGAGACTGAAAATGCATGTAAAGAAGCTGGTGCAGAGTAGCGGGCAAGCGATGGTTACCAGCCTGGGGTCAAGACACTGGACATGGTACCCTAGTAAAACTTTTTAAAAGTCAACAAGGAATGTGGCAGATTTGATAGGTAGGATGATGCAAAAGGTTTCAGGACCAAATAATAAAAATTTTCACATTGTGGGTCTGGGAAAATTGGGATGCAGCAGTGAAGATGCAGCATGTGTTAGATATGTGAAAGAACCCTGGAATATCCAGGAAGACATGTCTTAGGGGCTGCGATCCAGGATGAGAGAGGCTGTCGGCACAGTGCTGTTGATTGAAGCATTCCAACTTCTCAGTTCAGTAAGAAGGAAAAAGGAAATGAGCCAAGGTCTGAGCTTCAGCAAATACCTATAACTACAAAGTGGGCAGGAAAGAAAAAGCAAAGGAAACAAAACCATAGGATTGGACATAGGAAGAGACTCGGCTGTGGGAAACCCGGGAGGTGGGAAGGGCGGTCATGTCTGTAGAGCTGGGGGCAGGGGAGGGAGCTGGTGTGCAGAGGAAGTCCCAGCCTAAGTCTTCACAAATATGTCCAGAACTGCGTGCTTTTTCTTTATGTCCCTGCGTTTCATTTTCTGCATCACTCTTCTTGTTCTCCAATACTTTTCTCTACAGCACTCTATATCTTCTTCCACTCAGCCGCTTCACCCCGTGTTACTATCATAGACATCTGAAATACATTTAGATAATTTTATATATATATATATAATACACACTTATGGTTTTTAAACTTTTTATGAACATTCATAATTTTTTTTATGAACAAGAACTTTCATAGTTTTTTATGAACAGGAACTTTTTTATAATACAGGTATACATTTATTTGACCAAGTAACTAGATACTGCGTTGAACACAGTAGCTGGCAGATAGAAGATCTTCAATATATATTTGTCTACTAAATAAATGATTAATGTTCTGTATTGGTTTTCTATGAATTGATATCTTTTGAGATTAAAAAATTATAAATATGTTATTTATCACATAAATAGTTGTCAATGTCAAAGGTTTTTTTGAAACTAGATTTCAAAGACCCCACAGTTCCCCAAAAGAGACCTATGAGTTAGGGAAGGCTGTGCTGAAAATGTTCTGGGCCTTGTAATCCCTCTTCCCTCCCGACCTGATTTTGTTTTCTACACTGGCAGTCAGCTTAAGACTTTGTTTGGAAAACCAACTATACACTGTGAAATAAATGTTTACATATTTTAAAAAGCTTGAAAACCAAGATGATTTGCCCTGTTCTTAGATTTTTCTATGAATAAGTACATCCCATTTATTTTCTGGATGAGTATTTGATCCTTTTTTATGTTGATTAAATTTTCTCATTTTAATGTAAAGTCATTTCAAGTTAAGCTGAAGAAGTCTGAAAAGGCCACTACCAATTATCTAAATCCTCCTGTTTCTTCTGTCTCTGAAAGCTTACTGAACTCATGAAGTCCTCCCCCAATTTTCCAGTTTCTACTGATCATATCACACTTTTAATACTGATGCTATTTATTGTTGGTTCTTCTTTTTTTTTATTTGAGTTGGAGTCTCGGAGTCTCACTCTCATCACCCAGGCTGGAGTACAGTGGTGTGATCTCGGCTCACTGCAACTTTCGCCTCCCGGGTTCAAGTGATTCTCCTACTTCAGCCTCCCGAGTAGCTGGGATTGCAGGTACCCACCACCACGCCCGGCTAATTTTTGTATTTTTAGTAGAGACGGGGTTTCACCATGTGGGCCAGGCTGGTGTCAAACTCCTGAGCTCAAGTGATCTGCCTGCCTTGGCCTCCCAAAGTGCTGGGATTACAGGTGTGAGCCACCGTGTCCGGCTTATTGTTGGTTCTTAATTATTTGCTAGCTAATATAATTTATGTATGTGAGTATTATTTCCTTTAAAGAAAACAGAGGAGGTAGTCTTTACCTTTCATTAGGGACTTTAAATTTTTTTAATTGTTATTTACTTTATTTATTAGGGTCTACTATACACCAGGTACTTGGAATACAAAGACAAAATAGAACACAGCCTCTCAAAGTGCTCAAGGGCTAATGTGGGAAGTAAATGGTAAATAGATAAAGCACCGTGATTGAAGTGTTGTAAAGGGACATGTTTATCCTACTGGCAATGGAAGTATGGAAGAAGAAACACTTAAGTCTACCTGGGAAGGACAAGGAAGTCTTTCTGAAAGAGGCAGTCTTTGAGCTTAGTATAGAAAGAAATAGGAATTCATCAAAGACAAGAGGTAGGAAAAGGATTTTCTGAAAGACAAAACAACACATGGGAAAGTATACAGGGAGAACATTTGGAAAGCTCCACACAGGATATTTTGTTCCTTCAGGAGCACATATTCAGGTCTCTAAAAACCATCTAGTTTGGAAATGTGGCTGTAGTTGGTTGCCAGTCAATGAGAATTTAGTGCTGTCTGCAAACCAACTCTTTTTTTTTTATTATTATTATACTTTAAGTTTTAGGGACATGTGCACAATGTGCAGGTTTGTTACATATGTATACATGAGATGTTACATATGTGTACGTAGAGATGGCGTTTCCCATGTTGGCCAGGATGGTCTCGATCTCTTGGCCTCGTGATCCACCCGCCTCGGGCTCCCAAAGTGCTGGGATTACAGGCGTGAGCCACCACGCCTGGCTTTTTTTTTTTTTTTTTTTTTTTTTTCTTGAGACAGAGTCTCAATCTATCACCCAGGCCAGAGTGCAGTGGCACGATCTCAGCTCACTACAACTTCCACTTCCTAGGTTCAAATGATTCTCTTACCTCAGCCTCCCAGGTAGCTGGAATCACAAGTGCATGCTACCACACCTGGCTAATTTTTTGTATTTTCAGTAGAGATGGGGTTTCACTATGTTGGCCAGGCTGGTCTGGAACTCCTTACCTCAGGTGATCCATCCACCTCGACCTCCCAAAGTGACAGGATTACAGGCATGAGCCACCACACCAGCCAAGTTTTTTCTTAAATAGATCTCCTCCCACTGGAATATAGTTATCTACAAATATTCAATAAATATAGGCTTAATGAACAAATTTTGCCCCTACATATCTATTACAACTGCTCTCTTGAAAATCACCTATTTCCCAGAGGTCTTAAATAGGCTTCTTCAAGCCTCACCCTCTCTAACTCAGTTGAATTATTTTTAAATTTTTAAAATTTTAATCTTTTTAAAGACAGGAGTGCAGTGGAGTGATTATAGCTCACTGTGATCTCGAACTCCTGGGCTCAGGTGACTCTCCTGCCTCAGCCTCCCAAGTAGCTGGGACAACAGGCATGCACCATCATGCTTGCCTAATTTTTTATTTTTATTTTTAGAGATGGAATCTTGTTATGTTGCCCAGGCTGGTTTTGAACTCCTGGCCTCCAGCAATCCTCCTGCCTCAGCTGTCCAGAGTGTTGGAACTACAGGCATAAGCCACCGTGCCAGCCGACTCAGTTGAATTTAATTCTCTCCGTCACTTCCCATCTTTGTTCCTATAGCTCTGTTTCTTCTGCCTCTCTTTCATGGGCTCCTTTTCTTTTGATCATCAAAGTTAAGGCAACAGCAAGGCTCTCTATTGGACCTTTCTGCCTCTCCTCCCTCCGTGCATTCCCAGTGATGGCGAATACTACCAGATTCAGCTATCATCTCAGACCATTTCTGGTAAAGATCTTTAGGTTATGTGTCAAACTATAGTTCTTGGGCCAGGTATGGTGGCTCACATCTGTAATCCCAGTACTTTAAAAGGCTGAGAGGGAGGTTCACGAGGTCAAGAGATTGAGACCAGCCTGGCCAATGTGGGAAACCCCATCTCTACGAAAAATACAAAAATTAGCTGGGTGTGGTGGCGTGCACCTGTAGTAGTCCCAGCTACTTGCGAGACTGAGGCAGGATAATTGCTTCAACGCGGGAGGTGGAGGTTGCAGTGAGCCGAGATCGCGCCAATGCACTCCACCCTGGGTAAGAGAGCGAGACTCCGTCTCAAAAAAAAAAAGAAAAAGAAAAAACCTATCTATACATACATGTATAAGACATGAGGCAATGATAAGTGGTGATTAGTGTTCTCAAGAACATCAGCCGCAGTAGCGGATAGTGACGGAGACGGCTCATTTTTGATAGGGTAGCAGATAAGTCCGTGGGGAGGACTTTGTTGAAAAGATTTGATGACTTGTAGCAATCTGAGGGTGGGGAAAATATTTCAAAGAAGGTAGCCCAGAAAAGCATAAAGCCTCTGAGTTGTTGAAGGAAGAGAAAGAAGGCATGTATGACTGAACCAAGCAGAGGGAATGAGAGACAGAGGCAGCCTCTCTGCTTGGGAGGGACCAAGGAGCATGCAGAGTCGGCTTGGCCAAGGAAAGTTTCTGAGTAGAATGGGGAGCCTTTGGAGGGTTTTGAACGGGCGTGAAATAACTGACTTAATGTTTGAAAAGATTAATCACTCTGGCGACTGTTGCCAATACTTTTGAGCTGGGAAGCCACTGGGAGATTTTGAGCAGGAGGGCAGCATGAAGTGACTTGGGTTTTCTGAGGATGATTTGGGCTGCTGTGTGGAATAGAGACGGTCATGGAACCAGAGTGAAGCGGCAGCATCCGGGGCTGTCAACAGTAGTGCAGGTGGTAAATGTTGGTGACGGGGAAGAGAGAGAAGGTGGTGGGAAAAAAAGGTTGAATTTAGGATAATTTTGGAAGTTGAGGTAGGGTTAGGGCCAGAAATTTATATAATTTGGGGGCCCTTATTTATGAAAAACAATAAAAAATTATGACTACAACGTTAGGTCCTAATGTGAATATTTAGAATAAGAAATCACAACAAATTATATTTTTTAAACACCACAAACATCAGAAAAATGAGATATTATTAGTTCGCTGCCTGACACAGCTGTGTAATTGTGTTCCTTTATGTTTTTGGCTGCAAACTCCTTGATTGCCTTTTCATATGACCACCAACAATATCATTACATCTTTTATTACGGCTAGATGAGAAAACTTTTAGCTTCACAATTGGCTGTTGATAGTGACACATCTCCAACTTCCTCTATCTTTTCTTTAAGCAGTACTTCTCTGTAAGGAAACCCTGAGAGCAGTGCCTCTCAAACTTTAGTGTGTACCAGCATTTTCTGAAGGGCTTGTGAAAACACAGATTGCCGGGCCCCACCCCTAGAGCTGGGGATTCAGTGGGTCTGAGGAGGGGCCTGAGAATCTGCATGTCTAACACGTTCCCACATGACGCCCATGCTGCTGGCCTGAGGACTTGACTTTGAGAACCCCAGCCCTTTGATCTTCCTCAGGTGCCTCAGGTTCCCCCCCTCTACCAGGTTGTTTCTGAGTTAGGGTGGGTAGTATAGGGGTAGAGT
This sequence comes from Pan troglodytes, assembly GCF_028858775.2. Lineage (NCBI taxonomy): Eukaryota > Metazoa > Chordata > Mammalia > Primates > Hominidae > Pan > Pan troglodytes. Next base: position 179,009,235 of record NC_072401.2, read on the forward strand.
GGCCTGGCAGCCTGGATCACGGTGACCTGTGAGCTCGGAACGATGCAGTATCTTTTGTTCAGGTCCTTCTCCTCAAGCCTCAGGGCAGAGTCCGCCTGCTCCTTGAGGTCACCAGGGCAATAGTTTCCCTGGGCACTGAGCAGATGTGAGGTGATGCTGGCAGCACCCAGGCGCCAGGATTACCGCTGCCTGCAATCCTCTGAGTCCCCAGCATGTGGTCGAGTTATGGCTCCCATTCTCCATGCTGCCCATCCCAGTGTGCAGAGGACACGTCAAGCCATGGAAAGTTAAACTTCTTTTGCTTCATGTAAATTTGCATCTGCAGCAGATCCCACGGGATTTGCTGATGGACTGGAAGTGGGATGTGAGAAAAGGAAGTGTTAAGGATGACTTCTAGGTCTGGGCCTGATGAATTGAGCGATGCTGATGCCATTTCCTGACATGAGATAGAATAGTAGAATTGCAGGTTGGTGGCTCATGAATTTTTTTTTTTTTTTTTTTTTTTTTGACACGGAGTCTCGCTCTGTCACCCAGGCTGGAGTGCAGTGGCGTGATCTGGGCTCACTTCAAGCTCCGCCTTCCGGGTTCACGCCATTCTCCTGCCTCAGCCTCCCGAGTAGCTGGGACTACAGGCACCCGCCACCACATCTGGCTAATTTTTTTTTTTTTTTTTTTTTGTATTTTTAGTAGAGACGGGGTTTCACCGTGTTAGCCAGGATGGTCTCGATCTCCTGACCTTGTGATCCACACGTCTCGGCCTCCCAAAGTGCTGGGATTACAGGCGTGAGCCACTGCGCCCGGCCTGGTGGGTCATGAATTTTATCTGTATTCGTTTCCGCTGGCTGCCATCATAAATTATCATGACCTTGGTAGCTTAAAGCAACAGAAATGCATTCACTCTAACGCTGGATGCTAAAAGCTCAACATCAGTTTCATTGAACCAAAATTAAGGTGTGGGTAGGACCGTGCTCCCTCTGGAGGAACTGGGGGGAATCATATTCCTTTCCTCTTCTCGCTTCCGGTGCTGCCGGCGTTCTTGCATGTGTGGCTACATCACTGCAACCTCTGCCTTTGTGGTCTCCTTGCCTTCTCTTTGGTGTGTATCAAATCTCCCCCTCCCTCTCTCTTATAAAGACACTTGTGATTGGGTTAAGGGACCATCAGCTAATCCAAAATAATCTCTCTACGCCAAGATCCTTAATTACATCTGCAAACCCTCCTTCTTTATAAAGTAACATTTATAGATTCCTGGAATTGTGCCCTATGTCTTTGGGAGGCCATTATTCATCCTACTACAAAACATTAAGTTTGGGATTCTTCTTACACATCCAAGTGGAGATTGGGAAGAATTTATTAATGAGTGATTAAGAAATAGAGCAGTAAGGAAAGGAAAGAATGTTTCCAAAGCCTCCATATGTAACAATAAAATTCTCCTTATGATCAGGAAAACTTTTAGGACAGAAGAAAATGAAAATAGGGAAAAGTTGGAGCACATGGAAAATCTAAAAGTCATTTAAATTGTGTTTGTTTAATTATAGATAAATGCATCATGCTGCCTTTCAAAGTAAGTTAGTAGAGGACAGAGATTAGGTCAAATAAACAAATTCTGTAGAAGATCTGATATTCCATAGGGATAATAAATACTGAGTGGCATTAAAAGTCAAGGGAAGTAAAGATAAAAGAATCCTAATGAGATGTATCTTACTTTCAGATTTTCTTATTCTATTTATTATTTTACCAGACACTCCTGAATTTTAAAACTAGTGTAATTATATGTAAGGAACAAAATGTCACAGGAGACAAGGTTACCTTTGAAAGTCAAAGAACTCATGTTCTGAAATGTAAGATACATAGCCTTTACCTGCAAGAGCTTTGTTCAGTATTAATGTTTGGGATCACGAAGGGAATCCGTGATACTGCCATGGTTGCTTAACTGTGTGACATGCTCTGTATCCAGACCTATAGCTAGCTGTGCATTAGAGAGTAGGACTATGTCACAGCCGTATAAAGGCATTTTGTGTAAAAATACATGGTCAATGAAGGACTTCAGATGGAGAATCATGATTTATGTTTGTGGCCAAAAATCAGGGTTTCATTGTTTGCTTGCTAATCTATTAATTGGCTATCCACCATGAAACAGTCTTACATGAAGGGAAATAACACAAAGAGATATCTTTTTTCATCATTATGAATTAATGAATTTACATAGTGGTCAGCAGATACTGTAGAGAAATTCTAGAGTTTCCTGAGTTTTCTGTGCACGTGAAGTAAATATAAGACTTTCACATCTTTCAATCCTCTAATTTCTGCATAGGTGTATTTTCCCATAATTTAATTGAATAAAGGTATTTTCATTTTGTTTGGGAAAAAGTACCAATTACTTAAAACATTATTTGAGAAATACTTCCTAATGTGATATCAAATATTTTTAGTTGGTTTAAAAAAAAAGCTACTCAATTATTTGACTCTAAATAACTTTGATGTTTCTCACTTTAACAACAATTAGTTGTTAAAGGGTCCAGGTGAAAAACATTTTACTCTGGCCAGGTGCAGTGGCTCATGCCTTAATCCCAGTGCTTTGGGAGGCTGAGGCAGGAAGATTACTTGAGGCCAGGAGTTCAAGACCAGCCTAGGCAACACAGCATTCCATCTCTACTAAAAATTTAAAAATTAGCCAAGCAGGCCAATGTGCACCTGTAGTCCTAGCTACTCAGGAGATTCAGGTGGGAGGATTGTTTGAGTCCAGGAGTTCGAGGCTGCGGTGAACTATAATGGTGCCACTACACTGCAACCTGGATGACAGAGCAAGACCCCATCTCTACAAAAAAAAAAAAAAAAAAAAAAAAAAAGACTCTAAGATACAGTACTAACTTCTAAGCAATAATAAAGAGAAAGCATTGGGGTATTAATGGTTCTATAATCATTTCTAAAATACCCAGACAAGAACAAGGCAATAATAACAATGTTAATGATTAATTTTAAAAATTATCTTATAGCAAGCTACCGACTAGAAATACTATAATCAGTTGGACATCTAGCAGGGTGGATCATGTTATGGACTCCGTGGCTCGGAAGTCGGAAGAGCACTGGACCTGTGTGGTGTGTACTTTAATCAATAAACCCTCTTCTAAGGCATGTGATGCTTGCTTGACCTCAAGGCCTATTGGTAAGACTGAATTTTGATTTTGAGTTTGTTACATTTCTAAGAGGGTTAATTATACAAAGTCAGGAATATATCTTGCTCCATCTTGATATTCCATAACTAAATAAAATTTCTTTCTCAAAGGTTTAAAGGAATTGCCAGTTTTTACATGTAAACCATGCTAATATTCTGTTGAGTATTTTTTTTGAACAGGGAGGGAAAGCATGTTTGTGCTATAACAGTATGTGCCTTTGTATCTCAAAAAAATGGAGATGATCACATCTGTTCTCTACTGTTTCTAATGAATTATTCAATAAAGCTTTGTTTTATGCAGATTTCAGCAACTTTCGAGTTTGTTATTCAGTCCAAGTGTTTCATAAATTGAAAGGGAGGATTTCTGTAAGAATATCTTTGCAGGTGGAATAGAAAAATGCTGAATTTTTTCTCTTCTTTATCCCTTCTACCCCTTGTTATTAAAATCTTTATCCAGACAATTGTACTGATTTCATTGAAATCCTTCAAAATAACTCTTTATAGCTCACGATTTCATGCATTTAGAGCATGTAAAACCTCAGAGGAAACCTGTGATTAAGAGCCATCTCATTGCAGCAGCTTCTATTGTGTTCTCAAAGTGTTCTTTCTTCAATTAGAGATGAGAAAGTTCATTCCTGACTTATGCACCCCCGCATTGTGTCAACTGTCATATTGTGTGTTGTTCCCTGGGCCAGAAAGGCAGACATCACCCCTTGCACAGCTTTGCTGTGCTGCATCTCCTATTTCCATCCCTCCTTCTTCAGTATCCTTCAGCAGAGACGGAGCCCATGGAAAAACACAATCTTAGGTTGCCACATTGATTTCAACATTCTGAAATGCATTTATATGTCTCATTAACTATTTTCTTGTTAATGTTTCTGAGTCAGAAAGACATCTTAATGATAATATAGAATGTATTATAGTACAGATTCCAAAATCCTAGGATACCCTGTTGAAACATTGTATTTAATAGATGTTAAGTCTGGCCGGTCGCGGTGGCTCACACTTGTAATCCCAGCACTGTGGGAGGCTGAGGCAGGTGGATCATGAGGTCAGGAGATCGAGACCATCTGGCTAACATGGTGAAACCCCATCTCTACTAAAAATACAAAAAATTAGCCAGGCGTGGTGGCGGGTGCCCGTAATCCCAGCTACTCGGGAGTTTGAGGCAGGAGAATGGCGTGAACCCGGGAGGCGGAGGTTGCAGTGAGCCGAGATTGCGCCACTGCACTCCAGCCTGGGCAACAGAACAAGACTCCGTTTCAAAAAAAAAAAAAAAGATGTTAAGTCTTTGTAATTCATCTTTACTTATTTTAAATAAGCCTTTCACTTTGTCTTGTCATTCCTAGTAGTCTAGAAACAGGTCTCTAACTGCTGACCTAAAGCTTTATGGGATATCATCTCTTAACTACCACTTTTTAATGCTTTGCCTAATATTAGCAAAACTGATAACTGAATGACCTTTAAATGCTTAAACATCATAAAAAGCAAATATAAATCTTTGTTAAACCCATGTCTGGGTTTCTGTAAGTCGAAATTTTGCATTTTACATAATATTTCATTTCCTAGCCAGAAGATGATTAATTCTGACTTGTCTGAGCTAACTTTGTGTTATTAGTTCTATATATTAGTTCACTGTAATAAAGTGAAGTAAATTTTTTAATCAAATAAAAAGATGTTTCACATAATCAGTATGTTATATTTGTGGGACTATTGCAGAATTACTTCTCTCTCCTTCCAGATTCAGTGCTCAAGAGTGAAGAAAATTCTACTGTCTTTAGCCACTTAATGAAGTACCTGTGTAATACTTTTGGAAAACCTCATACAGAAGTCAAGATCAACAGGAAAACTGCATTTGGAACTACAACTCTTGTCTTGACTGATTTTAGCAATAAATCCAGTACTTTGGAAAGAAAAACAAAGCAAAACCAGATACTAGATGAGGAGTTTCAAAACTCTACTCCTACTAATGTTTGTTTGAATGATATACAGCACCCCTCCAAGAAGACAACAAACGATATAACTCAACTATCCAGCAAAGTAAACATATCACCTACAATCAGTTCAGAATCTAAATTATTTAGTCCAGCACATAAAAAACTGAAAACAGCCCACTACTCATCAGCAGAGCTTAAAAGCTGCAACCCTGGATATTCTAACAGGTATGATGCTTTTAACCTTGGTCTTTAAGATAATTGCTTTTTTTTTTTTTTTTTTAAGACGAGGTCTCACTCTGTCACCTAGGCTACAGTGCAGTGGTGTGATCTCAGCTCACTGCAACCTCTGCCTCCCGCGTTCAAGCGATTCTCCTGCCTCAGCCTCCCAAGTAGCTGAGATTACAGGCACATGCCATCAGGCCCGACTAACTTTTGTATTTTCAGTAGAGATGGGGTTTCACCATGTTGGCCAGGCTGGTCTCAATCTCCTGATCTCAAGTTATCTGCCCACCTCCACCTCTCAAGGTGCTGGGATTTACAGGCTTGAGCCACCATGCCCGGCCGGTTGCATTAAGTTTTAAGAAGACAGAAATTGTCCCTTGGTAAGGAAGTTGAATTACTTTTGGTAACATGAATCAAACCCTAAAAGACTATTATAGTAGTCTGTCTCCCTTCCCTTCTCTAGATTATAATGTTAGAGAAGGGAAGGAAATGAAAAACATAATTTCCTACATGTATGAAAAGTTGGGTTTTTTTTTTTTTCTGACAATAACCATACACATGATCAATACAGAATATTTGGAAAATATTGTAAAGTATAAAGAAAAATATTTGTCACCCATAATCATACTGCTTATCAATAACCAGTTAGCATTTTTTAATATTTCCTTCCAATGAAAGATAGTCTTCCAAAAGGGGAACTATTTTTTATAAAAGTTTAGTAAGTATACTGTGTTCTAAAAGGAGGGGTCTGAGGTGCCTGTAGTGACCTTTCTGTTAAAGAACGTGGCTGGATCTCAAACAGTCATGCGAGATGGTGTTTATTTTTATTTTTATTTTTTTCTTTGAGATGACGTTTTGCTCTTGTCGCCCAGCTGGAGTGCAATGGCGCAATCTTGCCTCACTGCAACAACACTCGGCTAATTTTTTTTGTATTTTTAGTAGAGATGGGGTTTCGCCATGTTGGCCAGGCTGGTCTCGAACTCCTGACCTCAGGTGATCTGCCCACCTCAGCCTCCCAAAGTGCTGGGATTACAGGCGTGAGCCACTACGCCTGGCGTTGTTCTTTAAAAGTCCTAAAAAGCATACTTGCTACTTTGTATCTGAAATTCAAAAGTTGTAATTCTAACTAATAAATACTACCAGAGCAGATATATTTTATAGGACTTCCAGCTACACGTCCAGGAGAACACCCTCATTTTTGTCACCTGTGATACAGAAATTTTAATACATAGTGTCATCCTCTCTTTTCCTTAATGATTATCGGCAGCTCCTGAGACAATTTTCTGTTGACCCTCCTTCCCCCTTTATCTGGCCCTCCCAGTCCCTTTATCTGGAATTCCTAACTATGGCAACCCGATGTTATATCTCCAACACAGGACACATTTCTCCACCATTTTCTTTTCTCAGCTGCTTTCTTTTTTCCTTCAGAAAGCAGCTGACTTACATCCAGCATTTTTAAATAAGTGGAGAATTTATAACACATAAATGGAGGGTCGTCCTCCCATGTATGTCTTTTCTTGCCAATGGAGACAGGCAGAGAAGGAGTTACAGTCATCCCTCGGTATCCTCAAGGGATTTGTTCCAGGACCCCCAGGATACCAAAATCTGTAGATGCTCAAGTCCCTGATATGAAATGGCATAGTCCTTGCATATAACCTATGCACACCTTTTCATAAATTTAACTCATCTCTGCATTACTTCTTATAATACTGACTTCAATGTAAAGGCTGTGTAAATAATTGTTATACTGTATATTTTGTGTAATTTTTTTATTGTTTCATTATTTTTTGTTTCCAAATATTTTCGATCCAAGGTTGGTTGAATTCATGGATTGGGAACCTACGGCTATGGAGGGATGTACTTTGGTTGGGACCTAGAGTAATCTCAGGTGGAATTCTGAGATTTGCTGGCTTTTCCTCTTATTAGCTGTGCCTTTACTGATGGGTAGATGCCTTCTCTCAGCGGTGGGGTGAGGGACCATTTGGTGTAAACTCCTAGAGCAACCTGTAGGAATCCTTAAGCTTATTTCATAACAAATTCTGAGACAGTCTCTGCTCAATAGATGTGTTTACTCCAAGTTTCCTATTCCAACTCTAAATTTACCATCAGTTAATCCTGATGATTTATCCTTGACTGGTTTTTTTAATGTCTTGTTCATAATCATTTATGATAACTGGTTTAACTTTTGTTCATATACTCACATTTGAAGTAAGCTAAGGGGGCTAAACTTTTAACTGACTGGATAAATCCACCACGTTTTCACTTTAACCCTAATTAGTGCCTCATGATAGAAGTTCATTAAGGAGTTAATTAAGAATGTTTGGGTTGGGAGGCTGTCCTGGAACAGAAAATCATTTCCAAACAGTCTTTTCTGTTCTGTGGCTTAAGTGGAAAGTAGAAGTGATCATCTTAAAATATTGTGGCATTTGTTGTACCTAGATGAAATATCTTGGCATATTTTTATTTCCTTAATGCTTCGTAGAAAATCTCAGACATTTTAACTAATGAATTAGGGATTTAAAAAAACATTAATGTAACCTTAAATTTAAATGATTTCTTCATAAGCCATTAGTAAAAGGATCATATGATTAATCACAGTGCACAGCATTACTTAGGAATGCTGCAGCCTGTGTATGTATTGAATATAAGAACACCAGGACTGAGACTCCACAATCAATCAAGATCAACTAGCAGAATAAATGTCAAGTGATGAAATAAATTCACCCAGCAGCCCTTCTGCACCCAGCTACTTTACAAGGAATAAATTGCAAATTACTGTCATTTATTTCATTTTTCTCCTTGTCTGGCAGCTATAGTGTTCATCTTGTGGACAAGATGCCTAGCAGAAGCTCACAACATAATACTATTAAAGCAGGTGGTCCATTCATAATTTATAGCCAGTTTATTTTTTCTTTAATATTATATGATAATTACTTTGACTTTTGTTCTCTTAATTACTGTTCTCATTACCACACAATCCATGCAGTGTTGATGAGGCATATTTTCTGATTGGTCTTGACATAGATGTGTATTCCATCCAGCTATTGGCTTATAAATTAGATGATTGAACCCATTTTTAAACAGTTAAGAATAATTACTAGAAACAGTTTAAGTTGTCGATCCAATTACTGTAAACACAGAGCAAAACACAGTGATGCAGTTTCAAAGAATGCATGTGTTTTAGGTTGAAATTTTTCCTGCGTTGATGCAAAGGCTCACATAGGAGGGTGAAATGACAATAACAAAATCATTAATATTTTCTCACGTTTGCTGCTGTCAGGGGTGTTGAAGATCTGTCTTTAATCACCAGTGCAAGTACTGACACCATGTCCTTGTCTCTTGGTTGCTTCTTGGAGTTTTCAGTCTCAGGATTTCAGAACCACCTGGGGCCGTCCAGAATGAGTCATTTCACTTTTGTTTGTTTTAATCCTCGAAATAATCCTGTATGACAAAATCTACATTCAGTGAGACCAATTAATCCAAAAAATTCAGACAGTATTTTTATTATAATGAATCACCCTATCTATAAAATGAGTTAAACCAAGCTTGTCCAACCATAGGCTTGTGGGCTGGACGGCTTCGAATGCAGCCCAACACAAATTTGTAAACTTTCTTAAAACGTGAGTTTTTTGTGTGATTTTTTTTTTAAGTTCATCAGCTATCACCAGGGTTACTGTATTTTATGTGTGGCCCAAGACAATTCTTCTTCCGCTGTGGCCCAGGGAAGCCAAGATTGGACACCCCTAAGTTAAACTGTGATAAATTGACCATGAAAAAATAATATTCACTTTAAAACTACAGATCTGTGCTTAGTAATGTCTTCCTTCTTGAGGATAGTTTTTGTCTGGTCTCTGTTCAGTTTTATTTATTAATAAGTATTGAGAATCTATTATGCCTCAGGCATTGTTCTTGATTCTAATGACATGTACATGAGCAGACTATAGCCAGCAGGGCCAAATCCATCCCACCACCTGTTTGTGTAAAGCTTTATTTACATTTGTTTAGCTATTATCTATGGCTGCTTTTTGTGATAACAAACTTAGACCATAAGACCAGCAAGCCTAAAATACGTTATCTGAAAAGGTTTGCCAGCCCCGATCTATTGTATTAACAGATCACTTATAACCCAGAATTAATATTCAAAATGATGGTCATGATCACTAAAATGAACAATTCTGTATGCTACCTTTAAGTAAGAAATCTGCTACATTTTAGAAAGTTTTTATAAAACAAAGAGGAACTAAGATGTCCTCAGTTAATCAGAACATTTAATTATCCTGGATAATGTTTTCTATCAAAATTAAGATTAGCTGTGCATATTTAGAGCCAGTGTGATCACAGGTGGCATTAGTATCTTGGTTACGTTACTTCAGTGCTTCATAACTTAATGTGCATACGAATCACCTGGGAATCCTGCTAACATGCAGATTCTGATTCTGCAGGCTATCAGGAGTAGGGGTGGATACGTCTGTGTTTTCTAACAAGCTCCGGGTGATGCTGCTGCTTCTGGTCAGTGGACCACACTCTGAGTACCAAGAATAAGATCACACGTGGCTATGTTTTTGTTGTTGTTGTTTTTTGTTTTTTGTTTTTTTTGAGACGGAGTCTTGTTCTGTTGCCAGGCTGGAGTGCAATGGCGTGATTTCAGCTCACTGCAACATCTGCCTCCCGGGTTCAAGCGATTCTCCTGACTCAGCCTCCCGAGTAGCTGGGATTACAGGCACCCGCCACCACGCCCAGCTAATTTTCTATTTTTAGTCGAGACGGGGGTTTCACCATGTTGGCCAGGCTGGTCTTGAACTCTTGACCTCAGGTGATTCACCTGGCTCAGCCTCCCAAAATGCTGGGATTACAGGCGTGAGCCACCATGCCCAGCCTGTGGCTATGTTTTTAATTTAATTTTTAAAGGAAGAAATGGAGTGGAAGGCAGAAATGAAGGCAGAGAGATGACATTTGGGCCTCTCCTTTCTACTTTAATCCTACCTTCTACCTTGGCCCTTCTCCCCAGAAAAATTTTAATACAGAATCTAAACCTCTCCCTGGATATGTGGAACCCTGGAGCTCTCTAGGTTGAAACAAGTAGGTTAGAAAAAGTTCAACCGTTATCCAAAACAGCCGCCTCTAAAATAATATATAAAACTGTTTTTATGTCCACACAATTTTTAATAAGAATGCATCATTTCATTAATTTTGTTAATATTCTTAATCTTTTCTCCTTTAATTTTAAGAGAGCATTGTTTATGAACCACTTGCTTTAATTGTGAAATCTCTTCTCTACAACTGTCCAGATATCTGGCTTCCCTTGAAGTTAAAGTTTTGGAGGAGATTGGTGAAATGGAGTTTTGGAGGGGGTTGGTGAACTGAAAGGTTGTGGAAAAGAAAAGTCCTCTGCCTCTCAGCTTTCCTATTTCTGATCTGGTATTACCCATGACTCGAAAATACAGCCGCCACCCCTCTACCCTGGAAAAGTTACCATCAAAATAGTTGCTGGTGAAGTATTTAATGGTAATGATTTATTTAACAATGCCTGCAGCTGCTCTTATTTTACAAATGGCTATTGAAGAAACCTTCAAAAACTGCCCTCAGAATGTTTGAGTTCATCCCAGCAAACATTTTCAAAGCAGTATATTTAAGCATCCTTTATATAAATGAATTTCAGTCCATTTAATCACAAATAAAAGATTGCATTCTCTGAACATTTCAATTAGATATGATGCATTGAGGCAACATAGAAAGAAGTGTGTAAAAAATGCAGTTTAGGAAGCAAGGAAAAAGGGAAATCACCTTTGATTTTTAAGTATTTTTAACAATTATTTAAGAATGATATTTTTGTTCTTTAGATATTTACCGAAAAGATGAGAATGGATTAACTGTTTTATCATTAAAGAGTTTAAAAAAATAGGAATATTAAGAGGGGGACTTCTGGTTTTAATGAATGTGAACACTTTCTCTTCAACCAGTTTATTAAAAAACTAATTCTCTTAAAGGCATTATTAAAATATGCACAACACAGAAAATTTAAATAAGTTTCTTTTCAAAAAGAAAATTCTGTTTATACAGCTACAGTACAAGGCCAGCTTCTAGCCTGTGTACACTGGGTATGAGGACAACCTCCACATACTCTTGATCCTAATTATGGGGGAGAATAAAGCTTCCCTGCTAGCTTTACAAAATTCACATTTTTGCTCTCTGCCAGGCAGCCTGTTTCTTGCAGGAATATGATTGTGACTATTATAGTAGCCTTGATCAAAGAAAAGCATAGAAAATTGTCTTTAAAGTGGACAGCAGAGAGAGTGATTTCTATGGCCTTGTCAGAGCCATTGATGAGCGTTTGCTACCGATGAGAAAGTAATTAGAGAAGATTGTGACTAGCTACTTTGGGGCCAGTGGAAATGGAGAACCTGGACTTGAGAATATTTTAGAGGAAAAAGAAGTGGCTACAGTGTGATATTGGGTAAGAAAAGAACTGAATATCACAAATGAAAAATAAAATTTGATTTACTGGATACACAGTCCAGCTGCTTTTGTTCTTTAGAAATTTAAATTACGTGTTTTAGGTACATAGGTAACTTTGGAAATAAATTAGAATTACCTGGGAAAACAAAGAATAAAGACAGCCTTTTGCATAATGACCTAATGTTAACGAGGTCCACTTTTTGATAGAATTTCTTGGTACAAGTGAAATTCTGACATGTGGGGGTAAAGTGGTGTGAATGGTCCCTTAGCACTCCTATGCTGTACTTATTTTGTAACCTGTCATTACAGTGAACTTCAAATTAATATAACAGATGGCCCTCATACCTTAAATCCTGACAGCCCTCGCTGCAGTAAACACAACCGCCTCTGCATTCTCCGAGTTGTGAGGAAGGATGGGGAAAACAAGGGCAGGCAGTTTTATGCCTGTCCTCTACCTAGAGAAGCACAATGTGGATTTTTTGAAGTATGTGTAAGATTTATCTAGCTTACTAAAATGTAATTAAATGTTTGGTTATTAATGTATAACAAACAGCAATACTTTCCTAGTTTTACCTTTTACCTTTAAATTTGAAATAGCCATATTGGCATTCAGTTTAAAGCTTGAATGTTGACTAACTTAAAATTCAGATGTTCAGCCACAAGAAATTTAATAAAATAATAGCTATTACATTGTTAGAATATATCATATTTATAATCACAAGTCTAGAAGTGTTGCCCTTAGCTTGTAAAGTTAGAAAGACACTGAGTGACTAGTAAGTACTAGTAGTACATATGTGGCTAATAATCCAAGGTAAGAATTTGTTCTTCCTAACTTCAGCACTACATCAAAACCTTTGGTTTATGCATTGGATAAAGGTTTATAAGAAAAGCAATTTACATGCCTGGGATTTACAATAACCTTATCAAATCCTACTTAACCACACTTGACCCAAAAAAGTGATGGCACCATAGCAATTTAGCTATAGGCGATTCCTCCTGTCTTTCCAGTCTGTGGATGTATCCCTAAAGGTGAACCTAAGATAGGAGATAAGAAGCTCAGGTCCGTTTAGTCAGTCTCACTTCCGGTATTCCTCGGTGTGAGCATCTCATCAGGCTGAGTGTGATTCTAATGTTCAGAGATACATATTTTTTCTAGTTACTCTTCATCTGGAATAGAACTGAAAAAAGAAAATATTGACATGTTTCAGTGCTGGCACAAAGATTTTCTGGTTGGACTTTTTGAAAGATCAAATATCTGTCTTCAATGTGATACCTTCTTAAGGAATTTCCCGGGGAAAACTGGATAGTGATTTTAGACCTCAATCTCTAAACACAGTGTAACTCTACCCTACAAAATTCACAGATTTCCTCCTCAAGAAGCTTTTATAGATGTAATGGGAAAATATTATTAGCAATATTCATGGTATTGCTAAAAATATAATAGCCTTTCATATCATTCTTGAGGTCAAAATTAGTAAGAATAATATAATAGAATCTGTCTAATTCAGTCTGGGTAAGTATTTGATTCTTTCTTTTCCTAAGGAAGTTTAATATTAAAATCATGACAAATCTTTGATCTTACAGGGTTTTTTTTGTTGTTGTTTGATTTCTTTAGAGACAGGGTCTCACTATGTTGCCCAGGCTGGTTTCAAACTCTTATGCTCAAGCTATCCTCCCACCTCAGCCTCCCAAAGTGCCGGGATTAAAGGCATGAGCCACCGCACCTCACCTGATCCTACAGATTTAACTGAAACAGACCTATAGCAGGGATATTGGTGATTACAGCAAGATTTTGATAGTTTTCAATTATTCTTAACAAAGTGAAGAAACTTCTGTAAATATACCTTTAGACAAAGGGAAGCTCAGAATTATGGCCATTTTCTGCGTGATTCAAACAAATTTGTAAGAGAGATGCTTCTTTTAGGATATAAGCTTTTTTAAAGGCGACGACTAATTACTGGTCTATTTTAAAATGTCAAATTAATGATAACAGCAGTGAAGACTATATGGCACTAATCACATGTGCCTAGGGTTAGCCTGTACATCATGATAACTTTTGTATAAACTTGTAAATTTACCTTTTTTTCCTGCAGTGGGCAGATTTGTCCTTCCCATTCTGCAACCATGGCAAGCGTTCCATCATGAAAACAGCATTGAAGATTGGACCTAACAATGGAAAGAATTTTTTTGTGTGTCCTCTTGGGAAGGAAAAACAATGCAATTTTTTCCAGTGGGCAGAAAATGGACCAGGAATAAAAATTATTCCTGGATGCTAATATCTGTGGATTCTCTGGCATTTAGTCTCTTCAAACTGTGTATAATGTTTGGTCCTCCTCTGTTTCATAGAAAAGTTGTAGAATATCTATGATACATTGAAAAGTTACTGCAATATTTGAGAACTGTTCTTTTTTTTTCCTGTGTGTTCCATCTTTCCATTGTTGGCTACGTGTTTTCTTTTTGCCTTGATGAACGTTCTGTGTATTTCATCGGATATACAGCATATTCCATTTAGGATGTGTATTTAATGCATTTAGTAATGACAATAAAGTGTTTTTAGTATGCTTTTAGTCTCTTGTAACTGGGGAGAAGCAGTTTTTTTTTTTTAGGAAAGGATTATGCGACACAATAAAATAAGATATTCTGTCTGTAGTGAATACATTTCTCATGTACTAACACTATTTATAATATATGATTAAAGATATTTCTTGTTTTATTAAATAATAAGAAATAAGATCTCCTTTATGAACAAGTCTATTTTTAAAATTCTGTTCAACCAACATTAAGTTCCTGTTAGAGGCTGGGGCTATGCCAAACCTTGTATGACTTCAAATTTGTGTTCTCATGTAAAGTGATGTGGATGCAGACTAGAAAAGTAACATTTAAGAAAAGAAGAACTTGCGTGTAGGTGTTTAAAAGAGAGGTTGATTTATATTTTTCTAACGCGCTCTCCCCGCTGCTTGTATTTAAATTTTAGCACAGATCACTATGACTGTTCCTCCTCGATAAAAAGTCACTCTTAAGGTGTTTCTGTATGCTTGTAAAAAAAAGTCCTTTCAGAGCTGGTTGAATCTATTTTTTTTAAAGGACAGCACAAAGGTGGCTTGAACCACTTTCCCGTTCTACCACTAATTTTTCCATGCAGAGCTATAGAAGTTAACCGCATATGAAATTACTGGCAAGAACAAAACATGTTTTATAGTTTTATAAGTATTTTGTTTTGACTCTACACTGAAAAGACAGGACCAACCTAGGATGAGTGATCTCACCCAAATTGCTCAACAGGGCAGTGACTCTGCAGAACAGACCAGGAACTGGACTGGACAGTTGACAATCTTAGCTGCGCCGATGTGAAGTACATAGAGAGTACATTAGGAAGGAAACTGCAAGCTAATTGTGCAATAAAGAGGAAAAAAGGTCCCCTGCAAAAAGGACTTCCATGAAGTCTGGTCTCCAAAAATGTGCATGTTAATTACACGGAAATGTAAGTAAATGAAACAATAGGTTATATGATAAACTTACATCCTTATCCTAATAAGAAATGTACAGGATCTATATGAGGAAACTTTTTTTTTTGAGACAGGGTCTCACGCTGTCCCCCAGGCTGCAGTGCAGTAGCATGATCTTGGCTCACTGCAGCCTCAACCTGTCGGACTCAAGCGGTCCCCCAGCCTCAGCCTCCCAAGTAGCTGGGAATACAGGTGTGTGCCAGCATGCCGGGCTAATTTTTGTATTTTTTGTAGAGACAGGGTTTGCCATACCGCCCAGGCTGGTTTATTCTGGGCTCAAGAGATCCTCCCACTTTGGCCTTCCAAAGTGCTGGGATTACAGGCATGAGCCACCGTGCCCGGCCTGAAGAAACTTTCATCTGAGAGGCCCAAAGAACCAGATGCATTCTGGTTCAAACAAGAACAAAAACAAGTTCCTGTTTGGAAAGAAAGATTGTTTAAAAGACAGCATTTTTTCAGACTTAATTCTATTATGATAAAATTTCTCATAAAAAATCTCAGTGGGGGTTTCTGCCTCCTTGTGTCCTGGTGAGCTCCAGCTGAACCCAACCTTCCCACAGATAACTCTAGATTCCAGACAAAATCAAAAGCACCGCTGGAGAGTGAACTAAAGCAGGCAGATTCTTGAGGGCTGTGAAATTTAGAAGAAAGAATAGGCTGGAGGTGATTTCCCATTTTTTACAGCTTTTGTCCTGAGGGCAGAACAAAGCAGAATCAAGTAGGCCAACCAAAACTTCAGTAGAAAACCTGAAGTATTTCTCATCTACAGAATCAGCAGGCAATTTTGGCAGCCACAGCCACTGGGAAGTAAGGGGGAAATCTCAGAAAGGACATGGAGAGGGGAGCCCCACATTCTGTGAAACTCTGCTGATGTCATTGACCACTGAACCATATATGCATGGGACAAACTGAACACGGAGCAACCTAAGATAAAAGAGCTGAGCCGGCCGGGCACGGTGGCTCACACCTGTAATCCCAGCACTGTGGGAGGCCGAGGCAGGCAGATCACAAAGTCGAGAGTTGGAGACCATCCTGGCCAACATGGTGAAACCCTGTCTCTACTAAAAATACAAAAATTAGCTGGGCGTGGTGGCTCACACCTGTAGTCCCAGCTACTGTGGAGGCTGAGGCAGTAGAATTGCTTGAACTTGGAAGGTGGAGGTTGCAGTGAGCTGAGATCTCGCCATTGCACTCCAGCCTGGCGACAGAGTGAGACTCTGTCTCAAAAAAAAAAAAAAATGCTGAGCCAAGATATTATCTGCCATGCAAGAAAGAGATTTTGCAATTTGAATCTAACCAAATTAATCTGCTGCTGAGATAAATACGTCAACACTCTTTAGAAGACTACAGCAGGTCCTTGAATAAGACTTCATTCAACATCATTTTGTTATAACTATGAGAAAAAAATCACTTTCAGCCAAGGCCACTATCTGTGTGGAGTCGGCATGCTCTCCACATGTCTGCATGAGTTTTCCTCTGGACACTGGGTTCCTACCACATCCAAGGATGTGTGCTTTAGGTGAACTGGCACATGTTCATGGTCCCAGTGTGAGCGTGTGAGTGTGAGTTGCCCTGTCATGTGAGGGCATCCTGGCCGGGGAGAGTTCCCACCTGGTGCCCTGAGCTGCCAGGATGGGTTCCAACCACCTGCAACCCAGAACTGGAACAAATGGGTTGGAAAATGAATGAATATGAATTATAGGACAATAAAAATTTGCCAAGTATACAATACAATAATCATACAAATGCACAACAACACAATATGAAACATTTGCAAACATTTATTCTGTGAGTTAACTCATCACCACTACAACCACCGTCAGTCCCTCCAAAATTTGGGTGACTAAGAAAAAAAATTTACTCTGACTGCAGTGTGGAGGGTGAATGAATTCACCAAAATTTGAGTAACTATTTTGTTTTTATTAATCTTTCTTAAATATATATACAGCTCACGTTTATTTTAGTGTTTAACATTAGAAGTCTATTTAGAAGTTTGATGATGTTTTTGTGACCAGAAATATGCTGTAGGAATTTAACTCTGGTTTATATCAATTAGACTTTGTGAAAATTGGTTCTGTTTTACATTATTTTGCTTAAAGTCACAGTTTCCATGAACCTTTCGATGATGTGAAGTGAGAAATTACTGCATGCCAAATCCAGAGTCTTCACCATATAATACCTATACTATTCAGGATACAGTCCAAAACTACACAGCATATGAACAATCAGAATGATGTGACCCAGTTTTAGAGGAAAGACAACCAAGACCCACCCTAAGGTGGCCCAGATGTTGAATAGTAAACACAGATTTTAAAGCAGCTATTATAACTATGTTCATTGAAGTGAATGCTAGAGGGAAATAAAGCCAGGTGGAAATCCAAATATTCAAGAGGCAATACAGAAAATATGAAATTGCAAATATCTAAAGGAATATAAAATTTTTTTCCTCTTAGTTTCTTTAAAACATATGGGACTTTTAAAGCAAGAAATTAGCTTGTGAAATTTACAATGCAGGTAGATATATGTGACAACTATATCATCAAGGATGGAGAGATTGAAGGACCTATTATATGAGTTTTCTACATTTTATGTGAAGTGTTACCATATTAATTCTAATTGTACAAAGTTAATGATGTATTTTAATTATCTATTATCATATTTGGGAAGTTTGCAACCATTATCTCTTCCAATACTTTTTTATTTTGAGATGGAGTCTCGCTCTTGTCGCCCAGGCTGTAGTGCAGTGGCACGATCTCGGCTCACTGCAACCTCTGCTTCCTGGGTTCAACCGATTCTCTTGCCTCAGCCTCCTGAGTAGCTGGGATTACAAGCACCTGCCACCACGCCTGGCTAATTTTTATACTTTTAGTAGAGACAGGCTGTCGCCGTGTTGGCCAGGCTGGTCTCAAACTCCTGACCTCAGGTGATCTGCCTGCCTCGGCCTCCCAAAGTGCTGGGATTACAGGCATGAGCCACCGCGCCAGGCCTCCAATACTTTTTCAATCCCATACTCTTCCTATTCTTCTGAGACTCCAGTGATACAAACGTTAGATTATTAGATTGTTATTGAGATCCCCAAGGAACATAGCCCAGATCCCTGAGACTCTCTTCCTTTTTTCCAGTCTATTTTTCTCTCTTTTGTTCCAATTGAGTAAATTTTATTGATCTGTCTTCAAGGTCACTGAATCTTTTCCGTCATCTCCACTCTACTATTGAGATCATTCAGTGAGGTTTTATTTCAGTTATTATATTTTCCATTTCTATTACTTCCACTTGGTTTTTTAAAAATATAATTTCTGGGGTTTTTTTGCTAAGATGTTCTAGTTTTTTCCCCTTTGGTTTTGGGAGCATGTATAATTGATTCTTGAAGCATTTTTGTGACATCTGCTTTAAAATTGAGATAATCCCCAAATCTGACGAATCTCAGTATTGTCCTCAGTTGAGTATCTAGTCTCATTCAGATGGCTGTTTTCCTGGTTTTGAGCTTGACAGGTGATTTTTTTTTTCATCATACCCTGGATGTTTCAGTTATGTTAGGAGAGCTTAGATCCTATTTTAATCTTCTATTTTAGCATGTCATCAGCCTGTTGAGGTTTAGTGTGTAGGTTCTGGCCTGCACTGTAGGCTTTGGTTTCAATGACAGTGTCGTTTACAGAGCCCTTGCGATACAGTTCTGTTCTTTCTTCTGATGCTGCTGTGGCTCCTTATCGATCCCCACTGGTGCAGTCTGCGGGCACAGGTGATCCCCTGGGTTGCCTGCTGTTTCTGGAGTTGGGGAGAGCAGATGTCTCTGTGCCTGTGTTTCCTTATACCACTAGGTGGAGGGAAGCAGTTGCTATTGTCCCACATCAACCACATTGACTCCCACAGCAGCAGAACCTGGACAGGGTTGTCAGATTTCAGAGCCTGCATCTGTTAGTCCTTATGCTTAACTTGCGAGATGCTGTGTGGTCTGCTGGTATTCATCTCTTTGGAGTTTATCTGCCCATTTCCTGGTATTTCAAACCAGCATCACAAGAATATAAAATATTTTAATGATGGGAGAAAAAACAGAGTCAGATAGACTGTGAGGAAGACAGTGATTTCGAGAGCCACTGTTTATTGAACCTTTCTTTGCAACAGCCGCTGTGCTGAATACTTGCCACAGATCACTTCACTTAATTCTCTTGACCACTCTGTGTAATAGACTTTGTTGCTGTTGTTGTGGTGTTGTCGGTATTTCTGATTTTTCAGTTAAGGAGACTTGGACTTCTGTAGGTTAAGTAGGAAGTGTGTCTGTGTCACACAAGCCATGGTTTGAATGAACTTTGTGAAGCACTAATGCCCACACCCTGAATAAGCTATTCTCCTTTTCATTTATTAAGGAAAAGTAGCTGTACCCAGAATTGCATGTTTTTAATATGTACAAATATCTAAGAGTCATCTATGTAGGAAAAATAAAGGGAAAAAATACACAAATGAAAATAATTGTGGTATGATGAGATTATGGTCATTTTTCTTTTCTAACATTTATGTTAAATTTACAATGTTAAAATTCCCATAAGTTCATTTTAAATTCTCATTATACATTTTAGTTCCATTATTTTATTTTTAAAAATCCACCGTTTTCATGTACTTTTCTAAAGGTACTTATCATTGTATATTATAGTTCATCAGTATTGGCAAATTGGGCAAGGAAACGAAAAAGCAAGTGTTCTCATGGGGTTCCTAAAAGATGAAACTTCTTTTTGTGGATGTCTTTACAGCACTGATATCTTTTCTGGAGTATACTATGGTCCACATCATGTTGTATTTGTCCTTTCTGCATTTCTTAATGTTCACTTGCTTAAGAAATTATATATGACTCTTCCTTATTCTTCACAGAATCTTACCAAGTATTGTACTTTGCATACAGTAGAAATTTGGTAAATATTTGTTAAACTTTGTAGATGGAGGTTTAATATAATGTCAGTCTATTGAACATTTTTAACGTTGTTACCACTATTCAAACATGAAGGCAGTGAAATGTCATTGAAAAGTGTTACTGGAAAATTCCTGTATCTAAAAGCTGTTAAATCTTTCCAGTAGTTTAAATGAAAGTCCCTTTTTTGGGTATTTTCTAGAACTTTGCTTACAGATATACAGGCCAAAATTAATCGAATCAAAGGACATGCATTCAGTAAAAGGGAAAGAAGACACAGAAGTAATGCTGCCTTACATGTACACTGTATTTAGGGACATATAGAGATGAGTAAATATAATTATATCTTACAATGCCCATGACTTTGAACCTCTTCATCTTTTAGAAAACAAAGCCAACTGATTTAAATAAATGTTTAATTCAATTAATCTCTGTTGAACACCTACTATGTGAAAGATTCAGGGACAGGTATTTTTAAAGCGATCTTGCAGATACATAAATGAGGAAGAAATGATAAGGGAAAATAAGCACTTTAAGCAAAGTGCTAAAGGTTGCAGAGAGGGAAATTTCACATATGAGTCAGGAGCTAGGAGAGCTTCAGGAAAGAGGTAGGAAAGAGTTGACATGTCACCTTGATGAGGATTTGCATACGTAGAAGGGCATTTTAGGCAGCAGGCATAGCATATACAAAGATCTCTAAGAGCAGCAGCACAAGAAGGTGTCAGCAACAGAAATGTTCCTGTTTGGCTAGATCATAGGGTATGTGAAGGAAAATGGGGAGATAAATGTCTAAAAGAAGAATCAATTCCCATTTCATGGCTATAAATGGATCCTGGGATGGGCCAGTTCTGAGTTCTGAGAATACAAAAATAAATAAATCACTCTCTCCTTAAGGAGCCCATGGGCAGATAAGCAAGCCAATGTACACTGGGATACATGCTAAACTAATGACACAGAGGAACTCAAACAAATGAAAAAAATGATCAATCCTGCCAGTGGTGTGGGAGATGGTATGCATGGTGGTTAGTCACTCAGATTCTGAATAAAATTGAGTCCTGGAGTCAGACTGCTGGTCCCAAGAGCTGCACCAGCCCTGACGGTGACCTTGACCATACGACCTCGATCTCAATGTTTTATTAAGTTTTGGCTACTGTGTGCTAAGTCTTAGATACCTCATCTGTTAGATGGTGACAGTAACAGTACAGTTCTTAACAGGGCTGTTGTGAGGATAAAATAAAATATCCACGTGAAGGGTTTAGCATTGGCAGTTAAAGCTCTTGAGTTAATTTTATTATCTTTATCAGTAATAGCCCTGCTACTGTTATGTGTCACAACTATTCTCCTGGAATGTTTCAGAGAGGAAATAACAATGGCGATAACCTTAAAGAAGGACCTGAACTACACCCTACAGCAAGGGGATTAAGGGTCGAAGGAAGAGTGCAAAAGCTGTTTTTGTTTAGGGAACAGAGTCCAGAAGTTCAAAATAAAAGTATTTGGAAGAGATGCTGGGGTGAGTATTATGGTTCCAATGAGACATCAAAAATTTAGAAATAGGAAACATGAAAGAACTCATAAAAGTCCTTCATACATGACGAATTTTGAGAGCCAAAGCCTCAGATTAACCTAGGCATATATTATCCTATAGATAGAAATCATGTATCAGAACAATGAATGTTATTACCAAAACTAATCTCTTTCTCTCTCTACTTCTTTGCTGCAGAGATTGTGGCTTCAAGTGCATGGAAACACTGAATATATAGTGTTTCTAGAGGAGCAGATTGTAGGGTCACATGGTTTCACCCCATGATGGATCCAAGTAGTTCCAGAGTCACATTCATTGAAATCTATTCGAGAAGGGGTAAATCCTGTACTCAAAGGAGGGCCTGGGGAACAGCAGAGAATGGAAGAAACCTATTGTTCTACTTTCTATTTGTTATTTGAATTGTATTGACTTCTCTAATAAAAGAGTAATGAGGGAGGAGAAAAGAAGTTAAAAAGAGATGAAGAGCTGGGTGCAGCGGCTCATGCCTGTAATCCCAGCATGCTGGGAGGCCGAAGCAGGCAGATCACTTGAGGTCGGGAGTTTGAGATCAGCCTGGCCAACACGGTAAAACCCCATCTCTACTAAAAATACAAAAACGAGTCTGGTGTGGTGGCAAGCACCTGTAGTCCCAGCTACGTGGGAGGCTGACGTGGGAGGATCGCTTGAGCCAGGGAGGTCGAGGCTGCAGTGAGCCATGATCATACCACTGCCCTCCAGCCTGGGCAACAGAGCGAGACCCTGTCTCAAAAGAAAAGGTAAGTGATGAAGAAAAAAGTGAAGACAAAAAAAAAAGATCCTGTGACTGCGAATAGAAAGGGAAGGATGAAGAGAACACCTAAAGTATCTATATTTATGTGGGCACTTGGCATCTGTTTTTGGTAATCAGAAACACAAATATATGTAATCAACAAAAGAACAGTCTTCTAAATTTTTAAAACTACATACTAGCATTTTGTACTAAATGCTATCATAAAATGCAAAACTGCAAAACAAATTCAAAGTCTCATTACAACAATTCCATATCTACCTTCCATATTAACATATCTATGTCACTCCCAATCGCTAGCATGAGCATCTTGGTTTACATATTAATAAATACTTGCCTGCTTGTAATACGCATTTATTTTTCTCATTATTATGTTATTACATTCAGCTTGTTTGGCACCATTTTAAAGAATTTATTTTGCTATCAATACCAGAAAACAATTTAGGAAACTGAATAGAGCAGGAAAAATGTTAAATCTATGTACTTGAGTTGGTTATTGACTCCTTAGTTTAATAACTCATTTTTTCAAACCTGAATAATTTAAATGCATTAGAAATGATACAGCATTAAAAGGTGCCTTCTGAAAATGGTAAACACTGGATCTAGGATCTGAGTTTGTAGTTATTACTTATTTAAAATAAACAAGCAAATTCCGTTGAGATACGGTCTCATTTTCAGGAATGGTCTATTAGCAGGCAGCAGTGAGCACAACAATTAGCCATATCAGCACATTAAAGCCTAATGTGTAAACTCAACATAGCAGCAAACACACATCCTACCATGGCCTATTAAGTAATCAGAAATGATTGCAGATAATTAGCCCAGGAACAGCTGCATAAACTCAACTATTCCATTTTTTGTCAGACGTGGAGACTTCAAGTGGAAGGGAGGTTTATCAGGTACGTCTTGAATTGGATGGGAGTACCACTGTGAAATGAGAGACAGATTCTAACGTTTGATGGCATATTGCCATTTTATGTTGTCTTCTGATCATACTCCTAACGTTCACATAAATATTGTTCTTGGGTAAAAAATATGGAAACAAAGATATCACCAGTGATTTAAGAAACTTGTAAAATTGGAAGTCAAAATACGATAAAAAGTAGAAGTCGGTTAGTAAATCCCTTTAATGAGTGTGTATCATTCATACTTGTTTGTATTTTCAGTTCAAATTTGATTTGTGCATTCCCATCTATTCTTTCTGAGTGACATTAAATACAGCACCACTGGTAAATATATATTTGCATTTGAATTAATACGTATACTTGGTAAGTATTGCTTTTCTAAATTTAAAAAAAATGTAGTCTCCTTTTTTTTCTATTCCTTTTTTACAAAAGAAAACATGCTAGGTAGAAGATGACAACTATCTGTAGAAATCTGAAAGACTGAGATAAAAAGAAAGAATTATATTTATTCCATGCATGTCCAGAAAAACAGAACTAAGATACATGAGTTTGATTGTTAAAAAGAAGAATAAAATTCCAAAAATTAGAATTTTAAAAAATGAAATGAGGACGCTGTGAGGTGCTTAGCTCCTACCGGGAATGTCACCAGAGAAATTCAGCGACTGACCTCCTGCAGGAGTAGATGTGGTTAAAAGGAACCTCAGGTTCCATCAAAGTTTCCTTCCCACTGTAATATTCCAGGAACTATAACTAAAGAGGTTGAAGTCCTTCAAACACAGCTTTGCTATACACTTGTCCAGAGACCAGCAGCAGATGGGAATGCCGCCTCTTAAGACTGGAATCTATGTTTATCTGTGCCCATTATATCCTTAAGTTTGGGCATTTAGCTGACCTTCTCTTTTAACATTGCTGTGTCATTTTCCATACAATTCAGTTGCTTTAAAAGTTCATTTCTCATACCATGAATTAAAATAAAAACTTGACCAATTAAAAAAACCAAAGAAAATGGCTCAGAATAAATGAATATATTATCAATGGTGCTAAACTTTTGCAGGGTAATTCCTGAATACTTGCATTAAAGATTTTGTATCATGAAATTACACTTAGCACATGTTTATTGTTTTTTTGACAGTTTTCAGTTTATTTATAGGCCTACCAAGGATAAAATGGATAGATAAAATTAGAAACCATAAATTTCACAGAGAATTACTTCTACTGTATATATTTTACGTTTGTTTTCTCTCTAGTTATCCTCATTTTCATAAGCGTTCAATCAACAAATGTTGAAGTGCATGATGTCAGCAAGGCACTGTGAAAGCATAAATAAAGAACAGTGCCTCAAGGAGTTTACAGTCTTCGGGGGGAATTAAGCATGCAAAGTAACTATTACAGCCCAATGTGACAAGGACTATAGTCGAGAGAGGTAGGATGCAAAGAGAAAACAGGAAAAAGAACTCCCATTGCAAGCTGGAGGACACAAGGAATCTTCACAAAGGAGGTAGCACTGAAGAGATGAGTAGTTGCCAACTTCAAGCAAGTAGAGTTTAGGAGAAGCCTATAAACAGAGAATTTGTAAAGGGCTACTTGACATGGAAAGGAACTAGCGTATTGTAAATATGAATGATAACTGGAGCTAAAATCAACCCACTCTAATAATGGTCATTATTTTCATGCCGTTCATTCATTGCAAATTATTACCTGTTCTCACCCAACTTACCAAGAGTGGGCTTACTATAACCGCTGTTTCCTAGAGCAACACTTGTTAAGTAAAAGTGCTAATAAAATGTGAACTAGCAGCATCAGCACCTGCTTAGAGCTACTTAGACTGTCCGGGATTAAGGCCCAGGAATGTTTGCTGTCCAACAAGCTCTCCTGGTAATCCTTGTGCATTCTCAAATTTGAGGACCCCTGTCCTGGAGGAAAAAGTATTTGCTTGTGTTTTAGATAACATTTTAATATACTACATTAGAACACACATGTGAGACTTCTTTTTTGAAATGTGTTGTAATACGTGGGTTAATTCATTTAAAATGAAATTGAAATGTGAGGTTGAAAAAAGAACAGTGAGTGCAGTGGGAGTCAGGCAACCTGATTTCTCATTTCAGCTCTGCCACTAAATAATCATTAATAATAATAATAATAATAATAAATATGATTGCTAACAAATATATGAAACTCTGCCAAGATACAGAACTTCTCTTGGATCTCAGAGTCTTCAGCCATAAGACAAGAAGGTTGTATTAGAAGATCTCTAAAATCCCTTTCCAAATCTAAAATACATTTCTCAAAAAGTTTCCGCATTCACCATTTGCGTAATTAAATAGTATAATCATCCCCAATCTCTTCAGATTAGCTCCAGTTGTTTTCAGCTTCTTGTGTCTTTTCAAAGCAGTACTGAAAAGACCGCTCTCTGCTGTGTTTCCCTGTCCATCACTTTTAAATCTGCTTTTCTTTCTGCCCTCTCTTTCTTTTAGGTCAGTGGTTAGTTCACTATACAATTGTTTAAAATGAGGTATTCTTACTTTTATACATGTAAATTCCCATGAAAACTGCTTGATTAAAACTCCCCCATAGACTTCTAGAAGAAAACAAAACAAATTGTACTAATCTCAGAGTGTGAAGCATCCTGTCTTGAAGGTCAATTGAACAATTCACAGGGGCTGAAAACTAACAAGAAAAAAAAGTTTCACTGAAGTTAAGATAGAGAAGAGAAGATCAGAGAAGCTAGCAATCCAGGGGAAAAATGTAACACTGCTGTTTGTGCACACGGCCTCTGAATTTCCTTTTCTCATCCTTTCTGTTTTTCCCTCCCTCCTTTCCTTTTTTCCCCTACTTCCTTTCTTCCTTCTTTTTTATCTCTTTTGTTGATGCTGATTGTCTATCTGTTGAATTGCTTTCACACCAAATCTTGCTTATGTAAACTATAATCTTCAAAAAGGCAAGATTTAATAACCCCCATAATATTTAGTGAATACCTCCCAAACAAATAATTTCTCAATAAAAGCTTAAGGGAAACACACTCAAAGAACAAATGCATAATGCATTATAATCCTGGCAACAGTCAATTAATTGGCTTTCTTTACAACCTATGAGTGCTTCTTCCCAAAACATTTTATTTGTATTTTCGCAAGGAGGTACATTTTTTCTTTCATCTATCCACTGCTTCCTCGGCTCCTGCTCGCTTTCTGTTAGGATCTGTGACTGGGGTCGGACATATGCTGGCGCTTTGCTTGTATCTCACACACTGCAGTGTTTTAGCACTTCATATTTTATGTCCTGGCTCTCCAACTCCTAACACATTCCTGGGTAATGCAGCTTCTGCCTGAGTGCCCTTGAGGCCCACTTAGAGCATGTGTATGGTTGATCTAAAACTTTTCAATAACGCTTCTTTGCCTCAGATAGGAAATTACAAGAGAATGCCCTATTTCAGCATCACATTGCAATCATTTCTACCTCCATGCCTTATGGTCTTGCATCCTCAAATTGGTCTTATCTGCTATAGCTGATTGTCCAGTGCTTTCCAATGGGGCTGTAACTACAGCATGTTTCCAGCACCCTCATTTTGTTTCAGGAATGAACATAGATAATTTTGATCCATGGTCAACTCCAGTGGTGAAAATCTTCAAAGCTGTTAGTTATCAGTTCAAAAAAGATCGGAAGTAGTTCATTTCTAAATAGTACATCATTTCTGGAATGTGGATTACTATGTAAGCCTCTCTTGATGCCACTCTTAAAGAAACATGAGCAATAGTCTTTCAAAACGCTCTGTATGCACATAATTGCTTTGTCACAGATCATTTTTGAGCTACTTATTGTCACCCACTTTATTCACAATGTTAGCCTAATGTTACTCCCTTAGCTAACTATATTTATTCCCTCATTCTTTCTTTTCCCTTCAATAAGATATGCATAAATCAAACAAAAGAATCCTCAGAAAAGCTTTCTCTAAACCTCAGGTCAGTTCAGGAGCCCCTGTGATTTTTCTCAGTTCAGGTAAATCCTGTATATGTTCTTCCTAGAAATAATCACAATTGTAATGAAATCATGTAAATCTTGTTGATGAATACCTATCTTTCTTTTTTAAATGAATGCACTATAAGGGCATGGATTTTCTCTTCTTCAACACTGAATCCCCTGTGCCTAGGCCAGTGGCTTGAGTGTAATTGGCATTCCATAAATGATTGTTGAGTGAATATGTATCCTATTCCTTTATTAATTTTCCTAACTGCTCTTTGCCTGTTATTGTATTCCTAAAAATGCAATCCTTGGCATTTTGCTGCTTTGCTGGTAAAGGCATTCTCTCCCTGTAGACAAATGGACACACGAATAAAGCTTTTGAAATCCAAATTACTATGGAAACAGCCCTTGTTTCTACCAGCCTGCTAAGTGGAGCACAGTGGCCACACATCTTACGCTGGAGGGAGCTGAAGTCACATACAAATTCTGGCTTCTCAGGTTCCCCTTTCCTTGTAGACACCCCCCAATCCTTCAGTTAGAACTTTTTTTCTTCAGGTGGGTTACAATGCAATTGATTGTGATTAGAGTACTTAATCTATTCACTATAACTGATTAAGTTACTGCTTGATTGTGTTACAGCTTCATCCATTTACTGTGATTAGATTGTTGCTAGAAATATATGGATACAATCAAGCTTCTGCTATTGTCAAATTCCTCAGGGTGTTCTGAATTTCTCCACAAAATCTTTTTGTCTGTTCCTTGGGGTATGTCATTTCCACAGATAACTAATCTCATCCATTACGTTTTGAATCTTCTTGATTTTATTCTCAGAGGGCAACTTTATCTCAAAACTCCTGGGGTGACTTTCCTGCTCTCCCCAGTACTAACCATGCCTGACAAATAACTTATGGGGGGCACCAACTACGCTTTTCTTTGCCTTTCCTACGGTCTATTCCTTCATCTCAGAGAGGTGGTGGCAGAGACTCATTCATTTATAACTCCTAACAAAGAGTAGGAGACCTTTGTGTGAATTTTTCATCAGGGGCCTGGAATGCAAGTTATGCCAACATCTTCAATATATTAGAGGAGCAGATTACAGCCCAAGAACTATAATTTCTTGACACATAACCTAAAGAACTTTACCAGAAATGGAAAAACAGAACTACAAATACCTCCGTATGTTTTAATTTTAAAAAATAACTTTCTAAAATATCGTATCATGAAGAAATTCTCTTTATCTAAATGAGTGGCCATGTTATCTGCACTTTAGAGGTTGAATAAAATTGTCACATACTTTGAGATCCTCAATAACAGCTTTAATAATGTCTACTAAATGTTATTTGAATATGAACCCAGGTATCTGACAATCTCATGTAAGCAGAACACTGTGCAGTAAGTAAAACATGCTTTTGACAAGGTAAAATATAAATCCCCAAATCCCGGCACTCCATTTCTATAACTTATTTTGGGGGTGAACTCCTACCATCTTAAAGATGA
The DNA here is from genome assembly GCF_028858775.2 of Pan troglodytes. Lineage (NCBI taxonomy): Eukaryota > Metazoa > Chordata > Mammalia > Primates > Hominidae > Pan > Pan troglodytes. The sequence goes on from NC_072401.2 coordinate 179,038,099, forward strand.
GGATCAGATTCTGCTGATTTGCTCTTTGTACATTATTTTCATAAAACTGATCGTCTGGTATTCAAGACTTTCAGAAAATGAAAGCAGAAATCAGAGGTAAGTTGAGAGTGGCTTATTGGTATCCATGCTGATAAAAACTAGAAAACACAGAAAAATGCAGGAAACTTCAAAAAGCAAAGACCGAGAATCCAACATATAAGAGCTGTCATATCTTGTCCAGATTTACAGTCATCCCTTTATTATAGCATAAAATACTCATCTATGTTCATAGTAACAGCATCGAGGAATCAATTCAGTAAACACACCGGTAACCTATCTGCAGCCTAACATTTTATATTCAGCTTCTAACATGTTCTGGCACATGCCCTGGAATTCAACTGGCATAATGTCGAATGATACTGTGAAAATCCGCTTCATAGACACACAATGGAAATTAGGTACTTTACATTGTAATTTTTAATGGAACTATTTCAAGAAAAGGGTAAGAGAAAGTTAAAGGGTATCAAGAATAAAGCAAGTAACCTGGTAACTGAGAGTTAAAAAAAAATGGATGAAGAAGCCATCAAAGATTATAGAAAGGTCAGGAATATAGAGCTTTGAAAAATGGAGAGGTAACATAGTACAGCATCAGAATTCTAGATCTTCTGAAACTCGCAGATTAAAGATTTAAGAAGGCTATAAATGAGGTAGAGGTAGGATTTGATACAGAAAATGATTAAGATATAAATAAGAATCTCAGCATAGGCAAGATTCTGGTAGGGGATATATTAGAAATGCTCAGGAGTGGATGACATGAAGAGGGGGAAATGGCAAGTTCAAGTCAAGGATAACTTAACTATTTTTGGCCTTGGGAGAAGAATAAAATGAGAAAATCTGAAGGAAAAAAAGAAGCAAAACCAAATCATGATCAGGCATAACTGGAAGGTAAGTGACATTCTTTAAAAAATGAAGAATAAATTGACAAAGTTTAGGGAGATAACAGATTCAAACTAGGAACTAAAAAAGGTATCTGCCTTGAAATAAGTTTGAGACCAATATAATCATTAGATATTCTCGTGAGAATCCATGGGATTCACTGGGAGATCCAAAATCAGGATTAATTGCACTCATGAAAGAGGCAATGAGGCAAGACTGGGAAATATTTTAAAAATTATAGAAAAACGCACCAAAAAGAGAGCTGTGCTTTGGAAATAAGGGCATGCATAATATAATCCAAACGGTATCTTACTCCTGGAGGCTCACCTCACCATTAAGGTGTCTGAGGCTCAGCTTTTAACAAGTATACTTCTTCCGATCTTCTAATTAGAGTGTGTTCATGAGAAACAGAAGGATACATAAGGACTTAGACAACATGTTAAGAATAGATTGCAATCACTCCTGCCTTACCAATTAGAATTATTGTTCCAGATCTCCTCATTAATTATAAAAATGGAAATTATTGTACTTGGTGCTTTGCAATAAATATTCAAGCAACTGGAGCTGTAAAATATAACCTGGCAATTTAAGTGATTTATTACAGCAGCGTAATGCTTGAGACATTTCTATTAGCTGAAAACCTGAAATATTTCTAGTAAAATATTTAACAAAAAGAAGGTCTCTTTAGGCCAAGTAAAACCAGAGCACTTGTAACTGAGAAAGGTGGATTTGTCCTCTTCCTTCTGTCACAAAAATATCATCAAAATTACCTTTTACCATATTCCATTATGTAAATAACACAACTTTGTATAATGTTATACATAAAAAGAATAGGAAAAATGAGAACTGATTGCTAAGTGAATTACTTTCAGTCATTAGAAGAAACATAGATTTAGTAACATTGTATCATTGTAATTGTTATGTTATGATGCTTAGGTTTCTCATTAAATGATACCTATGTGTGGAATATTGTCCTAAGAACAAAAAGTGAACAAAATAAAGTAGTAAAATGAGCATTTTAAAATGACCCATTTTCACCAAAAAGATGTTATTAAATTATATGTAATTTTCAATGCATTAATATTTTTGTGGTTTCTAATTAACTTTCTTTAATGGAAAAGTACTATATCACCAGAAATCACACATCATTTCAAAATTCATTGATAGTTTATACTTATTACTGCAAGATGTAGCTGACCTGGTCATTTTATTTAGTTGAAAAGAAAACAATAAAGCCAAATATAATTTTGCATGAGTCTATAATGAAAGTGTTTTGGAATGTGTAGATTTAATTGTACCCAATCTAACAACATCAGGCACAGTTTTCAACTACAGGGGGAAAAGGCAACAACCTTGTCTCTGTACATGGCCTCCTTCTTATACGAAAGTCTTGCTAGAGTCTCACAATACAGACTGCATTTTACATTTCTTTTGATATTGACTTAAATAGCTTGTTATTGACAAAGGAAGAAATAGGTCAAAGAAACCGTTATAGTCACATCAAGCCTGTTCAGGGCTGTAAGGTTTCACTAATTGTGCACATTTCTCTGAAGTGAACAGTAGCAAATCCAGCCCTCACCACATGCTGTCTGGCCTGCCTCGTTTTGTATTGAGCCATATTTTAAATTACTTGTCAATATTTATAATTGGAAGGTATCACTTGAAAAGCCTAGATTTATGGATCCTCTTTAAAAATCAGAGATGGATCCATATTCCCCCATGGGCTCCCTCTTTCTGTAAGGTACTTGATCACTTTCGTCCCAGCCCTAACTATTCCTTGTTGTCCCTCCAACACTGAAAGAACATCGATTGTCTTTAAACATCTTTCTAGCTCACACCCATTTTCTTCTCACATTTATGTCACCTGCTTGGCAATGCATGTGTGTTTGATGCCCACTCTACGAGCCTAGAGGATTAGCTTTGTCATGCCTATTCCTCGATCCACAGTCATTTCCTAGAGTCTAAGTCTGCATTATCTTCCAGATACCATCTCTCAGTGCTTGGAGTAACTTTGAAGATTTTTCTTTTATGTTGTAAATTTTACCTGCACAGTAAAAAGATGTGGATTTATTTTCATTCAGCTTCCTTAATTCATTCCTTCAGTTAATGTTCTGTTTTATATTTTTAATATCCTTATGTCCTGCATGGGAGGTGAATTCCTTTTAAATTAATATTTTAATTTATTTAGTCTCTATTTAATTTTGCCTAGTCCCAAGGTTATCGCATATATTTAGATTTTGTCTGCTTTTCTTTTCAAAAATGTTATCTGTTTCTTTTCCCTAACCATTGCTATTTAACATGTGTTCGCTATGTTCCTTCACTGAGACTCCTAAACATACTTATTTTAATGTAATTTTCAGCATACTATTATTTGTCTTTCTTCCAGAGTGAATTAATCTCCTGATGCTTCTGTTTTTATTTTATGGACTGTCTTTCCTAGCTTTGCTTTTCCTTATGATGCAGGAATTTTTCTGAGCCCCTTTGCTGGGCTCGCGGTAGAAGACCACCCCATCTATTCAGCGCACCTAGCCGCGCCTGAGGGCAAGTCTCTGGCGCGAATCCCACAGCCACTGTGACTGCGGTGAGAGGCAGCATGTGAGTGAGCGAGTGCGGGGTCTGGCCAGCTGCTCCGAGCATCAACATAGGAGCAGGCTCCATGTGCGGTCCGCGGCCAAACGAGGTGTCACCCCAAGGGGAATGTGGTGACACACTCAGGCAGGGATGCCCGTGACCCTGAAGCCCCAGAGGGGGTGTCACAGTGTGCTAATTAGCTCTTTTAGTTCTGCTCCCCACAGCCCAATGGACAGTGGTGTGTTAGCAGCTCAGTCAGCCCCTTGCCCTGCTCTAGTGCACGGCTGCGGCACTACCTTGGCCCCGCCACTGCTTCCGGTGCATGGAGCAGCTGCCCTCTGCTGGCAAAGGCAGAGAGCCACAGTGTTACAGCCTTTCCAGGCACCCATGTTTGCTGGGTCCTGAGCTCTTGTCCCACATTCATGAAGAATGAGGTCATGCTGACAACTGAAGGGTGATGAGGGCAGAGAATTTTATTAAATGACAAAACAGCTCTTAGTGGAGAGGGGACAGGAAGGTAGTCTCTCACCTGAAGTTGGGTCATCTCCCCCAGTGTGGCTGAGTCTAGGATTTTTATACTCATAGATGGGGGAGGGGCGGGTCAAAGGTAGTATTGGAAAACGTAACATTCCATTGGTTAAAAAGCATTATTCAGAAAAAACCAATCAGGAAAGGGCAGGCAAACAGGAACGGAAGTTCCCACTCTGGGTCACGTTTTTCATCCGGAACCAGCAGTCCAGTCTTTCAGCCTTCAGGCTGTTTTTAACTTGAAGGTGGGATTTCACAAGGGACCGGCCCCTATCTGCCTAGGCATTTGACTGCCTCCTGTCACTTATCAATCACTCATATGTTTAAATTTTTATTTTGTTTTAGGTAAGTTTATATATCCTTTTTCTACATTTGGGTTTTTTTTTTTTTTTGGCATTTTCTTTTGCTTTAAGGGTACTCTTTATATATTAGCTTAATTTGCCCATAGTGTTGTCAGGGGCCTGGTGTGTTAGCACTGCCCCGAGTGTGCGCAAACCGGGCCAGGCTGTGACAGCACCTGGGCTTGGTCCCAACCGCACTCTAATATCAGAGTGGGCTCCTGGAGTGGGGAGAGGCCAGGCAGTAGGAACAGAGAGGGCTTTCCTGGGCCCGGAGGGTGCAGACTACAGAGATGCCTGGGTCCTGCGCCTGGGAGGGCGGGACTCCTGCCCACTCCATGGCGCATGCAGGCAGCCCCGGCCACACCTCCTTACAGCCTGGGGTTGGGGCTCCAGGTCCTCACTGGGCCCCTCTCTGTCTGCCCTTCCATGCCTGACTGGGCTGCTCCCCTGCAAACAGGTGGCTTAGCCTGGCCCCATCGTGGCAGCCCCCAGGGCAGGAGGCTCTGGGAGGTCTCCCACTTGTCCCTGGCTCCCACCGGCAGTGTGGAGCGTGGCAATGCCCCAGGCCCAGCTCTGCCTCCTTCCTGCGTCCTCCTCACAGCAGCCAGTGTGATGGCAGTGGCTGCCCTGGACGGTCTGCCGCTGCCATCATCAGCATCTCTGAATCTAAATTGATCAGAAAACACTCTCAATCACATAGTTGGTCTCATTTTAAATTTAATTATTTATTTTATTTTTGTGTAGAGACAGGGAGGGTCTTACTGTGTTTCCCAGGCTGGTCTCAAACTTCTAGCCTTAAGTGAGCCTCCCACCACATCCTCCCAAAACACTGGGATAACAGGCATGAGCCACTGCACCTATAGATAAAACTATAGATTTAAAATATTAAAACTATAGACTTATTTTAAATATTCTCTTTTGTCCTAGAACATCAAACCTCTAAAAGCCTTCCATATCCTCACTTTCAATTGTCTATATCCTATGTCACTAAAGAAACAGAGGCAATCAGAAGAGAACTTCCATTAGCTTCCTCTGTCACCATCTACCCACCTGCATTGAGCAAGTTAAATCTCATTAGTGTGCCTCCTCCAGAGTAGTACTTCTTCAGTGGCAGTGTTTTAATGATGTAAAGAAGTCTTTATTAATCAGAAAGAAATCTTACAATAAATAATTTGGGAATGCAAATGTTTTTATGATCTCATACAATTTTATTATTCCACCATAAGTACCATTATTTTAAATCTTTGAGATCACTGATAAATTACTTAAACATCATAGTATATTACAAAGTTGAAGTGTCAATCGCTTCGCGAGCCCCTGATACTGTCTTCAGCATTGCCCTTCTCAGAAAATTGATTCATTGACTGTTTTGACCTCATTGATCTTGATATATCTCCAACATAATTTCAGGGATGCATTATAACTGAGGCTGATTTGAAATTATTTTCTCTTAAATAGCATCACAGAATGAACCTGATATTAGGAAATCTATGACATTAAGTAACATTTTTTAAAAGACTTTTTACATTCATCCCTCAAGAAGTAGAGCGCATGTCCTTTTTCTAGCAGCTGCAAATGACAACCTGCACAAGTTCAACAATCCACAACTATATACATGGCTACTATGCCTGAATCTGATGACTGCAAAGGATTGGAAGAAACGTTATAAATAGATGGTCAGGGAAATATCACCTTAGTTCTGAGACTATAGAAAAACTTTTCAGCTGTACCTGGAGAATGTAAAAACTACTGCTTAATAAGTAAGTGTTTAGTCAAGGAGAGAGGGTTTTTCGTTTTTCATACTCTACTTGGTCTTAACAGGCTCTTTTATTTTTCAAGAGTAGTCTGTGATAACTTACTTTGGCATTCTCTCCTTGAGAGCTAAAATTCTGTAACTCTATCAAGCTGGTTGCTTACTGCTCTTCTGTGAATAGCATACTCTGTCCAATCTATTTCAAAGGACAATACTCCAGGCATAACATATGATGCAAATATAATGTGGCGATCTGACTTTCAAGAGGTATTTCCTAAGAAGCACGTTTAAGCAAGAGCAGCATGCCACAATCAGCCCTTGTATGTATTATATGAAACCGACTTAAGTGTTACCGAGTAAAGTAACAATCTTAACTTACTCAAAAACAGATCATATCCCAAAGATTGAAAATATCTTGTTCTCTACAACTTTTAGCTCATAAGCTTAATTCTCTACCTTTCCCTGAGCGTGGTTTGATGCTCCTTAGACCCCAAATGGAGAAGAGAGTCCTTCTTTCATGGCTTCAGCTCCACTTAAGAGATTCATGGTAGGTGGCTTAGTCCTACTGCTACAACAAAAATACCCCAGGCTGTGTAATTTATAAAGACAATACATTTCTTACTCACAGTTCTGGAGACCGAGAAGTCTGAGATCAAGGTTCCAGTAGATTTGGTGTCTGGTGAAAGCCTGATCTCTGCTACCAAGATGGCACCTTGTTACTGCATCCTCACATGGCAGAAGGATAAGGCAGCTCTGTTCAGCCCCTTTTATAAGGGTATTAATCCCATTCATGAGGTTGGAGGCTTATAAAATGACTTGTTTCACAAAAGACCCCACTACTTAATAATATCAGGTTCCAGCATGTGAATTTTGGGGGGATGTCAATATTCAGACCATAGGGACAGGTTTCTCCGACTGTTCCAGATTTCAAACCTGGAAATGTACATTGTATAACACACCCAAGACCAAGAGGATAAACAGTAACTAGGAGATCCTCATTCAGGCGGGGCGTGGTGGCTCATGCCCGTAATCCCAGCACTTCGGGAGGCCAAGGAAGGCGAATCACCTGACGTCAGGAGTTTGAGGTGAGCCTGGCCAACATGTTTCTACTAAAAATACAAAACTTAGCTGGGCGTGGTGGCACACACCTGTAATCCCAGCTACTCAGGAGGCTGAGGCAGGAGAATTGCTTGAACCCGGGAAGCGGAGGTTGCAGTGAGCCGAGATTGCACCACCGCACTCCAGCCTGGGTGACAGAGTGAGACTCCTTCTCAAAAAATAATAATAATAAATAAATAAATGTTAAAAAAAAAAGATCCTCATTCAATGTGTCAAACATAACAATCAACTGATATAACTATAAAGATAGCAGTCAGCCAAGTTATCACAAAGAATTTTTAGGCAATAAACAACAACAGTACCAAGCAAAGCATGATGTGCTTTCTAACATTCCTCCTCAAGACCCAGCCTCTTCCCAACCCCTTAGATATCATCACATATGTGTCAGTAGCAGTCACTCAATGACAGCATCTCAGAGTAAATTCTGACTCCTTGCTGTAAAAATCAGAACAATTTTCCCTACAGCGGTCAAAATGTTTGCATCTTCCTCTCTACATATCAGAATCAAATCTCTGGTTCAGGTCACACTCATCTATCTCATAGCTGAATGACTGTAATTTTCTCCACTGTGAAAATCATCTCTTTGGTCTTTCAGTTCTGCTTGACTATGTCAAAATCTTACTGGCTTCCTTTGGACTTCTGTATTAAATTCCATTTCCGCTCCCTCGGTTTCTTTCTGTTTACTCAACAGCATTACAGCACTCATCTAGCCAGGCTTTGCCACCTGCCCCTTCGGTTTAGAGCAGCAGTTCTCAAATGTTTTGACCTCAGAACTCCTTTACATTTTGAAAAATTAATGAGAACCAAAATGTTGATGTGTGTTCATTCTATCTATCACTATTCATTATATTAAAAATTAAAATGGAGACATTACAAAAATATCTACTTATAAACCCTTCACATGTTGACATAAAATATTTTTATTAAAAAACTATTTTTTCAAAACAAAAACAAAGCAAGAAGAGTTATATTGTTTTATATTTATGCAAATCTCTTTAATGGCTGGCTTAAGAGTGCTGGATTCTTATTTCTGCTTCTGAATTCCATGTGGCAATGTCTTCTTTTGGTTTAAGTTCCTAAAGAAAAATTCCACACATACTTCACACAGCTATACCACTGGAAAAGAGAAGAATATTTTAATCGCCTTCTCAGATAATGTTGAATTTCCTTCTTTGATATGACACCAAAACTTGACAAGTGATAATTTCTTAAAGCAATATGCAATGTAGAAACTGAAACCACATCAATGAACTTGTTTTTGTGTGCTGCATGAAATTCCACTGCTCTGTCTTGTGATCAAATAGGGGTCTTTTGTTCATGCATAATATTGTACATCCATGCATTTGGAAAATATTGACTAACTGATTATGCAGCTCTTACAAATGTTGATGATTTTATTATACAATATAAAAATACTTATAATTACTGATCTCATAAGAAAAGTCTCTAAGTAGTGGGAAGCTGTTAAATCTCATGGTTGTGGATGTATTTCAAAATGTAATTTGTACCTGAAAGCTCTAATTTTATTGCTGACAATAATACATACTGACAGCTATTCCCTTGAGGTATCAGGCTTACATCATTTATTTTCAATAAAATCTCTGCCAAATATCCAAGTCTGTATAGTTTGTGTGTTAGCCATTCTTTCAAGTAAAAAGAGTGTTTACGAAAACATTGGCTAATTTTAGCTCACAACTCAATCACACAAGTGTTTTTCCTCAAGACATACTTTCGTATGCAGCAGATGCAATTCATGCATAATTCTCATTTTGTCAAAGAACACAAAGTGAAGGATTGACATTTAATCAAATTAATATTTTTCCTGCTTCATCATCAAGGACATTCTTAAGAGAAACCAGATTTTTTTTTTTTAACTGCAAGTGTGTAGCTGCAAAAACAAATGATGACAATTAGTACAATTTGGTGTCACTGTCTTGATGTGTGCTGAGGCACCAGCAGTTTTACCCATCGTTGTTTTTGCACCAAATGTCAACACAGAGAATCACTGCAGATATCAACACAAGGAAAAGGCAAACAATGCCCTAGCATTGCTATGAAAAGAGTTATGACGTCACAGACCATGTGAGAGTGTTTCCGGAACCCCCAGGCCCCGGTGCACCACACTTGGAGAAGTGCTGCCTTGATGCAGGGGATTTCAAACCCTGGTTGCCAATTAAAACAATGTAGAGAGCTTTTATATATACACATACATACACACACATACACACACACAAACATATATGCATACATATCCATATCCATATATTATATATACATACATATATACATAGACATTACATATATACACACGTTTACATACATATATACATATACACGTACATTACATATGTACACATATACATACATGCATATACATGGACATTACATATATACACACACATATACTTACATATCTTGAGATGCATCTATGTTTCTCAGGCTGGTCTCTAACTCCTGGGTTTAAGCAATTCTCCCACTTTCAGCATCCCAAGTAGCTAGGATTACAGGCATGAGCCACCACACACAGGTAGCTTTTAAAAAATACATATGCTGGGCCGGGCGCGGTGGCTCACGCCTGTAATCCCAGCACTTTGGGAGGCTGAGGCGGGCAGATCATGAGGTCAGGAGATCGAGACCATCCTGGCTAACACAGTGAAACCCCGTCTCTACTAAAAATACAAAAAAATTAGCTGGGCGTGGTGGTGGCTGCCTGTAGTCCCAGCTACTCGGGAGGCTGAGGCAGGAGAATGGCGTGAACCTGGGAGGCGGAGCTTGCAGTGAGCCAAGATCACGCTGCTGCACTCCAGCCTGGGCGACAAAGCAAGACTCCGTCTCAAAAAAAAAAAAATACGTATGCTGGCCAGGTGTGGTGGCTCATGCCTGTAATCCCAGCGCTTTGGGAGGCCGAGGCAGGCAGATCACAAGGTTAGGAGTTCGAGACCAGCCTGGCCAAGATGGTGAAACCCTGTCTCTACTAAAAATACAAAAAATTAGCCAGGCGTGCTGGCGCACTCCTGTAGTCCCAGCTGCCCAGGAGGTGGAGGCAGAAGAATCGCTTGAACCCAGGAGGTGGACGTTGCAGTGAGCCAAAATTATGCCACTGCACTCCAGCCTGGGTGACAGAGTGAGACTCCGTCTCAAAAAAAAAAAAAAAAAAAAAAAATGCTTAGGTCCCAACCAGACCGCTGAAATCAGAACCATTGAAAGTGTGGCCCAGGAGTCAGTGTTTTTTTTTTTTTTTTAAAGGTTCCTGGGTGTTTCTACTAAGAACAAGGTTGAGAAACATTGGTCTTGTGTCTATGGTATTTGAACCAGTTTTGAATGCTATGGCCTCTTCTTCCTTGTTTTATTATTCTAACTTTCCCCAAGTTCTTTGATGTGCTAAGCACATTTATCTATGACTCTTCTAACTCACTCAGATCTTACATTCTTTAAGAAATCTTTTCAGACTTTTTTTTTTTTTGAGACAGAGTCTCGCTCTGTCGCCCATGTTGGAGTGCAGTGGTGCGACCTCGGCTCACCGCAACCTCTGCCCCTGGGTTTAAGCAATTCTCCTGCCTCAGCCTCCCACATAGCTGGGATTACAGGCACGCACCACTGCACCCAGCTAATTTTTGTATTTTTAGTAGAAACAGGGTTTCACCATGTTGGCCAGGCTGGTCTTGAACTCCTGACCTCAGGTGATCCGACTGCCTCAGCCTCCCAAAGTGCTGGGATTACATGTGTGAGCCACCACGCCTGGCCAGTGATGCAATCTTGGCTCACTGCAACCTCCTCCTGGGATCAGGTGATCCTCTCACCTCAGCCCCTGAGTAGCTGGGACTGCAGGCACGCACCACCAGGCCCTGCTAATTTTTTTTTTTTTTTTTTTTGTATTTTTGTAGAGATAGCATCTCACCATGTTGCCCAGGCTGGTCTCAAGCACCTAGACTCAAGTGATCTGTTCACCTAGGCCTCCCAAAATGCTGGGATTACAGGGGTGAGTCACTGTGCCCGGCCTTAAAATGATTATTAATTAATATATGAACTTGTTGTTGGAAAAGAATATACATTTTTCTCATATTTTCTAATAAGAAGGTACAGAAAATCATATTGCAATTTATTACATTCCTCCTCCCACATAGCACTTTGCTAGATTTCGAATTTTACTTGGTAGGATAGTCTGGCATGATGTGGACAAAGAGTTAAACTTGTTTCTATAAATGACAAAATAGCTCTCTCTATATAAGTGACAGAATTTCCTGATGAAAATTAGACCATGAAGCAAAGGTTAATAGTAAGTATAATAAAAATAAGGTTTCCTGGCCAGGAGCAGTGTCTCATGCCTGTAATCCCAGCACTTTGGGAGGCCGAGGCGGGCAGATCATACCAGGTCTAGACATTGAGACCATCCTGGCCAACATGGTGAAACCCCAACTCTACTAAAAATACAAAAATTAACTGGGCATGGTGGCACATGACTGTGGTCCCAGCTACTCGGGAGGCTGAGGCAGGAGAATCACTTGAACCCGGGAGGCAGAGGTTGCAGTGAGCTGAGATTGTGCCACTGCACTCCAGCCTGGCAACAGAGCGAGACTCCATCTCAAAAAAAGAAAGAGAAAGAAAGGTTTTCTGTTTATAACATCTTTTCCTATGAAAAACCTAAAACACTTATCAAGACAACCTATTATTTTTTTATGCTAACCCTCTCATATCTGAGCAAACTCTTCCCTTAAAGAAATAAAAATGGCCAAGAGTCTCGGATGACTAATGACACTAAGAGAGCTGGTGTCAACAATCTGTATCCAGTTCACAGGCCACAGTTCACTAGCCTCCAGCCTGGTTGATAAAACTATGCCCCGTGATAAAACTATTCACAAAATATCATTTGAACACTTTACTATATGGAATCTAAGATAAGAATTTGGGGATGGGGGAAAAGGTATTTTTCTCCCTTCATAGAGATTGCAGTTCTCAGCTGTTATCAAATTGTCAATATAACACGAAAGAGTGACTGCTCTTTTTCAGAGTCTGAAAGAGAAAGAGAATTCCTCCAGGTCAGAAGAAGAGGATAATGATTTTTTAAGAGTATATCAAGAGATTGATGACATGAAGAAGAATTTCAGGCAGGCAAAGGAAATGGCTGGAAATAAATGTCTCAGGCATAACTGGTTTTCCACAGTTGTCTTTCAGAGCTGCCACAGGGAACAACTTCATAGCCTTATTGAGCATGAAGCAGTTAAAGTTTCCACTAAAATTGGCTAAATTAACTCTCCGGATGCTTTCGGACAAATGGTAAAAGGTCAGGCCTGATGTTTAACTGACTTCATAATATCTGCTTTTCTTTTATTTATTATTTTCACTTTCCTTTTTATTACCATTGTTTCAAATATGTTATTTAAAGTAACTACACATGAGAATGTTATGAAATAGTGAGGCAATATTAAACCAGTGCAAGCATGGTGCTTCTTTCCATAACCATCTTTATATCTAATTGCAGTCCTCGCCTTCCTATTTTCTTGTTGGACCACTAGGCTGGAATGTCTAAGCTGTGTAAATTCAAGCTCACTAGGCTTTTATCTTTGACAGTGCCTAGTGTCACTTTGGGAATATCTTGGGGAAAATGTTACATCTGCACATTTTTTTTTCATTTTATTGTCTTTTCTTCCTTGCAAATTGTTACCTAATGACACATTAACTTGTCAGATTATTTGGTTACTTTCTGTTTCAATCATTTCTATTAATTTAATTTTTCACATCCAGTTTTCATGTTTACCGAGCAATTTTGATGTTCAGTTTGTTTTACTTTCCTTACACTACAAATTTCTTGTTTGAAATCTCCTGCCTTATTTCCAGTTTTTTTAAATCCCTTTTCCCTCCCTTTCTTTTCCCTCCTTCCCTCCCTTCCTTCCTTCCTTCCTTCTTCCCTGCCTCCCTCCCTTCCTCCCTTTCTTCTCTACTGTCTTTCTCTCTTTTTTCTTACTTACCTGCTTCCTTGCTTTTCTTCCTTACTTCAAAATCATAGGGAAGGCTCACAGATACTCAACAATTATTCAATTGCTACGTATTCAAATGGTAAGCATGTAAATGCTCACCATGTCCTAAACACTGTGCCAAGCCCATACATATATATTTTTTTAGTTTTCATAACCATTCTCTGAGGCAGAAATTATCATTCCCCTCATTTTGCAGATATCAAACCTCAGGCTTAGAAAGAACATGTAAACTGACCACGTAAGTCAGTGGCAGAGTCATAGACAGAATTGAGCTACGCTGCCTTTCCCCATAGGGTGAGATTCTCAACCATTCTGCCTGTAACTCTATCTCTGACTATAGCTGCAAAGTGTCCTCTAAAAAAGAAAGGATAACTGTCCTTGATGATATTCACCTCAGAAAAATTAAAGTTTATTCCAAATATCAGAGGCTTCCATTAATAGTATTTTATAAGACTATGATCTATAAATGTGTCCAAAGCCAACCTGAAGTCATTTATGTTTTTTACACTTACTATCTCAAAATGGTAGACTTTTCTAGAAGTTTTATATACATCCTATTAGCTGCTCTTCCTTTTAGACCTTTAAAGTTTCCCTCATTCGTCACCCCTTTCACCTGCATGGCATTTTCCTGACTCACTGCCAAATCTCTTCACTCCCTTCCCTTTCTTCTAACATTTTTGGCTTCTGTCGCATCTCTTCTCCACTTCAACTTTCCAGAGTCCTAATTCAGTTAGTCAATTGTCATTCACTGCCTCTGCTTTCTCTTGATTTCTGTAATTGCACTCCTTATGACCCCTTTCCCGTCCACCATATTCTTCTGAATGTACAGATCAAATAGATGTCCCAACTTATTTCAGACAGGAAAGCTTTGATTGGGCAAATTATATTGTAAGTACTGTGAGGGCTGGGTTGAAAGAAAAATATGAGACTGAAAGCAGGAAAGCTCTTGCAATAACATGGATAAGAGGCAATGAGGTCTGCTGGGGGGAACCGTGGGCTGTGATGAAAGGAATGCAGACAAATATGGGGTAAGATCCACTGCCGCCCACTTGCCAGCTCGGTGGCCCTGGGCAAATCACTGAAGGTCTTTGAGCTTTAGTGCTTTCATTTTCAAGATAAAAGTTGTAATATCTATCTTACTTGTTGCTTCAAGCATCAAAGGAAATACATTTATTTTGGCTTATAGGAGATGCTCCAGAAGTTGCAGTCTTCACAATTTAGATTTGGGGCAATTCGGTTGCAAAGAGAGATAGATAAGGGAAACAAAGACGAGAAGAATAAAAGAATGCCAGTAGGTTCAGTTTGAATTATCTCTGGCTTTCTAAATTCCTAGATTGTTCCTAACCTGCCACAATATATGTGGGTTTTCTTTGTCTTGTTTTCATTTGGAAAAACTTGCCATCTTTGAAAAGATATGTTTTTGATAATACTAGCCTATATTACTTGCCAGTTAACTGCTATCTGTGAGTTTCTCTGTATAGGAAGTTGGAGGGGGGTAGCGATGGGAAAAGAAAAAAAGCGGTAGAGGAAGGCAGAAAGGTGGGCAGAAGAAAGATGAGAGTGGAGGGTGGCAAAGGCAAGGAGTTACACAATCTTTCTTTTTGATTCATAGCACACACTTTTCCTGAGTTTGCTCCGGGTTGTTTTCAAAGAGTGTACAGATTTCCTGCTGATTATTGACTCTGCTTTACAATTCCAGCGTTTTGTCATAGTTTGTTTTTTAAAGTTGAGTAACCAAGCACATGTACCTTTGTCTATGCCGCTAATACCTCCTTAGTCACATAACAGCTGTTCCCTGGGTCTCTCTCCTATAGTGTTCTGACACGTTTGTACCCAGCAAGGAAATCATATCCCTCAGTCATCATTACTTTAGTTCTAATCATTTGCATTTCTATAATCTCTCCTATGATATACATTTGTATTTCAGAATTTCTTGCCCTAGTTAATGTGGGAGAATTAGCTAGAAGGTAAGTTATATAAAAAAATCTGTTTTCTTCCTTGTAATTGTCATCTAGAGGTCTCCCCTACCATCATATCCCTTGAAATTCTGAGTAACTACTGTATATGCTTCTATCTGAGTCTCTTGATCAATCTCAGGGAAAAAAGCATGCTATATTATTATTATTATTATTATTGAGATGGAGGCTTGCTCTGTTGTCCAGGCTGGAGTGCAGTGGTGCAATCTCAGCTCACTGCAATCTCCACCTCCTGGGTTCAAGCAATTCCCCTGCCTCAGCCTCCCAAGTAGCTGGGATTACAGGCACCTGCCACCACTCCTGGCTAGTTTTTTGTATTTTTAGTAGGAAAGATGCGGGAAAACACAAAGCTGGGCTAGGGTGGTCTGGATTAAGAGAGAGGCCGTGAGTTGGGGAAATCAAAGGTTTACCACCTTCCAAACCACCACTATTTGCAGCCCTCCTGTTTGTCCTCTGCTAGCCAATGCTTCCCCACTCTCCCATTCTGCCTGTGGGTTGCCCCCTTTAGCCCTGACCTCCATCCCATCTCCCCTCCTTCCACCCATCCCAATCAAATATCTCTAATTTGGTAATTAAGAAGGATGTTCATCTAACTAGAATATTCACACCAGCGAATGGATGAGGCTTAACCCCTTCAGACATCATTTCCATTTTAAAGCTGTAAAAATGAAGAAAGGGAATATTGGGAAAGAAATGGCCAGATCCTGCATTTTTGGTGACCCCATATCTGCTTTTCTAGAGGGCCAAGAGATGAAAATTATTCTGGCTGCATAATTTATAGCTATATGGATTTGAATTGTTGCTTTCCTCTTGCTTCTCTCTGACTTGACCAAACACGTAGCTAGGCCTTTGTGCCCCTGTGCACGAGGGAAGCTTCGTGCAGAAGGAAGGCGGGGAGTAAGTGTGGTTTGTGGTGAACTCTTTCTCGTGATCTTTGTTTTCAAGAATCCTGAGCTCCTCTAGGGGTCTGTACTAGAGCAGAAGGCAGGGAGACCAGGGTCTTTGAGCACAGTGCTCTAGAAGGAAACTGCTGCAGTGTGAGCTCGGTGCACTGGACTCCAGTTAGAGGGTCTCAGCTTTGTCCCAGGCTGTGAGGGGCACAGGAGTAACAAAGCTGAACCTCAGAGGATACGTGGTTCTGAACATGAACACATGTAAGGCATATAGGTGGGCTGGTCGCAGGAGGACTGTCCCCATCTAGGCTGCTCTGGGTGAGTCTCTCCCTGCCCAAAGAACGTTGAGGACCCTAAACTAGAAGGGCACTCACCGTGATGGAGATTGAATTCCCCATTAGGCAAATTAGAAGGGGGCTCAGAGACTAATTTGTCTTCAAGTAAACAACATTTTTTAGTATATGGGGGTTTGTGGATTCAAACTTACACTCAACAAGAATCAACTTTAGAGCCATGTAAAATCTCCTTTCATCACTAGCTTGTAAACGATCACAAAACAAAAAGTAGAGTAAAATTCACAATCCTCTAGGCAGCAGTGCAGGTATTACTATATCTTCACTGTCTCCATGTTCTCTATATCGTCATTTTACTCAAAGCTAGGCTTTGAGGAATCAGTCAGGTTTATTTTAAAACTGAAAATACAAATGTTAACAACGTCTTTTAAAAAACCACAGTGTCTCCCAATAGTCCTAGCTCAGCTATTTCATTTTTACATATTACCTTTCACTGGCATAATTTTACACATTTGCAATTATGTCTTGCAGACTGTTTCTTTTCTTTCTCAAAGCCTATGAGGGTTAATGCTTCAAATAACCTGCTGAACTTGAGAAGAACTGACAGAAGATATCTATTAATTAATTAGCTCCAGAGAATGCTAGAGGAAAAATAAGAGTGGCTTGGTCTGGTCATTGTATGCCACACAAATAAAGGCTAAAGGGAGATTTTAAAGCATACCACTGGTTAATTGCATACTATTCAAATCCTGAACTAATGCTTTTTTCCCTCTACTTTTTTTTCTGCCACATATTTTCTTTCCTGAAACACCTTGGGTTCTCCTAGTAACCTGGATTTTTAAATACACTCAGGCCTATTCTGGCCAAATACCTGAACTTACAAGATTCCTCTTTTGTACTGTCCTGTTGCTCTTCCTGCATTTGCAGATTGATAGAATAAGCACTGGAGGCTGAGCACAGTGGCTCACGCCTGTAATCCCAGCACTTTGGGAGACCTAGGTGGGTGGATCACTTGAGGTCAGGAGTTCAAGACCTGCCTGGCCAACAAGGCGAAACCCCATCTCTACTAAAAATACAAAAAAATTAGCCAGGCATGTTGCCAAATGCCTGTAATCCCAGCTACTCCAGAGGCTGAGGTGGGAGAATTGCTGGAACCCAGGAGGCAGAGGTCAAGGAGGCTCACTGCTTCCTTGAACTCCGGAGGCAGTGAGCCAAGATCGCACCGCTGCCCTCCATCCTGGGTGACAGAGCCAGACTCCTCAAAAAATAAATAGAGAAGCCACTGGATAAAGCAGGTCTTGATTCTAGTTCTCCTTCTGCCTACTTTTAGGAGCTTGGTGGGCAAGCCATTCAGCCTTTACAAACCTCATTTGTTATCAGCAAAATGTGAATTACAAATAGTGATTCTATCTACCTCCCAAGGTGGTTGTTAGGATCAAAAGAATCAAATCTGGGAAAACACTTGAAAAACTTTAACATGGAACACAAATGTAAGCTATTGCATAAGACCAAATTAAGTATCTTACATTTAATTGTACTTTTTCCCATCTATCAGTCATAAGCAGGTCACCTGAACTTAAAAAATAACTGATACAGAGTAATGTGTGTGTGCATACCATTCTGGCCATAGAGCATACTGAGAAGACAATATTATAATTCACTGCATAGTACCATTAGTTAGAGGGAATGTTTTCAATCCAACCAGGTGATCTACTTTCTTTCCAAGCAGCTTTTAAAAAAGGTACCAAACTGCCATTAAGTGAAAAAAATAACTATTTTATAAACTTCACAGACATTTACGCCTTTATCTGTCTTGTCATTTGCACAGAAAGTAAAATTTGCACAGAAAGCACGTAGCTCACTTACTTGAGAAGTGAGGTGATTCTGTTTTCTCTTCCCTTTGGAATCACCACTTTCCTTCTGCTGTTATTCTATGTGGGCTTTACTAATCATAGAATGGCAGTTTCTTAATCAAAATTGTTTTATTTTGAACACAAAAGCAAATTAAGCAGATTTTTTAAGAGATGGAATCACACAGAGTTTATCTTACCTCCAAAGGAATGGATTGGGTTTGGAGTTTGAGTTTTATTAGGAAATTTATCATAAACTCAGGTCAGATATATTAATAAGTATTATATTTGGCTCAAATGAAAGCAGAGGGGAAAAATGATGTTAGGGATAGTGATGGTTGAGAAATAAAAGCCACAAATTATTTAACACTCCTGAGCAACATCAAACAAAACACCTCCAAGTTAAGGGATCACTTTTTACACAGCAATATTTACTGTAACAGTGGTCCCAAAATTATTTTATGTTGAACTTAGGTAGTTGGTAAGACTGTTATTCAATTTTCAAGAGACCAAAGTTCCTACCCCTTAGGTAGTTGGTAAGACTGTTATTCAATTTTCAAGAGACCGAAGTTCCTACTCCTGGTTTTATCATTCATTAACCTGTGAGCTAGCCAAAGTGTCATTTAAATGTGCTGATTCCTTTGTCTATAAAATGGGAATGTCTATTATTTTAAGTTATTATTAAAGTTCAAATGAGAGTACATGTAAAACTCTTTTCAAAAGGGAGCATGTGGAAAGCATTATCATTATTCTCGAGTTAACCAATAAGAAAAATTGTAATGTTAATCTCTTATAGTACAGATTTTGTGTTTTTTTTTACAAATCAAATTTTCCAAGAAATGTTTAAGGTGTTTTCTTATTTTCCAGAGTAATATTTATTGTTAGATTGAGGGAGTGGGTGGAAAGAATACAAATTCAAGTCAAAGTTCATAAAAGCATATGCCTATTTAAAGTTTCATTTTCTTTCCCATTCTTATTGTGATATTACTCAGCATGATGTATTACGGGCTTTAGGGGTGATTTGTATTCATCATAAAATTTTCTCTCAGTATTATTAGAGCCCATTGTGGGATGCTTAGGACTGTCTGAAAGTCATTTATCATTCAGAATTCATGATAAAACCACTCTTAGGCAGCTTCTAGACACTCTGTCATATTTACCCTTCTGGAAAGCAACATAGTGAAAGAACATTTGGGAAGTGACCTTGATGCTTTCATATTGTGCTATTGTAAATATCATTAATGCTAGAACTTTTAAACATCCATCCTATCAAGAATCAACTGCTAAGATGTCTAAAAAGCTATATTCCTACATTTCATTTCTGACTCTTTTCCTCAAATTGTAAATGAGCTGTTTCTAGCAAGCATAGTCCTTGATGTGGCATTGGAGTGTACTTTTTAGATCACTGACATTTACTAAGGCCTTTCAAGAAATGAAGGCCACATTCTTCAGACTGTATTTCTGGAAATTATGTGCATATTTAGCTGGATTTGTTTTTCTGTGCAAGGAAGAGACTAGAGACTTGCTGTGCAACGTTATTGGGATGCCCCCTTGAATAAGTCTCAAAGGTCTGAGCAGCTGCTCAGAATGGGAAGTTGTGCTTCTTTGCCAAGACAAGTATTTTTCATTTTCTAGAGTCATAGATTACATTGGACAGAGAGAAAATGTTCTGGATTCTTATTGTCCCAGTGATATCACCATACTACCTACCTTGCATGCAAGTTGGTGTTGAACAATGCAGTCAATCTACAGTGCTAGTGTGTATTCTTCCTCCTTACTAGGGCAATCAAGAAAAAACAAAACTACCTTTGTCCAGAATTTAAGACGATGACAACTCTCAGTTTTGAAGGGTAGAAATTATTTAAGTGCTATTTTTTTCTAGCACCAAAGCCACTTCTTCCATACAAAGTACTCAGATTGTAAAAGTTTCTTGTAAAAAAACACACAAAAAACTTCCATGATTCCAAGGAAGAAAAAATGCAAAAACATTACACAGTCCCCCCAGAGAGTTGGATGCTGTCCCTTTTTCAGGGCTTGTTGCTCCATTTCTTTTCTCCTGACCCTACCCACCAATATAACCAGTCTCTCCTTGCCTAACATGTCCTTAGACTTTACTCAAACTGTTCCCACTACTAGTAATGCCATTACCTGATACTCCAACTGTTGAAGTCCTACCCTTCCTTCAGGGCCCCATTCAAATTCTGCTTTCTAGGTCTTCCCATATGTTCTCCGACCAAAATGATCTGTCTTCAGATATACCTTCATGATAATTTGCTTATACTTCTATTAATGGCTTATTGTCAACCTTATTTTATCATTAGTTATCTACTGTGTTTGAAATAAAAAATGGGCAGCATGTTGGTTGTCAAGAATTGTGGAGCATCTGAGATTTTATCCAAAAGTAAGCTAACATGTTTACCTATCAGATTCACGAATGCTGGCAGAAGACATGAAACTCCTGGGTCAGAGACAAAGGACTTTATTACACAAAGATATAGCAGTGGCTGGAATATCAGCATTTGTCCCAGTTCTCTAAACTCCAGTTCCCAAGGGAGACAAAAAGAAGGCCAGGTAATGCCTGCATGTGCAGTGGGTTGCCCTGTGGAGAGGAACCCTGAACTCACAGAACCCAAATCCTTTATAATAAGCAGTAAACCTTACTAAATTTTGCCTGGAGACATTAATTGATTATTCTGAACCACAAACAAACCTGTCCTTTGCTCCAGAGGCAGCTCCCTTTACTGTCTTCCAAGTCTGTTCACTAAACAAACATCCTTAGAAAGATACCCCAAAACAAAGGTGGTCTGTACCTCTGCACCTCTGTCCGTAAGACATGAAGAAATGTAACAGACCTAGAAAATTGATTCCCAACATTAGTTTCCTCTATACTGCCCACCCTTCCCCTTGATTATAAGCCCCTAGAGGGCAAGAAGAATGTCTTATCATAGTTCTCATGGAATAAATGCTGTTTGTTCAAGAAAGTCCATTACATCTTCTGAGTAAATAGAATGATCTACCAGAGATGTTAATAATTTCCTATGTCAACACACTATTTTTAGAGAAATGTTTCTGCCCCAGCTGTCTGGAGACCAATGAGAATATACATTTTTTTGACAACACAGTCTCCCTGTTCTACATGAGTTTTTCTCTTTGGGGGTAACTAACTCTCAGGCCTTCCATTTCCTATTTCTTCTCACTCCTTGCCACAAACACAGTATTTTTCTACTTTTATTCTTGCCCTCGCCAATACCAAATCCTAGGAAAAGAGTGAGATTCATTTGCACCAGGGTATAAAAAGCTTTAGTATCACCCATCTGAGACTGTCAACAACTTCCATTAAGTGGGAAAGAAATACAAATTTTGAGAATGTAGCAATTGCTAGAAACCATAATAAATAAAATTGTTTGACTGCTGTTCTTGAAATTGTTCATTCATAATACATTGATGAACATCTACCCTACCTACACACAAGAGTAAGCTTCAGGAATGAGTATTCATACTACAAGGAAGTTATTTACGATGGAAGTACTCTGAGAGTAGAAATACAGCATTTTTATTAACACTTATATCTCTGCTATTTTAAAGCTAACACAAAGCAACACAAAATGGGTTTGAATCAGGGACAAGAAAAAACACTTGTTCCTGCTAAGACAATGATGTAGTAGTATATATTCTTTGTCTAAGACAATTCTTACATAGGCCAGGCACGGTGGCTCACACCTGTAATCTTAGCACTTTGGGAGGCTGAGGTGGACGGATCATGAGGTCAGGAGATCAAGACCATCCTGGCCAACATAGCAAAACCCCGTCTCTACTAAAAATACAAAAATCAGCTGGGTGTGGTGGTGCGTGCCTGTAATCCCAGCTACTAAGGAGGCTGAGGCACGAGAATTGCTTGAACCCAGGAGGCAGTGAGCCGAGATCACGCACTGCATTCCAGCCTGGCAACAGAGCGAGACCTCGTCTCAAAAAAATAGAAAAGAAAAGAGAAGAAAATTCTTACATAACCCAAGGTTTTTTTCTTCAAATTAACACCCCTTCTAAACATTGAGCGTGCCAAGAGAGTTTGAAAGGGCCAAAGGGGATGGTGATTATCTTAACAGAAGAAATATGCCTGTATGAGTATGGCATATTTGAGTGGTGTGAGTGGTAGCTGCACGGATTTTATAAAAAGTTCAAATAATGCCTAGGGGATACACTGCATTGTATTTAATGCAGCATTTGCATGGGAGTTGCCAGAACTCTCAGAGATGCTTTCATAGTGTGTCATTTTTAAACTCTGTAGGTATAAAGATGGTTGTGATAATTATGGGCCAATTTTGCTAGTTAATATTCACTGCAAAGTATCAGACCCCATATATTCCATGCCTGGTGCCACTCCAATATTCAGGTTTGCAGGTCGAAATTACCACCTCAGAGAGAACCTCTCTGATCACCAGTCTAAAGCTGCATCTATACCCCATCAGTCAGCCTGAAATGATCTTAGTGGTTTATTTGCTTATTGATAATTTTCTCCTTTCTCCCTCCAGCACATGAGATTCGGGAGTCTTGCCTATTTCTTTAGAGTTGTATCCCTGGGCCTAGAACAGTGTCTGAGACACGGGGAAAATCAAGAAATAATCAAAGAGAGAATGGATCTATTGTTCTACTCTTTTAGGCCACAGTTTCCATTGGTATGTGCAGTTTTCTTGGCAGTTAGCAACTGTTCTCAGCAGAGTGCTGGCCAAGTTTGCTTTCTCAAAACCCACAGATGATAGGTGAAATCCTCATGGCTTGACCAGGGAGGAGGAAGACTCTTTCATTCTTCTCTCACAGTAACTGTGGTTTCCTCC
Source organism: Pan troglodytes (assembly GCF_028858775.2). NCBI lineage: Eukaryota > Metazoa > Chordata > Mammalia > Primates > Hominidae > Pan > Pan troglodytes. Next base: position 179,061,145 of record NC_072401.2, read on the forward strand.
TTCTAATGCTATTGCTTCTCCTTATTTGAGATTTGGGGTTGTGTTAGGCCATTTTTTGCATTGCTAGAAAGAAATACCTGAGACTGGGTAACTGAAAAAGAAAAGAGGTTTAATTGGCTCATGGTTCTGCGGCCTGTGCAATAAGCGTGGCACCGGCATCTGCTCAGCTCCCAGTGAGGCCTCAAAGAGCTTTCACTCATGGCAGAAGGCAAAGTGGGAGCAGGCACGTCACACTGCAAGAGCAGGAGCAAGAGAGAGCGGAGGGAGATGCCACACTCTTTTAAACAACCAGACCCTGCATGAACTCAGAGCGAGAGCACAGATATCACCAAGGGGACAGGCCAAGCTATTCATGAGGGATCTGCCCCCGTGACCCACTACCTCCCACCTCCAACACTGGTGATTCCATTTCCTTCTTTTTTTCTTTTCCATTTCATCATGAGATTTGGAGAGAACTAACCATATCAGGGTGTTTTTCTGAGTATAGAGAGAATCATTCCTGGTAACTGTTGGATTTTTCAGCAGTTCATCCAGTCCACAGACCATCTTTCCCTCAGTCCCTCCCACCACATCACACAGCCTCCAGCAATTTGTGGGGAATATTTGTTTACAACCGTGTTATGCATATACACATATGTGTGTAACATAGATTATGCATATTTCACACTGATAAATACAAAGAAAATAATGATAGGGGTGCAGGGAGAATGCACACCTGCTGATTCTCACATTTTAAAAGGAAGTACTGGCCGGGAGCGGTGGCTCACACCTGTAATCCCAGCACTTTGGGAGGTTGAGGCAGGCGGATCACAAGGTCAGGAGATCAAGACCATCCTGGCTAACACGGTGAAACCCTGTCTCTACTGAAAAATACAAAAAATTAGCCGGGCATGGTGGTCGGCGACTGTAGTCCCAGCTACTCGGGAGGCTGAGGCAAGAGAATGGCGTGAACCCGGGAGGCGGAGCTTGCAGTGAGCCGAGATCATGCCACTGCACTCCAGCCTGGGTGACGGAGTGAGACTCTGTCTCAAAATAAATAAATAAATACAAGTACTAATTTTATGAGGGCAATTTCAGGTAATAAAACTCTTCTATTTAGTAATTGGGCTAGGTTCTATAAAATATGAGCCACATCAAATCTCAGATGATTTAGGTCACATTGAGTTTCAGATTAGTCTGCCTTTCGGAACCTAGGCAGACTTCTAATAAATATATTCTGGAAAAAAATGCATATATTTCTCTCACCATCCACCCCAAGAAGGATGTATGTGATTTTTTTCTAGTATTATTTCTAAGACAAGCCATCCTTATATTCACCCTCCTCCCTCTCCTGTTTCTACAATTCTGCTCACTTCACATTTTCTGCAGAAGCAGATTTCCAGAAGGAAAAATGAAAGACCTAACAACTGCTGCTAGCACAGGAGTTGACCTAGGAAAGGGCTCCGCATTTGCAAGTTGGAGGCGTAATCTACATTGCTGTAGATAACTGTCTGTTTCCTTCTGTGGCCCTAGGGCTTTCCCAATTCATCTCGCTGATCAAACCTGGTTACTCAGAGCCTGGGGTGTGTTTGCGAAGGACAGAGCAGGCTGTATTTAGGGAGAATGCCTGTTAACACATAGAAAAAGTGACTTAGTGTTGGCAAGTCTTTCATTTCCCTATTTATCTACATTATTTCTTTACATGGATGTTTCTAACATCACAGGAAGTACCGTGGCTTTCTTGCTGTGTTTTTGTCTTCCTACTCAACCAATATGGTCACCCTTTCCTGTTCACTAAACCTAAAGCAGGAAGATTCTTATACACTCTCCACGTGCTTCCAGGAAAGACTCTGTTGCTTGTTCCTTTGATTGAGGAGATTGCATCGCAAATAGGAAGATATCTTGAGAATGATTAGGAAAGGCTTTTATTCTGGAAAGGCTCAAGTACTGAGGTGAAGAAAGATGAAGACCTGCAGAGCTGATTCACATCCATTTAATTGTTATGTAGCAGGACAAGCCACAGACAAAACCCCTCGGACACCGAGTTAAAGAAGGAAGGGCTTTATTCGGTCAGCCAGGAGCTTCGCCGGCAAGACTCATGTCTCCAAAAACAGAGCTCTCTGAGTGAGCAATTCCTGTCCCTTTTAAGGGCTTACAACTCTAAGGGGGTCTGCGTGAGAGGGTCGTGATCGATTGAGCAAGCAGTGGGTACATGACTGGGGGCTGCATGCACCGGAAATCAGAAGGGAACAGAACAGGACAGGGATTTTCACAATGCTTTTCCATACGATGTCTGTAATCTATAGATAACATAATTGATTAGGTCAAGGGTCGATCTTTAACCAGGCCCAGGGCGTGGCACTGCGCTGTCTTCCTGTGGATTTCATTTCTGCCTTTTAGTTTTTACTTCTTCTTTCTTCGGAGGCAGCAGTTGGGCATAAGACTATATGAGGGGTGGTCTCCTCCCTTAGTTACAGGCCAAATAAATACCAAGAGGAAGGAAAAACAGAAATTCTCAACTGAGAATGTGGCATTTTCATTGAAACACTAGTAATCAGCTAAATGAGATTTAGGGGCTGATATTTATATTTACAAGAATTTTTCTTTCAATAATAAGAAAAGGCCAGTCACGGTGGCTCAAGCCTATAATCTCAGCACTTTGGGAGGCCAAGGCGGGTGGATCACTTGAGGTCAGGAGTTCGAGACCAGCCTGTCCAACATGGTGAAACCCTGTCTCTACTAAAAATACAAAAATTAGCTGGGCGTGGTGGCGTGCATCTGTAATCCCAGATACTCAGGAGGCTGAGGCAAGAGAATTGCTTGGACCCAGGAGGCGGAGGTTGCAGTGAGCCAAGATCTGGCCATTGCACTCCAGCCTGGGTGACAGAGTGAGACTCTGTCTCAAAAATTAATTAATTAATTAATTAAAGAAAAACATATTTAACACAGTGTTGAAAATGATTCAGAACTTCCCATCTGACTGAAAAAGATCAACAGATTAAGTACTCTGCATTCTTATCTAGTAGAAGTCATGATTCATTGTAGCATTTCAGAGACATTGGCTTTAGTTTCCATTTTGTGAAAAATTAAGAAAGCCAGTAGCTTAACCACAAAAAAACCTTGTTTTATGTGTTAGCTCATAATGATATCCTAATATCACACAAGACAGTGATTTAATCCATAAGGCAAAGAGCTCAAATTTCACACCCAGCTGTCACTTTCTGCCTACCCTGTATAAAGAATCACCTAGTTTCCTTTTTAATCTTACCTCTGTAAGCAATTCCTTCATCTGACTCACAAAGTTCTGAGGGTTGTATCCTTACCTTAAATATACGGATAGCATTTTCACTGAGACTTGAATTATCTCATTGTGGTAAGAAGATAAAGGTGATTCATCAGGAAAAACAGGAAAGTTGAACATTTAAAAAATAATATTAAACTGTTATAAAACATATATGGAAATAAAAAAAAAACAACTAAACTTCACCAGATGGTCAGAGACTTCTAGGAGTTCTGTATACTCAAAATGCTTTGAATAAGATAAGCTTTTTTTCACCACCTTGAAATGTAACGACCCAACAGGTTCGCCTTGCCCACAGCCTGGACAGAGCCCATTTATCAAGACAGGGGACTTGCAGTGGAGAAAGAGTAATTCATTCAGGGCCAGCTGTGCGGGAGAGCGGAATTTTATTATTACTCAAATCAGTCTCCCAGAGCATTCTGGGATCAGAGTTTTTGAAGATAATTTGGCGGGTAGGGGCTTGGGAAGTAGGGAGTGCTGATTGGTCAGGTTGGAGATGGAAACACATGGAGTCAAAGCGAGTTTTTCTTGCTGTTTCCTCTTCCTGGGTGGGGTGGCAGAACCATTTCAGCCGAATTACGGGTCTGGGTGGTGTCAGCTGATCCACTGAGGGGTGCAGAATCAGCAAATTATCTCAATTACTGATCCCAGGTTTGACAATAGTGATGGTATCCCCAGGAGCAATTTGGGGAGGTTCAGACTCCTGGAGCCAGAGGCTGCCTGACCGCTGAACTGTAATTTCTAATCTTGTAGCTAATTTGTTAGTCCTGCAAAGGCAGACTGGTTCCCAGGCAAGAAGGAATTTTTTTCCAGAAAGGGCTATTATCCATTTTGTTTCAGAGTCAAACCATGAACTGAATTCCTTCCCAAAGTTAGTTTGGTCTATGCCCAGGAATAACAAGGACAGCTTAAAGGTTAGAAGCAAGATGGAGTCGGTTAGGTTCTTTTACTGTCATCATTTCCTCAGTTATAATTTTTGCAAAGGCAGTTTCAGAAACACAAAAAACAAATCTGAAAGCACAGAAGCACACAGACACACATTGGATCGCCAGTTATGATACAGTCATTGTTTCAAATCTTTCTCTCCCTGTAGCAGTGAGAGCCTGGTCCGAGATAGGACCTACTGTCTGACAATCTGAAAAAAACAGAGGAAGATTCGAGTGCCACAAGGAACACCTTTCAATCTAACTCTCAAATGTGTCAACTGAAAGGTTAAATAACAAGCACTGTAACTTAAAGAAATTTAAAGTGAGCTTTATTCTGAGCCAAGTTTGAGGATGATAGCCCAGGAAACACAGAGTCAGGGCAAAACGACAATGTGTCCCCAAGTGGGCTACACGAGGCACAGTATTTATACATTCCTCCTACGTAGGAATGGGAGAAGGGGGCAGTCAAGCAAAGGCGACAATCTTACAATTCTGTTTGTTGCTCAGTGGTCTTATACATAAGATACAGCAAATATGTGGTTAAGGCATAGAGGGTAAAATGTTTAAGAACATGTGGGCATCTTAGGGCCAGAGAGGAATGACCTGTTCTACTGTGCCCTTGTGAATCACCTGCTAGGCAAGGCTGTAATCAGTACAGGTCAGTGAAATATTTGACAGCCTCAAGCCTTGCAGACAAAGGTTCAGCTGTAGTTCATGGGCGTCGTTTCCATTACCATATGTCCAACCTGTAACCATCTTGGGCTGCTTTTAAATATTTTTCCTTCAGATTTTCCTTTTTCTGACATGTAGAATGAAATCAAGCAGAACGCTACTCTGACTATCTCAATTTATATATTTTCTAAAAACAAAATTTGACATTTGCATGGTAATCTTTCAGCAAATTTGGCAGAAAAAAAAACCCAATTCAAATATTTCAAAAGAATTCCACCTGTTCCTTTAAAAAGTTATTGGAGACCCATCAATGACAAAAAATACCTTTCAAGCTCTCCCTCAAACAGTGTCACATTTACCAGGTGACATTTTCTTCTACTTCACATAACTTATCTGACACAGGAGCATATCAGCAATATACTACAGGGAAGATAATTGGAATCAAGAAAGCTAATCCACCTTTCTGCTTCAACTGTCAGAGAAAAAAAATTGAAGTCGCAGCAAATACTTTTAAAAGCACAAGAGTAGAATGTCAATTTCCTGACTCAGCAACCCAAACAAAAATGGCAAATCTATTCACAAAGCCGGAAGAATCTGCCACATCTGGTATTCAGTGGCATAATGTGCTTTCATAGCTAACTTGAATGGAAGTTATAGGAAAGAAAGATGTGACAATCCCTTTGCCCCAGCCTCCATGTAAGGATATCATACGTGCGTAAGGGGATACTGCCCAATAAATTCAGCTGAGTTAAAGTGTTAAACTAGTACTTTGGTCTAATAGACCAAAAGTTTCACAAAAGTAATTCTAAATGCAAGAAAGGACAATGATTTCCATAATACTTGTAGAAAATGATGTCACCTGGCCACAAAGTTAATTGGAAAGCAAAATGGACCCAGGTAAATCTTAACACACTGGTATTCACACACCCCCATCTTCCTTATGCCTGGAAGCAGATTCCTAAGCATTGGGCAGAAACACATATGCTGATTTTAGAAATTCACCTGCTTGTAAGAAAAAAAAAAAAAGCTGACTTGATAAATACATTGTTCTTATTTATGTCATATCAGGAAGTGGATCTTTGAAGTTACTTTGCCAAGGACAATTTTCGCAAGGTATCCCTCTCTTTCTGCTTGTTTCCCTCCCACTCACGTGTGATCTCTCTCTCTCTCTCTCTCTCTCTCTTTTTCTCTCTCTGTCTCTCTGTCTCTTTCCTTGTTTCTTTCCAGGAAGTCTCTGACTTAGAAGCATCTACCAACCTTACCAAGATGTTGCGCTTGATTTCCAAAATCTGAAGGCTCATCTCTCCTGGGAGAGAAATGTCTGAATATCCCCTAGGCCAACAGCCATGGTATGAAGCAATTCCTTTCTTCAAGGTGGCAGCAAATTGATGGGGTAGTGAGACCAGCAACCAGCTAGGCACAGGGAAAGGCCGCCCCCCTGCTCCACCCCAGTGCTTGCCACCTCCTACTCAGCAGAGGAAGGGGAAACTGTCCTTGGATTCCAAGGCTGATTTCCAAAAAAGTCCAGAAATTAAATAAAATAGAAAGTTCAAATTCCTTTATTTTTGATTTTCTACTTTTATACTAAAGCATTTAGAGGGGAAATAACATCTAGGAAAATGATTTTTACAAGGAAACTTGAATTTAATTTTTTTTTTTTTTAGACAGAGTCTCACTCTGTCACCCAGGCTGGAGTGCAGTGGCGCGATCTCGGCTCACTGCAAGCTCCGCCTCCTGGGTTCACGCCATTCTCCTGCCTCAGCCTCCCTAGTAGCTGGGATTACAGGCGCCCACCACCACGCCTGGCTAATTCTTTTGTATTTTTAGTAGAGACGGGGTTTCACTGTGTTAGCCAGGGTGGTCTCGATCTCCTGACCTCGTGATCCACCCGCTTTGGCCTCCCAAAGTGCTGGGATTACAGGCGTGAGCCACCGCCCCGGCCAAATTTAATATTTTATAGGCTGGGTTCAGAATCCTGTCTCCCATCAAGATGGTAACCTATTATCACACTTGTGGAAAACGCCTCAGGCATGAGTGATTGCAGACTAATTCACAGTCTGTCACATCGTACTACTTGTCATATACCAATGTAAACAGATACCATATTTTTGTCACTAATAAACATGTTTTTGTTATGAAGGCTTTAATGTAATTAATTCTACCTGTAACTTCAAGCCCAGGAAAGTAATTTTTGATATTTGCCTACAAATATCATGAATAGTAAATAAGCCTGCCCTCTTCTGCCCTTTAAACTTTAAACCACCCTCGTCAACAGTCTTAGCTACTACATTTTTGCAAAATTCCCTTATGACGGGTTCCAACATTGCTCCACAAGAGTTTCATTGTTTCTTTTCTTTCTTCTTTTACAAGCAAATATCTATGGATTTCCCACTAAGGTGAATGCATTACACTCAGAACTGGGGAGACAATACTTAACACAGAGATAGTTCTCCGTCTTAGCATCTAGAAAGGACAATCACAGGCAATGTAAGTTAGTGTGATAAATGTTATGCTGGGGGTGAACAGGTGCTGATGGAGAACTTATGAAGGATACCTGATCAGGATTAAGGGAGTCAGCGAAAGCTCCCTGTAAGATGCGGTGAACTTTAAAATAGAAGGTGGAGGGTAATCAAGAGTCATCCCGGCAAAGAAGGGCTTGTGGTTGGAGGTAGAGTGTGAAGAGTGGGGAGTTGTGAAAAAATGGGGTTGGTGATGTTGGGGCTCAGAAAACGGTACCAAAATTGTGTTACCAGCAGGTCTTTGTTCTTAGAGCTCCCAGGATGGTGGGGGGCCGCTCCCAAGATGGCACAAGCCTTTTGTTCCCTGACCTGGGGTTCTTGGCCTCACGGATTCCAGGGAATGGAACGTTGGGCCATGAGGTGAGTTGTTATAGCTCTATTAGAAGCCGTGGGTCGCAGAAGAGAACCGTGGAACCCAGCGACTAGTGTTCAGCTCAATTAGGATGAACCTGGGCACTTAGCCGCGCAGCAACAATGGCGAGCCTCTAGCCCGACCGGGAGCGGCAACGCGCGCCTCGCTGGATCAGGAGCACAGCAGACACCCGGCTGGATCCGGAGGGTGGAAGTCAGTGGCGGGTCTGCGACGGCAGCAATCAGCAGTGGCGGACGGTGAGTGAAAGCTCAGCTCGAGCCAGAACAAACACGGACCAGAAGAGCGCGCAGTTGCAAGATATAATAGAGTGAAAACAGAGCTCCCATACAAGGGGAGGGGACGCAAAGGGGGTTGCCACACCGGATCCAATGCCTGGGTTTATATCCCGGTCATTGTCTCTCCCTGTGCTCTCAGGCGATAGATGACTGAGTATTTCTTTACCTCCTGCTTTTAGCCTAATTGGTATTTTAGTGAGCTGTCTTTACTTCCTGATTGGTCAGGTGTGAGCTGAATTACAAGCCCTGTGTTTAAAAGCGGGTGCGGTCACCTTCCCCAGCTAGGCTTAGGAATTCTTAGTCGGCCTAGGAAATCCAGCTAGTCCTGTCTCTCAATTGGAAGGCCTCAGCAGCAAACGTTTTCTCTGACCTTCTCCTGCCCTCCTGTCCTCTTATTGCATTCCCTACCAAGGCTAGCTACAGAAACTTAGACCCATCCACAGGGTGTATCTTAGAAACCAGAATTTCTTTTCCCCAAAGCCAATTATAAGACTTAAACATACTACTCTAATTTGCCTTCCTCTCTATCTGTGTAAAACCGATCATAAAAAAATTATCTGATCTACCTTGTAAAAGCCTCATTCCAATGAGGGTCCTGCCCCACACCCAGAAGGAAGGAAAGCTGCACAGAGAGGCCAAGAAGAATCTAAACAGAAAGGTCTTGCAGGGTGACCCCACCCAGTCTATTAGCAAGGTCCAATGAACTTTCCCCTTAGCCCCTACAGCGATGTCAGCAAGGTCCACATCATGTCACATTCTCAAACTACATGAAGGATTAGTAGGATCCTAGGACCAATGTAATAACTAAAAAATTAGATGAATTACATTTGGGTTATAATAACATTACTCTGGCTGGAGTTTAGAGAATGGATCAGAGAAGAGCCTTAGACTAGGGGTAAGAAAATCAGTTAGGTAGCTGCTGGGATAATCGACATGGGAGGAAACGGTGGCCAACCTAAAGAATCACTGGCGAGGATGGTGAGAAATAGATGGATTTGGAATATATTGGAAGTACAGTGAACTCCATGATTGATTCTGTTTGAGTAAATGAGTGTTGAAGTTCTTGAATAGCTGGATGGATGCTATTGCCATTGCCTGAGACAGAAAACACAGTAGAAGGAACACATTTGTTGAGAAACATGAGTTCAAGTTGTACCTGATGAGTCTGATGATGATTGCGGGATATCCCAGCGGAACTTTCCAGTAGGCACGTGGGTCTATGAGACCAAACTTTCAGCGAGAGATGGAGCGTGATGGCAGGAGAAGCAGATGTGGGACTCATCACTTCCTAAAGACGACATAGAGCCATAGGGGTCAATGAGACAGCCCAGGGAGGGTGTGGAAGACGATAGGGCCTAGGACAGAGCTTCGAGGAAGACAGACATTCAAGATTAGGCACAAGAAGGGAAGTCACAGAAGCATACAGAGGAGCAGAAGCAATTCTTCTTAAGCTTTGAATCCCACCCTCTTCCCCAGGTCGCTCACGCCGTCCATTATTCCTTCTCTACTCTGAATTTTTAACTTTTCCCTTTCTACTGGATTCTCCTCATAGGCTTTGACCACACTCAGGTTCCTCTCATCTTAAGGAAAAACAGCCAGCCTTTGACTCCACCCACTTCCCTCCATGTACTGGCCTATCCTCTCCTCAAAGGCAACTTCAGTAAATTACTCAAGTGATTTTTATTTACTCTCTCTCTTGCCCCACCTACAGTCATATTTAGCTCACTCTATCTGGCTTCTGCTCTAAGTATATTCTAGAAACAGTCCCCATTAAAGTCATGAATGATTTCTGTGTCTCTAAATTCAACAGATATTATTCATTCCTTGACACTTCATCCTTTTTCTTTTTTCTTTTTTTTTGTTTTTTGTTTTTTGTTTTTGAGACAGAGTCTTGCTCTTGTTACCCAGGCTGTAGTGCAGTGGTGCAATCTCAGCTTACTGAAACCTCCACCTCCTGGGATCAAGTGATTCTCCTGCCTCAGCCTCCTGAGTAGCTGGGATTACAGGCATGCGCCACCACTCCTGGCTAATTTTTTTTTTTTTTTTTTTGTATTTTTAGTAGAGATGGGGTTTCACCATGTTGACCAGGCTGGTGTCGAACTCCTGACCTCAAGTGACCCACCTGCCTCAGCCTCTCAAAGTGCTGGGATTACTGGCATGAGCCACCGCGCCCGGCCACTTCATCCTTTTTGAAATACATCCTGTTTTCCTTTGGACAGGTGTAAGGACAAACACAATTTGAAAATAAGAGGCTTGACTGTCCCTGATGAAAATTAAGAGAAGAGATCTTTCTACCCCACCTCCTTTATCTCAGGACACTTACTTTAGAATTAAACTCCTGAGTACTTTTTCCTGTTTTGAAATGTATATAAATCCCTGGAAGATTAATAGGCCTTTTGTCAGCTTTATGACCTAGGGAATGTCTTTCTCAAAGAACTGGGAGCCCTCTCTTTGCAATGTAAACATCTGGGGAGATAGAAACACTGTCTCCCAGTTTCTGTGTTAAGGTAGGGGCCTACATTTAGTGAGTGCCTCTCTCCAAGTTGGAAAATGACCTTCTGTCATAAAGATATGAGAAGTTTGTTTTCACTCTAGACCATGCCATATTTACCCATCACACATGCTCATCCCAATTACCAGATGAAGTGAGGATGAGCTATAAGTGACAAATGGTGCTGGTAAGTCCTCTAACTCTAGGACTAGTTATTGTTTAACTTGAGAATGAGAATCGGTTGTGTCTGCCTGGCTATAGAAAAGGCTGAGATTTCTTTCTGTCTTTTCAATTTCTTAGCAGATCGCCTGTGAGGCTTGCTTGCTCAATACTTTTAAAAAATGTTTTCTTTCTCTTCTTCCTTTGTGGAGAGGATTTCTGAGTTGCAAGAAGGTTTTGTTTTAAATTACATTTCCCCTACACTGGTTGTCACCAACAGAATGTCACCATTTTCCATTCTGTGTAATATTATCTTTCTGTCTACCGACCATTTTTTTTAACACACTGCAGCATGATTTTTCAAATGTGAACGTGACTACATCAAAGCCCAGGTCCATCTCTTTCCCCTTACTACTTATTTAAAATACTACAGCGATCTTAGCATTAAAATTACAACCAGTAATACAGTTTGCGCAGGCCTACAATCTCGGGCTTTATCTTGTACCCTTCTTGTCTCTAGCCACACTAACCTTCTAGTTTCTCAAATGTGCCACACTCCTTCAGTCTAAACAAGTCTCCCCTCTTCAGCACCCCCACCTCATTTTGCTTAATTAACTCTATTTTACCGTTAGAATCTCAGCTCACATATCCCATCTTGAAGGGAAGCTTAGCTCTCACAAAAGCAAGGTCAGATTTTCCTGGTTATCAGAGCTCTGTACACAATTTTTTTTTATAATCCTATTGCAGATTGTTTTGTGAAATTATTTGCTGTCTTCTCCATTTGACTATAAGCTCCAAGAGGGCAGGGTCTTTATCTGTTTTAACTTACCATTGCTTCTCCGTGGCCTAATACAGTGCCTGGCATATGGTAGGAGTTGAAAAAAAGCTCCATTCATCCTGCTCCTCATTGGAACAAAATGTTGCCATGCTATGCAATAAATGAGAAAAAAATTCAGGAATTTCAATGTTAATTTTTTCAGTTGTTAGATTCCTTTTGAATCAACTATAAAGGTATGTAGTTAAGAAATCTACTATTTTATTAAAGGTGTTTCTTATGGATTCCATTTGCAAAGTCAGTATTGACTTTTGACTTAGATTACTGCTGTTTATTGATTACTGTGTAACTAATTAACCCAAAACTTGGTAGTTTAAAACAGGAGTTGATGAACTTTTTCTGGGAGTTGACAAACTTTTTCTGTAAAGAGTCATATAGTAAATATTTTAGAGATCTCTGTTGCAACTACTTCACTCTGTCATCGTAGTACAAAAGCAGCCAACAACGGTACACAAAAAAATAGGTGTGCTCCAATACAGCTGTACCAATGGACACTGCAATTTCAGTTTCAGATGATTTTATTATGTCACAAATATTATTGCTATTTTGATTCTTTTTGCAACCTTTCAATAATGTAGGACTCATTCTCAGCTCACAGGCTATACAGAAACAGGCCATGGTCTAGATTTGACCCATAGGCCATAGTTTGCCAACAATAATATTTTTATTATCTTTGACTCTTTAGGGGGTTAAGGATTAAGACAGATCATAGCAGGTTGATTCTCCTGCTCGTCTTGATATTGACAGAGGCCAGTTGGTAGTATTCGTCTTTGGATGTGTTGGCCTGGCGAGTGTAAGAAAGCTTTTTTTTTTTTTTCTTAGATGGAGTCTCACTCTGTCACCCAGGCTGGAGTGCGGTGCTACAGCAGCTTTATTCGTATTTCTGGCACCTTGGTGGGAGTGCTGGAAAGGCTGAGCTCAGCTGGGATTGTGACTCCAATTTCTGGACTTTCAGAGAGACTTGAGATTACCAATATACATTTTGATAGAGGGTATGATCTTTTCCACATGTAAAATGAGTCAGGTTTGGAGAGGAAGGAATGATACTTATGAGCATTAACAAAGTACAATGGTGTAGTGGTGTAAGTTCTTCAGTTTCCTCATAAGAAAGTGCTTATGCTAATGCACACCGTCAGGTTTCGTAGCACTGTTCGCTTTTCATCTCATCATTTTCTTCTTTTTTCTTCATCCTTCAATTGCCTTTCCTTTTCAGTTCAAAACAAGCCTGCAGAGTAAATGCTGAAGCATAATCCTGTATTAATTTATGGGCCGTGGTGTGGCTTACTAGAAATGAAATGCTCTGGTCCCATGAAATCCTAATCACTTTCACAGCCAGCAGGTGCCAGAGTTAAAGCATTTCCAGTGAAGTGAACAAGAACATTAAATAAAACCCGTGCTCAGGACTGGATGCATTTAAGTCAGGAAGAGGAAAGTACTGTGTTACTGATCAAAGTCTGGCCCAGGGAGGCAACTCTATTTGGCTTTAACTCAGTGGGAAAGGCAGTAACTTCAAATCCATGGTCAGTTCAATTCAATTTATGAGAGACTTACCCAGTTATTTCTGTATTGCATGGCAAGCAGCGAGGCTCTGAGCTGGCTTATGAAAGATCTCCCAGGTGAAAGAGATATAGAAAAATTGCCCCCCATGCAAGTTCTTTCAACTATCCCTGACCCTTTGAGCCATTCTGCGGAAGTAGGATCAGAATCTCAAGGGAAGGGGGAAGGCATCTGTGTTTGGAATGGACAGTCCTGGTCCCATTCCCTGGTGAAAATTTCTCTCTCATGTGGCACGAGTGGTGGGAAAAGCCCTCTCTATTAACTACTGACTAGGAGTTGCCAAAAGAAAAGCAGGTTTGGGGGAAACCCCAACTTACATGTGCTGAGATTAATGAATGAACTTCCTGAATAGACAAGTGACTGAGAATAATTTTCTAAAGTGTACATACAATAGATATAAAGATATCTTTAAAGACATTGTAAATCCAAAAGATGCTGAATAAGGGATAATTTAAAAATAATATGATTAAGGTTAATTCCGATGATTGATTATGTCAACCAAAACAGATTCTCAGAGCTGACAAACACTCCATATATCTTAAACAGCAGAGGGCTGTTATAGCCAATAGAATGGTGAAGAGAAATAGAATGATAAGCCAAAAACTACAGACAATCAGAAAATTGTTGATGCAGTATTAGATTTGGAATATCTGATATGAACACCGTGGCAGAATATGTATCTTCTTAATGATATTTAACTTACAAAAATATTAGAATCAGCTTGCTTTCCCTGCGTTCTACTTATGATGTCATGCAGAATATTGCCCAGGTTTTAATTTTGACAGTAGTCCTAATTTTGAATGCCAGTTTTATCTAAAAAATGATTTTATAACCGATTAAAATAGCTTGGGTAATGTGTAAGCATAATAGCATAAAAATTTTTAGAATTAAATTAAAGTTACTAACATTGTCTTCATTTTCACTTCTAAGTTTAATACAATACAGGCATACCTCAGAGATATTGTGGGTTTGGTTCCAGACCAACACAACAAAGCAAATATTGCAATAAACTTAATCACACAATGTTTTTTGGTTTCCCACTGCATGTAAAAGTTATAGGCCAGCTACAGTTGCTCATGCCTGTAATCTCAGCACTTTGGAAAGCAGAGACAGAGGGATCACTTGAGCCTGAGAGGTTGAGGCTACAGTGAACCATGGTCATGCCACTGCACTCCAACTTGGGCAACAGAGTGAGAACCTGTCTCAAAAAAAATTATGTTTACACTATGCTGTAGTCTATTAGGTGTGCAATAGCATGATGTCTAAAAAAATAGTGTGTATAACTTAATTTAAAAATAGGCCAGGTGTGGTGACTCATGCCTGTAATCCTGACATTTTGGGAAGCCAAGCCTGGAAGATTTTGCTGGAGGCCAGGAGTTTGAGATCAGCCTAAGCAACTGAGTAAGACCCCATCTCTACAAAAATAAATAATGATTGACTGGGTGTGGTGGTGGGCACCTGCAGTCTTAGCTACTCAGGAGACTGAGGTGGGAGGATTGCTTGAGGCCAGGAGTTTGAGACCAGTCTGGGCAACATAGTGAGACCTCTTTTCTACCATAAAGTAAAATAAAATAAAAATACTTTATTGCTAAAAAATGCGAAAAATCATTTGAATTGTCAGCAAGTTATAATCTTTTTGCTAGTAGAGGGTCTTGCCTCGATATTGATGGCTGTTGACCGATCAGGGTCATGGTGGTTACTGAAGGTTGGGGTGCCTGTGGCAATTTCTTCAAATAAGACAACAATGAAATTTGCCATATCGATTGACTCTTCCTCTCATGAAATATTTTTCTGTAGCATGCAATACTGGTTGATAGCATTATACTCACAGTAGAACTTTTCAAAATTGGAGTTAATCCTCTCAAATCCTGTCACTGCTTTAACAAATAAGTTTATGGAATATTCTCAATTCCTTGTTGTCATTTCAACAATGTTCACATAATCACCAAGAGTTGATGTCATCTCGAGAAACTACTTTTTTGCTCATCCCTAAGAAGCAACTTCTCATCTGTTAATGTTTTATTATGAAATTTTAGCAATGCAGTCGCATCATCAGGCTTCACTTCTAATTCTAGTTCTTTTGCTATTTCTACCACATCTGCTGTTACTTTCCCCACTGGAGTCTCACACCCCTCAAAGTCATCCATGAGAGCTCGAATTAACTTCTTTCAAGCTCCTGTTATATTGATACTTGGCCCCCTCTCATGAATCATGAATGTTCTTAATGGGATCTAGAATGGTGAATCTTTCCTGAAAGGTTTTCAATTTACTTTGCCTAGACCCATCAGAGGAATCACTGTCTATGACAGCTATAACCTTATGAAATCTATTTCTTAAACAATTAAACTTGGAAATCAAAATTACTCCTTGATTTATGGACTGCAGAATAAATATTGTGTTAGCAGGCAAGGAAACATTAATCTCCTTGTACCTCTCCATCCAAGCTTTTGGATGACCAGGTGCATTTTCAGTGAACAGTAATATCTTGAAAGGAATCCTTCTTTTCTGAGCAGTAGGTCTCAACAGTGGGGTTAAAATATTCAGTAAAGTGGGCTTAAAATATGCTATAAACAATGTAAAAAAAGTGGGCATAACATATGCTGCAAAATAAGTAGATATGCTGTCATCCAGGTTTTGTTGTTCCATTTATAGACCACAGGCAGAGTAGATTTAGTATAATTCTTAAGGGCCCTATGGTTTTTGAAATGATAAATGAACATTGGCTTTAACTTCAAGTCACCAGCTGCATTAGCCACTAATAAGAGTCAGCCTGTCCTTTGAAACTTTGAAACCAGGCCTTGACTTCTCCTCTCTAGCTAAGAAAGTACTAGATAGCATCTTCTTTCAATAAAGGCTGTTTCATCTACCTTGAAAATCTGTTGTTTAGTGTAACCATCTTTACCTATTATCTTAGCTAGATCTTCTGGATAACTTGCTGTAGCTTCTACCTCAGCACTTGCCACTTCATCTTGTACTTCTATGTTATGGAGACAGCTTCTTTCCTTAAACCTCTGATGGCTTCCAAGTTTTCTTCTCCTGCTTTCTTACCTCTCTCAGCCTTTATAAAATTGAAGAGAACTAGGGCCTTTCTCTGGATTAGGCTTTGACTTAAGGGAATGTTACGGCTGGTTTGATCTCCTATCCAGACCACTCATACTTTCTGCATATCAACAATAATGCTGTTTCTCTCTTTTATCTTTTGTGTGTTCGCTGGAGTAGCACTTTTAATTTCCTTCAAGAACTTTTCCTTTGCATTCATAACTTGGCTAATTGTTTGGCACAAGAGGTCTGGCTTTTGACCTATTTTGGTTTTCAACATTGCCTTCCTCACTAAGCTTAATCATTTCTAGCTTTTTGTCTAAAGTGAGAGGCATGTGACTCTCTTTCACTTGAACACTTAGAGGCCATTATAGGGTTGTTAATTGGCCTAATTTCAATATTGTTTTGTCTCGAGGAACAGGGAGGCTGGAGGAGAAGAGAGATGGGAGAATGGCCGGAGGGTGAAGCAGTCAGAACACACACACATGTATCGACTAAGTTTGCTGTCTTATATGTGCACAGTTGGTGGTGCCCCAAAACAATTGCGGTGGTAATTTCAAAGATCACTGATCACAGAGCACCGTAACTAGATAAAATAATAATGAAAAAGTTTGAAATATTGTGAGAATTAACAAATTGTGACAGAGAAACAAAGTGAACACATGCTGTTGGAAAAATGGACTGATATAATTGCTATCAATGAAAAGTTGCCACAAAACGTCAGTTTATAAAATATGCAATATCTGCAAAGAATAATAAAATAAAGCACAATAAAATGAGGTATCCCTGTATTTAGAAATACATTTTTATTTTTTAGAGATAAGGCCTCACTCTGTCACTCAAGCTTGAGTGCAGTGGTACAATCGTAGATCATTGCAGCCTTCTGAGTTCAAGTGATCCTCCCACCTCAGCCTCCAGAGTAGCTGATACTACAGGCATGTACCTCCACACCAGGCTATTTTTAATTTTTTTTTGTAGAGCTGAGGTCTTGCTATGTTGCCTAGGCTGGTCTTGAACTCCTAGCCTCAAGTGATCCTCCCACCTTAGCCTTCCAAAATGTTGGGATTACAGGTGCGGACCACAATACCTAATCAGAATTACTTTTTCATTACAAACGTAGTAACAGTCACAGTAGCCAGTGTGGCAATCCAAGGATGCATGTAGCAAAATCTACAAAACACATGTTCATGCTATGATATGAGCATCAAGAAAGAATCGAGAAGCTACTCATAAGTGTGGGCTAGGAATGGAAGGAGTGGGTCTGAGGATACTTTGAACTAGGCCAATATATCAATATATATATAGTTAAGCATGAATTCTGTTTTGTTTTGTTTCTTTTCTTTGTTTTTTTTTTTAGATGGAGTCTTGCTCTGTCACCCCTGCTGGAGTGCAGTGGTGCAATCTCTGCTCACTGCAACCTCCACCTCCCAGGTTCAAGCAATTCTCCTGCCTCAGCCTCCCAAGTAGCTGGGATTACAGGCACCCACCACCACGCCTGGCTAATTTTTGTATTTTTGGTAGAGACGGGGTTTCACCATGTTGGCCAGGCTGGTCTCACACTCCATCCGACCTCAAGTGATCCACCCGCCTCGGCCTCCCAAAGTGCTGGGATTACAGGATTGAGACGAATTTATGGGTTAGACAGTAACCTAGGGAGGAGGGAAAAAAGGAGGAAATGTTGTTGATGTGACAAGTGGGTGGTTGTGTGTGTTTATGTGTACTTTTCTATACTGGGTAATAAAAATATTGCCTAGATTTATAAGATGACAGAAGGAAACCCTTCAGAGGCTCTTGAATTTGATCCTTCTGTAAATCTATGTCATGAAAGAATAGCTACAAGAGTATTTTATAAGCAAAGATCTCCAATCCCCTTTCTTCTTTCAGCAAGTTTTGTCATAATCATGAGACAAATAATTCAGTTTTAAAAAACAAAGCTGTTCTAGAAGATGACTGTTAATGGAGCACTTGAAGCATATTCGGACTCAACAAGCCAAGTTCAAATAGTATTTGTGGGCATGAGAACATGGTTTGTTTTTATCTGCACCCAGACATTCTACCCCTGGAAAAGTTTTGTGCCATGATTTTTTAAAAGAAATACTGTCTAGAGCTTTGACAGTGCTCTCTGCTGATAATCCTTAACCAATTAAATAGGACCCACCAGAAACCTTGTTCATAAAAGATTTACAGAAAAGTCACAATGTAGTTGAATTCAAAATGTAGAGTGTAAGATAAGTGAGCAATTTTTGAATAATAACATATTCAGTAAAAGATAAAACATATCACCTCGAAATACAATGGAACAACATTAAAGTAGATATCTTGGGAGACATTTCTCTCCCCTAACAACTCTTTAGAATAAACAGATTTCTTCAGGGTTACTTTGAAAGACTGTAACACTTAAAAGGTAATTGGGTCAACAATCTTGTTTTGAGACAACACTCTAGGGATGCACTCATCTTGCCTCCAAGCAACAGCATCATTTTGATAATTTGAAGAACAAAAATGTTAGTTTGATGGTCTGTAGCTGAACTGACACTCATAGAGAAAGAAGCTAGTTTGTTTATTTCTAAGGGATATTGCATATCAAGACCTGAATTAATACCATGTGTTGACACACAATAACTACTGGTTTCCAGAATAGGATGTCACTTTTGCAAGATTTTGTACTTTGTTTATTTTCTTCTTAAGTTAGGGACAACAGCAGTAGGAAATAAGGTCTACAGAAGGAAATGGGAGCCATAGAATTATAGAATATGGATTCTGCAGGAGAGAGCAGGCAAGGGAGGAGAATTAGAATACATTAAATTCCTATTGTATGCCAGGCACTCTGGTAGGTGCTTCATAATTTATCATTGCTATATTAGTCTTATAAAGCACGTATTCATGTCTCTCATTTGGCAGATGTGAAAAAGGCTCAGAGAAGTCAAGTACTTTCTCCAATGCCACGTGGATAACGTGGTAGCAGAAAAAGAGTTCTAATTTAGGGCTGTCAAGTTCCAATGTTATTTTTCTTTCCAATTGAAGGCTGACTCAGGAAAAGAACTAGATATCATCTAGCTCTTTTCTAATTCTAATGCACTGCTCAATTCCAATGTGCATATGAATCAGCACATTAGATCTTGTGAAAATGCAGTTTCTGATTCAGTAGGTGTGGGGAGGGGCCTAATATCCTGCATTTTTTAAAGCACCCTGATGATGTAGATGGTGTTGGCTTGGGGACTACACTTATGGTAGATAGTCTCTAGTTTACCCTCTCAGGTTCAGTTGTAGAAACCTAATGTTCAGAGAAAGAGCCTAAGATCCCTGACTGGTGCTGAGTTTGAGCCAGTGTCAATGCCAAAAGGTGGTTTTGGAGGTAGCCCCCTCCTATTCTCCATCATTCCACCAAAGCAGACCCACATAAAAGTGCATGTACTTGCTATGCAAATTCAGTTACAAGAACTCCCTAGGCCCCTATTTCAATGGGATTGCTGTTCCTGTCTTCTATTGGAACTCTGGAGTCATCATCACTGTGAACCTCTGTGTTCTGACTTCCACTTGATGCTCTTTCTACTGTAACTGAGTTGTTACATCTCAAAGTAGCATATACAAATGAGAAATGAAATGAAACCATTATGATTCCCCCACAGTAGGAGCCACAAACTCAAATGTCCATGGTCCGGCAGGTAACGTAAAGGAATAACACGGTCCTTGTGGGTACTGACAAAACTGAGCGCTTGTGTCCATCCCAAGAGGGCAGCTGATACACATGTCCTGGTGGTCACCACCATGTGGAATGCAACCTTAATGCTGACTGATCTTCCAGGTTTTCGGAGAAGTTGGAAATATGGATTATTTTAAATAGACCATTTAAAAATAGTCTTTTTAGAGCAGCTTTGGGTTTGCAGCAAAATCAAGCAAAACATGAAGTTCTCATATACCACTGCCTCCCCATTTTCTCTCCCATATCAATATCCCCCACCACAGTGGTTGCTTTGTTACAAACCCAGAACCACATCCATAGTCCACAGTTTACATTAGCACTTATTCTTGGTGTTGTACATCCTATGGGTTTTGACAAATGCACAATGACATGTACTGTGACCGCCCTAAAAGTCCTCCATGTTCCGCCTATTCATCCCTCCCTCCATACTACTCCTGGCAACCACTGATTTTTTTATAGTCTCCATAGTTTTGCTTTCCCAGAATATCATATGGTTGGAATCATAGAGTATGCGACCTTTTCAGATTGGCTTACTTCAGTTAGTAATATGCATTTAAGGTTTCTCCATGTCTTCTCATGGCTCAAAAGCTATTTTCTTTTTAGCAGTGAATAATATTTTACTATTAATAACAAATAAATAATAAATATTTATATCTATTTATTATATAGAGTAGCTCACATTTATTGTACCACAATTTATTTATTCACTCATCTACCAAAAAACATCTTGGTTGCTTCCAAGTTATGGCAATTGTGAATAAAATGGTTATAAGCATCCATGTACAGGTGTTTATGTGGACACAAGTTTTCAACCCACTTGGGTAAATACCAAGGAATGTGGTTACTGGATCACATGGTAAGAGCATATTTAGTTTTGTAAGAAGCTGCCAAATTGTATTCTATTTTGCACGTACCACTGTGCATTCTCACCAGTAATGAATGAGAGTTCCTGTTGCTCCACATCCTCCCCAACATTTGATGTTGTCAGTGTTTTGTTTTGATTTTGGCTATTCTAATAGGTAGATAGTGGTATCTCATCATTGTTTTAATTTGCATTTCCCCAATAACATATGATGAGCAGCAAATTTTCATATACTTACTTGCAATCTGTATGTCTTCTTTAGTGAAGTGTCTTTTCAAGCCTTTTGCCCATTTTAAAATCTTGCTGTCCATTTTCTTATTGTTGCATTGTAAATGTTCTTTGTATATTTTGGATAACAATGCTTTATCAGCCAAGTCTTTTGCACATATTTTCTCTCAGCTTGTAGCTGTCTTCTCACTCTCTTGATAGCATCTTTCACAGAGTAGAAGTCTTAAATTCCAGGTTATCAATTTTTTTTCATGTATCTTGCCTTTGGTATTATATCTAAAACTCATTGCCATACCCAGATCCTCTAGATTTTCTAGGAGTTTTATAGTTTTGCATTTTTCATTTAAGTATATGCTCTATTTTGAGTTAATTTTGGGAAATGGTATAAGTTTTGTTTCTCAATTCAGTTTTCTGCATGTGTATGTCTACTTGGTGTAGTACCATTTGTTGAAGAGACTATTTTTTTTCTCGATGGTATTGCCTTTGCTCATTTGTCAAAGATCAGTTGACTATATTTATGTGGGTTTATTTCTGGTCTCTCTATTTTGTTCTATTGATCTATATGTCTATTCTGTTGACAATACCACAATATCTTAATTACTGTTTTTTTTTTTTTTTTGTAAGTCTTGAAGTTGGGTAGAGTCAGACTTTCAACTTTATCATCGCCTTCAATATTGTGTTAGCTATTCTTGGTCTTGTACTTCTTTATATACATTGTAGAATCAGTTTGTCAATATACAAGAAATAACTTGCTGGAATTTTGAATGGAATTGTATTGAATCTGCAGGTCAAGTTGGGAAGACCTGACATCTTGGCAATATTGTGTCTTTCTATCCATGAATATGGGGTATCTCTCAATTTATTTAGTTCTTCTTTGATTTTTTTAAAATAAGAGTTTTATAGTCTTCTTCATATAGATCTTGTACATATTTTTGTTAGATTTATATGTAATTATTTTATGCTTTTGGTGATAATATAGGCATTATTTTGTTTTTAATTTTAAATTCCATTTGTCCATTGATAATATATTAGAAAGTGACTGACTTCTGAATACTAAGCTTGAATGCTTCTATCTTGCTATAACAGCTTGTTAGTTTCAGGAGATTTCTTATTGATTTTTTCAGATTTTCTACATAGGCAATCTTTTCACGTTATCTGCAAACAAAGACAGTTTTATTTATTTCTTCCCAATCTGGATAACTTCTCTTTTCTTGTCTTATCTTATTGCACTAGCTAGGATTTCTAGTACAACACTGAAAAGGAATGATGAGAGGGCACATAATTTTTTAAATTATTATTTTTAAATATTTGAAAGAAAACTCTATATATAGTATATATGTATATATTGTATATATGTAATATATGCAATATATACATAAATACATACATATATATACATAAATATATATGTGTGTGTGTGTGTATATACATACATACATATATATATATGTATTTTTTTTTTTGAGACAGAGCTTTGCTCTGTTGCCCAGGCTGGAGTGCAGTGGTGTGATCTTGGCTCACTGCAACCTCCACCTCCCCAGTTCAAACTATTCTCCTGCCGCGTCCTCTCAAGTAGCTGGAATTACAGGTTTGCGCCACCATGCCTGGCACATTTGTATATTTTTAGTAGAGACAGGGTTTCACCATGTTACCCAGGCTGATTTTAAGCTCCTGACCTCAAGTGATCCACCCACCTTGGCCTCCCAAAGTGCTGGGATTACAGGCGTGAGCCACTGTGGCTAGCCAAAAACTCAAATATTTTTAAATGCTGGGCTAGCTAGACAAAATACATATGGAGATATATATTTGGCTAGAGAGCTAGCAGATTGTGACCTCTGCCCCACATCCTTGTGTGGAAAAACTATGCACTTTCAGATTATTGGAATCAACTTCTTTTGGTTTTTTTTTTTTGAGACAGTGTCTCACTCTGTCACCTAAGCTGAGGTGCAGTGGCACAATCTTGGCTCACTGCAACCTCCACCTCCTGGGTTCAAGTGACTCTGGTGCCTCAGCCTCCTGAGTAGTTGGGATTACAGACGTGTGCCACCATGCCTGGCTAATGTTTTGTATTTTTAGTAGAGATGAGGTTTCACCATGTTGGCCAGGCTGGTTGTGAACTCTCGCCCTCAAGTGATCTGCCCACCTTGGCCTCTCGAAGTGCTAGGATTACAGGTGTGAGCCACCGGGCCTGGCTGGAATCAACTTTTTCAACCAAAACTATTTTAGACATGATCTGCATAATGATTAACTACTTTATATTCAGGTATTTACGATACTAAAATGACTAAGAGAATGAGTCTTATAAAGGCCCTATTCTGGTCTACATACCCTTCCAATAGCTAACTAGTGATAAGACTGAGTGTGAATGAATCTTTACAACTGGAGTTGCCAGAAACTAGAGATATTATAATAAATTACACAGACAACTCAGTCTCAATACATGATGGGAGAAAGAGAGGGATATCTATGAGGCCCTAATCAAGGGTTAAGTCTTGGACATGGTTATAAAATCAACCACCTCTTTCTTTCTTCCTTTCTCTCTTTGACAGCAAAATACACATAACAGAACATTTACCATCTTAACCATTATTATTACTAAATTACCATCTTAGCCATCATTAACCACTTTCATCTTCTCTAACTAAAACTTTGTACCTGTTAAACAACTCTCCATTTTTTCTTCTCCTCAGCCCCTGATAACCACTCATCTACTTTCTGTTTCTATCAATTTGACTATTCTAGGTACCTCATCTCACTGGAATCAAACCATGATTTGGTTTGTTTCCAAACCAAACTGTAAGATATTAAAATTAATTCAGAAAGGCTAGTTCAGAAGGCTAAACTTTTCTACCACTGCTTAGTATCTCAGTAAACAACCCGGCTCAAATTTTCATTTGAGGATTGGTTCCTCTGAGAATATCTAGGATCCTCCAGGGTGTTGGAGGGATTTGAACAATTCTCAATCAATTTTGGATGATAACACATGTATGTATTTCTGCTTGTCCTGTTCTTCATATTCATATTCAGGGACTTCCTTCCCTTCCCTTTTGTATATCTGCCATAGAATTTCAACTTGACTTGTGTAACTTGGCTTCAAAATGTTCCTCTGACTAGCGGATTATTTGGTTGGCAATGGACTGTTAATCAAATTAAATAGTAGCAGCTGGCAGTTCCTTTCCAATGTGGTTAGATGAGACACCTGGGTGAGGTATGCCCACTTAATTATTTACAAAATGAACCAAATCCAGAGAAAGAAGTAGGTGTTATCATGGTTTCTGCGTCTTATTTTAACTGATAACTTATCTTCAAGTCATTTTTTAATGTGAAGGTATCAAATAATTCAAGCAAATGTTACAAAATATATGTTTTAAAAGTATTACTCTAGGCTGGGCGTGGTAGCTTACGCCTGTAATCCTAGCACTTTGGAAGGTCAAGGCGGGCGGATCACCTGAGGTCAGGAGTTTCAGACCAGTCTGGCGAACATGGTGAAACCCTTTCTCTACTAAAAATACAAAATCAGCCAGACGTGGTGGCACTCACCTGTAATCCCAGCTACTTGGAGGGTGAGGCAGGAGAATTGCTTGAACCTGGGTGGCAGAGGTTGCAGTGAGCCTAGATCGTGCCATTGCACTCCAGCCTGGGCAAAAAGAGCAAAATTCCATCTCAAAAAAAATTAAAAAATTAAAAAAATTACTCTATAAGTAACAGTCCATATTAAATGGACTTAAGTTCTACAGCTGCCATTAAAAATATGGATTGATCCTTTGTGGCTCAGAATATCAGAATTATGAATTCAATTAATTTATTCACCATTTCTATAATTCTGCATACAAATTAAATATTAGGAAACCTAGTAAGTTAGTAAGAACATAGAGTGTTGAACACATTTTGTTTAAGAATATAGAAACTTGGGTTTATAATTTATGTATGATCTGCATTTATGCATAATTCTATGACTATACTGGAGATTATCTGAGTATTATATCTGACTTAGAATTTGAGAACCTTATGATTTACTGCTGTTGCCGAAGAAAAGAAATGAAACACCAGACTCTTGAAGGACAGAATTAACTGTAGTGTGTGCACCCT
Source organism: Pan troglodytes (assembly GCF_028858775.2). Lineage (NCBI taxonomy): Eukaryota > Metazoa > Chordata > Mammalia > Primates > Hominidae > Pan > Pan troglodytes. The sequence continues at coordinate 179,086,153 of NC_072401.2, forward strand.
TGATAGGGTAGCACGCTTGGTAGGATAAGCATGATCACAGGCAGAGAGAAATGATATGTTCTTGACACTAACTAGTCATGTCGCCTCCTGAGTTATGAGTCACTTTTAAGTGTCAGCCTACCTATAAAATACAGGAGTTACATTTCTGTAGCTGATCTCAAAGGTGTATTCTAGTTCTAAATTCTGATCCTATGAACCATTTACGGTTTCACATTTATAGTTAGCTTTAATCAACCTTGATATATTATGAAAATAATAGGTAGGTATGATTTTTTAAAAATTCTAGTAGAGAAAGGCTTATGGAATTATCAGTGATCTTCTTATACCTCCACCTCCACTCCCTGTAAGAAATCACTATTGACTTCTCCTGGTGATAACCTCCGTATTCTAAAAGGGAAGTGGTACTTATACCTCTTTTTTTGATTAATTGAGTGTAGATAACGAGGATTTTCCTCACACTCCCCATTGCAGTTAAATCACTGTAGTGAGAGAGATCCTTTCTTGAATACCTATAAACAATTACACCTTTGTTTCTTGTTTCATTTCCTACTGACAGTGTCTCCTGATTTTCTATTTTGAAAGATGAGAATATTCATCATTTTAAACGCAGCTTGTTTACATTTGAATTACGTTAGTTACTATCTGATTATTTTCTTCAAAGTAAAGAGGTTAACATTTAGATGTTTTAGATGGTATTCCTGAATAGAATAAGGGTTCCTTTGAAAACTTTATCGCAATTAATTCAATGTTCATTATATGAACTATTTATAAAACAATCTCAGAAGGTTGTCCTTGGCTTTTGTTAAGTCATTCTTTAGGTTTCGAACTTGCAAAACTGCAGTCTTTGATCTTATCTTCGATTTACCTGCAAGTCTACAGTTTTTTTTAATCTCAAATACGTATTGCAAGGGAAAGCAAATAATAACAAAATAAGGCTCTTTTACTAAGCACTGTTGACAGTATCAAGAATTGTGAAGGGTCAGAGGTTTCACCCTACTTGCCAGCTAACAAGTTAGCTTGCCATAGCTTCATGAAAACAGGCAGAAAGCATGAGACAGGTGGGTCAGAGACAAAGGACATTATTAGTCACAGCACAGTAAACAACAGGACTTTGATGTTCTGATCCCTACTAGGGTCCCAGTGGGGGTACAGAGGGGGCAGGTTCAGGTGGATACTGCAAACGGTAAGTTTGCGTGCATCTCAGCTGAGGGACCTCATGCTTAGGAAACCCCAGTCTTTTATAAGGGTTGCAAGCAAACCTGCCTAACCTTTGCCTCCAAGGGAGACGTTATTTTTATTGTACTAGACAGCAACAAACATGCCCCTTGCCCAGGAGGGAAACCCCTTGGAATCTCAATCTTCCAAGGGTTTTTTGCTATAGAAACATTCTTGAAAAGATAGTCCCGAACAAAAGCCAGCACCATGCATGCCTGAAGGAATTGCAGCTACTACGTATAAAATTATCTAAACCCAGGATGCTATTACCTTCCTCACTGGCTTTTGGTAGAATTAAATGATAATACATCAAAGTGCTTACTATTGTTAGGTGTTCAATCAATGCTGGCTACTCTTATACAACAGCACATACTCAGATGAAAGAACTTTAATACTTGAGTTTCCCGCCTCCATCATAAAAATAATATATGCTTCTTTTTTTCCTTTTAAATAGACTTTATTTTTTTAGAGCAGTTTTAAGTTCACAGCAAAATTGGGAGGAAGGTACAAAGATTTCCCTGATATTCCCTGCCCTCACACATACACAGTCTTTCTTCCACACCACCCACATTCCCCAGCAGAGTTGTACATGTTACAGCTGGTACACCTGACATTGATACATCATTATTACCCAGAGTCCATAGTTCACGACAGGGTTCACTCAGTGTTGCATATTCTATGGGTTTGGAGAAATGATAAAATGACATCCACCATTTGCAGTATTATAGAGAACAGTTTCACTGCCCTAAAAGTAGTCTGTGCTTTGCTGATTCATTCCTCCCTCCCCACAACTGCTGGCAGCCTCTGATCTTTATACTGTCTTCATAGTTTTTCCCTGTCTGGTGTCATACAGTTGGAATCTTATGGTATGGATGCTTCTTTTTTAAAAACATACAAATATTATTAAGATAAAGTCACCCACAACCTTCCTACAAAGTAGTACCTTTAACTTTTTGATTAATTTCCTAATGATACCTTTCTAGGCATCTATTTTTTTTAAATTCCTTTTGTCCTTTAGAGAGTTTCATTTGTCACTAGTTTAATAACCTCCACAAAAACTCTTTAAATTCTTTCTTTCTTTTTTTTTGAGATGGTCTCACTTTGTCATCCAGGCTGGAGCGGAGTGGCACGATCTCAGCTCACTGCAGCTTCAACCTCCCAGGCTCAAGTAATCTCACCACCTCAGCCTCTGCGGTGGCTGAAACTACAGGCATGAGCCACCACATCCAGTTAATTTTATGTATTTTTTGTAGAGACCAGGTCTCTACAAAATTATGTTATTGCCCAGGCTGGTCTCAAACCCCTGGGCTCAAGTGATCCTCCTGTCTCGGCCTCCCAAAGTGCTGGGATTATAGGCAAGAGCCCCTGTGCCTGGCCTAACCATGCTCTACGTATCAGTCAGGATAGGGTAGTTTATGCTGTGTCACAACAAAAAGGCTTATTTTGGCTGGGCACAGTGGCTCATGCCTGTAATCCCAGCACTTTGGGAGGCCGAGGCGGGCGGATCATGAGGTCAGGAGATCAAGACCGTCCTGGCTAACACGTGAAACCCCGTCTCTACTGAAAATGCAAAAAATCAGCCAGGTGTGGTGGTGGGCACCTGTAGTCCCAGCTACTCGGGAGGCTGAGGCGGGAGAATGGTGTGAACCCAGGAGGTGGAGCTTGCAGTGAGCTGAGATTGCACCACTGCACTCCATTCTGGGCAACAGAGCGAGACTCTGTCTCAAAAAAATAATAATAATAAATTTTTAAAAAAGGCTTATTTCTTGTTCACACTACACGTGCATCCTGCACTGTCCTGGGGTTCTCTTCATTACGGTCCCTCAAGGACAACCACCATCATGTTGTCAGGTTTGAAAAAAAATGCTCAAAACTCATGACTGGAACGTCACATGGCTGGACCAGATCACAAGAGGCCAAAAAGAACAATCCTACCATGTGCCAGGTAGGAAGAGCTGGAAATGTTTGGTGAACAGGATTCATGACAACCAGTTTACACTGTGGCTAGCAGAAATAAGAATCAACCTACAATTAGTCTTTGTTGCCCATTTAAATCAGTGAAATAATTTTTTTAAGTTCCAGGGATTGATCAAAGCAAATAAAGAGCATGAAACTACCAAAATCTTTACTACATACCGTGGTTAACATTTTCCTCTTTGCCTATTGTGCTAAAAATACAAAGCACTTGAGTGATGTTTATCTGAAGCCTCTGGAGTATTAATCAAGAAATTTTAATATTGCTAATATCAAAAATCAGTTTCTTTTTCTAAGTGGGGGTGTTAAATTGAGCTAAAAGAATGCTCAAACTACTGCCCGCTACACTCCTAGGCTATTCTGTAATAGTAATGTTATGAGATGAAAGGTGTAAGCAGAAAACAGGAGAGAATAGAATCAGGTGGCAAGTACTTATACCTCTTTCCATATACATACTTATTATATATGTATACATATACATATACACATATATACTTTTCTATTTCTCTTTATATATATCTACATGTATCTATAGATATTGTCACTTGATATATATTGTCACTGAAATTTTTATCCATTTAGAGAGAAAGAGAATACAAAAGCTGATAATAAAAATCTAAGTGACAATATGTTCGTTCTCAGAATCACTTAGAAAAGTTGCTTAATCCATGTATGTGCTTAGGACAATCTAATTTCACCTTAGCAGTAGGCAAGTGATAGGACATTTTTTTATAAGATCAAAGGAAAACAACAACAACAACAACAACAAAAAGAAAAGCAACTTGCCAGAATGGGGAAGAAAATTCTGCAACTAGATCCCTTACCTTATGCTATGTAATAGCCATTGCAATCAATACAATGATACAACCAGGACAGATGTGAGGCAAACCATTAACTACTGTCTGGCATAAAAAGTTAAATCAAGTCCAGCTGCGGTGGCTCACGCCGTAATCCCAGCACTTTGGGAGGCCGAGGCAGGTGGATCACAAGGTCAGGAGTTTGAGGCCAGCCTGACCAACATGATGAAACCCCATCTCTACTAAAAATACAAAACTTAGCCGGGCGTGGTGGTGGGCACCTGTAGTCCCAGCTACTTGAGAGGCTGAGGCAGAAGAATGGTGTGAACCCATGAGGCGGGGCTTGCGGTGAGCCGAGATCGCGCCACTGCACTCCAGCCTGGGCGACAGAGTGAGACTCCGTCTCAAAAAAAAAAAAAAAAAAAAAAAAGTTAAACCATGATTACATTTTCTAAGGCTCCCTTCCCAAGTTACTTTCTTGCTTTTCCCATTTTAGTGAACCACTTCCAAATTCAATGTATTTCTGATTGGCTCACAATTCTCTTTCCCAGCTGTGTTATTAATATTTCACCAGTTTCCTACATGTATTTCCCACAAACCCCGTGAACACTGGTATCACATCATCAAAGAAGTTCCCTCCCTATACAACATCACTAGGGACACACAAACAATTCTTTTCAAAAGAAGACACATCTATATTATTTAAATAATATTGCAGTCAAAACTGAATTTTACGAATGTATTTACAAAGTAATTCCATTACTTAAGAAATATAGGGAGATTATTTCTCTGAGGAAGAATGCGACTTAAAAAGAAAACATCTTTTAGAAACATATGTGGATTGCCTTTGTCAGCTCAACTCCCGATTTGCTGGGAAGTGACAGGCCACGAATACTTCATTCTCCTCTTCCTGGTGATTTTGTAAATGACTGCCTTATTTATTAATGGAAAGCAAATATACAAAAGTATCATCTTAATGTAACCGCAAGTTTAAATCTGATTTTTTTCTTTTTCCAAGGCCCAGCACCAGGTTTAAGCAGGTTAGCATACCTCAGACAACCCTGGAGGAAGATTCCTTCTCTGAGAGTGAAGCTGCAGGGCTGCCATTAGTAGTTGCTAATTCCAGGTTTCAAGTCCTCACTTATGGAGAATCTGACTTAGTGGGACAGAGGGCATTTTTAAAGAAAGAGGCTCCCCAGACAATTCTGATACACAGCAAGGTCCCAGAACAAGTGACTTACACTGTTCTTAAAACGATAGCTTTCTCCCCTAAATCAGAAAGAACATAAGATGAGCACAGAAAAAAACAGCTGAAATGCTAAAGTTTGAATATCGTACATGTACATTTATTAATGACTGTTGATTAAAAAGATGATTTTGAAGGAAAAATGCTGCTGAGAAAGCACGCGCACAACTTCTGTAGAGTTGTCATACAGAGAGTTAATCAGAAGTTAGGGAAACAAACCAAGCTAAACAACCCATTTCTTGACTTCTAATTGCCATACCCACCTCTGCACAAGGAATTAGTAAAATTACAGTACAGATCAAGTTCCCCAAATCATTTTTAAAAGAAACGATCAATACTAAATATTAGCAGCTAAAACATCATTGATTCTTGTGGCTTTAGAACTTTCACACACTGAGAGCTCCATAAGAGGAAAAAAGCAAAGAAAATCAACACAATTGCTCATCAGAAGATAGCTGTATTTTCTAGTATGTACAAAACAAAGAGTATCTCATGTTCTGTCATCTTCCTTCCTCAAGTTTTTAGGGAATATTAAGTAAAACCAATAATCAGTGCTAAGAGATGCATCACTGTGACATAATGAAATTCAATCAGGACTGATCATGCTGAGACTCTGCTGTTTTTTTCTTTGGGTCTAAAAAACTTGTATACTCTATTTTAAGCATCCAAATATGATGATTCCTTTTGGGTTTAATATATCACTGTGGAAATAAATCTCAAAGTAGCCATTTTTTGCAACACTGATCAGAAATCCAAGTGTCACTTAAAACTTATATACAAAATACAGCCACATACATATTCATCTTCAGATAATATAAGAAAGGTTAAATAAAAATAGATAATAAAATTTCAGATATAGAAAGTGCCAATTCAACATAAATTTATTTTTGTGTTTATTTTACAAAAAGACTTTAGAACACATGAGGAACACTAGATGATGAGAGTGAGCAGCCTTTTCAGCCTTTGTTTCTTTCTTCTTTAAATACAGATGTTGACAGTAAAGATGGATTAGATGCAGTCCACTTTTTCCTCAGTTGGCTGATTCTTTTCGGAATTATAAACCATGAAACTAAACTGAGTAAATGTTGAAAGTTTATTGCAAGCAGCACCTGGGGCCAAAAATGAGAAAGACGTTTGGTGAACTATAGGATGCACATATTTATAACCAATACAGATACTGCTTATTTGACTAGACACTGGCTACTGTATACCTTATGTCTAAGCCACGTGGAAATACACTAGTGTCATCCTCCTCAGAACTGAGCAGTGAACAGTCCGTGAAAGGAATGAGGTAGCTGGTCAACTATCTCTTTGAACTTCAGAAAACTGGCTGGTTTTTGTTGTTGTTGTTGATCTATACACATGCTGTCACTGCTACGATTATTTAACTGTTCTTATGTGTTTTTCTTAGAAAAAATTATTCAGGCACATCTCCCACATTTTATTTCTCTAGCCACTAGAACACTCTCATCATTCATTCATAACCCCATACCCCACCATTGCTCCCTATTCTTCTACTCTCACAGGAAGAGTCAAGAGTAATTTGTCAAGATGCTTTGTCTAATCAAGTTCATCTTCTCATGCTCAAACACCTGGGGGAGGGTCCTCTTTGGTCATTAAATAGAAGAAACTAGTCACCTGTAAATTCATCCACAATTATATAATTATCATTTTTTTCATTCTGTTAAATCCAACTTTGAGCTTTCTAATAAGGTTTATTTCTTAAGAGGGAATCAATAAAACTGCCTTATTTGATACATAAAGCTTTTCCCCTTCATAATTTTTATTGACTTTTGTGTCTTAGTGCTTAAAAAAGAATAAAGCATTCCTCAAACAAGTTTTTCAAATATAGAACTGTGGGAAGTAAAAGATCAAAGAACAATAATAAGCAGTCCAACCTAATAAGTCATATTGATCAGTAAGCTGTGTATCTTCCCCATCTGAAAATTCACTAATGAGAATCAGCAGTGGCTGATCTTAAAATGCTTTGAAACTGTGATAGGCTCATATGGAAAGTAAATGAAGTGAAAGACAAGCCTCAAACAGTGCAAAAATAATTCTGCTAACCTCTTCGGTTTACTAATTAGTAATACATTTTGTTCTTTGGAGCCCCGAGAAGATCTAAATGGCTGAGGCATTTAAATAATGAATAGAAAAGAAATAGGGAAGATAATTTATCCTTGTCTATTTTTAATTAGTATAAACATTTGACTAGATTAGCCTATGTCAACGTGTACTGGAGCTGAAGCTAAACTTCATTTAAGACACATGTGAAAGATAAGAACTACTAGTCAGAGACTGGGTCATAACTACCAGCAGTCAATCCAAAGAGGCTTTTCGGTATATTTTTAACGCTGTGGGTCTTGAGATCATCAATGAACATTTATTCAATGCCCACTTAAGGAGTCTCTTTTTCTATTGAGTATAGTGTATTGTACAAAACAATATTTAAAAAGTGTATGTTTTATAGATATTTGGAAGTTCACACAAATACAAAATCCAAACACAACTTACCGTAACTTCCAGTCACATTGGCACATATAACAGCCCCAAAGAATTCTGGAAAATGCTTCTGGATTCTTGAAATCACTTTTTGGCAAGCTATGGTTGGATCTTCTCCTCTTCTCATGTATTCTACAGCTTGGTAGCTGATTGAAACAGAGGTGAAACCTTAGTGTCTCAGAATAAATACTAACTCCAAATTGGGTTACTTGAAGTTAGAAATTAAAACCACCAAAATTGCCACATGTGATAGAATACACATAAATGAACAAGAGTTGGTTACTTCTGTTAAAGCATCCACAAAGCAAGTCAACTTTGATACAGTGTCTATCTTTTCAACTAATCCACCCATGAATTTCAGATGTGTATGCAGTTTCTAAGAAGCTCTTGTGCACAGAAATTCAGGTTACACAATACAAAAATTATGTTTTCTTTCTTTTATTTTCTTGAGACAGAGTCTCATTCTTGTTGCCCACGCTGGAGTGCAGTGGCGCGATCTTGGTTCACTGCAACCTCTGTCTCCCAGGTTCAAGCGATTCTCCTACCACAGCCTCCCGAGTAGCTGGGACTATAGACTTGTGCCACCATGCCCAGCTAAATTTTTTGTATTTTTAGTAGAAACGGTCAGGAGTTCGAGACCATGCTGGCCAGGCTGGTCTCGAACTCCTGACCTCAGGTGATCCACCTGCCTCGGTCTCCCAAAATGCTAGGATTACAGTCGTGAGCCACTGCACCCAGCCTCAAAAATTATTTTCTATCTTAAAAGAAAAAAATATCTTCTCCAAAGGTCTCTAAAATTCACAAACTAAGAAGTCATACCTTGGTAGGAAGCGCATCAATATATCACCATTCCCAGTGGTTGCAGCTGCCCCTGCAGTATCGTCAGCATAGGCTCCAGCTCCAGGTATTGGTGAGTCTCCTACACGGCTTTGAGAGGGTATTAACAATTTAGGGCAGGAAATCGAGTGTAAAACACATTAAGTCATAAGCTGTTCCAAATAAGGGATAGTTCCACTTAGCCTCTGATACCGTTTTAAGTAAATTCTTCATCAGAACAAAGACAGAACAGGTTTTCATTAGTTTTTTAACTAAGGTTTTCACAAACCTGCATTAATTATGTAATAATTTGTTATCAGACGTGGAGTGTACAACAGCTGAACTCATAGAAACAGAGACTAAAATGTTGGTTACTGGAGACTGGGGGGAGGGGGACCTGGCGAGATGCGGGTCAAAGGACACACAATTCCAGTTAGGCAGGAGGGTAAGTTCCAGAGGCCTACTGCGGATCATGCTGACTAAGGTTAATAACAATAGAGTGCACATTTGAAAACTGCGAAGTAGATTTTTTTTTTTTTGAGAAGGAGTCTTGCTCTGTCACCCAGCTGGAGTGCAATGGCATTGATCTTGGCTCACTGCAACCTCTACCTCCTGGGTTCAAGCGATTCTCCCTGCCTCAGCCTCCTGAGTAGCTGGGACTACAGACACGAACCACCAAGCTCAGCTAATTTTTTGTATTTTTTTTTTTTTTTTCAGTAGAGACTGGGTTTCACCATGTTGGCCAGGCTGGTCTCGAACTCCTGACCTCAGGTGATCTGCCTGCCTTGGCCTCCCAAAGAGCTGGGATTACAGGCATGAGCCACTGCACCCAGCTGAAAACTGCTAAGTAGATTTTAAGTGTTCTCACCATAATAAAATAGGTCTGTGAGATAATAAGTTAAATAGCTTGATTTAGCCATTCTACAACATATACATATATCAAAGTATCATGTTGTACACCACAAATACACATAATTTTCATTGTCATTAAAATTAATTTTTTAAAAGAACTTGTTATCAGCCAGGTATATACCAGGATGGCATAGATTTACAGTGACTATTCTATTATTACCATCCTTTATCATCTAATTTCCAGATGATTGCAACATGTTCAAAATTGGTTTCCCTCATCTATAATCTATTTCCGCTTCCTATGTAATGTGCCAAACTTTTACCAGATTTTTTTCTAGTAAGAAATGTTTAATGCTTTTCTATTTCAAAATTAAATCCAGAATGCCTTCAACTGACTTAAGACTCCTTAAATCTGGCCCCAGTCTTCCCTTGTAGTCTTATCTTCCAATACCACTTCCCCTACCCCAAAATACACACACACCCCCACACCCCTTCTTCCCTAGCCAGTGGGAGCCCTGAATACACACACACACACCCACACCAGTGGGAGCCCTGAGCGTGCACGCACACGCACACATACACACCCCTTCTTTCCAAGCCAGTACTTCTGCGTGCGCGCGCACACACACACACACCCCTTCTTTCCAAGCCAGTGGGAGTTCTGAACACATGCACACATACACACACCCCAGTGGGAGCCCTGAACACACACACACATATACGCACACAACTTTCCTAGCCAGTAGGAGCGCTGAACCTCAACTACCATGACTCAGGGCTGAGCTCCAAGCATCACTTTACTGGTGTTCCTAACTACCCCAGCTTAAAGAGATCACCTCTGCCACCCCTAAACCCTATAGCACTGGCTGTGACTCCCTCTCCTGTGGCACTCAGCAGAGAGTACTGCATTTTCTTTCACACTCATTCATCGCAGCTGTGAGACTAGGGCTGTGCTTTGCAACCCCCATAGCACCCGGCATATATTGCTCTGCATTCAATGTATATTTGAGAGCTCTGTTCTTTTGGAAACACTAACCCATGTATTTTGAATTTTATACCATTTGTAGATGTACCAGCAGCAATATGTCCTGTCTTATGGATTACAACCATGCCTAGAAGTTAAAAAAAAAAAATCACTGTAGGTGTATAAAGTTTACCTCAAATATAACCGAATAATTGAGCAACTGGTAATAACTGCTGTGCTCTGAATGTTTGTGTTCCCCCAAATTCATGTCAACATCCTATTCCACAAGGTAATGGTATCAAGAGGTGAGGCCTTTGGGAGCTCACTAGGTCATGAGGACAGAGCCCCCATGAATGGAATTCATCCCTTATAAATGAGGCCCCAGAGAGCTTCCTCGCCCCTTCCACCATGTGACGACACAGCAAGAAGACGCCATCCATGAGCCAGGAAAACAAGCCGTCTCCAAACTCTGAACCTGCCAGCGCCTTGACCTTGAACTTCCCAGCCTCCGTAACTGTGAGAAATAAATTTCTGTTGTTTATAAGCCATCCAGTCTGGGTATTTTGTTAACTGCCACTATAACAGGCAATTAACATTATTAATTATTATTAACAGGTGGGGCCTTTAAGAGGCGATTAGGCTAAAAGGGCTTAATGCCATTATCGCAGGGAGTGGGTTCCTGATATAAAGGATGAGTTCTACCCAATTTCCTGTCTCATTCTCTTGACTTCCACCTTGGGATGGCCCTTGCCAGATGCCAGTGCCCTGTTCTTGAACTTCTCAGGCTCCAGAACTGTGAGGCAAATAAACTTTTGTTTATAAATTACCCAGTCTGTGGTAGTCTGTTATAACAGCGAAAAACAAACTAAGACATAGACTAATGTAAATTTTCAACATTGTAACTTGGAAAAAGTTATTTAAGGTCACTAAAATACAGCAACATAAAACTGCCAAAAAATGAAATGTCAAATAAAGATTTAAAAATCCGCAAGTGAATAGTCATTGGGTTTTAGGTGTCTTGTATAAATAATTTCCCAAATTTTATACAGATCCTAAGACAAGATGGATCTATCTATAGAGAGGCACACTTAATTGGCATTAAAACAATCAAAATCAACTTCTGGTAGAAGAATAGGGAAGAGCTACAGGAAGATAATTAACTAAACTTTATCCATAAAAACTGCACAAAAGGCAAATTACCAATAGTGTCATGACCACGATCATCTTCTGTTTCTTTATGGATAGGAATATCCTGCTTTAAGATACCAGGTGGTTTGTAGGGTCCGCAGTATTTTGAGGGATCTGGTATAACATTCTGTAAACAAGATTTAAGTTTTATTTCTTACAAAGGGTATTTTTAGAAATTGCCAAGAAATTATGTACAATCGCTAAACACTAGCAAGAAACCAAAAAAAGACATCTGGTAACTTAAAGATAAGAATTAAAAGCTAAGAAATCACTAAGTCTTATATAAAAACAAATAAGATAAGTAATTTTACTGAATATCCATTCTAGTCTAAGAATTAAATAATACAGGTGAGGTATCTATATTGCATGACACAGGTCCCTAATTTCTCTCTTTATATATATCTAAAATTCTGAACACAATAGTAAAATTTTCTAAAATTAGATATTAATCCTTAAAGAAATTAGATACACACTGGACCTTTAAATTTCAGAAATTTGTTCCTTGGCCAAAGAATTCTCAGACTTAAAGTAAAATATGTTTTAAAAGCTTTTATTGTTTCTTCAAAGCTAGGTTTATGTGAATATATTCTAAGTTGTGCTTTAAGATTCCTTTATAAATCTAAAGGGCTCAAGAATATAATGCAAACTCATAAATTTAGGTTGTGTATGTAGACTGGTATTAAAGCAAGAAACCTATTCCTATTCCTCATGTCTTACACATCAGTGCACTAGGTGCTTCCCCTAACTTCGTTTTATGATTAGCCTCTTTCAAGTGCTAACCCAAGGGACTTCTGACTTGATGGCTACTCGAAAGTAATTAGGACTTAGGGAAGAAATAGATGAGAGACTAAGATATCCCACAGAAGGACCCTGTACGGCAAAGGCAAACTGATTTATGCCAAAAGTCTCATTAAAGAAAAATTATTCCACTGGTAACATACTAGACATGTAATATTACATGTCCTCAAGTCAAGAACAAGATACTGGATACACTGCACGTAAAATCTAAGAAATATTTTAGACTCATAGTTTCCAAACTGATTTTTTAGACTTAGTTAGAAAGAAATACAAGCAGAGCAGCCCTGATTGAGGCAGCCACCTCCACATGGCAGAAACTTCAGTTTGAAAACTATTGTGAGAGACCAGTAGCTCTCCATGCTGGATATGCATCCGATGCAGCTAGAGGTGTTTCAGGAACATCCATACCCGGAGAGTCAACTAAAACCACTAGTTCTAATGTACAGCCAGGATGCTAACCAGTACCCTGGACAACAGGCAGGCAACACTGAGCAGAAAGGATGTCACTGAATATTTTCAATTAACTTATTTTTTTAAATTAAATGTGTGCATACCCTCCAATAATTTGGCTGGCAATTCCGAGCAAGCCAATCTGAATGAAGAGCTTGAGAAGCACTGGTAGATAAGTCTTCATTGATAAACCCCATACTTTGAGCAAATGTGGTGGCTGGAGATTGGAAAAAAGGAAAGTATAAATTATTCAAGTATTGTCTTTTCAACAAAAATATATGTACTAGAGACATTCTGGGTCAGCAGCATCTTAAGTGAGCTACACAAAGACTTTCAAAGGAATATTCACACATGAACAGTTTTAAGAGACTCAATTTTTAGACCTTCGATTTCCTTATGCCCTTCCTAAAACAGATCCACTTAAAACCTTTGGGGCATGCATTATAAGAGTTCTCGTCCCGGCCAGGCGCGGTGGCTCACACCTGTAATCCCAGCACTTTGGGAGGCTGAGGCGGGTGGATCACGAAGTCAAGAGATTGAGACCATCCTGGCCAACATGGTGAAACCCCGTCTCTACTAAAAATACAAAAATTAGCTGGGCATGGTGGCACGTGCCTGTAATCCCAGCTACTTGGAAGGCTGAGGTAGGAGAATCGCTTGAACCCAGGAGGCGGAGGTTGTAGGGAGCTGAGATCGCGCCATTGCACTCCAGCCTGGGTGACAAGAGCGAAACTCCGTCTCAAAACTTCCATTGCCTTCTTCTTAGAGATGAAGAAGAGATTTAGAAGTTACTTATCCAGTTAAATAGATGTTAAGTAAAACAGCTGGAATTTGAACTTAGGTCTGGTTTTATCCATGATTTTGTACTATTTTTCAGTGAGAACTATAGTCAAAAGACTAGAAAAAATTTCAGTGTAGTTAAAAAAATACCTGACTCTCCTACTAAAAGTGTGTGTGTTGTATGTTCCAGTACTTTCCGTGCCACACCAATAGCATTTTTAATTCGTCTGAGATCTCCTACTGCTCCTACATCCATAGTAGTGCTGCAAGAAAATAGAATGCAGTTAGGAATTAAGGAGTTTTCAGAGGTTCATAGTTTAAAAACATTGCTTTTCTCCAATCAATAGTGTTTTGCGGTTAAACTCCACCATCTTAACACAGAAGTGACAGCACATCCACGAAGTTCATATAGATTCCCACAATCAGACAAAATTAAGGAAAAAAATAGAAAATCAACTTGCCATATACCACAACAGCACTAAAATTCTCAGTTTCTCCAAGCTAATTTTAAATATGGCTTTTGAAAGGGGCCTGAAGGCTTCAGGTCAGGCAAATCACAGCATTTGTGGACAGCAGATAAACGATTGTTTATAAGGTCAGAGACATAGTTTTTTAGCTTGGCATTCTCCCAGTTCTAAGGGACTACCTATCTCTCCATGTGATATTTCTATTACTCTGATTTTTTTTTTTTTTCAGTTGAGAGGGAAACTGTGTTTAGAAAGGTCAAGTATAATAAGCTAGGGGTTTTGATCTGTGACAAAACTCATGCATTCTTTCATCTTGCTCTCAGAAGACCACAACTCTAAATGTAACTCAACATAATAAACAGGACCTGAACGGTGTTCTTACCCATCCATGATCATGGCATCTAGTGTGGTTTCTCCAAGCTCATCAGGACTTCCTCCAAAGCCTACAGAGCCGTCACACTGCTCTCTCTCACACATGGCACAGCCGCTCTCCACTGCATCCAGGGCAGAGCCTCCAGATGCTAATGCCCTCCACGCTGTTAATCAAATCCCAATAATGCTTGTTTATATATATATATATTTTTTCAATGCCAAATGCAACAAACCAACTCCAATTTAACAACTTTTTCACATTTACTGAGTTAAGCTGATTTTTTAACACATTAGTTTATCAAGTGCTACAAAGGAGTCAGTGAAGAGTCAAAATTATTTAACTAGTTACCAGAAGAACTCAAAAAACTGGCTATTGGTGCAAGGTGAAAGTTTTTTTTTTCACTTACTAATATCTATCTCTTCTGTGTGTGAGAAACGAAATCAGTATCCCCTCCTTTATTTTAAAAGGTACAATCGAAACCACTAAAAGGCAGGTAAATAAAAAATCCACTAAACCGCAGCCTTCTTCACACATTTCTTCTGCATCATTAGATTAAAATATGCATAATTAATATGTGTATTGAGGTAACACCTATCCCAGGAAGTCTTAATAATACTGAACAGCAAACAATTACAACGTGGACTTCATATGGATTAGTTCATTGAGTCTTCATAACAGCTTCTGTGGTAGGTACTGTACAATCACGACCCTCATTTTAAAGAAAAGTAAACAGAGCCACAAGTCAGGCAGTTAGTTTAAGGTCACACAGCTGGTAAGTAGCAGAGCCAGGATCCCATACATTTGGGGGTGTGGGGGGAAGGGTCTTTGATGGACAATTTCTTTTCTGGTAACAACAGAATTCCTTGAAGAGTGGGTGCTCTGGTTGGTAAACACTTTAAGCATCACTACAGCACCTACAGGCTTGAAAGTGTATTTACGCAAGTTCCCTCTTTCAATACAGGCAACTTAAACACAGAACTGTCCCCCGCCCAGGCTGATGCAATTTCTTTTCGTCTCATTATGGTTGGGAGTATCTTTCTCACAGCCTGCTTCTTCATTTTCTCTGAATCGTATGCACTGCCACCAAATTCTGGAGCCAATTCTGCCCTAGAAAGTTAATACGTTAGCAACTTCAGATGGAGGAGGAGGGGTCTGAAAATGACTCTTCTGGTCATTAAGCAAATGAAAGAAACAAGCATAGTACAATGCGAAAATGCCAAGATAATGGTACGTAAAGGCTATTAACAAGGTGCAGAAGGCAGGAACCTAACTCATTCTGGACACGAGGGCAGTTAAGTCAGGGAACGCTTCCTGGAAGAGGTGATACCTTAGCTTAGTGGTTCTCAACCCTGTCTGCAAATCGAAATCACCTAGGGAGCTTTTTAAAGAAAAACAGTGGCCCTGAGTCCAGCAGTTAGATCACAGTCACAGGAGGTGGGCCCCGGCAGGATGATTTTTGAGAAGCTCCCCAGATAGTGTTAATGTACAGCAAAGGTTGGAACCTTCAATTCTAGGTGGCAGGTAAAGTATGACAACACGTGGCAAAAAAAGTAAATGGGAAAAGAGTAGGCTATGGCTGGGATACTATTAGTCGCCTACAAAATTGCAAAGAAGTGAAGGATTAGAAACGAGAGGTGGAGACGTACACAGCCCGTGAAAAGACTGTCAGGCAGAAAAGCGTAGCTGCTAGTTGATTAAAGCACAAAGGCCATAAGTATGGTCAGCAGCAGAGTGGAAAATATATTGCGCTGGGGGCTGCATGAAGGGAGGACCTAAGATGCAACAGCGGTAGGTGGGGAGGATGCAGTAAAGGCCACTTGCAAGAGACTGAGCGGCGCTGGAGACTCAGGAAGACCTAGAGGGCGGGACCGCGAGGCCCGGCCCAGCCCGGCGCTCTTCCGTCCGCCCTGCCGGGTGACTGCAGCGGGGCGGGCTAGTCATCCCCACCCGCAAGCTCTCGCGGCGCAGCCACCCGCCCAGGCCGCCAACCCGCACCTGCTTCGGTTGCATTCTTAAAAGGCCAAGTGTTGACGACCAGGGGCAGAGGGCTGGAGCAGCGCACTAGGGCCTGGCAGAGCAGAAACGGCACGAGACGCACAGGCAAGTTCGACTTCCGCGCCATCCCTCAGCACCGAAGAGACCAGCGCGAGAAAAGTCCCGGCAGCCAGCGATCGCCGAACAATTAATCCCCAGTGCCCCGCCCGCCTAGCGCCCACGCCCGCTCTCTCGGGGGTGCGCTTAGGCGTCCCTCAACTCTCGCGAGACGAGGCGTCCCTGGGCCCGCGGGAGAGTTGTGTCACGGGGTGCTGGGCTGTTCCCTGCGCTAAGGTGCTTCTTCCTAAGTGCTGTGCAGATTTTTAAAATAGCCAGACAAGTTGCTGCTTTTCCTGTGGTTAAAATAGATTTAGCTTGATATTGGGAATTTAATACAAAATTATTCAACTCTGGGTTGCAGGGCCCCAGGAACTTTAGCCGATTGCTGTGTACTATGGATTTGGTTCTTTTACTGTCTTTTTAATTTAAAGTTGAAGTTGAAAAGTTTGTCAAACTCAGTATATTCTTGGGGATCCCAGGCCTCGGAGGTCTGCAATAGTTATGAGTGTAGGTGAAGCGTGTTTGCTTAGGACCGGATTGATTTTAGATTTTTTTTCCATTCATAGCGTCCGTCATTTTCGCACCACAGCTTTTTGTAGCACTTCCTCTCATTATAAATCCCTAAGCTGGAAGAAAAACAGAAACGGCCTATGTACCCTCTACCTAGCACACTGAAGTGCAGCTTCCTGCACCTCCAGGGCAAGACGGCTACCTCCATTCCTTTTTAAATGTATTTTTACCTTCCTGCCTGGCACTATTAAGTGCTAAATAAATGAATAAGAGGAGGAATGGGGATTTTACGTGCTTTGTGGAGGCTGCTCAGTTTTGTTGCTGGGCAGACGTGCGAACATGAACTAATAATCCCTTTGGGCGTCTGGAATGCCTGCCCAGGTTGCCAAGGCAAGACACATAATCACATAATTTTTAAAAGCATCTATAAATCTATACAAACTTTAAAAATATGAACTAGGCCGGGCACGATGGCTCACGCCTGTAATCCCAGCACTTTGGGATGCTGAGGTGGGTGGATCACGAGGTCAGGAGTTCGAGACCAGCCTGGCCAACATAGTGAAACCCGTCTCTACTAAAAATACAAAAATTAGCCAGGCGTGGTGGTGCATGCCTGTAGTCCCAACTACTTGGGAGGCTGAGGCAGAATTGCTTGAAGCAATTGGGAGGTGGAGATTGTGGTGAGCCGAGATCGCACCACTTCCCTCCAGCCTGGACAACAGAGCGAGACTCTGTCTCAAAAATAAATAAATAAATAAAGGTAAAAATATAAACTAGGTAGGAGTTGTGAGACTTACAAAACCTTCAAGGCTCTTATTGATTGCTAGGAAATTAAATACATAATTTAAAGAACATAAGATAGCCCAGAAGTATCATTATCCCATTGCGGAAGTGTTATTTAAAAGATACAATAAAGATAAATTTTCTAAGTTCCTTTCATGGGGTTTGGAAGAGGAACAAGTCATCTGTGCTGGAGTAATCATAACCCAATGGCAGGTGAAACTGGAAACTTGGGTGAAACAGGGTAAGAAAGCAAGAAAAACATACATTGTCCTCCGAGTAAATTTTCCTTAGCTCCTGGGCTGAGTATTTTTATGCAGCCTTAAGGAATTAGGACATGCCTTTAGCAAAAATTGTAAAATACAATACATGGAAAATTGGTCTTAGTACCCCACTGATCTCTCTAGCGTCTTCCTGTTTTTTAAGGTATTTGTGTTTCTTCTGGTGGAAAGAGCCTGATCTGTTACCTCCTACTATGTCTATTTCTCCAAATTCTTTCTTCTTAAATAAAAATTCCTGTCAGAGAAACAGCTAAATTACACTATAGTGGGAATCGCTGATAGAAGGTCTCAATATATCAGCTTTTCCATGGATATTTGTATGTATGTATGTATGTATTTATTTATTTTTTGAGATGGAGTCTTGCTCTATCGCCCAGGCTGGAGTTCATTGGTGTAATCTCAGCTCACTGCAACCTCCACCTCCTGCATTCAAGCGATTCTCTTGCTCCAGCCTCCTGAGTAGCTGGGATTGCTACTGCCTACCACCATGCCTGGCTAATTTTTGTATTTTTAGTAGAGACAGGTTTTGCCATTTTGGCTATGTTGGTCTTGAACTCCTGACCTCAGGTGATCCACCCCCCCCCCCCCCGCCCCCGACCTCCCAAAATGCTGGGATTGCAGGTGTGAGCCACCGTGCCCAGCCGGATATTTGTATTTAAATAACTAATATGCAATCCCTATAGAATCTACCCGATTCAATGTCTTCTTAGTGGCTACTAAAATACCTACTGGATCCACTGTCCAGTTTGCCTAAACTGTAGCTATTTCTTAAAGAAGTTAAATCCGTCTGGATATTTGGTTCCTTCTGGAGTAGTTTTCCTTTGACTAACACTTGAAGAATAATTTTCATTTTAGTTCTAGAAGTAACCTTCCGTTACTCTCACTTAGGTGCTCTTTTGGGCCTAAATATAATTACATCCTTCGCCTTTGTTTTGAGGTAAATCTAAACGAAAAGGAACATCTGTTAACAGGTAGTGATGCCGCAGGCAAGTGCTGGGAAGGGAATGCTGGGAAGGGAAGGGCGTGGTCCCTTTAAATGATACGGAAGCGGGGCGGGAAGTGCTGGGTAGAGGAGGGCGTGGTCCCCAGCTAGGGCTTCATCCCTGGGCCTGGGCCCACCTAGGTGAAGACAGGCATTTTTGTTTTCCTGCCCGAATGTCGCATTTCCCAAGACCACCCTGGCCTGCCATGCCCTCATCCTGTGCCTTTAAAAAGCCCCGAGACCCTGGCAGGCAGACGCACAAGCAGCTGGACATTGAGAGGAGCATATAGGCAGAGAATACAGGGGCTGCTGGCTGTCGAAAGGAACGCACCAGCATAGGAGCACACCGGCATGCTGGCAGGCCATTGACCAGCGGAAGAATGCAGAGTTTGTCGCGGGAGGTCAGAGAAGAGTCAGGCCGCCATACCTGACTCCAGGAGAAAACCATCTCCCTTCTGGTTCCCCCGTCTGCCGAGAGCTACTTCCACTCAATAAAACTTTCCACTCATTCTTCAAGCCCACGTGTGATCCAATTCTTCCCGTACACCAAGGTAAGAACCCGGGATACAGAAAGCCCTCTGTCTTTGCGATAAGGCAGGGGTCTAATCGAGCTAACACAAGCCGCCTACAGACGGTTAAACTAAAAGAGCACCCTGTAACACATGCCCACGGGGGCTTCAGCTGTAAACATTCACACCTAGACACTGCTGTGGGGTCAGAGCCTCACAGTCTGCCCGTCTGTATGCCCCTATAGAGGTTTGAGCAGCAGGACACTGAAGAAGCGAGCCACACCCCCATCACACGCCCTGCAAGGGCGACAAGGGAACTTTTCCTGTTTCAGTAGTAGACCGTAAAATAAATGATCCTCAGTTTTTCCAGCATCCTCTCCAATTTTTCATTCTTTTAAATCATTATACACAAGGGCAGAGATATTTAGTGTTACTGATAAATCAAAGGAACTATTTGTAAAAGTATTTTTATTTAAATTTAGAATGCATTACACAATTTTGTTTGGCAAAATGTTTCTGTTCCTAAGTAGAGCTTACTTATAACTAGCAATACTTCAGGAGGATTTTCGAGACTTAGATTTTAAAACTTAGGGTGTGGCCAGGCCTAGTGGCTCATGTCCATAATCCTGGCACTTTGGGAGGCTGAGGTGGGTGGATGGCTTGAGCCCAAGAGTTTGAGACCAGCCTGGGCAACATAGCGAGATTCCTGTCTCTATTAAAAAAAAAAATTAAAAAAACAGGTGACTATGTATCAGCTGTGGTTAACTCATGTAAGCTTCCTAAGCCATGCTTTTCTCATCTATAAAATGGAGATAATAATAGTATTCTTTCTTATTTTACAAAGCTTTGTGAATGAGGTAGGAGATGTGGGAGAATGGTGTAATACCAGGCAAATTAAATAAAATTCTCTTATTCTAATTTGCCATTCCCAAGTACCTATAATTGATGTCAAGGAGGCAGTCCAGAAACATACAAGGCAGTAAAAAGAAATCAATTTGATCAATTTGAGACACAGAAATTTCCACAGGAAGAATAAAGAGTTGGCCCAATACCTATAATGCATTTGAAAGTAATCACTTAGAATTTCCTTGAATATATTAAATGAGAATTAAAAATAACGTTTTTAGTTTACTTGGAGCTGCCTGAAATTTGGTTTAAATGCTTATAAAGATGGTGCATGGCAGGACTGTGAGATTTCTGGATGTCTTAAAAACAACACCCTTAAGTCTTAACAAGGGGAAAGCCTCAAATGGAATCTTAAGTGATGTTGCAAATAGAGCCTTTGCGTGTGTGTGTTTGTGTATGTGTGTGTGTTGGAGGTGGGTGGAGGAGTTTCAGACTGCTGCAGGCTCTCCTATTTCCTCTAAACTTCATGGCTTTCAATTTATCAGTCTCAGAAGGATGAAGAGTTGAGTCCCTCCTGATAGCATTTGAAGCTGTGGTTCCACAGAGGATTTAATGCTGTAGTTGCAGGGAGTCTAGGTATTTCAATTCTGAGGCTTAAAAAACTAAGCCATCCCCTCTGGCTTTTGCACTGATGCTGTGAAATCCATTTGAGAAACATGTCCATGTTTTGCTACTTGTTCAAAGCTGTAAGCGTGACTTGGCATTGAAATGATAATTTCTTTTTCAAAACTCCCCACTGAACTATTACCTAGGTTATCTAAATATAGGCTATTTACTTGATTGGCATTTGCTCCTGTCAGTTTCATAAACTGTAAGTAATGATTTTTGCTGATGTTAGAGCATTGTGGTACTGTGTTTCTAATTTAAATCAATGTCTACATTAATCTGGGAACATTTGATGTTACTACCTGATTGTACATTCTGGATGTAATTAGAGTCATTATACAGAAATAAGTGTCATCTTCTTATTCTCTAAATGAGAAAAGAGAGCATTCTTCTCTTCTGACATAATTTTTCTGGGTCATGCCCCCAAAACCATTTGTCAAATCAATAGCAGATTCTAATCACAAACTTTTTTGACTTTTTAACCTTTAAAAGTCATCTTAGTGACTTATGAAGACCAAGATTGTGCAGTAGAATGTGGGCCTATTAAGTTATTTCTTATCAAAATAAATTATGTACAACATATTTTCAATGTGTAATTGTAATACTGGGCCACTGCTGTGATATAGTTTTCTTAACAAGGACATAGTAGACTATTAAACATGGTGGATCTTGCTTTTTGTGACAGTTGTTTATAACATTATGATGTCATCATAAATGTGATCCATTACAATAGTAAAGCCTTAGGGCAACAGAGGAGATGTCAGGATGTCTTCCTACCACTTAAAAAATGACTTTGACATTGTTAAGGTAGTGTGACAGATGATTTCAATAAAGAAATTCAACAATAAAAGCAAACTTCTAAACTAACAGTGACTTACAGGAAGTACATTATGCATTTAAAATGATATCTACTTGTTGATCATGATAATGAGTATTAGAAAACTATCCAAATAATGAACACATGTATCCTGTGTGTAGCTACACAAATAGTCTGTTAATTCTCATTCATATAAAAATATGAAAGGAAAGATTTTCACATAACATAGCTTATTTTTTTCATTTTTTAGAAACACTTTTGTGTCCTTCAAATATCTCTGAAATACTCTAGCTCTTGTTGAAAATCACCAGCCTCTTAACATTTTGATATGTATCTGTTTGGTGAAAAATCTTGGTATTATACACACTGTTGTAGAACCTGCTTTTTTATTTAATATCTCTTTGAGCTCTGCATATCATTAAAATTTATGCTTTTTAAAAACCTTCATTGTGCAATGTAAATACAGTAAAGGACATAAAATGTAAATAAATAGATTAAAGAATTTTGTAGAAAATGAACAGCTATGTAATCACCACTTATATAAACAAACAGAATATTGTCAATACCCCAGAAAACCGCTAAGGATCTCTATAACATGTTCTCTGAAGATTTAAAAAAATTTTATTTAATTTTTTATTTTTATAGATACGGGGTATAAGTGTAGTTGTGTTATATGTATATATTGAGTAATGGTGACGTCTGGGCTTTTAGTGTACCCATCACCCAAACAGGATACATTGCACCCAAAAGGTAGTATTTCATTCCTCACCCCCTCCTTCCCTCCTACCTTTTGGAGTCTTCTGTTATTCCACTCTAAATGTCCGTGTGTACTCATTGTTTAGCTCTCACTTACGAATGAAAACATCCAGTTTTTTACTTTCCGTTTCTGAGTTATTTCACTAAGGATAATGGCCTTCGGTTCCATTAACATTGCTGCAAACGACATGATTTCATTCATTTTTATGGATGAGTAGTATTCCATGGTGTGTGTGTGTATATATACATATATCACATTTTTAATCCAGTTGTTTGCTGATGGACATTTAGGTTGATTCCATGACTTTGTTATTGTGAATAGTGTTGTGATAAACATTTGAGTGCAGGTGTCTTTTTGATAAAATGATTTCTTTCCCTTTGGTTAGATACCCAGTAGTGGGATTGCTGGATCGAAGGGTAGATCTATTTTTAGTTCTTTGAGAAATCTCCATACTGTTTTCCATAGAGATTATACTAATTTACATTCCCACCCACTGTGTATAAGTGTTTCTTTTTCTACACATCCTTGCCAACATCTGCTGTTTCTTGCTTTTTTAGTAATAGCCATTCTGACTGGTATGAGATGGTATCTCATTGTGGTTTTAAATTGCATTTGTCTGATGATTACTGATGTTGAACATTTTTTTCATATGGTTGTTTGCCACTTGTATGTTTTCTTTTGAAAAATATGTGTTCATGTCTTTGCCTACTCTTTAATGGGGTTATTTGTTGTTTTTGTCATTGTATTGTTTGATTTCTTCCTAAATTCTGGATATTAGTCCTTTGCCAGATGCATCGTTTCCAAATATTTTCTCCCATTCTGAAGGTTGTGTGTTTACTCTGTTGATTACTTCTTTTGCTGTGCAGAAGCTTTTAGGTTTAATGAAGTCCCATTAGTCTATTTTTGGTTTTGTCACATTTCCTTTTGAGGACCTAGTGATAAGTTCTTTGCCTAGACCAATGTCCAAAAGAGTTTTTCCTAGATTTTATGATTTTATTCTAGAATTTTTATAGTTTCAGGTCTTACATTTAAGTTGAAGACTTTATTTCTTAAGAACAATTTTTGGTTCACAGCAAAATTGAGCAGAAAGTACAAAATATACCCCTGCCCTCACACATGATAGCCTTCCCACCAGAGTGGCACATTTGTTACACTTGATGAACAAATTCTACACATCATTATCATTCCACATCCATAGTTCATATTTTTTTTTTTTTTTGAGACGGAATCTTGCTGTGTTGCCCAGGCTGGAGTGCAGTGGCGCCATCTCGGCTCACTGCAAGCTCCGCCTCCTGGGTTCACTCCATTCTCCTGCCTCAGCCGCCCGAGTAGCTGGGACTATAGGCACCCACCACCAGGCCCAGCTAATTTTTTGTATTTTTAGTAGAGACAGGGTTTCACTGCGTTAGCGGTGGTCTTGATCTCCTGACCTCATGGCACATTTGTTACAGTTGATGAACAAATTGTACACATCATTATCATTCCACATCCATACTTCAAATTAAGGTTCACACTTGGTATTATACATTCTGTGGGTTTGACAAATGTATACTGGCATATATTCCATTAGAGTATTGCAAGAATCCTCTACTCCATTTATTCATCCCTCCCTCCCCTCTAACCCATGGCAACCACTGACCTTTTTACTGTCTCCATGGTTTTTGCCTTTCCCGGAAGGTCATTTAGTTGGAATTGTGCAGTATGGAGACTTTTTAGATTGGCTTCTTTCACTTTGTAATACGCATTTAAGGTTCCTCCATGTCTTTTCATGGCTTGATAGCTCATTTTATTTAAGCGCTGAATAATATTCCATTGTCTGGATGTATCACGGTTTATTCATTCTCCTACTGAAGGACATCTTGGCTGCTTCCAAGTTTTGGGAATTATGAATAAAGCTGCTGTAAACATCCATGTGCACCTGGGTGTGGTGGTGCATGTCTGTAATCCTAGTTACTGGGAAGGCTGAGGTATGAGGATTGCTTGAGGCCAGGAGTTAGAGACCAGCCTGAGCAATGTAGCTAGACTCTATTTCTAAAAAAAAATTTTTTAAAGTTAACTTTGTGGTGGCAACTGCTGCCTGTAGTCCCAGCTATTAAATGGAAGGCTGAGGCAGGAGGATTGCTCAAGCTCAGTGTTTCAAAACTAGAATGAGCTGTTTGCACCACGGCCCTCCAGCATGGGGCAACACAGTGAGACCTTGTCTCCGAAAAAAAATTCCATGTGCAGATACAATGTAATTTTAAAGGATGTATAAAATCTATTTATGATGCACAGAAATTACTTAACCATTGATTTCTGTTGCTGTAACAATTTTTGGCTTTGTATACGAAGAATTTTTTCAGAATTAATCTGTCAGATACTATGTTGAGTTTATATGATAGTCAGTAGCAATTAAAATAGCATCACGCTAGATCATGAGTGAAGGTCAGTATTAGGAATTCAGGACTCTGACAAAGCAGAGTTAGCGCTGTCTGTTACTAACACTAAGGTTTCTCAACAGGGCAGATTTAGAGATTAAGCAGGTCTCCAAATTCAGGACAAATTCAGGGAGTCAGGTGGTTTGAGAGAATGGTGTCATAAGAACTCTGATATGAGGAAGGCCCTCATGTATCAGAGGGGCTTGAGACAGTGTCTTGCTCTGTTGCCCAGGCTGGAATGCAGTGGTGCAATCTTGGCTCAAGATTGAGAGGATTGGCAGTGCATCCTCTGCCTCTTGGGTTCAAGCAACCCTCCCACCTCACCCTCCTGAGCAGCTGGAATCCCAGGCGTGGGCCACCACACCCAGCTAATGTAGCTTCTGTGGAAGAGGCTTTTTGATCCTCCTATCATCTTTATAATTTTCTACTAACCACAGAATTGGGTAGCTGTGAAACCACTCACTTTTAATTGCACCCAGAGCTCTGAGGACACTCAGTAGTTTAGGTGCCCTTATTACTGGATGGCCCTTAGAATAAAGGCACAGCTTAAAAATGTTTTTTTTTAATGCCAGGTCTCGCTGTGTTTCCCAGGCTGGGTGCAGTGGCTATTCAAAGGTACAATGATAGCTCACTGCAGCCTGGAACTCCTGGACTTAAGCGATCCTCCTGCCTCAGCTGCGACTAACAGCTATGTACCACCGCACCCAACTCATAAATCATTAAACCCCTTGAATTTCATAGGTTTAGAGTTATGATCATGGTAACTCTGCAATTTTGTATTAGCTTTAAGTGCTTTCGGTTGCAAATAACAGAAAACTTAATGGTGATTTAAAGCGACAAGGCTTTACTTTTTTGCACCTAATAAGAAAGTTGCTGGCATTGGTTCAGTAGCTCTAAACTGTGAGAACTTACTTGCTGCTTTGTTTTCACAAGACAGCTACTGTTGCTCCAGACATACATCCACATTCAAGCTGGGGAAAAGGACAAGGACCTGGTATCAGCCACATCTTTCCCTTTTCATCCAGAAAGCAAAAGCCTTCTCAGACACTCCCCGTAGAATACTGCTTTATTCTCATCATCAGAACGATGCCACCTGGCCTTTTCGATGAAGTCTCCAGTACTCAACAATATTGCTTTCTTTTTTTCAAAAAATTTTGAAGGATCTGGATTTCACTTCCGGATCAACATAGTATACAGTGGGGCCGGGAGCAGTGGCTCACGCCTGTAATCCCAGCACTTTGGGAGGCCAGACCAGGCAGATCACTTGAAGCCAGGAGTTCGAGACCAGCATGGCCAACATGGCGAAACCCGTGTCTTCTAAAAATACAAAAAATTAGCTGGGTATGGTGGTGCATGCCAGTAATCACAGCTACTCAGGAGGCTGAAGCAGGAGAATTGCTTCAGCCTCTCCCCTCCCCACCCCTCCTCTCCCCGCCTCTCCTTTCCTCTCCTCTCCCTTTTCTTTTCAAAAGTATTTATTGGCTGCCTACCATGTGTCAGAGGTTGCCGTGAGCTCAGATCAGGCCACTGCACTCTAGTCTAGGCAATAGAACGAGACTATGTTTCAAAAAACAAACAAAAAAGCCCCCAAACCCCACATGGTATATAATGGGAATAGCACATGCAGAAACAGAAGCTCAGATACTTAGGTGAGCTTGAAAATTTAAGACCTATGTAAATGTCTAGAAACGTTTTAAAGGACTTTGGACTTCAGAAGAGAATAAATTCAGAGTCTAAACCTATCTTATTTAGATCTCAAGGGCCAAAGAAGCCTCATTCAACATCAGAATTATGACTGTGGTGCTCAAGGAGAGATTGAAAGGAAAATGACAGTTCTCCATCTGGGAGAAAAAGATGGTTATTTTTCAGAATAAGAGATTAAAGGAACATGGGGGATTAATGCCTGCTAATCTTGATCTTCTCTAAGAGTAGTAAAAATCACCTGCCAAGATTACAACAGATTTGAAATCGAATTGGTGACTAGAAATTGGTGAAGCATTTTAAAAGATTTATTATGGAAAGTCTTATGAAGATGGGCAATAACTGAACAAAAAAGATTGTGAAACATGAATGGGGATCCATTTGAATCAAGTAGCCTAACATTGCTGAATCCTAATTAATCACAGTCTTTTGCCTTTCTTCAGTATCATTTTAAAACACCTAAGTTATAACACTAAAAGTGAGGGTTATCCCTTACTGTAGAGGGAGTCTAGTTGGTTGATGGGAAATCTATTGGTATTGCTGATAATGACAAAGTGCAGGCTGGAGTTGGAAAATAAGGAGTTTGTAATAAATGATAACAGCCCTTTTCATATACCACTAACATTGTATTCTAGGCTTCAAAGGTAGGTTCAACCACAAATTGAAGAGGGTGTCTTGCAATATAAGGATGACTTAGCCTTAGAAACCCTAACAATTGTTGCTTTTCATTTGCCTTCCTTTTTTCCTTACTTCTTTTTCCCTCCCTGCCTCTTCCTTCCTCCCTTCTCTTTTACTTTTTCCTCTCCCCTTCCCTGCTCTCCCCTCCCCTCCCCTCCCCTGCTCTCCCCTCCCCTCCCCTGCTCTCTCCTCCCCTCCCCTGCTCTCCCCTCCCCTCCCTTCCTCTGCTCTCCTCTCCTTTCCCTTTTCTTTTCACAAGTATTTATTGGTTGCCTACCATGTATCAGGAATGTTTTTAGGTGTTGTGGATATAGTAGTGAATAAAACAGACAAAATTCCTACTCTGATGGAACTTACCTAAGCTACTAAACAAATGCATAGTAAGAGTTTAGAACTCATGGAGGAAATTGAAGCAGCATAATGGAATTGCTGGGGTGCAGTGCTCATGGTGAAGTGATGAGAAGTGGATTTTTTTGTTTTGTTGTTTTGTTGTTGTTTTATTTTTGTTGTCGTTGTTTTTGTTTGAGATGAAGTTTTGCTCTTATAGCCCAGGCTGGAGTACAGTGGCACGATCTCGGCTCACTGCAACCTCTGCCTCCCTGGTTCATATGATTCTTCTGCCTCAGCCTACTGAGTAGCTGGGATTACAGGTGCCCACCACCATGCCTGACTAATTTTTATAGTTTTAGTAGAGACAGGGTTTCGCCATGTTGGCCAGGCTGGACTGGAACTCCTGACCACAGGTGATCTGCCCGCCTTGGCCTCCCAGAATGCTGG
Organism: Pan troglodytes; assembly: GCF_028858775.2. Lineage (NCBI taxonomy): Eukaryota > Metazoa > Chordata > Mammalia > Primates > Hominidae > Pan > Pan troglodytes. The sequence continues at coordinate 179,114,390 of NC_072401.2, forward strand.
GATTACAGGCGTGAGCCACCGCCTGGCCAAGAAGTGGTTTTGAAGGAAGAACCTACAGGGCTTGGTGATGGCTTGGATATGTGGTGTAGAGTAGAGTAAGTGAAGCACCGAACTTTACCTAGTTATGTTGAACAATGTGACTGGACATAGTTTAGGATGAGGAATACATTTTCGGCCTTGGGTACAGAGTGACCTTGGAGTTGATTTAATGAATGTAGTACTCTAGCAGCTTTCTGAGCCTTATGAGACTGAAATCTATATTGTTCACAGTGGACTCAGGAAAATACTCACAGAAGTGATTGCTGGTATTGAGAGAGTAGCTTCATGAAAGTAGGAGTAGGACTCTCCTGCTCGATTATGATATCTTCCTCCAAAGAGGAGAGCCATATCCCTGACTGACCAAGCGTTAATGTTTAAGTCATCTGGAATAAGAAGAAAAGCTGAGGAATGTTAGAGGAAGACACTCCTTATATCTCCTTTCATGTCGAGGGTATTCAGTGAACCACCGTCTTTCTATTCCTTTGCTTTGAGTGGCTTCTTTGATTGATAAATTTTGAAAGACAAAACCAGACATGCCAGCCTCATCTTTGACCTTGTTCCTGTTGATCCGGAGCTGCTTACAGGGACTGTGTTCTTTGCCTCTGCTTTGTCTTGCCTTGCTGCGTAAATCTGGGGTTGAATGCTAGGAAGTCCATTTGACTCTCGAAGCAAGGGATGGCCTCTGACTTAGCCTTTATTAACTATGAAAGTGGTCTTCAGTCCTCTCTGTGCCACTCCTTAATTTTATATTTCAGTTTACTGAGAACCCTGGTGGGGAAGAGAATTACTCTTTACTGAGTCCCCTAGAGAACCAAGAAGCAGTAAGAGAGTCACACCACTTTCTTCTGTTTCATAGCAGTTTGCAAAACAGGGTCACATGTGTGTTATCATCTATAGCTCCCATTTTTCTGGTGAAGGCATTGAGGTTTATAGAAGTTAAATGACAGGACCAAACCTATAGAAACTAAAAGTAGCAGTGAGATACTATATCTACAGCTCCTTACTACAAATACAATGTTTCTTTCTTCTCACCATGACTACTTTGGAGATACATGAAGGATAAGTTTTCTTTTTGTCACTGGGGTGGTGCATACATGCATCAGAGTTTGAGCAGCAGCATAGGGAATCTCTGTCAAATTGTGAAAATAGAAAACTTGCCACTTTATATTTTCTGGAACCCTTTCACATTCATTCATCCATCTCACATTTGAAACATGTCAGATTTTTCACTGGTATCTGAAATGTATTCAAATATATTTCCTTGAGAATTGCCCTTCACGGAGTGTTTAATTTAAAGTGCTGAATTCTGGTATTAATTTTGTTCTGTTTGTTGACCTGGTGATATTTGTGGTTCAACTAAGATATAATAATATTCCAACAATGTTGAAGAATCTCCACAGCAGCTGCCTTCCAGTCACGTACTTTTTAATTCCTCCACCATAGCAGAATGCGCTATTAATTATTGCAAAATTTTAAAAGTCTCCCGCTTCACAGTGGAAACTCTGTTGCGCTTATTTTAATGTGAAGGAAAATCTAACATGATGAGTACCCAGGAGAGTCGTTGTGGATAGACAGCAGTACAGTATGCATGGCCCTGGAATGTTGCCATGTGGCAGTAAACCCTTATCTCCAGCCAAGACCCATGAACGCAAATAGAAGGAATGTGAATTAGCCGTGGAGGCTGTGCGTTTACTATTAAGAGCAACTGTGCAATCTAGTTTTCAAGACTCGTGCTACCCAAACACATTTTTCTACATGACATAATGTTATCATTTAAATATTGTCATTCAAATGTGAAGACCAGCTGTGCATATCAGGACACAGCTGTCGGGTTGAGGTGCAGATAAGCCATCTGGTGCCTGGTTCTGGGTGGTTAAATTCCAGCTGGGGATTTAACTTCATATCCAGCTGTGATAAAGTAAATTGAAGGCTGCATATTATTCCTCAGAAATCACTCCTTCGGGATAATTCTCAGAAATAAATTTTAACCAGAGGTGTCATTGATTGGTTTTACACTTTCAATTATAGCATTTGCCAGAATAAAACCAAATGAAAAACTGTTCCGTCCTTTCATTTTCTTTGTATGAAATAAAACCAAATAGTTAAAGAGAATGAAGCTTCTTCAGTCTTCTTCAAATTACATCTGTACAGGGACAATCTGCTGTCAAATTACCTGGGTTCACACATCTCTCTAGACGACGAAAAGAAAAATCAGGTGATCCATAAAAGCTGAGTAGGAGAGCAAAGGTGGTAATTATCCTAATTTCCAGAATCATTATGTCTGGAGATATGTGAAATATGAGAAAGCAACACCATTTTAACAACAGTCGTTTCTTGTGCTTAGACACACCTCTTTCTCGATTTCGAATGTTTTCAAGGAAAGGACGTTAAAATCCTGCCTTGCCCTTTTGTATGTGTGGCTAATCATGGAGTCCAAGAAGGAAAAAAAACCTGAAAAAGTGAGCCTTCTCCACTGTCTTCAGGCATGTTTGTGTATAACTACCCAATTATGGAATTAATCTATATTACTGTTAAACATCTTCAAAGGAGTAGACTTTTACTGTAACTTACTGCAACATTTTAGTGAATACTGTATAGATTATTTTATCTAAAGCAAATAACACTAGGATATATTAAGTAATGAGTGAGATAGAGTTATGGTATATATTATGTATGTTAGCTATCAAATAATTTAGCCAATATACAGGTAAAATGGTTTCTTCTTTCTTTAAAACTAATTTACTTAATTCTGGCCGGGGTGGTGGCTCAGGCCTGTAATCCCAGCACTTTGATAGGCCAAGGTGGGCAGATCACTTGAGGGCAGGAGTTACAGACCAGCCTGGCCAACATGGTGAAACCCCGCCTATAACAAAAATACAAAAAACTAGCCAAGTGTGGGGCACAGGCCTGTAATCCCAGCTGCTTGGGAGGCTGAGGCAGAAAGAATTGCTTGAACGCAGGAGGCGGAGGTTGCAGTGAGCTGAGATCATGCCACTGCACTCCAGCCTGGGTAACAGAGTAAGATTCTGTCTCAAAAAAACAAAAACAAAACTAATTTATGTAATTCTCCCATCCAAGTACTAACCAGGCCCGACCCTGCTTAGCTTCTGAGCTCAGACGAGAGCAGGCATGTTCAGGGTGGTATGGCCATAGACTAATTTACTTAATTCTATCCCACGGCTACTGATTGGAAACCCAACCTTGTATCTCTAGATGGAACTTTCTTCTGGCAGACACAATTGCTAATTTAAATAAACTAAGAAGTGATTGTGGGTGTGTGTAGAGAAATTATTCAGTAAAGACAACATTTTCTTTTCAAAATGTGTTTAGGGAAAATCTTGTAGGAGGAGTATGTGAATCAACGGAATCCAGAGATAAGTATACTAATGCAAACTTCAAATGCAAACCTTATTTTCCTTTTGATTCTACTTGCAGAACTCTTAAGTTCAGGACTTGTTTCTAAAGGTTTGAGATGTCTAAGATAAACCACTGAAAGTGGTATATTGTCAGAAAAACTGAAGGGAGATTATATTTCTTTTGCGTGTGTTTGTGGAGGGAAGAGAATTTAAACAAATATTTTTTGGAAGCCAGTCATGGTAGCTTATGCTTGTAAGGCTTATGCTTGTAATCCCAGCATTTTGGGAGCACGAGGAGGGATGTTTGCTTGAGGTTAGGAGTTCAAGACCAGCCTGGGCAACATAGTGAGACTGTCTCTACCAAAAATAATAAGAAAATTAGCTGGGTGTGGTGGTGCATGCTTATAGAGACAGCTACTGGGGAGGCTGAGGTAGGAGGATTGCTTGAGACCAGGTATTTGAGGTTACAGTGAACTAGGATCATACCAGAGCACTCCAGCCCGGGTGACAGAATAAGACCCTGTCTCTACAAAAAAAAAAAAAAAAAAAAAAAGGTTTTTTAGAATTGGCATCAGGATTATACACTAATTAGCAATTTCTCCAAAATATGTTTTTAAAATCTTATTAATACATTGAATACAAAATAAAGAAATCTCCCGTTTAAATTCTATAGGTGCCTGTACTCTACATTCCATTCCCTGGACTAACTGGGGCTAACAGTAGCAATATAAGCAACTTTGTGGAGCACAGAAAGCCAGGCCTTGATTTCACAGAGATTATTAGTCAAAAGTGAGAAACAACAAGGAGAAAACAAGTTTACCAAAATTCTAAATTTACAAAGGTTCTAAACTCCTACTATGCCTCCTGTTTTTAGATTTTAACTGTTGACAGTTGTTAAATTTGAGACTATTTCTCTTCTCATCTAGAATACTTAAAAAATAATTTTTTCATGCTTTTTTTACTACAAGGTTTTGTACATTGAATTGAAGACAATGAAAAACTAAACTGAAAGTTGCTGCTACTTGGTGTTAGAGGTTTCATTACTTGACTGAAAAAAAATTAATTTTACTGAACTCACCATGCCGCTCCAAAGCCCTTCAGTGATGGCAAATAGCCCCTTCTTCCTTACAACAAAAAGGCTGTAACTGGGAGGGAAAGTGTAAGGAAAACCAATTTTCAGCGACTTCGGCTGTTCACTTTATGTGAATTCTCTTTCTTTTGAAAATGGGAGGTGAGCAAGAATCTCCTGAGTTAGTGAATTTTAAAAATACTTGAAGGTAGGCCGGGCACGGTGGCTCACGCCTGTAATCCCAGCACTTTGGGAGGCCAAGGCAGGTGGGTCACCTGAGGTCAGGAGTTCGAGTCCAGCCTGGCCAACATGGTGAAACCCCGTCACTGCTAAAAATACAAAAATTAGCCAGGCGTGGTGGCACACGCCTGTAATCCCAGCTACTCGGGAGGCTGAGGCAGGAGAATTACTTGAACCCAGGAGGCGGAGGTTGCATGAGCCGAGATCGCACCATTGCACTCCAGTCTGGGTGACAAAAGTGAAACTCCGTCTCGAAAAGAAAAGAAAAAAAATAAAAATACTTGAGGATAAATATATAATATAATCCCTGTATGGGAAAATGTAAGGGAAAAATGGGGAATGGTGGAAAGTACCCAAGTCAATTAGTGTTCATATTAAGGGACAGGTCGAAGAGTCAGACCTTCTACAATAAAAAAGAGGTTTTTGGCTTATTTTTCATTTTCCTGACTCTGCCATGAGTTTGGTTTCCCTCTAGGAAATGTGAGGAGCCTAAGTATGTCAATATGTCATGTATGTATACAATAACATCATGACGATGAACAGCTACCACATATTGTGTACTTACCAAGAACCTAGCACTATTCTGAGTATTTCATGTGTTAACTTATTTAATCCTCTCACTATTATTATCCATGCTTTATAGGCGAGGAGAAGAAACCCAGAAAGGTTAAGCAACTTGTCCAAATTCTCCCAAATAGTACAGCTAGAATACCAACCCATAATATCTAATTCCAGAAACCACATTATTTTCTTTTAAATTATACTTCTTCCAAACTAATAGGTCATGTTATATTACATAATAACATCCGATTGTGTCTCATAAACAACTAAGACTCAGAATGTACCCACACACCACCCACCTGCACTCTTTCTCCTTAAACAACCAACCAAAGAAATGATTATGTTGAGGATATTTTAAATATGCTAGATTAGTAATCCTCTCATTATTTTTCTTTAAGTAAAATAATTTAAGGAAAGTAACTTGAAGATGATGAAGTGAAAGGCAACAGAATAATTTAGCTTCTAAAATGGGTATTAGAATACAGAGAACTTAAGCAGCTTTGACTTTAAGAGGGTTACCTAAATTGTAATCAAATGCATTTAAAAAAATCCCAAACAGCAAAGGACAAAGTTTCCATATCCATATATACCCTGAAGACAGGACAAGAAGAATTTTGCTCAACAAGTAGGTTTAGTTTAGACATAAATAAATCTTTCCAGGACTCTGTGACCTAAATCAAAGCCATAGAGAATCACTTGGTCACTGTTATCACAACTCATGTACCTGTTAAGGTCAATACTGTATCACTAACATTTCTTCCACCTCTATAATTTTATTGAACCTAACCAACAGTCAAGGTAGATGCTCTGTCCCCCTACCATTCAAACTGATATGACTTGATTATAAGGGCTGTGATACAAATAACTACTAAAGGTGATTATTTAATCATTGGGGAATTACAGAAAAAGCAGTATGATGAATGCTTGATTCGTGATGGATACTCCAGTTTCCCTGATTTGATCGTTATACATTGTGTGCTTGTATCAAAGTATCACATGTACCCCATAAATATGTACAACTAGTATGAATTCATAATAATAAAAAGCTTAAAAATCCAGTATTATTACCATCCTATGGGAGCTGAATGGTGGTGTTTTACAATTTATTTTCAAATCTTTATATAATATCTCAGATAAACGTAATTAAATTCTAACCAACATGGGTTTGATAATCATGGATTTAGCCTATTCGTGGGTTAGAATCCTCTAGCCAAGCATCTAGTTTAGGTTAAAAACAAACAAACAAATATTCTTGCTGGGAAAACATTGTGATAATCAAAATTACAATTTAATAGAAGACATAATCCTCTCTGAAGGAAAGATTTTAAGCTAAATTTTAACATAAAAAAATGCACAGTCAGCTCATTGCTAGTTGTTTGGAAGAGGAACGAAAGAACATTTCATTTTGAACAAAAACTAAATTATCTAAACAGTTACTTGACATTTATAAAAACGGTAAGTCTTACGAAGCATCAATTAATCTTGCAAGTGCAAATCTATGTATTACTAATCCTTTAATCATCATATTGCTATTATCTGGCTATTCCAAATTTTCTCAGTCCACCCCAAGTTATGAAACCTAGATTATTGGTGAAATAGGGCCTGGAGGAACAAAATGGAACACTTCTTTATCATTTTTTTAATACAAAGATATGACATTGCAAACTTGTGATATGTGTTTGAATCTATGTTCTATCAGGCTATATTTCCTATGTATGTAACCCGTTTGATCTTAATGAGCAGTTTTAAAAGTTCTGGTTCCTTCAATAATTTATTCTAAGTCACTATTAAATTTCATCCCATCTTCCAAAATTCTTCATCCCTTTCAACAGGTTTGGTGACATTTCAAGGTCAGTAACTACTGAGGATAATATGAAAGAAAATCTGGTTAAGATGAAGCCCAAAATATTAGGTTATTTTTTATTTTTATTTATTTATTTATTTGTTTTGAGATGGAGTCTTCCTCTGTCACCCAGGCTGGATTGCAATGAAGCAATCTTGGCTCACTGCAACCTCCACTTCCCAAGTCCAAGAGATTCTCCCACCTCAGCCTCCCGAGTAGCTGGGATTACAGGTGCATGCCACCACACCCAGCTAATTTTTGTATTTTATTAGAGAAGGGTTCTGCCATTTGGCCAGGCTGGTCTTGAACCCCTGACCTCAAGTGATCTGCCTGCCTTGGCCTCCCAAAGTGCTGGGATTACAGGCGGGAGCAACTGCGCTCAGCCAACATTAGGTTATTTAAATATGAGACGTTTCTTCACAAAGAGGCTTATTAGATTTTATATACTTGAATATAAATTACCCTCTTTTATCTGTTGGTTATAAACATTCTCATTTATCTGACGTGAAGTAATTGTAATAATTTTAGGAGAATTGGGAAGGAAGTAGTTAACCTTAAAAACTCATCTCATGAATGTAGGTATGACATATACAATCTTGGGTAGGAAGTGATGAAATGGTAGCTGTCTAAAGCACTATTCTTAGAGTAGAAGAGACTGCTTAACGGTGATTAATGGGAATGTCATGGCATACTTGAGGCTGCCTAGTGATGGAGGCGCAGGAGATCTTCTTGTCAGAGTGACTTTAAAGGCCCAAGCTTCCCACTCACTGCTCAGAAAAATGCAGTACCCAGGGCTCGGTTGAAAATCCAGAGCTGGGGCTGGGCGCAGTGGCTTACACCAATAGTCCCAGAACTTCGAGCCTGAGTCTCAGCACGTGAGTTTGAGACCAGCCTGGGGAACGTGGCAAAACCACTTCTGGACAAAAACTATAAAAATTAGCCAGGCATGGTGGTGTGCGCCTGTGGTCCCAGCTACTCAGGAGGCTGAGATGGGAGGATGGCTTCAGCCCAGGGAGGTCAAGGCTGCAGTGAGTGGTGATCATGCCACTGCGCTCCAGCCTGGGTGACAGCGTGAGACTCTATCTCAAAAGAAAAAGAAACTGCAGAGCTGAAGCACCATGCAGTCATACCCAGAGTCAAACGAGAAAAGCAAACCTTTCATATAAATTAGCTGATATAGACTCGTGCTTAAAAATATATATTTGAGCAAGTGCAAGCAAAGGCTAAGGCTTACTAATGAGGAAATTCAAAAACGTATGCCTGATGTCCTGGTGCAAAGGAAGCACAGCAGAGTGGGTAAGACTACAAACCCTGGAGTCTTCAGGTGTATATGTTTGAACCCACTATATAAATTTTGTTGTTTGTAGTATAGAACTATGTTTTTCATACTGTAGAAAGTTTTCATTTCATCTAACTATTTCCTTGCTTATTTGATGTGTTAGTCCATCTTCCTAATAAAAGCCTCTGTTTTGCCAAGAATTTCAGTTTCTTCAGTGGATTCTTTTATCATCTTCATAAAAGGCAGAGGAGATGTCTGGGTAGTGCACACAGTTGTGTCATAAAAGCTGGTGTCTCTTCTGAGAGTCTGGGTATCCTTTCTGATTAGCTAGTGCTGATGAGTCAAAAATAAATCATTTGGGCCGAGCGCGGTGGCTCACGTCTGTAATCTCAGCACTTTGGGAGGCCGAGGCAGGTGGATCACCTGTGATCAGGAGTTTGTAACCAGTCTGGCCATCATGCCGAAACCCTGTCTCCACTGAAAATAACAAAAATTAGCTGGGCACTGTGGCGCACACCTGTAATCCCAGCTATTTGCTGTGTCACCCAGGCTGGAGTGCAGTGGCACAATCTCAGCTCACTGCAACCTTCTCCGCCTCCTGGATTCAAGTGATTCTCGTGCCTCAGCCTCCCAAGTTGCTGGGATTATAGGCGTGTGCCATCATGCCCAGCTAATTTTTGTATTTTTTAGTAGAGATGTGAGTTCGCTATGTTGGCCAGCCTGGGACCATTTAGATTATTTTCAATTTAATCACTTTTATTGAAGTATATAAGTTATACTAGATTTGTATGTATAGCTTACATATATTTCTTATAGAAAGTATAAAAGTATACATGTGTGTATGTATGAGTGTACAAATATTAAGTATATAACTTGATGAATTTTTACATGTAAAAATTCACCAATGCAATCACCAGTTAGATCAAGTTATAGAACATCTTCAGCATCTCCCCTTAGTTAATTTCTACCTCCTTCCAAAAATAAGCCCTGTTCTTATCTCTATCGCCACAGAACAGTTTGCCTGCTCTTGAAGTTCACATACATGAAACCATACAGTCTGCATTCTTTTATGTGTGGCTTCTTTATTTCAACACTACATCTGTGAAATTCATCTACATCACTGCACGTAGCTATAGTTCCTTCTTTTTCATTCTTGTGTAGCACATTGTTCTACAGCCTGTTTATCCATTGTGGTATTGATTGATTGCATTGTTTCCAATTTGGGCTAGCTGTTACTAGTATTTTTGCATATGTTCTCAAGTAGACATAAGCATTCATTTCTGTAGTGTGTGTACCTACAACTCATTGCTCTTGAGCAAGGTAAGTAAGGCACCTTTCTCCATTTCTTGGATTCTACCTATCTGCCTAAAGGGAGATTAACTCCCTTCATGTGCTGAAATCCTCTTTGTTTAGGAATTGTTTCCTTGCTCATTTGATATGTTCATCTATCTCCCTAATAAAAGCTTCTGTTTTGTCAAGAAAGCAAAACAGAGTTGAAGTGATAGCTCATAAGATTTAAGCATGAAGGTCTAACAGGACTATGCCATAGGCAGAGATCAAAAAAAAGAAAAAACGATAATTTTATCATTAAACCCACGGTCTCAGCCCAAATTCTCTGCTCCAGAAAAGCTAATCCAAACATTTCAGAAACTGTCATTACCTGCAGCAATTTCCAACTCATTCCTACAAAAATGTAAGAGGCATGCACAGCTTCTTACAGCACCCTGATCTTTGAGAGAGAGAAATGCCAGCTCTTCTCTGCCTCATGACTTATACCTTCAGGCAGAGGAAGGAAAAGCAGTGTGAATTATGTTTACATATGCTTAGGAATTGCATTTGACAAGCATAATGAATCAGCGATGTTTTCTTGTTTGGTTTCTGTCTCAAAATTGATCTAGCTCCAAGTTTAGAAGACCCTACGACCTGACTCAGTAAGTGGCCTCACCTTCATCCGATTGCTCAGAATTAAAACCTAGAAGTCATCCTTGATTTTCTCCTCTCCAATCTGTCTCCATTCATCAGCACGTGCTTTTGACTGGATGAAACGCTCCAAACACAACTGCTTCCCACCGCCTCCACTGCTGCCTCTTGTCCCTGCAGCAGCATCTCTCACCCACATTGGCCACAGCGGCTTGTTGCTGGTGTTCCTGCTTCTACTTTTGACTTGTTTCTATTGTCTTCCATGCCCACTGGAACTGTAATTATTTTTTGCAAATATAAGTTAGATAATGACATTCCACTGTTAAAAAAAAAAAAAAACAGAAAACAAAACGAAAGAACAAAATAAAAATGTCTAGTGACCCCCTGTTACACCTAGCCGAAAATACTTACTTGGCCCAGAAGGGCCTAGATTCTCAGTCTTGACTGCACATGGGAAATCACCTGAGAACTTGAAAAATACTGACTCTAGCTGGGCCTGGGGAATTGTGTGCGTGTGTATGTGTGTGTGAGACGGAGCTTCGCTCTTATTGCCCAGGCTACAGTGCAATGGCACCATCTCAGCTCACCGCAACCTCTGCCTCCCCAGTTCAAGCCGTTCTCCTGCCTCAGCCTCCTGAGTAGGTGGGATTACAGGCATGCACCATGACGCCCGGCTAATTTTTTCTATTTTTGGTAGAGACGAGGGTTTCTCCATGTTGGTCAGGCTGGTCTCGAACTCCTGACCTCAGGTGATCCACCTGCCTCGGCCTCCCAAAGTGCTGGGATTACAGGCGTGAGCCACCGCGCCCAGCCGGCACAGGGAATTTTAAAGCTTCCCAGAAGTTTCTGATGTATAACCAAGATTGAGAGCTACTCTAGGATCCTTCCACCACTCTCTTTCTCTCTCTGTCTATCTCCACCCCAGTTGCTTACTTGCTGTGTTTTGAGCACACTCTGATCCTTTCCACCCGAAAGCATGGATCATTCTTGCCCCAGATATTTGCATGAGCTATTCTTTCACACAAAGAGGTCTCTGCTCAAATGTTACCTTTTCAAATATATTTTCCCCAACGAACCTACCTAATGACTATTTTTTTACCCTGTATATTTTTAGTTTTTATGTGAAATTATATTATTTGCTTCTTTACCTGTTTATTGGTGCTCTTCCTCACAAGCATGTAAGTGCCTGAAGATAGACACCTTGTCTTATTCACTAAGACATTATCACCCTGGCATATAGCGTGCTTGGAACTCATTCTCTGATTAGTATTTTTCAGTGAAAAAAATTAGGATTACTCAAGGTTCTGGGATCTGGATTTGCTACAAATAGCTAATTGTAGCTTATGGATTCTCTGTTTGTAAGGCTTTTGTTGCTTTTGTTCTATTTGCAACCCTAGACTTTCCTTCCAGAAATAGTCGTCTGGGCGTGGTGCCTCACACATGTAATCCCCATACTTTGGGAGGCTGAGGCAGGTCGATCACTTGAGGCCAGGAGTTTGAGATCAGCCTGGCCGATATGGTGAAATCCCCTCTCTATTAAAAACACAAAAAACTAGCCAGGTGTAGTGGCGGGCGCCTGTAATCCCAGCTACTCAAGAGGCTGAGGCAGGAGAATAGCTTGAACCCGGGAGGCGGAGATTGTAGTGAGCCCAGATTGCCCCACTGCACTCCAGCCTGGGCGACAGAGGGAGACTTTGTCTCAAAAAAAAAAAAAAAAAAAAAGTCAAGGAGTCTTTTGCTTTTACTTGCTTACCTATGCTGCTATATTTTACATTCAACTTCCTTCTGATACACAGGAAGGACTGTGTCTGCTTGGACTGGACACAGTTGGACTTTCAAGTGAGTTGGCTGGCTCTGGGTCTTTGATTATTCCTCTCTGTTAGAGGGGCAGAATCCACCATTTTCTTAGGAGAATGGTACAAGTGGGAAATCCTTGTCCTATAGGCTGAAGGCCAGTCACTTCTCTCTCTCTCTCTTTCTCTTTCTTTCTTTCTCTCTCTCAATAGGGTCTCACTCTATTCCTGGGCTGGAGTGCAGTGACACTATCACAGCGCACCGTAGCCTCAACCTTCTGGACTCAGGTGATCCTCCTACCTCAGTCTCCCAAGTAGCTGGGACTACAGGTATGCACCATTATTCCCAGCTATTTTTTATTATCTTTTTTGTAGAGATGGCATTTCACCATTTTGCCCAGGCTACTTCTCTCTCTCTTTATTCATGCGTCCTTTCACTTTTTGATATCTAAGCCTTGCCCATCTCTTTTTCTCAGCCAGGGGGATGGATCTACACATAGAGGACTTAAGCTCTAGGTACAGACCTTCCACATATCTGTCTGCCTATCCCTGGCTTAGGTCTGGGTCCTGGTCACTCACAAAGAGGTCCAAGATGGCTCTATTGCAGCTCCAAGGCAAATAAATGCTGCAAATCTTTCTCCTGAATTAGAACTTGAATAAAGGAGGAGTCAGAGTCCAAAATCACCCTCCAGCATTGAGGCTGTGGGCTTACAGTGGTCGGGAGCATCTGAGTGCTAACTCTTCCTGGCTAAAGATTGATTTCTCAGGAATAGAAAATCTCATTCATATTCATGTCGTAGGATCTTTCAACATGCTAAGGTGCTAATATTATTTCATTATTATAATCTTGGGAGTTATTTTCCTGGTGAAGAACCAGATGTATGAGAGATTAAGTTATTGGTCTAGAGTCATATAGCTTGTGAGAAGAACTGAGGTTTGAACTTATCATTTGACTACAAGAACTGTGCATGCTATATTTTACCACGTTACTTTTCTAAAACTAAGAGAAAATATAATGAAAAAGTGAGAGAGGTGAGAAAAAAATGGAGAAACTAAGATGGAGAAAGAATAAAAAGAGTGAAATAAATTTTACTTTGGATTGGTGAATAGAAACAGATCTGGCTATTTTAAGCAGAAAAGGATTTTCTGTAGTGGATTAAGTGCTAATAAGAACATACATATGATGATGACACAAAAGTGGGAACAGTCCTTTTTTGAAAAAGTGAAAATAAGAAAAGTCAAAGATGTCCTAAGTGTACATGGCTAAATGCTTTTTAAAATTGGAGTGATTCTGAAACATAATATGTAAAAAATTCTGCAACATATGGGCAACAGGAAATAGGAAAATGATTATGACAGATAAAAAACAAAACTTTTTTGACTGTATGCCATGCATGAAAGCTCAACATTAAGGGAGTTTATAAAGCCCTTACAAGAGTTTCTGCATATATAGAGAGATCAATAAGTACTAGCTATTAGTATCACTATCCTAACGTTTACCCAGGAGAAACCATAGACTACATATATCATGTGGAAAGTGCCAACTCACACAATTTTTGTTGCAAGCTCCAGGTAGTTGACTATTTTGAAAGTCCCTTCAAGTCTTCTATTGTCAAGATAAGTGACAAGGCACCTGGCTATGGAGGGCTCCAGATTCAATATTTGGTAAGGTGGCTCCAAACACATCTGAGACATAAGGTTGGTGGTGCCAGCCTCAATAGATTCTGTTCTTGTTTTTTCTTTTTTTAAATTATAAGTCATATACTCCTTACATCAAATCAAACAGCAGAGATGTATGAAGAGCAAGTTCAGAAATGCAGCCAAATCAAATTTCCCATCTAATTTTGCTAACGAATGTTAATGGCTGTATGCCAGTCCACACATTTCCAATCAGTGCATTTCAAATTCAGGTAACGTTTGTTCATTTTGGAAAAAGTTACAAAATAGAAGCTAGGAGTAAAATAGCATGCCTTCAAAAGAATTTCATTTCAGAGAATTATTGGTGGAAATACAAAGACAGTAAGCTTAATTCCTTTATGGATATATGAACAAAAGGACTTAGAACAAACAAATTACCTTTATAGTATTTTGTTAGTTAACTATAAAAATAAATTTTTGTTGGTATTATTCTGGAAAAAAAAAGAATGCTTATTAAACAAGACTGTGAGCTCCTTAAGGATTGGTATTATCATAAAATCTAGCAAAGAACCAACCTCACCATGTGATGGGTATTTTCTAAGTATTTTTTAAAATTTTAAAAAAGAACATTTAAACTCCATTAAATGCCAGGCTTTTTGTTTCTATAATGTCAATGGAGTGCTCATTTTACTTACTATGAATACTACTTTCTTCCACTATAATCATTAAAATCAGATAAAACATTTATTCAATTTGTTTCATGTATTTTTATTTAATTACTGTTATTGTACAGTTATATGTATTTAAGAATTTAGTATATTTTCTACTTGTTTTATGACTGAATATTTTAAAAATTTTGTTATAAATTTTCAATACTTCCTTCGTATAATACATAGCAGACATATTAGCTTACTTCAGCACCACCTCAATTAATGTTTCTGTAAGAAACATTACAAAGTCCAAGTAATACATTGTTTAGAATTCTAAGTCTGTTTATAATTTAGGGACTGCTTATAATGATTCATTTGGGGGGTTTAATCCATAGCATCAGGCGTATATGAAATGTGCATTAATGGCACAGGAAGAAAAGGAGACAAAGGAAGCATCTACTTTTAATTACCTCTGAAAAATATCTAAGTAATTTCATACACATGGCTACCTGTTTTCTTCCTGACCATCTCAAGGGACAGCTTTGCCACAATAGTTCCCAGTAACTGGTTTTATTCCAAACAAATGTAGCCCAAGCTGTACTTAAATCTGCATTATATCTGGGTGTCTCCTTCTTGCTCTCCTTTCTCCCTTCTATGAGGACTTTGCCTTTTGTTAATCAGCTAACAAAATTCACGTAGTGCCACTCATCAAGAAATCAAGGCCCTGTAATAGGGTGCTAGGTTATTCTTATTGAAATGTAGTATCCATCTCGCTCAATATGAAGCCTATGATTGAATTTAAATAATAGCCAAATCTACAGCTCAACCAATTGGTTTTTAATGAGATTCTTGCATAGTTATATTTTATTTTGTATAAGGAATGGGGTCCTTGTGCATCATTGACTATGGAAAGGTTAAGGAAGAAAAAAGTGTAAAGAGAGTTTTAAAACATATAAGGTTAATTGAAATTCCAGGTTCTTCTGCAATCAAAGCAATTCTAACTCAGTTTGGTGGCAATGAAACATGTTTTAGAGGTGTGTTAGTTACAGTTATGAGGAGCAGATATTTTACCCTGGTTAGTGTTAATTTTGCTAAAGAAACCAGTGTCTCAGAAAAAGTTTTATTTCCATTTGGATGTGGTTTTGTTAGTGTAAATTTGATAGGAAGGGCAAGACTCTCCAAAGTTGGGTCTTCTTCCTTTCCTTTTCAAAAGAGAGATGATCAAAGGCAGGAGCTAAAGCATCTTGATTTGAAAAATAGACCTTTAATTAAAGAACGCCATTTTCTTGTCCTGCTAGAAAACAAAACCACATCTTTAAATCTTCTGTGGATGGTTGAGAGATTATAATAAAGATTGGTGTACTAATAATCCTTTTTATATATATATAAAAGCAAAACTTACGGATTTTAGTAACTATAAAATACTATTGAATACATCAATCGCATACATTTTTATTGGCTGAATTTTCTAGTAATTGCATATAACACATAAATGTGCTTCTAATTAAATTAATTCATTTAGAGAAAAAACGACCTTATAAAGCAATTGCTAGTTTCATGATTTTTTTTTTTTTTTTTTTTGATATGGAGTCTGGCTGTCACCCAGGCTGGAGGGTAGTGGTGCACTGCAACCTCTGCCTCCCTGGTTCAGGTGAGTCTCCTGCCTCAGCCTCCCAAGTAGCTAGGACTACAAACATGCACCACCACGCCTAATTTTTTTATTTTCAGTAAAGATGGGGTTTCACCGTGTTGGCCAGGCTTGTCTCAAACTGCTGGCCTCAATTAATCCTCCTACCTGGACCTCCCAAAGTGCTGGCATTACAGACATGAGCCACCATGCCTGGCCTAATCTTATTTACCATAGATTTTTTTTTTTTAGGTGAATGAACTAGGAAACTATTGTCATTGTTTGAAAAATAACACTATGCGTTGATAACTGCAAAAAGTGGCAATTAAGTAGTTTATGTTATTCCTGATGCTAATAATAAATAATGACACTGAAACAGGAAAGGTTCCCTTGTCCCCCTTGCAGGGCATGCGATGGGGGTGTGGCTCACTTCTTCAGTGCCCCACTGCTCTAGGGGAGCATACAGACATGCAGGCTGTGGGGCTCCGAGCCTACAGCAGTGTCTAGGAGTGAATGTTTACAGCTGAAGCCCCAGTGGGTGTGTGTTACATGATGCTCTTTTAGTTTGCTGTCTATAGGCAGCTTGTATTAACCAGCTCAGTAAGACCCTCTACCTTGTCCCTAGGGCAGAGGGTTTTCTGTATCCCGGGTTGTTGCCTTGGTGTACCGGAAGAATCGGACCGCATGTGGGCTTGGAGAATGAGTGCAAAGTTTTTTTGTTTTTTGTTTTTTGAGGCGGAGTCTCGCTCTGTCGCCCAGGCTGGAGTGCAGTGGCTCCATCTGGGCTCACTGCAAGCTCTGCCTTCTGGGTTCACGCCATTCTCCGCCTCAGCCTCTCAAGTAGCTGGGAGTACAGGCGCCCGCTACCATGCCCGGCTAATTTTTTTGTGTTTTTAGTAGAGACGGGGTTTCATCATGTTAGCCAGGATGGTCTCCATCTCCTGACCTCGTGATCCGCCCGCCTAGGCCTCCCACAGTGCTGGGATTACAGGCGTGAGCCACCGCGCCCGGCCGAGTGCAAAGTTTTATTGAGTAGAAGTAGCTCTCAGCGGATGGGGAAGCCAGAACGGAGCTGCAGTTTGGCTCCTCACTGGCCCCGGCTCTCCTTTGATTGCCTCTGCCAAACTCTGCCTCGTCCCGCCGGTTGATGGCCTGCTGGCGTGGCAGCGCCTATTGGCGTGCTCTCCCGCTGGCGTGCTCTCGACAGCCTTGTCGAGAAATAGCTTGTGTCTTCTTCCACCGATGTGTTCCTCACGATGTCCAGCAGCTTCTTTTTCTGCTGATGTGCTCCTCTTGACATCAGGCCGCCTGCGTGTCTACCCGCTAGGGTATAAGCCCAGGATGGGGGCATGGTGGGCCAGAGTGGTGTTGGAAAATGCAACATTTGGATACGAAAGCAGGAGTGCCTGTCCTCACCCAGGTCCATAGGGTTGGAGCCCTAGCTAGGGACTTGCTTTTCTCTACCGGGCACTTCCCTGCCCCCGTAT
The DNA here is from genome assembly GCF_028858775.2 of Pan troglodytes. Taxonomy (NCBI): domain Eukaryota; kingdom Metazoa; phylum Chordata; class Mammalia; order Primates; family Hominidae; genus Pan; species Pan troglodytes. The sequence continues at coordinate 179,131,892 of NC_072401.2, forward strand.
CAACATTACTTGATTAAAATTCCAACTTTGCTACTTATTTGCAACCTTATTTGTAACCTTGGGCAAGCTAATTGACTTTTTTTCCTCTTCAGTAAAATGTCTCTGTGTACATGTGTGTAAGTTTGCAATGTAAATAATAGTTTTTGGCCGGGCGCGGTGGCTCACGCCTGTAATCCCAGCACTCTGGGAGGCAGAGACGGGCGGATCACGAGGTCAGGAGATCGAGACCATCCTGGCTAACACGGTGAAACCCCGTCTCTACTAAAAATACAAAAAAAAAAAAAAAAAATTATCCGGGCGTAGTGGTGGGCACCTGTAGTCCCAGCTACTCTGGAGGCTGAGGCAGGAGAATGGCGTGAACCCGGAAGGTGGAGCTTGCAGTGAGCCGAGATCGTGCCACTGCACTCCAGCTTGGGTGACAGAGCGACACTCCGTCTCAAAAAAAAAAAAAAAAAAAAAAGTTTTTTTCTGAGGATCAATTCATTTAATTCATATAAAGCACTTAGAACATAATACATGCAATATATGTTTTCATTTTTCTATTCAACAAAAGTTATACTTTGAGCTAATTCCCCTTCCGCTAGCAGACACATCATCTCAGCCAATGTAAAGGCTTCTCTTTCCTTCATTCTAGGATTGTCTATATTGCAGGAGCTTACAGAGTAACAGGCTTTAGTGGGGGTGCTAGGGCAACAGATCCGACCCTCAGAGTCTTTGCTCATACAGTTGTCTGCTGACATGAGCCGTCCATCATACTGACTGGCCTTCACAATCTAGGTCATTTCTAATATATGTTTGATATGTCGATTTTTCATCTGTCCCTGGGCACACAGAGAAACTGTGAGGCTGTTTGAAGTCCTGTCTGCCTAGACAGTCGGAGGCATAGCTCCTGCTCCAGCCATGCTGCTGGCCCTGTGTTCTCCCCATAGAATGAAACTCAGGGCTCCTCTCATTTTCTAGTCCTACAAATCTAACTGGAAGTTTGCATATGTAAATAGGATGGACTCTGGAACAAATTTGCCCAAAAAATGTAGAAGCACAGAAACATAAGTATCTATTAGAGTTACCAAATTAATATTATTTTGAGCAAACTCTTTCATTCCATTTTTTGGAAGGAAAAGGAAGATTAAAGACAGTAATTGGGATGTGCAAAGACATTAGCAATAATCCTGGGCTGTTATTTACCCTGAGCTTGGGCCAGGGGACTCCTTGACATTTGATCAGCTGACATCATGACTATTAAACTAAAGACACATTTGTGAGAGTGTAACTGCACAAGACCAATCTGGTTCAACTTTTATGTAATAAAGTTCCGAGTTGATTTTAAGTTGCCATGAAGGTCATGAAACCTGAGCATGCCCAGTTGAACCAAGGGTGTAACCACAGGTGGAACTTGAGTGCTCCCACCAAGGAGTGGAGAAGGAGTTAGGAAGCCGACACCACATGGCAAGATCCAGGATCCAATCAGATTGAGTTTTGGCTTCATCCCATAGCAAGATCCAGTCAGATCATGCCTTCCAGCATCACCTAGTTGCAAGATCCAATCAGAGCACACCTCATTACCTTATGCTTATAAAACCCAACCCAGTCCCCAGCTCAGAGAGATAGATTTGAGCTTTTCCTCAGTCTCCTTGAGGGCCAACAGCTGGTCTTTTCTCAAAAGCCAGTACGGTGGTGTTGGCCTCTATGCACACAGGGCAGTGAGCCCACTGAGTGCTTGGTAATGAGAGGTCAAGGACTCTGGTGTTTAGTACCATACCGTGAATGTAGTATATGAATGATTTGGTCATAGTGAAAACAATATTTGGGGAGTGTTAGGAGAGAGATTGGTCACTTCTGGCTAGTGATGCAGGGAAAGGGAAGAAAATGGAAGAGGAGGTATATAATTTAGGCCTGGAAGGTTGGCTGGGGTTTAAGCAAAGACAAATTTTGCAAAGAAAAACACTTAATGCCGTTTCTACTCAAAGTTTATCTTTTTTCATCCTCAAATTTAATAAATAGGACAGTGTTTTGTCGTGGAAAGCCTGTAGACTTTGCAGTCATTAGACTCTACTGCCAGTGAGTTGTTGGATGACTTTAGAAAATCAGTCTCTGTGCCTCTGTAAAATGACAATGACATCTGCCTAACAGGGCTGAGAAAATCAAATTCTGAACCACACATAAAGTAGCTAAAGTACCCTGCCTAATGCCTTGTAGCAACTCAATAATTGCTATTTCCCTTCCTTTCTCCCTTTTGATCCCAGTGGCTTTAATGTTAAGTTTATGTAGCTTATGTTGGGGACCTTAACAAAATTTCCTTAAGTATCTAATTCTAGAAATAAGCAGTTTGGATTGATAGTCCACTTTTTTCTTGGAAGAATCTGTAAAACATAAGATGTTTATTGGCTCTGATGCCTAACCCAAATTTGTATAATCATAAAATGTAACCAAATAGCTGGTGATACATAGAGCCTAAAAAGAGATGTTTGATTTACAGGATTTTTTAAATCAGAAAATTCTACAAAGAGCTATTTTCAAAGGAGCACTTCTGCAGACCTGACATCTAAGACTTTGCAAGTGGTTGCGTTTAGTGGGAAACATGATGTTTTTCTCCCAATTGACCTCTTAAGAATTAGGTCACAGGGTACACTCTGTTCCCACCAATTAGGCTTTGATAACATCTAATTGGACAATTAAGCTCCTTCTTTAGACCTTTTGCTCTTATTATGTACAAATTTACCCCATCTCAAGAAGCATGAGACAGTTCCCCTGGAGTAAAAATGAAAGACATTACAGTTTTGAGGTGTGTGGGACTGAAACAGAGAACTATTCTCTGCTGTATAGGCTAACCGTGGAGTTGTAGAAGTCGCAAATGCTAATCCATTTTTCACATCGACATGGGGCAGAATTTCCAGTCTTGGTACTGTTGGGTGTCCGGAGATGGTTTGGAGAGAGGAAAATTAGAAGAAAAAAGCTGCTGTCAATGGAGAGGAAGTCAAAACTCGTCTACATAAAGACAGTCTGATTTTGACTTTTGCTAGGCAAAGCCCTTTATAATTATTTTATCCAGTCATACAAGTGAAATAAGCATGAAATCACAAAATGGCATTTTGATGCCATTTATGATAAATGAAAATCGTCTTTGATTAGCTCTAAATAAGAATATTTCTAATAGAGCAAAGAATTGTATCTGAATAAATTGCTCATTAATGATGTCTGCACAGCACAATTGAGAGTCTGCAGTATTAGGTACTAACTCAGAAAGAAAATTGTGTTTGGACTGATTTTTAACTTGTTATCCTAAATAATTCAAATCCATTTCTCCTCAGCACGATTTCTTGCAACAATGTTAAGCATTCAGCTTATTTTGTGCTATTTTGACCCGGCATTTGTAATAGTTTGGGGGTGAGGATGGGTACACCATATTTGTTTTTCAGTTATCCCATTTATGACCACTGTTGGGGGGCTCAGTTAATTTTTATGTGAATATTTTTCAAGTGGTTTGCATTTTTTGTTGCCTGCATTACTTTGTCGTTGTTGTTGTTGTTGTTGTTGTTGTTTTGAGACAGATCCTCGCTCTTGTTGCCCAGGCTGGAGTACAATAGTGCCATCTCGGCTCACTGCAACCTCTGCCTCCTGGGTTCAAGCGATTCTCCTGCCTCAGCCTCTTGAATAGCTGGGATTAAAGGTGCCCACCACCACGCCTGGCTAATTTTTGTATTTTTAGTAGAGATGAGGTTTTACCATGTTGGCCAGGCTGGTCTCAAACTCCTGACCTCAGGTGATCCGCCCACCTAGGCCTCCCAGAGTGCTGGGATTATAGGCGTGAGCTACTGCGCCTGACCTGCATTAGTTACTTTGATCCTGTTCTCACATTCATTCCTTGCTTGAGAGCAGTAGATTCAAGGAGTTATTTCCTCAATGTCGTGTATTTACTTTGCTATCCCATTCTGTCGTCTTTGTCATCTGCTTTGACATGGAACTGTTCTGCATTACTTCTCTTCTTCCTGCTTTACTTATTGAGATTGTGTCCTGCTTCTAATTAACAGATAGACTTGAGAATTCTTTGGTGGTTCTAATTTGTGATACTACATTTACAGTTAGTCAGAGTTAATATTAAATACATATTTTAACAACTTTTTGCTTTATTAGAAATATTTCATTAAAGTTAACCTTCAGATTTAAGCATAAAATGATACTTCCTACAATTTTATTGATGGTTTCTCTGAACTCTCTTAATAATGTATACATTTCTTATAGAACCATGTAGCCTATTATTTATATTCTTTCTCCCCTACTAGTTACAGATACAAAATCTGATGGCTCTCATGTTCCAACAAACTATGGCTCATGGGCCATCTAGCCAACCACCTGTTTTTATAAAGTTCATGAGTTGAGTGATTTTTACACTTCTCAATGTCAAAAGGATTTCATCCTTATGACAGAGGCTGTATAAAGCCTAACATATTTACTGTCCATCCCCTTACAGAAAAGTTTACAGATCTCCACTATAAAGTTGAGATCTGCAACGTTTAGAAATTTATAGAAGTACTTCTAACACTCTAAAGTATTAGAACAGTGCTTTTCATAAGAAATGTTCTCTAAAGGACTTCAAATTGTCAAATAAATGTATATTACACTGGAAGTCATTATTTAAGCCATTTATACCAGTGAATCCATAGAGACAATATAGAACTAGGAATTTTCATTGGAATTTGAAGTCAAACTAGCATCAGGTACTCTGCTGTTTCTCTGTTGTCATTCTTCTGGAATCAAGGTTAGTAGCTATAGGGCATAGTCATATAAAGATGATCCAGCCTGTGGGATTCTGGAAAAGATTGAGAAGGTGCATAAATTTGAAGAACACTAAGAACTTCCTGCTTGAAAATGAAAGGAAGACTTTTAAAACTAATTGATAAAATTCAAACACCAATTTTAAGTAAACTAATAAAAAACCCCAGGGATTTCATTTAGATAAAATAACTCTTAGGATAAGAAAAATAAACAATCTTGATTTAAAACAAAGCAGACATCATATAAAACTCGCATCCCTACCTGTGGATTAGAAAAAGTATATAGAGAATAATAACTTGATACACGTATAAAAGATGAAGAAAGCTTTAAAATCACACTAAGAGGAGTATGAGATGAATTTTCTCTCTTATTTTGACCACCTCTGACACTAAAAAAGAAATGGCAAAAATTGAAAAAGAAATATATTTCTTATGCTCGTCTCCTTATCCACATTTTGTTATGATGAGGCAGCACTGAAAATGTTAGTGATTACAAAAGGTGAGTTACCAGAAAGATGAGATTTTCTTTTTTGTTTGTTTGTTTTTTGAGACAGGGTCTCGCTCTGTCACCCAAGCTGGAGTGCAGTGGTGCAATCTTGGCTCACTGCAACCTCCGCCTCCCAGGTTCAAGCGATTCTCGTGCCTCAGCCTCCTGAGTAGCTGGGATTACAGGTGTCCACCACCATGCCTGGCTAATTTTTGTATTTTTAGTAGAGACAGGGTTTCACCATATTGGCCAGGCTGATCTCGAACTCTTGACCTCAGGTGATCCACCCGTCTAGGCCTCCCAAAGTGCTGGGATTACAGGCTTGCGCCACCATGCCGGCCAGATTTTCTTTCCTTTTATTTTTATATGTTGACCAGGGATTTCTGATATTCATAGTTTTAACAGCACCTTGGATGTTTAACAATGGTTTTGAATACAAAATATCATTTTCTGTACTTAAATTCATAAAAGAAAAGTTGTAGTTAAAATGTTTCCCAAAAGTTCATAAATTTTAATACGTGACATTTAATAGGCAATATGTAACTAAAACTTAGACTTGCTCTTACTTGCCAGGACAATGTTTTACTTAGTACGTTTGCATTAAGCACCTATTGGCGATGAGACTATCATCCCTCTTCTTCTTACTATCATGCCTACTATAATTAGCTTGAAAATATTCAAATAAGTATCATATAAACACATGCCATAAGTGTAGCCCCAAATGCATAAAAGCCCAGAGTAGGGGATAATTTTATTTGTCTGGGGGTAATCATTGAAGAGTTAGCAGTGGCTCTTGAAAGATTTATAATGGGTAAAGATTGGGGATGAGTAATCCAAGCAGGACTGGCAGGAGAAAGCCCATGAAAGCAGGAACCATATGAGATGTCTTCAGAAAGTGATATATCACTTACTATGTATCATTTGGGGTACATATGTATCATATGTAGGAGAGTAAGTCCCCAAGTTAAAATAAAACCGTTACAGAAAGATGGCATGAAATCATGTTTAGATGGTATGTTTTCTTATTTAAAATCTAGGCAGATTCAACTGGCAGTGAACATAAAACACTGAAATAAAATTTCATATTCTGATATGGAAAAAAAAACAACATTAAGCATCAGTACTTGAAAAACTAGTGATCTGAATGCTCTGTGAAGACCTGCCCGGTAAAATTTACTAGGGAGAAGAAAGTTGTATTAGCCAGGATGTCACATCATGCTTCATCATCCTTAGCTTCTCTCTGCCAAAGCAAAAGGAGAGAAGCAGGGAGTTCAGGACTTCATCTGGGCCATTTAGAAGAAAAAAATCCTTTCTAGAAATAGCATAGCATTTGTTATAGGCCTGTATAGGTTTATCACTTGTGCAGTTTGGTCATTGCTTACCAGTCCTGTTTGCTCTGCCTAGGTTGGTAAAGCCATAGGTTTCTGGTTACAAAAACATGTAACTAATGCATTTTCACATTTTTATTTTGAGGATTTCTGAGAAGGAAGCCCCCAAAGCAAAAACTCTGGAGCAAAGATGTGTGGATGTTAACATTATACTCATTATCCATCATTATCAGTTTCATCTTTATTATAAAATAATCTTTTTGTACACAGAACTCTCCAAGGCCCAGGCTGCAATGTCCATGACAGTTTATAACTCCATGAAATGTAATTCCTTGTGCTCTGATATGACGAGACTATAAAGGTTTAGTGATAGTGAAGGAAAAAGATGAAAGAAAACATTACTTATGTAGCATAGTTTAGGGAATGAAATGCTTAATCAAATTTAGAAAAGTAAAGCTGTATTGCTAACAAAAAATACCTATCTGTTTACCTTTTTATGGGAAAAGTACAAATTTTCTGAATAGTTGGGTCAAATCCCAAAATACCATGTGACTCTATAATACAGAATGAAAAGCATCTATTGTATTCAAACCGTGTGTTCAGGCTAAAAGGTAATGTTAACTGGATTTACTGAATCCAGCCTAGGAACTTTGATATCCTTCTGTGCCCTGTGAGGACTTAGAAGCCTCTGCACAATATTAAGCTGCCTACGGAGGATCATACTGTCTTTTATCAATCTGGGTTGCCCCTTATCCAGTTTTGCTCCTATTAACTTCTGCTGCAACCCTTTCTGGTAAAGGAATAGAAGTTAGATATTCTTTTCTTGCCATCATTTTTGCATTGATGTGGCTCTGTCTGTGCCTGAGGATTTCAGGAATAAATAGATATTATGGATCAAGAAAAGAATAAGAATAAAATTGTGAAGTTGACCTAGCTAGTAGAGAATATTTTTCACTATTAGCTTGGAAGAACATCTGCTTCAATAGTGTATGATATCGGAACCCTGACTTTGGAGGCTTCAGACATCCTGAAATATAATTCAGATAATATGAAAAGGATGCACGCTGAAGCCTCTAAAGCTCTGTTCCTGCAGATTTTCATCTCTTCCTGTTACGAAACTAAAATGATAGCCATTCTCTTATCTGTGCACAAGGTATAAACAAGTTAATTGATGGCTGTTCTTCCTGAGTTACATTCAGTCTACTGGGGAAAACCTACGTGTAATGAGTTTAGAAATAGAGTGAATTAGAATGTAATGTCACAAATAAGCAGTGAAACTTTAATTCATACTTTTATGATAGCCAACTTAGATTACTGTAATTCTCTGTCTCCTTCAGGTGTCCCACTGGAAAAAGAAAAGATAGCTTGTACAAGTATGCAACCCCTGAGATTTTAAGCACGCAGAATCTGGTCAACATACACCTAGACTTAGAGATTTTGGTTCTAGCTGCCAGTGAGCTACTAGATTGATTGTAAGAGGTCCTAGTGATGTGTTTTTGAAACACTGCGTGAATCCAAATGAGTTTTAGGTTCCCTATTGTCCAAGCCGAATTTTGTTCAACTGTAAAAACGTTGGGTTTTTATTTGTTCAGAACTACTATTATAAATCACGATGCCCTATAGTTTTTTCAAGCACTTGTGGAATATATTTTTCCCAGACAGATTCAGAATATCAGAAGTGTCATTGAATTTAGGTCAAGACTAAAGTGACTTGTTTAATTTGTTTTCTTTCAATAGTACTGATTCTTTCTGTGTAGCTTTCCTAGGTACTTTAAGAAATCCTTTAAAATCTTAGCATTGTAATATTTAGGAATACCGTTTAAAATGGACACAGTTGATAGAATCTGGGTTAAAAGCATATTAATTTATATGCATACTCTGCTATGCATGGTAACATCATAGCCATCACTCTCATGGGTTTCTTGTTGGTGAAAGAAACATTTTATATTTTGCTTATAATGTTAATTATATTGTATAGGGTATTTTATAGAAATATTTTGAGATCATTTTTCACAGGTGTTATTTTCATTATAAATTCTCATATTATATTGTGTCAATCATATTTGAAATTAAATCATTGAAATGCATTTGCACTGTTTAAACAAATCTGGTAGTTGAAATAACAATAAAGGCCTTTATTTCTAAGTGCAGTTGCATAATTTAGTTTATTTCTCTACTGGCATTTTCCTATTTCTTTTAAGCATATTTCTTCCACTATATAGACACTTATTTGCTATATATATTGTAGTCAGTGAAATTGTTCTCACCCTTTACCTGTTGGTCATATTTGGTACGTGACAGCAGTTTTATGCATATTAAGTCAGCAATACTTGTTTTACGGGAAAGATATATTACTGATTACTAACTATGTCAGTTTTATTTCTTCTGAGCATGGGATAATTGTTAGCTGTATAATTATAGGCAATGTGGCATAAGAAATAAAAATGAGATTTGAAAATGAAAAATATTGTGGTTATGGACAAGTCACTTTGCTTTTCAAAAAATTATTTATTATTCTTTATAACTGACATAAGATTGTATTTGCTGTGTACAACACATGGGTTTTTTGGTTTTGTTTTTAGCTTTTTGTAGCGATGGGGTCTTGCTGTGTTGCCTCGGCTGGCCTTAAACTCCTGGCCTCAGGCAACCCTCCCACCTTGGCCCCCCAGATTCTGGGTTTATAGGCATGAGCCGCCACGCTCAGCCCAACATATGGTTTTAAAGTATGTATACACTGTGGAATGACTAGCTAATTAACATATGGATTACCTCACATAGTTTTATTTCTGTGGTGAGAACACTTGACATTCACTCTCTTGGCATTTTCCAAGAATATATTATTAACTTTAGTCAGCATACTCTACAGTAGAGCTCTTGAACTTATTCTCCCTATCTTACTGAAATTTTGTATCTTGACTAACCTCTCCACATTCCCCCCTACCCCCAACAACCTCAGGCCCTGATAACCACCCTTCTAATCTCTACTTCCATAAGATCAAACTTTTTAGCTTCCACATATGAGTAAGATCATCTGGTATTTGTCTTTCTGTGCCTGCCTTATTTCACTTAACGTAGTGTTCTCCAGGCTCATCCGCGTTGTTGTTTTGAGCTTCTTTTGTTATTTGTCAGATAGATAGTAGTAGTTCATGACTTATGTTGAGAATTAAAATAAATATAAAAGCACTTTGTAAGCTATAAGAGTCTTTGAGGCCGGTGGCTCAGGCCTGTAATCCCAGTGCTTTGGGTGGCTGAGGCGGGTGGATTGCTTGAGCCCAGGAGTTCCAGATCAGCCTATGCAACATAGAAAAACTGGTCTTTGCAAAAAATGCAAAAATTAGCCGGGTGTGGTGGTGCTTGCCTGTAGTCCCAGCTACTTGGGAGGCTGAGGCGGGAGGACCACTTGAGCCTAAGAGGCCAGAGTTTGCAGTGAGCCGAGATTGCCCCACTGCACTGCAGCTTGGGTGATAGAGCAAGACTCAGTCTCAAAAAAAAAAAAAAAAGACTATTTGATAATATTAGTTATTTATAACACTGGTCTAGTGGAAGCAAAGATTTTATTGATAAGAAACAAAGTATGTAGCAGCTTACTTTAGTACAGTCATGCACTGCATAAGGACCTTTCTCTTAACGAAGGATCACATGTATGATGGTGATCCCATAAGATTATAATGGCTCTAAAAATTCCTATCTATTAGTATTTACTGTTATTTTAGAGTACTCACACATATATATGCATATATATACACATATATACTTTTTGTATATATACACATACATATGTATTTATATATATATACACACATATATACACACACACACACATATATATATATAAATTAACTGTGAAACAGCCTCAGGGAGGTTCTTTGGGAGGTATTCCAGAAGAAGGCTTTATTATCATAGGATAATTTTATCCTATAATCATAGGATAAAATTTTATCCATATTATCACACTCCATATGGACTATTCCTTCTGAAGACCTTCCAGTAGGACAAGATGTGGAGGTGGAGGACAGTGATATTGATGCTCCTGACCCTGTGTAGGCCTAAACTAATGTGTGTGCTTATGTGTGTTCGTGTCTTTATTTTTAACAAAAAAGCTCAAAAGGTGAAAAAAAATATTTTTAAATAGGAAAAGCTTATAGAATAAGGATATAAAGGAAGACAATTTTTTTGTTCAACTGTACACTGTATTTGTGTTTTAAGCTGTGCTATTACAAAAGTCAAAAAGTTTAAAATATTAAAAAGTTTATAAAGTAAAAGTTATAGTAATCTAAGTAATTTATTATTGAAGAAAGAAAAAATACTTTTAAAATAAATGTACTGTAGCCTAAGTATACAATGTTCATAAACTCTATAGTAGTGTACAGTGATGCCCTAGGCCTTCACATTCACTCACCACTCACTGATTCACCCAGCTCCACTTCCAGTTCTGCGAGCTTCATTCAAGTTAGGCACCTATACAGGTGCACCTGTATTTTTACTGTATTTTACTTTTTATACTCCTTTAATTTTTACTTTATCTTTTCTATGTTTAGAAACACAAAAACTTAACCACTGTGTTACAGTTGTTTATAGTATGTAGTACAGTCACATACACACTGTACAGATTTGTAACTTAGGGGCAACAGATTACCCCATATAGTCTAGGTGTGCAGTAGGTGTGTCAGTGCACTCTATGGTGTTTGTGCAATGACAACATTGCCTCATGATACATTTCTCAGAATATATCCTCATTAAGCGACACATGATTATATTTTATTTTGAGGCAGAGTTTGTTCTAACAGCTGATCCTTCTCCCCACTCTTTTTTTTTGCTACATATTCTCTTGCACTTTTTTGGTTTATTATTCCACTTGTATGTCTATTAGTATGTTTTATACAAGTATCAGTATAAAACAATGCACATGATGACCTCTTTATGGTATCTTAGTAACAATCCAGATAATAAAATCCTTGAGTATGTACAAAAATATGGTAGTAAATATGGAAAGTGAAAATATACATTATTGAGATCGTTTTGAGACATTTCATTCTGTAAGTTCACAGTAGCAGAAATAACCACCATTTTTCCAAACTGTCACAAAATATAGTGGTAATTATGCTGGGATTAATACACATCTCATTTCCATATTTTCTATAGGGTTTCTTTAATGTTATTAATATGATATTAAGCAGGGGATTCTTCTTTTCAGGTGACTTGAGAACTATTTCTGACCATATCTTTGAGCTTTTCCTAGTAAGGAAAGGTGAAGTTCAAATGCCTGAGCATACAGATGTGGTACCATGTGGAAAGGGTGGGGTGACTCAATCTTATTTCCCTCTTGGTTTCTTCCTGTTATTGCTCTGTTTTGAGTAATTGTCCCTTTCTTCTGAGAAAACAAAAAAAGCAGCTTTTCTTAGGGAATCACAAATGAACTCCTTTAATTCTGTGAACCAAGTCCTTTTGCAGACCAGTTAAAGTGGTTAATCTCTTGCTACTGATCCAGCTGTAGGACATCTTTTTCCTTGAACTGTTGAAAGCTCACAGGCTACTTGGATTCTTTCTTCTTTGTGTTTTCTGCCTGAACTTTTTACTACTGAATTTTTTCCTCTTTTGTTTTACATCATTGCCAAACTCATGTGTATTATTTTTTTAAAAAAGGAGCATTTATAGATGGGAAGAATTGTCCCAGTTTTATGCATGCCCGGTGCAATTCATGCTCTGCTTGAAAATGATTCTGCATTTTGTCTGTAAAACAAACTCAGAAGGCTTCATCCAGAACCAGTTTACACAGCTTCGAAGAAGAATTCAGATGTGACATAGTACGAATGCTAACAGCGATGGTAAGGTCTCACAACACCGAGGTGAGCTTCTGATGTTCCCAAATTACTTCCAGTGACCATAAATTACTTTGCCATCCACTAGCTCTTAAAACTTTCCTTTTTATTGCACAAAATGCAAGTGAAAAAACAGAAGCTGGAAAATGCATGCATGTAAATGTACAGCTGGACTTTCTCCTGTAGGCTAGGTTGCAATAATTATAGATTAGGCCTTTAGAATATTTCATTTCACAAAGAATGAATTCTTCTTTACATGCCCTAAGTCTTGTTCTATCCTCTAAATCAATTATTTTCAACAAACATTTCCTGAACATGCTAGGTAGTAAGCTGAACGCACACATATGAATAAAATATAGTCTTAATCACTTACGGTCTCCCTTGGCTTGAGGAACTCATAAGCTAACTGCTTATAAGTTGTAAAGAATTTATTTTGGGGGAAGAGCCTAACTAATAACAATGAAGATACTTAAAACTTATTGACTTGTAAAGACAGGATAGCATACTAGTTAAAAGCTCGGACTCTGATTTCACCACTTTCTAGTGTTGACCACTGGAAAAGTGGTTTGATCATCTGATGCCTGTTTCTTCATTTACCAAAAATAGTTAGTAACAGAATTTACCTCATAGGCTTGTTGCAGGGCTTAAATGAGTTAATAGTTGTAAGGCACTTAGAACAGTGCCTGGAGTCAAATAATTGTTTAAAAATAGTTAAAATGCTTTGCTTATACCAAGGATAGATCTAACATTAGGAATGCACAGATGGTATTAGTCATCTATTGTGTAACAAATTACCCCAAAACCTAGCAGCTTAAAACAACAAACCTATTGTCAGGCATGTGAATACCTAGTTAGCTATTTGTCTCTGATTCAGGGTCACTTAAGGCAGCAACTAAGCTGTGAGCTGGGGCTGCAATCATCTTAGGTCTTGAATAGGGAAGGATCAGCTTTGAAGGTCATTGTTGTGATGATTGGCAGGTCTCAGGTGTTTGTAGGTTATCAGATGGAGACATCAGTTCCATGTCACATGGACCTCATGGGACATTTTATAACATGGCAACTGGCTTCCCTCAGACTGCGGAATGGAGGAAGTAAGCGCACCACAGAGGAAGCCACTGTTTTATGATGAAATGATATTCTATCACTTTTACTGCATTTTGTTTGTTATAAGCAAGTCACTGGGTCTGGGCCACACTCAAGGGAAAGGATTTACACAAGGGTCTGAATACCAGAAGGTGGATTTCTTTGGTGACCATCTTATGAGATACCAACCACAGAGATGATTAGTATTTTTCTTAGCCTATAAATGCTAAATAGAATGTATTTAAGTACACAGTGTTTAGAAACTGTATTTATAGTTCTTCCAGTAAGAGAGAAATGAAAGTCACTTAAAATCTCCAGAAATTTGGCAATCTTTGAATGAACTTTATTTGCTCAACTTAAAGTTTGTCTCAGATGCCAGGTTGTTCATTAAAGTTTCTGTTAGTCTATCGTCTGTCTTTAAAAGATAGAAAGACCATGGTAACTTGAAAGTCGCCAAGTAGAACTCCTCCAGGGTTGGAACTAATACTGCTTCTTTCCTCTGAAGCTCTTGTTCCACTCTGATTTGTGGATTTACTTATATAATTTAGTCAAGACTATGGCTTCTTGGAAGAAATCTCAGAAGGACTGAAATATAATAGCTTCTTTGTCCATACGGCCCCCAAAGTGTGATTCACAGAATATTTTGCCCTTCATGGCTCATGAGAAACCACGTCATGTCTTTAAGTCATTGACTTAAAACTAAATTATGAGGATGAATCACAAAATGATGTAAAGAAAAGTGTCTGTTGAATTTAGTATGAATAATCAACCTGTATAATGCAAGATAAAAAGAGAAAAATAGTGTTCTAAGATAAGAGTTGCTATGATTTTATTTGGTCTTGAAGCACTGAGATGTATTCTATTTTGCCTCATCAGTTCAATCAAACACACATAATTAATATTTTGTTACTAATTAATTTGTGTGTACTTTGAAAATGTATCCTTGAACTACACAATTTATATGAACTATTTCTGAAGTATATTTAGACGAGAAAAAAAATTTATGATTGCTTTTTCAATTAGTATTCCTCTGCTTATATTGTGCCTGACCTCTTTTAAAACCTTAATTTAAATGAAGAGTAAAGAATTCAACATTCTCTTGCAAGGTGTATTCCGGATGAAATGTTCTTCAGTTATGTTTCAAAAACATACAGAGTTGTTCTGAATTTTAATTAGACTGGCAATGAACTCTTGTTCTCTAGAAACGTGAATAGTAAGACACAATTTCCTAGCAGCATCGTAACGACAAAAACAACAACAACAAAATGATGTTTCAGTATGCCTTTCGATGAGGAGACAAAGTAGAGAAACTTACTATTAAGAGATATATTGGTTACATTAATTTAAAAATCTATACAGTAAATGAATTTTGTGGAAAAAATAATTATTTCTATTTTCTGATTAGACCACCTGCATAACCTCATCTTCTCATCCTAATTCTTCTCTATTATTTCTGAACCCTTCCTTATTAATTATCCTCCCTTTCTATTCCATCTTCCGTGTCTTCCTCCCCATGGACCTCTTTTTCTCTGCCTATTCACAGGCCCAGGCCTCTTATTTATAAACAGAAAATAAAATAGAAATTTTCCTTTAGCCATGCCATTCCCTTGAGGAACTGACCTATCATGCACATTTTTAACCAAAAAAGAAAAAAAAAAAAACTCTGAGAGAAACTGTTTCTGTCCTCTATGCTTTTTTATCTTTGCATTCTTCAACCCTAAATCATCTACCTTCCACCTTAACTCCTTAGCAAGTGAACAGCAGCCGTCACATGTGATTGTATCATAACACAAACAATGGTCTCTTTTCAATTTTCATCTACCTTGATAAGTTGTCAATAACTAACACTGATTCCCCCAACCCTTTTTGCAGAAATCAATCACCCTGGCTTTCTTGATATAGCATTTTATAGTTCTCCTATCTCCCACTAAAGGAAGAAATATAAAGAGAGAGAGAGAGAGAGAGAATGGTGAGACAGACTTAATTAATATAAAGAATTGGTTTACACTATTATAGAGGTGGAGAAGTCTGAAGATCTTCAATTGGCAAGCTAGAAAACCAAAAGAGCTGATGGTGTAGTACCAGTCCAAGTCAAAAGGCCTGAGAAACAGAACAATGGTCTAAGTTCCAGTCCGAAAGGTAGCAGGCTTGAGACCCAAAATGAGCCATTTCAGTCTGAGCCCAAATGCTGGGAAAACCAACTTCCCAGCGCAAGCAGTCTGACAGAAGTAATTCCCTCTTACTCAAGGGAGGGTCAAATTTTGTCTTGTTCAAGTTTTCAGCTGATTAGTTGAGGGCCATCCACATTATGGAAAGTAATCTGCTTTACTCAGTTTAATAATTCAAATATTAATCTTATCCAAAAACACCCTCACAGACACACTCAGAATAATGTTTAACCAAGTAGCTGGGCACCCCGTGGCCCAGTCAAGTTGACATATAAAATTAAGCACACACCACCACCCATTCTAAATTCCCTTTTCCCTCAAATGACACATAGCAAATCAGGGTTTATTCCTTGTGGGTAACTCAAATCTTCCTTGTTGTAGCAGAATTGGGAAGTAACCTGGCCCAGAGCATTGCATCTTCCAGAATATTCTTTCTGTCTTCACAATATAGCAATGACTATTTCCCTGTAAGATGTATTAATCACCCACTAAAACAGTAACACCCCTTGTTCCTTTGTCGGTTCAGTAACATGCGGACTCCCAAATGACCAGGTGACAATGCCATCTGCTAGTGCAGTGGGATCAGTTTTATTTTTTTGGTTGGGAACATTACTCCCTTGGATAGTGTTTCAGTTACAGAACAAGATAACCTGCTACCATGAAGAAACCACAAAATACGGTAGCTCAAACAAGATACTCTTTTCCCCTCCCATGAGTCCAGTACTGGCAGATGGTTTCGAGCATAAAACTATCTCTGTTTTTTAAGATTACATAGGGGCTTCTTCAGTCTTGTTCTGTCTTGTTGCTCTGTAGTGCTCTAGGGTTTTGCAGGCATGGTCAGAACTGGATCATCTGCATTACATCTGTAGAATTTGTATGTATTTCTACATACGAATGTGGAAAGAAAGTAGAGTTCAGGCATTTTCCATTATTAAAGATTTGACCTGAAAGTTGCATGCATCACTCTGCTCACACCCCATTAGTCATAACTTAACCACATGACTACCTAATAGGTGCAATGGAAAATTGTAACATGTAGTCTCTAACCGGGCAGCCATGTGCTAAATACTTAGGGTGCTCTATAATTAAGATGTAGAAAGGGATCATTAGTCTTGGGGACATTATTAGTATTGAAACCTCTAAACAACTGGAGACCAAAGTTCCAGGATGGAAAACAAAATTATGAACAAGACAGCAGGTATGAGAGCAAGGTGCCACTTTCATTCCTTGGTCCCAGGCTCATGTATTTTTGGTTTTGAGAGACTTGGCATCATATACGAGATGATGGTTTGAAGCATATACCACATCCTGAAAGACAGTGCCCCAACCACGGTGGGATTGGTGCTCACTGGGAGGATTAATCTTTCCTACTGTCCATCAGGGACACCCTGACTGTCCTGAAATGCTATATTGGTCTACCTCTGCATGGTTATAACATACCATGTTTATGTAAACCAAGTCCAAATGTTTTCTTCCTCAGTTGAGTAGTAACAAAATCATTCTCATGAGACTTTATGAGGGAGAGGAGGCAGGACAATAAGAGTAGAGATGGTGAGAATTTGAGTTGTCTCCGCATGCAACTTGCCTATGTCTTTACATTGACTTCATGATGGAGTATTGCTGACAACATGTGATGATTTTGTGGGTTCAGTAACACCTAATTCATGCTGGACAGGTCAGCTTGCATGGCCATTTGGTATCTCATGATTGAGTGTTCAGTCTACCAGATCCTAGTAATACGGTTGCAGTTAGTACAAAAGAAGAGAAAAATTGTTTCCAGTGAGGGTTTTTCCTCAGGGGGCATTCAGTGAGTGTTTACTATGATTTTCTTCCAGGAGTCTGCCATTGGCTCCACCAAGTACCCTGATCTGCTACAGTCATTTCAAGTACTAATGGGTCCACAAAGTCATAAGAGCTAAGAGGCAGGGATGCTTTTGCTACAGCTTTATCAGCTGTAAAACTTTATCTTTCTCTGGATTCCATTCAAAACTGGCAACCTTATAGATGGCTTGCTAGTTTAGAAAAATATGCCAAAAGTTGTATGTTGCCTACCAAATTGAAATAGGACCATGGTGTGTACTTTATCTTTCTTAGTTGTGGGCAATGCAAGGTACAGCAAGTTGCCTTTCACTGTGGCAAAGATATTATAATGTTATTTAGTCCACTGAGCACTATATTTTAATGGGTTTATCTTGGACCTTTTTATTTACTTGTGTCTTAGCAAGACCACTAGGTTAATTGCTTTTAATTAGTGTTCATAAAATTCTATCTTTATGAAATAATCAGTATAAGAGTACAACTTGACTTACTGTGGAATGGTGAAATCATTATCATTCCTATAGACTAAATTATGACACAGAGATAGAATTACCACACATAGCTCACATACTACACAAAAACTGACATATCACAAGACAGGAAAGTGAAAATATACTGCTATCCATGCCCAGTGAAAGCAAACTGTTTCTGGTATTCTCTATATAGTATGATGGAGAGGAAAAATAGTCCAGCTGCATACTAAGCTGAAGGGCTTAATTTGCTCTGTTATGAGACAATATTTGGTTCAGCAGCTTGAATTTGAGTAGCTATTGCTTAAACTCTCCCTAATCTACTATTCTTCTGTAAGTCTTATTGATTTTCTGTATAGACTGAAAGGCAAATTAAAAGAGGACACATAAGGGATCAAAATCACTGCATCTTTTAAGTAATTAGTAGTGGCACTAATATACAGATTCCCACTGGAGATATCATGCTGCTTTGGTCTTACTCATCTTAGGGAAGGGGAATTCCACAGACACCAAATTGGCCTGTGGTTCCATCTAGTCCTCACTCTGTGATTCAGAGTCAATGTAGGGATTTTGCTAGTTGTTGAGTATACCCATTTCAGTTTACACTCTGATACTGAGCAACAGGAGAATGTGTTTACCATGAGACAGACCCAGGCCCTCACTCTGAGTGGTGTTTCCACAGTAGCATTCTAGGTCTCCAGGGATTAGCAGAACCAGGGTCTGACAGTAAGTCCACGTATTTCTCTCTCTCAATACTCAAAGAAATTAGTAGATAGTCACAAGCTCCTGGCAAAGGCCAGGAGAAAGAATTACAGAATAGTCTTTGATGGTTTCTTGGGGTTCTTTCTCAAACATATCTGATTTTCCATTCTTTCAGGAACCATGAGTATATTAATTTATTCAGGTCTTATAATTGATTGAAGAACCATGACATGGCTAAACACTCAATGTGACATTCTACAAGGGTCAAGTTATTCAACTTGTATTTGCTATACCTAAATATTTTTGGATATGTAATAATTTGGGTCATTAAATAATTTATTATTAATTAGTTACCACCAAAAATTCTGGTGGTTTTATACTCACTAGTTGTAAGATCTTAGATAAGTGTCTTAAGATTTAAATGCCTTAGTTTCCTTATCTGTAAAACAGATTATAGTCCCTGTCTCATGGATTAATTCTGTGGATTAATTGTGAGAACAATTAAAGTGGTTAGAATAGTATCAAGCACAAAATAAGTGTTCAATAAGTGATAGCTATTATTTTTATTGAATGTAGATCAATATCTTTAGTTTGCCAATAAAAGCCCTTCATCCTCTTATTATCATCTTACCCTTCACTGTTATTTTACACCAACTACGTTTCATTTTTGCTTAGCTGGATTACATCATGTTTTCTGACAAGTCTCTCACTTCTGTGTTTTGACATCTTTTTCTGACATGTCCTTTCATGGAACACTGCTTATTGGATTTCACACATTTTCCGATGTTCATATCAAGTGCTACTGCCATTGTGAATTCTTTCTTGCTATTTTCCTGTCTGAATATGATCTCTCTTCTCAAAAATCTTCATTATAGTTTTTTGGGGAATATCTAATTAATTAATTAATTGATGGAAGAATTAAACCCATTTTGAATAGGTAACCACCTGGACCATATTTAAGGAGACCCTTTCTGTGAGAGGAGCTTGCAAATTTCTAAGAGAAATAGTTGTATAAATAGATGATTCAAATACAGTGGTTTGATGTTATTAGAGTAATGCTCAGAGTTTTCTAAAAGTTCAGAAGATAGGGTACCTAGCTCCAAAATGGGAAGTCAGTAAGGCTTCTTGGAGAAAGTGATGTCAGAACCAAGTTGTGAAAATGTTTTGAAATTAACCAGGCAATGTTCAGCAGGACAGAATAACACAAGCAATGTTCAGCGATGGATATGCAGTTCAGAATTTCTGAAGTGAACTCATGATGGTGGATTAAGGGAAGGGATACTGAAAAGGTAGGTACTGGAAAGGTAGAATCCCAAGGAACTCTGTATAAGAGAGTAAAGAACTTGCACACATTCGTAAGTGCCATTGAAGGCTTTTCAGCAGTTTTTGATATAGACAGTTCATCTTGACAGTAGTATTGAGGTGGTGCTTTGAGGCAGAAAGGCCAATTAGAAGTATATTGCCATCATTCAGGTGAGAGATAGAAAGGGTAGGAATAGTAGGGACAGATGGAAAAGAGGGAATAAATATGAAAATTATTCATGAGAAAAATCAAAATGGCTTTATGATCAATTAATTCTGGGAGACGAGGAAAAGGATGGCGCTAAATATATCTTTAACATTTTAAGGACGGTAACAGGGAGGTTGTTACAGAATATTTCCTGAATTTGAAACTATATGTAGTATAGGAGACAAAAGAGCAGGATTATAATGTTTATAATGTGCACATTCCTGATCATGCAGTGGCTTTTAAGTTCCCATATTAAACACAGATATAAACATCTGAGGTGAAAATGTGAGTACAATGACAAAGGAGAATATATGTTTATGGAGTCATGTCCACCAAAGTCTCTACAGTAGTATCCCCTTGTCTGTGGGAGGTGCATTCCAAGACCCCCAGTGATTGCCTGAAACCATGGAGAGCACCAAACTCTCTCTGTGTCATACCATTTTTTCCATCTGATACAGCTGCTAAGTGACTAATGGGTGGGTAGCTGGACAAAAGGAGGATTCACATCCCAGGAAGGATGCCACAGGATGGTGTGAGATTTCATCACACTACTCAGAATGGCATCTAATTTAACATTTATGAATTGTTTATTTCTGAAATTTTCCACTTAATATTTTCAGACCGAGGTTGACCGTGGGTAACTGAAACAGCAGAAAGTAAAACTGCGGATAAAGGAGGACTACATATCTCTTTATTTGGTTGTTCATATCATCTTATTTGATATTAATAGAGAAAGCTGCTAAAGTAGAAAATATTCATAATCTTAATTAAAAAGAGGGAGAAATGGAGAAAAAGGAAGAAGGGAAAAAAGGAGAAAAATCGAATAAAAATAATGAATTGAATTTTTTTTTTTTTTTGAGATGGAGTCTCGCTCTGTCGCCCAGGCCGGAGTGCAGTGGCGGGATCTCGGCTCATTGCAAGCTCCACCTCCTGGGTTCATGCCAATGAATTGAGTGTTTTAATTCATATGGAAGTTGAGTTTACTTGAATACAATTTTTTTTTAACAATTGGAATTGGTGACTGTCATAATGTGAAAAGCAGTTAGCTAATAGGATAATGAAAAACTGCTTTCAATGAAAAAATTGACTAATCTCTACCATCATTCTTTTTTGTAAAGCATTTATGTAAATTATTCCATACTGAAGATCTATTCCTGTTTGGAAACATTGATGGCAGAATGAAAGATGTACTGAACGGGGACCACAAAGCCTGGTTTCTAGCACTATCCTATCATACCCTCAACAAAACAAATAACTAGAGCTCTTTAATCTCTTCATAAAAATAAATGCGTTGTTTAAGTTCTCTAAAGTCTGTATCTGTTCAACACATTGGCTTTATAGTGAGGACTAGACTTCCTTGATTCTTTTTCAGTTACTGACATTCATAATCTCCTGACATTCACAATCGAATTTACTGCGGCTCTGAAATATTCACCTTCTCATTCAGAAATGCTTGTGAAAAGAGAAGCAGCATATGGCAACTGGTCTCAGACATGGTTGCCCATGAAGTGCTTATATCAATCAAATATAATATAATATAATGGTACCAAATTAAGGCTCTGGAATGAATAATTTTAATTTCCTCTAGGCTAATATTGACACTGCTACAATGACAATGGCTACAATTCCACAAACAGTCCATTAAGGCATAGTATTAGTAAGTTAAAGGGTTAATACAATTTTAAAAAATGTACTAGTGAACTTTTAAGGACAGAATGAAATGAAATGGAAATGGAGTACAAGATGAATGTAATTAGAACGTATTTTACAGAGTGGACGTTTTAGAAATGCAGGTTAAATACATCTAAAAAAATAGCACAAAAGGCTTGGCTTACTTTTTCCTCTACATTTTAAACTGAAATTTTTCATTATGATCAGTGTTCTTTTTCAGAGATGAGTAGCTACATCTGCCTTTAGCAGTACAAAAACCCACATTTCCTCAGTCTCTGTTATTATCACCATTGTACGAAGTAGCCAGTGTTCAATTATTACCTGTCACTAACAACCTCAAACTGTAGATTGAAGAGGTTAATTTTCAGTTTATTTTACTCTATATGTGAGTGCTGAGTAATAATGCTAGTCTTGAAATTTTTTGAAAAGAGAAAATCCTTTCTTGCTAGAGGAAATTTAAGCTCATTGGGATGAAAACAGTAGTTATACTATTATTTGCAGAGCATAAAATACTTAAGAAATTTTTAGAAACTTTGTGTTAGCCAAAACTGGCTTCAAAACTCATTGAATTATATAATAATTCATATGAAAATGTATGTAAGACTAACCCAAGGAAGAAATGATACAGATGATCTATTTTTCAGGATTTGTTTTGTTTTTTTTTTTTTGTACAGCTTCATGTACAATCTCTATAGATACAAGGGAGGAAATAGGTTGCTCACAAAACTTAAATTCAGTGGGGTACTGATTAGATTTTTGAACTTATGTTTAGTTCCTAAATAACTTTTCTTTTGCCAGACCACCATGTCCTTGAAAAGTTAATTTTGTTTTATCTCCGGATACAGGAGGCTTCACATGACAATGGCAGTTGAAAGCTTCCCAGGTAAAGATCCTTCAAAGAATAAGCAACTCATGATAGGGAAGGATAAAAGTCAACAGTTTATACCACTCAACTGCTTTTAAGATTTTCATCAAATGCATCCCCTGCAGTTGAAACTTACTAGAGAAGTTTCCCAGCAGAGTTAAAATCATAAAACAATGACAATGTTACCTTTGTTTCTCTGAGCTTTTAGACAGGAAAGACAGCCACCGAACTGTGTATCAACTTACTTTCTTCCCCTTCTGGTGTTGAAAAAAAAAAAAAATCTCTCACCCTGAGGTACATGCCATTATACCACAATTTAAGAAAAGATAGTTTTTGTAATCAGCTAGAAAATACAACTTTATTCTAAAAGTGTTTGTATTTTATGGTTTCTGGTATGAATATGCGATGTATTTACTCAAGGGCAAAATCTTCCATAGCACAAAAATGGACTTCATTGCAATTTTAAAAGTAAATATTAACTTGTGAGTTAAAAAATTTTTTTACTAATACCTTTTCATTATGCCTAGAATTTGACATTTTAAAATATGTACATATCATGGCAAAGACTATAGCATATTGAAACATAAATATTGGCAAATATGAAGAGGGCTGTATTTTCTTATTTCTGAGATGTTGCCAGTCCATGATCTCACGCTGACCATTGCTCCGGAAATTATCATAAGTCAGTAAAAGAAGGCTTCTGTCCATTCCCTTGTGTGTATGATATGTTTCCTCTTGGGAGCAAAGGTATGAAGGGAGCACAGTTTGATACTATCCTTAAAATGCAAAGTACAGTTTTGAGTTGAGAAGCTTTATTAAAATCCATACTGCAGCTGCTTCACCAAATAGACACAGAATGCTGGACTAGACTTGCTTTATGTTATACTGCAAGCTAATAAAAGCTGAAATTAGTTCTCTTGGATATTCACTGAGTAGAAGTTTCGCTGTTGAATTGCCTTTTTAAGATTTAGTTTTTAAAAAGCCCTTGATGTCAGCACAAAGGAGACACTGCTATAAGGTTCACTAGGACAAACTATATTAATCTGGCTAAATTTCAACTGGGTTAATGATATTTTGTCTCCTTAAATTCTTTTGAATAACATACTTTTCTTTATTCATATAAATGCCATATCGAGAGGTGACAGCGTGCTGGCAGTCCTCACAGCCCCTCGCTTGCTCTGGGCACCTCCTCTGCCTGGGCTCCTGCTTCGGCGGCATTTGAGGAGCCCTTCAGCCCACCACTGCACTGTGGGAGCCCCTTTCTGGGCTGGCCCAGGCTGGAGCCCACTCCCTCAGCTTGCAGGGAGGTGTGGAGGGAGAGGCGCGAGCAGGAACTGGGGCTGCATGCAGCGCTTGCGGGCCAGCTGGAGTTCCGGGTGGGCATGGGCTTGGCGGCCCCACACTTGGAGCAGCCGGCCGGCCCTGCCGGCCCCGGGCAATGAGGGGCTTAGCACCCGGGCCAGCGGCTGTGGAGGGTGTATTGGGTCCCCCAGCAGTGCCAGCCCACCGGCGCTGCGCTCGATTTCTCACTGGGCCTTAGCTGCCTTCCCGCAGGGCAGGGCTCGGGACCTGCAGCCCGCCATGCCTGAGCCTCCCACCCTCTCCGTGGGCTCCTGTGCGGCCCGAGCCTCCCGGATGAGCGCCACTCCCTGCTCCACGGTGCCCAGTCCCATCGACCACCCAAGGGCTGAGGAGTGCGGGCCCATGGCACAAGACTGGCAGGCAGCTCCACCTGCAGCCCCGGTGCGGGATCCACTGGGTGAAGCCAGTTGGGCTCCTGAGTTTGGTGGGGACGTGGAGAATCTTTATGTCTAGCTCAGGGATTGTAAATACACCAATGGGCACTCTGTATCTAGCTCAAGGTTTGTAAACACACCAATCAGCACCCTGTGACTAGCTCAGGGTTTGTGAATGCACCAGTCCACACTCTGTATGTAGCTACTCTGGTGGTGCTTTGGAAAACCTTTGTGTGGATACTCTGTATCTAACTAATCTGGTGGGGAGGTGGAGAACCTTTGTGTCTAGCTCAGGGATTGTAAACGCACCAATCAGTGCCCTGTCAAAACAGACCACTGGGCTCTACCAATCAGCAGGATGTGGGTGGGGCCCGATAAGAGAATAAAAGCAGGCTGCCCGAGCCAGCAGTGACAACCTGCTCGGGTCTCCTTCCACACTGTGGAAGCTTTGTTCTTTTGCTCTTTGCAATGAATCTTGCTACTGCTCACTCTTTGGGTCCATGCTGCTTTTATGAGCTGTAACACTCACCGTGAAGGTCTGCAGCTTCATTCGTGAAGCCAGCGAGACCACGAGCCAACCGGGAGGAACGAACAACTCCAGACATGCTGCCTTAAGAGCTGTAACACTCACCGTGAAGGTCTGCAGCTTTACTCCTGAGCCAGCGAGACCACGAACCCACCAGAAGGAAAAAATTCCAAACACATCCGACCGTCAGAAGGGACAAACGCCAGACGCGCCACCTTAAGAGCTGTAACACTCACCACGAGGGTCCGCGTCTTCA
Source organism: Pan troglodytes (assembly GCF_028858775.2). Taxonomy (NCBI): domain Eukaryota; kingdom Metazoa; phylum Chordata; class Mammalia; order Primates; family Hominidae; genus Pan; species Pan troglodytes. Next base: position 179,157,103 of record NC_072401.2, read on the forward strand.
TTCTTGAAGTCAGTGAGACCAAGAACCCACCAATTCCGGACACAATATTAAACATCTATTACATTTCAGTTTTAAAAATGTTTTTGAAGTTTAGGAATTATCACATCAGTTTTCTGTGTAAATGGTTTTGATTGGAATTAAATTTAAAATAAATTATTGTGCTATTTTGCGGTAGTTCCTCTAACATGGGTAAACACGACAAAGGCAAGTATATTCTACTGTGGTTGAAGTAATGCTGAAGCTGCAGTTTAAAAACATTGTGAAGAATGAGAACAATTATTGCATTTGGCCAAGATATTGAAGGAGTTAAACCTGTACCACTCTGGCATTATTGACAATTTTGAATTAAAGGCACTTAAAAAAACAGCAGGTGCAAGAAGATCATTGTGACCTCTTTTCTACTACCTAAAAGCGGAAGATGAAATTCCTATGTGAAAGACACTTTCCCTGTACCAAAAGGAATAACATTCTTATTTTCATGGATGAAAAATTGAGACCCAAATAATTCTGTACAGACTTTGTTAAAATAACTCCTCTCCTTTACGCCTCCCCACATAATTTAGTTGCTTCTTCACAACTCACTGTTGTTTATCCAACTCGGTATTTAAGTAACTGACTCTAACTGCTTCATTGGGTTTTCATTTCCTTATGAAGGCTCTCGTGCCACATAAAACTTGTATTGAGTAACTTTGTCTGCTTTTCTCCTGTTAATCTCTTTTATGTCAGGTAAATTCTTGGGCCCAGCCAGGACCCTAAGAGGATGAAGATGGAATTTTGTCCCTGGTATTGTATTGAAGAACTTACACTTTTTTACCGCAGTGTCTTGTCCTCTGCTCTTCCTGAGGATGGTTCATATTTGAAGAAACGGACACAATTCTTCTAAACAGAGAGAAAATATTCAATGAGGAGTTGGATGGGCCCATCAATTCTTTTCTTTTGTCTTCTGTGAAAATTACATATTGCTGCATTTTATTGTTCCTGTGGTGGCCAAGGACATTAGCTTTACTGTCAACAACATTTTGTCTCCTAGTGGCTGTTGGTCATGTCTCTCAGTTTTTCCTCCTTCAACGATGTCACTAGACTTGTCAATTACAATTATTGCTTTTGGCATTTCTTCACTGATTAGGTTTTATAAACTCTCCTTACATAGTTCACTCAAATTCATGTGACCTCTTGCTAATCTCTTAGATTTTCTGTCTACTAAGGGTTGACTAGGGACAGAGAAGTGAGCTCTAAGGTCCTTTCTCTCATAACCCTATTCTCTAGTCACCTGCAAAACGATGAAGAAAATTGACATTTTTTTGAATCTAATGTAAAAGTGCAGGAAAGCATCTCTGGACATTTTGTCTTTTTTTTTTTTTTAAATCTGTGACATATAAACAACATAAAAGCAGTACACTTGCTTCTAAACTGTAACTTAAAAAAATCCTCTAGTCCCTTCCCCAGCAAGCCTGCTGCCCCTAGGCCCTGCTATGTGGAAGTTCTATGGCTCTGGCGAAGCTCCCAAGTAGTCTTTGGGACATAAACAAGGAGAATCAGAACCAGAAGATGTTAGGGTTCCTTTCAGAAGCTCCCAGATGTCCTCTGAGACTACCAGATAGGAAAGAGACTTGAAGGGAAGGTAGGGTTGTGTGTTAAGTAGTTATAAACAGGGCACACGCCAGTGGAATTTTAATTACGACTGCTAATAATAGCAATTATTATGTGGAATTTTTAAAACTTATTTATTTTATTTTTCCATAATTTATTGGGAGATATATATGTATATTTATATGCCACAGTTTCTTTATTCACTCATTGATTAATGGGCATTTGGGCTGGTTCCATGGTTTTGCAATTGTGAATTGTGCTGCTATAAACATGTGTATGCAAGTATCTTTTTCAAATAATGACTTCTTTTCCTCTGGGTAGATACCCAGTAGTGGGATTGCTGGATCAAAGGGTAGTTCTATTAATAGTTCTTTAAGAATCTCCACACCATTTTCCATAGTGGCTGCACTACTTTCCATTCCCACCAGCAGTGTAGAAGTGTTCCCTGCATCCACGCCAACATCTACTGTTTTTTGATTATGGCCATTCTTGCAGGAGTAAGGTGGTATTGCATTGTGGTTTTGATTTATATTTCCCTAATCATTAGTGATGTTGAGCATTTTCTCATATGTTTATTGGTCATTTGTATATCTTCGTTTGAGAATTGTCTATTCATGTACTTAGCCCTCTTTTTGATGTGATTGTTTGTTTTTTTCTTACTGATTTGTTTGAATTAATTGCAGATTCTGGATATTAGTCCTTTCTCAGATGTGTAGATTGTGAAGATTTTCTCCCACTCTGTGGGTTGTCTGTTTATTCTGCTGACTGTGCTTTTGCCATGCAAAAGCTAGTTTAGTTAGGTCCCAGCTATTTATCTTTTGTTTATATTGCATTTGCTTTTGGGTTCTTGGTCATGAAATCCTTGCCCATGCCAATGTCTGGAAGGGATTTTCCAATGTTATCTTCTAGAATTTTTATAGTTTCAAGTCTTAGGTTTAAGTCTTTACTCCATCTTGAATTGATTTTTGTATAAGGTGAGAGATGAGGATCCAATTTCATTCTCCTACATGTGGCTAGCCAAATACCCCAGCACCATTTGTTAGAAAGGGTGTCCTTTCCCTACTTTATGTTTTTGTTTGCTTTCTTGAAGATCAGTTGGCTGTGAGAGGTGACAACGTGCTAGCAGCCCTCGCTCACTCTCGGTGCCTCCTTGGTCTCAGCGTCTGCTCTGGCCACGCTTCAGGAGCCCTTCAGCTTGCCGCTGGGCTGTGGGGGCCCCTCTCTGGGGCCAGCGGAGGCCGGAGCTGGCTCTCTCTGCTTGCAGGGAGGTGTAGAGGGAGAGGCGTGGGCAGGAGCCGGGGCTGCGCGCAGTGCTCACGGGCCAGCATGGGTTCTGGGTGGGCGCCGGCTCCCAGGGGCACGCACTGGGCATGGCAGGCTGGCGCCTGCTGGGCTTGATGGGGGACAAGCTCCCTCTGGGCTGTTGGAGAGTACCCAGGCTAGGTGCCACAAAGTCCTGCTGCGAATGCCATTGAGAGGTGAAGCTGGCTGGGCTTCTGGGTCGGATGGGGACCTGGAGAACTTTTCTAACTAAAGGTTTGTAAATGCACCAATAAACACTCTATGTCTAGCTAAAGGTTTGTAAATGCACCAATCAGTGCTCTGTGTCTAGCTAATCAGGTAGGGGACTTGGAGAACTTTTGTGTCTAGCTAAAGGATTATAAATGCACCAATCAGCACTCGGTGTCTAGCTAAAGGTTTGTAAACACACCAATCAGCTCTCTGTAAAATGGACCAATCAGCTCTCTGTAAAATGGACCAATCAGCAGGATGTGGGTGGGGCCAGATATGGGAATAAAAGCAGGCCACCTGAGCCAGCAGCGGCAACCTGCTCGGGTCACGTTCCACGCCCGTGGAATGTTTGTTCTTTCACTCTTCGCAATAAATTTTGTTGCTGCTCACTGTTTGGGTCTGCGTCACCTTTATGAGCTGTTACACTCACAACAAAGGTCTGCAGCTTCACTCCTGAAGCCAGCAAGACCATGAACCCACTGGGAGGGACGAACAACTCCGGACAGGTGGAGCAAACCACTCCGGACGTGCCACCTTTATGAACTGTAACACTCACTGTGAAAGTCTGCAGCTTCAGTCCTGAGGCCAGCGAGACCATGAACCCACTGGAAGGAATGAACAATCCAGACGTGCCACCTTTAAGAGCTGTAACACTCACCGTGAAGGTCTGCAGCTTCACTCCTGAAGTCAGTGCGACCACGGACCCACCAGAAGGAAGAAACTCTGGACACATCTGAACATCTGAAGGAACAACACATCATCTTTAAGAACTGTAACACTCACTGCGATGGTCCATGGCTTCATTCTTGAAGTCAGCGAGACCAAGAACCCACCAATTCTGGACACATAAGTATTTGGGTTTATTTCTGTGTTCTCTATTCTGTTACATTGGTCTATGTGCCTATTTTTATGCCAGTACCGTGCTGTTTTGGTGACTGTGGCCTTATAGTATAGTTTAAAATCAGGTAGTGTGATGCCTCCAGATTTGTTCTTTTGCTTAATCTTGCTTTGGCTATGCAGGCTCTTTTTTGGTTCCCTATGAATTTTAGAATTGTTTTTTCTAATTCTGTGAGGAATGATGGTGGTATTTTGATGAGGTTTGCATTGAATTTGTAGATTCCTTATGGCGGTATGATCATTTTCACAATATTGATTCTACCCATCCATAAGCATGGGATGTGTTTCCATTTGTTTGTGTCATCTATTATTTCTTTCAGTAGTGTTTTGTAGTTTTCCTTGTAGAGGTCTTTCAACTCCTTGGTTAGGTGTATTCCTAAGTATTTTATTTATTTATTTTGCAGCTATTGCGAAAGGGGTTGAGTTCTTGATTTGATTGACTGCTTGGTCGCTGTTGGTGTATAGAAGAACTGCCGATTTGTGTACATTAATCTTGTACCTGGAAACTTTGCTCAATTCTTTTATCAGTTCTAGGAGCTTTCTGGAGGAGTCCTTAGGGTTTTCAAGGTAAGCAATCACATCATCATCAAACAGTGACAGTCTGATTTTCTCTTTACTGATTTGGATGCCCTTTATTTCTTTCTCTTGTCTGATTGCTCTGGCTAGGACTTCCAGTACTATGTTGAAGAGGAGTGGTGAGAGTGGGCATCCTTGTCTTGTCCCAGTTCTCAGAGGGAATGTTCTCAACTTTTCCCCATTTAGTATTACGTTGGCTGTGGGTTTGTTATAGATGGCTTTTATTACATTAAGGTATGTGCCTAGTATGCCGATTTTGCTGAGAGTTTTAATCATAAAGGGATGCTGGATTTTTCAAATGCTTTTTCTGCATCAGTTGAGATTATCATGTGATTTTTGTCTTTAATTCTGTTTATGTGGTGTATCACATTCACTGACTTGAGCATGTTAAACCATCCCTGCTCCCTGGTATGAAACCAACTTAATCATCATGGTGGATTATCTTTTTGATATGCTGTTGGATTCGGGTAACTAGTATTTTCTTAAAAATTTTAGCATTTGTGTTCATCAAGGATATTGGTCTATAGTTTTCTTTTTTGTTTGTGTCTTTTCCTGATTTCGATATTAGGCTGATGCTGGCTTCATGGAATGAGTTAGGGAGGATTCCTTGTTTCTCTATTTTGTGGAATAGTGTCAAAAGGATTGGTACCAATTCTTCTTTGAATGTCTGGTTGAATTCTGCTGTGAATCCATCTGGTTCTGGAGTTTTTTTGTTGTTGTTGGTAATTTTTAAATTACCATTTCAATCTTGCTGCTTGTTATTGTTCTGTTCTGTATCTAATTTTTCCTGATTTAAGCTAGAAGGGTTGTATTTTTCCAGGAATTTATCAATCTCTTCTAGGTTTTCTAGTTTATGTGTGTAAAGGTGTTCATAGTAGCCTTGAATGATCTATTGTATTTCGGTGGTGTCAGTTGTAATATCTCCTGTTTTGTTTCTTAGTGAGGTTATTTGGATTTTCTCTCTTCTTTTTTGGTTAATCTTGCTAATGGTCTATCAATTTTATTTATCTTTGCAAAGAACTAGCTTTTTGTTTAATTTATCTTTTGTATTTTTTGTTTCAACTTCATTTGGTTCTGCTCTGATCTTGGTTATTTCCTTTCTTCTGCTGGGTTTGGGTTTGGTTTGTTCTTGTTTCTCTAGTTCCTTGAGCTATGACCTTAGATTGTCTGTTTGTGCTCTTTCAGACTTTTTGAAGTAGGCGTTTAGGGCTATGAACCTCCTGTTGGCATCTTAGAACTGCCTTTGCTGTATCCCAGAGGTTTTGATAGGTTGTGTGTCATTATTGTCATTCAGTTCAAAGAATTTTTAACTTTCCATCTTGATTTCATTTTTTACCCAATGCTCATTCATGAGCAAGTTATTTAATTTCCATGTATTTGCATGGTTTTCAAGGTTCCTTTTAGAGTTGATTTCCAGTTTTATTCCAGTGTGGTATGAGAGAGTGCTTGATATAATTTCAATTTTCTTTAATTTATTGAGGCTGATTATATGGTCTGTCTTGGAGAGAGTTCCATGTGCTGTTGAATATAATGCATATTCTGTGGTTGTTGGATGAAATGTTCTGTATGTATCTATTAAGTCCATTTGTTCCAAGGTTTAAATCCATGGTTTCTTTGTTGACTTTCTGTCTTGATGACCTGTCTAGTGCTGTCACTGGAGTATTGAAGTCCCCCACTATTATTGTGTTGCTCTCTATCTCATTTCTTATGTCTATTAGTAATTGTTTTATAAATTTGGGAGCTCCAGTGTTAGGTGCATATATGTTTAGGATTGTGATATTTTCCTGTTGGACAAGGCCTTTTACCATTATATAATGTCCCTCTTTCTGTCGTTTAACCGATGTTGCTTTAAAGTTTGTTTTGTCTAAGAATAGCTAACCCTGCTCTCTTTTGGTGTTCATTTGCATAAAATGTATTTCTCCACCCCTTTACTTTAAGTTTATGTGAGTCCTTATGTGTTAGGTGAGTCTTCTTAAGGCAGCAGATGGTTGGTGAGTTCTTATCCATTCTGCAGTTCTGTATCTTTTAAGTGGAGCCTTTTGGCCATTTACATTCAATGTTAGTATTGAAATGTGAGGTAACGTTGCATTCATTGTGCTCTTTGTTGCTTGTGTACTTCGGGTTTTTTTGTTTTTTGCTTTTGCTTTTCAGCTTTTATTTTTGTTTCATAGGTCCTGTGTGATTTATGCTTTAAAGAGATTCTGTTTTGATGTGTTTCCAGGATTTGTTTCAAGATTTAGAGCTCCTTTTAGCAGTTCTTGTAGTGGTGACTTGGTAATGGCAAATTCTCTCAGCATTTGTTTGTCTGAAAATGACTGCATCTTTCCTTCATATATGATGCTTAGTTTTGCTGGATACGAAATTCTTGGCTGATAATTGTTTTGTTTGAGGAGGCTTAAGATAGGGCCCCAATCCCTTCTAGCATGTAGGGTTTCTGCTGAGAAATCTGCTGTTAATCTGATAGGTTTTCTTTTATAGGTTACCTGGTGCTGTTGTCTCACAGCTCTTAAGAATCTTTCCTTCATCTTAACTTTGAATAACCTGATGAAAATGTGCCTAGGTGAAGATCTTTTTGTGATGAATTTCCCAGGTGTCCTTTGTGCTTCTTGTATTTAGATGTCTAGGTCTCTAGCTAGGCTGGGGGAGTTTTCTTTGATTATTCCCCCAAATATGTTTTCCAAGCTTTTATAATTCTCTTCTTCCTCAGGAACACTGATTATGCTTAGGTTTGATCATTTAACATAATCCCAGACTTCTTGGAGTCTTTGTTCTTATTTTCTTATTCTTTTTTCTTTGTCTTTGTTGGATTGGGTTAATTCAAAGAGCGTGTCTTTGAGCTCTGAATTTCTTTCTTCTACTTGTTCTGTTCTATGGCTGGGAATTTCCAGAGCATTTCACATTTCTAAAAGTGTGCCCAAAGTTTCCTGACTTTTTAAATTGTTTTTTCTTTAATTCTCTATTTCAGTGATTATGTCTCCCTTCACTTCTTGTATCTTTATTTTGGATTTTCTTGCATTGAGCTTTGCTTTTATTTATTTATTTTTTATTGTTTTTTTTTTTTTTGAGACAGAGTCTTGCTCTGTCACCGAGGCTGGAGGGCAGTGGCGAGATCTCAGCTCGCTGCAGTCTCCACCTCCTGGGTTCAAGTGATTCTCCTGCTGCAGCCTCCTGAGTAGTTGGGGCTACAGGTGCCCACTACCACACCCAGCTAATTTTTGTATTTCTAGTAGAGACAGAGTTTCACCATGTTGGCCAGGCTGGTCTCAAACTCCTGACCTCAGGTGATCTGCCTGCCTCAGCCTCCCAAAGTGCTGAGATTACAGGCATGAGCCACCATGCCGGGCCTGGGCTTTGCCTTTCTCTGGTCCCTCCCTGATTAGCTTAATAACTAACCTCTTGAATTCTTTTTCAGGTAAATCAGGGATTTCTTCTTGGTTTGGGTCTATTGCTGGTGAACTAGTATGATTTTTGGGGGGTGTTGAAGAGCCTTCAGGGTTGGTTTTCTGGTTCCTTCTCATTTGGGTAGGCTCTGTCAGAGGGAAGGTCTAGGGCTGAAGGCTGTTGTTCAGGTTCTTTTGTTCCACGGGGTGTTCCTTTGATGTAGTGCTCTCCCCCTTTTCCTATGGATGTGGCTTCCTGTGAGCTGAACTGCAGTGATTGTTGTCTTTCTTCTGGGTCTAGCCACCTAGCGAGTCTACCAGGCTCCGAGCTGGTACTGGGGGTTGTCTGCACAGAGGAGTCCTATGATGGGAACCGTGTATGGGGTCTCTCAGCTGTGGATATAGGCGCTTGTTCCAGTGGTGGTGGCAGAGGGGCCCAATAGACTCCGTGAGGGGTCTTAGCTTTGGTGGTTTAATGCTGCTGCCAGGAGGTGGCGCTTTCCGGAAAACATCAGCTGTAGTAGTGTGGAGGACTGGCAGGGCCCTAGAACTCCCAAGATTATATACCCTTTGTCTTCAGCTACCACGGTGGGTAGAGAAGGACCATCAGATCGGGGCGGGGCTAGGCATGCCTGAGCTCAGACTCTCTTTGGGCAGGTCTTGCTTCAGCTGCTGTGGGGGATGGAGGTGAGAGTCCCAGGTCACTGGAGTTGTGTACCTAGGAGGATTAGGGTTGCCTCTGCTGAGTCATGCAGGTTATCAGGGAAGTGGGGAAAAGCCGGCAGTCATATGCCTCACCCAGCTCCCACGCAAACTGAAAGGCCGGTCTCACTCCCACTGTGCTCCCCCAACAGCTCAGAGTCTTTCCAAGAGGAGGGCAAGAGGGGCCTGAAAATTTACCTGAGGCTATCCGCCTCCCCGCTGCCAAAGAAAAGGGCTTTAGTCGTTCCCCTTCTGCCCCTGCACCGTGAAGTCGGCCTGCTGGATTCACAACCTCTGTGGACTTCTGGCCAGGAGGCTTCTCGCCTCATTCAAATTGTTACAAAGTTGGGCTAGAGAATTCTTTCTCCCTGTGGAGCTTTACCCCCTGCACCTCTGGCCACACTCACGATGGTTCCCTGTGGTGCCAGGCAGGCATGGGCTGCTCGGGGACCCAGCAAGCTTCCAGGGCGTTTCTGCTGCTTCCTCTACCCCTGTAGTTCACTTGGCTCTCTAACTTGACTCAGCTCCAAGTCAAGTCGGAAACTTCTCCCTCAAACAGACCTTCAGCTTCTCCAGTGAGGGTGTGTGTTCGGGAGAGAAGGGTCTCCCTTTCCCACTTCCACAGTTGGGGCACTCACAGTATTTGGGGTGTCTCTGGGGTCCTGCAGGAGCAGTCCGCTTCCTTCATAGGGTCTCTGGGTCCTCTCGGGATTGCTGGTTTGTTCTTGCAGTTGATCTGGAGCTAAAATTCACAATGCAAGCCTCCCGATGCTGCTCTGTCTGGAGCTGCAATCTAGTCCTGCCTCCTGTCTGCCATGATCCCCTCCATCTCTGTTATTATGTAGAAAATTGAAGTGACACCTGCCACTGACATTCTGAGTTAACTGTCAGGTCATCTGAAATGGGAAGAAATTTATCTTTGATTCTGTGCGCACCACCCTAGGGAAGAATAATGCTAGAGTTGGATATTTAAGGCCACAAAGTATTAGAGAAGTGGTCCTCAGACTTCAGCACACATTTGAATCTCCTGGAGGACTCATTGAAACAAAAAGTATGCCTGGGAGCGGTGGCTCATGCCTGTAATCCCAGCACTTTGGGAGGCCGAGGCGGGCAGATCACCTGAGGTCGGGAGTTTGAGACTAGCCTGACTAACATGGAGAAACCCCGCCTCTACTAAACGTACAAAATTAGCCCGGCATGGTGGTGCATGCCTGTCATCCCAGCTACTTGGGAGGCTGAGGCAGGAGAATTGCTTGAACCCGAGAGGCAGACAGAGGTTGTGGTGAGCCAAGATCGCACCATTGCACTCCAGCCTGGGCAACAAGAGTGAAATTCTGTCTGAAACAAACAAACAAAATGATTGGACTCCACCCCCAGAGCTTTGACTCAGTAGGTCCGCAGTAGGGAATCTCTAGTTCAGAAAGTTACTAGGTGACACTGCTGCTGTTCGTGGTCTGGGGATGACACTTTGAAAACCACTGGATTACTGTGGAAATGAACACAAGAAGCTGCGCAGAGAATGGAGCAGGGCCCTAAATAGAATCAAAGGATCCAAGTCCCAATTCTTCATGGAAGGGAGTAAACAGCAAGAGTTTCGTTACTGCAATGCCTTTAGAGCAGGAGTAGGGCCAAAGACAACTTTTGTTGCCATCATTGTATCCATTAATGCTGTGAAAAGATAAGCAAAGGAAGTTGGAAATGGAGTTCTCACAGGTTATGCTTAAACAAAGATGGAGAACTCACCACAGCTTTCTCTTATCTATAGCATTTTTAGCCTGTGCTACTGAAAAATCTCTTTTGCATTTCACACTTGCATTTTTTTAAATTGAGTTTTTTTTTTTTTTTTTTTTTTTTGAGGCAGAGTCTCGCTCTGTTGCCCAGGCTGGAGTGCAGTGGTGCGATGTCGGCTCACTGCAACCTCCGCTTCCTGGGTTCACGCCATTCTCCTGCCTCAGCCTCCCGAGTAGCTGGGACTACAGGCACCCACCACCACGCCTGGGTAATTTTTTTGTATTTTTAGTAGAGACAGGGTTTCACCATGTTAGCCAGGATGGTCTTGATCTCCTGACCTCGTGATCCACCCGCCTCGGCCTCCCAAAGTGCTGGGATTACAGGCGTGAGCCACCATGCCTGGCCTAAATTGAGTTTTAAAAAGTACTGTGAATATAAATGCACTTAGGTTAAGTTTCTGTTATCCTTACTAATTAATGGCAAGTTTACTGCAATCTGAAAATAGTAACTATGGTAAAATCAAGCCTCATGGAGACTGGAAACAGATCCAAGCAAGTCCAGGGAGCTCAGCAGCAGGAATTCTTGGACATCCCCTTTTCAGTGGCGTGGTGGAGGCAGCTGTAGCATTTCTTCTGAACTGAGCATTCAGTGACTTCACATTGGATGCTTTAATTTGGTCAGGCTGGAAGCATTTACTCCACAGAAATTATCAGTTGTCAATGCTGCAAATCAAAGATCTCTTCTCTACTTCAGCCCATTACTCATTTACTTTTACCAGGGCACTTTCACCTGATGAAATAGCTGAGAAAATTCTTTTTCTTACTCTTTCTTTAGTGCCTTACTTATAGGCACAGCTAAAAAAAATCAGGTGGACTGGGATGGCACCAGAGCTTTGTGACCCCTGACCAGGTATTAGAGGGGGATCAGACCCCAAAACCAGCCCAAACTGGAACAGGATCCCTAGTTGCCTTTAGTTCATGACTATATCATTATAGTGCTAAAATTCCCACCCCAAGGAGAGAATCTCCACCATCTTATGTATATGGGCTGTGTGAAGATGCATGTTTATGAATGAAGCCTGAACATGTGGAGTCCCACCTTACACATGCTAACATTCCTCTCCAACCCCCAGACTCAGTCCTTAAAAACCTCATGTTTTCTATTACCTGGGGAGAAGGGGTCTTTAGAGCATGCGCTTACTCCTCCATCTCTGGCCAGAAATGTTTGCCCTTTGGTCCAGTTGGGTGTTCTTGCTTTGTGACCCATACAAAGTAGGAAGAGAGCTCCATTTTCCGGTGATATTACCCTTACGCCACTGCCTTTAGTTCTCAGTGTGCTTTTCTTTCACACTGTTAATCTTTTTTCTATTTTACAGTTTCATCTTTTAAAAAAACACAATTTCTCCTTTTGCCACTCCTCTAGCATTCCTTCAATTTTAGCTCTTGAAAATTATACGATTTTTGTACATTCCAGCTCAAATACCCAAGAAGGGGCTAAAATTTGTTATTTTTCTTGTACCCTCTATAACTCATTGAACAATCTGTAAATGGGGTCTTCAGATCAGATGCCCACTTTTAAATCCTCTGGGGCAAGCTGGTACATTGTACCATATACAGCGCACCTGCAGCCAGGACTGTGGAAGGGAAACTTTAGAAGGGGCTGTCGCCTGTTAGAAACCATAAATGATGCATTTAGTGCTGACGAGTCGTTTCTATCCCAACCAAATACTCTGTTCTGTTACATTCATTATCTTAGCCTCTAGCTTTTTGTTTTGCTTTTTGCATTTTGACTTTTGTTCAGGTAATTTTTTAAACTGGTCCGATTTCATAAGATCATAGAATTTCTCTCCTTTTAAAAATACCGATAAAAAATGATGAACCAGGGTGGAGTTGGAGATAGGGCACCATGCTTCAAATGTAACAGTAATGAATAATAAATACATGGACATGTAAGACTCATTTTACAAATCTTGTCTACATTACTTACGATAGCTCTCTACTTACTTATGGCACTATAAAAATAGTTTGTAATCTAACAGAGCTCAGGAGCTAATGACTCCCTTAAATTCTTTGACCAGAGGTCTATTAGAATTCTTTATTGCTGGGATCAAATTTCATCACAGCTCATATGACCCCAGGATCTCCCTCCAAGACCTATTTGTTTCCTTAAGCCTGTGGTGATAGACCTCACCTAGGCCCGCTGAGCTTAGTTCCCCCAGGCCATGTGGAGCAGAAGATACATGATGGTCCATTCTTACATGATGGTCATCCAAATGTAATTACAATGTGGCTGTGCATGCAGGATGCCTACTCATTATTACATAACCTTTGGGTAATGCAGTAATATAGCATTGGAAGCATACAGGAAACTGTACTTACGCCCTGGAAGTTATGATTTGGGTAATTTGGTTTATCAATGTTGTTTCACAACCGTAAGAGGTAATTATGACAAGTCTGGGGAATAAAACATGCAGAGAGCTCCAGCCCTGGCTTTCATTTCCAGCATGTCTTCCTCCTGAGTGAACTGAAAACCACCACTAAATCTGAGAGTATCTCTCATGAGTGAAAGGGCTGCACTGCTTACTGAACATCCCTGGCTTGATGTCATTTGACTGCCTTTGCAAAAATCTCTAACCTTGGAGTTGATTGCTTTAAAATGCAACTTACATAAAACTTATGTGTGAGAATGCTCTTTTTAAAAATTTTATTTTATGTTCAGGGGTCCATGTGCAGGTTTGTTATATAGATAAACTTGTGTCACAGAGGCTTATTGTACAGATTATTTTGTCACGCATGTGTTAAGCCTAGTACCCATTAGTTATTTTTCCTGATCGTCTCCCTCCTTCCATGCTCCACGCCTAGGTAGGCCCCAGTGTCTGTTGTTCCCATCTATGTGTCCATCTGTCCTCATCATTTAGCTCCCACTTACAAGTGAGAGAACATGCAAAATATTTGGTTTTCTGTACTTAGTTTGCTAAGGATACTGGCCTCCAGCTCCATCCATGTTCCTGCAAAGGACATGATCTCATTCTTTTTTAATGGCTGCATAGTATTCCCTGGTGTATATGTACCACATTTTCTTTATCCAGTCTACCATTGATGGGCATTTAGTTTGATTTCATGTCTCTGCTGTTGTGAATAGTGCCACAGTGAACATAACACATGCATGTGTCTTATGGTGGAAAGAATTGTATTTCCTTGGGTAGATACCTAGTAATGGGATTGCTGGGTTGGATGGCGGTTTTTTTTTTTTTTTTTTTTTTTTTTTTTGACAGAGTCTCACTCTGTTGTCAGGCTGGAGTGCAGTGGTGCAATCTCGGCTCACTGCAACCTCTGCCTCCCGGGTTCAAGCGGTTCTCCTGCCTCAGCCTCCTGAGTAGCTGGGACTACAGGCACGCACCACCATGCCCAGCTAATTTTTGTATTTTTAGTAGAGACAGGGTTTCACCATGTTGGCCAGGATGGTCTCGATCTCTTGACCTTGTGATCCACCCGCCTCGGCCTCCCAAAGTGCTGGGATTGCGAGGCGTGAGCCACTGTGCCCAGCCGATAGTTCTGTTTTTAGTTATTTGAGGAACCACCACTCTGCTTTCCACATGGTTGAACTAATTTACACTCCCACCAGCAGTGGATAAGCATTCCCTTTTCTCTGTAACCTCGCCAGCATCTGTTATTTTTTGACTTTTAAAAAATAGCCATTCTAACGGAGTGAAATGGTATCTCATTTTGGTTTTGATTTAGATAATATTCTTTTTCAACAAGCCCCAAATTCAGTCTTCAGCGGAATGAATTCACCAGTTTCTACTTTACCTCATAATTACATCACTTGGAGTACAATCTACACTTCTTCTGTATCTTTAGTTATTTCAGCAGCAATTTTCATGATTTTCAGTCTTTTCCCTGTTGTTCAGTTTCCCAGACTTTATTTTTGTTTTAAATTCACATTGTTGGCTGGGTGCGGCGGCTCACGCCTATAATCCCAGCACTTTGGGAGGCCAAGGCGGGTGGATCACGAGGTCAGGAGATAGAGACGACCCTGGCTAACATGGTGAAAGCCCGTCTCTACTAAAAAAATACAAAAAATTAGCCGGGCATGGTGGCGGGCGTCTGTAGTCCCAGCTACTCGGGAGGCTGAGGCAGGAGAATGACGTGAACCCAGGAGGCAGAGCTTGCAGTGAGCCGAGATCACGCCATTGCACTTAAAGCCTGGGTGACAGGGCGAGACTCTGCCTCAAAAAAATAAAATAAAAATAAAAATAAATAAATAAATAAATTCACATTGTCAGACCAGAATGACTACCCCTTGAACATAAACAACATGTGGCATTGCTCAGGCTCTGGAGAGATCTCTAACAGCTTTGTCCTTTTCTGATTCTCCACTCAGTGTCTACCAGTCCTCCCACAATGCTCCCTGAGTTTCTAACTTCCCATTGCCTTCTCACAAAGACCTTCAATTTCTGAAACTTGTCTATGCGTTCTCTTCTCGACTCCCTCTTTATGTTAGACTATTTTCAGTCTTTTTGGTTTTGCCCTGCAGGTTTCTGGACTCCTTTTACCCATCTTCACCCTCCCAGCCCTCATCGCCCTATTTATTTACTGTGGCTGATGTTCCAACCTGCTGGAGGCATATGTGGAGCATGCATTCTTCCTGTTCAACCTGTTCTTCCTGTTCGACCAGGCAAAGTTCTTACTGAGACCTGGGCATGTAATTTTCTTGCCCCAGAAGGTTTCCACCTTCTATATGTTCTTATCTACTGTCAGCTCAATTCTAGCTCATACCCTTTGCTCAATATTCTTTATTCAATATATTGAATAACATCTTCAAGATGTGTATTTACATAAGGCATAAGATAACTAATTCTATAAGAAAAGAAGCAAATGTGGGAAGTGTTGTTTCATCACATCTTACATTATGATCGCATGTTATCTAATTTGACTGCCTTCGGATCACTTTTTTTTTCTTGTGTCTTTGTCCTTTTTCAAGCATGGTATACTTTAGACTCTGAATATATTTCTTTTTTCTTTTTCTTTTTCTTTTTCTTTTTTTTTTTTTTTGAGATGGAGTCTCACTCTGTCGCCCAGGCTGGAGTGCAGTGGTTCTATCTTGGCTCACTGCAATTTTCGCCTCTCAGGTTCAAGCGATTCTCCTGCCTCTGCCTCCCAAGGAGCTGGAATTACAGGCGTGCGCCACCATAGGCAGCTGATTTTTGTATTTTTAGTGGAGATGGGGTTTTACCATGTTGGTCAGGCTGGTCTCAAACTCCTGACCTTAGGGTGATCTACCCGCCTTGGCCTCCCAAAGTGCTGGGATTACAGGCGTGAGCCACCGTGCCCGGCCCTGACTGTGAATATATTTCTAATTGAAACTTGCACTCATAGAATCTGTGTGCAGAGACTGAAAACTGTTTCATTAAGTAAATATCAGTGACTTCCGCTGAGGTCAGTGGCTGAAGAGCCGCTCTTGTATGAAGACTTGGAAAGACACCTTTGCTTTTTGATTATAACCAGAAAATACTCATAATTCTGCACTGGTACCTATGGTGGTAGTAGTTTGTAAACCTCTTGGTCATATAGATAAAAGGAATGAGGTAATACTCCCTTATAAATGGATAAAATGATAATGCATTTTAGTATTAGTAGGAATGAGAGGTGACAAATACATAATTACATAAGTACATAGTAAGCAGAAAGGGTGGGAATTTTCTGTTCAGACTCAGGAGCTGGTACATGTTTAGACTGGTTTGATTGTTGTTTCTGGTGGACAGCTCTAAAAATTTGGTAGTTACTGCATTTTTAGTCTTTTTTTTTCCAGATCTAAGAAAAAAATTAGCCTTTGGTCTTTGGAAAACAGAAAAGTGCTAACTTGAAGTATGGTATATGTAATCTAGTATGCCTACTAAATAACATCTTCATTTTTAAAACTAGGACTTACATAATAAAATGGTGTCTTAGTGCATTTGATCTGCTATAACAAAAATACCATGGACTAGGTATGCTTAAATAAACATTTATTTCTCATAGTTCTAGAGGCCAGGAAGTCTGAGATTAGGGTGCGGGATGGTTGGGTTCTGAGGAGGGTCCTACTCTGGGTGGGAAACTGCCAACTTCTCCATGTATCCTCATGTGGTAGAACAGGCTGAGCGTTCTCCGCGGACTCTTTTATAAGGGGACTAGCCTGCTCATGAGCACTCCACCTCATGAGCTAAAACCCAAAAGCCACATCTCCTACCACCACCACACTGGGAATTAGGATTTTAACATATGAATTTTGGGGAGACACATTTAGTCCCTGATACAAGGAATATTTTGTTTTATTTTTATTTTATGTATTTATTTATTTTGAGACGGAGTCTCACTCTGTTGCTTAGGCTGGAGTGCAGTGGCGCGATCTCTGCTCACTGCAAGCTCCACCTCCTGGGTTCACGCCATTCTCCTGCCTCAGCTTCCCGAGTAGCTGGGACTCCAGGCGCCCGCCACCACGCCCGGCTAATTTTTTTGTATTTTTAGTAGAGACGGGGTTTCACCGTGTTAGCCAGGTTGGTCTTGATCTCCTGACCTCGTGATCCGCCCGCCTCTGCCTCCCAAAGTGCTGGGATTACAAGCATGAGCCACTGCGCCTGGCCACAAGGAATATTTTAATAGGATATTTTTATAACAAAAATATTTTCTATTTAGAAGATACAGTATTCTGGTGACATAGATACAAAGTGTTATTTTTTTATTCAGTTAGATAGCATCCTTCTAATAATTATTTTCCATAATTTAAATCAAACACTTCTCGAAAAATAACTGGCAAATTAGGATCAGTTAGCAAAAAAGGAAAACGATGAAGAGATTACTTGAGTTTTAAAGAATGGAGGGAATAGAAAAAAAATTGTGCCATGAAGACACTGTAACATAAACATCTTATGATTTTAAATAAGGAACTCAGATTTCATAAGTCAAGGCCAGTGAGAACAAAGATACTTTACTGTACATTGCTATTAAAGAGTCACACTGTTACATTAAAAAAAAAAAAAAAAGAATAATTAGGCCAGGCCCAGTGGCTCATGCCTGCAATCCCAGCACTTTGGGAGGCCCAGGTGGGTGGATCACGAGGTTAGGAATTCAAGATCAGCCTGGCCAAGATGGCAAAACCCTGTCTCTACTAAAAATACAAAAAAAAAAAAAAACTTTAGCTGGGCATGGTGGTGGGTGCCTGTAATCCTAGCTACTCGGGAGGCTGAGGCAGACAATTGCTTAAACCCGGGAGGCGGAGGATGCAGTGAGCCGAGATCATGCCACTGCACTCTAGCCTGGGCAACAGAGCGAAACTCCATCTCAAAAAAAAAAAAAAAGGAATAATGAAAAGCCACACAGTAGAATATGAACCAACTTGAATCCTCTGGGGACATGCTAGAGTTTAGTTACATAAGATAATTGATTTTTAAAAATGTTTTATTAAAACCATTTACTGATTTTTTTATAGCAAATTAGAAAATTCTTATAGTGCCTGTGAGAATTGCTTTTCATTATTAGAGAAGATTTTTACTAATGATAATATATAGGCTTTTTACTTGAAGGATGCAGACAGAAAGAATTCTCAAACTTCAGAGAAACAAATTTGGTTGGATTACAGATATTTTTGTAATGAAGGTCACAATTGTGGGTTAAATTACAATGTCCATAGAGCGTTTCGTGAGAGAATATCAGTCATTAAATCTCAAAGCGTATTTGTATGGAAAGATCCATAATTCCTGTATTGAACAAACCTTTTCCAAGCTCTTATATTAGAAAAGGCTGCCTTCCAAAGATGTGGTGGCTACACATGAGGAATATACTGTTTTAATGCTATAGCTAGGATACTGAAATACTAACCAAGAATTTTTATAGATTGAATTTGCAAGCTGAAAATAGCCTAAATTTATACACTACATGTGGAACTTATGTCCAGACAGAAATATCTATAAACATACAGGATGACAGCAATTTGTACTTTTATTTAAGACCGCAAATCAGTTTTTACATTCTTTTTTTTTTTTTGAGATGGAGTCTTACTCTGTCTCCAGGCTGGAGTGCAGTGGCACGATCTTGGCTCACTGCAACCTCCACCTCCCGGGTTCAAGCGATTCTCCTGCCTCAGCCTCCCGAGTAGCTGGGACTACAGGCGTGTGCCACCACGCCCAGCTAATTTTTGTATTTTTAGCAGAGATGGGGTTTTGCCATGTTGTCCAGGATTGTCTCTATCTCTTGACCTCGTGATCTGCCTGCCTCGGCCTCCCAAAGTGTTGGGATTACAGGTGTGAGCCACTGCACCTGGCCAGTTTTTACATTCTTAAATTATATAACTTTAGATATGGCCACACATGACTGAATTCACCACTATTGAAAATCAGGCTGGGCATGGTGTCTCACACCTGTAATCCCAGCACTTTGGGAGGCCGAGGCGGGTGGATCACTTGAGGCCAGGAGTTTGAGACTAGCCTGGCTAACATGGTGAAATGCCATCTCTACTAAAAATACAAAAAAAAATTAGCTGGGCATGGTGGTGAGTGCCTGTAATCCCAGCTACTCGGGAGGCTGAGGCAGGAGAATCAGTTGAACCTGGAAGGCGGAGGTTGCAGTGAGCCAAGATAGTGCCATTGCACTCCAGCCTAGGTGACACTAGTTCTTAGTGAAACAGTGTCTCAAAAAAAAAAAAAAGAAGAAGAAGAAAAAAGAAAAACAAAAAGAAAATTATCTGTGAGTTAACCATTGTATAATTCAAGTTTAAAACAATTTTGATGCATTCTAAATAACCTTAAAATGTTCAGAATGAACTTGAAACTATAATATACTTTTTTGGAAAGAAGTTATGTTACAAAAGAACCTGCTGTCAGTTGGTAGTGAGATGAATTATTTATGTTGCAAAGAACTCTTGTGGGTTGCATCCTTCCTGATAGTGGAGAGGGAAGGAGATGTAGTCGGTAACTGAGCCAAGAAATCTCTGATAGGGATAATTCAATTGCCCTTTGGAGGGAATGAATATGATGTTATGATAATGATAATCCAAGACCTGTTAAACCTTTTAAAATTATTCTGGGCCTGGTGCATGACTCACACCTGTAATCCCAGTACTTTGGGAGGCCAAGGCAGGAGGATCACTTGAGCCCAGGAGTTCAAGACCACCCTGGGCAACATAGAGAGACCCCATCTCTACAAAAAATAACTTTTAAAAAATTAGTTGGGGCTGGGTACGGTGGCTCACACTTGTAATCCCAGCACTCTGGGAGGCCGAGGTGGGTGGATCACAAGGTCAAGAGATCGAGACCATCCTGACCAACATGGTGAAATCCTGTCTCTACTAAAAATACAAAAATTAGCTGGGCGTGGTGGCGGGCGCCTGTAGTCCCAGCTACTTGGGAGGCTGAGGCAGGAGAATCACTTGAACTTGGGAGGCAGAGGTTGTAGTGAGCCGAGATTGCGCCACTGCACTGCAGCCTGGCGACAGAGTGAGACTCCCATCTCAAAAAAAAAAAAAAGAAAAATAGAAAAAAAAATTAGTTGGGCATGGTGGCACATGTATGTGGTCCCTGCTACTCCAGAGGCTGAGGTAGGAGAATCACTTGAGCCTGGGAGGTCAAGGCTGCAGTAAGCCATGATTCCGCCACTGCACTCCAGCCTGGGTAATAGAGTAAGACCCTGTCTCAAAAAATAAAATAAAATCAAGGAAATAAAATAAAAACATTCTGTTTCTTAAACTGGGCATATATACCAGGTAGTTGATGCATTGGATTATTGTAAGCAAGTAGGTAAACTTAGCTTTTCTTCCTGGAAAATCAACATTATTGGAAGATTTTTAAAAATTAAACACTCATTCTGTAGTAGAATGCGCTATTTGCATAAAATATAACAAGAAATCTCAAAGAAGCTTGAAGCTTATAGCTCTCCTTTCCATTTCTCCCCTTGATTCCTGCAAATGTACAAGTCAATCTCCCCTACTTTTAGAGGGACTTGAAGTGTTTGAGAAGCAATGATATACAACTTAATCTTTACAGTGGCCCCTGAGATATTGATTTTTCATGGTTGAAAAGAGAGACTCTGAGAAATTAAGCAATTTGTTGGGCTTCAGATCTAAGAATCTAATTCAGTATAGCTCCCCCTCTGACCTGCTGCTTCCCTACAATTCTAAAAGGATTTTCATTTCTATAACTTTGTTTAAATATCATAAATCCTGTTGAGTATTATAATTTCCATTTTATAAAAGAGAAACCAAGGCTCAGTTATGATGGGGCATACTCCCAGATATACTAAGTATCAGAGCTAAAATCAGACCCGGGTTCTTGATTTCCAGGACAGAGGCTTTTCTTCTTCACAGAAGCAATCAACTATAACATGAAACTAACTATAGCCATTCAACGCTCGGTTGGAGACACAGATCCTTGTCAACTGACTGGACATAATTCTTGTACTAGTAGTAGTAATAATGAATGTAAATATGTTGGTTTACATTTTTCAAAGGTCTTTTTGCATACATATTATCTCATTTAATTCTCCCTGTTACCCCCATGACAAGAGTTCTGTTAATCCCTTTAATAGGAAGAGGAATTAACCTTTATTTAGCTTCTACGGGGCACAATACTAACATCTTAAGAAAGGTAATCTCATATTATATTCATAACCTCATATTGCCATCATAATTGTCATTTGTTGAGGAAATTGAGGCTCAGAGGAGTTAAATTATCATCATCTTGTGTAGCTAGTAAATTTAGTGAAACTAAAATGTAGTAAGATTGAGTAAAATCCTCTAATGCAAATATCAATCTCTTTTTTTACTATATAATATTTGTCTCATAACATCTGGTGAAGTCTATTATTCTGCCTTGCTCTATTCTCACAGATGTTCCTGAAGCAGATGATATATCCTTACGAAATTCAACTGCTCTCAGGCACTGCAGGACATCCCTTCTCTTACTTACGAGAAAGTTACTTCCTTTGGGAGGAGAAAGTTTTCCAGTGAATTACTTGCTCATGAATAATTTATTACTTTTCTCCCCCTATTCTTCTATCAGCATATCTCTTTAGGATATTTGAATATAACAGGCAGTTTATCGCTCCAGGTGATTGTTAATACAAATAAATCTCTGGTATTTCAGGCAATGGAACCAAGCAAAGGGGAGATGGGGAGATTGACAGGCAGAATGGGGAAGACATATGGGGGCACTGGACAATTCCTGGTTACCTAAAACCACACTGTGCAGATTTTGCTCAGCCTTTGCATCCTCACGAGTTAGCCCACCCTATGGCTCGGTCACTGGGGGAACATCAGATGATATTGTTTCTTATTAGAGATACTATGTACGAAATACCAAAGACCACTCTATTTCCTTAGACTTATGTGGCCTTTCTGGGAAGAGGCAAATCTTGTCAAAGGAGATAGACTAAGAATATCCACCTATCAACACTGATCCAACTGGAAAGAAACAATTTGATTTAGATAAAGATAGCTACAGCAAAAAATTAGCAGGGCCTAGGATTCTCGCTGAGTGGCTTGCTATTTTGTTAGCAACATGTTATTTAACATGTTTAGTAAAATAATTGATCTGATGCATTTATAAACTCTGTTCTGGCACGTGATGCTTAAAATGCCGAGGTGCTTAGTCGTTTGATTAAATTGACTAGTTGATTAGTTAAATGTCATTAATCAAAAAACATCATTGAGTGCCTTCATCGTGCATGGGTCCTTGGGAGTGGAGTGGCAATCTGAAAATGTATGACCTGGCTTCTCTTCTCTTTTATGTTTCCAGTCGGGTTGGACAATGACAAAATAACAAATAGGCAACTAACTATTACATGGATCTATATGTGCTAAAAAAGTTGAATAGGCAAGAAATGCTTTATAAAGTCTGTATACAGTGGTAATAGCTACCACAGAGAATATAGTTCATTTAGTTCTCAGAATACCCCTATGAGGTAGATACTATGTTTATCCCTGTTTTAGCAAGGATAAAATTAAGACATAGAAAAGTTTTAAAAGTTGCCCAAGGTCATAGAAGTAATAAGTGATGCAGTGTGAATGCAGAGGAGGGTGTCTGGGTTAAGAACTCAAGTCTCTAGCTCCTGTTCTCTATTGCCTATCTGTGAGATGTCGCAGAAATGGTCAAATGTCTCTTTAAAATATTTAATATATTGAAGTTTGTTACAGTGTACATTTTTACAAACATATTGTATAAAATGATAATTTAATGACATTGCTTTGTTTCTCAATTTTCATGAAATGATTTATTCAAATTCTGAGAAGATTGTTTTTACCATAAGGATCTTTATCATCATCAGAGACACAGTTTTTAGAGCAGATTGTCTTTACATCTATCTAAGTTATCTGAAAACAAAGCACTTTCTCAATATGTATATGATACTGTCACTGGAAAATTTATACAAATGAACACACTTTTTTTCCCATTCGTTCTGTGGTTGTATTTTTTTTTTTTAATCTCTACAATGTAACCACTTACTATATGCTTTTAAAAGTAATTTTGAGACAGGAATGATACAGAGTGGTTGCAGAATAGAAAATTCCAGGCAGCAGTTTCATATGACTAGCAAAAAGGATACAGTTGAAATAGCATCATAAGCTAGGGGCTGATAAGACCCTGAAAACCAGCGTGTGTGTGAAGCTTCCCAACACCGACTGGACCCATCACAGTGCTGGATTTGACTCAGCTTTCTCCTAGGGCCTCATTATATGCCCATTAGCCTAGAAATCACACACCCTCCAGCACCATGACAGTTCCAGGAACACCCATATTTTGTGTAAAAATGGATGGCATCACACTTCCAAGAAATCTCCACCTTTTTCTGGGAATATTCCACCCCCTGGTTAAAGAAACTCATAAGGATAAAACCCCAAACCCCCTTGGGAGCGACTCACTCGCTTGAGTACGCCTGCACTCCCCATTCCTGAGTGTGTACTTTCACTTCGCAATACACCTCGGTACTTTCACTCTTTTCTCACTTGTCCTTGAATTCCTAACTGCAACAGTGTCAAGAGGTTGGACACTGGCCGGGGTCCAGGTCCCACTGGTGTTTGGGCACCTCCCCTAGCCCATTAGTATCAATTTTAAAATTCTTTTCTTTAAATTCCAACACTGGCAGTTCTGAGGTCAAACTTCGAGAACAATAATGAAATTTACAGTGGCTCACGCCTGTAATCCCAGCACTTTGGGAGGCCAGGGCGGGTGGATCACGAGGTCAGGAGATGGAGACCATCCTGGCTAACACGGCGAAACCCCGTCTCTACTAAAAATACAAAAAATTAGCCGGGCATGGTGACGGGTGCCTGTAGTCCCAGCTACTCTGGAGGCTGAGCCAGGAGAATGATGTGAACCCGGGAGGTAGAGCTTGCAGTGAGCCAAGATCGCACCACTGCACTCCAGCCTGGGTGACAGAGCAAGACTCCATCTCAAAAAAAAAAAAAAAAAGATAAATAATAGATAACATTTATATTACACTTATTTGCTTTTTTTTTTTTTTTTTAAATGGACTTCATTTGTCAGTCTTTAAGCACCTGATACTAACATTGCGACAGGTCATTTCAGGCTATGGTGTTCTTCCCAAATAACTCATTGTTGTTCCAGGTTAAGTCTCTGAGAACTATCTCACAATGTGGAAGTCTTGTAAGGATTTACATCTAAGGCAGCCATTATATGAGCAGGCATAAGAAATGGATGTATTGAGGCGATTCAAACAGAATAAGGGAAAAAATTAATATAAGTGTGAGGCCGGGTGAGGTGACTCACACCTGTAATCCCAGCACTTTGGGAGGCCAAGGTGGGCAGATCACGAGGACAGGAGATGGAGACTATCCTGGCTAACATGGTGAAACTCCATCTCTACTAAAAATACAAAAAATTAGCTGGGCGTGGAGGCACGTGCCTGCTACTTAGGAGACTGCTACTTGGTAGTCCCAGCTACTTGGGAGACTGAGGCAGAATTGCTTGAACCCGGGAAGCGGAGGTTGCAGTGAGCTGAGATCGAACCACTGCACTCCAGCCTGGGTGACAGTGTGAGACTTCATCTCAAAAAAAAATATATATATATATATACACACACACACATATATACACACACACACATATATATACATATGTATACGTGTATATATATACACATATATACATATATACACACATATATACGTATATATACACACATATATACATATATAGTATATATACACATATACATATATATGTATATACACATATATATATGTTCTTGTTGTTCAACTCCCACTTATGAGTGGGAACATGCGGTGTTTGGTTTTCTGTTCCTGTGTTAGTTTGCTGAGAATGATAGTTTCCAGCTTCATTCATGTCCCTGCAAAGGACATGAACTCATCATTTTTTATAGCTGCATAGTATTCCATGGTGTATATGTGCCACATTTTATCTATCCAGTCTATCATTGATGGGCATTTGGGTTGGTTCCAAGTGTTTGCTATTGAGAATAGTGCTGCAATAAACATACATGTGCATGTGTCTATATAGTAGAATGATTTATAATCCTTTGAGTATATACCCAGTAATGGGATTGCTTGTTCAAATGGCATTTCTAGTTCTACATCCTTGAGGAATCACTACACTGTCTTCCACAGTGGTTGAACTAATTTACACACGCACCAACAGTATAAAAGCATTCTTATTTCTCCAAATCCTCTCCAGCATCTGTTGTTTCCTGACTTCTTAATGATCGCCATTCTAACTGGCATGGGATGGTATCTCATTGTGGTGATGATGAGCTTTTTTAAATATGTTTTTTGGCCACATAAATGTCTTCTTTTGAGAAGTGTCTGTTCATATCCTTTGCCCACTTTTTGATGGTTTTTTTGGTCTGTAAATTTCTTTCAGTTCCTTGTAGATTCTGGATATTAGCGCTTTGTCAGATGGATAGATTGCAAAAATTTTCTCCCATTCTGTAGGTTGCCTGTTCACTCTGATGGTAGTTTCTTTTGCTGTTCAGAAGCTCTTTAGTTTAATTACATCCCATTTGTCATTGCTTTTGGTGTTTTAGCCATGAAGTCTTTGCCCATGCCTATGTTTTGAATGTCATTGCCTAGGTTTTCTTCTAGGGTTTTTATGGTTTTAGGTCTTATGTTTAAGTTTTTAATCCACCCTGAGTTAATTTTTGTATAAGGTGTGTAAGGAAGGGGTCCAGTTTCAGTTTTCTGCATATGGCTAGCCAATTTTTCCGACACCATTTCTTAAATAGGAAATCCTTTCCCCATTGCTTGTTTTTGTCAGGTTTGTCAAAGATCAGATGGTTGTAGATGTGTGGCATTATTTCTGAGGCCTCTGTTCTGTTCCGTTGGTCTATATATCTGTTTTGGTACCAATACCATGCTGTTTTGGTTACTGTAGCCTTGTAGTATAGTTTGAAGTCAGGTAGCATGATGCCTCCAGCTTTGTTCTTTTTTGCTTAGGATTGTCTTGGCTATACAGGCTGTAGTTTTTTCTAATTCTGTGAAGAAAGTCGGTAGCTTGATGGGGATAGCATTGAATCTATAAATTACTTTGGGCAGTATGACCATTTTCACAATATTCCAAGTAGACCTAATCGGCATCTACAGAACTCTCCACCCCAAATCAACAGAATATACATTCTTCTCAGCACCACATCACACTCATTCTAAAAATTGACCACATAATTGGAAGTAAAACACGCCTCAGCAAATGCAAAAGAATGGAAATAAACAGTCTCTCAGAACACAGTGCAATCAAATTAGAATTTAGGATTAAGAAAGTCACTCAAAACCACACAACTACATGGAAACTGAACAACCTGCTCCTGAATGACAACTGGGTACATAACGAAATTAAGGCAGAAATAAATAGGTTCTTTGAAACCAATCAGAACAAAAACACAATGTATCAGAATCTCTGGGACACAGCTAAAGCAGTGTTTAGAGAGAAATGTATAGCACTAAATGTCCACAGGAGAAATCGGGAAAGATCTAAAACCGACACCCTAACATCACAATTAAAAGAACTGGAGAAGCAAGAGCAAACAAATTCCAAAGCTAGCAGAAGACAAGAAATAACTAAGATCAGAGCAGAACTAAAGGAGATAGAAACACGAAAAACCCTTCAAAAAAAGCAGTGAATCCAGAAGCTGGTTTTTTGAAGATTATCAAAATAGATAGACTGCTAGCCAGACTAATAAAGGAGAAAAGAGAGAAGAATCAAATAGATACAATAAAAAATGATAAAGGGGATATCACCACTGATCCCACAAAAATACAAACTACCATCAGAGAATACTATAAACACCTCTATGTGAATAAACTAGAAAATCTAGAAGAAATGGATAGATTTCTGGACACTTACAACCTCTCAAGACTAAACCAGGAAGAAGTCTAATCCCTGAATACACCAATAACAAGTTCTGAAATTGAGGCAGTAATTAATTAATAGCCTACCAACCAAAAAAAGCCCAGGACCAGATGGATTCACAGCCGAATTCTACCAGAGGTACAAAGAGGAGCTGGTACCATTCTTTCTGAAACTATTCCAAACAGTAGAAAAAGAGGGACTCCTTCCTAACTCATTTTATGAGGCCAGCATCATCCTGATACCAAAACCTGGCAGAGACACAACAAAAAAAGAAAATTTCAGGCCAATATCCCTGATGAACATTGATGCAAAATCCTCAATAAAATACTGGCAAACCGAATCCAGCAGCACATCAAAAAGCTTATCCACCACGATCAAGTAAGCTTCATCCCTGGGATGCAAGGCTGGTTCAACATATGCAAATCAATAAACATAATCTATCACGTAATCAGAACCAATGACCAAATCAATTAACATACTCTATCACGTAATCAGAACCAATGACAAAATCAAATGATTATCTCAATAGATGCGGAAAAGGCCTGTCTGGGCACAGTGGCTCACACCTGTAATCTCAGCACTTTGAGAGGCCGAGGCAGGCAGATCACGACGTCAGGAGATTGAGATCATCCTGGCCAACATGGTGAAACCACACCTCTACTAAAAATACAAAAATTAGCTGGGCGTGGTGGCGGGTGCCTGTAATCCCAGCTATTCAGGAGGCTGAGGAAGGAGAATCGCTTGAACCAGGAAGCGGAGGTTGCAGTGAGCCGAGATCACGCTACTGCACTCCAGCCTGGCAACAGAGTGAGACTCCATCTCCAAAACAACGACAGCAAAAAACAAAAGGCCTTCAATAAAATTCAACACCCCTTCATGCTAAAAACTCTCAGTAAACTAGGTATTGATGGAACATATCTCAAAATAATAAGAACTCTGTGACAAACCCACAGCCAATATCATACTGAATGGGCAAAAGATGGAAGCATCCCCTTTGAAAACTGGCACAAGACAAGGATGCCCTCTCTCACCACTCCTATTCAACATAGTATTGGAAGTTCTGGCCAGGGCAATCAGGCAAGAGAAAGAAATAAAGGTTATTCAAATAGGAAGAGAGTGTGGGAGTTCAATCAGGCTGCTGAGAAAAATATTAAAGATAGTTACAATAGCCACACACCTTTTTGGAAGGCCTGAAGGTTTTTGCAAAAGTCTCAGGATAAGGCTATGGCTAAAGGCAACCTAATCCTTACCTTAAGTAAATAGCTTAAAGTGGGTACAAAGGAAGGTAGAGTAATTTATGTAATTAGCTTGTTTACTCATGTGGTCCTAGGACTAACCTTTAATTTACCAGGTTTCTTAATTGCTTTCTACTTGGGAAGTCCACAATGTCAATTACCCTTTAGTGGTGTTGACTCAAGCCTTTGTCAATTAATCTTTACTGATTAAATGTATGTCTCACTAGCTGATTGGGGCCATGGTCGCAACTGTTTACAGCAGCCTGCTTGGAGTCTGTAAGCGGCCTGGATGCTCAGCCAAACTGGCAAAGCAGAATATCTGTGTGTCAGTGTATTTCATTCATCTGTCATTGGGTCAGGGTCTGCAGGACAGACCACCGCAAGAGAGGAAGTCAAATTGTCTCTGCAGATGACATGATTGTATATTTAGAAAACCCCATCATCTCAGCCCAAAATGTCCTTAAGCTGATAAGCAACTTCAGCAAAATCTCAGGATACAAAATCAGTTTGCAAAAATTACAAGCATTCCTATACACCAATAATAGACAAACAGAGCCAAATCATGAGTGAACTCCCATTCACAATTGCTACAAAGAGAATAAAATACCTAGGAATGCAATTTACAAGGGATGTGAAGGACCTCTGCAAGGAGAGCTACAAACCACTGCTCAGGGAAATAAAAGAGGACACAAACAAGGCTGGGCGTGATGGCTCAAGCCTGTAATCCCAGCAGTTTGGGAGGCCGAGGCAGGCGGATCAAGGAGGTAAGGAGATCAAGACCATCCTGGCTAACACGGTGAAACCCTGTCTCTACTAAAAATACAAAAAATTAGCTGGGAGTGGTGGCGGGCGCCCGTAGTCCAAGCTGCTTGGGAGGCTGAGGCAGGAGAATGGCGTGAACCCGGGAGGCGGAGCTTGCAGTGAGCCGAGATCATGACACGGCACTTCAGCCTGGGCGACAGAGCGAGACTCCGTCTCAAAAAAAAAAAAAAAAAAAAAAAGAGGACACAAACAAATGGAAAAACATTCCATGCTCATGAGTAGGAAGAATTCTTTGATTGATTTTATTTTATTATTATTATTATTATTATTATTATTTTTGCCTGAAATTTTCTTTTTTTGTTGTGTCTGTTGCCCAGGTACGATCTCAGCTCACTGCAAGCTCCGCCTCCTGGCTTCACGCCATTCTCCTGCCTCAGCCTCCCGAGTAGCTGGGACTACAGGCGCCCGCCACCACGCCCGGCTAATTTTTTGTATTGGTCTTGATCTCCTGACCTCATGATCCTCCTACCTTGGCCTCTCAAAGTACTAGGATTACAGGCGTGAGCCACCACGCCAGGCCTGGTTTTTTTTTTTTTTTAAGAAAACATATATTTATTGAGCTTTTAAAAAAAATTTGCCAGGGATGGTGCTACTCATTTGAGATTTTAAAGAGAAAAAAGTCTCGCAAGATTCTGACCCTCATAGAACTTACCTGTAGTGTGTTAGACAGAAAATGAACAAGTGAAAAATAATTAGAACAATTACAAATATTATAAAGTATATGAAGGAAATAATGATGCATTAAATAAGTAATTAACAGAGGGCCTATTTTTAAAAAGGTAGTCAAAAAGTGGCTGTATGATTCCATAGACAATAAGAGAAATAATTATTTTAGCTATCTGATTTATTTGCCCAATATTCATTTCCCACTTGTAGGAATGGCATTTCAGTCTCTTTGGGGAACGAACCCTCTCCCACTCATAGCCCATGTCCATGTTTCTGGCTTCTGTGGCTTAGGCCTAGATAGTCGATATTCCCTCAGGCTACAATAATGTCTTTGATTTAAGGATGAACTTTTAACCCAAATATGAAAATGAAATTTGATTCCTAATCTTTAATTGGGTCTATAGGGAAAAAAATTCTCTTCCCACTGGCATAAGCTGGAAGGATGTAATTGTGGAGCATCCAAGGGCCATGAGATGAGAACTGATTAAGAAAGGAGGGAGTCAGCATAGACAGAAACAGAGCCCGTGGAAGGAAAGAGGTGATGCAGATGACATCATTTATCTATCTTGATGCAGTTGTAAATTCTCACTCATGGGATCCAATAAATGTCCCTGTCCCCACTCTCTTTTTTAAACCTAAGTAAGTTAATTTTGTAGATGAGTTTAGTAGCTGATATGTCAAATTTGAGGCAATGTAGGCTCTCATACCTTAGATCTGTCTATTTGGTTGCTGTGATACAGGACTGTGCCTGTATCACTGGTAAGATTGTGGCAAAATTACTCTCTCTCAATTTATCTACATTAATGTGTCTTAGTTTTAGCAATGAGGAGATAATATATTTAAAGATGAGAATATACACCCACAGACCCAGAACCACACACAATGTACACATATTACATTGTATGTATATCCAAAATATGTGTCTATAGAAATGTATACTATATACATATTATATATACAAATATACACATATATACTTATATGTGTGTATATATGTGAATAGACTATTTACGTGTATATATACAAATATGTTATATACACATTATATACTATATATATTTATACACATATTTAAACACATGCATGTATGTGGATAGAGAGATAGCGAGATAGAAAGATAGATATAAAGAGAGAAAGGGAAAGAGAGTGATCCAAGCTCTGATTTAAATTTAGAGTTGGGGGAAAAAAGAACTCTCAAAGAAAATAGAGATTGAAGAATAAGAGAGACAGAAGGACGTCTTACAAAGTAAGGAAAGAAAGATTGTAGTATAGAATTTGTTGTTAAAGTCTTCAGCATCTTCAGTGGTCATATCAGGATCTGCTATTATTTTCCATCTCTGATTCCCTACTCCAGTCATGTGTTCACTTTTGCCTCTACCAGTAGCCTCAGAGATGAGTTCCTGCTCTTGGCAAAAAACACTGAAAAGCACCCTTTGCCCCAGCTGTGGATCACTGGGTTTTGCTAGCAGCGAATCCTCAGATGCTGGCTTTTAACACCCTGGGCAACAACATTTAGCTGTATATGCAGTCTGCCGCCTGACATTTTTTGAACTTATTCTATCTTTCCTGATTCTAATCGGGTCTTTGGTTTTGGTGCCCATCTGGCATATGAACACTATGCTTGCCTAAAATTTTTGATGGATAGGTTTGTTTTATCCTCGGGATGTATTGTCTGAGACTGACATCATCTAGCCTCTGGGGCTCTTTAAAATTTTGCCATGTATTCTGGAGCACTGATTACCTATTTGATCCTTGTGTTTGTTCAACGCTTATGGCCTGGCATGAAATACAGAGAATGGGGAGTAAAACGAATAATTAAAATTTCCCTGAAGAACATTAACAATGCAATTTCCAGAAATTGGAGGGGTTAGAAGCACTGAGAAACTTTTGATTTGTCACACATTCTAGATAATCTAAATATGAAAATTAGAACATAAAAAGCAATATCGTATTTTTCTATATAGAAGAACTGCAAGAAGTAAAGGGTAATTTGCTGCATTTGTAGTGGGAGCAAAAAGGTATGTAATGAAAACCTTCTTTTAGAAGCTCCAAAGTAGAGAATGGGTGTAGCCAATTGCCAACAGGGAACACAAAATTGATTGTGGCTTGTCAAATTGGAGGCATATAATGCATGATGTAGTAGCGACTGCACAAGTCTCCCTCATTGTAAAACCTGATCACACTCCTCATGTAATCTATATTTAAATCTTTTGGGAATCATGACACAAATATGCCCACCCCCAATTGTTAAATTGTCAACTTACACTGAGCATACTCTAGCTGTCAGACTGATCCGTGGGCGGCAGCTGACCTAGAAAGCAGGACACAGAGAGCCGCGCTTGAAGTTGAGAATTAAACTGAGGGCTGGACTGAAAAGAGTATATGAGACCAAGGTGGACCAAGAAGTCAGAGGTGTAAAGCAGTAGAAGGTCAAGGCTAGGTAATTTCTCAAAAGCCAAAGACTACATGCAGTTGTAGGCCAAGCTGGGGCAGTCTGCAAAACAGGCAAGTCATAAGGGAGGAGGGGACAATGAAGCAGAGACAGGCGTGACGCAGGCAGAGTTCCTCATTCACTCCTCACTCTTGCAAGAGCCAAAATTTGATATCTGGGCAGACATGAGGGCAGCCCAAGTCTTAGGGCCTCAGGGCAGGCACGAGGGCGTCAGGTCTTCGGCAGTCTGATCTACTTCAGTCTCAGATGAATGTGAACAGGAATATAATACCTGACCCAGTCAGCCAGGCATTTGATACAAAAATGAATTGAACAAAAATTAATTAACCTTCATTTCTATTGAGGTTTTGTAGCAATATCTCATATGAAAATATCTACTCTCCTTAGGTATAACTTACTTTTCTTCGTATTCCTAGAAATAGGAAAATTTCTTCTTATATTTAAAGTGAAGGCATATTAGTTAAAGTAACTAATTTAATTCGTCATGTGCTTAAATGTCAAGTACTTTATATTGCTTACTTTTTCCATTCTCTGAGTTTGGCTTCTTATCCTCACATTAGGATGAGAGCTATTCACTTGTTTTTTTCAAAGTTATATCACTGGTAATGGTAGATTCTTGGAAGACCTGTGGTTTTGAGTTCTCTCTCCTAAAGAATGTATATATGAAGTATGTATTTATATGAATACTCTCTATATAGTTTGTATATTTCTTTTTTTTCTTTCTTTCTTTTTTTGAGACGGAGTCTCGCTCTGTCGCCCAGGCTGGAGTGCAGTGGCGTGATCTCAGCTCACTGCAAGCTCCGCCTCCCGGGTTCACGCCATTCTCCTGCCTCAGCCTCCCGAGTAGCTTGGACTACAGGCGCCCGCCACTACGCCCAGCTAATTTTTTGTATATTTAGTATAGACGGGGTTTCACCATGTTAGCCAGGATGGTCTCGATCTCCTGACCTTGTAATCCAACCCCCATCCCCGGCTTCCCAAAGTGCTGGGATTACAGGCATGAGCCACCGCGCCTGGCCAGTTTGTATATTTCAAACTTCAAATTTCCAAGCCTGTGTTCAAATGATCTTGACAAAGGAAAGTTAATTTACCACTTAATTGTGGCTTGATCAACACTTTTAAGGCAGCTGCTATCAAAAGAGTGGCTATTGTTTCATATATGAAATAGTCAGAAATTAGATTATGCATAGACATGGAAATGGGAAAGGAGCAGAAAATAACCTGTATCCTGTATGAACTTTAATTCCTAACCTTTAATTGGACCTATAGGGAAAAAACATTCTCTTTCCACTGGCATAACTTGGAAGGATGTAATTGTGGAGCATCCAAGGGCCATGAGATGAGAACTGATCTCTGTATCCTAATTCAGTGACAGAAAAATAACCCTTAAATCATGAATTACTGGCTGCTGTAAATGAAGGTGATTAGAGGTTCCTCTGGTTGGGGAAGAGATGAAGAAATGTACCCAGTAAATTGTCACAGGTAACACCATACACCACTCTGACCATCACAAACAGCTATTTGAATTACTGAGCAACCGCCCAACTCATCCTTTCAAAGCGGACCCTCACACTGGCTCAGTAAAAGAAATCATTTGCCTGCTTAAAGATGATCTGGAGATAAATTGTTGCAGGTCTCTCCATGATATTGTTGCAATTACAGCTCAGACTCACAATAGAATATACAGTACTTGTTGTGAGAGACAGTGACTCTTGTTCCTTTAGGTATCCTGATTTGTTGTTAACAGTTGCCAATTGTGATCTTCCTCTGATAATCTCAAGCCATAGAACATTTGGGAGGGGTGACCAGGCTTCCTTGGTTCAGTCAAACTGGACCTATCTTACATTTTACTAGATAGAATATCATATATATATATATATATATATTTTCTTTTTTTTGCCTGTGTCTGCACTCCTGTTGTGTTATTCTGAAATGGATTTGTCTACATTGGCTAGTGGAAAAAAATAGCACAAGGAGATGTTTGCTTAAATTAACATCTCTCCTTCTGCCCTGTCCCTCTCTATCCCAAATTCCATCTGCGCAGTAGAATGACAAAGCAATGCAACCATTCATAGTACCAAAAGATTTTGTTGAAGATATTTGCATATAAAAAGTCCTAGTCATTCTCATATGAAGAGGACAGAACAAAACTCAATATATCTTTTATTATAAATTACATTAGCAACTATGGTAATTCATATTTCTTTGGAATGCTTATATCTTGTGGCAACAGTTATCTGAAGGGAAAAAGGATGCATATATATCCTGGTTTTTCTTGCAATTGGTAGACTTATTCCACAACATCTATGGCACCAACATTTATGCCTCATTATCATTATTCTACTTTTCTGCCTCTTTAATAGCAACTGAACTCTGAGGAAAGAAATGATTTCAGGATCCTTTTGGCCCTTTCTTAACACTGAACTTCAATGTTTGAAAATAAATTCTTAAAATGTATATTCTGGATTTTAATGATAAATCTTGAAATAGCTGTCCACTGTCTTCATTTCAGCATTCAAATCCTTCAGTGTTATCTTTTCTTTTTTTTGTTGTTTTTAAATGCAAAGCTAATATGGTTTCTCTTCATTTTTTAGAAAAATTAACTAAAACTTTGGCATTGCTTTATCATCTTGGCTTATTGTGTACCCTCTCTCATTGGAAGTTAGCCTCTTTTTATTATATTAATGGGCAGACATTAAAATGCGGTTGTTTTTTCAATGAATGAATAGACTTTCAGCTGTTCCCTTTCCCACATGAGCTTACAGTAAAGAAGTTCCCACTTGCTTCTTGCAAATATGTTTCTACTTGCCATTTTTAAATTACTGTTGCCTTTGGATATGGGAAAATGTCTTCCTTTGTCAAAATGGCAATAGGAGGCACAAGTGACAATCCCTTTTCCTTAAGATTTGGGACTGCACAAAGCTGTCAGTTTTTAAAATGACACTGTGCCACAGCCTTTCTCTAAGGTGGTGCCTTTCATTTTTGACTCCTGCTGTTCTTGACAGTTGAAATGGCAGCAGGAGGTAGAAACTAAAGTAAGTTCTCTTGGCATTTGCCCTTAGGTAGAAATTAATAATTGAAGAAGCAGCCCTGTGTTTAAAAACAGTTAGTGTCAGATGTCACGCAATGGAATGTGACCAATCCCCTAATGAGATGACCCAAACTGTCCATAATTTTCCAGAGATAGACTTAATTCTCACACTTGCTTGCAATGTTCATCTGTGTTCTTATACTTAAAGAACATATAATATGTTCTAGAATATTATGTTCTACTTCAAGAACTATGCAAAAAATTCCAACTGGATTTTTCACTAAACCCTAAATTACTTGTCTACTTTGAATTTGCTAAATTGTGCATTGTATTTTTTTTACTCTGTGTTTCTAATTGCTGATGAATTAATATTCACATTTTTGCCCCCACTCCCATTATTCACATTTTTAAATGTAATAGCCTTCTGTGATATCAAATACCTCTACTGATTCAACCTAAGTACTAACTGCACGTTTTTACAGATTTCTTATAACTGTATGGACTCTTCTAGCTTAGTAGTTTATTTATGTGTTGCTGGATTTTATTGTATCCCTTCTTTGTCTGATACAGTCTAGTTCTGCACCATCAGCTTGTTTGTATATAATATTTGCAATTCCTTTCTTTGTGGCTGGATGCTCTATTCCCAGGGCTTGGGATCTGGACATACAATAGAATTTAAATGATCCTCTTCCAAACCCCACTTTGGTAGTTGAATTCCCATATTCAGCTCTGGGAATAAGCCAGGGCATTTAGCTATGCGGTTATGTATGAGATATACATTCCGTTTTTTTGCTCAATAAATTTTCACATCAGTTGCTCTGGTACCTGCAAATTGCCTTAGCATGTACTTTAAACTCTTGCACAATCTCCCTTTCCTTGCCTGAGCTGATGTATATTGATTTATTTATCACTTCCTTAACTTCATTTTATAATCTTTTTAGCTCTCCCAAATGCCTCTTTCTCAAATATGATTACTTCCTGTTTTTCTTATTTATCTATTTTGGTCCATTTTATTCAAGGTATTTTCCTTACTAGTTGAGCCTTCCGATTCTTGGGCAAGATTAGTTGCCCTTTAATAATTGCCATTTTTGGGATTTTGTATAGTTATTGATTACATATATTTAATTTCATATACTTTGAGTCAGCTTCCAACGTTTGTTTTCTTTAAACTGTTTACCCATTAAATGTTACCTTAGTGATAATTGATTGTAGTCAGTATCTCAGCTGGTCCGCTGTATATTTCTAATCTGTCATTCACGTTACTACTGAATAAGTTGGATGATGTTCCATTTTTACCATTTCATGTTAAGAAACAATATTTTCCCCACACCCACAAATTACTCACTAATTTTTATTTTTACCACTAGACATGTTATCTCTGATATTTTGGTTCATAGGAATATACTGATACATTTACTCACTTCATTAAAATGTTTCTCATTGTCCATGTTTTTCTTTGTGTGTGTTTATATTTGTTTATATATAAGGAAAGGCTATCTCACTATTTGTTCTAACACAGGAGTTCCAAAACTTGGTTATGTATCAGAATCACATGAGGAGCTTTGAAAAATAGATTCCCTAGGATTTACTTCGAACTTGCAGATTTGAATTTCCTGATAAAGGTCCCAAGAACCTATATTTGAATAAGCCTCCACTGAGAATCTTTGGCAAGTCAGTCTTCCGATAGGCATTTGGAAACCAATACTAAATATTTCTCCATTTGAAATTGACCCAAGTCCCACAGACAGGTTGTGAGTTTTTCTTTTTGTTTTAATAAACATAGAAATTGACCCTTCTGGTCTTAAAGCTTGAAACTCACCAGGTCCAGACAATGAGATACCAGGCCCCTCAAAAGGTATTGAAGAACTGAAACTCACCAGATTATCACATCCAGACAATGAGACATCAGGCCCCTTATTCATCATGATTGCCTCCTTACTCCTCCCTTGTTCCTGTTTTCCCACACATAGTCACATTTCTTCCCTGCTATAAAACCCCTAATTTTAGTCAGAGAGTTAGATTTGAGACTGACCTCCCATCTCCTTGGCTGTGGCACCAGATGGAAGCCTTCTTCCTTGGCAGTAACTGCTGTCTCAGTAATTGGCTTTCTGTGTGGCGAGCAGCAGGACCCAGACCGAACCCCTGGTGTTTAGTTAACACATTCGGGACTAATTGTGTTTAAATACTTGGGGTAAATGAAATAATACAGATGACAAAGCTACATATATTTACGAGGAGCTCTATTTTGATCATCTATTTGGTTTTCAATCTGGTGTCTAGGACTTCTTTGAGGGCTGGAACTTACTTCAGCTTGTTCACCCACTAATTCCCTAGACCTAGACTCCTTCCTGACACATGGGAGTGCGCCATCCATGTTTGCTAAATATAGAGACTGTCTGACCCATTATCAATGGGCATGGCTTCATGAGTGTCTATCAGGACATGTTTGAAGGCAGTTCTTTGAAAAATAATATATCATTAAAAGAAACACCTCTCTGGAGAAGCAGGAGGGAGTAGGGAGAAAACATGAGCGAGGAAATGGGTAGAAAAACAAGCAAATGTTGGAAGCATGCAGAAAATGATTTTGAAAGCATCAAAAGTTGACGTATAACAGCCACCTTTCTTTTAAGGTCATTTATAGAAAATATCTCAGTGTATTGAATGTTTCACTGTTACAACAGGATAGTGTTACTCCTGGTCATATCGTTTAGTCTGTTGCCCACAAAAATGGAATTTTGAAATAAAAACAGACATCCTTCAGAAGAATTTTTAATTTTATTTTCTGTTTCCTGAGAGAGAAACAAAGTAATAGAAGATACATTGCAAAAAAAAAAAAAAAAACACATTGTAACATAAGAAAATTTATTTTCCTAGTTTCTACAGCGATAAATGAAGATTTGTGTATGTGTGTGTGTTTTTTTCTTCAACTTCATCCTCTTCCTAGGCAGATCAAAGGCAATCTTTTCAAGATTTGTATATTTTAGCATGAAATTAGTGCATAGACTCTGATTTATCAGGAAACATTTATTTCTAATCACTGAATAACAACAAATGAATAACTAAGAACTCTCATTAGAACACTGACTGAAAATGAGTTAATCTATCCCAATTTCAGAGTTTTAGTATCTTTCATTCCAACCTCAGCTACAGTTTGCACTCTGGTGTCATATGTGTGCTGCACAGGGTTTCTTAAGGCTACAGAGAAATCACTGCAAGAAAGCTGTGCTTCCTAGCTGCATCTTTATGAACAGTTATTATCTTACCCAGAAGTGGGCCAGATAGTAAAATGGCAAAACAGGGTGTATTAGTCCATTTTCATACTGCTATGAAGAAATACCCGAGATTGGGTAATTCATCAAGAAAAAGAGGTTTAACAGACTCATAGTCTACATGCCTGGGGAGGCCTCACAATCATGGTGGAAGGTGGAGGAGGAGCAAAGGCACGTCCTACATGATGGCAGGCAAGAGAGTGTGTGCAGGGGAACTGCCCTTTATAAAACCATCAGGTCTCATGAGACTTATTCACTATCATGAGAACATGGGAAAAACCTGCCCCAGTGATTCAGTTACCTCTCACTGGGTCCCACCCACAACACGTGAAGATTATGGGCGCTATAATTCAATATGAGATTTGGGTGGGGACACAGACAAACTATATCACAGGGGAGGTGTAATCAAGAGGTCCTCCCACTCATTGTTAAACTTATTATTAAACTTGTAACCAGTGAAATGTGAACAGATGTGATATATATGCGACTGGTAGGAGCTTTAAGAATGTGTGTGGCTTGCGGCCAGGCATGGTGGCTCATGCCTGTAATCCCAGCACTTTGGGAGGCCAAGGTGGGCAGATCATGAGGTCAGGAGTTTGAGACCAGTCTGGCCACAATAGTGAAACCCCGTCTCTACTAAAAGTACAAAAAAATTAGCTGGGTGTGGTGGTGTGCGCCTATAATCCCAGCTACTCGGGAGGCTGAGGCAGGAGAATTGCTTGAACCTGGGAGACAGAGGTTGCAGTGAGTCGAGATTGTGCCATTGCCCTCCAGCCTGGTCAACAGTGTGAGACTCTGTCTCAAAAAAAAAAAAAAAAAAAAAAAAGAATGTGTGTGGTTTGCTATTTTTTCTCCCTCTGCTGGAATGATCAGCAATGTTGTAGAGAGTGGCTACTCTGCCAACTGGGATCGAGGAATGAGGAAGATGTGGAATTTTGATCCAGCCAACCTGTAATAAATGTGAAGTAAGAGAAAGTAATAAACGATTCTTTAAACCTGCTGAGACTTGGGGCCTGTTGGTTGCTGCCTCACTTCTTAGATCATTCTGATGAAAACATGGGGTATATAATAATTGGGCAATTCACTAGTTGATAATGCAGAATGTTTCAATGGGTTTATAGTTATTCATGGATATAGATTTTACCCAAGGTTTAATATTTATGGAAAAATTTACATAATATCAACATTTAAAAAAGAAAGGTAATATTAAAACATTTAATAACAACAAAATATAGAATTATTGAAAATTAAATTCAAGGACCCATAAATGTACACAATTATATGTCAATTAAAAATAATATCTCTTTAAATTTAAAAAAAAAGCCTATTTCTGTCAGTTCATCAAACTTCATCCAGTTTTGTTCCCTTGCTGGTGAGGAGTTGTGATCCTTTGAGGGAGAAGAGGTGTTCTGTTTTTTGGAATTTTCAGCCTTTTTGCACTGGTTTTTCCTCATCTTCGTGGATTTATTTACCTTTGGTCTTTGATGTTGGTGACCTTTGGATGGGGTTTTTGTGTGGACGTCCTTTTTGTTGATGATGCTATTCCTTTCTGTTAGTTTTCTTTCTAACAGTCAAGCCCCTTTGCCGCAGGTCTGCTGGAGTTTGCTGGAGGTCCACTCCAGACCCTGTTTGCCTGGGTATTACCAGCAGAGGCTGCAGAACAGCAAAGATTGCTGCCTGTTGCTTCCTCTGGAAGCTTCGTCCCAGAGGGGCACCTGCCAGATGCCAGCCGGAGCTCTCCTGTATGAGGTGTCTGTCGATCCCTTCTGGGAGGTGTCTCCCTAGTCAGGAGGCACGGGCATCAGACACCCACTTTGGGAGGCTGTCTGTCCCTTAGCAGAGCTCAAGCGCTGTGCTGGGAGATCTGCTGCTCTCTTCAGAGCCAACAGGCAGGAACATTTAAGTCTGCTGAAGCTGCGACCACAGCCGCCCCTTCCCCTGGGTACTCTGTCCCAGGGAGATGAGAGTTTTATCTGTAAGTCCCTGACTGGGGCTGCTGCCTTTCTTTCAGACATGCCCTGCCCAGAGAGGAGGAATCTAGAGAGGCAGTCTGGCCACAGTAGCTTTGCCAAGCTGTGGTGGGCTCTGCCCAGTCCGAACTTTCCAGAGGCTTTGTTTACACTGTGAGGGGAAAAACGCCTACTCAAGTGTCAGTAATTGTGGACGCCTCTCCCCCACCAAGATGGAGTGTCCCAGGTCAACTTCAGGCTGCTGTGCTGCCAGCGAGAATTTCAAGCCAGTAGATCTTAGTTTGCTGGGCTCCATGGGGGTGGGATCCACTGAGCTAGACCACTTGGCTCCCTGGCTTTAGCCCCCTTTTCAGGGGAGTGAACGGTTCCGTCTCCCTGGCATTCCAGGCACCACTGGGGTACAAAAAAAAAAAAAATCTCCTGCAGCTAGCTCAGGGTCTGCCCAAATGGCTGCCCAGTTCTGTGCTTGAAACCCAGGGCTGTGGTGGTGTAGGCACCTGAGGAAATCTCCTGGTCTGCGGGTTGCGAAGACTGTGGAAAAAGTGTAGTATCTGGGCCGGAATGCCCATGATACCTAGCCAGGGCTTCCCTTGGCTAGGGGAGGGAATTCACCAACCCCTTGCACTTCCCGGGTGAGGCAGTGCCACATCCTGCTTCGGCTCACCCTCTGTGGGCTGCACCCACTGTCTAACCAGTCCCAATGAGAGGAGCCAGGTACCTCAGTTGGAAATGCAGAAATCACCCACCTTCTGCGTTGATCTCGCTGGGAGCTGCAGACCGGAGCTGTTCCTATTTGGCAAATCAAAACCACAA
This sequence comes from Pan troglodytes, assembly GCF_028858775.2. NCBI lineage: Eukaryota > Metazoa > Chordata > Mammalia > Primates > Hominidae > Pan > Pan troglodytes. The sequence goes on from NC_072401.2 coordinate 179,198,097, forward strand.
TGAGATACCATCTCACGCCAGCCAGTTAGAATGTCGATCATTAGGCTGGGTGCAGTGGCTCACACCTGTAATCTCAGCACTTTGGGAGGCCGAGGCAGGAGGATTACGAGGTCAGGAGATTGAGACCATCCTGGCTAACACAGTGAAACCCTGTCTCTATAAAAATACAAAAAATTAGCCGGGCATGGTGGCGGACGCCTGTAGTCCCAGCTACTCAGGCTGAAGCAGGAGAATGGCGTGAACCCGGGAGGCAGAGCTTGCAGTGAGCCGAGGTCGCACCATTGCATTCCAGCCTGGGCGACGGAGACTCCATCTCAAAAAAAAAAAAAAAAAAAAAAAAAAAGCAATCATTAAAAAGTCAGGAAACAACAGATACTAGAGAGGATGTGGAGAAACAAAAATGCTTTTACACTGTTGGTAGGAGTGTAAATTAGTTCAACCATTGTGGAAGACAGTGTGGTGATTCCTCAAGGATCTAGAACCAGAAATACCATTTGACCCAGCAATCCTATTACTGGGTATATACCCAAAGGATTAAAAATCATTCTACTATAAAGACACATGCACATGTGTGTTTATTGCAGCACTATTCACAATAGCAAAGACTTGGAACCAACCCAAACACCCATCAAGGATAGGCTGGATAAAGAAAATGTGGCACATATACACCATTGAATACTATGCAGCCATAAAAACCTATGAGTTCATGCCCTTTGCAGGGACATGAATGAAGCTGGAAACCATCATTCTCAGCAAACTAACACAGGAACAGAAAACCAAACACCTCATGTTCTCACTCATAAGTGGGAGTTGAAAAATGAGAACACATGGACAGAGGGAGAGGAACATCACACACCAGGGCCTGTCAGGGAGTGGGGTGTTAGGGGAGGGATAGCATTAGGAGAAATACCTAATGTGGATGACAGGTTGATGGGTGCAGCAAACCACTATGGCACGTGTATACCTATGTAACAAACCTGCACATTCTGTACATGTATCCCAGGATATTTTATTAAAGTAGAATAAAAAATAAAAAAATTAATAAATTATTAAAAAAATAAATTAAGGAGATCTTAGAGTTCTATAATCTATTTTACTGTCCCATGTACATAGAAACATCCATAAGTCTTTCCTCTCTGTGGATATTTGGTAGCTGTATAACTCATGGTCTTTTTGAGTCAGCAAATTCTATTGTTGAAAATTATAATTGTTAGGTAGAACTTTCTTAAATTTAGAGGAAATTATTTTCTTGAGGGTTAAGCTCTGTCCTAATAGGAAATTGTTTTCTGTGTCAGCCAGTTCTACTGCTGGACAGCTATAATAATTAGGTAGGATTTTTATATATATATAATATATATATTATATATATATTTATCAGTCTTTTTTTATTTAATTTTTGCAAGGCCTACACTCAAGAAAAGGTTAGATTAAATGTATTCCACTGTTCACATGACAATTCTTGAAATATTTGAAGACAGCTGTCATGTCCCCTGAGTCTACTATCTAGCCCTAAATATGGTTTCTCAACCATTCATTATAGGAAACCTTTATGACACTATTTGAAGAAATTGATTGCTCTCCTCTAGATACCTTAATGTATAAATGCCTTTTTAAAGGTACAACAAGAAGGACGTTTGGCATGCCAGATGGGGTACAACGGTTTCTGAGTATATGAGGATTATTCTTCCTGGGTGTTATACTTCTGTTACCACAGCCTGGGACTGCATTAGTTTTTTTAGAGATTGAATCAAGCAACTGGATCCTCTAAACTCCCTAGGATGTTTTTCTCCTTCCTCTTTCCTTTTCTTTTGTGATAGGTTTCTGGGAAACAACAGAAGAACTTTATTTGTAATACCGTATACATTGTTAAAGTAAATATTACTTAATTTTAATTCCATAGAATTACAACTTAAACATTTAAGTTTGTGTGTGTTTATAAACATAACTGATAAGTGAAATATTTTCCCCTTAGTTTATTAGATTCTTTGGGATTACCTATTGCTATAATTTTCTAACTGTGCAGTATAATCTCTGATACACTTGTTTCAAGTATATCAATGTTAAAAATATTGGCTGGGCATGGATGGCTCATGCCTTTAATCCCAGCACTTTGGGAGGCAGATATAGACAGATCATTTGAGCCCAAGAGTTTGAGCAAGACCAGCCTGGGCAACCTGGTGAAACCCTGTCTCTACAAAAAATATAAAAATTAGCCAGGTGTGGTGATGTGTGCCTATAGTCCCAGCTACATGGGAGGCTGAGGTGGGAAGATCACTTGAGCCTGGGCGCTTGAGGCTGCAGTGAGCCCATGATCGCACCACTGCACTCCAGCCTGCGTGACAGAGTGAAACCCTGTCTCAAAAAAATAAATAAATAAATAAATAAATAAATACATCATTGGTAAATTTTTATGTGAATTATTAATTTATAGGCTTTTTCCATTCATGTTACTTCTAAGATAATCTGCTCACATAAAGACCATTTAAAAAATTTAAACATCAATAGTAAAATGAATAATAAATAAAAATTATACTAAAGACCATATGAAGTACAAAACCAGGCAAAAATAAGCCATGATGTTTGACATAAAATAGTGGTTATCCTTGGGCTTTAGTGAATTGTAATAGAAGTGGGGATGGGGACTGCTTATATGATGCTGATAATGATTTGTTTCTTGGTCTGGAAATTAGATATATGATTGATGAAAAGTCATCTTGTGTCCAGAATTTATCCCTTCTGGTGGGTTCTTGGTCTCGCTGACTTCAAGAACGAAGCCGCGGACCCTCACGGTGAGTGATACAGCTCTTAAAGATGGTGTGTGCAGAGTTTGTACCTTCAGATGTGTCTCGAGTTCCTTCTGGTGAGTTCATGATCTTGCTGACTTCAGGAGTGAAGCTGCAGACCTTCGCAGTGAGTGTTACAGCTCTTAAAGGTGGCACGTCTGGAGTTGTTTGTTTCTCCCAGTGGGTTCGTGGTCTCGCTGACTTCAGGAACGAAGCCGCAGACCCTCATGGTGAGTGTTACAGCTCATAAATGTAGTGTAAACCCCAAGAGTGAGCAGCAGGAAAATTTATTATGAAGAGCAAAAGAACACAGCTTCCACACTGGAGAAGGGTACCCGAGCAGCTTCCCGCTGCTGGCTTGGGTGGCTAGCTTTTATTCCCTTAGTTGGCCCCGCCCACGTCCCACTGACTGGTCCATTTTACAGAGTGCTGATTGGTGCATTTTTACAGAGTGCTGATTGGTGCGTTTACAAACCTTTAGCTAGACACGGAGCACTGATTGGTGCGTTTTTATAGAGTGCTGATTGGTGTGTTTACAAACCTTTAGCTAGACACAGAGCGCTGATTGGTGCGTTTTTACAGAGTGCTGATTGGTGCGTTTACAAACCTTTAGCTAGACACAGAGCACTCATTGGTGCGTTTTTACAGAGTGCTGATTGGTGCGTTTACAAACCTTTAGCTAGACACAGAGCACTGATTGGTGTGTTTTTACAGAGTGCTGATTGGTGTGTTTACAAACCTTTAGCTAGACACAGAGCACTGATTGGTGCGTTTTTACAGAGTGCTAATTGGTGCATTTACAAACCTTTAGCTAGACACAGCGCTGATTGGTGAGTTTTTACAGAGTGCTGATTGGTACATTTACAATCCTTTAGCTAGACACAGAGCGCTGATTGGTGCGTTTTTACAGAGTGCTGATTGGTGCATTTACAATCCTTTAGCTAGACACAGAGTGCTGATTGGTGTGTTTTTACAGAGTGCTGTGTGGTGCATTTACAATTCTCTAGCTAGACGGAAAAGTTCTCCAACTCCCCAGTAGACCCAGGAAGTCCAGCTGGCATCACCTCTCTGTCTGTGTACTTATAATGGGTACATGTTTCTCTATGTATCTTATATTTCAATAGAAACTTTTCAAAGATGTTTCCATAATGGGAAGTATAATCACATTCTCTAAACTGTTGAATCAATTTGGTAAGCTGTTATAAAGGCAAAGCCTATGTTCAGACTTCCATCCGGGAGAAGTGTTACTTCATTCACAATGCTGTCCTTACTGTGGTTATGTTTCAGAGAAGCACAATGGAATTACTACAGTTTTGCAATAACTAAAATATTGCACCTATAAAAAGGGAAGCTTTGTCCCTTCCACAGGCCTCTTCGAATGTGATGATGCCATGTAGAAGCCGGGGCTTTTGGAAGTTGGTTATGATTGAGTGGTGAGATCTCTTCACTCTCCCTCTCACTACTTCTTCATTCTAGAAAGAGTAGTAAATACTTATTTTTCTATCTGACTAAAGACTTTTATATTTATTTGTTCTATTGATGGTAGACCTTGCCTGATGCTTTCCTTATATCTCTATTGAAATCTTCTGAAAGTGACAGAATGTTCCCATTAAAAACAATTTATTGCCACTTTGCTTCAAGACACTGGACCAAACTATAATTAATAGTGAGTTAGAGAGAATGGAGTTAGTAGGTACTGGTGACTAGAGGTGGAAAGATCAATAAAGAGAAGGAATGAGATACAATAGAAGAAGCAGACAAGGGCCATTGAAATAGAAAAAAAGTAGAGACGAAAAAGAACTGAGAAATGAGAAACAAAGGGACAGAAAGATAAAAAAAGAGAGACAAAATGGGCTGGTCGCAGTGGCTCAAGCCTGTAATCCCAGCACTTTGGGAGGCTGAGGTGGGTGGATCACGAAGTCAGGAGTTCAAGACCAGCCTGGCCAACATGGTGAAACCCCATCTCTACTAAAGACACACACACACACACACACACACACACACACTAAAGACACACACACACACATTAGCTGGGCATGGTGGTGCGCGTCTGTAATCCCAGCTACTTGGGAAGCTGAGTCAGGAGAATCACTTGAACCCAGGAGGCGGAGGTTGCAGTGAGCCGAGATCGCACCACTGCACTCCATCCTGGGCAATAGAGTGAAAAAAAAAAAAAAAAAAAAAGGACAGACAAAAATTTAAACAGTGATCACTGTTCCTCATCCTTCCCCTTCCCACGCCATCCTAATTCTGCCATAGCCTCTCTTTCCTACCCACTTCATCTGAAACTTGTTGGCCTGGTCCTGTAGACAACTTCCCCACCTTCCCTCACTCAGGAAATCCTTCTTTTCTTTTTTCCTTTTTACCGTAATTCTTGTAATGAACATTTGTTGAGGGCCACATACTCTGGTTGGCTCTGAGGATAGCGGGGAAATACAGCACAAGGTCCTGCCCCTTGGATGATTCTCTTGTGCTATGTCTTTCTGTGGCTACAGTCACCCTTACTGAGAGGGTGTGATTGGGATCCTATTCCTTGATGGATTCCTCTCAGGATGATTCAATTGTATCAGGCAGTATTACTTACTCAAATTATAAGGTTCTACAGTTAAACCCCATATTTTACAATTCTGCATGTGTTTGAAAGTTTAATTCTGCACATATCTAAACATACATAGCTAGATAGATATAGATCGAGTTTGGCTTTAGTTTGCAGTTATACTATTTTATATTATTATATCATTATATTTGGTTCAGGGCTTGCAATTGTTTTCATTCAGTCTCTTGTTCTATGTTATAAAGGCCAGGCCAGGCGTGGTGGCTCACACCTGTAATCCCAGCACTTTGGGAGGCTGAGGAGAGTGGCTCACCTGAGGTCAGGAGTTCGAGGCCAGCCTGACCAACATGGTGAAGTGCCGTCTCTACTAAAAATACAAAAATTAGCCAGTGTGGTGGCACATGCCTGTAATCCCAGCTACTCAGGAGGCTGAGGCAGGAGAATCGCTTGAAGCAGGAGGTGAAGGTTGCAGTGAGCTGAGATTGCACCACTGCACTCTAGCCTGGGCAACAGAGTGAGACTGTCAAAAAAAAAAAAAAAAAAAAAAAGGTCCAGGTCATAGAGAAACAAATGTTTCTTAAGTGCCTACTTTATGTCAGTGGCTTTCCTGGATAAGTAAGATTGGATAAATAAGACATACAGTATTTATGTTTCAGAAAGAAATTAAAAAAAAAAAAACAACCAAAACCCTGTATCCCAGATAACTAATTCAGGAATCATTGGTTGAGGAGACCTGATGGATCTTAGTCTAGCCTTTTAAATGTTAAAATGTTCAGCTTTTCTCACATGACATCTGCTGGTCTAGATAGCCTTAATTTTACAGCCGCAAAATTTCTTTGGTATGGCAAATGCAGACAGAAGACTAATCTCGTGGGATTAAGTAGAGTTAAAAACTATTTACAAATAACTTTTAGAGTGTGAATAAATGGACAGACATTACTATGTGTCTCACATAGCAACAGCACATGCGCCCACAGTGCAGTAGTAGATTTCCCCCGGTACCCCGGCATCAGCACTAGTTTACTTTTAAGAGCAGGGCTGAGCTCTTTGGGAGCACATTACTACTTCTTAAGTGTTTTTTCTGCTATCTCAGGATATCCCGCGTGATATTCTGACTGCTTTAGAGGCCTGGGCAACTACGCTCCATTCATCATCAGTGTGAAAGAAATCTACACATTACATCCAGTTAAGGATATTTCTTTGTTCCTTTTTGTGTTGCAATTTAAATCAGAGCCAATGTGGTGTATTTTAGCTGCGTTTTAGGTATGTAAAATTTTCAGTGCTATGGTTGCTGCAAACGTAATTGTGGTTTTTGTCATTGCTTTTAGTGGCAAAAACCACCATTACTTTTGCACCAACCAAATACTAAAATAAACTTTTTTCATTATAATATAATAAATTTGATACCATGATACAGACTTAAGAAATCAAACCTTAAAAATATCTAATTCAAATGGCATACTATTATAGTAAATGATGTAATAATTTTAAGCAATTAAACATTATCACTTAACCATTTTCTCCTACATGATTGGCATTTTAATGCAAATAGTGTCAGTTAAAGAGAAAAGTTCTTTTGATAAAAGCTCTATTGATATAATAACAAGTCAAAGTTAATTCTAAATAGTAAATAAATAAATCAATGCACATTTATTGCAGGTAATTCTGTGTTTTCTGCACAATTCCAGAGTTGCGGAAGATAATTCCCTTTCTAAAGCAGAAAGAAAAATACAAGGGAATTTCTAATTAAATGATCGATTATATGGCATAAGTGTATTTGCTATAGAAGTTAAGAAGAGAGCTATGAAAGCTGGAATGAAAATTTGAACTAGCAAGGTTAGATCAGATTTAAATGGCTGGAAGAAAGTAGGAAAGATATTTTTGGCAAACCTAAAAGCTGGGATTGAATGTGTGAGGCTCTGAGGGGAGGCCACTCTGTGAGTACAGCTGTCAGTGTATGTTGAAGTGAAGCAGGATAGGGGCTAATGTGGAGAATAGGGCCAAGTTATAAAGAGACCTGAAGGCCATGAAAACAAACAGAAGTAGGCTGGGTGTGGTGGCTCACGCCTGTAATCCCAGCACTTTGGGAGGCCGAGGCAGGCAGATCACCTGAGGTCAGGAGTTCAAGACCTGCCTGACCAACATGGTGAAACCCCATCTCTACTAAAAATACAAAAATTAGCTGGGCGTGGTGGCGGGCATCTGTAATCCCAGCTACTCAGGAGGCTGAGGCAGGAGAAACACTTGAACCTAGGAGGCGGAGGTTGCAGTGAGCTGAGATCATGCCATTGCACTCTAGCCTGGGTGACAGAGCGAGACTCCGTCTCAAAAAAAAAAAAAAAAAGAAAGAAAACAAACAGAAGTAAGAACAGGTAGAGATGGGCAGGGAAACAAAACATTTCTTGGTTGTATTGTACAAATTATAATCGGTAACATTCATTATTAGCTTAATTATTAGCCGAATATTGTGCTAAGAATTTCACATAAATTACACAATCCTCATACCAACCTTGTAAGTTGGTATCATGATTGTTATTTTAAAGATGAGAAAACTGAGACACACAGAGAATAAGTCACTAGGCGATTATACACAGGTCGTATATGGAAGAATCAAGATTTAAAGTCAGGCAATTTAGCTTCCAAATTTCTATACTGAGATACTTTACCATCCAACATCGCAAGGAGGCTCTCGGCCTAAAAATTTACACAATCCTATGAAAGAGGTATTATTATCCTAATTTTCGAGTTGATATACTGAGTGTCCACAAATTACTACTATGGCAGTTAAAATGGAAATTTCTACTTACCTGAAAGCACAATACAGCATTTACTCTGAGTTCAATTGCAATAAAAGGAAAATATTTAATCAATAATTTAATTAGTATATAGAGACAGCAATACTGTGTGGCAAACACCGTTGGTGGTACTAAAGATATAACTTGGGGACTTTGTAATTAACTAAATATTTTGTTATACTTATTTCTTCATTTATCTGTATGCATTTTATATGCTCAACTACTAATATTTTCTTTTTTTCATTATTTATTATACTTTAAGTTCTGGGATACATGTGCAGAATGTGCAGGTTTGTTACATAGGTATACATGTGCCGTGGTGGTTTGCTGCACCCATCAACCTGTCATCTAGGTTTTAAGCCTCGCATGCATTAGGTATTTGTCCTAATGCTATTCCTCCCCTAGTCCCCCACCCCCCGACAGGCCCCAGTGTGTGATGTTCCCCTCCCTGAGTCCATGTGTTCTCATTGTTCAACTCCCACTTATGATTGGGAACATGTGGTGTTTGGTTTTCTGTTCCTGTGTTAGTTTGCTGAGAATGATGGTTTCCGGCTTCATACATGTCCCTCCAAAGGACATGAACTCATGCTTTTTTATGGCTGCATAGTATTCCACAGTGTATATGTGCCACATTTTCTTTATCCAGTCTATCATTGATGAGCATTTGGGTTGGTTCTATGTCTTTGCTATTGTGAATAGTGCTGCAATAAACATACATGTGCATGTGTCTTTATAGTAGAATGATTTATAATCCTTTGGGTATATACCCAGTAATGGGATTGCTGGATCAAATGATATTTCTGGTTCTAGATCCTTGAGGAATTTTCTTCTGTCAACATTTACTTTGGTTTATTCTGAATTTCAGCCTAACCATTCCCTACCCTTATGCTTTGAAGACAAGACAGGAAACAGGTACCAACAAGCACAATACCAATGATGAAAATCAGAGTTGTAAGTTTCCTCTGGTGTGGAGCCACCTAGTGAAAGTAAAAGCAGATTGTTAAATATTTCGGAAGTTTGATGGCTGGTTGTTATAGTTTATAGTTGATATATTATAGTTTATAGACTGTTATATAGCTTGAAATTAGCCATCACAGGGTGCATCTACATCACAGAAATTGGCAAACATTACTGACACTATGATATATATATATATGCTATTAAATGTGTATATATGTAAAATGTGATATATATGCTAAGTTTGTATATATATGCTATTAAATGTGTATATTACATATGTGTGTATATATATGTGTGTATATATGTGTGTGTGTGTGTGTGTGTGTGTATCTGTTCTATTTTCAGTGGCTTGCTGCACAGAACTGCCAGGGAAGAAGACTTTTTATTTGGGTGAAGTCAACCAGAGAGATGAGAGCCAAACCTCAAATCCATCTCTCCAAATTGATTAAAATTGGTGTGTTGACATAGTGGGGGGGAAATATAACTACATGTGGGAAACAGGAATTAGAGGAATTAGGGAAGGGTGAGGAAGCAATCACGATGGATGGGGGCTCTGGCTTCTCCTTGTCTGGGTGCCAGGATCTGGTGACTCCCTTCCTTGCCTGAGGGTTGGTTTCCTGAGGAAGGAACCCAGAGGAGACAAATGTTAAGTTTCAAGTTTCAAGATCAGGAGGATCAATCTCTATGTTTATTGAAAAAACCCCATAAATATCAGTTCTATGGGAAAATTGGGCCAGTTTTATATAAATATGTGTAATATGTGTACGTATAATTTTGAAATGCTTTAGTAACATAGTTGCTTTGTTCATTTATTGATTCCATAAATACTGAATATGTATACATATTGTAAATATGTCATCTGTATACACACAGGGGCACACACACATGTAGGTTTTCATCCATTGTTCCTGGCTCGTAACTCCCGTACCCTTTGTAACAGTTTTTATAGTGCTGTGGCTCTTTAGGTCTCGAAAAACAGAAACTCTCTCTCTGACCTTCTCCTGTTCTCCTGTCCGCAGCCCGAGACAGGACTCTAATCTTCTTTCACCATTCTGATTGTGGGTTATAAGATCCTCATTTCAGAAGGGGTCCTGCCCCTTAGCCTGGAAAAAGGAATACAGCACAGAGAAGCCAAAAAGAATCTGGACAAGCCTTGCTGGGTTTCTGTTCAGCCTATTAGTGTTAGAGAATACCCTTTTTGTCCAATCATACTTCTCCCTGGTGGTCAATTCTGTCTATGCAGTGAAGTCTCCATTAAAGGCCCAAGAGGACAGGGTGCAAGAGAACTTCTGGATAGCTGAATATGTGGAAGCTGAGAGGAAGGCGAACAAGAATTCATCTATGTGCTGGGAAGTGGTGCACCCCAACTCCAAAGGGACAGAAGCTCCTGTGCTTGAGACCCTTCCAGACCTTGCCTGTGTATCTCTTCATCTGGCGGTTTATGTGTATCCTTTAAAATATCCTTTGGCATAAACTGGTAAACATCATAAATGTTTTCTTGAGTTCTATGAACTCTAGAAAATTAATTGAACCCAAAGAGGGGGCTCTGAGAGTCCCAATTTGAAGCCAGTGCATTAGAAATTCTAGAGGCTGGGGTATGCTGGTGGGAAGGAGGGGGTGGTTTTGTGCGACTGAGCCCCCAACTTGTGGGATCTGAGGCTGTCTCCGGATAGTGGCTGAATTGAATTGAATTGGAGGGCATCCAGCTGGTGTCTGCTGCAGAGCTGATTGCTTGCTTGGTGTGTGGGGAGAAACCCCACACATTTGGTCACAGAAGTCTTCTGTGTTGCTTGTGGTGATAGAACAGAGGAAAAACAGTTTGAGTTTTTCCACTATCACAAGTACAAATGAGGGCTTTTTTTTTTTTTTTCAGTCTAGCTGCCAGTACACCACTGCCCTCCTCCTTTATGAGATCTTTGTAGGTTCTATTCTCATTCTTTCAGATGCCTGGTATATTTGTAATTTGCATCCTGTTATCTGTATCTTTTTTTCCTATCAAAGAGAGCTCACAAGAATGGAGAAGGGGAAGGGAATTAATATTTCCTAAGCATCTGCTGTATATCAATTACTGTGCTTAACTCTACATATTATTTGATATTCATGATAACTCAGTGAGTTAATTATTACTCCCATTTTCAGGCTAGAAAACTGTGACTTAGAAAGGTTAAGTTACTTTTCTGTGGTCAAACATATAAGAACTGAAGTTGAGGGCGGGCACAGTGGCTCACACCTGTAATCCCAGCACTTTGAGAGGCCAAGGTGGGCAGATCAGGAGGTCAGCAGACCAAGACCATCCTGGCCAACATGGTGAAATCCCATCTCTATTAAAAATACAAAATTTAGCTGGGTGTGGTGGCACGTGCCTGTAATCCCAGCTACTCAGGAGGTGCCACTGCACTCCAGCCTGGGCAACAGAGCGAGAGTCCTTCTCAAAATAAAAAAAAGAACTGAAGTTGAATTTCTTATATGTGACTTCAAAGTCCACAGTCTTTCCAGCTGGTGAATGTGTCAGTAATTTAGGCTTCTGGGTTTGTTTAGAGTGGCTAATTTTGAAATGCTTTAGTAACTGTTTTACATAGTTGCTTTGTTCATTTATTGATTACATAAGTACTCAAGAAATATGGCCGGGTGCGGTGGCTCACGCCTGTAATCCCAGCACTTTGGGAGGCCGAGGCAGGCGGATCATGAGGTCAGGAGATTGAGACCATCCTGGCTAACATGGTGAAACCCCGTCGCTACTAAAAATACAAAAAAAATAGCCGGGCATGGTGGCGGGCACCTGTAGTCCCAGCTACTCGAGAGGCTGAGTCAGGAGAATGGCGTGAACCCGGGAGGCAGAGCTTGCAGTGAGCCGAGATCGCGCCACTGCACTCCAGCCTGGGCGACAGAGCAAGACTCCGTCTCAAAAAAATAAATAAATGAAAAAAAAGAAATAACTGGGTCCCCATCTGACAATGAGAAGCACATTTAATGCCTTAAGGTAGGAATGAAAGAGGCAGACACCTGAACAGAGAGAGCAGGTGTGTGGAAGGCATTGTTTCCTAATCACAAGCATTTGAAAAAGGCTTTTTGGGGAGGCAAATATAGGCCTCTTGACGTCCAAGAAATCCTACTGCATTCCTATTCCAGTTAAGGCTGAGTCTGGAAACAATGTTTAGTACCTGTTCTCTTAAAGACCTTTCATACCACTTCAGCTGTAAGTTAATAATGGAGTCTTTGTATAATAAAAGAGTAAAAATAGACTTGTTTTTCTATTACATTTTGTTTTTGGTTAGGGAGGAAAAAAACGTGAAGCTGTATCAAGGTTGTATTTGTCCTAATAAATTTTGCTTTAGATTCATTGACGTTCAAAGGCCCAAGTCTCCTAAATCTCAGCTCTGCTATTTGTTACCTACTTATTACATTGCACCTGTTGATAACTAGCTCAGCTTTTTGGCCCCACTTTTCTCATCTACAGTTTCACTACTGTATGAATACTCACCTTACAAGGCTGTCTGGCTATAGATAATGTACATAGCCTCTCCAATCTACTTTTGTACCCAACTTCTGTCACTTTCCTGTGGAATCCTTAATGTTAGTAAAACTTTTCTCCTCACTACGCTTTGATCAGTCCTTTGGGATTAACTTTCCTGAAATGCCTCCTTTTCTCTTTGTCCCTTCAGTCTCCAACCTGAAGGCCCAAGTCAAGTTTAGTACCCTCCCAAATCCTTCCCAGTCCATGATATCTGCTTTAGATCTCTCCTATTCTCTTCTGAGTTTAGACTTGGTCTTCCTTTCCTTTACCTATTTGTAATTATAAACCATCATTAGCATCTCTTGTAGCATTGCTTTGTGCGGTTACACATATCTTTCCCTTTTCTTTCCAACAAGATTTTAATTACCTAGAGGTTGGGGCTGTTATGTTTCTTCACATTTCTCACAGAGCGCAACACACCTGAACAGTCTCAAACAGCAGCAACATTAATATGTACTAACATTCATAATCCTTCCATGAGCATTGCATACAGAACTGTGCACAGGGTGAATGTTTAATAAGTATTGCAGTAATTACTTATTACTTCTGTGTTAATTGTAGTATGTTCCGAGGATCCAACCTCTGAGCACTTTTGCTCAGTTTCTTGAGCTGCATAAATTCCCAAGAAAATTAACAAAAAGTTTGTTATGGTCTGAACTATGTCCTTCCCAAATTGATAGGTTGAAATCCTAATCCCCAGTATCTCAGAATGTGACTGTATTTTGAGATACGGTATTTGAGGAGGTAATAAAGGTTAAGTGAAGTCATTAATGTGGGACTGGTGTCCTTATAAGAAGAGGAGATTTAGAAGACAGGCACACACAGAGAAAGGACCATATAAAGATACAGGGAAAAGACACCTATGTACAAGCCAAGGAGGGAGGCTGTAGAAACCAACCCTACAGACACCTTGATCTTGAACTTCGATCCTCTAGAATTGTGACAAAATAAATTTGCTGTTTAAGTCACTCAGTCTGCGCGCGCGCGCGCGTGTGTGTGTGTATGTGTGTGTGTGTGTGTGTTTTCAGTCTGGCAAACTAATATATCATCTTAGAAGAGCAAGTTTGTCTGCATCTTTTCATTGTACAGCCTGCTTCCCTTTGGATCTGGCCCTTTCATTTAGGTTCTGGGAGGAGCCAATGAGTTCAACTGCTTAGTGGTTTGTTTTGTTTTGTTTTGTTTTTTGAGACAGAGTCTCACTCTGTCACCCAGGCTGGAGTACAGTGGTGTGATCTTGGCTCACCACAAGCTCCACCTCCCAGGTTCACGCCATTCTTCTGCCTCAGCCTTCCGAGTAGCTGGGACTACAGGCGCTTGCCACCACGCCCGGCCAATTTTTTTGTATTTTTAGTAGAGACGGGGTTTCACCGAGTTAGCCAGGATGGGCTTGATCTCCTGACCTCGTGATCCATCCACCTTGGCCTCCCAAAGTGCTGGGATTACAGGCATGAGCCACCACGCCCAGCCTTAGTGGTCTTTTTGAGAGAGCACAGAGAGGCAGGAGACCATGGTGGGTATGAATGCAGTCAAACTTTTTTGACTTTGAACATAAGTTTAATAACCTGTTAGTTGTATATTCTTGGGCAAATTAATAGATTTCTTGTTTTTGTTTTGCTTTTTTTTTTTTGATTCGGAGTTTCACTCTTGTCACCCAGGCTGGAGTGTGATGGCGTGATCTTGGCTTACTGCAACCTCTGCCTCCCAGGTTCAAGTGATTCTCCTGCCTCAGCCTCCCAAGTAGCTGGTATTACAGTCATGAGACACCACGTCTGGCTAATTTTTGTATTTTTAGTAGATA